>NC_083869.1:36690500-37971500 GCF_032452875.1 Bos javanicus
TCATAACTTTCCTTCCAAGGAGTGTCTTTTAATTTCATGGCTGCAATCACCATCTGCAGTGATTTTGGAGCTCAAAAAAATAAAGTCAGCCACTATTTCCCCATCTATTTGCCATGAAGTGATGGGACCGCATGCCATGATCTTAGTTTTCTGAATGTTGAGCTTTAAGCCAACTTTTTCACTCTCCTCTTTCACTTTCATCAAGAGGTTCTTTAGTTCTTCTTCACTTTCTACCATGAGGGTGGTGTCATCTGCATATCTGAGGTTATTGATATTTCTTCTTGCAATCTTGATTCCAGCTTGTGCTTCCTCCAGCCCAGCGTTTCTCATGATGTACTCTGCATGTAAGATAAATAAGCAGGGTGACAATATACAGCCTTGACATACTCCTTTTCCTATTTGGAACCAGTCCGTTGTTCCACGTCCAGTTCTAATTCTTGCTTCCTGACCTGCATACAGGTTTCTCAAGAGGCAGGTCAGGTGGTCTGGTATTCCCATGTCTTTCGGAATTTTCCACAGTTTATTGTGATCTACACAGTCAAAGGCTTTGACATAGTCAATAAAGTAGATGTTTTTCTGGAACTCTCCTGCTTTTTTGATGATCCAGCAGATGTTGGCAAATTGATCTCTGGTTCCCCTGCCTTTTCTAAAACCAGCTTGAACATCTGGAAGTTCACGGTTCAAGTATTGCTGAAGCCTGGCTTGGAGAATTTCGAGGATTACTTTACTAGCATGTGAGATTAGCATTCAATACTCATACTGTAAGCATTAGCTATACTGTAGTATTTTTACACTCCTTAACACAGTATGCTCTCACAGGACTTTGTACATGCTTGCAAAGTCTATATAGTCCCCATTCAATTACTGAGCAGAGCCTTAAAACAAGATCAAGCGTGCTTCTACTTTGCACATACTTTTATTAACACATCATACTACATGCTATAATTTGTTTTCCTGCCTCCCCTTCTCAAAAGTGAGAAAAATTTCTAAGTTTTCCAGGCTAAACATTCCTCAACACATGCCAAGGGTCACCATTAGTTACATTTTATTTGCCAACATTTGCTGGATCATCGAAAAAGCAAGAGAGCTCCAGAAAAACATCTATTTCTGCTTTGTTGACTATGCCAAAGCGTTTGACTGTGTGGATCACAACAAACTGTGAAAAATTCTTAAAGAGATGGGAATACCAGATCACCTGACCTGCCTCCTGAGAAATATGTATGTAGGTCAAGAAGCAACAGTTAGAACTGGACATGGAAAAACAGACTGGTTCCAAATCAGGAAAGGAGTACGTCAAGGCAAGGCTTATTGTCTTGACGAACTGTCACCCTACTTATTTAACTTATATGCAGAGTACATCATGAGAAACGCTAGGCTGGAAGAAGCGCAAGCTGGAATCAAGATTGCAAGGAGAAATACCAGTAATCTCAGATACGCAGATGACACCACCCTTATGGCAGAAAGTGGAAGAAGAACTAAAGAGCCTCTTGATGAAAAGTGAAAGAGGAGAGTGAAAAAGTTGGCTTTAAACTCAACATTCAGAAAACTAAGATCATGGCATCTGGCCACATCACTTCATGGCAAATTGATGTGGAAACAATTGAAACAGTGAGACTTTATTTTTGGGGGCTCCAAAATCACTGCAGATGGTGACTGCAGCCATGAAATTAAAAGACACTTGCTCCTTGGAAGAAAAGTATAACCAACCTAGACAGTATATTAAAAAGCAGAGACATTATTCTGCAAACCAAGGTCCATTTAGTCAAAGCTACGGTTTTTTCAGTAGTCATGTATGGATGTGAGAGTTGGACTATAAAGAAAGCTGAGTGCCAAAAACTTGATGCTTTTGAACTGTTGTGTTGGAGAGGACTCTTGAGGGTTCCTTGGACCGCAAAGAGATAAACCAGTCAATCCTAAAGGAAATCAGTCCTGAATATTCATTGGAAAGACTGATGCTAAAGCTGAAATTCCAATACTTTGGCCACCTGATGGGAAGAATGGACTCCTTAAAAAGACCCTGATGCTGGGAAAGATTGAGAGCAGGAAGAGAAAGGGACAACAAAGGATGAAATGGTTGGATGGCATCACCGACTCAATGGACATAAGTTTGAGCAAGCTCTGAGAGCTGGTGACGGACAGGGAAGCCTGGCGTGCTGCAGTCCATAGCGTTGCAAAGAGTCGGACACGACTGACCAACTGAACTGAACTGATATAAATGGATTCTTACAACATTTACTCTTTTTCTGTCTGGCTTCATTTGCTTAACACTATATTTGTGAGGTTAATTCATTCTGTGGTTTATGTAGCATTCCACTGTATCAATACACCCAATTTATTTGTCTTTTCTTCTCTGGGTGAACACTGGATTGTTTCCAGTTTTAGGCTATTACAAGTAAGTGCAACTATGAAAACCATTTTATGAAGTAAAAACAAAACAAAAAAAACTTGCAAAGTTTTTCTTGGAAAAACATTTACAACGCACAGTCTGTGAACAACTGAGATGACACCAGCCATGAGAGTAAAATGAGAAGGGCAGAAGAAAGTAACAGTAAAAAGAAATCACAATAATGTCTTCAACTTGTCCCAGTTACCACTTTCAAGGTCAAAAATCATTTTCTTATTTTTCTGGCAGTGGACTGAAATCAATGTGCTTGACTTCCCTGACACGCAGCCTAAATAGTAACATCTGCTGTTTTAAAACATTCAGATTTAAGCATTTAAGTTCAAAATACCTAATTCAATTCATTAACTTATCAACTAAGTTTTAGATCAATCATATGGCTCTACCTTAAAAGCTACTACTAAAAACTATCTGTCAAAAACACGGTATCAACCAATGATGGGAAAGAGGATAAAGAGAGCTAAGACATCAACAAAACGAAAGGGCTATACTACAGTAGGAGATATACCACAAACATGAAAAAGATAAAAACACAAGCCCAGTATCGATTAGAATTATTCATCTAAGAATATCTAGTTGAGGAACCAGAGAAAAGCTATACTTTGGAACATGATTAAATCAAAGATAGCTTATCAGAAAAGATCAGTTTTGAAGTCCCAGTTAAACATGAGAAGGTTATCTTTTTATTTACCTATTTGGTCCCTTTTCCCAAAACCCCTGTAAAGTGACAGTTGATGAATCCAAAGGCTTTAACTATGAAAAGAATAGGGAAAAGGATCATAAAAGGCAAGAGATTTCAATGTAATTTGGAAAATCAAAAAAAGTTGGAGGAGAGGTAGAATAATTCAGGAGAGGATAATATTTCCTAAGCATTTTTACAGAAAGGTAGGAACTGGAAGCAGAGCAGTAAGCTGTAGCATCCTAGAAAGAATCATGATTTGGAGATACAAGATACCACAATAAAGGGATAATGCATGGAGTTGCTGAATTAAAATCTGTACTTGAAGTAGTAAAACCTCCAGTTCTTCCCACAGCTCCATTCTTTCAAAAAATAGGGTATTTATTCTTTGGAGAATAAGGAACTTCCTTGTAAACCACCAACCCCTCCCTCAATATACAACCAACTCTGCAAAGGTTAAGTATAAGGAATAAAAGAAAATCTACATACTCAAAGTTGAGACCCAAAACCTCTCTTTTCTGATGCTGTTTCTACAGTGCTGTCAGAAAACCAAACAAAAATACTAGACACTTCTGGATACTGCTATTTGGAATGCTTTCAATTACAAAGCTAGCTTGTCATTTTACCATCCTACCCAAAGTGAAATCCACTAGTAACCATGAATTTCTAATCACCTTTTTTAGTGCTTCCCTCTAATAGACAAACACCAAGGATCACTGTGTATCCAAACAGAAAGACCAAAGTAAACAACAACAAAAAAGGAACTCAGAGGAAATCTGGGGAAAGAAGCTAATAAGTTACTATTCTCAAAAGGAGCAAAAGACATTCATTATAAAGTAATGGAGGCTTCAGAAAGCAACCAGTATAACGAACAGCTTATGGAAATTCAAAATGCTATATGCTTAAAAAAAAAAACTATACACTTAAAAAAAAGATATGTGATACACTGAAATAAATCCAACAGAAGAGTTGGGAGTAAACTCAGGACACCTCCCAGAAGTGGAAAATGTAACTCAAAAAACAGAATTGTCCAGGGGAGTTACTGATCATTTGACTGTAAGTATGGTTATAGAGAGAGAAAAAAGAAAATGGAATAGATTACCAAAAAATTGAAAAAATTTTTCTACAACTGAAGGACATATATCTCCACATTGAAAGCGGTCAAGTGTAGCTGGCAGGATCAAAGAATGAAGACCAACACTAAGCACCATTTATCACCTTGAAATTTCAGAACACCAGAAATAAAGATACAATAATTTACAAGAATGGAAAAACGGGTCAAATACAAAAGAAATCAGAATGGCTTCTTAATTACAACTTTAAAAACTCTGAGGACAATAAAGCAATGCCTGTAGTACTGAGAAAAAAAAAATTTGCACTGAACCCCAATCTAGAAACTAAATATGAGGTGGAGAAAATAATATTCAGACATGAAAGATTTTTAAAAACAATCAAATGACAAAACTACAGGAAGTTAGTTAAATGAAAAGCAGGTCCTAGGAAAACCAGCATGTAAAGAATTAAAGAACCAGACACAGAACCTAGGAGACAGGGTTCTTTGATGTCTCAGTGGTAAAGAATCTGCCTGCAATGCAGCAGACACAGGAGATGCTGGTTTGATCCCTGGATCGGGAAGATTCCCTGCAGAGGAAATGACAACACTCCAGTATTCTAACCAGGAAAATCCCATGAACAGAGAAGCCTGGTGGGCTACAGACCATGGGATCGCAGAGTGGGACATGACTGAGCACTCTTGTGTGTGTATGTATACACACACATGTATATATATATAAAATGCACTGAAAAATCATGAACACATCATTTAGAAATATGAAGGTAATTCCTATAACAGCTAAAAGTTAAGGATAGCTGCCTACGGAAAGTGGACTGGGAAAGAGGTAAAGGGTGAGGCAAAGGATTGCTGTTTTTCTTTTAAGCAGGATGACCGTATTTCCTGGTTTGCTGAGACCAGTTTCAGTTTATGGCAAGAAAAGTCCTAATTTGTGCTCATTATCCCTGGGCAATTATTAATAGTACTTGTGTTGTCTCTCAAAAGTGGCCTGGTTTGAATGATAAAGCATACAGTCACCTAACGTAAATCTTTCCTACCTTCAGCTTTTTATAAACTCTTTATATATCCATATAAATATTTGTATTTAAAAAGTGAATTATGCATCGGACATTTAAAGAAGGCATACAATAGTAGAAAGAATACTAATAGTTAAATAGTGACACACAAAAGCCCATGAAAGATTTAACAAGTAGCAGATTTGTTATTTTATCAAGAAGACTATAAAAATATTAAACAAGGGACTGTATTTGTTGAGGATTTTAAACAGGAAATATGTTTTTAAAAAGATACAGGCCTACAGTTGGTTCTTTAACAACAATGCTTCTTAATCATACTTATCGTGGTTTACTTTGACTGTGTCTATACTTAATTCTTACCTGCATACTTACTTGCAGAATGAAACTAACCTAGTAGGAAATCTCTAAAAACAAAGCTCTTGGGAGAAGGCAAAGAGGCAGAGTCCTCCGAGACCTGTAATTTATACTGCACAAACTATTTTTGGAACCTCGTCTACATAAATTGATTGAATTTTGACAATGTAGGTGTTACCAGAAAACTTATATAATTTGGTTGTGTAAGTTGTAGGTCAAAAGCACAAAAAATAGTAAAAAATAAAATGTGCAGTCCTTGAAAAACTTCTATCAGACCACTTACAAGGTACTACGAGGGATCTTCTCAAGTTCGTTCATTCATTCATTCAAGTAGTTTTTCACATGCTTACACGTCCTAAGCACATTAATTAATACTAAACAAAGGGATGGAGAGAGGGGACAACACTGAACCTAGTGAGATAATGACTATAAAGAAGCTGTGGTCTAGGAGAGAACAAACTACATAAATAACGATGTAACTTAAAATAGCTATAAATGCTCTAACAGAAAGAGTATAAGCCAATCAAGCTGGAAAAAAGTATCCTGAAGCTCAAGGCTTTTAACCAAATATAATGGCCTCTTACTTTCCTTCTGTCATTACCCGTGCATGCTAAGTTGTGTCTCTTTGCAACCCTACGGTCTGTAGCCCACAAGGCTCCTCTGTCCATGGGATTCTCCAGGAAAGAATACTCGAGTGGGTTGCCATGCCCTCCTCCAGGGAATCTTTCTGACTCAGGGATAGAACCTGTATCTCTTACATCTCCTGCATCTGCAAGCAGGTTCTTTACCACCAGTGCCACCTCCAAAGCCCTTGTCACTATGCGGTTTCTTTAAATATATATTTCTTTCAGTTTGATTCTAGAGTTGGATAGTTGAGGTCTTTTTCTTTCTGGTGATAAGATAAAAACATCAGCAGGGCTGATTTTACAAATATATGACCACTTACGCAAACACATGAGGCCCTGTGTTTCATTAAAAGCTCCACTGTTGACATCTGAAAATCATTAATACTTTAGAATGTGAACTTGTATAAGTCAAGTCAGATAGCATAGTGGAGCACGAGCTTGAGCAGAAGCGATATGTGCCTGTCTGCCATGTCTTGCCACTCAATCTGTATTTAGCACTCACTGCTATGAAGCTTCGGTCATTAATACACTTCGATTTTTACTCTGAGTCGCACTCATATCCTAGGCATCTGGATCAACTGGACTTGGGTGCTCATGTTCCTTATCAACACATCTATCTCTGAGTAAGATGAGGCACTGACTGCTCCAAGAGGTCCTATTTTTCATTCTTCAGAACTTGCTTCAATTTCAAATGCAGAAAGAAAGTAATAAACCACAAAGTCACAAAAATCTTATGATCAATATTTGAGATTTTTACTGTATTGAACTTTTCAACTTGTAAGATTCTCTTAAGTTGGTATTTAACTGCTAGTTTACCCAACTAGTCTTAATGTGACTTTTAAGTGTTCCCTTACTTTCAGGCATTTTAAGAGTAACTGGCACAAGGAACAGTAGTGGATAACAAATATTTATACCAACTCCAAAATTTATGTAGTCTGTCATCTCATAAACCTGTGACTTAACTACTACTAAAAAAAAAATTGACAGTATTTTAAATAGGTAATTTCATTCAGCTGGGTTTCATAGGAAACCTCTGTAGAGCTCTTTAAAAACAAGTTCATGTTTTTAGTGGCTGATTTCTATAAAGGAATTTTAGACCCAAAAAACACTTTCTCCTACCTATAAACAGTACAATTCAACTCTAGTCTATGGAAATAAACTTTAGACTAGGTAAAAAGCCTCAAAGAATTCTGTCATTGTCCAACATGCAAAATTGTGTGCCCAAAGTTACCTGCAAGTTAACAAGATCTCAGTCACATGCTAAATGCAACTGAAAACTTATCACACAACTTATACTAAAATACAAATTTAAACTAAATTTTTACAATGTTTTTCAGCAAGACTTTACATGAATGAGACCTACTCTAAGTATACCAACGTTTGTCTCTAATAATAGCACAATAGGCCTTGTTTAAAGGGAATCTGTCATTAATCCACACATTTTCTCATTTCTCTTTAATCTTACTAGTAATGACAACACTCCCCAATCAGATTTTCAACTGTTCTCTACTACCTTAAAAATTAAGTCTAAATTCTTTACCCCAGTAACCAGAATTCTACCCCACCTTTTCCACTTAATTTTCAAATTGCTGTCGTTAAGTCACAATGTCCAACTCTTTTGCCATCCCATGGATTGCAGCCTGCCAGGCTCCTCCATCCATGGGATTTCCCAGGCAAGAATATCTGAGTGGGATGTCATTTCCTTCTGTACGGGATTTTCCCAACCCAGGGATGGAACCTGCATCTCCGCATTAGCAAGGCGGATTCTTTACTGCTGAGTCACCAGAGAACTACCATCTTAAAATAATGCGGGAGACCGGGGTTCCATCCCTGGGTTAGGAAGATCCCCCTGGAGAAGGAAATGGCAACCCACTCCAGTACTCTTGCCTGGAAAATTCCACGGACGAACTGAGGAGCATGGTAGGCTACAGTCCATGGGGTGGCAAAGAGTCAGACATGACTGAGCGACTTCACTTTCTTTCTTTCTTTCTTTCCAGTTCACCCTGGTGGAGAGGAGGTGACAGGGGTCTGGGAAAAGGAGATAAATCTTGGGACCTCCCCACCTCTAAGATTCAGGCACTTAGAGCCTGCCTAAACTCAAGAAGAATGCAAAAAACTAAGAACACCTCCTTTCCTATTGACTTTCCTCCAAGTATCTAAGAAGGTATAGCAGTTTACTGTTTAGGGAGTTACAACAGCCTTCGAGTTGTAGGCCTCTCTGTAGTGCAGATATGCAGGGCCTATAGAAGTTGAGGTTAGTGAAAGAATACTGAAATAAACCCTCCAGCATTCCAGCTTCACACTGAGCACCATGCAGAAGCAGTCAAAGAATACTCTGAACGTTCAAACCCAGCTCCACTACAGACCAACTCAATCTACCACATTAACAGTCTGACAAGATATGTCCATATCCAGGCATAAAAATTATGACCTCAGTCTCCACTGTTCTTTAATTTGTAACATTTCACCATCAATCAAAAATTTTAAGACACAAAACTACAAGGAACCAATACAACACTGTAAAACAATTATCCTCCAATTAAAAGTAAGTTTAAAAAAACAAGGAAAAGGAGGGAGGATGGAGGAAGGTTCAGGATGGGGAACACGTGTATACCTGTGGCAGATTCATGTTGATATATGGCAAAACCAATACAATATTGTAAAGTTAAAAAGTAAAATAAAATTAAAAAAAAAAAACATGGAAAAAAAGTTCATCATCAAGAGATATCAATCAACAGAACCAGATGAAGAAATGGCTCTAACGTTAGCAAACTGGGAAATTGATGCATTTATCAGTAGCCTAGGCAAAACTAAGAAAACCAGAGAACTGGGAAACAGGCTAGAGGAAAACTATCCAGAATGAAGGATGGAAAAACAGATGATGGCAAATACAGGAGAGGGTTTAAGAGAAACTGAGCAAAGAGTAAGAAAGTCTACTGTACTTACAGAAGGAAAGAACTAGAGCACAAAAAATTTGAAGAGAAAGTGGCTGAATTGATTTAATAGGTGATTCTGCTTGTAAAGGAATCTCTCAAATAACATGTACCCTTTCCCATTACTCTATAGATCACTGTGTTCCCTTCTTAAAATAGTCTTGTTCAACATGTCATGAGTCACATAGTAATCATAAACCAAATGACGAGACTATCAAAAAGGCCCCAACCCCATTCATACTAATAGCCTATACCTAAGACATTCCCTTTACTTTAAATGTATATATTAATAAAGGCAATTTTTTCAAAACAGTAAACAGGATAAAAGCAAGATAAACTAAGTGCTGCCCAATTTTCAGCATATGCACCAATTTCTACTTGTAAGTACAACATTTGAGACCATGAGCTTTGAAGTCTGTCCCTTACTTGGTGTGACTCCGGGCTTAATATCACTAATGCTTTATTTTTTTCACCTACAAAATGGGAATAACAATAGTACTAATTTTACAGATGTATCATGAGCTTTACTGGCACACCGTATATAGTTAGTAAATAATAGCTAGTATTAAGCAATACCATCAGGTGGTAAAAAATTTTCATATAAACAGCTTTAGTAGGCATTACTTCGGGCCTCCCCAGGGGCTCAGTGGTAAAGAATCTGCATGAATGCAGGAGATGCAGGTTTGATTCCTGGCTCAGGAAGATCCCCTCGAGGAGGAAATGGCAACCCACTCCAGTATTCTTGCCAGGAAAATCCCATGGAGAGAGGAGCCTGGCTGGCTGTGGTCCATGGGGTCGCAAAGACTCAGACATGACTGAGTGACTGAACAGGCATTACTTTAGCTTTTCCATTATTTGAAATTTGTCTTTAACACATAGTAGAAAGATTTTTTAAAGTCATTCAGATTTTGGTACTGGAGGATAATCATTGTAAAGATAACTTATGTACCTTACTTATATTAAGCAAATGCATACAAAATTGGGGGAAAAATAGATATTATTAACATTTTACTTTATGTCTGGGTGGGTTTTCCTTTAACTTTTTCAAAATGTTTTTACTCTAACTTTGATAATTAAGGGAAACAGTTACTGGCAGATGAAAAGATATTTTTTATCTTACATTACAATAAAATCTATGAAGAACTCCTAAAAATATTTCCTTTCTAAATTGCAGCACTGCTGGTTTATACCTCTTAGTATCTATACACCACAAAAGAAGTAGCAAATTCTGGTAAATAATAAATGGGAAATAAGGTCAGAATCACTTTGCAAAATGGAGTTTAGATTATCTGAGTATGCCTTAAAAATTTTATTTTCACTATGAGAAAATTTCAAACATGCACAAAAATCAAGACAATAATAAACCTCCACATGCCAAACAATGGTCTTCAACAATTATCAACATTTGACTATTTCACCATCCTCTATTTTAAAACAAATCCCAGTCATGATATCTTTAAGAATGTCTGTTCTCAATAAAATATTCTAAGCCACTTGTGGTAAATTAAAAAGTATGGTTACAAAATACCCATGGCCCTTCGCACTAATGGTGCTGATCTGCCTGGGGAGAGGATGGAATCTATTTCCCCACCCCTTGAATGTGGGCTACCTTGTGAAATTTATTGTGACTAAGAAAGTATTAGTCATTCATCCGTGACTGATTCTTTGCAACCCCATGGACAATAGCCCTGAAGGCTACTCTGTCCACGGAATTCTCCAGGCAAGAATACTGGAGTGGGTAGCCATTCTCTTCTCCAGGGGATCTTCCACACCCAGGGATGGGGCCCATGTCTCCAGTACTGCAGGCAGATTCTCCACCGTCTGAGCCACCAGAAAGTAATGTGACACTGTATGATTTCCAAGGTTATAAGAAGTCTTATAGCTCCCCTTTTCACTCCCCTCAAATGCTGTTTTGGAATCCTCATGCCATAAAAGACCACAGTGAGCAAAGCCTAAACGTTAACCAACACCAAGTGCCTGAAGTGTGAGGGACGCCTGCCATCTTGGACCTGCTAGCCTTAAAAATCTTGCATGAGTGAATCCAGGCAAAACCAACAGAACTACCCAACAGGCACAAAGAACTGTAATAAGACTGTAAACACTAGTTTTAATCCAGAGGGTTCTGAGGTGGTGTGTTATGTAACAATAGAGCAAAGCTTACTTATTCCTTTTTCTACAATTATCATCACGCACCTAGTCTCATGAAAAATCTAATCGTTTCAGGGTCTAACTTAGACTTTTTCTTAAAATCCAGGGGAGTTACAGTCATTGAATTACCAAAAGCACAACAGTACTCTGCAATGAATTCCTGGCATGAAGATCAGAGTTATTACAGAAAATACCAATGTATTTCAACAGCCAACAGTCTCCCAGAAATATAAACACAGTTAAAAACCTCTACACGGTATAGTCTTTGTTTAAAACATCTGCTTCCGAGTAAAATTTTTTTCTTAATGGGAAATCCTAGCATTCTATTGATATTAGTGAACATGGAGACATAAAATCTAGGGGTAGTCACAAGGAAAACACTATGAAATCACAGAAGTTTTGGGGTCTTTAAAAAAATCCCTCTTGATTTTCAGCTGACAGGTATTTCACACACACAGATACACCGAAGTCTAAAAAAATAACTGGAAAAACTTCAACATCTTCATGAGAAAATGTTAGGTCTACGTTAGAATACTTTGAAATAATCTGTCCTCCTTTGAAGTGTATTTAATCTTTGTCAAGTTTCAACCTTCATTGAGTAACTGGAAACTATTTTAGAAGTATTCTGAAACCAGCAAACGTAACACTAAAGTGAGATGATCATAACAGAGATGAAAACTAGTTTTGAAGGTTCAAGATTTCTCTTCTTAAAGCTGTTGACTAAAGGGTGTATCAGTTCAGTTCAGTTTAGTCACTCAGTCGTGTCGGACTCTTTGTGACCCCATGAATTGCAGCACGCCAGGCCTCCCTGTTCATCACCAACTCCCGGAGTTCACCCAGACTCACGTCCATCAAGTCAGTGATGCCATCCAGCCATCTCATCCTCTGTCGTCCCCTTCTCCTCCTGCCCACAATCCCTCCCAGCATCAGTCTTTTCCAATGAGTCAACTCTTCGCATGAGGTGGCCAAGTACTGGAGTTTCAGCTTTAGCATCATTCCTTCCAAAGAAATCCCAGGGTGTATACCAGTAGGTAATTTCAAAACCAGGCGTTTGACTTATCTAGTCTAACCAGTAGAGCCAGAGAAATACTTTTGAGAACAAGAAAAACCAGCTTTGACATCAGGAGTTCAGACCAAAGAAAAGTTAAAAATTAAGACCATGAAAAGTAACCCAGCCAACTCTCAAATTATAACTTTACCCTGCCCTCCCTCTTCGGCTTCATCTTATGATTATCAAATGTATTAAAAATAGAATTTTTGTAAAATTACAACTATGAGAAAATAAACTATTTCCCTATAATCCTGATTCATCGAATTCAAGTAGATCTTAGTAAGAACTCAAAATCTTTACTCATTTTAAATTGTAATTATACTAATGTGATCAGTTTTTGACTCAGTTACTAAACAGCTAAAAGGTTCACTAGTTAAATTTAATTTGTTGGTTAAAAATGAGGTTTGCTACAAGGTTATACATTTCACTTATCCATTTCCCACTGTTCTTTATTACTAACACAATTATTTGTAGTAACAGAAGGATGTATCAAGAAACATAATTTAAAGTCATTCCTTATTTGGCTTAGGGACACAAGAGCTCTTTAATCCCAAAAGCATAGAGCACTGACCTTCTAAAACAGTACAGGTCTTTTCCCATCATACTCTAACCTTCCACTCAACTGTTTCAGCTATGGGGAACAAACTGTACATTCCTAAACAAACCATGATACCATGACTTACAGGTTCCTTATCAAACTTTTAACCATCCTTCACATCTCAGTTCAAGTAATACTTCCTATAAAAATTTCCCCCGAATTAAACACCTGTCCTCAGTGCTCCTACAATAGGAGAATGTATCAATACTTACATTAAGATAATAGTAACTGTTTACACATTAGTCTAAATGTATAATTATTTGTAATGGCTCAGACAATAAAGAATCTGCCTGCAATGCGGGAGACCAGACCAGAGTTTGATCCCTGGGTCGGGAAGATCCCCTGGAGAAGGAAATGGCAACCTACTCTAGTATTCTTGCCTGGAAAATCCCATAGACAGAGGAGCCTGGCAGACTCCTGGCAGAGTCCATGGAGTCGCAAAGAGTTGGACATGACGGAGCGACTTCATTTCTTCATACATTAGTCTGATGATTAAACTGTGAGTTGTGCAAGGCAGACGCGGTGTCAAGCTTCTTGTAATGTAAAGCCCTAATCTAGAATCTAGTAACTAAAATACAACAAACTATCAAAAATTGTTTTACATTTTTTGATAGTTTTGCACTACTTAAAATTATTTTCCTGAAATTAAGTGGGCAATTCTTGAACATATATCAGATGAAGAGTTGTGTGAAATGGATATGTAGCTGGTTAAAAATTGGAGCTATGGATGTCTTTTTATATTCAAGCTGATTATCTTACATCTTCACATAGAACATATGTGTGTACCTATACAGGGAATCTTTGTGCTTTATCTGGGAATATTAAGCTCTCTTGCCAATGTGGTAGAAACAGAAATTACCTATACTTAAGAAAGGAATCTTTAACCATCCTTATTCCAGACCTCTGACCCACCATGCAGCTTCGAAAAAAAAGACGCAGAACTATACTTACCAACCATGCTGACATTACATCTGTGGTATGATTTAGGGCATAGAAAAAGTTGTAAAAAGTTCTTATCTAAAGTAAGAACTTTTATAAATATAATTATTATGAGCGTGAGAAGCATTCAGTACCCTATGAGGAACATATTGCAGGGACAGTAAAATTTGAAAAATGCATGAATATGAACTGGACTTTGGTATGAATTCCAATTGTTTACATTTATCAAAAGTTCACTCTGCAAGTATGTCCCCCAGCGTGTTGACTGCTACACACACTGCTAAATCTAATTTAATCCTCACTTCAACTCTAGGAAGGTTAAATAATTCCGGCGAAATCAAGACTCAAACCCATATGTCGATCCCTAATGCCTCCTGTGTCACTGCTGTTTCACAAATGCTGTAGAGCTGTGAATGAAATACTGACCCCATTTCTGAAATACAATTTTATTTCACGGAAAAAAAAAACAAAACTAGTTACAGTATGTGCCTTTTAAACAACGGTATAGCGTTTGATTTTCAAATTTAAAATTCATATTTAACTTCATCTCTTAGTTCCAGACAGAAACAGATTAACGCAAGAAAAAGGGAGATTTTAAAATTACTTTAATAATGAAAAATACCTAAAACATCCTACAAAATAAAAAAAAATAATAATCTTAGGAATGCAATTTCACTTCGCACTTTGCTCTTAATAGCGCCAAACGACACCAGTTGTGATCAATTTATCAGTATTACCAAGACAGAGATGTTCCTTACATATTTACATCTGCTCGTAGGAAAACAGAGTTACAGTATTTTTGGTGTGCGTACACATTCATCTTTACTACGCAGTTTCATTAAAATGAGGGAGTACTGTATTCAACTACTTGTGCCTTTTACTTCTTATGCCAACAGGTACGCTGTTAAACATACCACCACCTATTTCTATCTGAAGAACACACAGTATACTACAATACTAAAGAAATCCCAAAGTATCACGATACTCAAGACCAGGGATGATCAACGAGCAAATCTTTACCCTTACATAAAGGGCTGGCAAGGTTCCTTCAATTCGAAGTTGGTCTGGCAAAGCCCTAAATCTCCCCGCCTTTAACACTTCGATCATTAAATACCTCACTCGTGACACTCCCTGCCCGTGAGGTTCCGGAGGACCGTCCGTACCCCGATCGAAGAGAAGGCTGCCAAAGGCCAAAATCAGGGCTCAAACCCCTTCCCCTAGGCCGCCACACGTCCACAAGGAAGACGCACGGCCTGCCCCCGCCACCCGTCACAAACCCCACCACGGGACGAAAGGCCACCGGCAAAGAAGGCCTGCGCCCGGCTCGCCTTATCACCCGCGGTCCCGGATCAAGCGCCTGCACCTGGCTATTGAAAGGAAGGAAGGGGCCTCGGTGTCCCCAGCCCAGCACTTCGTTTCCTCCCCTCCCCCACCCGCGGCCTCGATTGGAACCACCTCCCCGAGAGCCAGAAACCCGAGGTCCGCAGTTTATTACCCCTGCCCCTGACCTGGCACTGAACAGGGTTTGTCCCGCTCCCAGCGATCACACCGCCGCCTTCCTCCTCGGAGTTCTAGGCCTCTACCTGAAGCAGAACAGCAGACCACGAAGCACAATGGCGTCCGCCCAGCTCCCGGATCCGGCGCAGAACCAGCCTCCACCGTTAAATGCCCCTCCCTTCTCCTCTCCGCGACTTCGCGGACTCCGCCGAGTTCTCGCGAGATTGGTGGAGCTACGCGGATCAGAGAGCTGCGGGCGGGCTCGACGTACCCCACCGCGGGGTGGTGCTCTGACTGCGGCAACCGTTGAAGGGCTGCCCCCGGGGAGGCAGCGAGGCGCCACCGGTAAGCGGCTGCGGCTGATCGGCCGGCGGGCTGGCGACTGGGCCGGCGAGTTTGCGGGCATTGGGAGCGGGGCACTAGAGGCCCGGCCCTGGTTGGCCGCCCTCGCCTGGCTGGTGAAGGGCTCAGAAGCCCTGCTGCTGCCCAGCGCCCGAGTCCGCGCCACAGGATATTGGCCCCTTTGGCAAACCTGCAGGGCCCACTGCTTGAAATACCGCCCATCTTTTTTTTTTTTTTCCTTTTGCGCTGGGTGAGTGGCGCAGTGAATGTTTATTGACTTGAATCAAACACTGCCTTTCCGACCTCCCCTCCTCCCATTCCCTGTTCACCCTCTGTGATGGCAGCGAGCCCTCTTCTTTAAGGGTCGGAGCCGATTCGTCCCAGACCATTCGTTCCTTGTGGTAGTTCAGTGTTGGTAGTAGTGTATTTCTCCAGTCATGTCTTTTAAAATTGTGGCACTAATCTTTGGTAGTGTAGCTACAGATTTTGCGGTAAAAATGCATCCACTTAGAAAGAGGGAGGAAAATTGTGTGATAAATGGTCTGATGAGAATGAGACGAAACTTTTAAAAAAATGTAAATGTGGTAAACCAAGATGTTAAGAGAATACTAAGGGAGTAGATTAGAGGAAAAAAACCACCATTTCTGTGGATTTAGGTGATATGTGGCTTTTGAATAAGGTATCAAACATGTAAGTTACTCACCGGTAAAAATAAGTTATTGAAACTTGGGAGGCATACTGATGACACTTGTAAACTGACTTATTTTATTGCTTTGCTTAAGGAATTCATTGGATACAAATGATTTCAATAAATGAAGTGTAAAGTTTATGTGTATTTCTTTGTCATTTTATCTGGAGGGTGTGCACTAATCAGTATCATCTCTGTTTCACTCTGTTGGAGACTTAACAGACTGTCCATGCTTCACTAACGTAAATTGTAAAATACTAAAGATCATAATTGTTTAAAGTTGGTACATAAATGCCAGTCTAACTTTTTAAAATGTGATTTGAAGATTAACTATCTGGTGTGGGATAAAGTGAACAGAGACTAAGTTTGAGAAAATTGATGATTTGCCTTGTGTAGAAAACTTTTTCTTCCCCCAACCTGTTTTGTACCTGTAGCATTATGGTTATGGGTATACATATCCTGAAGCACCGTACTGCATAAGTTCAAATCCCAACCCTGCCTCTCACTACCTTTGTGATCCTGAGCGATTCTGTGTTTTTGTTTTTTTGTCTGCTGGGCATGTGGGATCTTAGTTTCCCAACCAAGGATCAAACCCGCGCCTCTTCTGTTGGAAGCAGAGTCTTTAACCACTGGACTGCCAAAGAAGTCCTTGAGCATTTCTTTAACCTTGCCAAGCTTAGGTATCCTGTTTTTGTTTTTAGTCACTAAGCCCTGTCCTACTCTTTACTATCCCATGGACTGTAGCTTGCCAGGCTCCTCTGTCCATGGGATTTCCTAGACAAGAATACTAGAGTGGATTGCCATTTCCTTCTCCAGGGGATCTTCCCCACCCAGGGATGGAACCCAGGTCTCCTGCATTGCAGGCAGATTCTTTACTGTCTGTAAAATGAATACCCACTGCTTTTTTAAAAGGATTAAATGAGATAATGCCTCAGTTCCTAGAACATAGCATACCATAATTGTTAGCTATTACATTCCATGTCTAAATCACTACTAATATCTTTCTGGGGCTTATTACATAAGTCCCTTAAACATCTTCTGAGGTACATTCTGCACTAGAAGGATTGACTACCATTTTCCTGAGTCAGACCTGGTAGAGGTAACTTCTCTACAGAAACCCCAAACCTGTCTCAAGAATGGTTCAGATTTTGGCAGACTGTGACTTCATCCCTACTCAGCCCTGATAATATCAGAAGAGGTGAGTGTGGCACCAATTTCTTAGGCTAAGCAGACCTTCCAAATTAGTGTCTTGTTGATGTTAGTAAATAAAGACTACTAGTAAGTATTTTTTTTGTTGTGTAAGAATTGTTAGTTGATACTGTTTTTTAATGTACTTTCTCTGATTTGAGTTACCAGATAATTCTCATTATCAGAAAATAATTATTGAAATTTTCTACATTAAAGAGAATTTGATAGAGATTGTAGATACAAATAGAGTGACTATATTTTCTGAACTTAAAATGAGGACCAGTGTTTTGACAGGGAAATTATTTGAACATAGAACTTTTCTGACCAATTTAGACCCCATGATTATCTTTTTTTGCACAAATTTCCCCCTTTTGACCTTTTTTTGCTGAACTTTTTATCTTTATGATCAACTCTGACATACCTTTTTGTGTATAAATATCTTTGTTCACCACTTGCCAAACCAACCCATTAATTTCCATTTTTGAACTTGGCTTCTTCTGTAAATTAAGGTCTTCTTTACTATTAATTTATCCCCTTTTACTTTATAAATTTGTCTATCATTTGGTCATGGTCATAACAGCTCTCTGCTCTTATGCTTGAATATTTCTTCAACTACTTGATAGGTTAGAATTCTCTTTCAGATACTGAATTTTAAAGTTTCTGTTTTCCCTATATCTTATCACTCATAACCTAACCTTCCAAGAAGCTTCTCTATGGTAAGGGCAATTTTATAGATATTCTCTACTTTGCATAAAAGATGTGATCTTGAAAAGATGTGGTTATATTTACTTTTTATAAGTCAATTTATTTTTAAATGTAGTCATTTCTTAAACATTTGAGGTACAACAGGTAATACCTAGGATCCTCTTACGTGGGGTGGGAGGGGGAGTGTCCCTAAGTTGAAAACAAAGGATGCCAATTTCTTCTTAAATGGGAATTTTATTAATTCTGGAGAAGGGAACCTTGTGGCATCAACCAAATTAAAGATCTACTATTTAAAGTTATAGCTAACTCTTAAGTATACAGTACTTATTATTATTGAATAACAGTCTATAGTTTGAAGATTCTTCCTTCTAAGGAACATGTTACTTAAAAGGTCCTTAGCTTTAAATCTTTGCTGTAAAAAATTCTTTTTATTCCAAAAGTAAAAACCTTTGATTTAGTGAATTAAAAATTTCCCCTTTTCAGGAACAATTGAAAGGTGCTCCATTTAATAAATGAGCATCCAAGACATGCTCTTGGTTGACTTCTGTTGGATTAGCAGCAGCAATAACTTTTGATCTCCAAAACCAGCAGAGAAAACAATATAAAAACCAAAAAACAGAATACCATCTTGAAACCTTCTCTGAGAAACTCTTTCTTAAGCTTAAGCTTGTGGTCTAACTGGTTCTAGGAAAATTATTCCTGCTCACATTGCTGCTCCAGAATATCTGGCCTGGTCAGAAACAATTCTCAGTTGATCGGACACTTGGATCCATGTATGAAACACCTTTCACAGTGTCAAAACATAGAGCTTTTAATAAAAGCAACTGTCTTTTATTATTGATAGTTCTTAAGGTTGGATTCACTGCTTGTTACTGTAAATAGTTTTATGGGAACACAGCCAGGCCCATTAGTTTATGTATTGTCTGTGTATAAGTCAGAGTTCTCCATAGAAACAGAACCAGTAGTATATGATACATATCTCTCTATCCACAATTACAAAATATCTTCACTACAGTGCCTAAATTAGAATTTGATTAAATGACTTGATATTCTGGCCTCCCCAAGTTAGCACATAAAATTAACCATCGCAGTCCATGACTGTTTTTACATACAGTGGCAGAGATAAGTAGTTATGATAGAGATGATATGGCCCAGAAAGCCTGAAATATTTACTAGTTGGTTTTCTGTAGAGAGTTTGATCACCCCTGGAATAAATCATAAAACCAGATTGAACTGACCCCTGTCCCTTTAGTACAGTCAAGCTGAACACATACATAACAACTTCAGATTGATAATAACCAAGACTATATATACTCTGCCTCATGTCCACGTTGGACTGCATTTTGTGAGACTTCGAGCAGAAGGGCATCTATTAATAAATACTGATATGAATTCCTTGGATATGCCCTCTGGTTAAGTTGGTTGCACAGAGAAGGCAATGGCATCCCATTCCAGTACTCTTGCCTGGAAAATCCCATGGACAGAGGAGCCTGGTAGGCTGCAGTCCATGGGGTCGCTAAGAGTCGGACACGACTGAGCGACTGCACTTTCACTTTTCACTTTCATGCACTGGAGAAGGCAATGGCAACCCACTCCAGTGTTCTTGCCTGAAGAATCCCAGGGACGGGGAGCCTGATGGGCTGCTGTCTATGGGGTCGCACAGAGTCAGACACGACTGAAGCGACTTAGCAGCAGCAGCAGCAGCAGCAAGTTGGTTGCAATGTCCTTTATAATCTTAATTTTTTTCTTGTCTATATTTGTTTGTGATTTTGTAACAATGTGTCATACATGCTAGCTATTTTAGTATAGGCTGTTTTTTTTTCCCCCTTACCCTTTTCTTCCCTTTCTACTTAGCTCTCTTTTTTATTTACCTGTTTTATTTAGCTCTCTTACCTCTATTTACTATTTCATAAACATTCTTGCATATTTAGTATTCTTCATTTTTTAATTCATACAATACAATATTAAAAGAATAGTTAACACGCATGCAGACAGAAAAATACTCATAGATATTTTTTCCATTTATTTGATAAAACAGCATCAAATTTCATGTGCATATGCATCTAATTTTGCAATCAGAGGTATCTTTTTCTCTAAATCCTTATTTATATCAATTATCCTTTCTTTTTATTTATGTATTTATTTCTAGCTCTGCTGTGTCTTTGTTGCACATGGGCTTTCTCTAGTTGCAGTGAGCAAATGAGAGCTACTCTTGTTGCGATTCATGGGCTTCTCATTGCACTGGCTTCTCTTGTTGCGGATCACAGGCTTTAGGTGTGCAGACTTCAGTCGTCGTGGCACAAGGGCTCCGTAGTTGCAGACTGCGGGCTCTAGAGTGAGGGCTCAGCAGTTATACACATGAACTTAGTTGCTGCGCAGCACGTGGAATTTTCCTGGACCAGAGATCAAACCTGTGACCCATGCATTGGCAGGTGGATTCTTAACCACTAGACCACCAGGGAAGTCCTATCATTTCTTTTCAGTGTCACAGATATTACTACTCTGTCCTGCCTTCACCGTGTTTCTTTAACTGTCTTCTGTCTGTTATTCAGTTGCTAAGTCGTGTCCTTTTCTTTGCAACCCCGTGGACTCTTCCACTATCTCCCAGAATTTGCTCAAACTCATGCCAATTGAGTCAGTGATGCTATCTAACCATCTCATACTCTGCCAACTCCCTTCTCCTTTTGTCTTCAATCTTTCCCATCATGAGGATTTTTTCCAGTGAGTCAGCTGTTTGCATTAGGTGACCAAAGTATTGGATCTTCAGCTTCAGCAGCAGTCCTTCCAGTGAATATTTGGGGTTGATGTCCTTTAGGATTGACTAGTTTGATCTCCTTCCGTACTAGGGTTTGGACCAAACTTAGTCCAAGCACCACAGTTTGAAAGCATCAATTCTTTGGCACTCAGCCATATTTATGGTCCAACTCTCACATCTGTATATGACTACTGGAAAAACCATAGCTTTGATTATACGAACCTTTGTTGACAAAGTTATGTCTTTGCTTTTTAATATGCTGTCTTGGTTTGTCATAGCTTTTCTTTGAAGGAGCAAGCGTCTTGCCATTTATTTTATTTTGCCACGTGTTCATAGATATGTTCATATGGTAAAATATGTCTGTGATTTCTTTATAATTTTGGGCTTGCTAGCTAAACTTAAATATTGCCTATTCCCAGATTGTATCATGTAATACCCTAGATTTTCTAGATTGTGTTTAATTAAACTGAAATAAATGTTTATTTCCACAATAAAAATCAAAGAAAAATCCCATCAGGCTTCTGGGATGGAGAGAGAGAAAGGAACCAGTTTGAAATATACCAGAGCAGTCCATTCTTAACAAACAGTGACCTCAGGGAAAACTAGTTAAGTTGACAGAGTGTAACACAACATTGGAAATAGACTATACTCCAATGTAAAATAAAATTTAAAAAAAAGAGAGAATGTAGAGTCCCCTAGATGAGAAAGATTTTTGAAAATGTTCTTTTACTCCTAGAAAGCATCAATTTCATATAAATTTTGTAGGAATAACCAAAAAATTAGCAAGAAATAAAGACATTTTAAGGCAGTTTTTTCCAATAGAATGCTGTCATATTATCTCAATATTTCTAAAATATTTTAAGAAAAGTTATTAATAAAAATAATAAATTCTGGGGGATAAAATATAAATTATATTATTAAAAGAAAAAAGAGAAGATCAATGTCTTCATCCCTTAGGTTCCTGTTGATCTGATGGTTGAACACTTTAGGCTAATTTTTACCACTGAAACAAAATTGGGAGTTTGCTATTGTTACTTCTCTTGCCTGATAACAGTTGTTTGTTCCTCCTCTTTTAAGGTGATTAATTACTGAGACCTGTTCAAAGGCAAGCATTGTGGCCAGGATTAGATCACAAAATAGTTAATGTAAAAAATGTCTTCCCTTATGTGAAGAAAGCCATGCCTCATTCTCTTTCTCCAGGGACCCCCACCCTATCTGCTTACACAAAGACTGTGGGACAACTAGAAAAGGTTTAACGTGGATGTAATGGGACTATCAGAAGGAGAAGAAAGAAAAGAAGAACTATTTGAAAGAAAAATGACTGAGAATTTCCCCCAAATTAATGTTAGACCCCAAACCACAGGTCTAGGGAACTCAGAGAACACCAAGCAGGATAAATATCCCCCAAAACTATACCTTGGTATATCACTTTCAATTTTAAACAGTCAAAGACTAAAAAAAAAAAAAAAAACCTGAAATAAGACAGAGTTAAAAAAAATCTTACCTATAAAGGAACAAAATAATTACATCCAACACCTCCTCAGAAGCCACATAAACACGAAGACTGTGGTGTGGACTGAAATATCAAAACTTTTGGGAGAAAAAAACACCACCAATGTAGAATTCTGTCTTATGTGAAATTACCTTCAAAACTGAAGGGCAAATTGACAAAAATTAAGAGAGTTTGTGGCCTGTAGACCAGCCTTGCCGAAAATAGAGAGAAATTCATTAGAGACAAGGAAAGTAATACAGTTCAGAAACTCAGATCTACATAAAGAAAGGAAGAATATCAAAGAAGGAAAAAGTGAAGATAAAATAACTTTTATTTACTTTATTCTTAATTGAGCTCACAGCACTGTGTTAAAAATAATACCAATAATATATTCAGTTATGTATATGTCTTATCTATGTATGTGTATGCTTGTGTGTGTGTATACTAAGTTGCTCCATCATGTCCAACTCTTTGTGGCCCTATGGACTGTAGGCCATCAGGCTCCTCTGTCCATGGAATTTTCCAGGCTAGAGTATTGGAGTGGGTTGCCATTTCCTACTCCAGGGGATCTTCCTGACCCAGGGATTCAACTTGCGTCTCTTGCATCTTCTACATTGGCAGGTGGATTCTTTATCACTAGTGCCACCTGGGAAGCCTACATATATGCTTAAGTATTCTCATATGTTGGCATAGGAAATGACAACCCACTCCAGTATTCTTGCCTAGAAAATTCCATGGACAGAGGAGCCTGGCTAGCTTCAGTTCGTGGGGTCACAAAATGTCAAACACAACTCAGCACAGCACAGCATTCTCATATATGTTTGTTTTGTTTTAGTCTCTTAAGTTATGTCTGACTCTTGTAACCCCATGGACTTTAGCCTTCCAGGCTTCTCTGGAAGAGAAGTCCATGGGATTTTCCAGGCAAGAACACTGGAGTGGGTTGCCATTTCCTTCTCCTGGGGATCTTCCCAACCCAGGGATAAGTGAAATGAATAACAGCAGTGAAACAAAGGATAGGAGGGAGAAATTAGAATTATTTTGTTATTATGAGGTATCCTACATAGGAAGTGGAATAGTGTTATTTGAAAGTAAACTCTAACTTTATTAGAGTTTCAAAACTCTAATAAAACCAATAAAAAATCAAAATATGAACTATAGCTTATGGACTAGGAAAGGAGACAAAGTGGAATCCTATAAAATGCTCATTTAAAACCACAAGAGAGACATGAGTAGTAGCTGCAGCATTGGAAAAATGGTGGAGGAAGAGCCAGGAAGAAAGATCCCTTTGGTTCCAGAGACTCTCCTGAAGAAGAAGGCTTATCAGGCCCTCAAAGCCACCCAGGCAAAACAGGCACTTTTGCAAAGGAAGGAGCAGAGGAAACAAAAAGAGATCAAGTTTAAGTGACTAGAGTGGTTCATGCATGATTCCTGGCAGCAACTATGGGACAAGGTGCAACTCAGATGGCTAAAAGTGAAACCCTGTGGCTTGGAAGTGCCAGACAAACATTCCTTGGCCTTTGTTGTGCATATTGAAAGGATTAATGGGGTGAGTTCTCTGGTGCCGAGGACAATTGCAAGACTTTGCTTGAATAAGATTTTTGGTGATGTCTTTATGAAAGTGACCCCTCAAACCATAAAGACGCTTTGTATTGTGGAACCTTATGTAACTTGGGGATTTCCAAATCTGAAGTCTGTTCAGGAACTCATCTTGAAACGTGGACAAGCCAAGGTCAAGAACAAGGTCATCCCTCTGACAGACAACATAGTGATTGAGAAGCACCTGGGGAAGTTTGATGTTATTTGTTTAGAAGACCTCAGTCATGAAATTGCCTTCCCAGGGAAGAATTTCCAGGTGATCGCAGGGTTCCTACACCCTTTCCAACTCTTAGTGGCTGATCACACTACAAAGAATAGAGTGGGTTTCATCAAGGAAGTAGGCTCACCTAGCTATTGAGGTGAACCCATCAATCAGCTCATCTGGCAGCTGAACTAAACCCAGTGTACCTGAAGACAGAGTGCACTGGAAGTGTGTGTTTTTGTTTTATGAAATTTTCACTCAGTATCTTCAAGGAAGATTGTTTTCTGCTAGAATATATCTTCAGAAACTTGTGGCAAAGGGTCAGGGAAAACAGTGATGTTCACAACAGACACTTTTCATCCCACCTCAGTTCCAAGGAAAAGTTCCTGTGTGTTTTCTCTGATAACCACTGTCCACCTCTGAAACCACCGAAGGGCTCATGCAATGAAGAAGGAAGTCCTGTTTTATCACATCTATCCTGGGCTTTACTGTTGGTGAATAAACACCTACCTGTGAATACAAGACAGCAGTGGACCAAGCCTAGGAGCATATTGAACCTGGGATTTCCTGGGGCCTTGTTTTTGGAAAGAACTTGAAATTAGAATTAAATTAAACTAGAACTTGAAATTAAAATTAGAAGCACGCGCACACACACACACACACACACACACACACACACACGACCATAAGAGACAGATAAGAGAATGCTGTGAATGGTTATATGCCAACAAATTGGACAACCTAGAAGACATGAACACATTTCTAGAAACATACATCCCATCAAAACTGAATCAAGATGAAATTGATAATTTGAACAGACCAATCACTAGAAATAAAGTAGAATTTGTGATTTAAAAACTCATTCCACCAACAGTCCAAGACTGGATGGCCTCACTGGGCAATTCCACCAAATAAAACTTATATCTTTTCTTCTCAAACTCTTCCAAAAGGTTGAAGAGGAGGGAGCTCTCCCAAAATCATTGTGTCAAGCCACCATCACCCTGATACCAAAGCCTGACAAAGACACTACCAAAAAAGAAAATTACAGGACAATATTTTTGATGAATATAGATGTAAAAATCCTCAACAAAATTTTAGCAAACTGAATCCAACAACATATAAAAAGGATCATGCTCTGTGATCAAGTGGGTTTCATTCCAGGGTCACCAGGATGTTCAACATATGCAAATCAATTAATTTGATATACCCCATTAACAGAAAAAGACAAAAATCACATGATCATCTCTACAAATGGAGAAAAAAATTTGATAAAAATTTTTTTAATTAAAAAAAATTTTTTTAAATTTGATAAAATTCAGCAACAACAAAAATTAACATTTATTCCTGATAAAAACTCTTCCTAAAGTCAGTATAGAGAGAACATACCTCAACATAATAAAAGCCATTTGGGACAAGCCCACAGCCTACAAAATACCAAATGGTGAAAAGCTGAAAGTCTTCCTGGTAAATTATGGAATAAGACAAGGATGCCCATTCTCACCATTACTATTCAACATTGTATTGGAAGTCCTAGCCATGTAAGTCAGAGAAGAAAAAGAAATAAAAGGCATCCAAGTTGGAAGGGAAGGGGTAAAACTTGTCATTTGATACAGATGCCTGATACTCTATCTAGAAAACCCTAAAAACTCCACATAAAAACTATGAGAACTGTTAACTGAGTTCATCAAGAGAGCAGGATAAAAGAGTAATATATAGAAACCTGTTGCATTTCTTTACACTAGCAATGAAATACCAGAAAGAGTAAGTTAAAATTCTCTTTAAAATTGCATGAAAAAAGAAAAGAGTTGTAAATGTAGTAATCAAGGAGGTAAAAGATACATGTTTAGAACTATAAAAATTGGAAATTACAGAGAATTCAAGGAAATGGAAAAAATCTATGCTCTTGGATTGGAAGAATTAATACAGTTAAAATGGCTGGACTACCCAAAGCAATCTACAGATTTAATGTAATCCCTATCAAATTACCCATAACATTTTTCATAGAGCTAGAACAAATAATCCTAAAATTTATATGGAATCAGAAAAGACCAGTAATTGCCAAAGCAATCATGAGGAAGTGGAACAAAGCGGGTGGCATAATCCTTCCAGACTTCAGACAATACTACAAAGCTACGGTAATCAAAACAGTGTGGTATTGAGACAAAAACAGACAGATTAATCAGTGGAACAGAAAAAAAAGCCCTGAGGTGAATCCACACATACTGTGGTCAATTACTTGTGAACAAAGGAGGCAAGAATGTACAATGGTGAAAAAACAATCTCTTTAGCAAGTGGTGTTGGGAAAACTGGACAGCCACATGTGGATCAATGAAGTTAGATCACCCCCTCACAGCATACACTAAAATAAACTCAAAATGATTTAAAGACTTAAGTATAAGACATGACACCATAAACTCCTAGAAGAGAGCATAGGCAGATAGCCTCTTACATACACTGTAGCAGTATTTCCTTAGCTCAGTCTCCCAAAGCAATAGAAATAAAAGAAAAACAAATAGGACCCAATCAAACATAGAAATTTTTACACATCAAACAAAATCATAAACAAAAAGACAGTTAATGGGAGAAACTGTTTGCAAACAATGTAACCCACAAGGGCTTAATTTCCAAAATATATTAACAGTTTATACAACTCATTGATGGAAAAAAATTTAAAAATGGGCAGAAGGAACTTCCTCAGTGGCACAGTGGATAAGAATCTGCCTGCCAATGCAGGGGACATGGGTTTGATCCCTGGTCCAGGAAGATTCCACATGCCACATAACAACTAAGCCTGTGCACCACAGCTACTGAGCCTGTGCTCTAGAGCCTCCGAGCTGCAACTGCCAGGCCCTGGAGCTGTAACTACTGGAGTCTGTGTCCCCTAAAGCCCATGTGTTGCAACTACTGAGCCCGTGTGCTACAACTACTGAAATCTGAATGTCTAGAGTTGGTGATCCACAACAAGAGCAGCCACTGCAATAAGTACATGCCCTACAACAAAGAGTAGCACCCACTTGCCACCACTAGAGAAAGCCCATGCAAAGCAACGAAGACCCAGTGCAACAAAAAATAAATAAATGCAATAATAAAAAAAAGAACCAAAAAATGGGCAGAAGACCTAAATAGACATTTCTCCAAATGATATACAGGTGGCTAGCAGACACATGAAAATATGCTCAGCATTGCTAATTATTAGAGAAATGCAGATTAAAACTATAATGAGGTATCACCTCATTCCAGTGAGAAAGGCCATCTTCAAAAAGTCTACAAATAAATGCTGAAGAGAGTGTGACGAAAAGGGAACCCTTTTATGTTGGTGGGAATGTAAATTGGTGCAGTCACTATGGGAAGCTCCTTAAAAAACTGAAAATGAAGTTACCATATGATCCAGCAGTTCCATTCCTGGGCATATATCCAGAAAGAAATAAAAACTCTAATTGGAAAAGATACATGCACCCCAGTGTTCATAGCAGCACTATTTACAATAGCCAAGATGTGGAAGCAACCTAAGTGTCTATCAACGGATGAACAGATAAAGAATATGTGATACATATACACACACATATACATGTAGTGAAATATTAGTCATTTAAAAAAGAGTGAAACTGACATTTATAGCTACATGGATGGATGTAGAGATTATTAAGCTAAGTGAAATAAGTCAGATATAGACAAATATTGTATGCTATCACATATATAGCTTCTAAAAAATAGTAGAAATTGATCTATTTACTAAACAGAAACAGACTCACAAATGGAAGACAAATTTATGGTTACCAAAGGGGAAGAGGGGAGGAATAATTGGGAGTATGGAATTAACAGATGCTCACTACCAAAGCATATATATGCACACTATGTAAAGTAGATAATAAAAGTTTTACTGTGTAGCACAGGAAATGATATGCAATATCTTGTAATAAGCTATAATGAAAAAGAATTTTTCAAAAAGAGTGTAGGGGCTTCTCTGGAGGCTCAGTAAAAAGAATCTTCCCACCAGTGCAGGAGACACGGGTTTGATACCTGATCCTGGAAGATTCCACATGCTGCAGAGCACTGAGAGCCGTAACTGTGGAGCCGATGTGCTGCAACTACTGAAGCCCACATGCCCTAGAGCTGGTGCTCCGCGGTAAGCAAAGCAACCACAATGAGAAACCCTAGCACTTCAATAAACAGTAACTCACACTCATGGCAAGTAGAGAAAAGCTCATGAACCAACAAAGCCCAATACAGCAAAAATAAATTTTAAAATTTAAAAACGAGTGTATATGTGTGTGTATCTCCAAATCATCACTTTGCTGTACATCTGAAACTAATGAAATATTGTAAATCAGCTATACTTCAAAAACACAAGGCAGAAAAGGAGTTCAGTTCAGTCACTCAGTCGTGTCCAACTC
The DNA here is from genome assembly GCF_032452875.1 of Bos javanicus. Lineage (NCBI taxonomy): Eukaryota > Metazoa > Chordata > Mammalia > Artiodactyla > Bovidae > Bos > Bos javanicus. Next base: position 36,719,177 of record NC_083869.1, read on the forward strand.
TTTGTTATCCCATGAACCACAGCATGCCAGCATGCCAGGCCTCCCTGTCCATCACCGACCCTCAGTGTTTACCCAAACTTGACCACTGAATCGGTGATGCCATCCAACCATCTCATCCTCTGTCATCCCCTTCTCCTCCTGCCCTCAATCTTTTCCAACATCAGGTCTTTTCAAATGAGTCAGCTCTTCGCATAAGGTGGCCAAAATATTGGAGTTTCAGCTTCAACATCAGTCCTTCCAATGAAAACCCAGGACTGATCTCCTTTAGGATACACTGGTTGGATCTCCTTGCAGTCCAATGGACTCTCAAGAGTCTTCTCCAACACCACAGTTCAAAAGCACCAGTTCTTCGGCACTCAGCTTTCTTTATAGTCCAACTCTCACATCCATACGTGACTACTGGAAAAACCATACCCTTGACTAGACGGACCTTTGTTGGCAAAGTAATGTCTCTGCTTTTGAATATGCTATCTAGGTTGGCCATAACTTTCCTTCCAAGGAGTAAGCATCTTTTAATTTCATGGCTGCAATCACCATCCACAGTGATTTTGGAGCCCCCCAAAATAAAGTCTCTCACTGTTTCCACTGTTTCCCCATCTATTTGCCATGAAGTGATGGGACCAGATGCCATGATCTTAGTTTTCTGAATGTTGAGCTTTAAGCCAACTTTTTCACTCTCCTCTTTCACTTTCATTAAGAGGCTCTTTAGTTCTTCTTCACTTTCTGCCATAAGGGTGCTGTCATCTGCATATCTGAGGTTATTGATATTTCTCCTGGCAATCTTGATTCCAACTTGTGCTTCTTCCAGCCTAGCGTTTCTCATGATGTACTCTGCATATAAGTTAAATAAGCAGGGTGACAATATACAGCCTTGACATACTCCTTTTCCTATTTGGAACCAGTCTTTTGTTCTATGTCCAGTTCTAAGTGTTGCTTCCTGACCTGCGTACGGGTTTCTCAAGAGGCAGGTCACGTGGTCTGGTATTCCTATCTCTTTCAGAATTTTCCACAGTTTATTGTGATCCACGCAGTCAAAGGCTTTGGCATAGTCAGTAAAGCAGAAATAGATGTTTTTCTGGAATTCTCTTGCTTTTTTGATGATCCAGCAGATGTTGGAAATTTGATCTCTGGTTCCTCTGCCTTTTCCAAAACCAGCTTGAACATCTGGAAATTCACATTTCACGTATTGCTGAAGCCTGGCTTGGAGAATTTTGAGCATTACTTTACTAGCGTGTGAGATGAGTACAATTGTGCGGTAGTTTGAGCATTCTTTGGCATTGCCTTTCTTTGGGATTGGAATGAAAACTGACCTTTTCCAGTCCTGTGGCCACTGCTGAGTTTTCCAAATTTGCTGGTATATTGAGTGCAGCACTTTCACAGCATCATCTTTTAGGATTCTAAATAGCTCAACTGGAATTCCATCACCTCCACTAGCTTTGTTTGTAGTGATGCTTCCTAAGACCCACTTGACTTCACATTCCAGGATGTCTGGCTCTAGGTAAGTGATCACACCATCGTGTTTATCTGGGTCATGAATATCTTTTTTGTATAGTTCTTCTGTGTATTCTTGCCACCTCTTGTTAATATCTTCTGCTTCTGTTAGGTCCATACCATTTCTGTCCTTTATTGTGCTCATCTTTGGATGAAATGTTCCCTTGGTATCTCTGATTTTCTTGAAGAGATCTCTAGTCTTTCCTAATCTATTGTTTTCCTCTAATTCTTTCCATTGATCACTGAAGAAGGCTTTCTTATCTATCGTTGCTATTCTTTGGAACTCTGCATTCAAATGGGCTTGGGAGATAAAAATAGGAACAAAGAACAAGGGCAACAAATATAAAACAGTAATATGGTAGATATTAATCCAACTATATCAGTAGCCATGTTAAATGTCAGTGGTTGAAATGCACCAATTGTAAGACACAGAGATCATTATGGTGGATCAACAAATAAGACCCAGATATAAGTTGTCTCCTGGAAGATACTTATGAAATGTAGATTAAAAGTAAATGGATAGAGGGTTTCTCTGGTGGCTCAGTGGTAAAGAATCCTTCTGCCAGTTGGTCCCTGTTGGGTTTGGGTTTGGGTTTGTGTTTGGTCCCTAATCCGGGAAAATCCTGCATGCCAAGGAGCAGTTAAGGCTGTGCACCACAACTATTGAGGGTATGCTCTAGAGTCTTGGGACTGCAAGTACTGAGTCCATGTTCCACAGCTACTGAAGCTTTTGTGCCCCAGAGCCTGTGCTCCACAACGAGAAGTCACAGCAATGAGAAGCCTGAGACCTGCAATTAGAGAGTAGTCCCAGCTTACCACAACTACAGAAAAGCCCATGCAGCAACAAAGACCCAGCACAGCCAAAAAAGCAAATATATAAAATTATTTTAAAAAGTAAATGGATAGAGAAAAATATACCATAAAGCAGGAGTCAGCTATTTTAACTTCAGACAAAGCAGACTTCAAAGTAAGGAAAGTTAAAGAAGAGGATTACATAATAATAAAGGGCTCAGTTCTTCAAGAAGATATAACAATTTTTAATGTATATGCATCTATTAACATCAGATGAGGCAAATGCTGATAGTACTGAGGGAAAAATAGGTTAATTCCCTGTTACAGTCAAAGATTTCCACACACCTCACTCAGAAATGAACAATCCAGCCAGCTGAAAATCAGTAAAGACTATTTGAACTCAACAACACTTTCACTCAACTGGATATAATTGACATTGATGGATTGTTTCATTCAAAACAATAGAATTTACATTTATCTCAAGCTTAAATGGAATATCTACCACTTTCTGGGACATAAAACACACCTTAGAATTTTTTAAAGACTAGAAATCATAGAGTGCTTTCGTCTCGACCATAGTGGAATAAACTAGGAATCAATCACAGAAAGACAGTTGGGAAGTTCCAAAATATATGGAGATTGGAGAGTGAAAATTTTGGCTTAAAGCTCAACATTCAGAAAACAAAGATCATGGCATCCGGTCCAACCACTTCATGGGAAATAGATGGGGAAACAGTGGAAACAGTGTCAGACTTTATTTTTTGGGCTCCAAAATCACTGCAGATGGTGACTGCAGCCATGAAATTAAAAGACGCTTACTCCTTGGAAGGAAAGTTATGACCAACCTAGATAGCATATTCAAAAGCAGAGACCTTACTTTGCCAACAAAGGTGCGTCTAGTCAAGACTATGGTTTTTCCTGTGGTCATGTATGGATGTGAGAGTTGGACTGTGAAGAGGGCTGAGCGCCGAAGAATTGATGCTTTTGAACTGTGGTGTTGGAGAAGACTCTTGAGAGTCCCTTGGACTGCAAGGAGATCCAACCAGTCCATTCTGAAGGAGATCAGCCCTGGGTGTTCTTTGGAAGGACTGATGCTAAAGCTGAAACTCCAGTACTTTGGCCACCTCATGCGAAGAGTTGACTCATTGGAAAAGACTCTGATGCTGGGAGGGATTGGGGGCAGGAGGAGAAGGGGACAACAGAGGATGAGATGGCTGGATGGCATCACTGACTCGATGGACGTGAGTCTGGGTGAACTCCAGGAGTTGGTGATGGACAGGGAGGCCTGACGTGCTGCAATTCATGGGGTCGCAAAGAGTCAGACATGACTGAGCAACTGAACTGACTGACTGACTGACAGGAAGTGGTGACCAAAACCATACCCATGAAAAAGAAATGTAAGAAGGCAAAGTCATTGTCTGAGGAGGCCTTATAAATAGCTGAGAAAAGAAGAGAAGTGAAAGGTAGAGGAGTTAAGGGAAAGACATACCTGACTGAATACAGAGTTCCAGAGAATAGCAAGGAGAGACATTGAGTGAACAATGCAAAGAAATAGAGGAAAACAGAATGGGAAAGTGTGGCGATCTCTTTAGGAAAATTGGAAATACCAAGGGAACATTTCATGCAAAGATGGGCACAATAAAGGAAAGAAACAGCCAAGACCTAACAGAAGCAGAAGAGATTAATAAGAGGTAACAAGGATACACAGAAAACTATACAAAAATGTTCTTAATGACCTAGATAACCATGATGGTGTGGTCATTCTCCTAGAGCCAGGCATCCTGGAGTATAAAGTCAAGTGGGCCTTAGGAAGCATTACTAAGAACAAAGCTAGAGGAGGTGGTGAAATTCTAGGTGAGCTATTTCAAATCCTAAAAGATGATGCTGTGAAAGTGCTGCACTCAACCTATAAACAAATTTGGAAAACTCAGGAATGGCCACAGGACTGGAAAAGTTCAGTTTTCATTTCAGTACTAAAGAAGGTCAATGCTAAAGAATGTTCAAACTTCCGTACATTTGTGCTCATTTCACATACTAGCAAGGTAATGCTCTAGGCTATAGCAGTATGTGAACTGAGAACTTCCAGATGTACCAGCTGGATTTAGAAGAGGCAGACGAACCAGAGATCAAATTGGCAACATCCATTGGATCATAAAGAAAACTAGAGAATTCCCAAAAAACATCTGCTTCATTGACTATGCTAAAGCCTGTGCCTATGTGGATCACAGCAAACTGTGAAAAATTCTTCAAGAGATGGGAATACCAGACCAGCTTACCTGTCTCCTAGGAAATCTGTATGCAGGACAAGAATGAACAGTTAAAACCGGACATTGAACAACGGATTGGTTTCGGATTGGGAAAGGAGTACATCAAGGCTATATATTGTCACCCTGCTTATTTAACTTATATGCAGAGTACATCATGCAAAATGCCAAGCTGGATGAAGCACACACTGGAATCAAGATTGCTGGGAGAAATATCAATAACCTCAGATATGCAGATGATGTCATTCTACTGTCAGAAAGTGAAGAGGAACTGAAGCAGAACTAAAAAGCCTCTTAATGAGAGTGAAAGAGGAGAGTGGAAAAACCTGGCTTAAAACTCAACATTCAAAGAACTACAATCATGGCATCTGGTTCCATCACTTCATGGCAAATAGAAGGGGAAAAAGTGGAAACAGTGACATTTTATTTTCTTGGGCTCTAAAATCTCTGTGGATGGTGACTGCAACCAGGAAAGATGTTTGTTCCTTGGCAGAAAAGCTATGACAAACCTAGACACCTTGTTAAAAAACAGAGACATCACTTTGCTGACAAAGGTCCATGCTGTCAAAGCTGTGGTTTTACCAGTAGTCATGTACAGATGTGAGTTTTGAACCATAAAGTTTTGAACCAGGCTGAGCACCAAAAAATTGATGCTTTCTAATTGTGATGCTAGGGAAGACTCGAGAGTCCCTTGGACTGCAAGGAAATCAAACCAGTCTATCCCAAAGGAAATCAACCCTAAATACTCACTGGAAGGACTGATGCTGAAGCTTAAGTTTCAGTATGTGGCCACCTGATGCGAAGAACCAATTCATTTGAAAAAACCCTGGTGGTGGGAAAAACTGAGGTCAAGAGTAAAAGGGGGCTACAGAGGATGAGATGGTTGGATGGCATCACTGACTCAATGGATGTGAATTTGAGCAAACTCAAAGATAGAGAAGGACAGGGAAGCCTGGCATGCTGTGTAGTTCATGGGGTTGCAGAGTCAGTCATGACTTAGGGATTGAACAGAAACAACAGTGGGATCCTCATAATGGAATTAGTGCCTCTGTAAGGAGAGGAAGAGAGTCATGTGAGCATAGTGTGAGAAAGGAACTGTCTGCAAACCAGAAAGTGGAGCCTCACCAGTCACCAAATGTGCAGGTAACTTGATCCTGGACTCCCTAGCCTCCAGAATTGTAAGAGATGTCTGTTGTTTAAGCCATCCAGTCCATTTGTCCTAGAAGCCCAAGCTAATTAAATAAAATAGTATAGAATAAATAATAAATAGTAGTAATAAATAGTATGAAAAGATTCTGTTAAATGGAAATTACAGTTAGTCACAGTTATTCTTTTATAGTTATTTTATAAATTGCTTGTCCGATATCAGGGAAAAAAGTAGTATCTTTGAATTGCCAGACTTTATTATTCAATTAACAGTCTTTGGGGTAGAAATTGCCATCTGCAAATAAATTGTCAATAGCAAGTGAAATAAAACAAAAACAAATTATTTTAGATTATACATGCATGAATAGCAATTCATTGAATTATGGTATCTTCGTATAATTTGAAAGGAGCAAAAGGACATTTAAAACGTTTATAGATACCTGTTTTGAAAAAGATTTTTAACTGATTCAGTTGAAGGTATGCATTCATTCTCTCAATTTCTTTCAAATAACCATTATTGAAAATTTCCTGGTGGTCCAGTGATTGTGCAATGTGCTCAGTTGTGTCTGACTCTTTGAACTGTAGCCCACCAGGCACTTCTGTCCATGGGATTCTTTGCAACCCTAAGGACTATAGACCACCAGGCTTCTCTGTGGATTTTCCCTGCAAGAATACTGGAGTGGGTTGCCATTTCCCTCTCCAGGGGATCTTTCCTACCCAGGGATGAAACTGGTGTCTCCTGCATTGCAGGCAGATCCTTTACCACTGAGCCACCAGGGAAGCCCAGTCTAGTGGTTAGGACTTGGCATTTTCATTGCAGAAGCTGGCACAAGATCCCTTATTGGAGAACTAAGATCCTACAAGCTGTGCTGAGCGGCCAAAAAAAAGGTCTTTATTATAATTTTTTCAGATGCACTATTCTTTTTTTATCTTGTAAAGTTTAAAAATAAAATTAAAAAATAAAATAAAAACGTTGCAGTGTAAAAAAAATAAGAAAATGCAGACTCTTCGTATTATATGAATAAAACTTTTTATATATCATTCAAAATTATTACAGATGTTTAAAATATGATGTAGAAATATAGTATTAATGCCAAATTCTCAAAGCTTTTTTTTTTAATTAATTTTTTTTGTTTTAATTGGAGGTCAATTACTTTACAATATTGTATTGGTTTTGCCATACATCAACATGAATCCACCACAGGTGTACACGTGCTCCCCATCCTGAACCCCCCTCCCACCTCCCTCCCCATACCATCCCTCTGGGTCATCCCAGTGCACCAGCCCCAAAGCATCCTGTATCCTGCATCAAACCTGGACTGGCGATTCATTTCTTATATTATACATGTTTCAGTGCCATTCTCCCAAATCATCCCACCCTCTCCCTCTTCCACAGAGTCCAAAAGACTGTTCTATACATCTGTGTCTCTTTTGCTGTCTCGCATACAGGGTTATTGTTACCATCTTTCTAAATTTCATATATATGTGTTAGTATACTGTATTGGTGTTTTTCTTTCTGGCTTACTTCACTCTGTATAATAGGCTCCAGTTTCATCCACCTTTCTCAAAGCTTTTTAAAAGATCATTTATCTAAAAGGTGAACAGCTGGCTATCTAGCATTACTTATATTTTTGATTTATTTAAAATAATTTTAAGGTGAGTTTAATAAATTTAAGATAGATTCCTTAGTTTAAGACAGGTGGCAAGATAAAGAATTTGAGAACTTTATGTCCATATCCTTTGTGGTGTTATAATCTAACATGTATGTAGTATGCTATTCATTGATATTTTTAAAGTATCTTGAAATAGTTTCTATTTTAAATACTTTGAAAATTTTATTAGGATAACTTGATTAAGTGATTTTTACTACTAATAAGAGATAGTATTCATAGCTCAAATATTTCAGACTCGAGACAATTTGAAGGTGGATACTTTTTCATTACTTCACATTTTTTAAAGATTTTTTTATATGGACCATTTTTGAAAGTCTTTATTGAATTTGTTACAATATTGACTCTGTTTCATATTTTTTTTCAGCTACAAGTTATGTGGAATGGTAAAGGATCCACTTGCCAATGCAGGAGACATATAAGCTGCAGGTTTGATCCCTGGGTCTTGAAGAGCCCCTGTAGGAGGATATGGCACCCCACTCCAGTATTCTTGCCTGGGAAGTCCCATGGACAGAGGAGTCTGGGGGGCTACAGTCCATGGGGTTGCAAAGAGTCTTATATAACTGAGCATACATGCAACAACAATGTGGGATCATAGCTCCAGACCAGAGATTGAACCTGAATCCCCTGCATTGGAAGGTGAAATCTTAACCACTGGACCGCTGGTGAAGTCCCATTCACAGCTTTAAATTTTGAACAGTTTCTAAAGATTATTATCTGTTTGGCCTTTTTCTACCAGTAATGAGTTTGCACTGTAATGCCATGAGTAAAAGTGCCTGGACTGTTGGCTTCTGTGGTTGAGATAAGCAGCTAAGGTTCTAGCAATTATGAGTTGATAGAAAGTGTTGTAATACAAGATGAGTCAAATCAGTTGTAGGCTTTGTGGATGTGACATTGCAACTGGACCTAGCAGTAGAGGTGAGATTCAAATAAAAAGAAGTGATAAGTAGCGTTTGGGATGATTGATTAATCAAAATGTGGTAGCAAAATACTAAAGGATATGTATCCACTGAAATTTATTACAAGCTCCATGAAGAATAGAATTTGAAAATTCTGTCTTCTGACCAGAAGACAGTCCTTGCAAGATGTAGGCACTTAGTAAATGTTAAATAAATGGGCCAATGAGGAGATACTGGGGTTTTGTTTTTTGTAAGGTGCTTAAAGTGGAAATTATCTGGTAGTAGTACATATGCCTTAAATACATTTTAGACAGACAGAGTAAATATTGTTGCTGAGAAGTCTTTAGTTCAGGATACTATTTAATTATGTCAGAAATGTTTATTGCCACTGGAAATTTTTAAATGTATCATTAGTGCCTTCAGATACAGCTATAAAATGAATAGACAGATTTTAATTCCCAGGAACATTAAAAAAGAAAGCTTTGATTCAAGGTAGTATTAAAAGTAGACTCATCATTATATAGATATATGATAGGAAGGACTAAACATTTTTATTATGTGATGCAGCAATAGCTTAGATTAAAATATTTTATATTTAGAAAAAAAAGACTGTAATACTTTATATAATATATAGTGTTTGATAGAAAAGGATAAATATTTTTATATATGATAGAGGAATATCTTTTAGTGAAATATTTTTATATTGAGAATAGTAGATTTTTGGAGATACTCTTAGCTTCATAAGATAGCATGAATGCTCTTGCAGTGATTGTTAGCATAGTAACATGTACTAGGCAAAATTATAATTACTGGTAATTTGCTTTGTGTCTTTTCTTTTTAATATATCAGAGTATTTTACAAACACTAATTAAACCTTTCAAAACCTCTCATAATAGTTATCAAATTAATGACATTTTTTTTACTTTTTTTAAAATTTTATTTTATTTTTAAACTTTACATAATTGTATTAGTTTTGCCAAGTATCAATATGAATCCACCACAGGTATACATGTGTTCCCCATCCTGAACCCTCCTCCCTCCTCCCTCCCCATACCATCCCTCTGGGTTGTCCCAGTGCACTAGCCCCAAGCATCCAGTATCATGCATCAAACCTGGACTGGCATCTCGTTTCATACATGATATTTTACATGTTTCAATGCCATTCTCCCAAATCTTCCCACCCTCTCCCTCTCCCACAGAGTCCATAAGACTGTTCTATACATCAGTGTCTCTTTAATGACATATCTTATTGCAAAAGCAAAAGCTGAGAGTGGCAAAAGTATTTAGTTATGATCACATACTATGTAGCTGATGGAAAAAGAGAAGTCCCAAATTCTCAGTAATCATTTCTAACTCCTAGATGAAAGAAAGGCAGTACTTTAAAAAAATAAGAAAAAAGAATCAGTATAGTGATACCTAAGGAATGCTATTGTAGTTTCAAGTATAAAAATACGAAGTCACAGCAATTTAAAGAAATATCTTTACAAATAACAAATGTTGGAGAGGATGTGGAGAAAAGGGAACTCTCCTACACTGTTAATGGGAATGTAAATTGGTGCAGCCACTATGAAAAACAGGATAGATGTTCCTCAAGAAACTAAAAACAGAACTACTTTAGGCAATTCCACTCCTGGTGTATATCTGGAAGAAACAAGAACACTAATTTGAAAAGATACCCCAATGTTTGTAGTAGCACTGTTTACAATAGCCAAAATGTAGAAGCAACCCAAATGCCCATTAATAAATGAATGGAGAAAGAAGGTATAGTATGTGTATACAATGGACTGTTGCTGTGCTTTGCTATGCTGTCACCTCAACCATGTCCAACAATTTGTGACCTCATGGGCTGTAGCCCACCAGGCTCCTCTGTCCATGGAATTCTCCCGGCAAGAACACTGGAGTGGGATTGGTTGGGTTGGATTGCCATACCCTCCTCCAGAGGATCTTCTCGACCCAGGGATTGAACCCACATCTCATGTCTCCTGCATTGGCAGGCAGGTTCTTTACCACTAGCGCTACCTGGAAAGCCCACAGTGGGCTATTACTCAGTCTTAAAAAACAATGAAATTCTGCCATTTGCAACGTGGATTGACCTTGAAAATATTATGCTTAATGAAATAAGTGAGAGAGAGAAAAACAAATGCTGTGATATTACTTATATTTGAAATTTAAAAATAATACAAATGAATGTACATGCAAAACAGAAGCAGATTCACTGATACTGAAAGCAAATTAATGATTATCTTATGGGAGAGGGAAGCGGAGGGGCAGTGGGATTAAGAGATATAAACTACAGTGTATAAAATAGATAAGCAACAAGGATATTTTGTATTTAGCACAGGGAATTACACCATTATCTGTATTTTTTTAATAATTTTATATATTTTTGGCTGTGCTGGATCTTCGTTGCTGTGCGGACTTTCCTCTAGTTGTGGCAAACGGGGGCTTCTCTCTAGTTGTGGTGCACGGGCATCTTATTGTGTGGCTTCTCTTGTTGCATAGTACAAGCTCTAGGGCACATGGGCTTCAGTAGTTGTGGCATGTGGGCTTGAGCAGAGGATCCATAGTTGTGGTACAAGGGCTCAGTTGCTCTGTGGCATGTGGGATCTTCCCAGACAAGGGAAGGGATCAAATCCATGTCTCCTGCATTGGCAGGCAGATTTTTTTTTTCTTTTTTAAGCACTGGGACACCAGAGAAGCCCTTAGCCATTATCTTATAATAACTTTTAATGGGATGTAATCTGTAAAAATACTAAATCACTATGCTATATATCAACTAGATTTTAATTAAAAATAATAAAAGAATAAATATATTTACTAAAATAAGTGTTTCAATTTAATTTCTGTTAAATACAGATAAATGTATGTAGGTGTTTGTATTTTAAAAGATAGTAATTTCAGATGGGCTCAGTGGTAAAGAATCCATCTTCCCATGCAGTAGATGTAGGAGGGGTGGCTTTGATCCCTGGATTGGGAAGATCTCCTAGAGAAGGAAATGGCAACCCCTCTGGAGTGTTACCTGGGAAATCCTGAGGACAATTGAGCTACAGCCATGGGCTCGAAAGAGTCGAACATGAGTTAGTGACTAAACAACAACAGCAATTTCATTTTTTTAAATTTAGTTTTAACTAAAGGATAATTGCTTTACAGTATTGTGTTGGTTTCTAGCAATTTCATTTAATATTTTGTTTTTAATATCATGGTCATTAGGTTTTTGACATGGGCTCTACTCTGGTAAGCAAAGCTCAAGAAAAGTCAAAAGTAGCATAGACTGTGAATCAAATAGTCTCTCATATAGACAGTATAACAAACTATTGATTTATTAAGCTTGAATATTTAAAGGAAAAATTTCCTGGTGGAAAGGGAACTGTAAACAAAAAAATATAGCTCCTTTTGGGTATAGAAGTTTTGCTTTATTTTGTATTTTAGTTAACAGGTTTTTTTCTTCCACTGTTGTCAGCACTGATTAGATCACATCATTTATTAGTTGTTTGAATATCATGGTAGAAGAAGTGCAGTATCTTTAATAAGAATTCACCATATAGTATATTGACCATTGAGTCAATGAAGATTAGCTATTTGCAATATCATCCTCAAGTTATATTACTTGAGTAAACATAACCCAAACCACTAAGAACCCTACAGTCCTTCATCCAGAAATAAACAAACAAAATGTTTATAAAAATATTAAAGGATTGATTGATAATCTCATATGTGAAATGAATCGCCAGATCAGGGTTGATGCATGATACAGGATGCTTGGGGCTGGTGCACTGGGATGACCCAGAGGGATGGTACGGGGAGGGAGGTGGGAGGGGGTTCAGGATGGGGAACAAGTGTACACCCGGGGTGGATTCATGTTGATGTATGGCAAAACCAATACAATGTTGTAAAGTAATTAGCCTCTAATTAAAATAAATAAATTTATATTAAAAAATAAAGTATTGATTGGGTAAATGAAGTAATGACAAATACACAAATCTGAATTTCCCCATGCATCCTTCAAAAAAACAGTAAAGAAGAACAAAAAGCTACATGTAACCTAGGTCTTAATATAACTAGAACACAGAGAATATTCAAATTTGAGATTATCTGTAAGTAGAAAAATTAATACGAAACCATTCACGCTGTGTGCAAGCCTTGGTGGAGAGCCATGGTGGTCTGGGAAAAATTGCACATGATAAGAGAGAAACTAATTATAGTTTCTTTAAGGCTGATCTAAAATCACTTCCAGGAAAATTAATTTCTGCCCAAATACTGAAAAACATCCTGATAGACAAGAATTAATACAGAAAATGGACTTACAAGTTTGCATAGGACTCAAAGAGACAGTTTTGGAAAGTCAGCTCTTGGAGAGAAGCCAGTTAAAAAGGAAGTGATAAATGCCTTTTGGAAACTAAACAGTTAAATTTAGGGTCCTGCAACACAGAAGGATATTTTTAAAAATAAGAGGACAAATTGTTCACAGAACCCAGCCCCTGAATCTAATCAGTAAATAACCTAACTCTACACCTAAAGCAACTAGAAAAGGAAGAAATGAAGAACACCAGGGTTAGTAGAAGGAAAGAAATCTTAAAAATTAGGGCAGAAATAAATGCAAAAGAAACAAAAGAGACCATAGCAAAAATCAACAAAGCGAAAAGCTGGTTCTTTGAAAGGATAGATAAAAATGACAAACCATTAGCCAGACTCATCAAGAAACAAAGGGAGAAAAATCAAATCAATAAAATTAGAAATGAAAATGGAGAGATCACAACAGACAACACAGAAATACAAAGGATCATAAGAGACTACTATCAACAATTATATGCCAATAAAATGGACAATGTGGAAGAAATGGACAAATTCTTAGAAAAGTACAACTTTCCAAAACTGGACCAGGAATAAATAGAAAATCTTAACAGACCCATCACAAGCACGGAAATTGAAACTGTAATCAAAAATCTTCCAGCAAACAAAAGCGCAGGTCCAGACGGCTTCACAGCTGAATTCTACCAAAAATTTAGAGAAGAGCTAACACCTATCCTGCTCAAACTCTTCCAGAAAATTGCAGAGGAAGGTAAACTTCCAAACTCATTCTATGAGGCCACCATCACCCTAATCCCAAACCTGACAAAGATGCCACAAAAAAAGAAAACTACAGGCCAATATCACTGATGAACATAGATGCAAAAATCCTTAACAAAATTTTAGCAATCAGAATCCAACAACACATTAAAAAGATCATACACCATGACCAAGTGGATTTTATCCCAGGGATGCAAGGATTCTTCAATATCCACAAATCAATCAATGTAATACACCACATTAACAAATTGAAAAATAAAAACCATATGATTATCTCGATAGATGCAGAGAAAGCCTCTGACAAAATTCAACATCCATTTATGATAAGAACTCTCCAGAAAGCAGGAATATAAGGAACATACCTCAACATAATAAAAGCTATATATGACAAACCCACAGCAAACATTATCCTCAATGGTGAAATATTGAAAGCATTTCCTCTAAAGTCAGGAACAAGACAAGGGTGCCCACTTTCACCATTACTATTCAACATAGTTTTGGAAGTTTTGGCCACAGCAATCAGAGCAGAAAAAGAAATAAAAGGAATCCAAATTGGAAAAGAAGAAGTCAAACTCTCACTGTTTGCAGATGACATGATCCTCTACATAGAAAACCCTAAAGACTCCACCAGAAAATTACTAGAACTAATCAATGACTATAGTAAAGTTGCAGGATATAAAATCAACACACAGAAATCCCTTGCATTCCTATACACTAATAATGAGAAAACAGAAAGAGAAATTAAGGAAACAATTCCATTCACCATTGCAACGAAAAGAATAAAATACTTAGGAATATATCTACCTAAAGAAACTAAAGACCTATATATAGAAAACTATAAAACACTGGTGAAAGAAATCAAAGAGGACACTAATAGATGGAGAAATATACCATGTTCATGGATGGGAAGAATCAATATAGTGAAAATGAGTATACTACCCAAAGCAATTTATACATTCAATGCAATCCCTATCAAGCTACGAACAGTATTCTTCACAGAGCTAGAACAAATAATTTCACAATTTGTATGGAAATACAAAAAACCTCGAATAGCTAAAGCTATCTTAAGAAAGAAGAATGGAACTGGAGGAATCAACCTACCTGACTTCAGGCTCTACTACAAAGCCACAGTCCTCAAGACAGTATGGTACTGGCACAAAGACAGAAATATAGATCAATGGAACAAAATAGAAAGCCCAGAGATAAATGCACGCACATATGGACACCTTATCTTTGACAAAGGAGGCAAGAATATACAATGGACTAAAGACAATCTCTTTAACATGTGGTGCTGGGAAAACTGGTCAACCACTTGTAAAAGAATGAAACTAGAACACTTTCTAACACCATACACAAAAATAAACTCAAAATGGATTAAAGATCTAAACATAAGACCAGAAACTATAAAACTCCTAGAGGAGAACATAGGCAAAACACTGTCTGACATACATCACAGCAGGATCCTCTATGACCTACCTCCCAGAATGTTGGAAATGCAAAAATAAACAAATGGGACCTAGTTAAACTTAAAAGCTTATGCACAACAAAGGAAACTATAAGCAAGGTGATAAGACAGCCTTCAGAATGGGAGAAAATAATAGCAAATGAAGCAACTGACAAACAACTAATCTCAAAAATATACAAGCAACTCCTACAGCTCAATTCCAGAAAAATAAATGACCCAATCAAAAAATGGGCCAAAGAACTAAATAGACATTTCTCCAAAGAAGACATACAGATGGCTAACAAACACATGAAAAGATGCTCAACATCACTCATTATCAGAGAAATGCAAATCAAAACCACTATGAGGTACCATTTCATGCCAGTCAGAATGGCTGTGATCCAAAAGTCTACAAGCAATAAATGCTGGAGAGTGTGTGGAGAAAAGGGAACCCTCTTACAGTGTTAGTGGGAATGCAAACTAGTACAGCCACTATGGAGAACAGTGTGGAGATTCCTTAAAAAAATGGAAATAGAACTACCTTATGATCCAGCAATCCCACTGCTGGGCATACACACTGAGGAAACCAGAATTGAAAGAGACATGTGTACCCCAATGTTCATTGCAGTACTGTTTATAATAGCCAGGACATGGAAGCAACCTAGATGTCCATCAGCAGATAAATGGATAAGAAAGCAGTAGTACATATACACAATGGAGTATTACTCAGCCATTAAAAAGAATACATTTGAATCAGTTCTAATGAGGTGGATGAAACTGGAGCCTATTATACAGAGTGAAGTAAGCCAGAAAGAAAAACACCAATACAGTATACTAATGCATATATATGGAATTTAGAAAGATGGTAACAATAACCCTGTATACGAGACAGCAAAAGAGACACTGATGTATAGACAGTCTTTTGGACTCTGTGGGAGAGGGAGAGGGAGAGGGTGGGATGATTTGGGAGAATGGCATTGAAATACGTATAATATCATATATGGAATGAGTCGCTAGTCCAGGTTCGATGCACGATACTGGATGCTTGGGGCTCGTGCACTGGGACGACCCAGAGGGATGGTATGGGGAGGGAGGAGGGAGGAGGGTTCAGGATGGGGAACACATGTATACCTGTGGCGGATTCATTTCGATATATGGCAAAACCAGTACAATATTGTAAAGTTAAAAAATTAAATTAAAAAAAAAAACAAAAAAACTGACCTTCCGGATAGGAGAGTTTCTGTATATTATTTGAATTCTGCTGTAGGGAAGATTTGACTATTCTCCCCTACTTATTTATGTATCATTGGTTTATATTTGTACAGCTTCACTTACTTTTATTTTGGGGGTTGTACCCCAATAAACTGGAGAAGGAAATGACACCCCACTCCAGTATTCTTGCCTGGAGAGTCCCATGAACGGAGGAGCCTGGTGGGCTACAGTCCATGTGGTCGCAAAGAGTCGGACAGGACTGAGTGACTTCACTTTCACTTTCACTCTAATGAACACTTTGTTGTGTCACTTTGATTTGTGTCAGCTTTGATTATCTGGAGTTCTGATGTACTTTTTAAAAATTTTATTCATTTATTTTTGGTTGTTTGGGGTCTTCATTGCTATCCAGGCTTTTCTGTAGTTTAGTGATCAGGAGCTACTCTCTAGTTGTGGTATGTGAGCTTCTCATTGCTTTGACCTCTCTTGTTGTAGAGCACGGGCCCTAGGGCACGTGGGCTTCGATAGCTGCTGATCGTGAGCTCAGTAGTTACAGCTCCCAGGCTCTAGAGCACAGACTCAGTAGTTGTGGCACACAGGCTTAGTTGCTCAGTGGCACATGGAATCTTCCTGGATCAGGGATCAAACCTGCATCTTGTGTGTTGACAGGCAGATTCTTTACCACTGAGCCACCAGTGAAGCCCCTCTTGTGGCCTTTTGATATGTCCCCATCCTT
The DNA here is from genome assembly GCF_032452875.1 of Bos javanicus. NCBI lineage: Eukaryota > Metazoa > Chordata > Mammalia > Artiodactyla > Bovidae > Bos > Bos javanicus. The sequence goes on from NC_083869.1 coordinate 36,735,895, forward strand.
TTTGTTTGTGAGCATTCTCTTGCTTTCTGGTGGTACAAAATGTTTCTGGTTTGTCTTGTATTTTTCCTGCTCCAGTTCTATAATCTGCTGTTTCTTCCAAATGCTTAGCTTTTTTTTTTTTTTTAAATGATATTTAGAAACCACTTTCTTGGCACTCAGTGGTTTTACTGTTTTGTAACTATCCTTTAAGTCTGAAATTATTTCAAAATCAAAAAATTGAGTTAAAAGTTATAAAATGCACATACTGTTTATTGTTACAAGTATTCTACCTTAGTTAAACTATTATGTCAAATATCAAATGTTATATATTAAAATTCATAGATATGCATTCTTAAATAAATTATATTTTTCTTGGTGTGTATAAATTATTAATAAAAATTCTACAACCTCAGTAGAACATTTTTGTATGTTTCAGTTACACCTTTTAAATAGAATGGAAACACTGTCATATTTCCCTCTTCTTAAGAAAAGTATAGAGTCCTATGATTGAATTCATAAACATTTATATTGCAAAACTACTGAGCAATCTAGTTCAACATGCATATAGGAAAGGGCCTAGCTGCAGCATAAAGATCTTGACATTACTCATAATTCTTTCAAGTGATGATAGCTCCACCCTCAAATTCCACATTAGTGAATAAGCATGATGTGGACAGCTTGGACTGTTTGACAGGAAATTCTGTATATGTAAACGTAGAATTTCTTAGGGAAGGATTTAAGATACCGTTTTTATCTATGACATATTAGAAGGTTACTACTAAACCAGATGCTTCTAATTTTGTATCTTAGAAAGTCATTTTTAGAAAATAATTTCTTCCAGAATATAGGAATGAATAGGAAAAGTATGCAAATAAGCATATTGTTGTTTAGTCATTAAGTCATGTCCAACTCTTTTGCAGCCCCATGGACTGTAGCCTGCCAGGCTCCTCTGTCCATGGGATTTCTCAGGTGAGAATCCTGGAGTGGGTTGCCATTTCCTCCATCAGGGGATCATCCAGACCCAGGGATGAAAACCGGTGTCTCCTGCATTGCAGGCACAATCTTTACTGCTGAGATATTGGGAAACCCTTCAAGGAGGATATAGCTATGTTTTAACTCTTGGTGACACTAAGAGTATATTAACAACGAATGTAAAAAGGAACAAGTTACAATGTGTATAATCTCATTTTTATGTGAAAAGGATGTACAGTTAGTTGTTTCTTGGTATCCCCAGGGGACTCGTTCCAAGACCACCTGAGAATACCAATATCCACAAATGCTCACATCCTTTATGGAAAATACTATAATGTTTTATACCATTTTAGCAGAAACAGACATGATTGAACAACTGAGTACACACACACACACACACACACACACACATAATGTGTGCATGCACATCCTTCTCTATACTTTGTCATCTCTATATTAATTTTTAATACCTAATAAAGCAAGAGAGTTCCAGAAAAACATCTATTTCAGCTTTACTGACTATGCCAAAGCCTTTGACTGCATGGATCACAATAAACTGTGGAAAATTCTGAAAGAGATGGGAATTCCAGACCACCTCACCTGCCTCTTCAGAAACCTGTACGCAGGTCAGGAAGCAACACTTAGAACTGGACATAGAACAAAAGACTGGTTCCAAATAGGAAAAGGAGTTCGTCAAGGCTGTACACTGTCACCCTGCTTATTTAACTTCTATGCAGAATACATCATGAGAAACACTGGGCTGGAAGAAGCACAAGCTGGAATCAAGATTGCCAGGAGAAATATCAATAACTGCAGATATGCAGATAACACCACCCTTATGGCAGAAAGTGAAGAGGAACTAAAAAGCCTCTTGATGAAAGTGAAAGAGGAGAGTGAAAAAGTTGGCTTAAAGCTCAACATTCAGAAAACTAAGATCATGGCATCCAGTCCCATCACTTCATGGGAAATAGATGGGGAAAGAGTGGAAACAGTGGCAGGCTTTATTTTTTTGGGCTCCAATATCACTGCATATGGTTACTGCAGCCATGAAATTAAAAGACGCTTACTCCTTGGAAGGAAAGTTATGACCAACCTAGATAGCATATTCAAAAACTAATACAATTATGTAAAGTTTAAAAATAAAATTAGAAAAAAAAAAAAAGCAGAGATATTACTTTGCCAACAAGGTCCATCTAGTCAAGGCTATAGTTTTTCCTGTGGTCATGTATGGATGTGAGAGTTGGACTATGAAGAAAACCGAGGGCTGAAGAATTGATGCTTTCGAACTGCATTGTTGGAGAAGACTCTTGAGAGAGTCCCTTGCACTGCAAGGAGATCCAACCAGTCCATCCAAAGGAGACCAGTCCTGGGTGTTCATTGGAAGGACTGATGGTAAAGCTGAAACTCCAGTACTTTGGCCACCTCCTGTGAAGAGTTGACTCATTGGAAAAGACTCCGATGCTGGGAGGGATTGGGGTCAGGAGGAAAAGGGGACGACAGAGGATGAGACGGCTGGATGGCATCACCGACTCAATGGACGTGAGTCTGAGTGAACTCCGGGAGTTGGTGATGGACAGGGAAGCCTGGGGTGCTGCGATTCATGAGGTCGCAAAGAGTTGGACATGACTGAGCGACTGAACTGAACTGATAATTTAAATTGTATGTAAATAGTTGCTAGCACATGGCAAATTCAAGTTTTGCTTTTTGGACCTTTCTGGAATTTTTTTTCAGATATTTCTTACCCATGATTGGTTGAGTCCATGGATGTGGAACCATCAGTTGTGGAACATGAACGTGAACGTGAAGTCGCTCAATTGTGTCCGACTCTTTGTGACCCCATGGACTGTAGCCTACTAGGCTCCTCTCCATGGGATTTTCCAGGCAATAGTACTGGGTGGATTGCCATTTCCTTCTCCAGGGGTTCTTCCCAACCCAGGGATCGAACCCGGGTCCCCCGCATCGTAGACAGATGCTTTACCGTCTGAGCCACCAGGGAAGTCCAATTTCAGTTGTGGAAGACTGATTATATATACATGCATAGATTTCTCAGTCCTTGTCAATCTGCAGGTTGCTACTGTTGGTGTGTCATGAAATCAATTTAGTAAGTAAGTCACAACAAGGATTTTTTCAAGTTGAGTAAAACAGGGTGGAAAATGTCAGTGTTTAGTACTGTAAATAGTATTACTGCAGCATATATTTCAAATGTATATGTGTGTGGGGGTTGTAATTTCTGGGTTGTGATGTAAAATACATTTCTTATTTTGAGTGTGAATCCAAAAAAGTAATTGAAAAATACTTCTAGAAGTGCAGACCAAAAACACTTAAGATTGGACCTCAAGATTGGACCTCTGGGTAGTAGAAGGATTTTTGAAGTTAAGTGCTCTGGGAGAAGAGGTCTGGAGGCTTTAACTTCTTTATTTGTTATGCATAAGTAGTACAGAGAAACAAGGTAACAAAATCATGCAAATTAATTTGCGGTTTCCAGACAAAATTAGTATAGATTGTCACATCTTCCCTAAGGTGATGTCCCTAGCTCTTCGTAATTGCTCTGGAAGCTTCTGGAACCTATTGTCATCTCTCTTCCTCTCACCTTGCTACTTAAGCCTTGGTCCTCAGGGCTGGCCAAATTTGCTATGTAATATACAGTATATGGACCATATTAATTTTCTAACGTACTCTCTCCTATGAAATTTGAATTCTGAAATATTTCTGGTCTTAATATTTTGCATAAAAATTTGTTGATTTATTTATTTATTCTTGCCTGGCTATTGATGAAATGACTGGTATCAGTCTTTATTTTCATTCTTTTAGGTAATCTGTTTGTACTATCTGATTTAAGATTTTTATTTATCTTTAATATTCCATATTTTCATCATAATGTATCTGGTTGTGACTCTGTTTATTCTGTCTGTGCATTATCAATCTGTGGGTTTAAATATCTTCTCTGTTCTGAAAAATTTTCAACTATTGTCTATTCACTATTGCCCCTCTATTATTTTCTAAGTAATATCTAGAATTATTATTAGCTCTGTATTTGAGCCTGTAGAACTGTCTATCCTGCCTTTTAAGTATACTTTTCTATTTTTACCTCTGTATCTTTTTCTATTGAGAATTAATCCTATCACTTTGGCAAACAGTGTTGTGTAACCAAGATCTATTTCTTCCACTTTTTCTTTATGAACACTTTTTCATTGTTTATTCGTTGGGTGACTGTGTGCTTTAGAAAAGACATAATGAATACAGCCACATTGAAATGTAGTTTGGCAGTTTCTTAGAAAGTTAAATATTCACTTATCGTTCAGCCTGGCAGTCCTATTCCTAGGTATCTACCCAAGAGAAAAGAAAACTATGTTCATACAAAAAACTGCACGAGTGTTTATCAAAACCTGGAAACAACACAAATGTCTCTCAACTTGTTAATGGATAAACATTGGATGGTACGTCCATGCAATGGAATACTTCTTAGCAATGAAAAAGAATGAACTAATGGTAAGTGTAATAATATGAATGAATCTAATGTGCATCTTACAAGGGTGAAAGAGGAGAGTGAAAAAGCTGGCTTAAAACTCAACATTCAAAAAACTAAGATCATGGCATCCATTCCCATCACTTCATGACAAATAGATGGGAAAAAAAGTGGTAACAGTGACAGATTTTATTTGCTTGGGCTCCAGAATCACTGCAGATGGTGACTATGAAATTACAAGATGCTTGCTCCTTGGAAGAAAAGCTATGGCAAACCTAGACAGCATTTTAAAAAGCAGAGACATTACTTTGCCAACAAAGGTCTGTATAGTCAAAGCTATGGTTTTTCCATTAGTCATGTACAAATGTGAGAGTTGGACCATAAAGAAGACTGAGTGCTGATGCTTTCAAACTGTGGTGCTGGAGGAGACTCTTGAGAGTCCCTTGGACAGCAAGGAGATCAAACCAGTCAATCCTAAAGGAAATCAACCCTGAATATTCATTGGATGTACTTATGCTGAAGCTGAACCTCCAATACTTTGGCCACCTGATGTGAAGAGCTGACTTATTGGAAAAGACCCTGATTCTGGGAAAAATTGAAGGCAAGAGGAGAATGGGGCAATGGAGGGTGAGATGGCTGGATGGCATCACTGACTCAACGGACAAGAGTTTGAGCAAACTCTGGGAGATAGTGAAGCACAGGGAAGCCTAACTTGCGGCAGTCCATGGGGTTGCAAAGAGTTGGACACAACTTAGCCACTGCACAACAGCAATGTGCATCTTGGTAAGAAACTAGAGTCCAAAGGCTGTGTACTGTAGTAATTGTATTTATATGACATCTGGAAAAGGCAAAGCTCTAGAGACAGAACTAAGAGACAGTGGTTGCTGGCAGCTGGATAGAACAGGAGTTTACTACTGTGGTAGACTGAATAATTGCCCCCCAGAGATATCTACATCTTGATTTGTAGAATGTAAAATGTTGCTTTATATGCAAAAGGGACTTGCAGATATGATTAGGTTAAATGATTTGAGATGGGGCATTTATCCTGGTGAACCCTAAATATTATCACAGGAGATTCTGTAAGAGGGAGGCCAGAGGGTTGATCGAGAAGGTGGCACCAGGACAGCAAAGCGGAGATTAGAGTGATGCGGCCAGCAGTCACAGATACTGGCAGTCTCTAGAAGCTGAAGGAAGCAAGAGACAAAGTCTTCTTTGAAGTCCCCAGAAGGTACCAGACCTGTCAATACCTTGATTTTCATCCTGAACAACTCATTTCAAGCTTCTGACTTACAGAATTTTAAATTTGTGTTTTTAAGGCATCAGGTTGCCACATCTTGGGTATTGTGAATAGTGCTACAATGAACGGTGAAAGTGAAAGTTGCTTAGTGTGTCCAACTCTTTGTGACCCCATGGACTATACAGCCCATGGAATTTCCAGGCCACAATACTGGAGTGGATAGCCTTTCCCTTCTCCAGGGGATCTTCCCGACCCAGGAATTGAAGTGGGGTCTCCTGCATTGCAGGCGGATTCTTTACCAACTGAGCTATTAGGGAAGCCCACAGTGAACTTTGGGGTGCATGCAGATGTCTCTTCCAGATCCTGTGTTTTTCTTTCTTTAGATGTATACCCAGTAGTAGAATTGCTGGATCATATGGTAATTCTATTTTTAATTTTTTTGAGAAACCTCCATACTGATTTCCATAGTATCTGTACTAATTTTATTCCCATCAACAGTGCACAAGGTTTCTTTTTATCCACACACTATGTTAGTTTAAAGATTTGACAATTTTATATTTTTTTAAAAAGAGTGTGTAATTTTATTTATCTTTATTTTTTCTGGTTTCTATTTCATTTATTTCTACTCTACTCTGTTATTTCCTTCCTTCTGTTTAGTTTGTTGTTCTTTTTCTAGTTCTTTAGGGTATAAAGTGAAGTTGGGTTTTTTTATTTTTTTTTCTTATTTCTTAATATTGGTCTTTACCACTTTAAACTTCTCTCTTAGAACTGCTTTTTCAGCATCCCACAGGTTTTGATATATTATTGTTCCATATTCTTTTTTTCAATCTGCAGGCAAACCTTGTTTTATTGTACTTCACTTTATTGTGCTTTCCACATACTGTGTTTTATACAAACTTAAGGTTTGCAGCAACCCTGGCTTAAGCAAGTCTATTTGTACTACTTTTTCAAAAGAATTATTTTTAAATTAAGGTATGTACTTGGTGTTTTCAGACAATGCTCTTGAACACAGAGTAGACTGCAGTATAATGTAAACATAACATTTTTAAAATTTATTTTTATTTATTTACTTATGTGGCTGTACTGGGTCTTAGCTGTGACGTGTGGGATCTTCAGTCGCAGCATGTGTTATCTAGTTCCCTGACCAGGGGTTGAACCTACATCCCCTGCATTGGGAGCGTGGAGTCTGAGCCACTGGGGCACCAAGGAGGGCACACAATGTAAAAACTTTTATTTGTGCAAGGAAACCAAAAAATTTATGTGACTCACTTTATCACAATTTTTGCTTTATTATGATGTTCTGGAACCAAACCCACTATATCTCTGAAGTATGTCTGTATTTTTTAATTTCCCTTTGGATTTATTCTTTGTCTCATTGGTTATTTAGGAACATATTGCTTAATGTCTGCAATTTGTGAGTTGTACAGCTTTCCTCATGTTATTGATTTCTAGTTTCATACCATTGTGGTCAGGAAAGATATTTGTTATGGATTCTAGGTGCTTTCGGAGAAGGACATGGCAACCCACTCCTGTATTCTTGCCCAGAGAATCCTGTGGACAGAGGAGCCTGGTGGGCTGCTGTCCATGGGGTCGCACAGAGTAGGACACAACTGAAGCGACTTAGCATGCATGCATACATTGGAGAAGGAAATGGCAACCCACTCCAGTGTTGTTGGCTGGAGAACCCCAGGGACAGAGGAGCCTGGTGGGCTGCTGTCTGTGGGATCTCACAGAATCGGACACAACTGAAGTGACTTAGCAGCAGCAGCAGCAGCTAGGTGCTTTTGCCATAATCATCTTTGCCACATCTGTGCCACATGTGTTTCTGCAGTGTAACTGATTGACGATAAGTCAATTTTCCCATGAAAGATAAAATAACTGATTGACGGTTTGGGGGTTGACAGTTTGGTTTCAGCCTGTTGAAATGCATTAGCATTTCTTCTAGTTATCAACATTATTGATGGTTTTATTGAGCTAACAGTGATTTGCCCCAAGAGTTGTTTTTTTTTATTTAGAAGCACACTGTATTGAAGAGAATAAGAGCACAGGCCTTGAAAGCACATAGTTGAACCCTCATTTCCCATAGAACTTTGGAATATCTATCAAGAGACGTATGGCAATACACTAAGAACAGCTAATAGTGTAAAAGGCTTTCACTATGCAATACAAATCTCTTTTACAAATATGGAGTCTAGTATATGGAAAAAGCAAGAGAGTTCCAGAAAAGCATCTATTTCTGCTTTATTGACTATGCAAAAGCCTTTGACTGTGTGGATCACAATAAACTGTGGAAAATTCTGAAAGAGATGGGAATACCAGACCACCTGATCTGCCTCTTGAGAAATTTGTATGCATGTCAGGAAGCAACAATTAGAACTGGACATGGAACAACAGACTGGTTCCAAATAGGAAAAGGAGTTCGTCAAGGCTGTATATTGTCACCCTGTTTATTTAACTTATATGCAGAGTACATCATGAGAAACGCTGGGCTGGATGAAGCACAAGCTGAAATCAAGATTGCCGGGAGAAATATCAATAACCTCAGATATGCAGATGACACCACCCTTATGGCAGAAAGTGAAGAGGGACTAAAAAGCCTCTTGATGAAGGTGAAAGTGGAGAGTGAAAAAGTTGGCTTAAAGCTCAACATTCAGAAAACGAAGGTCATGGCATCCAGTCCCATCACTTCATGGGAAATAGATGGGGAAACAGTGGAAACAGTGTCAGACTTTATTTTTGTGGGCTCCAGAATCACTGTAGATGGTGACTGCAGCCATGAAATTAAAAGACGCTTACTCCTTGGAAGGAAAGTTATGACCAACCTAGATAGCATATTCAAAAGCAGAGACATCACTTTGCCAACAAAGGTCCGTTTAGTCAAGGCTATGGTTTTTCCTGTGGTCATGTATGGATGTGAGAGTTGGACTGTGAAGAAGGCTGAGCGCCAAAGAATTGATGCTTTTGAACTGTGGTGTTGGAGAAGACTCTTGAGGGTCCCTTGGACTGCAAGGAGATCCAACCAGTCCATTCTGAAGGAGATCAGCCCTGGGATTTCTTTGGAAGGACTGATGCTAAAGCTGAAACTGCAGTACTTTGGCCACCTCATGCCAAGTGTTGACTCATTGGAAAAGACTCTGATGCTGGGAGGGACTGGGGACAAGAGGAGAAGGGGACGACAGAGGATGAGATGGCTGGATGGCATCACTGACTCTATGGACGTGAGTCTCAGTGAACTCCAGGAGTTGGTGATGGACAGGGAGGCCTGGCGTGCTGCGATTCATGGGGTCGCAAAGAGTCGGACACGACTGAGGGACTGATCTAATCTGATCTGATCTGATATGGAAATTGGTACCTCTCAATGAAGGGAAAAAATTTAGCAATAAAGAAAAATACAATGCCAAAGCAGATGAATCAAAAGCAAAAAAAAATTATAAAATACCGTAACAAAAGACTTGAAAGACAAAAGCTTAGGTGCAGTCCAGAAAATAAAATCAGTTATTTGCATAACATTGCCATGAATCTGTACACATTTTAAACACTTGCAACTACTTTGTATTTTGCAAGGAAGTCTTTATAATTTTTAATTCATCATGTTTTTATGTCATTTTTAATGCCCCTTTTTATTTTATTGCAAAATTGCCTTGTAGGCAGTTAGTTATATGGAAGAAATATTTGTGGCAAAGATGTCTATGGCAAAGATGCTTGTACTGACAGTACCAGACATGCTAGATAGGATTTCAAACTTCTTAGCTAAGCCCTGCTTTTTGATGTATTTGTGATATATGCTGGAAAATGTTCCTTGTAAACTTGAGAAGAATGTGTATTCTGCTGCTATTGGATGGAATTTTCTCTATGTCTGTTAGTTCCATTTGGTCTAAAGTATGGTTCAAGTCCAACATTTCCATGTTGATTTTCTGTCTGGATGATCTATCTATTGTTGAAAATGGGATATTGAAGTCCCATTCTGTTCTTGTATTATCTATTTATCTCTTCAATCCATTAGTATTTGCTTGATATATTAGGTGCTCTGATGTTAAGTACTTATATATTTATGATTGCTATATCTTCTTGATAAATTAACCCCCTCATCATCATATAATGATCATCTTTGTCTCTTGTTACCATTTTTGACTTAAAGTCTATTTTGTCTGAAATATGTATAGCTACGTCTCTTCTCTTTTGGTTTCTGCTTATGTGGAATATCTTTTGCCATTCCTTTGCTTTGGGCCTATGTGTATCTTTAAAGCTGAAGTGAGTCTCTTATGGGCAGCATGCAGTTGGGTCTTTTTTATTCATCCAGCCATCCAATGCCTTTTGATGGGAGAATTCAATCTAATTACATTTAGAGTAATTATTAATAGGAGAGGACTTAGTAATGCTCTCTTCTCATTTTCTGGCTATTTTATAGCACCACTATTACTTTATTCTTTGTTACTGCCTACCTTTGTGGATTAATGATTTCCTGTAGTCATTTACTTTAATTCCCTTCCCTTTATCTTTTTCTGTATCAACTGTAGGTTTTTGCTTTGTGGTTATCATGAGGGTCACATAAAATATCTTTACAACCGTCTATTTTATAATGATGGCAATTGAACACATTGAAAAACTCTATCCTTTTATCCCCCTCCTTTTATGTTTTTGATGTCACCATTCATATCTTTTTACATTGTATTTCCCTTAACAAATTCTAGAAGCAATAGTTGCATTTAATACTTTTGTCATTTAACCTTTATCTAAATTAGTTGACATATCACGTAATACATTATTTGGATATTCTGAATCTAGGTTTAGAGAGTTTTATTAAACAAAAAAGGTTGTTTTCTATTGAAAATTTGAGATGACCCCATGAACTTGGATGTCCAGATATTTCCCCAGATTTAGGACATTTTCATCCATTTTTAAAAATATATTTATTTTAATTAGAGGCTAATTACTTTACAATATTGTGGTGGGTTTTGCCATACATTGACATGAGTCATCCATTATTTTTAAAAATTAGCTTTCTACTCCTTTCTCCCTCTCTCTCTCTTCTAGGACTGCAGTGATGTATATATCATTTCCTTGATGGTATCCCATACATACCATAGAGTTTTTCTTTATTTGTTTTTTTAATTTGCTCCTATGAGTGGATAATTTCAGTTGGTCTGTCTTCTAGATGTTTCTTCTGCTTGTTTAAGTTTACTGTTGATACTCTCCACTGAAGTCTTCAGTGTAGTCATTGTATTCTTCAACTCCAGAATTTTTTCTGCTTCTTTTTATGTTTTCTATATCCTTGTTGAAGACATTTTTTACTTGTCTGTTGTTTTCCTGATACCATGAAATTGTTTTTGTATGTTGTCTTGTAGCTCTCTAAGCATCTATAGAAAAACTATTTTGAATATTTTGTTTGGCAATTCCTGCATCTCCATTTATTGGGGCTTCTCTGATGGCTTAGTGGTGAAGAATCCACCTGCTGATGCAGAGGCTGTGAATTCAATCCCAGGGTCACGAAGATCCCCTTGAAGAGGAGATGGCAACCCACTCCAGTATTCTTGCATGAGAAACTCCTTGGGCAAAGGAGCCTGACGGGCTATGGTCCATGGAGTTGCAAAAGAGTCAGACGTGACTTAGCAACTAAACAACAACAACAAAATTGAAGATTTACTATATTCCTTTGGCAGAGATGTGTTTCCTTGATTCTTCATAATTCCTGTAGCCTTTCATAGGTATCCAAGTGTTTGAAGAAGCAGTCACCTCTTAAGACTTTAGGGACTAACTTCAGTAAGGGAAGTCTTTGACCTGGGGGATGCAGTAGATTGAGTTGTGACCCTGGTTCTAGTGGTGTGGAGTATCAAGTGTTGGTACCAGGTACAGCAAGGGCATGTGTCCTTTTGACTCAGGGTGTTGGAATTCAGAGCATCAGTAACTCTTTGGGCCTTGGTGGGCATTGTAGATGATTTACAGTGGCATCAAGGGCTATTAGTTCTTAGCAATTCTTTCAGGTCCAGCAACTAGGGACTAGGGCAAGCAGAGGTAGGAGCTAGAGTCAGTAGTGTGCTTACACTTGGCTATGGGGGTTAGCTGCAAGTGCCTATACAGTGGCAGGGGACAGTTGCAGACATTTTAATGTAGAGACCAAGGCAGGCAGCAAGGGTCCAGGTCCAGTAAGGTATGGCCTTATTGGCAGCTATGGTGGCCCTGACTGTTGGCATGCTCTCCTGTGACTGCCACTCTTATACCAGGTGTGCAAATTGCAATGGATGCCAATGATGGGGGTCAGGCTGGGAGCATTCAGGTGCACAGAGCACTGTGGTGCCAGCTAGTGACAGGAGACAGCCTGATCTGGCCCCACAACAGTTGTAGGGCCCTGGCTCTCTGCGTGCTCTTCTGTGAGTGCTGTCCTTGGTCATGTACACTGTAGTGGAAGCTGATGACGGTTGTCAAACCTGTGGCGTGCATGAGCACACAGGTGGAAGGTTTAGCCCTGAGCATGGCACTGGGGATCTAGGCTTACATCTTATACTTGTGTAGCTGTAGAAGCCCCAGCCAGCTGCAGACGTGACTACCAGACTCTGGCAGGGACTGGAAGGGACTCAGGTGGCTAGTGACCTAACACTTGTGCAGCTGCATTGGGCTGTTTTTAACACATGCTGATTCCTGTGAGGCAAAATCTGGTGAAATCTGCCAGGGGTCTTCAGAAGCTATGCTGGCTATTGACTTTGTCAGTAGTGAAATTTGCTTAATTTGACTACAGAGCAGATCCTATGAATCTAGATCACTCCTGCTGCTTGTCTGTTAGTAACTGCTTCTGCTTTTCTTCCTAATACCCAGCTGTCTCTATACGTCTCAGCTTAGCTGGTCTGGGCCAAGTGAAACCAAAGCAGTACCTTCATGGAGTGCTAGCTTCAGCTAGCTCTTCTTTTCCTGGCAAAAGGAACTCATTCTATCTGGAAAGTTCCTTCTTGGTGCTGAATAATACTAGCTTGGGGGATGGGATGATACAGCCAAAATGAAGCTGTCTTCTTCTCTTCTTGTGTGATTATTTTGTTCCATTGTGTTGCTAAAACTTTCTCAGTGACTATAGAGATTTCTCAGAGCTGATTTTGTTTTTTGATAGCTGTTCAATCCTTGATCTTTCTTGTGGATAGTGGGTGGGAAAGCTGGGTTCTCCTATGTTGCTATTTTTTCCCACAACCTCTCCTGAAAATGTTATCTTTTATTTTTGAAATGTAAGAAGGGAGTCCACTTTTACAGTCTAACGTTGATATCTAGCAAATAGGAAGTATGAAGGTATAAAAACACAGAATCATTATCAAGTGCCAGACACAGAACTAGGAGAATTAGCTTGATACAATGGAATGACAAATAAGATTTTAACAATTTCTCAACTATAACATTTTCCTCCCCCTCTTCTTCTTTATATCCTCCTCCTTCTCTTCCCGTCTCCCCTTTTTTATCTTCTTCCTTTTCCCCCTCTTTTGGAAAAAGGAAATGGACTCCTTTCCCTTATATACTTTAGATTTTGTTTTGCTACTAATAGCTGCCTGGAACTACCCCGTCTGTGTTTCTCTTGCTCTGTTTTATGAAAAATCACGCATTTGGAAGGTAATAAGCCTAGGATTAAGAGTGCTACAGAACATTATTTTTTCCCTAAAATAATTTTATACAGATTACATTTTGTTGAGAATCATGTACTCTAAAGCAGGGATGGTAAATTTGTTGCAACTGGAGTCCCAGTTCTGATTATGTAGTAATGGCAACCAGGAACTGAGTACTGAGTATACTGAGGCCACATAAAGGTTGTATAGCCAAGTGTGCCTTAATTATTATTGACCTATGCCATGAGCAGAGGAAGAGGAAATAGTGGACCCATTATTTGCCATTCCCTTCCTAAGTGTTTAAGTAAATTATATATGCCTGTGTTTAAAGAAAGTTAGATTATCCAGTCTTTCTGTTTCATGTTTCCTATGTATAAGTAGAAATAATTGTCCTCTTAATGCTAATTCCTGAATACTGAAGTAATTAAAACATTGAAAGTATTTCTTTAAATTCTTATCCTTCTGAAAGTTGTATTTTTGTGTCACAGTTTCTGTATGAATAAGTATCTGACAAATTAAAGACTTCTAATAGTAAATCACTTTCATTTAAAAATTAGAAAAGAACCTGGACACAAATATTTATGGACTCTTTATTCATAATCACCCCAAACTAGAAACAACCCAAAAGTTATTCAGTGGCTGAATGTGTAAACAAACTATGGTCTTCCTCTTTCTGCTTATTCTGTACTACGCACCATCCCATATATTATATAGTATACTGTAGAATACCCTTCAACAGTAAAAAAGGAATGAACTGTGGATACATGAAACAATGTGAATGAATCTCAAAGGCAACATATGGAAATGATGAAGCCATTCTCAAGAATGGCTTCTTAAATTCTGTATGATTCCTTTAATAAACTATTATTGAAAAGACAAACCTCTGTTGATAGAAAAACAGGTCAGTGGTTGCCAGTAACTAGGGATTGTGGGAGAAGGTGGAGGGTTATAGAAATGCTCTGTATCTTGGCTGTGGTGTTAGTAACATGAATCTATACATGTGTTAAAATTCATAGAACTATTTACTCTTAAGGAAAATCAATTTAATATAATTTTAGGAAAATTTTAGAAAAGAATATAGACTAATACTTTGAGTTAGCTTCAGGTTGTAAGTGTGCTATAGTATGAAGTGGAAGGAAAATTCTGAGGATACAAAAATCTAAGAAATTTTATTTCCAAACTCCCCCAAACTACCCACCAGTGTATAATTGGCAATTAGGGTTATTACTTAGTATCTTATGAACTTGATTTGTGTTTGGTATGTACTTAATGGGAAGGTTATAAAACATCTACATTGTCGATACCACTCTATCTGGTTGAATAAGCTTGAGCAAGTCATTTCATTGCTCAGGTCATCAGGTTTTGTTTTGTTTTTTTTTTTTCCTATAGAATAAGTTTGGATCCTGTGCCTTTTACACTGCAATACTTCTAATAAGAACTTTACTCCAGAATATGTGTTTGCCTTAATATATAGCATTAAGTAAAATAGAGGCTCTAGGAGATTCTTCATATTTTTTTTTTCTGATAGCTTCACATAGTTCCTGACATCACATTATATCCTCTAGTTGAAATAACATAGGACTAGATAATCTGTCTCTCTCCTAGCTGTAAATTTTTGGTTTATTTTAGTTTTTTCCAGATACATTTTTGAGTTCTCATTTTGTAAGTATTCAATTTTTAAATACTATGCAGAACAGAAATTTAAAACCACTAGGTGGGGATGTAAACAATACACTGTTTGTTGTTTGTCTTCTGCTCAGAAGTAACTGGATGAAGTCCTAAGCATAAAGTCCCTGAAAACACTGGAGAAAACAAAGAACAAAGCCATACAAATGCTTGTTTTTATCTTTCTAAATGTCAGTAATACAGATTTTGGAGAAATTAACCTTCTGAATTAAAAACAAAGTCGTCTGTGCTCAAGTAGTAATTGTGAAATCATAATTTCTTTGAATGACTCTCCATGGTTACAATATGTGATATTCATTGTTTTATGACTTTATTTTGTCCTGTTACATGTTTAATGATAGGTATAAAATTAGAAATAAAGTGTAATATTACAATTACTTGTGAGTTATTCCATCCTGTTTTTGATTTAAAAAAGAGTGATCATTTGTCTCTTTAAATATACATCTAAAATTATGTTAATTTCATGACATCAGTAATCTTTGGTTTTCTACACAACTATACAAACATTACTCGGAGAAGGCAGTGACACCCCACTCCAGTACTCTTGCCTGGAAAATCCCATGGACAGAGGAGCCTGGTGGGCTGCAGTCCATGGGGTCGCTGAGAGTTGGACACGACTGAGCGACTTCACTTTCACTTTCCACTTTCCTGCACTGGAGAAGGAAATTGCAACCCACTCCAGTGTTCTTGCGTGGAGAATCCCAGGGACTGGGGAGCCTGGTGGGCTGCCGTCTATGGGGTTGCACAGAGTCAGACACGACTGAAGCTACATAGCAGCAGCAGCAGCTCCTTCATTGTATGCAGATTCTTTACTGACCTAGCCAGTAAGGAAGCTTTTGGTATCTGTTGTTGTTGTTGTTTAATCGATAAGTTGTCTTTGCAACCCCTTGTACTTGTAGCCTTTCAGGCTCCTCTATCCATGGGATTTCCCAGGCAAGAATATTGAAGTGGGTTGCTATTTCCTTCTCCAAGGGATCTTCCTGACCCAGGGATCAGACCCAGGTCTCCTGCATTGCAGGCAGACTCTTTACCATCTGAGATATAGGGAAGTATCTATACATCATCACTGTTGAAGATTCCCTTTAAACACAATATAGGACTTCTATCCAATAGGGCTAATACTTTTTTTCTTTGATGCGTCTGTCTTAAGTTTTTAGTTGTTCATCCTCAATATTTTGTCTCAGCTAAAATCAAAAGGTTTTGGCACATTCATAATAGTTAAATGATATATCCAACAAGGAAAACTATGCCAGCTTCTGGAATAATTGGGATGAATCATAGATTATTACATATCTGTGAAATTCTCAGGTAAAATTTAGCCAAGAAATGGAGGTCTGAGACTATGATATATTTAACATTTATATCTTAGATGAGTAAATGTAACAATTTTTATGGGAATACCCCTTCTTGTAAGTGATTGTCCACTTTTTAAAGCTGTGATTAAAATATATATAACATAAAATTTACCATGCTAACCATTTAAAAAAATTGTGTTGATAGACATAAATTTTACCATTTTCCTCATGTTTAAGTGTACAGTTCTGTGGTATTAAAGATATTCACACTGTTGTGCAACCATCTGCTGTTTCCAAAACATTTTCATCACCACAAACAGAAACTCTGTAACTATTAAGCAATAACTCCCCATTCTTATGCAGCTAATGACAACCTCTAAACTAAACAACCTCTAAACTTTCGGTCTCTGAATTTGCCTTGAATGACTTAATTTTAATATGATTGCATATTTTTAATTTTTCTTCTTGGATGAGTGGTAGAGACTACTATTGTCATTTAGAAGAATAAAATATAACACTGAACAGTTCTGTGTTAACATATATACAAACACACAAATACCAATAAAACATCACAAAGAAATGAGCCCCTAATATCTGTAAGTTTACTAAACATCTTATTCATTTTTAGAATTTCCTAAGTATTTTCAGGATGAAGAGAGCTTACATTTCTTTTGTATTATGATGTACTTTATCTTAAAAATCAGGAAATCTGTATACACACATACATACCTACTTATATGTATATACATACATACATATATAATTAAGGTCCCCATTTTAGTCACACCAAGGTGACAAATAAAATAGTATAACATAGAAAAAATAGAGGGATAAGAATTAGAAAGATACAGGATTTTTAAAACATTTTACAGGTGTTTCCATTTGTTTAACTGTTTTAGATTGTACACAAGATATATTAGTTTAAAAATATTAGCAAAAGCAGCAAATAAATAGTATAAAAGTATTTTTACTGATCTTAAGAAACTGTCTCTCAGGGGAAACTCTCTTAAAGAAAGTACTTGCACCATAAGCCGCACATAGCCACAGGAATTTTTCTGAACAAGAGTCATTAGAGAATTATTAAGACTGGTGTCAACAATTAACTGTTCATGCCTAGAATTTTCTGAAGAGGATATTTATATATGATTTATAATTTAATCAAAGGCTTCAGATTTTGGTGCTGCTAAATGGGAAAATATACAGTAAGTAGATCAACAGGTAAACAGAATCCTTGTAGAACTTTCTGTGCTAAAATTAATATTTGATTCATATCATGAATGTAGAGTTGAACCATAAAGAAGGCTGAGTGCTGAAGAATTGATGCTTTTGAACTGTGGTGCTGGAGAAGACTTTTGAGAGTCTCTTGGACAGCAAGGAGATCAAACCATTCAATCCTAAAGGAAATCAGAAATTTTACCTGAGAATTTCACAGATAGGTAATAATCTATGATTCATCCCAATTATGCCAGAAGTTGGCATAGTTTTCCTTGTTGGATACATCATTTAACTATCATGAATGTGCCCTGATATTCACTGGAAGGACTGATGCTGAAGGTGAAACTCCAATACTTTGGCTACCTGATGCAAAGAGCTGACTTCTGGACAAGACCCTAATGTTGGAAAGACTGAGGGTAGAAGAAGGGAGCTATAGAGGATGAGATAGTTGGATGGCATCATTGATTGAATGACCATGAGTTTGAGCAAACTACGAGAGATAGTGAAGGGACAGGGAAGCCTGGCATGCTGTAGTCCATGGGGTTGCAAAGAGTGGGACATGACTCAGCAACTAAACACCTATATAAATAATGTATGTATAGGGCTTCCCCTGTGGCTCAGCAGTAAAGAATCCGCCTGCAATGCAGGAGATGCAGGAGACATTTGTTGGATCCCTGGGTTGGGAAAATTCCCTGGAGGAGGGCATGGAAACCCACTCAAATACTCTTGCCTGGAGAATCCTATGGACAGAGGAGCCTGGCAGGCTACAGTCCATAAGGTCACAAAGAGTCGGACACCACTGAAGTGACTGAGCACAAACGCACACATGTGTATAGCTGAATTACTTTGCTGTAACCTGAAATCAACACAGTATTGTAAATCAACTATATTTCAACAACAACAAAAAAATTGTAAAGACTAAGGAATCCAAATTGGAAAAGAAGAAGTAAAACTCTCACTATTTGCAGATGACATGATCCTCTACATAGAAAATCCTAAAGACTCCACCAGAAAATTACTAGAACTAATCAATGATTATAGTAAAGTTGCAGGATATAAAATCAACACACAGAAATCCCTTGCATTCCTATACACTAATAATGAGAAAACAGAAAGAGAAATTAAGGAAACAATTCCATTCACCATTGCAACGAAAAGAATAAAATACTTAGGAATATATCTACCTAAAGAAACTAAAGACCTATATATAGAAAACTATAAAACACTGGTGAAAGAAATCAAAGAGGACACTAATAGATGGAGAAATATACCATGTTCATGGATTGGAAGAATCAATATAGTGAAAATGAGTATACTACCCAAAGCAATTTATACATTCAATGCAATCCCTATCAAGCTACGAACAGTATTCTTCACAGAGCTAGAACAAATAATTTCACAATTTGTATGGAAATACAAAAAACCTCGAATAGCCAAAGCGATCTTGAGAAAGAAAAATGGAACTGGAGGAATCAACCTACCTGACTTCAGGCTCTACTACAAAGCCACAGTTATCAAGACAGTATGGTACTGGCACAAAGACAGAAATATAGATCAATGGAACAAAATAGAAAGCCCAGAGATAAATGCACGCACATATGGACACCTTATCTTTGACAAAGGAGGCAAGAATATACAGTGGATTAAAGACAATCTCTTTAACAAGTGGTGCTGGGAAATCTGGTCAACCACTTGTAAAAGAATGAAACTAGAACACTTTCTAACACCATATACAAAAATAAACTCAAAATGGATTAAAGATCTCAACATAAGACCAGAAACTATAAAACTCCTAGAGGAGAACATAGGCAAAACAGTCTCTGACATACATCACAGCAGGATCCTCTATGACCCACCTCCCAGAATATTGGAAATAAAAGCAAAAATAAACAAATGGGACCTAATTAAACTTAAAAGCTTCTGCACATCAAAGGAAACTATTAGCAAGGTGAAAAGACAGCCTTCAGAATGGGAGAAAATAATAGCAAATGAAGCAACCGACAAACAACTAATCTCAAAAATATACAAGCAACTCCTACAGCTCAACTCCAGAAAAATAAACGACCCAATCAAAAAATGGGCCAAAGATCTAAATAGACATTTCTCCAAAGAAGACATACAGATGGCTAACAAACACTTGAAAAGATGCTCAACATCACTCTTTATCAGAGAAATGCAAATCAAAACCACTATGAGGTACCATTTCACACCAGTCAGAATAGCTGCGATCCAAAAGTCTACAAATAATAAATGCTGGAGAGGGTGTGGAGAAAAGGGAACCCTTTTACACTGTTGGTGGGAATGCAAACTAGTACAGCCACTATGGAGAACAGTGTGGAGATTCCTTAAAAAACTGGAAATAGAACTGCCTTATGATCCAGCAATCCCACTGCTGGGCATACACACTGAGGAAACCAGAAGGGAAAGAGACACGTGTACCCCAATGTTCATCGCAGCACTGTTTATAATAGCCAGGACATGGAAGCAACCTAGATGTCCATCAGCAGATGAATGGATAAGAAAGCTGTGGTACATATACACAATGGAGTATTACTCAGCCATTAAAAAGAATACATTTGAATCAGTTCTAATGAGGTGGATGAAACTGGAGCCTATTATACAGAGTGAAGTAAGCCAGAAGGAAAAACATAAATACAGTATACTAACGCATATATATGGAATTTAGAAAGATGGTAACGATAACCCCGTATACGAGACAGCAAAAGAGACACTGATGTATAGAACAGTCTTATGGACTCTGTGCGAGAGGGTGGGAAAATTTGGGAGAATGGCATTGAAATAAGTGAAATGTCATGTATGAAACGAGATGCCAGTCCAGGTTCAGTGCACGATGCTGGATGCTTGGGGCTGGTGCGCTGGGAAGGCCCAGGGGGATGGTATGGGGAGGGGGAGGGAGGAGGGTTCAGGATGGGGAGCATGTGTATAAAAAAAAAAAAAAAAAGACTGTAAAACACAATACAGCTACTATAATGAAACAATGTTTCCAACTTGCTAATATAATAGAAAATCTGTAATCAGACCTAGTCTGTTAAAATAGCTTCTAAAATCAATGGGGAAAAGAAGGACTTTTAAACAAGTATTGTTGGTATAAACTAGATATACATAACATATATAGGAAAAGCTAGAGGTGAAATATTTCTCAACCATATACCAGAATAAATCCAAAATTGAACTGTGAAAAACTGAAGTACAAAGCAAAGTCATACAGGTAGTAGAAGAAAGCATGAATTCATTTACCACCTAGGAGTGAGTGAATCTCTCTAAACATAATAAACTATTGATGAAGCTGACTATACAAATGTTTTAAATCAATAGCTTATGATAATAAAACAAACAATTGATAAAATTTATTATAGAAAAACAAAAAACAGCATTTTTCAAAAATCATTTTTTGAAAACTAGAAAGTTCAACTTTCAAACTTATAGAGGTTTCTCCTTTATACTTCTAGCCTCAATTTGTAACTGTTAACATTTTCCATATTTGCTTTCTCTGTCTTTCTATAACAGACACATTGTTACTATTATTCTTACTATTTTTTTGTTTTGATGGAATATTTAATAGTAGTTGTAGGTATCATGATCCCATGCCTTTTTAAAAATTTTTTATTTTTTTCATTTATTTTTTATTGAAGGGTATTTGCTTTACAGAATTTTGTTTTCTGTCAAACCTCAACATGAATCAGTCATAGGTATACATATGTCAAATCTCCCTCCCAACTCCCTCCACATCCCACTCCTCTAGGTTGATGTAGAGCCCCTGTTTGAGTTTTCTGAGCTATAGAGCAAATTCCCGTTGGCTATCTATTTTACATATGGTAATGTAAGTTTCTATGTTACTCTTTTCATACGTCTCAACCTCTCTTCCCCTCTCCCTGTGTCTATGTCTATTTTCTATGTCTCTCTCTCCATTGTTGCCCTGTAAATAAATTCTTCAGTACCATTTTTCTAGATTCCGTATATATGGATTAGAATACAATATTTATCTTTCTCTTTCTGACTTATTTCACTCTGTATAATAGTTTCTAGGTTCATCCACCTCATTAGAACTGATTCAAATCTGTTCCCTTTTATGGCTGAGTAATTTTCCATTCTGTATATATACCACAGCTTCCTTATCCATTCATCTGTCATTGGACATCTAGGTTGCTTCCATGTTCTAGCTATTGTAAATAGTGCTTCAGTGAGTGAACAGTGGGATACATGTGAATGTTTCAATTTTGGTTTCCTCAGGGAAATGCCTAGGAGTGGGATTGCTGGGTACTATGGTGGTTTTATTCCTAGTTTTTTAAGGAATCTCCGTACCGTCTTCCATAGTGGCTGTATCAATTTACATTTGCACCAACAGTGCAAGACTGTTCCCTTTTCTCCACACCCTCTCCAGCATTTATTGTTTGTAGACTTTTTGATGATGGCCATTCTGACCGGTGTGAGGTGATATCTCATTATAGTTTTGGTTTGCATTTCTCTAATAATGAGTGACTGGAAAAGGTCAGTTTTCATTCCAATCCCAAAGAAAGGCAATGCCAAAGAATGCTCAAACTACCGCACAATTGCAGTCATCTCACACGCTAGTAAAGTAATGCTCAAAATTCTCCAAGCCAGGCTTCAGCAATATGTGAACCGTGAACTTCCTGATGTTCAAGCTGGTTTTAGAAAAGGCAGAGGAACCAGAGATCAAGTTGCCAACATCCACTGGATCATCGAAAAAGCAAGAGAGTTCCAGAAAAACATCTATTTCTGCTTTATTGACTATGCCAAAGCCTTTGACTGTGGATCACAAGAAACTGTGGAAAATTCTGAAAGAGATGGGAATACCAGACCAGCTGATCTGTCTCTTGAGAAATTTGTATGCAGGTCAGGAAGCAACAGTTAGAACTGGACATGGAACAACAGACTGGTTCCAAATAGGAAAAGGAGTACGTCAAGGCCGTATATTGTCACCCTGCTTATTTAACTTATATGCAGAGTACATTATGAGAAACGCTGGACTGGAAGAAACACAAGCTGGAATCAAGACTGCTGGGAGAAATATCAATAACCTCAGATATGCAGATGACACCACCCTTATGGCAGAAAGTGAAGAGGAACTAAAAAGCCTCTTGATGAAGGTGAAAGTGGAGAGTGAAAAAGTTGGCTTAAAGCTCAACATTCAGAAAACGAAGATCATGGCATCCGGTCCTATCAGTTCATGGGAAATAGATGGGGAAACAGTGGAAACATTTTCAGACTTTATTTTTGTGGGCTCCAAAATCACTGCAGATGGTGACTGCAGCCATGAAATTAAAAGACGCTTACTCCTTGGAAGGAAAGTTATGACCAACTTAGATAGCATGTTCAAAAGCAGAGACCTTACTTTGCCAACAAAGGTGCGTCTAGTCAAGGCTATGGTTTTTCCTGTGGTCGTGTATGGGTGTGAGAGTTGGACTGTGAAGAAGGCTGAGCGCCAAAGAATTGATGCTTTTGAACTATGGTGTTGGAGAAGACTCTTGAGAGTCCCTTGGACTGCAAGGAGATCCAACTAGTCCATTCTGAAGGAGATCAGCCCTGGGATTTCTTTGGAAGGACTGATGCTAAAGCTGAAACTGCAGTACTTTGGCCACCTCATGCGAAGAGTTGACTCATTGGAAAAGACTGATGCTGGGAGGGATTGGGGGCAGGAGGAGAAGGGGATGACAGAGGATGAGATGGCTGGATGGCATCACTGACTTGATGTACGTGAGTCTGGGTGAACTCCAGGAGTTGGTGATGGACAGGGAGGCCTGGCATGCTGCAATTCATGGGGTCGCAGAGTTGGACACGACTGAGCAACTGAACTGAACCGAACTGAACTGAATAATGAGTGATGCTGAGCATCTTTTCATGTGTTTGTTAGCCATCTGTATGTTTTTGGAGAAATGTCTGTTTAGGTCTTTTTCCCACTTTTTGATTGGGTTGTTTGTTTTTCTGGCCTTGAGTTGTATGAGCTGCTTGTATATTTTGGAAATTAATCCTTTGTCAGTTGTTTCATTTGCTATTATTTCCTCCTATTCTGAGGCTTGTCTTTTTACCTTATAGTTTCCTTTGCTGTGCAAAAGCTTTTAAGTTTAATCAGGTCCCACTTGTTTACTTTTGTTTTTATTTATGTTAGGCTAGGAGGTGGTTCATAGGATCTTGCTTTGATTTATGTCATTGAGTGTTCTGCCTTTGTTTTCCTTTAAGAGTTTTATAGTTTCTGGTCTTACATTTAGGTCTTTAATCCATTTTGAGTTTATCTTTTTGCATGGTGTTAGGAAGTGCTCTAATTTCATTCTTTTACACGTAGCTGTCCAGTTTTCCCAGCACTATTTATCAAAGAGGCTGCCTTTGCCCCACTGTATATTCTTGCCTCCTTTGCCAAACATAAGGTACGCATAGGGCATGGGTTTATTTCTGGGCTTTCTGTCTTGTTCCATTGGTCTATATTTCTGTTTTTGTGCCAGTACCATACTGTCTTGATGACTGTAACTTTGTAGTATAATCAGAAGTCAGAAAGGTTGATTCCTCCAGTTCCATTCTTCTTTCTCAAGGCTGCTGTGGCTATTCAGGGTCTTTTGTGTTTCCATATGAATTGTGAAATTTTTTGTTCTAGTTCTGTGAAAATGCCATTGGTAATTTGATAGGGAATGCATTGAATCTGTAGATTGCATTTGGTAGTATAGTCATTTTCACAGTATTGATTCTTCCTACCCAGGAACATGGAATATCTCTCCATCTGTTTATGTCATCTTTGATTTCTCTCATCAGTGTCTTATAATTTTCTTTGTACAGTTCTTTTGTGTCTTTAGGTAAGCTTATTCTTAGATATTTAATTCTTTTTGTTGCAATGGTGAATGGGATTGATTCCTTAATTTCTCTTTCTGATTTTTCATTGTTAGTATATAGAAATGCAAGTGATTTCTGTGTATTGATTTTGTATCCTGCAACTTTGCTAAATTCACTGATCAGCTCTAGTAATTTTCCGATACTATCTTTAGTGTTTTCTATGTACAGTATCATGTCATCTGCAAACAGTGAGAGCTTTACTTCTTTTGTGATCTGGATTCCTTTTATTTCTTTTTCTTCTCGAACTGCTATAGCTAGGACTTCCAGAACTATATTGAATCATAGTGGCGAAAGTGGACACCCTTGTCTTGTTCCTGATCTTAGGGAGAATGCTTTCAGTTTTTCACCATTGAGAGTAATGTTTGCTGTGGGCTTATCATATATGGCCTTTACAATGTAGAGGTAGGTTCCTTCAATGCCCATTTTTTAAAGAGTTGTAATCATAAATGGGTGCTGAATTTTGACAAAGGCTTTTTCTGCATCTATTGAGATTATCATATGGTTTTATCTTTCAATTTGTTAATATGGTGTATCACACTGATTGATTGGCATATATTGAAGAATCCTTGCATCCCTGGAATAAACCCAACTTCATCATGGTGTATGAGCTTTCTGATGTGTTGCTTAATTCTGTCTGCTAAAATTTTGGTGAGGATTTTTGCATCTATGTTCAGTGACATTGGCCTATTGTTTTCTTTTTTTGTGTTGTCTTTGTCTGGTTTTGGTATCAGGGTGATGGTGGCCTCGTAGAATGAGTTTGGAAGTGCTCCTTCCTCTGCAGTTTTTTGAAAGAATTTTAGAAGGATAGGCATTAGCTCTTCTCTAAATATTTGATAGAATTCTGCTGTGAAGCCATCTGGTCCTAGGCTTTTGTTTTTTGTAGATTTTTGATCAGAGCTTCAATTTCAGTGCTTGTGAGGGGTTGTTCATAATTTCTATTTCTTACTGGTTCAGTCTTGGAATATTTAACTTTTCTAAGAGAATCTGTCCATTTCTTCCAGGTTATCTGTTTTATTGCCATATAGTTGTTCATAATAGTCTCTTATAATCCTTTGATTTCTGCATTGTCTGTTGTAACCTCTCCTTTTTCATTTCTAATTTTGTTGATTTGATTCTTCTTTTTTCTTGATTAGATCAGATCAGGTCAGTCGCTCAGTAGTGTCCGACTCTTTGCGACCCCATGAATCGCAGCACGCCAGGCCTCCCTGTCCATCACCAACTCCCAGAGTTCACTCAGGCTCACGTCCATCGAGTCAGTGATGCCATCCAGCCATCTCATCCTCTGTCATCCCCTTGTCCTCCTGCCCCCAATCCCTCCCAGCATCAGTCTTTTCCAATGAGTCAACTCTTCTCATGAGGTGGCCAAAGTACTGGAGTTTCAGCTTTAGCATCAGTCCTTCCAAAGAAATCCCAGGGCTGATCTCCTTCAGAATGGACTGGTTGGATCTCCTTGCAGTCCAAGGGACTCTCAAGAGTCTTCTCCAACACCACAGTTCAAACGCATCAATTCTTCGGTGCTCAGCCTTTGTCACAGTCAAACTCTCACATCCATACATGACCACAGGAAAAACCATAGCCTTGACTAGACGCACCTTTGTTGGCAAAGTAAGGTCTCTGCTTTTGAACATGCTCTCTAGGTTGGTCATAACTTTCCTTCCAAGGAGTAAGCGTCTTTTAATTTCATGGCTGCAGTCACCATCTGCAGTGATTTTGGAGCCCACAAAAATAAAGTCTGACACTGTTTCCACTGTTTCCCCATCTATTTCCCATGAAGTGATGGGACTGGATGCCATGATCTTCATTTTCTGAATGTTGAGCTTTAAGCCAACTTTTTCACTCTCCTCTTTCACCTTCATCAAGAGGCTTTTTAGTCCCTCTTCACTTTCTGCCATAAGGGTGGTGTCATCTGCATATCTGAGGTTATTGATATTTCTCCCGGCAATCTTGATTCCAGCCTGTGTTTCTCCCAGTCCAGCGTTTCTCATAATGTACTCTGCATATAAGTTAAATAAACAGGGTGACAATATACAGCCTTGACGAACTCCTTTTCCTATTTGGAACCAGTCTGTTGTTCCATGTCCAGTTCTAACTGTTGCTTCCTGACCTGCATACAAATTTCTCAAGAGACAGATCAGCTGGTCTAGTATTCCCATCTCTTTCAGAATTTTCCACAGTTTCTTGTGATCCACACAGTCAAAGGCTTTGGCATAGTCAATAAAGCAGAAATAGATGTTTTTCTGGAACTCTCTTGCTTTTTCGATGATCCAGTGGATGTTGGCAATTTGATCTCTGGTTCCTCTGCCTTTTCTAAAACCAGCTTGAACATCAGGAAGTTCACGGTTCACATATTGCTGAAGCCTGGCTTGGAGAATTTTGAGCATTACTTTACTAGTGTGTGAGATGAGTGCAATTGTGTGGTAGTTTGAGCATTCTTTGGCATTGCCTTTCTTTGGGATTGGAATGAAAACTCACCTTTTCCAGTCCTGTGACCACTGCTGAGTTTTCCAAATTTGCTGGCATATTGAGTGCAGCACTTTCACAGCATCATCTTTCAGGATTTGAAATAGCTCAACTGGAATTCCATCACCTCCACTAGCTTTGTTCGTAGTGATACTTTCTAAGGCCCACTTGACTTCACATTCCAGGATGTCTGGCTCTAGGTCAGTGATCACACCATCGTGATTATCTTGGTAGTGAAGATCTTTTTTTGTACAGTTCTTCTGTGTATTCTTGCCATCTCTTCTTAATATCTTCTGCTTCTGTTAGATCCATACCATTTCTGTCCTTTATCGAGCCTTTATCTTTGCACAAAGGGTCTGGCTAAAGGTTTGTCAGTTTTTTTATCTTCTTAAAGAACCAGCTTTTAGTTTTATTAATCTTTACCATTGTTTTTTCATTTCATTTTAATTTATTTCTGCTCAGACCTTTATGATTTCTTTCTTTCTTCTAATTTTGGAGTTTTTTTGTTCATCATTTTTCAGTTGTTTTAGTTGTAAAGTTATGTTGTCTATTTGATGTTTTTCTTGTTTCTTGAGGTAGGATTGTATTGCTGTAAACTTCCCTCTTAGCTTTTGCTGCATCCCATAGGTTTTGAGTTGTGTTTTCATTGACCTTTGTTTCTAGACATTTTTTGATTTCCCTTTTGATTTTTCAGTAACCTGTTAGTTATTTAGAAATGCGTTGTTTAATCTCCATGTGTTTTTGTTTCTTACAGTTTTTTTCTTGTAACTGATATCTAGTATTATAGCGTTGTGGTCAGAGAAGATGCTTGATACATTTTCAATTTTCTTAAATTTACTGAGGTTTGATTTGTGACCCAAGATGTGGTCTCTCCTGGAGAATGTTCCATGTGCACTTGAGAAGAAGGTATATTCTGCATTTGGATGGAATATCCTGAAGATGTCAATGAGTTCCATCTCATTTAATGTACCATTTAAGACTTGTGTTTCCTCGCATATATATGGAATTTAAAAAGATGGTAATGATGACCCTATATGCAAGACAGCAAAACAGACACAGATGTAAAGAACAGACTTTTGGACTCTGTGGGAGAAGGTGAGGGTGGGTGGGATGATTTGAGAGAATAGCACTGCAACATGTATATTATCATATGTGAAGTAGATCGCCAGTCCAGGTTCGATGCATGAGGCAGGGTGCTCAGGGCTGGTGCACTGGGATGACCCTGAGGGATGGGATGGGGAGGGAGGTGGGAAGGAGGGTCAGGATGGCAAGCACATGTATACCCATGGCTGATTCATGTGACTGTATGGCAAAAACAACCACAATATTGTAATTAGCCTCCAATTAAAATAAATTTAAAAGAAGAAAAAAAAATCCTTAAAAGCAAAACAAACAACAACAAAAAAGACTTGTGTTTCCTCATTAATTTTCTGTTTTGATGATCTGTTCATTGCTGTGAATGAGGTGTTTAAAGTCTCCTACTATTATTGTGTTATTGTCAATTTCTCCTTTTATGTCTGTTAGTGTTTCTCTTATGTATTGAGCTGCTCCTATGTGGGGTGCATGCTGCTGCTGCTGCTGCTAAGTCACTTCAGTCTTGTCTGACTCTGTACGACCCCATAGACGGCAGCCCATGAGGCTCCCCCATCCCTGGGATTCTCCAGGCAAGAACACTGGAGTGGGTTGCCATTTCCTTCTCCAATGCATGAAAGTGAAAAGTGAAAGTGAAGTTGCTCAGTCGTGTCCGACTCTTAGCAACCCCATGGACTGCAGCCCACCAGGCCCTCCGTCCATGGGATTTTCCAGGCAAGAGTACTGGAGTGGGATGTCATTGCCTTTATTTATAATTGTTATGTCTTCCTCTTGGATTGATCCCTTGATCGTTATGTAATGTCCTTCCGTATCTCTCGTAATCTTCTTTATTTTAAGGTCTATCTTATCTAATATGAGGAATGCTGCTCCAGCTTTCTTTTGCTTCCCATTTGCATGGAATATATTTTTCCATCCTCTCACTTTCAGTCTTTATGTGTCTTGAGGTCTAAAGTGGGTTTCTTGTAGACAGCATATATATGGGTCTTGTTTTTGTATCCCTTTAGCCAGTCTGTGTCTTTTAGTTGAAGTGTTTAATCTATTTACATTTAAAGTAATTATTGATATATATGTTCCTATTGCCATTTTCTTAGTTGTTTGGGGTTGATTTTGTAGTTCTTTTTTCTTCTCTTGTATTTCTTGACTATATAAGTCCCTTTAACATTTGTTGTAAAGCTGGTTTGGTGGTACTGAATTCTCTTAACTTTTGCTTTTCTGAAAAACTTTTTATTTCTCCATCAATTTTGAAGGAGATCCTTGCCAGGTACAGTAATCTTGGTTATAGATTTTTCCCTTTCAGTACTTTAAATATATCCTGCCATTCCCTTCTGGCCTGCAGTTTCCGCTGAAAGATCAGCTGTTAAGCATATGGGGTTTTCCTTGCATGTTGTTGCTTCTCCCTTGCTCTTTCTTTGTGTTCAGTCTTTGTTAGTTTAATTAGTTTGTGTTTTGGCATGTTTCTCCTTGGATTTATCCTGTATGGGAGTTTTTGTTCCTCTTCGACTTGATTGACTATTTCTTTTTCCACATTGGGGAAATTTTCAACTATAATCTCTTCAAAAATTTTCTCATACCCTTTCTTTTTCTCTTCTTCTTCTGAAGTGAAGTCAAAAGTGAAGTCACTCAGTCATATCTGACTCTGCGACCCCATGGACTACAGCTTCTCCGTCCATGGGGTTTTCCAGGCAAGAATACTGGAATGGGGTGCCGTTTCCTTCTCCAGGGTATCTTCCCCCCCAGGGATCGATCCCAGGTCCCTGGCATTGCAGGCAGATGCTTTACCTTCTGAGCTACTAGAGAAGCCCATATAGGGGTCTTCTTCTGGGACCCCTATAATTTGAATGTTTGTGCATTTGGTATTGTCCCAGAGGTCTCTGAAACTATCCTCATTTCTTTTCATTCTTTTTACTTTATTCTGCTCTTCAAAAGTTATTTCCACCATTTTATCTTCCAGCTCACTGATTTGTTCTTCTACTTCAGATATTCTGCTATTGGTTCCTTCTAGAGTATTTTTGTCTCTGTATGTTGATTCTTTAATTCTTCTAGGTCTTTGTTAATTGATTTTTTCATTTTCTCCATTTTTTTTCAAGGATTTTGACCATCTTTGCTATCATTATTCTGAATTCTTTTTCAGATAGTTCGCCTATTTCTTCTTCATTTATTTGGATTTCTGTGTTTATAGTTTGTTATTTCATTGTGTAGTATTTCTCTGCCTTTTCATTATTTTTTTCTTTAACTTATTGTGTTTGAGGTCTCCTTTTCCCAGGTTTAAAGGAAAGTTGAATTCTTTCCTTGAAGAAGGTTGACTTCTTTCTTCCTTTTGGTTTCTGCCCTCCTAAGGTTGGTCCAGTGGTTTGTGTAAGTTTTGTGTAGGGTGAGATTTGTGCTGAATTTTTGTTTGTTTGTTTGTGTTTCCTCTGATGGGCAAGTCTGAGTGAGGTGGTAATCCTGTCTGGTGATGATTGGATTTGTATTTTTGTTTTGTTTGTTGTTTAGATGAGGTATCCTGCACAGTGTGCTACTGGTGGTTTGGTGATGCTGAGTCTTGTGTTGAAGAGGTTTCAGTTGTGTGAATGCTCAGTATTTGATACACCCTAGGGTTAGTTCTCTAGTAGTCTATGGTCTGGAAGTCAGTGCTCCCACTCCAAAGGCTCAGGGCTTGATCTTTTCTGTTTTCCAGTCTGTCTTGGACTCAGCCAGTGAGGCATGGAAGGTTTTCCAGTGAACAAATTAAAGACAAACACTTTCTCCTCAGGGTCAAGGACCCCTGTCTTCTCTCCCTGTAAATTCCTGGAGAAATTGAATGAAGTTCAGCTCACGAAAGACAAGAATGAACAAGCAGCATGCATGTCAGTCCATCACTGGATGTCTTCAGGGAGACAAGTGATGCCAGAGAACACTTAGAACTGTCTTGATCTCTGACTCATTACAAAAGATTAAACTCAGTAACAGCCACATGGGAGAGGTGCAGAGGGCAAGGTTCGAGAGGAGAGGGCTCTTTCCAGGCTGCCATTCTCCCCAAATCTCCACATGGTCACCCAATCCCATACCTTTATTCAATGTGTATCTGATATTAAAAAAAAAGGATATTCTGTTACATTACCATAGTATAATTTTAAAAATCAGGAAATTTGCCATTGATACAATACTACTACCTAATAATATGTAGTTCTTTTTAAAGAACTTTTGTCTTTAAAGACAAATGTTGTTACTTTTGTCTCAGTTGTTCTTTATAACAATCATTTTTCACATGAATAGTCATATTCTGTAAAATGTCATGTCGTATTAGTCTAATTGGGAATATTTCCTTAGCTTTTGTCTTTCATGAAGGTTACATTTTTGAAATATATAGCCCAATAAAAGTGAAAGTCACTCAGTCATGTCCCTCTCTTTGCCACCCTATGGATTATACAGTCAATGGAATTCTCTAGGCCAGAATACTGAAGTGAGTAGCCTTTCCCTTCTCCAGGGGATCTTCCCAACCCAGGGCTCAAACCCAGGTCTCCCGCATTACCAGCAAATTCTTTATGAGCTGAGCCACAGGGGAAGCCCAAGAGTACTGGAGTGGGTTGCCTATCCCTTCTGCAGCAGATCTTCCTGACCCAGGAATCGAACTGGGGTCTCTTGCATTGCACGTGGATTCTTTACCAACTGAGCTATCAGGGAAACCCCTTATAGCCCAATAATTCATCAAATTTCTTTGCCCAGTAGTTCATCAAATTGAATTTGCCTTGTTTTCTCATTAAATTCAGGTTATGTATTTTTTCATAGCTTTATTGAAATGTATTTTATATACCACTGAATTGATCCACTTAACTTGTACAGTTTAATGGTTTTTAGTATATTCAGAGTTGTACAACCATTGCTACTGCCTAATTTTAGAATATTTTCAAACACCAAAATGACATTAGCAGTCTTTCTCAATTCCTATTTCTCTCCCCACTCCTACCATCCCAGTCCTAAAGGCAACCTCTAATTTATTTTGTGTCTATAAATTTGCAAATTCTAAACACTACATATAAATGGAATCATAAAAATGTGGATTATTTTTTTTTTACTGGCTTTTCTCACTAAACATAATGCTTTCAAGTTTCATCCTTGATGAAGCATGTAGTGATATGTCATTCTTTTTTTATTACCAATTAATATCCCACTGTACAGATATACCCTTTTTTGTTACTCAGTTCATCAGTTGATAAACATAGGTTGTTTCTACTTCTTGCCTATTACAAATAGTGTTTCTGTGAACATTCATGCACAAGATTTTGTGTTTGCATGTATATTTTAATTCTCCCGGGCATATACCCAAGGGTGGAATTTTTGGAGCACATGGTAAAAGGCAAAGGAGAAAGGGAAAGATAATACCCAACTGAATGGAGAGTTCCAGAGAATAGCAAGGAAAGACAAGAAAACCTCCTTAAGTGAACAGTGCAAAGAAATTGAAGAGAACAATAGAGTGGGGAAGACTAGAGATCTCTTCAAGAAAATTAGAGATACCTAGGGAACATTTCATGAAAAGATGAACACAATGAAGGACAGAAACGGTAAGGAGCTAGTAGAAGCAGAAGAGATTAAAAAGAGGTGGTAAGAATACACAGAAGAACTATACAAGAAAGGTCTTAATGACCCAGACAGCCATGTTGGTGTGGTCACTCACCAGAAATCCTGGAGTATTAAGTCATGTGGGCCTTAGCAAGCATTGCTACAAACAAAGCTAGTGGAGGTGATGGAATTCCAGCTGAGCTATTTCAAATCCTAAAAGATGATTCTGTGAAAGTGCTGCACTCAGTATGCCAGCAAATTTACAAAACTGACCAATGGCCACAGGACTGGAAAAGGTTGGTTTCCATTCCAATCCCAAAGAAAGGCAATGCCAGAGAATGTTTTAGCTACCGTATTGTTGCTCTAATTTCACATGCTAGCAAAATAATACTCAATATCCTTCAAGCTAGGCTTCAACAGTACGTGAACCAAGAACTTCCATATATGCAAGCTGGATTTAGAAAAGGCAGAGGAACCAGAGATCAGCTTGCCAACATCTGTTGTTGATGAATTGCCAAACTGTTCAAAAACAGCTACACCACTTTTCCTTATCACCAGCAATGTATGGTGGTATCAGTTTCTCTACATCTTCACAAGTCTGTTCTTTATGTCTTTGTCTCCTTGGCTGCTCTGCAAATAGGTTCATAAGTACCATCTTTCTGGATTCCATGTATATGTGTTCATATGTGATACTTGCTTTTCTCTTTCTGACTTAACTTCACTCAGGATCCCTGGAGAAGGGAACGGTTACCCACTCCAGTATTCTGGTCTGGAGAATTCCATGGACTATATATGTAGTCCATGGGGTCACAAACAGTCAGACACAACTGAGCAACTTTCACTTTTCCTTCGATATAATAGGCTTAAGGTTCATCCACCTGTTTAGAATTGACTCAAATGTGTTCATTTTTATAGCTGAGTAATATTCCATTGTATATATGTACCCCATCTTCCTTATCCATTTGTTTGTTGGTGGACATCTAGATTGCTTCCATGTCCTAGCTATTGTAAATAGTGCTGTGATGAACATTGGGGGTATGTGTCTTTTTCAGTTATGGTTTCCTCAGGGCATATGCCCAATAGTGGGATTGTTGGGTCATGTTGTTCAATCGTTGAGTTGTGTCCAACTCTTTGTGACCCCATGGACTGCAGCACACCAGGCTTCCTCGTCCTTCACAATATCCTGGAGTTTGCTCAAAGTCATGTCCATTGAATCAGTGATGCCATCCAACCATATCATCCTCTGTCATCCCCTTGTATGGTGGCTTTATTCCTAGTTTTTTAAGGAATCTCCATACTGTTCTGCATAGTAGCTGTATCAGTTTACATTCCCACAAAAAGTGCACGAGGCTTCCCTTTTCTCCATACCCACTCTACCATTTATTGTTTGTAGATTTTTGATGATGGTCATTCTACTGGTGTGTGGTGATACCTCATTATAGTTTTGATTTGCTTTTCTCTAATAGTGTGCAGTGTTGATCATATTTTCATGTGTTTATTAGCCATCTATATGTCGTCTTTGAAAAAATGTCTGTTTAGGTCTTCTACCCACTTTTTGATTGGGTTGTTTGTTTTTCTGGTATTGAGCTACATGAGCTGCTTACATATTTTGGAGATTAATCTTTTGTCAGTTGTTGCATTTACTATTATTTTCTCCCATTCTGAGTGTTGTCTTTTCCTTGTTTATAGTTTCCTTCACTGTGCAAAAGCTTTTAAATTTAATTGGTCCCATTTGTTTATTTTTGTTTTTACTTCCAGTACTCTAAGACTTGGGTCAGAGAGAATCTTACTGTGATGTATGTTAAAAAGTGTTCTGCCTATGTTTTTCTCTAAAAGGTTTAGAGTTTCTGGTTTTAAATTTAGGTCTTTAATCCATTTTGAGTTTATTTTTCTGTATGGTATAGGGCAGTGTTCTAATTTCATTCTTTTACATGTAGCTGTCCAGTTTTCCCAGTACCACTTATTGAAGAGAGTGTCTTTTCTGCATTGTATATTCTTGTCTCCTTTGTCAAAGATAAAGTACCTATAGATGTGTGGGTTTATTTATGGGCTTTCTATCATGTTCCATTGGTCTGTATTTCTGTTATTGTGCCAGTACCATATTGTCTTGATGACAGTACCTTTGTGGTATAGTCTGAAGCCAGGAAGATTGATTCCTCCAGCTCTGTTTTTTTCTCAAGAGTGCTTTGGCTGTTCGGGGTCTTTGGTGTTTCCATATGAATTGTGGAATTATTTAGTTTTGTGAAAAATATCATTGGTAGTTTGATACAGATTACACTGAATGTATTGATTGATTTAGGTAGAACAGTTGTTTTCACACTATTGATTCTTCCAGTCCAGGAGCATAGTGTATCTCTCCATCTGTTCATGTCATCTATGACTTCTTTCATCAGTGTTTTACAGTTTTCTGCATGCAGGTCTTTTGCCTCTTTAGGTAGATGTATTCCTAGGCATTTTATTCTTCTTGTTGCAATGGTGAATGGGATTGTTTCCTTAATTTTTCTTTCTGATTTTTCATTGTTAGTATATAGAAATGTTAGGGGTTTCCGTGTATTAATTTTATATCCTACAACTTAACTGTATTCATTGATTAACTCTAGTAATTTTCTGGTAGCACCCTTAGGTTTTCTATGTATAGTAAGTATCATGTCATCTGAAAACAGTAAGAGTTTTTTTTTTCCAGTCTGCATTCCTTTTATTTTTTTTACATCTCTCATTGCTGTCACTAGGACTTCCAAAACTATGTTGAATAACAGTGGTGAGAGTGGACATCCTTATTTGTTCCTGATTTTAGAGTAAATGCTTTCATTTTTTCACTGTTAAGAATAATGTTTGCTATAGGCTTTTTGTATATGGACTTTATTATGTTGAGGTATGTTCCTTCTTTGCTTACTTTATGGAGAGTTTTTTTTTTTTAATCATAAATGTGTATTGAATTTTGTGAAAAGCCTTCTCTGCATCTATTGAGATGACCATATGGTTTTTATCTTTCAATTTGTTAATATAGTGTATCACATTGATTGATTTACATATATTGAAGAATCCTTAAATCCTCAGATAAAGCCCAGTTGTTCATGATGTATGATCCCTTTAATGTGTTGTATTCGGTTTGTAGAATTTTGCTGAGAATTTTTGCATCTATGTTCATTAGTGATATTGCCCTGTAATTTTCCTTTTTTGTGGTTCTTTGTCTGATTTTGGTGTCAGGGTAATGAGGCCTTGTAGAATGAGTTTGGGAGTTTTCCCTCCTCTGCAGTTTTCAGGAAGAGTTTGAGCAGAAAAGGTGTTAGCTTTTTTCTAAACTTTTTGTAGGATTTGCCTGTGAAACCATGTGGCCATTGGCTTTTGTTTGTTATAAGATTTTTGATTACATTTTTTATTTCCATGCTTGTGATTGGTCTATTAATATTTTCTATTTCTTCCTGGTTCAGTTTTGGAAGGTTATACTCTTCTAAGAATTTGTCTATTTCTTCCAGGTTGTCCATTTTATTGGAATATAGTTCCTCATAGTAGTCTTTAATGATCCTTCATATTTCTGTGTTGTCTGTTGTAAATTTTGCTCTTTCGTTTCTAATTTTACTGATTTGAGTCTTGTCTCTTTTTTTCTTGATGAGTCTGATGAGTCTTGAGTCTTGATGGTTTGTCAATTTTGTTTATCTTCTCAAAGAACCAGCTTTTAGTTTTATTGATCCTTGCTCTGTCTATGCCTTCATTTCTTTTTCAGTTATTTCTGCTCTGATCTTTATTATTTATTTTCTTCTGCTAACTTTGGAGTTCTTTTATTCTTCTTTTTCTAGTTGCTTTGGTGTAAGGTTAGGTTGTTTATTTGTTGTTTCTCTTGTTTCTTGAGGTAGGGTTGTATTACTATAAACTTCCCTCTTATCACAGCTTTCACTACATTCAATAGGTTTTGAATTGTCATGTTCTCATTGTCATTTGTTTCTATGTATATTTTGATTTCCTTTTTGATTTCTTCAGTGATCTGTTGGTGTTGTTTAGCCTCTGTGTGTTTGTTTTTTATAGTTTTTTTTTTTCTGTTCAGTTCAGTTCAGCCGCTCAGTCATGTCTGACTCTTTGCGACCCCATGAATCGCAGCACGCTAGGCCTCCCTGTCTATCACCAACTCCTGGAGTTCACTCAAACTCATGTCCATCGAGTCAGTGATGCCATCCAGCCATCTCATCCTCTGTCGTCCCCTTCTCCTCCTGCCTCCAATCCCTCCCAGCATCAGGGTCTTTTCAGTGAGTCAACTCTTCACATGAGGTGGCCAAAATACTGGAGTTTCAGCTTCAGCATCAGTCCTTCCAATGAACACCCAGGACTGATCTCCTTTAGGATGGACTGGTTGGATCTCCTTGCAGTCCAAGGGACTCTCAAGAGTCTTCTCCAACACCACAGTTCAAAAGCATCAATTCTTTGGTGCTCAGCTTTCTTCACAGTCCAAATCTCACATCCATACATGACCACTGGAAAAACCATAGCTTGACTAAATGGACCTTTGTTGGCAAAGTAATATCTCTGCTTTTGAATATGCTATCTAGGTTGGTCATAACTTCCCTTCCAAGGAGTAAGCATCTTTTAATTTCATGGCTGCAATCACCATCTACAGTGATTTTAGAGCCCCCCCAAAATCTTCCAGCCTTGTTTTCAGAAATGGCACTTGAAATTATTTCAGTTTTTAAAAATGTACCAAGGCTTGATTTGTGACCCAAAATGAGATCTATCCTGGGGAATGTTCCATGTACAATTGAGAAAAAAATGAAATCTATTTTTTTTTCTTTCAATGAAATGCTCTGTAGATATCACTTAGGTCTACCTGGTACAATGTATAATTTAAAGCTTTTGTTTCCTTATTTTGTGTGGATGATCTGTCCATTGGTGTGAGTGGGGTATTAAAATCCTCAACTATCCTTGTATTATTGTCAGTTTTCCCTTTAATAGTTGGTAGTATTTGCCTTGTGTATTGAGGTGCTTTTAGAAGGTGAATGTATAATTGTTTTATCTTTCTCTTAGATTGAACCCTTGGTCATTATGCAGTGT
This sequence comes from Bos javanicus, assembly GCF_032452875.1. Lineage (NCBI taxonomy): Eukaryota > Metazoa > Chordata > Mammalia > Artiodactyla > Bovidae > Bos > Bos javanicus. The sequence goes on from NC_083869.1 coordinate 36,773,314, forward strand.
CCTTCATTGTCTCTTGTAATAGTTTTTATTTTAGAGTCTATTTTATCTGATGTGAGTATTGCTACTCCCACTTTCTTTTGATTTCCATTTGCATGGAGTATCTTTTTCCAGCTCCTCACTTTGTACATGTCCCCAATCTGAGGTGGGTCTCTTGTAGACAGCATTTATAGGGGTCTTCTTTTTAGCCAATTAGCCATTTATCCAATCTGTGTCTTTTGGGTGGAGCGTTTAGTCCATTGACATTTAAAGTAATTATTGATATGTATGATCCTGTCGAAATGTACTTTATTGTCTTGTGTTTGTTTTAGTATGCCTTTTGTTTCTATTGTGTTTCCTTTCTGAGAAGTTCCTTTAGTTTTTGTTGTAAAACTGGTTTGGTGGTGTTGAATTCTCTTTATTTTTGCTTTTCTGTAAAGCTTCTGATTTCTCCTTTGAATCTGAGTGAGATCCTTGCTGGATAGATTGATTTTGGTTGTAGGTTTTTTTCCTTTCATTATAAGTATATCCTGCCATTTTCTTCTGGCCTAGAGAATGTCTGTTGAAAGATCAGCTGTTAGCCTTAAGGTTATCATTTTGTTTGCTATTTGTTGCTTTTTCCTTGCTGCTTTTAACATTTGCTCTTTGTGTTTAATTTTTGTTAGTTTGATAAATATGTGACTTGTCATGTTTCTCCTTGGGTTTATCCTCTATGGAACTCTCTGGGCTTCCTGGACTTGGGTGGCTATTTCCTTTCTCACTTTAGGAAAAGTTTTTACCTATAATCTCCTCAAATGTTTTCTCATACCCTTTACTTTGTCTTCTTCTGCTGCTGCTGCCGCTAAGTCGCTTCAGTCGTGTCCAACTCTGTGCGACCCCATAGACGGCAGCCCACCAGGCCCTGCCGTCCCTGGGATTCTCCAGGTAAGAACACTGGAGTGGGTTGCCATTTCCTTCTCCAATGCATGAAAGTGAAAAGTGAAAGTGAAGTCGCTCAGTCGTGTCCGACTCTTAGCGACCCCATGGACTGCTTCTTGTGGGACCCCTGTAATTCAAATGTTGGTGTGCTTAATATTGTCCCAGAGGTCTCTGAGACTGTCCTCATTTCTTTTTATTCTTTTTTCTGATCTGGTTCAGTTATTTCCAGCCTTCCATCTTTCAGCTCACTTATCTATTGTTCTGCTTCAGTTATTCTGCTAATGGTTCCCTGTAATGTGTTTTTAATCTCATTTATTATGTTGTTCATTGCTGATTGTCTGTTCTTTAATTCTTCTAGTTCCTTGTTAGGCGTTTCTTATATCTTCTCCATTCGTGTCTCTAGTCTATTTATCTGTGCCTCCATTTTATTTCCAATATTTTGGATCACTGTTACTATCATTACTCTGAATTCTTTTTCAGGTAGATGGCTTATTTCCTCTTCATTTGTTTCGTCATTTGGGTTTTTACCATATTCCTTCAGCTGTTGTATGTTTCCCTGTGTTTTCATTTTGTTTAATTTACTGTGTTTGGGTTCTCCTGCCTGCAACCTGGAAGGTTGTAGTTCCTCTTAATTGTGGTGTCTGCCCCACATGGGTGGGTTTGGAACTGTGCCTTGTGAAGATTTCCTTTTTGAGGTTCTCATGCCTGTGTTCTGGTGTAGAGAGCTGGCTCTTGTCTCTCCGAAGATCAGTGCCACATCCAGTAGTGTGTTTTGGGGTGTCTGTGGGCTTGTTATGGCTTTGGGCAGCCTTTCTGCTAATGGGCAGGGTTGTGTTCCTGTTTTGCTAAAGGTTTGGTGTGAGCCATCCAGCAATGGAGCTTGCTGGCCTTTGTGTAAGGCTTGATGTTGGTGTTGATATGGATGCGTTTGGGAGGGATCTAACCTATTAATGTTCTATGGGATTGGGAGTTCTCTGGTGTTCCAATATCATGGACTTAGGTCTCCCACCTCAGGGGTTCAGGCCTGCCCCCTTACTGTAGCACCAAGACTTCACAGGCTACATAGCACAGAAGACAAAACCCCAGGACTAATGGTAAAACAACACTCAACAGCCAAGAACACCCAAAGAGACTCTCAGACTCATTCTGAGGAGATGGCTTGGTGTTTTGGAAGTCTGGGGTCCTCTGCCATTGTTCAGAAGGTATTCTGTAGGACTTGTTCCATTTGCAGATGAGTTTTTGTTGTATTTTTTGGGGAAAGGTGATCATTTCATCTTATTCCTCCACCATCTTGAGTCCTCCCTACATCTTTTATTATTTGAGCTTATTTGTCAATGAAGTCTATTAGAAGAAACACTAATATAGTGATTGGCTTATCTAACTTTTAGATACAGATATGTCATTAACTTGCTGAAAGATTTTGGAAGTCACTGAACTTTATTTGTAATTACAAAATAGATCCTATAAACTAGCTGATCTAGGTTTCCTTCAAGATCTATTTCAGTTTTATATTCAGTTCCAAATAGTTTTCATTTAACATGCCAAGCAAAGACTACTTTAAGTTCTCATGAGAAGTACTAATGACACAAAGCTTGTAAGATGTGAGTCTTTCCAGCTCTTTCATATATTCTTTTAAAGGAATTATAGAATATCTATCTCAACAGTGCACTGTTGAGATTATTTACATATTAGAACAAATTCAATAATAGTTTAATAGGATAAATCTTACAGAAATGACATCTTTAAGAAACCCCTAATGTCAAATGTTTATCAGGTATTTGTTAGTTAAAATTTTAAACATCTGTTATAGTGGTAGTGTAGGAGGCTTGTTGAAATGCCATCTTGTACACTCAACATAATTAATTATGGTGAAATGTAAACAAAAGGCACTTTACCCTCTACACTTATTAGAGGTGATTATAATATCAAAGACAGAGAACAGTAAATGATGGTGAGGATGTGGATAAATTGTAACCTTATACGTTGCTGGTGGGAATACATACATTATAGCCACTCTGGGCAGTAGTTTGGCAATTCCTCAAAAAGTTAATGTAAGTTAAGTTTGGCAGTTTTACTCAAAAACAAGACCAGGAGCTGACTGTGGCTCAGACCATGAACTCCTTATTGCCAAATTCAGACTCAAATTGAAGAAAGTAGGGAAAACCACTAGACCATTCAGGTATGACCAATATCAAATCCCTTATGATTATACAGTGGAAGTGAGAAATAGATTTAAGGGCCTAGATCTGATAGATAGAGTGCCTGATGAACTATGGAAGGAGGTTCGTGACATTGTACAGGAGACAGGGATCAAGACCATTCCCATAGAAAAGAAATGCAAAAAAGCAAAATGGCTGTCTGGGGAGGCCTTACAAATAGCTGTGAAAAGAAGAGAAGCGAAAAGCAGAGGAGAAAAGGAAAGATATAAACATCTGAATGCAGAGTTCCAAAGAATAGCAAGAAGAGATAAGAAAGCCTCTTCAGCAATCAATGCAAAGAAATAGAGGAAAACAACAGAATGGGAAAGACTAGGGATCTCTTCAAGAAAATCAGAGATACCAAAGGAACATTTCACGCAAAGATGGGCTCGATAAAGGACAGAAATGGTATGGACCTAACAGAAGCAGAAGATATTAAGAAGAGATGGCAAGAATACACAGAAGAACTGTACAAAAACTATCTTCACGACCCAGATAATCATGATGGTGTGATCACTGACCTAGAGCCAGACATCCTGGAAAGTGAAGTCAAGTGGGCCTTAGAAAGCATCACTACGAACAAAGCTAGTGGAGGTGATGGAATTCCAGTTGAGCTATTCCAAATCCTAAAAGATGATGCTGTGAAAGTGCTGCACTCAATATGCCAGCAAATTTGGAAAACTCAGCAGTGGTCACAGGACTGGAAAAGGTGAGTTTTCATTCCAATCCCAAAGAAAGGCAATGCCAAAGAATGCTCAAACTACCACACAATTGCACTCATCTCACATGCCAGTAAAGTAATGCTCAAAATTCTCCAAGCCAGGCTTCAGCAATATGTGAACCGTGAACTTCCTGATGTTCAAGCTGGTTTAGAAAAGGCAGAGGAACCAGAGATCAAATTGCCAACATCCACTGGATCATCGAAAAAGCAAGAGAGTTTCAGAAAAACATCTATTTCTGCTTTATTGACTATGCCAAAGCCTTTGACTGTGTGGATCACAAGAAACTGTGGAAAATTCTGAAAGAGATAGGAATACCAGACCACCTGATCTGTCTCTTGAGAAATTTGTATGCAGGTCAGGGAACAAAAGTTAGAACTGGACATAGAACAACAGACTGGTTCCAAATAGGAAAAGGAGTTCGTCAAGGCTGTATATTGCCACCCTGTTTATTTAACTTATATGCAGAGTACATCATGAGAAACGCTGGACTGGAAGAAACACAAACTGGAATCAAGATTGCCAGGAGAAATATCAATAACCTCAGATATGCAGATGACACCACCCTTATGGCAGAAAGTGAAGAGGAACTAAAAAGCCTCTTGATGAAAGTGAAAGTGGAGAGTGAAAATGTTGGCTTAAAGCTCAACATTCAGAAAACGAAGGTCATGGCATCCAGTCCCATCACTTCATGGGAAATAGATGGGGAAACAGTGGAAACAGTGTCAGACTTTATTTTTGTGGGCTCCAAAATCCCTGTAGATGGTGACTGCAGCCATGAAATTAAAAGACGCTTACTCCTTGGAAGGAAAGTTATGAGCAACCTAGAGAGCATGTTCAAAAGCAGAGACATTACTTTGCCAACAAAGTTTCATCTAGTCAAGGCTATGGTTTTTCCTGTGGTCGTGTATGGATGTGAGAGTTGGACTGTGAAGAAGGCTGAGCGCCAAAGAATTGATGCTTTTGAACTATGGTGTTGGAGAAGACTCTTGATAGTCCCTTGGACTACAAGAAGACCCAACCAGTCCATTCTGAAGGAGATCAGCCCTGGGATTTCTTTGGAAGGAATGATGCTGAAGCTGAAACTCCAGTATTTTGGCCACCTCATGCAAAGAGTTGACTCATTGGAAAAGACTCTGATGCTGGGAGGGATTGGGGGCAGGAGGAGAAGGGGATGACAGAGGATGAGATGGCTGGATGGCATCACTGACTCGATGGACGTGAGTCTGAGTGAACTCCAGGAGTTGGTGATGGACAGGGAGGGCTGGCGGGCTGCGTTTCATGGGGTCGCAAAGAGTCGGACACAACTGAGCGACTGATCTGATCTGATCTGATATGCCTAAGAGCACTGAAAATACATGTTCATGCAAAAAACTATACATGAATATTTATAGCAGTATTATTCATAACAGCCAAAACCTGGAGTCAATGAAAATGTACATTATTGGACAAAAAGAGAAGTAAAATGTGATATATCCATACATTGAAATATTATTCAACAATAAGATGCAATGAAGTACTGATATATGCTACAGTATGGGTGGAAATTAAAGAACATTTTGCTGTGTGAAAGAAATCAATCACAAAAGACCACGTATTATATGCTTCTTATATATGTAATGTGCAGAATAAACAAATCCAGAGAGAGAGCAAGTGGATTGGTGGTTTCTAGGAACTGAGTGAAGAGGTGAATTGGTATAATGACTGCTAATAGGTATCAGATGTCTTTTTAGGGTGATGAAAATCTGGAATTAGACAGTAGCGATGATTTCACAAATGTGTGAGTATACTAAAAAACATGGAATTGTATGCTTTAAAAAGATGCAATTTATTGTAAGTGAATTATATTTCAATAATAAAAAACATCTAGGGACTCCCTGGTGGTCCAGTAGTTAAGACTCTTGTGTTTCCACTGCAGGGGGTTTGAGTTCAGTCCCTAGTCCAGGAACTAAGATCCCACAGGCTGAGCAGTGCACCTAATGATGATAATAAAGATCTAAAACACGACAAGGTAGATCATCATGAAATTGTTCAAAACCAGTGATAAAGAGAAAATCTTGAAAGCAGTTTGAGGAAAAGAGACACATGACTACAGAGCAACAAATGTCAGAAGTTAAGCAGATATATCATTAGAAACAATGTAAAGAAGACCATAGACCGTCATCTTCAAAGCAGTTAAAGAACATACTTTTCACCCAGAATGCTTTACCTGCAAAAATCTTTCAAACATGAAAGTGAAGTTTTTTCTAGATGTATAAAAGTTGAAAGACAAGTGACTTTTTATAAAGATACAAAGTCAACTTAATGGAGAAAGGATTGTCTTTTCCTTAGTCTGAACTAAGAAAATTGGATACCCATATGCCAGAAATGCATTTTCATCTATACTTTGCATGCTATGTAAAAAGTATCTAAGAATGGATCATAGACCTAAATGTAAATGAAACCTCAACTATAAAACTTCTAGAACAAAACATAAGGAAAGGAGAAAATCTTGATTATTTTCTACTAAGATTTCCAAAACCTGGATATATAAAAGTAAAAATTGATAAGTTTTTTTTAAGATGAAAAATAAACTGCTCTTGAAAATATACCCTTAAGGGGATGAAAATATTTACTCATTTCACTGACTGCTCCTTAATTTATTTTTGTGGTTTTTCCCTCGTGTTTCCAACTTCAAAGTATTGCAGTATCACAGAACTTAGTCTGTGTGCAGTCACTCTTTGATGATGTCACCATTTCATATTTTAAATACTAAAAGCAGGTAACTCCCAAATGTGTATGTCCAGCCAGAACCTTTCCCTGGACTCCAAACTTACATAGCTGTCTCCATGCTTAACATCTCCACCTGAATATTTAGTTAGTATATCTTCAACTTAACAGTCTTAAACAAACCTACTGATTTATACCACACCAAACTGCAATTGTCTCACCCCAGAGCAGCTCTTCTGAAGTCTCTATGTACATAAATGCTGACTTTTGCCTTCTGGTTACTGAGGACAAAAATTGTGGAGTCATCATTCATTGGAAATCTTTTATAGCACACACGCAATCCATCAGCATATCCTTTACCTCTAACTTCAATATGTATAAACAGTCTGACCACTTTCTACTATTTCAGTCACAACCAGCAGTTCTAAGCTTGGTCTGATCATCTTTTGCTTGGAATTTTTAGCAACCTCCTATAAAGTCTAACTTCCATTCTTGTTTCACTACAGTCTGTTCTTGTACTAAAGCCAGAGAGAACATTTTCAAAGTTAAGTCAGACCATGTCTTTTCATTGCTCAAAGCTATTGTGCAAAGTGGTTCCCTACTCTGGGTAAAAATTCATCATTTTGTATAATGGCTTCAAAAGCCCTGTAAAATATGATACCATCTATGGCACTCTTTTGACCTTAACTCTTAATGCTTTTATTCTTAACCACATCAGCCTATTTACTGTTTGTTGAGTTGTGGTGCTGGGGTACACTCTTCAAGAGTCCTTGGACTGCAGGGAGATAAAATCAGTCAGTTCTAAAGGAAATCAACCCTGAATATTCAATTGGAAGGACTGTTGCTGAAGCTGAAGCTCCAATACTTTGACCGCCTGATGCAAAGAGCCACTTCATTGGGAAAGACTCTGAAGCTGTGAAAGACTGAAGGCAGTAGGGGGTGGCAGAGGATGAGATAATTAGATAGCATCACCAACTCAGTGAACATGAATTTCAGCAGACTCTGGGAGATAACGGAAGACAGAGGAGCCTGGCATGCTATATAGTCCGTGGAGTCGCAAAGAGTTGGACATGACTTCGGAACTTAACAACAAAACAGACTAACATGCTCCTGCCACAGGACATTTGTAAATCTTTTCCCCTCTGCCTGAGAAGCTCTTCCCCTATATGTCTGTGTGCCTTATTCCCTCCCTTTTAAAAAAGTCTAAGCTCAGATGTCTCATGAGTAAGGCCCCTTTTCAGCTTTCCTAGAACTTCTGTACATATTGCTTCCCCTACATTTCTCCATAATATTTATCAAAATTATATATAGCAGGAATGCGCAAACCATGGCCAGTAGGCTAAATTTAGCTCCCACCTGTTTTTGTATAAAGTTTTCATGGAACACAGCTATACCCACTTTTAATATGTTGCCTATGACTGGTTTTTCATTACAGTGACAAAGATAAGTAATTTTTACAGAGACACATGGCCTCCAAAGCCTAAAACATTTACTATTTGACCCTTTACAGATCAGCCCTTGGTGATCCTGATATATACTATGTGTTTGCTTGTGTCTTCATTGCCTGTCTCTCCCCACTAGAAAGTCAGTCCTATGAAGGCAGGTTATTATTTTTTTTTATAACTGCTTTGTCTTCAGCACCTAGAATAGTATCTGGCACATAATAGGTATTCACTAAGTAATCTAGGAACAATTAAATGATGAAGAGAATACATGATATGATCTAATAATTAGAGGATGTATTAAAGGATTTTAGGTTCTAAAGACCAAAGTTCTTCAAGATTATAAATTTTGTTATTATGTGTCATTATCATTTAAATATAATTAATATGCCTTCAATTAAGCATGTTTGCAATTAAGAAAAGAGACTCCTGTGTAGGGGGAGTTCCCTGGTGGCCTAGTGGTTAGGATTCCAGGGTTTCACTGCAGTGGCCCAGCACCCGGCCAAAAAAATAAGACTGTGTAAAGATGGTAGAAAGAAACTACAGAATTTCCCTCTGATACCTATTCATATGATCTTCAACAATTAAAAAAAAAGAGCAGAACCAGAGGAATGAAGAAAACAAAGCATGCATCAGTAGTAATCAGAAATAAGAAATGATAGAATCTCAATGTCATATGTTTCAAAAGATGATAGTTGAGGAAAGAAACAGATTTGCCAAAGCTTAGAATGGCATCCCGGAGAAGGCAATGGCACCCCCACTCCAGTATTCTTGCCTGGAAAATCCCATGGGTGGAGGAGCCTGGTAGGCTGCAGTCCATGGGGTCGCTAAGAGTCAGACATGACTGAGCGACTTCACTTTCTCTTTTCACCTTCATGCATTGGAGAAGGAAATGGCAACCCACTCCAGTGTTCTTGCCTGGAGAATCCCAGGGACGGGGGAGCCTGGTGGGCTGCCGTCTATGGGGTCGCACAGAGTTGGACACGACTGAAGCGACTTAGCAGCAGTAGCAGCAGAATGGCATCCAGCCCCACATTTACTCCCCAAATCTTATCTTAATGTCAAGCTTAACTGTGATCTTGAGATTTATCATTAACACAAATGAAGTAGTAGAGGAATAACTGTATAGAATCTCCTTACATTTTTCTTTCTTTCTTTATTTTTTTAACTATGTTTAATAGAAAAAGCCGCTGGGAAGAAATGTCTGAAAGATGATATGTGAGGATTAGGGATATTTCCTGGCAGAAGCAGAGGCTTCAGGAGTCCTGAAATGAGGGAACGGTCAAAATCTCAAGGGCTCTTCCCCTAAGAAAATCTGAAAAGAACTGAACCCAGTTCCTCCAACAAAAGCCACACATAAAAGCTACCAAAAAAGCTCCTCTCTTCTGATTCTTTGGCCATACTAAATAATTCACAGTTCATAAGGTTTTTTTGGTTGTCATTTTGAAAGATTCAACATAAATTGTTTCCAGGTGCTTCTATCATTTGATTTGCCTCTCAGAGGATAATTTCACTCTCCAATTCACTCTCTTCAGTCAAGAATGGAAAAGAGAGTAAGGTTATAAATATATTAGGGGGGTGTGGAGAGAAGTACTAAAATATATACTGTATATATATATACATAGACATATATATCTATAATCTATACTTAAATGTATACATAGTGTGGCCAATATATATGTGTGTGTGTGTGTGTGTGCGTGTGTGTGTGTGTGTGCTGTGCTATGCTTAGTCGCTCAGTTGTCGCTGATTCTTTGTGACTCCATGGACTATAGGCCGCCAGGCTCCTCTGTCCATGGGGATTCTCCAGGAAAGAATACTGGAGTGGGTTGCCATTCCCTACTCCAGGGGATCTTCCCAATCCAGGATTTGAATCCAGGTCTCCCACATTGCAGGCAGATTCTTTGCCATCTGGGCCACCAGAGAAGCCCATTTATACACACACACACACACACACACACACACACACACACACATGTCACACTGTGCAGCATGTAGGATCTTAGTTCCCCAACTAGGGGTGAACTGTGCCTCCTACAGTGGAAATGTGGAGTCCTAACCACTGGACTGTCAGGTAATTCCCTGGGCTAGGATATTTTAAGGTCATTGATTCTCTTTTAAAGAAAACATAATGGCATTTTTTTTTTTTTTGGTAAACTATTGTGTTGAAATAACGAAAGCATCCCACAGATACAAAATAACGCCTTCCAGTATTATTTTCTCTAAAGATGGAGAAGACACTAAAGTGAAGGAAGTATTAATTCAATATTGTACTTCTCAGAGCAAAAGCAGATATAAAACCATACAGTGCCAAGTTTATTAAACCAGCAGCAAAATAATAAATATTATGTCTAGTGAGAACTCAGAATCAACTATTGGCAAAATTCCTTTAATGTAGTACTTTGAGACACTATAATATCAATGATATATAGTAAGAAAGCATAGTCTATCTGTTCTATAACATGCTAATCGAAACTTTATAGTCAGATGACACCTTCTATATAAGGAGCACACATGAGCCTTTTATTATTGATGAGCGAGAAGTCCTAGACAACTTGTTTGTTTTTATTTTTAGTCACTAACTATTCATGCTTAAAGGGGAAGAAATTTTTAAAATTTGCTTTATGATTATTTTTTGAACCAAAGATTTTTCTGGAAAAGGTTTGTTGGATTCAGTGTTGACAGAGTACAAGCAGAATACAGAAACATAACTACACTAAAAGTTAGAGTTGACTGTTGACTATTAATTCTCATAGTACATTATTCCCAGAACACAACTGTCTATAAACAATATGGACTTTGATCTTGATTCAGTTTTTAAAGGAAATCATGAAAATTGTGCTTATGACTGAATTTTGGTCCTTGAGTGTATATTCTTCAAAATGCTGTGAAATAGAAAACTTGTTTTTCGACCTGAAACAGGCTAGCTGTCAAGAGGGCAGGTAGTTGTGAATTTTTGAAATCAGATATGAGATTAAAATATTTCTTCATGGGAATACCCTGGCTGTCCAGTGGTTAGGACTGATGCTGTCACTGCCTGACCCAGGTTCAGTCCCTGGTTGTAAAACTAAGATCCCACAGGGCATGTGGATAAAAATAAAATAAAATAACTTTCATGACCCTAAAAAAGACTGTTTCTGTGATTTCAGACGGCTTGCCCCAAGGCATGTATCAGTACCTTGTAGAGCTTAAAAACTGCCTTTCAGAGCTAAATTATTACAGAGTTTAGTGCTGAAAATAATACATTAGGACAGACTATAATGCAAAGAAGCTTTTATTACTATGAGATGGATTCTTTCACAAGTCAGGATATGCATTTTCCTTCCCCCATCTCGACCAGAAAAAAATAACCACTTCTAACAGAGAAGCCTGGCAGGGTACAATCCATAGAGTCACAAAGAGCTGAATATAACTGAAGCCCCTTAGCACACAGGCGCATGCAATGTGTCCTCCTTTCACTTTCAATACCTCTGTTAGAGTATTTAACACGTTGTACCAGGTATTTTCGAGTATTCTCATTTCTCGTTGGACGGAGCGCTCCTCAAGGTCTAGTGACTGTGGTCCTCCCCAACAAAGGTGTACTGGTAAATCTTTCTGGACATAAAAATATATACAACTTACAAAGAATAGCATATACAATACTGTATTGTAAAATCTAGATAGCCAATTGATTCTTACAGAATGCTTTGGTTGATTTTTACCAAATTCTTGTTTCTGTAGCCCTATTTGTAGTCAGCCTATAGTTGTGCAGTTGTTGAAGAATGTAGTGCTAACATACATAGTCATTGATATTTTTATCTAAGAGTAAGATGAAAATGAAACAGTCCTTACTTTTTTCATCAATGATGTGACTTCTCACAATTTGTTAATAGTTTTAAAATGGTTTAGAAAATTATTTCTCCATTTTTGTGCTATTTCAGTGTTATAATTTAAATTTGTTTATTAACTTTTTTAAAACTACTTTTTAAAGTCTACACTATTAATAAAACATTAAGCTTATGCCCCGATTTGTAGTGTTTGCTGATTTCTAGATTGTAAACATTTCCACAGTGGTCTATTTCAAGCTACCAATGTGACGTCACTGGTAATAGAGTTGGGAAGAGATGGGCAGTGACACACCATTGTATCATTTTTTCTACATATTACAGTTGGCATGAATAACCTTGAGGACATCGATACTAGTAAAGCATAATAAAATAAGTGATGAGTTGTATTTGTTTTTAATATGTTTGAAGATATTACTTTTTAGTAATAGCTATGCTTAAAAAGTTGTTCAGTCGCTAAGTCTTGCCTGACTCTTTGTGACTCCATGGACTGCAGCATGCCAGGCTTCCCTGTCCTTCACTGTCTCCTGGAGTTTGTTCAAACTATTCTCCATTGAGTCAGTGATGTTATCTAACCATCTCATCCTTAAAAAGTAGTTTGCAAAATTCCTAAAGATTTAACTTTTGACTACATGTGGTTGTATGATTTGGATTCATTATGCTGCTGCCCCTTTAGTGATCCCATGCATAACCTACATAGCCTTATATGACTGACTTGTTAATTATTTAATGCAGTGAACTTAATTGTAGTCATCCATGCCCTTGGCTTTTACAGAGTATTACTATGAGAAAGACCATATAGATGATGTTTATGCATTGGCTATAAGATTGGGTTCAAACTTCAATATTTTACTCCAAGGTTTTAAGTTTGTCTTAATGAATTGCTTATTTTCTTATTTACCAGACAAGAATAGTATCCTGAACCCTCTTTGTTTCATTTTCCTTGAAACTCACAGGTAAATCATATGCTTGATCACAATATCTGTTAGTACAGGCAAATAACATTTCATTTAAAAAAATGTTAAATCTTATGTTCAAATCTTGTTACATATATGTATGTACACAGGTACATATATATATATATACATATACACACCTTTATACATATATATGAATACATACAAACACAATTTCAAATTAGGTTTCCTAATGTACATTTGGAAAACTCAGTAGTGGCCACAGGACTGGAAAAGGTCAGTTTTCATTCCAATCCCAAAGAAAGGCAATGCCAAAGAATGCTCAAACTACCGCACAATTGTACTCATCTCACACGCTAGTAAAGTAATGCTCAAAATTCTCCAAGCCAGGCTTCAGCAATACGTGAACCGTGAACTTCCAGATGTTCAAGCTGGTTTTAGAAAAGGCAGAGGAACCAGAGATCAAATTGCCAACATCCGCTGGATCATGGAAAAATGAAGAGAGTTACAGAAAAACATCTACCTCTGCTTTATTGACTATGCAAAAGCCTTTGACTGTGTGGATCACAAGAAACTGTGGAAAATTCTGAAAGAGATGGGAATACCAGACCACGTGATCTGCCTCTTGAGAAACCTGTATGTAGGTCAGGAAGCAACAGTTAGAACTGGACATGGAACAACAGACTGGTTCCAAATAGGAAAAGGAGTTCGTCAAGGCTGTATATTGTCACCCTGCTTATTTAACTTCTATGCAGAATACATCATGAGAAACGCTGGGCTGGAAGAAGCACAGGCTGGAATCAAGATTGCCGGGAGAAATATCAATAACCTCAGATATGCAGATGACACCACCCTTATGGCAGAAAGTGAAGAGGAACTAAAAAGCCTCTTGATGCAAGTGAAAGTGGAGAGTGAAAATGTTGGCTTAAAGCTCAACATTCAGAAAACTAAGATCATGGAATCTGGTCCCATCTCTTCATGGGAAATAGATGGGGAAAGAGTGGAAACAGTGTCAGACTTTATTTTTTGGAGTTCCAAAATCACTGCAAATGGTGATTGCAGCCATGAAATTAAAAGACGCTTACTCCTTGGAAGGAAAGTTATGACCAACCTAGATAGCATATTCAAAAGCAGAGACATTACTTTGCCAACAAAGGTCCATCTAGTCAAGGCTATGGTTTTCCAGTAGTCATGTATGGATGTCAGAGTTGGACTGTGAAGAAAGCTGAGCGCCAAAGAATTGATGCTTTTGAACTGTGGTGTTGGAGAAGACTCTTGAGAGTCCCTTGGACTGCAAGGAGATCCAACCTGTCCATTCTAAAGGAGATCAGTCCTGGGTGTTCTCTGGAAGGAATGATGCTAAAGCTGAAACTCCGATACTTTGGCCACCTCATGGGAAGAGTTGACTCATTGGAAAAGACTCTGATGCTGGGAGGGATTGAGGGCAGGAGGAGGAGGGGACGACAGAGGATGAGATGGCTGGATGGCATCACTGACTCGATGGACGTGAGTCTGAGTGAACTCCAGGAGTTGGTGATGGACAGGGAGGCCTGGCTTGCTGCAATTCATGGGGTCACAAAGAGTCGGACATGACTGAGTGACTGAACTGAACTGAACTGAAAGGTACATTTGGTATGAAATGTTGAAAAAGACTTAAATTGTTTCCTTTATTTACCAATTTTCAAAATAATGAGTTGGTTCTCTAGCATTCTTCAAAGGTGAATAATGAGTTTTTTTAAAGTATCATTATGAAATTATGTATTAAGTTGTATGTTACGTTGCAGTCCATTTTAGTTATTCTTAAAAAGCTTAAATTGTCTCATCTTTGGCCAGTGGGAACCAATTCAAGTTGGCTTTTTCACATTTATTCTCAAGTCCTTTTACATTACCCCAGTAATCTTTGATAGTTTTCATGATTAATAGTATGATAGGATATTTTAGGCTTACCTTGAACATTTCCTATCCTAGAATCAGCCTTTGCTTCTAGGGATCTGTTTCAGGGGCAAATGTTGTTTACTGTCAATAATTGGATATAAAAGTATGTGCTAGTTGCTACTGCATAGTCCCCGTTTTTAGGCAGAACTAAGAAATACATATATTTTTAAATGTAAAATATTATAGTTTATTCTGATATATCCAGTTCAAATTCGTGATCACATAATTTTTATGTAACTCACTGATTTTACATCTGTCCTTTTTTGTCCCACACCCAAAACACCAACTTAATTATCCATTTGCTTTTTCTCAGACTATGCATGCAATATAATTACAAGAATGTGCTTGTGTGTGCGTGCTCAGTTGCTTTAGTCATGTCCAACTCTTTGTGACCCCATGGACTGTAGTCCACCAGGCTCCTCCATCCCTGGGATTATCCTGGCAAGAAAAATGGAGTGGGTTGCCATTTCTTCCTTCAGGGGATCTCGCTGTAGACGCAGGAGATCGAACCTGTGTCTGCTGTGGCTCCTGTATTTTAGAATTCTTTACCACTTGAGCCACCTAAGAAGCCCCTAATTACAATAACACCACCAATTAATATCACAAAACTGTGGCTGAGGATAACAATTTAAGTTATTGTTTTGTTGTTGCTGCTTTAAAGTTTATTTCTTAGTTTAAATCATATGAGGAAAGTACTGTTAAGTGTTTGAATATGGTTTTTAAAAATTCCTGGGACTTCCATGGTGGTCTACTGGTTAAGACTCTGTGCTTCCAATGCAAGGGATGCAAGTTCAATCCCTGGCCAGGGAACTAAGGTCTCACATGCTGCATGCTGCTGCTGCTGCTGCTAAGTCGCTTCATATCTGACTCTGTGCGACCCCATAGATGGCAGGCCACCAGGCTCCCCTGTCCCTAGGATTCTCCAGGCAAGAATACTGGAGTGGGTTGCCATTTCCTTCTCCAATGCATGAAGGTGAAAAGTGAAAGTGAAGTTGCTCAGTTGTGTCCGATTCCTAGCGACCCCATGGACTGCAGCCTACCAGGCTCCTCTGTCCATGGGATTTACCAGGCAAGAGTACTGGAGTAGGGTGCCATCGCCTTCTCCACACATGCTGCATGGTGTGGCCAAAAAAGAAGATAAAAACTACTATGTTTAAAGTCACTTAGAATATTCTCTGTATGGTTATGCCACCAACTCCATATATAATTAAGTTCACTTATTTAGATGGGATCACTTTAAAATTTTAATGTATTTTTGTTTTATAATTTGTAAATTATATATATTCTATGTTTCTGAAGTCACATTTTTATGAGAAAACTTCCTGTTATTCCATCTTTGCTCCTCTGTTCCCTTCTTTTTTACAGGTAACCATTTTTAAGGGCTTCCCTGGTGGCTTAGGTGGTAAAGAATCTGCCTGCAATTTAGGAGACCTGGGTTTGATCCCTGGGGTTGGGAAGATAACCTGGAGAAGGGAATGGCAACCCACTCCAGTACTCTTGCCTGGAGAATTCCATAGACAGAGGAGCCTTGCAGGCTACATACAGTCCATGGAGTCACAAAGAGTCAGACACGTCTGAGCCACTAACACTGTGTTTTAAGGTTTTGACTTTTCATTTAATTTAAAAAGTGAGATAGGTGAATGGTAATATGCCATAGATGCTTTTTCCCACTTTGATATTTTTACTCAACAATATATACTGGAGTAGGCAGTGAATTACTTTATATTGCATATATTCTTTATTCCCGTTTAAAAATTGCATAGTACTTCACTGCATGTATGTATCATAATTATTCAACCATTTCACTATGATGGACTTTTGGGTTATTTCCATATGTTAGCCTAAAACAATGAAAAACCAGTTATTTTACCAGCAAAATGGGGTTTCTTAGGGAGCAACACAGAATTGCAGTTTGGGAGATGCAACTGTGTGAAGAACCACAAGCAAGTTCAATAAAGCAAAGGAAAGAAAATTCTTATAGAGGAGATGGGAGAGTCAGGAGAGATGTTGATAAAAAGTCCATTGAGGAAACCGAGAGTGCAAAGTGTAACAGCTCTTAATTGACTGACTTGTGACAGTCCCATTGGCTGAGCTGTTGCCAGGAAGGAAGAGATGTCTTCCTCTTGCTGGCATTTGTAGTAAAACCATATTACTTCCAGCTGGAGATGCATGGTGTCTCCTTCTGTTGGGATCTGTGTGGACTTTAACTGGAACATGGGTGACAGCTCCTTCTTTTGACCTTCAGACTACATTTTATTGAGGCTTCTGTATTAATTTTCATAGAAACTTTTGCTATAAGAAACAATGCTTCAATGAATAACTTCTTTTTTGGTCAGATTCTTGGAGTGGGATTTGCCAGACAAAAAATAAAATGTATATGTAACTTTGCTAGATTCCATGAACATCTCTTTTGTTGGGCTTTTTCTACTTTTCAGTTTAACAAGCAATATTTGAGAGTGTTCCTTTTCCCCACAACTGCCTTACTAACAGGCTGTGCTGTGAAAATTTTGAATTTTTGCCAATTTGTTGGGTGAGACATAGTATATCAGTGATTTTAATTTGCATTTCTCTTATGAAGAAGGTTGAGAATGTTTCTATTTAAGGGGCATTTGCATTTCTTTTTCTGTGAAATGTCTGTTCATATCTCTTGCCATTTTTCTCTCAGGGTGTTGGTGTTTTATTCATTTTTGGGTACTCTTTATATGTAGGGTTATTAAATTGTCTGTTACAATGTTTTTCATATTTTCACTTCATCTAGTTTTGACCATTGCCAGGAACATTTTCCCTATTCTTCACTTACAGAGGAATTGACTCGTAATTTCTCCTAGTACTTGAATGGTTCAAATGTTTATATTTAAATATGATCTTTTTGAAATTTATTCTTGGAACAGATCCAAATTCATCTTTTTCCTTATGACTACTCAGTTATCTCAACACCACTTATGAAAAAGTCCATCTTTTCTTTACTGCTTTGAGATACAGCTTTTATCTATGTTAAATTTCCATATATATGCACTTGGGTAATTTCTCAACTTTCTATTTTATTGGTCTTTTTTTTTTTCATGTGCCAATGCTACCATTAAATTATTAAGCCTTTATAGCATATTTAATATGTGATATGACACCCCCCTCCACTCTCAATGTTCTTTTTCAAGGTTTTCTAGGCTTTTCTTGTTTTTTTTTTTTTTATTCCAAATGAATTTTATAATCAATTTATGCTGGTAGCAGCATTCTTTTTTTTTTTTTTGGCCACCTGGCTTGCAAGATCTTAGCACCTCCACCAGGAGGAACCTGTGCCCCCTATAGTGGAAACATGGTTTTAACCCGTGGACTGCCAGGGAAGTTCTGTAACAGTGTTCTGAATCAGCAGTGTTTATTGGAAGCACTATCAAGAGTTTTTTTAAAAAAGAAAATAAACACTTGACCCCACCCAGACGTAGTGAGTCTCTAGATATTGAGCCTGGGTATGCACATTTTGAAAAACTGTTCAGTTGATTTTAATAATCCCATTTAAAAATGACCTATAAAGCATAAATTCAAGTTCTAATTCCAGACCACCTTATGATTTGTTTTCCCTTATGTATTCTGTATTCTGGACCTGACTAAATGACTGCAGCATTTGCCCAGTTCCCTAAGCCAGAAATTTAGTTTTCCTTTAATCCTTCCTTTTAACTCAGTTTGTCACAAAATCTACATTTTACTTTGCTTTAAACCTCCAGTACCACTGTCTTTTACCGTTTTCTCATGGTCTCTTAAGATACCTCTTCATAATATAGTCTATCATCTGCACTATCTATACAGTTAATTTTTTCCTAAAAATAATGTTGATCATGTTACTTCTTTGCTGACCTTTGTTGGCTTTCAGGATAAATTCAACCAAGGGACATAAGGCCTTATCCCTGGTTTTCCTCCTTAGTCCCTGTTATTTTACAACTCACACTGAGTATTCCTGTTACACTGAATTTCTGACTACTGGATGGACATCAGACCTGGTAGCTTTTATAATTTAAATTAATGGTTTCTTTCTTTCACTTAGAATTTGTTCCTGTCTTCTTTGCCTGGAAAGCTCTCAGTATTTGAGATGCAGTTCAAATGGCCTTTCTTTGATAAAGCTTTTATATAGACTCTTAGAATTAGTAGATCCATCCTCTTTATTCTAGCAAAACTTTATTATTTGTATCTTTATAATGTGATTTTTGTAAGTCTCTGATCTCCCAGAAATTTCACACTTTCAACATCAACCAGAATGTGAGCTTTCATGTGTTTTCCAGCCTCTAGCAGAGTGCATAGCATATAGCAAGCACTCAAATGTTTGTTCAGTGAATGAAAACAAATAAAGCTTCATTAGTCTGTACTGATTGAAACAGAAACAAGACATGACAGTGGCCAGGTGGTTCTACTATTAAGATCTCTCATTCGTTTGGCTTTTTGTAGTTTGTAGTCAGCCTAGACTTTGTTCTCTGCACATGAGAGTTCCTTACTCTCTGAAGGTCCATGTAACCGAACCTACAATAGGATACCTGTCCATCTTTATCTCTTCCTGTTTATGAAGTTCTGTCTTGGTCCTAAGAATAGATAATGCTTTATAAAAAAAGTACAGTTTAGTCTATAGTGGTAGAATAATTAATTTATGGTACTAATTTAGAATAATTATTGGTATGAATAATTAGTCTAGGTGTATATCACATATAGGATTTTACTTATATTGGAAAAGATCTATTTGATCATTAAATTCTTTTATAATTCTGTACATGATCAAGTACTAATTTAAATGATGAACTTAAGTAGAAGAAACAGTGCTATGGGAGCCAAATTATTTTATAACTTATAATTATTTTTTCTCCACCCCCCCAACTCTATGACTATGTTGTCATCTTTGAAATAATCAAATGTGATAACATGGAAAAGGGAAAGAATCATATTTAAAAATAATTTAACCATAACTTCCTAGTAAGTGGGTATCAAATACTAGAGTAATCCAGTTTAAAATTTTTAATATTTCATTATTTTAAAAATCAGTCTTAAAGGTATAGATTAAATTGGATAGTAATATATTTGAATTACCAAATAACACCAAATTATTTTAAACATATTTTAATATAAAAATTGAAGTTTTTATTAAAATACATAAATTCATTTTATTATATCCATCTATGAGTTTTTCACTTGTCAACTGTATTTAAAAAATATTTTTCAAACTATGTAAAGAGCCCTTGATGATAATAAAAATACAGTTTTTAAATATCTTAAACATACCAAAATCAAATTCTTTATTATTACCACATTTACCCTTTATTTCAACATTTGATGACACTCTTAAGTTACTTCATTATTCAACCAAGAGAAAAACAACTTTGTGTTATATATGGCTTCAACTTGAAATTATACATGTATATGTAAGTTAGTCACTTTCATTATCTGTGTACCATATTTTCTATTGATTAGGCATATATTAAAATTTTTAATTACTAAATAAGTTTTCTTATGTTAAACAGTTTTCCCCACAGGTGCTTTTTTGTAAAAACTAGGCAATGTAAATTACATATTCTTATGAAACATTGTCTGGAAAGCCAGTGTGCCATCTTCAAAGCCAGTATTATTATTTCAGCATTTTATTGGAACCAAACTTTGAATTATGCTTTGCAGTCTATTTTAAAAGTATTTAAGTAAAAGATACATTCTTAGTTATATAAGTTATTCAAGTGTGCCACAACTTTATTTCCAGAGAAATGTTTTAAGAGAATTTTTATATGAAAATTCAAACAATTTGAATCTAGCTATTTCTTTTTATCCTTCCAAAATTGAATATTTTCAGCAGTAATGCTAATGATTAGACAAAATGTCTGAAACGGATTGACAGATTGTTGAAATATTAATATTAAAATACTTTATTTACACACAGAAATACCAGTGAATTGTCCTGTTTACTTCCAAATATTTAAAAATACTGTTATAAGTAATGACCCCTATTATATAAAATGCATCATATTTTTTACATGTTACTTTGCTAAAGTAATATCTAAATGCTAGCTTTCCACACTTATACTGGAATCTGTAGTTTTCTTTAACATTATTAGTAAATTTTGATATTGTGGAACTGTTGACCCAGCCATACATGTACAGAACTTGGCCTTTGAGTTAATTAAATATGAGTTAATAATATATTATAAGGAAATTATTATCCTTATTACAGTTATTAGGTAGTTACTCAAATTATAGCTTCAAAGGAATGCAGAGCATGGAAAACTCAGGATTAAATTATGCATTTGAACCTTAGGCCAGCTTTTACTGTGGAGACAGTTTTCTGCTAAGACCAGAATTGTATGTCATTGAAATTAAATGGTTTTCTGGGGATGGAAGGTTCCAGTTTTTAATGAAATTACTGAGTGTGGTGTAGTGAAATGATTAAAATCTGTATTCCGGGAATGTGGCAGGGAAAAAAAATCAATAAGTGCTAGCACAGCTTTGCTGCTCAATGTGAATCCTGAGAATGAAATAAACTATTACAAAAATAATAATTAAAAACATATCAGCACATTAATTTATTTAGCATCAGTCTCCTGAGACATCATCTTCACTAATTTTTAGCATACATTTTACTATGTAATGAGCAGCCTTCTTTTCAGATATCCCTATTAGACAGGCAGTATTTCTGCCCTTCCCCCAGTGCTCCTGCATTGCAATCATTGTACTTGCACTTATTATGTTACAAATGACCGAGGTAAGGCTGACATTCTCAGTGCATGCAAAAAGACCTAGTCTGCCAAGCTTTTTTTTTTTCCTAATGAAGCAGCTTTGTGAAATCTCCCCATGTGTTAATACTAATGAAGATCCTCCAGCACAATTAAAATCACAGCCAGTGGCTGAAGAGGAAACATAAAACAATAGCATCTTTTAAGATACATTTATCTACATATGCATGTACAAAATACACATATATGGTCAAATTATTTTTCTATAGGTTGCCTTTCACTTACTATTCATCCTGAAGATTAAATTATGCAGTTTTTAGTTATATGAACTTTTGGGACTTTTAATGTGTTCCAGGGGGAAAACACTACCTCAGTGAAAAAAATTTAATTATTTATCTTCTTTGGTAATAAAGCATTACTAAGGATAAGGCCTTTAAAAAAATTTTTTTTTTAGGAAACTATAGGGTGGTGTGCTGTAGGAGGGGATGGGGTGTACTTCACCTTTAGTTCAACTTTATTGGTTTCAGGATGTTTAAATTAGTGGAGGAAAATGAAAATGGAAGGGTAAAAAATAGGAAGTTAGAAGAAATTGTGGGGTAGACAAATAGCATACCTCGTGTGTAATTTAAAGATGGAGCAATAGGTTACCTAGTCTTAACTTGGTATTTTAAGTGTTCTAATTCCTACAATTAGCTATCCTCTCCCCACCTTTTTTGCCTTCTCACAAGTGTGTGTGTAGGGGGGACTATTGAGGTTACCTTTTGAAGTTTTAACGTATAACTTTAAAACGACTTATTATTTTAACGTTTTATTTAAATTTTAACTCAGTGCATAAACATTATAGCAGCTTAACCTTCCCGGGTTAGGGAAGTAGCATTTTATCCTGGGACCATTTTGCGTCCTGCTTTTTATTTTGAGTTCCAAACATATTACATTTAGTTGACTTTTAGATTTTAACCAAATTCTGAGTTTACAAAGTTTAGGTGAACATTGTTAATCTACGCTCCCTATTCGCCCGTGTACTTTTTTTAAAAAATTACGTTTTCAATCCTATTTTCTGTCTTCTCTACTTTTAAAAGTAAAACAAAACATTAGAGTTCCTTAACTTTTTCCTGGAAGAAGAATCGGTGCAAACTCAAAGCTACAGGATTCTTTGGAGGAAGAAGTCACCCCCTCCCCTCCCTTGGCTACTTTAGGAGCTGATGGGTCATTTATTATTGGAACTGAAATGGTATAAACAATTCTCTCTCTTTTTTCCCTTGTTAACAGCAACTTTCATTGTTAGAGAGAGGAGAGAGAGAGAAGCCTTGTTGGTTGACGTC
The DNA here is from genome assembly GCF_032452875.1 of Bos javanicus. NCBI lineage: Eukaryota > Metazoa > Chordata > Mammalia > Artiodactyla > Bovidae > Bos > Bos javanicus. Next base: position 36,795,966 of record NC_083869.1, read on the forward strand.
ACTTGGTTCATGAAGCCTTCGCCTAGAAGTGAAGCTGCTGAACAAACCTTGAGAAGAATCATCTCCTGCTTCAATCTGCTGCTGGATAGGAACTAATCAGAGAGAGAGAGGCGGAAGACGGAGAAGGAGGGCGTCCAGGGCTTTGCCGATCACAAATCTCACCTCCACTCCAACTCTCCTTATACTTTTCTTGCAAAAATAATAATAGAAATAAGGAGGTGGTGGGGTTTCCAAAACAAAAATCGTAACCTTTAACCATCTGGGGAAGGCAAAAATCCCATCCACCGCCAACTCTCAGTTCGAAAGTAAAGGTGAGTTTAAAATCCTCGGGTGTGAGGGGTGCGGGTGAAGATGAAAATTCCAAATATTGTAAAGCCGTTTGAAACCGAAAAAGAGAAGAAACTGCGCTCCTGCGAGTGGGTTAGACTCCGGAGTTGCTTATCTGGAGGCGCTTGCCCTGCCCGCCCTGCCCGCCCGGCCGCGGCTGTTTACCCTCGCCGGTCGGTGTGTCTCTTTGTTGTGCTGGCTGGAAGGCTGGGGTGGTGCTCGGGGTCCCGATTGCAGTTTGGGGGAGGAGGACGCGGAGATGCGCGGTCCTGGGTGGGAGGTGGGGAGTGCGGTCTCAGGAGAACGTAAACTTTATTCGTAGCCGCCAGTGCGGGACTTCGGTCTAGCAGGGCCGCGGGGCCGTGTCTCCCCCGGCGTGGGCAGACGCTGCCGCCGCGAGTCCGCCTCCTTTGTGCCGGCCTCCCTGCTCGGCCGCCGGCGCTTCGCGTGTCTTTTTTCCTCCCTGCGGCTTCCAGCGCTCAGGTCGCCGCCAACAGTTTGGTTTCTCAAAAAATCACCTCTGGCACGGTTGCGATCGCCGTTCCTACCCGGGAATAACCGCTGCTCCCCCCATCCCCGCCGGGGTAGTTTCAAGATTACCCCCCCACCCCCCCCAGTCCGCCTACTGCTGCCCTTTTCTGCCTCCGCCCCCTCTTCCCTGTAGGACTGATAAGCTGCGCCTGCCACCCCCCACCCCCCAATTCGGGTCTCTCTTGCTCTCTCTCCCCGAGTAGCTTGGGGCTTGGGAGTTTACCGAAAGTGAGCTGGGTGGGGTGGGGTGGGAGTAGGGGCAGGTGGAACTGGGAAAAGATCTGGATACCTGGAAAGTCTGTTTCAGTACGTAGAGATTAGAGGAGCATAGCTTTTCCTACAGTAATGTCTGTCTCCTAGCAGTTCTTCCCCGGGTGCTGCCTCCTGTTCTCAACTCTTCTTCGCTCTTTTAATCTTTTTGCTCCCCTTCCCCCGCTCCCTTCCCATTCGCGGCTCCTCTTCTCTTAAAGTAATTCCACGAACCTCAGAAATGGGACTTGGGAAAGGAAGGAAATGTTTGGAGAGTCAGAACTGGCCCTGCTGTTTGGGAGATTTTCCCTTCTTTTCTCTCCTTCTGTATTTATCTTTTGTGTGTTGCTTCCTTATAAAGAGAGAAGCAGCTGCAGTCCTTGGCCGAGTTGCTGAAATTTATCCCTTTGTGTATATTACAATATCCTCCATTTTTTTTCCCTCTGCCCTCTAAACAACAAGCGTTTCGCCATCTTGGGCAATTTTTATTCTCAAGTCTCTCTCTCTTTTTTTAATTTTTATTTTTCAAAGACTGGGAAGAAACCTCAGAAAGTCAAAAAGTGTGTCTGGTTAAGATTCAAAGTTTAGGGAATGTTCAGGGGGCCCGGTGACGTCATGTAAACTTTATGAAGAAATTTTACCAGGAGTAAATTTTTCGCTTAATTTTTTCCCTGTTTTAAGCGACCATGTGAAGGACCATGTAACTTACAGGTTAACGATAAGCTGTTCTGCTTATTTTTGTGTCCTGCTCTCAAAATGAGCCCTCGGCGTCTGCACATTTTATGTTTTGGTAACAGGTGGAAAACTGTGCGAAAAAAAGGTGGAAACAGTGGTCTTTGGTATTTAGCAGGCTTTTGTGTATATGTTTTTTATACTTTAAAGGATTTGAATATTTGCATGTTTCCTTTTTTATTTACTCCACTCCTGTGGATTTTTCTTTAATCAGCTTGGTTAATATTTATGTATACTTATTTTAGATGACCTAGATCACTTCTTGTAATTAACTGTTCTGTTTTTTTACATATTTCTTTGCATTTTGAAGGTACAGTTTTCAAAAAAAGCTGGAGATACTGGATACTTTAAAAATATAGTAGCAGATATTAAGTAAAATGATTGGTGAAAATATAGTTAGTGTTTAAAAGGCAACATTGATTTAAAAATATATTTTATAATCTCAAGTTATATGCTCTTTTGTCAGCCATTATGAAAAGATAAACAATAAAAACTTGTGTTTTAATTTGCTTGTCTAAAATAGTTTTTCCCCTCACTAAAGTTCGGTTGGTCACATGATCAAACTTAATGATATACTGACTGGTATATAAATAAGAGGCAATGCAAATTGAATGGGAAAGTGGAATTCTATCTCCTGTAGTCATTTTCAGTCAGCATATTTACTTCTCTTCTAACAAGGACATGAAACTGTCTGTATTTAATTTGCATTCTCTTTGTCTTCTGGGTTGGGGAAAAACATTGACTACCATTAACTCAAAAAAAAGCTAATAGAAACAATTCCAAGTACATTGAAAGATTTGTCTAACACATAAAAACTTAGGTTGTATATGGTATGTTTCTATCGCTGTAGCAGTCTTATTTGGTGTTATCTGCTATGCTATTTATTTAGAGATTTGCTTTATGTAAAACGCAATACAGAAAGCTTGACTGAATTGAATGTCTGACATTTATGTGAATCGTAGGTAGGTGAAAAATGTTTAAATAGTTAAAAGCACATAGAACAGATGGTTCTAAATTATACATGCAACAAAGGACTAGAAGATTTGGCAGATTATAAATGGCAAGCACAGAGGATAAGCAGTTTAAGAAAATGGGAGTTAAGTACGTTTGATGTCTCACACCTATTGTAAACACTGTACATATTGTCACTCTGCTGCATAATCAATAACTTCCACACATCGAGGCTCTTGTAAGTTTCAGACAGAAAAAAGCAGATTTTATAGATGTTTGAAATGAATGGTGAATGTAAAAGTATGTAAAGCCTGTGATGATGAGTTTTTCTCTTTCTTTTTTTAAAGAAAATTATATGCTTTAAAATAGGGAATTATTTGTAAGAACTTAATGTTGTATTCATATAATGGTTTGGACAGAAATAGGAGTAGATACATATTTTGAAATACAGGGGGATAGTATATTTGCTGTTATCTGTTATACTAAGGCTGAACTGTAGCAGCATTTACTGTTTCAAACACTCTTGAACAATTATTTTTAGACTCTTCAGTCTTGAAAATGCATTTATTAGAATACTATTAGCATAAGTTACTAAACACATTAAATGAAAGAAGCATATGTTAGTAATACTTTTTGAGTTTTGTATGTAAAATAAGATTTTACTTGGTAACTATAGTTTACTCTCAGTTTTAAAAATGGAACAATTTATATGTAGTTTTGCCTTTCTAGAAGAATCTGAGTAATATTTTGCATTTTCAAAAGATTTAAAATAACTTATTCAACTTGGCAGAAATTTGTTTTTATTTTTGTAAGCCATTTATTTAAAATGCATATGAGACTGTAATGGAAACCTTGGAATTTTAATTCTGTTGCCCTTTTTCCCATTTCTTTGTTTGCATGTTTATTATAGAACTACAGTGTAAAGGAGCAGATGTTTTGCCAAACATCCTGATGTGTTGCTTTTTCTTATGGGAGTGCATAACTGTTCCTTCTGATGCATCAACTTGACAGCTGGTTGATTTCATGGAACTGCTAAGAAGCCATTAGTGGTGTCATTGAATTGAAACAGAACAGTCACTCCCAGCTTGAACTGCAATTGTTAATGTCTTTGTTGCTACTTTTGTGTTACTATACAAGATGTAGGATATTACAGTTGCACAAAAGTTTAGTTTTTTGTCTTATCCCTTGAATTAGTCAAAGTATGTTATAAAACTTGATTACTTTTAAGTGTAAAGATTTATCAAAGAAGGATTTTGAGCTGTAGTTTGTGAGTTTTTGAACTAGTCCTCCTTAGACCTATCAAAGGAAGATAGGATTTAGCACAAAGTGATGTGGTGATTTTGATCCCTGTAGGAAATAATTTTATCAAGGTTTAATGATTTTGAATTAACCTGATATTCTGAGAGATTAATTACCTTGTGAGGTTAAGAAATTTTTTATTCCATTTAATTAAATATTTTATATCATGAGTCTTTAAAAATATTGTGCTTTTAAATTGTTGACTTGTTTGATTAAACATTTCTTTAAACTTTTGTTATAGAAGATAATCAGAAGAGAGAATAGTTATTGACAAAAAGGGCAATGTAGGGTTTAATTTCCTTTATGAGGAGGTAAAATAACATTCAGTAATGGACTAGCAATAATTTAAGATTTTAAAATTTGAAATTATATTTTTATTAGTTAACTTTTATTGGTAGTTGCAACTGTCATACCGTGGTACTAAAATGGTGTCAGATCATCCCATTGGTGCCAAGGCGTTTTCAGCTTTTTCTAATGACTTGCTTTTTTTTTTCTCTTCAGAGGGAGAGGAGATAGGAGAGGGGGAGAATAAGAGTGATAATCTCAACAGAAGAAAACACATTTTAAAAAAATTGTGTAAAAAGCTTAAGGATGATGAGTTTAAGGATAAAATGTAACTTATCACTATGTTAAAAGATATTTTTTAGTTCCAATATTTATTGATTTTTAATTTTAAAATCTTTAGACTAACAGTTTTTCAGAGCATGACATTTGTAACATACTTAAAATAGTTTACCTTTAAAAGAAATTCTTAAAATGTGAAATTGATGATTAGAATAGATAATTTGCTGAGTTAAATCCCATTAAAAGGACTTCTTAGACAATATAAACAAATTTAAACACTTAAAATACACCGCTGAGTGATTCCTGAATTATGATTTCCTGAAATCATAAGTTTATGAAAATGCTTTTCTTTTAAATAGATCATACATTACTGAGACTAAAGGTAAATTTTATACTCAGGTAATAATAGTTACTTTTATATAACCATTTGATATAATCATCATGCAGTTTCTTAAAATTATTCTATTACCTTAGCCTATGATTCAAATTTTAAGAAATATATTTACTCATAAAATATTTGTATCATGTCAGATATTCATATACTCTAAATGGTAAATTGAGCTGTATATTAAATTAAACTTTTTTAAGGAATATCAGTGCTTAGCTCATTTTTAGAAATGATATAATTTTAATTGTAGTGCAAATAAGCATCTCAAATTTAAGTAGGAATTTTTCCACATTGGGTTTCTTAAAGGAAAGCAGTTCTAAACAGAAGAGTCAAAAAGTTTTTTGTAAGTTTATTTGTTGACTCTGTTAACTTTGAATAATGAGCAATAAATATATTTGATTAATTTACAATTACATATGGAGCTTAAACGAAAGTGAATTAACATGACTTTTAAATCTGTTTTAAATGTGATATGATTTGTGGCATTATAATATAGTCTGAGATGTAAAATATTTAAGAGATCTGATATTTTTAAGTTAAACACTGCACTTTTTTAAATGAATGGCTCTTAAGAACATAAGATGAAACTACTGGTTTTATCTTACATATTTAAAAATTTACTCTGTAAGATAGTGTTTTTAATTTTTTTAAATAAAATTAATGCTTTAAAAAGTTATATTTATAACTTAGGACATTTGGCTTGTAGTTTGGTTTTTTAATGCCTTTCAAATGAAAATTAAATGTTAGAGATAATAGTAATGGAGCTAATACATAGATCAGAACCTTTACTGACTTTATGTGTATACATGTGTACATGCTTATGTATGTAAGAAAAAAGCATTTTGTTTATAGATGATTATTGTACTTTAGTGATGTGTAGACATAATTGTGTGTTTTTCCTCTGTTTTCTCCTCTTAACACTTTCCCACAAGCATGCACTCATTAATCAAAGACGGTGCACTCCTGCTGAGGGCAGAAAGGTTCATCAAATTGGCAGTCAGTTTGGTGTAAGGAACGGTGTCCTGAAGCTCTTAACTCGCTGGGACATAAATAAATCTAAGGTCTTTGTATGCAAACCCTGGAGGTTAATACTGTATAATTCAATGTCCTGTCTTTGTTTTTATGATTGATGTTTTTAAATGTTTCAAGCTTGATGCAAGTCTTCTTGTAGGTCAGATCTGACAATCTGATTGGCTGAAGTCAGAAAGCATTAGGTTGTCAGAAGGACTTTGAGTATGCTGCAGAGATTTTGATTTTTTTTCCTACTAGATCATTGTCATATTGCCTGAGCTGTTATAGGAATGTACCAATGATTGACATCCCCTGCTGTGATAATGGACCCAGTGCATGAAATGCCAATAGTTTGGTCCTATTTGTTCAGAAGCTTACTGCTATTTGTATCCTTAACAGAGCTAACATGTAGAACAAGCAAAACTACTGGGATTTCTCTGTAGAAATAGTGCTGGGATTTGGCTTTAACATGAATTGGTTGCATATTCATAATTTAAGAACAGCTGGTTACAGCAAGCACATAGTCATTTGCAAGCTATTATAAACCATTCCACTCACACATGGAGCCTGTGCTTAGTGGATATTTTTTTTTATTTTTATTGATCTACCTGCATTTAAAATCTGGTCACTGCTGCTACAGCAGCTCTTCATTTTAGCTGTGTTTGCAACATAGAACAGCTTCAATTTTAAATATTTCATTTAAGCTAAATGCTGAATAAAGTAAAGAAGCTTTGAAGGAACTAAATGTAAAAGGTCAATAATGTATATTACCCATCATATGTCTCATTTTGGCCCCAAACAAAGATTATACAGACATTGTATGTTTTGGAAAGTATGTTTTATGATTTTGTCCATAGATGAATAATCAAATTATCTTTGATATGAAAATATCATTAATTATATTTTACTAGTTAGGTATAGTTTTAAGAAACAATGCAAACAATAAATTGTGATTAATTAACCTGTAAAACAGTTTCATCTTATATGTAGAAAAATGATAGTACTTTTAGTTTTGAGTGATATGAGGCAAGATAGAAAAGAAAATCAGCAAGACATTATAATTGGATTAGAATAATGCTAACTCTAAAAAAATTTAGGAGTCTCTTCTGCCTTTAGGTCACTTCTGGAATATAAAGCACAGCTGTGCTATTACAGTATTGAAATGACATGCGTAAGCTAGTCCAGCTTTAATAGTTTCCTACATGTGCTGCCTAGTAGTGACTGAAAAGAGAGAAGAAAACCACTGTATCTCAAGCTTTCAAAGAGAACTGTAAGAGGAGAAAATGTTAAATGTGATTTCAGATATTCTGGTAGGAATCACAGGGTGCTTTGCCTTGATTTGTGTATGTTAAAATAAGTGATACCTGAGTGATTTACAGTGGTGGTGATTATATTGAGCTTCCCATACAACACAGTGTTAGATTCACATGTGCTTGCATGTGTTTGTCCCCACACTAGATGATAAAGTAGCTTTCAGCACTTCAAGGTTGAGTACCAATCCTAAGAGTGCATTTTACTCTTTCTTGCCTTCACAAATGGCTGGATATGTTGGTAATATAACAGAATATATGGCCAAATTTAATCTAGCTGATAGTAGGCTGCACTTTTTTCTAAATAATAAATTGAAAGGTTATTAAAGGACGATATGTTAAGTTTCAGTTTTACATTTTGTAGGATAATGACTTTATATAGTTAATTTGCCATTATTTGAGTTTACATTGATCACTTTGTGAATTATTCTATGCCTTTTTTTTCTCTCTGCCTTTCGACTATTGACCTTTCAGTTATTTCCCTGCTCTTTCACAGTTTAACAAAGAGTAAGCTGAGTTAGTGTAAAAGGAAGTAAATTTCAAATGAGTTTAGTTTCCCTTCCTTCTTCACTTCTTGGTAGATCAGATAGAGCGAAGTCCTCGGATTTTCACCAAAATGAAGGTTTAGGATTTTGTCTCCCTTTTCTGATTCTCATTATATAACAGGTAATTATATTTAGATAAAAAGAAAGGCGAGGTAATGGATTCATTTTTAAAAATATTAGAAGCTCAACAAAACAGTAGAAAATTTAGACATTACTTGAAAGCTGAATTGACTCAGTACCTGCAACTACAGGAGAATCAGGTATTTGATGCACTTTTATTCCTCTTCTACTAATAATTTGGGAAAAGGACGGCAGCTGCCTTCATTCATCAACTCTGTACTGTATGCTGCCTTCAAGCATACTTTTGGTGAGCCATAGAATAAAGTTTGTGAAAGCTCATAGTAGGATAGAGATAACTTTTGTCTAGAATCATTAGAAAAGGTTATTTGGTTTAGACAGCTTTGAATTAGACCAAGAAGATGAATAAACTGAATATTCAGGGATCTGGAAGAAGTATCCAACTAAAACAGGACAGCATGAGCCCCCTATGGGACAAATTAATTCAAACTAGGTCTGTTGGGCATGTGGAGTAGTTGTGCAACATTATTGGGGTCACCTTTGAAGGAAAAGAGAATGTTACGGGGTCCTGCTTTTCCATTGCTTTCAAAATTGACTGCTTGGCTTTCTCTGGAGAAGGTGGGTTAATCAGTTTCAAATCATCCATTTCAGTGATAGGGTTGTTGTTTGTGGAAGCAAGGTTAAAACTGACAGAACTGCCCTTTCTGGTCAGAGTTACTCAAATATTTATTGTGTTTAATGTAAGATTAACCAGAACCGCTTTCTTCTCCCTCATTCTTTTCTTATGCTCTTATAAGTGTTTTTTTCTTGAAACCTAGTGCATTGAACATTGCTAAGAACTGCTGCTTCCCTTTTTTAGATTTGGTGGTGAGGAACTAGCTTTCCAAGGGAGTTTGATGCCTCTGACTCAGAAAACACTTTTACTTCTTTTAGTCCCTTTGGATAAATGAAGACAGCCAGACAGACTGGCTGCACTGTCAATAATAGGAATATCCATAAGGGCAAAAAGTAAAAACATAAGCCCTTACTTTAAATTACATCAGTACTGAATTTCACTTATAATAGAAAATTCCACAAAGAGTAGAGAATATGAAAAAGAAAAATTTAAAAATTCATACTCAAATGTAAAAGAAAGTCTTCATTTAAAGTCTTCATTTTCCATGATTAGACTTTTCCTAACTTCATTGTTGTTGTCCTAAGATAATTACATTCATTTCATTTCCCTTATTTGCAGTACTGTGATCAACATTTTCTTGAAGGGACGTGTTAGAACAAAACTTAAAAATTTCTATGTACTCATTTCTTATCTTGATGATGGTGAGTTTTGAGTAAATTAAACGTGGAAATAAAAGGCTATCTAGTATCTGAGTTTGTTACCTTTTCTGGTTTCCATGATGACGTGATTGTTGAAACATAACATAACTTCTGGACTTCCTTGGGAAAAGGGTTATTATTAACAAAAAACCATTATAGTGATGTAGGAAGGAGCAAAGCCTATCTTGAGCATCTGAAAAAATAAGGAAGCAGCCTGTAAGTCATAGGATAATATATTTCTCCTTTTATGGGTTGTTAGTGTCACATACTGCAAGACAAAGTAACAGAGACTGTGGATCAAATCTGTTTTAAAAGAATACTGTAGGGGATTTCCCTGGTAGTCTAATGATTAAGACTCCCTGCTTCTGCTGCTAGGGTTGCAGGTTTGATCCCTGGTCAGGGAACTAAGATCTTTCATGCAGCACTGTTTGGCCAAAAATAAATGGAGTATTACAGAGCTAAAGGAAATGTTGGGGATAGGCAATAACAACAACAAAAAGAGCAGAGTTGTAAAGAAGGCTTTTAAATGGGGATGCAGAGGAGTGTAGCATTATTATGTAATTGAGTCCTCTTGGAAAGTATCAAGAATTTCTTCATTCTGGGCTGAATATCTTAACATTAAATTCTTGTATGTTGTTACTGATATTTTTTAGTAGCTTGTTGAGAAAATAACTTATCTATGATCATACCTTGGGGATTTGAAGTAGGAAGTTGAAGGGTTAGGGAAGGGCTGTGTAAACAGTAAGATATTTGGTCCAGGAAGAGAACCTGTAATAACTTTGGCCAGTTAGGTAAAACCTCTTTCCACTTCCTTCTCCAGAAAGAAATGTACTTGCCAAAATTCATAAAAGAGAAGAACTGGTTTAAAGAGTATGTAAATGCTTTTGTATGAAGTGTGAAATGAGACGGTAGGAATAAGGCATGCTGTGGGGAAGAAAGTAAGGATTAGGAATGTGACCAGAATTTCCCTGTTTTATTTTGAATAAAGTGTTCCATGACATAGTATTGAATTTCACCTTTTCATTTCACCTTTTTCATTTTAGTATGAAATATGTTTTGTGAAATAGGTCATTTTTGGCAATTTATTGCAAATGTTTTATTCTTAGTAGGGAGCATTTGATATGTTGCAGCTGAAGTTCAGAGATACAACTAAATTAAGCATGTGTGCCTGAGTAAAAATGAATGTTTGTTTCTATATTTGTAATCTTAGCACTTAAGTGAGCTATGTGTGTGTGTGTGTGTGTGTATATATATATATATTTAGCTATAGCTACCTGTAGAAACAATCACTTATTAATTTCTCATGTTTAGTACTCTTGTCATGTGCTGATAGTTCTGTATTAGGAAGCAGTGATTAGTTAAATAAATTGGTCATTAAATTGAGAATAAGAATTGGGTCAGCTTCTATTTTTTAATAACTAGAAATAATTCAAGGTGACCAGAAATAAAATGCATGGTCCATAATATGCTCAAGGAAAGAATGTACTTAGAAAGGATGTACTTAAAGTCTTTTGTGACTGTTATATCAGAAATTATTTTTATCAGGGAAACAATTGGGGGTAGGAAAGGAAAACCAGTTTCAATAGCCATCGTTAACTCAGTGAACTTATGCTCCAAGTGGGATACATGTCAGGTGCTCTCTGTTCCTGACTAACTTTACAGTGTGGCATCTTAACACTCAATGTGACTCTTAATATAAGTATTTTTTTGTATATCTTAGCTTCTCAATGTGGGTTAGCTATGGTATCTGGTGCTCAACTACACAGATGACATCAACTTTAATGTTGATGGTAAAACTGGCTGTGTTGGACTTAGGAGGGACAGTAATTTGTCTCCAGTGTTGTCCATGTCCATTTTATATATATATATGTGTGTGTGTGTGTGTGTGTATGTGTGTGTGTATACACACACATATATATATTTAAAAGTGATATTGGAGTATAGTTGATTTATGATGGTGTTTTTATTTTAATACATTGTACTGAATAGAAGCTACCATACTCCCCAATCCACCAATAAGATGAGTTTCTACTGTATAGGAAGGTTGCATGGTTTGAGATAGTTTATATGCTTAAGTATTCCTGTCACCAAGATGTTAAAAAAAATTGCTTTGGAATTGTTGGGGGAGTGTGTAATTTCCTCTGTTCTGTCTTCGCCACAGCAAAGATTTGAAATGGCGGATCAGTGTTACAGCTCGTTTATAGCTCAGAGTTTTATTTGGCAAACAAAGGATAGTATACCCTCAAGACATGAAGGTGGGCTGACCCCAAAGGAGAGGCTGTCTTGGCTTCCTCCTTTTATACATTTGTCTCCTCCCCACCTTGAGCCTGCCCTATGCAAATTGGGATGGCCAAGAAGGGGGTGTGTTTGTTTCACCTGAAGTTCTCACTCCGGTCTGTGGATTTTCTTTTGTTCCATTTTCTTAGGTTTTTCCCTTTCTTTGTCTTTTCTCCACAGCTGTTTTGGACTCCTTTTTCCTGTTCTAACTACCTAACAGAATTAAAACATAAAACAGTTCAAGGAGACAGTGAAACTTCAGTTGGACTTTGAAGGAAGTAGTAGCTATTTTAGCTTAGAACAGCAGCCTGACCAGATAAAGAGGATAGAGGGAAACACCTACCCAACTAAAATTTGTTTGAAAATAATGGGAGATTAAGTAAGAAAAAAAGATTGCTAATAGCTAATAGGGCTAGCTAATAGATTTTCAAGCAGAGGCATGACATTAAAAAGTTGTTTTAGAAAGATTTGGAAGAAGTCTGTTAAATTCATGGAAAGAAGAGGCTATTAGAAAGAATGGTAATTTATTACAGAAATTCCAGTGTTAGGTGGTAATGACTAGACCAATAGCAATGTGAATGGGCAGAAGGATTGATATGGAGCTTCCCCAGTGGCTCAGACAGTAAAGAATCTGCCTGCAATGCAGGAGACCAGGGTTCAATCCCTGGGTCAGGAAGATCCCTGGAGAAGGGAATGGCAACACACTCCACTATTCTTGCCTGGAGAATTCCATGGACAGAGGAGCCTGGCAGGCCACAGTCCATGGGGTTGCAAAGTCACACAACTGAGTGACTAACACTTTCATATAATTTAAAGAAATGGTGTTGAGCTAGTTGGGGGAGGTAGGAGATGGTATTACCTTACATTTGAATTTATTTTGTATGACCATAATAATTTGATGTAGTTGAACACTTACTTCCTCCTTTTCATATGATGATGTGAAAACTAGAGAAATTGGCTGTGGCTTAACACTTGGAATGGTTAGATATTCTTTCTAATACATCATACAATCTCATGATGAGTTTAGCTTGAGATAAACTCTCATCTGTTTTTTAAAACCCCTCTACTTCCCTCCTAATATATCACATTATATATAGATGCACAAAAGAGTGGGACAAGACTTAGCGACTAAACAACAACTTATCCCCTGATATATCACGTTATATATAAATGAACAATCAAGTTCACTTAGCCTAATATTTTCCATTTGCATTTATTTTTATAGCCTCGTATATGTTTATACCACTGCCAAACATCACTATCTGACAACAACTGGAAGATAGGAGGTAGCATGTTCTAAACATGTTAGAGACGTACTGTATTATAGATTTTGTAGACAGTCAGAATCCTGATTGTAGACTTTGATGACTCCATGGTTTTGCATATGATGTTCCCTGTATCCAGTTATTATTTTCTCTCTTTTTGCTTGATAGAATCGGCTTAAATTTTCTTATATCCTTCAGAAGAGTTACTTTTCTGAAATCGTCCCAACCTTCTACCTCCCCACAAGATTATCTGATTCTTCTCTTGTGCCCCAGTTGAGTGCAAATGGTGGAATACATGGCTGTGCAAATAGATTCCTCCCTTCCTGCCTTTTCAAATAATGGTTCAGTGAGCATTTTTTATTCATAATGCTTTTATTTGTTGTTGTTTGACATTATTTCATAGCCTGAGTTCCCAGAAATGCAATTGTTGGATCAAGCTCTAGGAATATTTAAAGCCTCTTAATATATGTAGTTTAAATTTGGCTTTTGCAAAGATTGTATGAATTTATATTTCAGTAACAATATATAACTTTTCATATTTACCACACTTTCATTGGATTTGGTATATTAATTATTTTAACTTTTGCAAAAAACTGTACTTTATTTTATATTTTACTTTTTTGGCCAAGCTGCATGGTTTGCAAGATCTCAGTTTCCCAACCAGGGATTGAACCTGAGCCCTTGGCAGTGAAAGCAGAATCCTAACCAGTGGACTACCAGGGAATTCCCAAAATTGTACTTTCTTTAATCAGCATTTCTGTGACTAATAAGAGTGACCATTTTTCAGTGTCTTAACCTGTTGTGTTTCTCTTTTGTAATTTGTCCTTGACATTTACCTGTTATTGCACTGATTTCTCAGTGTGTTTATTATAAAGTATTTATAAATTCTTCAAAGTATTACTGATACTATGTTTTTATTATATTTACTAGGCTTAATTTGGCTTTATAATATTGTTTTAATTTATAGAAATGTGAAATATTAAATTGTCAATTTCTTAGATTTTTGAAAACATTTTATTTCCATTTTAAGCTGAAATTGTTCTTCTTGACATAGTTTTTATAGTCAGTTCTCTTATTTTTATCTTATTTATTTATTTTAAAAAGTAGATTTTGGAGGACTAATATTTTATCCAAAGAGTCGGACACGACTGAGTGACTGAACTGACTGAACTGAATATTTTATCAATGAAAGTATAACTCTTCAAATTGAAGAGAAGCAGAGTTTTTAAAATTGAAGTATAGTTGATTTATAGTATTTTGTTTCAGATATACAATAGTGATTCAGTACATATATATATGTTTGTATTATTTTTTATTATAGGTTATTATAAGATGTTGAATATAGTTCCCTGTGATATATAATAAGTCTTTGGTGCTTACCTACTTTTTGTATAGTAGTTTGTGTCTATTAGTTGTATACTTCTCATTTATCCCTCTTCCCCTCCCATTTGGTAACTATGGTTTGTTTTCTAAGTCTGTGAACCTGTTTCAGTTTTACATATAGATTCATTTGTAGTATTTTTCATATTCCACATATAAGTGATATTATGTAATATTTGTCTTTGTCTAACTTGACTTAATATGATATTCTCTGAGTCCATCCATACTGCTGCAAATGGCAATATTTATTCTTTTGTATGGCCAAGTAATATTCCATTGTATATTTGTACCACATCTGAAACCAGTCATCTGTTAATGAGTACTTGGGTTGCTTCCATGTCTTGACTGTTGCAAATAGTGATGTTGTGAACATTGGGGTGCATGTATCTTTTTGAATTAAGAGTTTTCATTAGAGAATATACCTGGAATGTATTTAACCCAGGAATGGGGTTGCTGGATCATATGGTAACTCTAGTTTTTTTCAAGAAGCCTCCAGACTGTTTTCCACAGTGACTGTACCAATTTTCATTCCCACCAACAGTTTAGGAATGCTCTCTTTTCTCTATGCCATCTCCAACGTTTATTATATGTGGAGTTTTTGATAATGGCCATTCTGACCAGTATGGGCTTCCTTGGTGGCTCAGACAGTAAAGAGTCTGCCTGCAATGGACGACCCCGGTTTGTCCCTGTGTCGGGAAAATCCCCTGGAGAAGGAAATGGCAACCCTCTCCAGTATTCTTGCCTGGAAAATCTGTCAGTGGGGTAGCAAAGAGTCAGATACGACTGAATGACTAACACATACAGACATGCACACACACACACACACTCACACATTCTGACCAGTATGAAATGATAGGTCATTGTAGTTTTTTGATTCTAATTTCTTTAATAGTGACATTGAACATCTTTTCATATGCCTCTTGGCCATTTGTATGTCTTCTGGAGAAATGTCTATTTAGGTCTTCTGCCCATATTTTGATTAGGTTATTTGTTTTTGATGTTGAGTTATATGAGCTGTTTGTGTATTTTGGAAATTAAGCCCTTGTCGATCGCATGGTTTGTGAATATTTTCTCCTAGTATATAGGTTGTCTTTCTAGTTTGTTTAGAATTTCCTTTGTTGAGCAAAAGCTTTTAAGTTTGGTTAGGTTCCATTTGTTTATTTTTGCTTTTATTTTTATTGCTTAAGAATAAATCGCTACAATTTATACCAGAGGATATTTTGCCTATATTCTATGAATTTTATGGTGTCCTATGTTATATTTACATCTTTAAAACATTTTGAGTTGATTTTTGTGTATGGTGTGAGGGTATGTTCTAATTTCAGTGATTTACACGTATTATAGTGGTCTAACTTTCCCAATACCACTTGCTGAAGAAACTTTTTTCTTCCATTGTATGTTCTTGCTTCCTTTCTCTTAGATTAATTGACTGTAAGTGTGTGGGTTTATTTCTGGTTTCCCTATTCTGTTCATTGATGCATATGTCTGTTTTTGTGCTAATATCACTGTTTTGATTACTGTAGCTTTGTAGTATTGTCTGAAGTTTAGAATGGTTATTCCTTCAAGTTTCTTCTTTTTCCTTAGGTTTAAAACATTTTTTTGATTCAAGTGTAGTTTATTTACAATATTAGTTTCAGATGTACAACATACTGATTCAATATTTGTATAAATGATATTCCATCTAAAGTTATTATAAAATAAAGGCCATATTTTCTGTGCTGTACAGTATATCCTTGATTTTATTTATTTTGTACATAACAGTTGATACCTCTTAATCCATATCCCTGTCTTGCCTCCTTTCCACCCGCCCCCTGCCACTGGTAACTGCTAGTTCTGTATTTTATTTTTGGCATATAATTATTCCCCATTCTTTTTTCCTAGTAAAACTGTCTTTTAATGCCCGTATTTAAAAGCCTCTTGATGAAAGTGAAAGAGGAGAGTGAAAAAGTTGGCTTAAAGCTCAACATTCAGAGCACTAAGATCATGGCATCTGGTCCCATCACTTCATGGGAAATAGATGGGGAAAGAGTGGAAACAGTGTCAGACTTTATCTTTTTGGGTTCCAAAATCACTTCAGATGGTGACTGCAGCCATGAAGTTAAAAGAGGCTTACTCCTTGGAAGGAAAGTTATGACCCACCATATTCAAAAGCAGAGACATTACTTTGCCAACAAAGGTCCGTCTAGTCAAGGCTATGGTTTTTCCATTGGTCATGTATGGATGCGAGAGTTGGACTGTGAAGAAAGCTGAGCACTGAAGAATTGATGCTTTTGAACTGTGGTGTTGGAGAAGACTCTTGAGAGTCCCTTGGACTGCAAGGAGATGCAACCAGTCCATTCTAAAGGAGATCAGTCCTGGGTGTTCTTTGGAAGGAATGATGCTAAAGCTGAAACTCCAATACTTTGGCCACCTCATGTGAAGAGTTGACTCATTGGAAAAGACTCTGATGCTGGGAGGGATTGGGGGCAGGAGGAGAAGGGGACGACAGAGAATGAGATGGCTGGATGGCATCACCGACTCGATGGATGTGAGTTTGAGTGAACTCCGGGAGATAGTGATGGACAGGGAGGCCTGGCGTGCTGCAATTCATGGGGTCGCAAAGAGTCGGACTCGACTGAGCAACTGAACTGAACTGAACTGAAGGCCCAGCTTCCCATCAGTACTTACTATCTATCCTACGTTTCCTCAAAATATCTGTTATAAGGAATACTAAACTAAATAAAGGTCAGCTTTTTAATGCATTGTCAGTTTTTTTCCCCATTGTTCTGTTTCTGCCTCTTGTGGAAGTACGCTTTCTAAAAAATACTAGTTAGTACTAAACATACAAAAATAAATTTTCATTGATCAGTTAAGGTTGTCATCCTGGTAAATGATTCTATTACTTATTAGATGCCTAAATTAAGATTACTTGAGAATATAACTTGACATTTATTGATTTGGCTGTGTCAGCCCATAGTTGTGGCATACATGATCTTTGTTGTGTCATGTGGGGTCTTTGTTGCGGCACCCAGACTCTATAGTGGTCTGTCATGAGTGGGCTCCAGAGTGCACGGGTTCAGTATTTGTAGCACGTGGGCTTAGTTGGTCCGAGGCATGTGGGATCTTAGTTCCCCAACCAGGGATAAACCCTTGCCACATGAATTGCAAGGCAGATTCTTAATCACTGAACCATTTGGGAAGTCCCTAACTTGACCTTTAAAAAATAAATTTTCACATTATATTTGCACTGTTTGCTTGTTTATGGTAAAAGTCAGTTGTAAATGCTACCTTGCAATTTGACTGTTATTCCTTCTTGCAGTTTATATTTATTTCCCTTTGATTTTCCTTTTTTCTTTATATTAATTTTGTAGTTTATTTTCTAACTTTTTAAGAAATTGAAGTATAATGGACATATTACACCATATTAATTTCAGAAGTACAATATGACTTTTCTTAAAATTAAAAATATATTTTTTACTAAAAAAATATTCTCAAAGTTTTGAAACGAACATCCCTAAATTTTTATGCATATTCTAATTTATTTCCTTAGGATACATTTCTGAAGGTTGAATTGCTTTGGTGAAGCATATGAATATTTTACACATGTAAAGTGGTATTCTGGTAAATATTAACAACTGGTGTGTGTGTCCGATAGAGGGAGCTCTGATAGATGGTATGTGCTATTTTCTTTGATAGAAATGCTCCAAACATGGTCTCTTTCAATCCAGCAGCTTAATACCACTGAACATATTTGAGATGTGTAGTCATATAACCATTATATAGTATTTGCATGAAAGTAATACAATAAATTTAAGCAACCTCAACAGTGTAGGCCATAATAAAATGTAGTCAAATAATGGGAGTAATTGATTAGGCAGTGATAAATTTTAAGTGTTTATTGCCTTAATTTTAATATTATTTACTGTATGGTAAGTTTATATAATTTAATTTTTAATAAGGACTGTGTTTAATACCTGGGTTGCAAAATTCCTGAATTTTAATGAATGTCTCTTGTGAGCTACTGTGAGTAAGCTCTAGTGAACCACTGCTAGGTTATCTTTTTTTTTTAATTGTCCTCTTCCTTTTCTTTTCTCCTTACTTCTTCCTTTAGTTATGTTTGTGTTGTTTTCAATATAGAAAGTAATATCAGTGCTTTAAGATGAATGTTTTATTCTTTTTCTTTATGATTTCAAGTTTTATCTTGCTTTACACTTAAATTTTATAATCGATGAGCTCTTAAGTGAAATAACTCAAAATTCTCCAAGCCAGGCTTTAGCAATACACGAACCATGAACTTCCAGATATTCAAGCTGGTTTTAGAAAAGGCAGAGGAACCAGAGATCAAATTGCCACCATTCGCTGGATCATTGAAAAAGCAACAGAGTTCCAGAAAAACTTCTATTTCTGCTTTTTTGACTATGCCAAAGCCTTTGACTGTGTGCATCACAAGAAACTGTGGAAAATTCTGAAAGAAATGGGAATACCAGACCACCTGACCTGCCTCTTGAGAAACCTGTATTCAGGTCAGGAAGCAGCAGTTAGAACTGAACATGGAACAACAGACTGGTTCCAAATAGGAAAAGGAGTACGTCAAGGCTGTATATTGTCACCCTGCTTATTTAACTTATATGCAGAGTACATCATGAGAAACTCTGGGCTGGAGGAAGCACAAGCTGGAATCAAGATTGCCAGGAGAAATATCAGTAATCTCAGATATGCAGACGACACCATCCTCATGGCAGAAAGTGAAGAAGAACTAAAGAGCCTCTTGATGAAAGTGAAAGAGGAGAGCGAAAAAGTTGGCTTAAAGCTCAACATTCAGATAGCTAAATAAGATCATGGCATCTGGTCCCATCACTTCATGGGAAATAGATGGGTAAAAAGTGTCAGACTTTATTTTTTTGAGCTCCAAAATCACTGCAGATGGTGACTGCAGCCACGAAATTAAAAGACATTTACTCCTTGGAAGGAAAGTTATGATCTACCTAGATACCATATTCAAAAGGAGACACATTACTTTGCCAACAAAGGTTCGTCTAGTCAAGGCTATGGTTTTTCCAGTAGTCATATATGGATGTGAGAGTTGGACTGTGAAGAAAGCTGAGCGCCAAAGAATTGATGCTTTTGAACTGTGGTGTTGGAGAAGACTCTTGAGAGTCCCTTGGACTACAAGGAGATCCAACCAGCCCATGCTAAAGGAGATCAGTCCTGGGTGTTCATTGGAAGGACTGATGTTGGAGCTGAAACTCCAATACTTTGGCCACCTGATGCGAAGAGCTGACTCATTTGAAAAGACCCTGATGTTGGGAAAGATTGAAGGTGGGAGGAGAAGGGGATGACAGAAAATGAGATGGTTGTATAGCATCACCGACTCAATGGACATGAGTTTGGGTAAACTCTGGGAGTTGGTGATGGACAGGGAGGCCTGGCGTGTTGCGATTCATGGGGTCACAAAGAGTCAGACATGACTGAGCTACTGAACTGAACTGAACTAAAGTGAAAGAAGTCAAGTGTGGATTCTCAGATATATATTTTCCCTGAAAGACCATTCAATTTTCTCCCAAACTCTCTTATTTTTTCTAATAATTTTTAGTTGATTGTATCAGATTTTCTGCATATATAATTGTATTATTCAAATAAAGATTATTCTGCTGCCTCGATTCTAATATTTGTAACTTTATTTTTCTGTGTTAAGAATAAAGTAGGTGAGTACCTACAAAGCAGTATTAACAAGCGAAAACAATACCCAGTTGTGGATGTGACTGGTAATAGAAGCAAGGTCTGATGCTGTAAAGAGCAATATTGTGTAGGAACCTGAAATATTAGGTCCATGAATCAAGGCAAATTTCAAGTGGTCAAACGGGATGGCAAGAGTGAACGTCGACTTTCTAGGAATCAGCGAACTAAAATGGACTGGAATGGGTGAATTTAACTCAGATGACCATTGTATCTACTACTGTGGGCAGGAATCCCTTAGAAGAAATGGAGTAGCCATCATGGTCAACAAAGAGTCCAAAATGCAGTACTTGGATGCAATCTCAAAAACAACAGAATGATCTCTGTTTGTTTCCGAGGCAAACCATTCAGTATCACAGTAATCCAAGTCTATGCCCCAACCAGTAATGCTGAAGAAGCTGAAGTTGAACGGTACTATGAAGACCTCCAAGATCTTTTAGAACTAACACCCAAAGAAGATGTTCTTTTCATTATAGGAGACTGGAATGCAAAAGTATAAAGTCAAGAAACACCTGGAGTAACAGGCAAATTTGGCTTTGGAGTACGGAATGAAGCAGGGCAAAAGCTAATATAATTTTGCCAAGAGAACGCATTGGTCATAGCAAACACCCTCTTCCAACAACACAAGAGAAGACTCTACACATGGACTTCACCAGATGGTCAACACCAAAATCAGATTGATTATATTCCTTGCAGCGAAAGATGGAGAAGCTCTATACAGTCAGCAAAAACAAGACCGGGAGCTGGCTGCGGCTCAGATCATGAACTCCTTATTGCCAAATTCAGACTTAAATTGAAGACAGTAGGGAAAACCACTAGACCATTCAGGTATGACCTAAATCAGATCCCTTATGATTATACAGTCGAAGTGAGAAATAGATTTAGGTACTAGATCTGATAGCTAGAGTGCCTGAGGAACTATGGACAGAGGTTCATGACATTGTATAGGAGACAGGGATCAAAACCATCCCCATGGAAGAGAAATGCAAAAAAGCAAAATGGCTGTCTTGGGATGCCTTAGAAATACCTGTGAAAAGAAGTGAAAAGCAAAGGAGAAAAGGAAAGATATAAGCATCTGAATGCAGAGTTCCAAAGAATAGCAAAGAGAGATAAGAAAGCTTTCCTCTACTATCAGTGCAAAGAAAGAGGAAAGCAACAGAATGGGAAAAACTAGAGATCTTGTCGGGAAAATTAGAGATACCAGGGGAACATTTCATGCAAAGATGGGCACAATAAAGGACAGCAATGGTATGGACCTAACAGAAGCAGAAGATATTAAGAAGAGGTGGCAAGAATACACTGAAGAACTATACAAAAAACATCTTCACGACCCAGATAATCACGATGGTGTGATCACTGACCTAGAGCCAGACATCCTGGAATGTGAAGCCAAGTGGGCCTTAGAAAGCATCACTACGAACAAAGCTAGTGGAGGTGATGGAATTCCAGTTGAGGTATTTCAAATCCTGAAAGATGATGCTGTGAAAATGCTGCCCTCAATATGCCAGCAAATTTGGGAAACTCAGCAGTGGTCACAGGACTGGAAAAGGTCAGTTTTCATTCCAATGCCAAAGAATGCTCAAACTACCACACAATTGCACTCATCTCACACACTAGTAAAGTAATGCTCAAAGTTCTCCAAGCCAGGCTTCAGTAATATGTGAACCGTGAACTTCCAGATGTTCAAACTGGTTTTAGAAAAGGCAGAGGAACCAGAGATCAAATTGCCAACATCTGCTGGATCATCAAAAAAGCAAGAGAGTTCCAGAAAAACATCTGCTTTATTGACTATGCCAAAGCCTTTTACTGTGTGCATCACAAGAAACTGTGGAAAATTCTGAAAGAGATGGGAATACCAGACCACCTGACCTGCTTCTTCAGAAACCTATATGCAGGTCAGGAAGCAACAGTTAGAACTGGACATGGAACAACAGACTGGTTCCAAATAGGAAAAGGAATACATCAAGGCTGTATATTGTCACCCTGCTTATTTAATTTATATGCAGAGTACATCATGAGAAATGCTGGGCTGGAAGAAGCACAAGCTGGAATCAAGATTGCAGGGAGAAATATCAATAACCTCAGATATGCAGATGACACCACCCTTATGGCAGAAAGTGAAGAGGAACTAAAAAGCCTCTTCATGCAAGTGAAAGAGGAGAGTGAAAAAGTTGGTTTAAAGCTCAACATTCAGAAAACAAAGATCATGGCATCTGGTCCCATCACTTCATGGGAAATAGATGGGGAAACAGTGGAAACAGTGTCAGAATTTGTTTTGGGGGCCTCCAAATAACTGCAGATGGTGATTGCAGCCATGAAAGTCAAAGACATTTACTCCTTGGAAGGAAAGTTATGACCCACCTAGATAGCATATTCAAAAGCAGAGACATTACTTTGCCAACAAAGTTCCGTCTAGTCAAGGCTATGATTTTTCCAGTAGTCTTGTATGGATGTGGGAGTTGGACTGTGAAGAAAGCTGAGCATTGATGCTTTTGAACTGTGGTGTTGGAGAAGACTCTTGAGAGTCCCTTGGACTGCAAGGTGATCCAGCCAGTCCATTCTAAAGGAGATCAGTCCTGGGTGTTCTTTGGAAGGAATGATGCTAAAGCTGAAACTCCAGTACTTCGGCCACCTCATGCGAAGAGGTGACTCATTGGAAAAGACTCTGATGCTGGGAGGGATTGGGGGCAGGAGGAAAAGGGGATGAAAGAGGATGAGATGGCTGGATGGCATCACCGACTCAATGGACGTAAGTTTGAGTGAACTCCGGGAGATAGTGATGGACAGGGAGGCCTGACGTGCTGTGATTCATGGCATCGCAAAAATTCGGACACGACTGAGCGACTGAACTGAACTGAGCCTTATTTTTTCCTGACTGTGGGTGTGGTTCGAATAGTATATCGTTGTATATTGGCTTCTTTAATGATGGCATTTCTCTCAGTAGGTTTGGTCCTTTTGGTGACTTTTGGCTGATTATATATATGTTTGAAAATCACATTAAGCAAGTATTATTTCTATTTTATTAAGAGTTAAAAATTTTATTAAGTTTAATTTTACTTAATTGCGTGAGCAGCTTCATAATTCTTCAGGACCTTCTCCATTTATCTTAGTGTTCCAAGTTTGTCTGGTTGTGTTTTTGTTTTTTGTTTTGTGCTGGAGATGTAAATACTGATGGTTTTGATGTTTGAAGTAAGCAACAAGGTGACCTGAGCAACAGAAAACATAATTCAGATGTATTTTCCCTTAGAGCTTTTTCTCTGACTGTTGAGATATGTGTTGTGGGTGTATCTGTGATCCTGTGTTTGAGGGTCAACTTTTGATTTTAGCAGTTCTGCTTCAGACCAGCCTGCCCGGGGATTAGGCCATGGGAGGGGGAGTGGCAGCAGGAGGAGAATGGCCAATCTACGACTGTGGTTTACGAGTTTTTTGTGGTGAGTCAGTCATTCCTTATTAATGTCTGCCTAGTCAAACTTGTTCCTCACCTGCAAAAAGCTGACTTTTTTCAACCCTAAGGACTGGTTGAGGACAATTAAAACAATTGAGGTCAAAGTGTAGCCCATGATGTCTTTCTGCTATGCAGACATGGGTCCCAAGCTCTGTGATTCCCGATTCTCTTATAGTTCCTAAACTTTAATTCTACAAGTTATAAATTAGAACATTTAGGAATATTCTCGCTGCTGCTGCTACTAAGTTGCTTCAGTCGTGTCCGACTCTGCAACCCCATAGACAGCAGCCCACCAGGGTTCCTCGTCCGTGGGATTCTCCAGGCAAGAACACTGGAGTGGGTTGCCATTTCCTTCTCCAATCATGAAAGTGAAAAGTGAAAGTGAAGTCGCTCAGTTTTGTCTAAGTCTTAGTGACCCCATGCTCTGCAGCCCACCAGGCTCCTCCATCCATGGGATTTTCCAGGCAAGAGTACTGGAGTACATTTACTGCTTCCTAAAATCTGCACCTTGCACTCTGGGAACATACATATATAAAATAAAAATCTTGTTATAATATTGATATTTTCCCTGGCTTCTTTAACGAAGGCATTTATCTCACTAGTTTTGATCCTTTTTGGTAGATTTTTGGGAGTGATTATGTGAATGAATGCTATTTACTCATATTTTAAAGCTCTTTTCACATATCCAAAAAATTCTCCTTAGAAAAGGTTATACCATTGTAAATGATTGCTGCTGGACTTTGGAATTTTTTCATTGTATTCTTAGAATAATTTCCTTTACATTTTTTATCCTTAATTATTAGAGATAATTGCATGTTTCTAAATATATTGGGGTATGGTATTTGTGTTTGAACTGTTTAGAAGGGCAGAGACATTACTTTGCCAACAAAGGTCCATCTAGTCAAGGTTATGGTTTTTCCAGTAGTCATGTATCGATGTGAGACTTGGACTGTAAAGAAAGCTGAGTGCAAAACAATAGATGCTTTTAGAATAGAACTGTGGTGTTGGAGAAGACTCTTGAGAGTCCCTTGGACTGCAAGGAGATCCAGGAGATCCAACCAGTCCATCTTAAAGGCAATCAGTCCTCAATATTTGTTGGAAGGACTGATGCTGAAGCTGACACTCCAATACATTGGCCACCTGATGCAAAGAGTTGACTCATTGGAAATGTTGCTAATGCTGGGAAAGATTGAGGGCAGGAGGAGAAGGATGAGATGGTTGGATGGCATCACCGACTCAATGGGCATGAGTTTGAATAAACTCCGGGAGTTGGTGATGGACAGGGAGGCCTGGTGTGCTGTAGTCCATGGGATCACAAGGAGTTGCACACGACTGAGCGACTGAACTGAACTGTTTAGAAGTAGTGGTTTTGGTAAGATTTTTGGAGTGATGTGGTAATAGTAATCCCATAACAACTGGTCTCATTATGATGTATGACTGATTATTTTCAAAGGTGCAACAAGAGTGTTAACTACATAGGCCTTGAGTTTGCTCTTGCAAATCTAGAGCCTATACACTATCATACAACTATTAAGGCTACAACATTAACTTGACTATAACTTTTTGTAGGGAATCTCAGGTAGGACATTTAAAAGCTACTGTTAATTGCTTTCTTCAGGCTAGGAATGCAAGCCCAGGAGACTACCACATTTCACCTAGTACCCTTAAATATCCCTTGAATTTCTTAAGATTCCTCATCTGCTGGGAAGTGACCTTCCTTATCACTTACAAAGCTGAGCCCTTATACTCCAGGACAAGTTCAGGTTTTCTGCAAGGGCTCTTAGGCTTTGGATCCTCAGTTAAAGCCAGCCATAGTTAGGGGCTTCCCTCATAGCTCAGTTCGTAAAGAATCTGCCTGCAATGCAGGAGACCCTGGTTTAATTCCTGGGTTGGGAAGATCCACTGGAGAAGGAATAGGTACCCACTCCAGTATTCTTGGGCTTCCCTTGTGGCTCAACTGGTTAAAAATCCGGTCGCGATGCAGGAGACTTGCGTTCAATCTCTGGGTTGGGAAGATCCCCTGGAGAAGGGAAAGGCTATCCACTCCAGTGTTCTGGTCTGGAGAATTCCATGGACTGTATAGTCCATGGGGTCCCAAAGAGTTGGACATGACTGAGCGACTTTTACTTTCACTTTTCAAAGGTCTTGAAAATTAACTTCAAGCTGCCATGCTACAAAATAGTTACTATTGAAAAAATATTTTGCCAGAATAATAATTTGATATATTTGAGCATAAGAATTTTTCAAAATTACAGACATTGTATGGGATTAATTTTAGCTTATTTTGTAAAAGACATAACTTAAAAAAATGAAATTTATTAATTTACCAAAGATTTGCCTTAATTTTGCAAACTTGGGTTATTAAATGGTCCTTGCTTTGTTTTTCTAAGTATTTTTTAAAATTTGTTTTCTAATGCACATTTAAGATATTAGAAATTCTGTTTATTTGATTTCTGAGAAATCTGGTTTAAAGACAGCGAAAGGCCTAGAGATAGATGGTGGTGGTACTGTACAATATTATGAATGTACTAAATGCCACTGAAATGTACATTTAAAAATTGTTACAGTGGTAAATGACACGTATATATTTACCACCAAAGAAAAGATAATGAAAGGCACAGATAGCTTGATAAGATGTTCTAGATAGAATAACAACAATCTTGCTTTGCTTTTGCTAAAGTCTTCCACATGTTTTCCTCTTAGGAACATTTTTATAAGAGAGGTAAGATTTGGATACACGAAACGAAAGATACATTTCAGATTGTCTATAGATAAAGATGCAAAAATGAATGTTCACTGTGGAAAACAGTGGTAGATAGAGTTGAAGTATAGATTTTGGACATACTGTTTATTTTCTGATCTTTGCAGATTAGACATCATATGTTTTATAAATGAACATTAAAAAAATTATTCCATTTGTTACAAGGAGATGAAGGCTTATAATTTTTCTGTTTCCTTTAGCAGTAGTACAAGTCCATTTGGTAGGAGTTTTGACCAAACTGCATTATATTTTTGTGCCTTATTTTGTCATATATTTGTTAAGTATTTGCTAAAAGCAAGAAACTCTTAGAGTTGCAATGCGAGAAAGTAGATGAATAAGACACTTTATTATCTAATTAATTCTGTTTAGCAAAAAATTTCTAAGATTTAGCAGCTTAAAACAACAACTTTATTTCTATGGGTCAGGAATCTAGGGTCAGTTTAGTTCGTTTTAGCTCAGGTCTTCTTGTGAGGTGTCTGTCCAGTCTCCTGTTGAGATGACAGTCATCTCTAGTCTTAACTGTTCTGTAGGATCTGCTGCCAAGCTTACAGGTTACTTGCAGGGCTCAGTTCCTTGTTGGCTTTGGCAGGAGGCCTCAGTTCTTTGTCACATGATCATTTCCACAGTACTGCTTCTAATGTGGCAGTTTGTTTCCCCTAGAGTGAGTGATGATGTTTATATCACTTCATATTAGTATTAGCAGAAGGTTTATTTTCATTCTTGAAGATAGCTGCTTTGCTTGACTTAAAAAGTCATTAGAATTACTATTTACAAGAAAAAGTCTTGAAGTTCTATTTAGGATCACAAAATATACTATCATATTTAAAACCCATAAATCTAATGCTATGAATTTTGCACTAGAAAGTGAATCCACACTTGGTTATCCTCAGTTCAGTTCAGTTCAGTTTAGTCACTCAGTCGTGTCTGACTCTCTGCGACCCCATGAATTGCAGCATGCCAGGCCTCCCTGTCCATCACCTACTCTTGGAGTTCACTCAGACTCACATCCATCGAGTCAGTGATGCCATCCAGCCATCTCATCCTCTGTCGTCCCCTTCTCCTCCTGCCCCCATTCCCTCCCAGCATCAGAGTCTTTTCCAATGAGTCAACTCTTCACATGAGGTGGCCAAAGTATTGGAGTTTCAGCTTTAGCATCATTCCTTCCAAGGAAATCCCAGAGCTGATCTCCTTCAGAATGGACTGGTTGGATCTCCTTGCAGTCCAAGGGACTCTCAAGAGTCTTCTCCAACACCACAGTTCAAAAGCATCAATTCTTCAGCACTCAGCTTTCTTCACAGTCCAACTCTCATATCCATAGATGACCACTGGAAAAACCATAGTTTTATTTATTTAGTTTCTTGGCCACCCATGGTGGGAGTGGAATCAGATTGTTAGAAAAGGTAAAAGTAAAGTATAAATACTTTTCAGTGAAACCAGTCAAGAGAAGAATACTGGAGTGGTGGGATCCTCCCTTTGATTGTATGAACTGGAATTTCCTTCTTCCTTTTTACATTTAAATTTTCTTAAAACTAAATTACTGCATATACCATTTAATACTTGACTCTCCCCAGTTATCTGTTACCTTAAATTATTTGCTTCTGCTTCCTAATTCTACCTTTGTTACCATAGTAACAGAAGTGGACTAGGGAACTTTCAAGACAACCAGCAACTGAAATTAATGAGCATTCTAACTCATTACCTGTGATTGTCATGTCCCATCACTATTCCTATTTTAACAGAAATAAGCAGGCAGCATAAGGCCTGTTGACTCAGAGTGGGGAGACCAAGTCAGAAACTTGACTCTCATTTGCTTCAGATTTATTTGCTAGAAAGAAAGAGCTTTTCTGATAACTTGGAAAAGAGCTCTTCATTCTTGTGAAAACATTAGACACTTTCCACTCCACACAGTTATACATTAAAATGTTTATAATATGCTTTTCATAGGTATTAAAATAATAGATGTCTAGGGAATGAGTTTTGATATTATTTGATGTTGGCCTACCATGATCAAATTTTTTTTTACACATTTTTTAAGTCAACCTTGAAAAACAGATATAGATCTTAAGCTCTGAGAAGAAGGAATTAAAAATATTAAATTTAGTCAGACTGTTATTTGTTTATCATTTTAATAAGTAAATATTTTGAAATAGTTAAATTTTAGGAACTTCCCTTGTGGTTCAGTGATTAGTTAGGACTCCATGCTTTCACTTCTGGGGGTGGGTTCAATTGCTGGTCAGGGAACTAGGATCCCACAAGCCACAAGGTGTAGCCAAAAAAAAAACCAATTAAAATGTAAAATGTTATGTTTTAAGGCTAGTTAGCAGTTTTAAAAAAGTGTTTCTTTGCATTTTTTGTTTTCCTCATGAAATATATATATATTTGGTAATGTCCATATTGGGAATAGATTAATTACTAGCGTTTGCTAGAAGTTTGTTTCCTTCATTTTTCTCCCCCCGCCTTTTTTTTTTTTTTTGGCAATTAACAAATAGTATACCTTTTAGGACTTTTTGCTTTATAAACCTAAATTAAAGTTTCCTTCCTCTGGTGATTAACTTTAAAAATTTTATTTCTTTAATTAAATTATTCTCAAAGAAGTGATAATTGTTTGGTTTTGAAGAACTTCCACCTCATTATCCTTTGAGTGGGTGATTAACAAAACAGTGGTTCCTAGTTTGGGCAGTGTTCCTAGGACCTTTGTGGATATCAGAATCTGTGGATGCCTTCTGTAAAATAGCATAGCGTTTTCATACAGCCCATGCATATCCTTCTGTATACTTTAAATCATTTCTAGATTACTTATAATACTTAGTGCTATGGAAATGCTATGGAAATAGTTGTAAATATGATATAACTGCTATGTAAATAGTTGCTGGATTTGGGGCAAATTCAAATTTTTCATTTCGGAACTCTGGAATTTTTTTTTCCCCAAAGATTTTTTGATCCTTGGTTGATGAATCTGTAAATATGGGACCTGCAGATGTGGAAGCTGTGGATACTGAGGGTCAACTGTAGTTGTTTCTTCCTGGGTGACCTTTGTTTGGATATTGTCTTTAAATCTGGTTTGCTGTAATTCTTCTTAGACTACATGATTTTTAGGCTCCCGTCTTCTGTATTAATGGTCTTACTCTGAAATATTTTTGATTGTGCTTCCCTATCAGTAAAAATGTTTTGTAGCATAAATCATCCATATATGTAAATTTATGTTAATGAATCAAAAATTTAATATGATATACAATGTACTAAATAATGTAAATGAAAATAAGAGGAGATAAAGATGATATGAATAGGCTCATGAAATATTTTGCTAATGATGACTTTATATTATTAACCAATTTCTCAAAGTACATTGAACATTTAGGGGGATAGTTGTTAACAATAGTCAGTATCTATATTTTAAATAATGTATTGTTAAATCATAGTTAGTTATGACTGAGATCATCCTAGTTTTTTCCTCATAATGTGGCTGATAAATTGGAACAGAGGCATCAGCTTTGGCATTTTTATGTTCTTGTGCTTTTCTTGCTAATATTATATTCTTAGTCCGTTTAGCCTGCTATAACAGAAAACCGTAGACTGGGTGGCTTATAAAAAACAGAAATTTATTTCTCACAGTTCTGGAAGCTGTGAGATCACGACTGAGGTGCTGGCAGATTCCAAGCTCTGCTCCCTAGTTCCATAGACCATGGCCATCTTTGTTTTGTTGTGTCTCCTAGTGTGGAGGGAGCAAGGGAGTGCTCTGGGGTTTCTTTTCATATAGGCACTAATCCCATTCATAAAGGCTCTGCCCTCATGTCCTAATGTTACCTAGTACAGGGTCACTGCCCAAGTCACATAGTAGTTGATATTATGGTTCAGGTTTTTGAGAAAAGAAAAAGCTTTATTGTGATGTCAGCTGGCAAAGAGACAGGAGGCAGGCAGGACTCAACTCAAATCTATCTCCCAGATCTGGGGGTTTGGTCAAGCTTTTATGAGTTAACTGGTAGTGTTGGTATGTGGATCTTTCATGTGGGGGCTTTGGAACCTGGCTATTATGATAAAGGGGCTTCGACATCAGATCTTCCTGGATAACGGACCCTTTGCTTCTGAACTGGTTCTGGTGTTCAGGTTCCGGTCATGTCCTTTGGTTTCATAGTTCCAGGTGAATTTGAGATCAGATTTTCTCCTCTTCACATGCTTCAGCTGCATGATTGGTGGTTCTTTACTTTCTTAAAAAGCAGCTCAGTATGTTTTTAGAAACAGGATAGGGTCAGTTTGGGCTAGTAACTAATTATCTCCTAGAGGCCCTCCTTCTAAATACCATCACCTTGTGGGTTAGAATTTCAACATAAATTTGGAGAGGGTGGCAACACGAACATTTAGACCATGGCTATTTAATCCATCAATTTTTTTTTTAAGGAATCTTTTTATGCCCCTCTTATTTTGTGACAGTTGGTTTAAAATACAGTCATGTCGCAGTATCTGGTGGGGATTGTTTTCAGGACCTCCATCAGTTCCAAAATCCATAGGTGCTCAAGTCCTTTAGTTAGCCCTCTGTATCCACAGATTGAACCAACCATGGATCGTACATACAGATGTGGTCTGGAGGCTATGGAGGGCCCACTGTAGATTATATAATTTGTAAAATCTGGTTTACCGTTGTGATGTGGTGACCAAATAATTAAGGATAACACTGTGAACTATTCTACCGTGTGCAACTCAGTCTTCCCACAGAATAGCCTGGATAACATATGTGATGCATAAGTGCCTAACATTCAACCCCACGGGGGTGTCTCTAGTCTCAATTCATATATTAAATATTAGTGTTAGTATTTAGCAAAATTTTCTTATTTTTCCTTAATAAATTGTACTTTTGGGGGGAAGATCTAATTGGCTTTTTTAGGTAGTTCATGAATTGGACAGCATCCCATTAGCAACTAGAAGAGCACTCCAAGGGGTTGTACAAAATGAACGGTTTTTATAGGAAGAAGGGTGGGGCAAGGAAGCAACTAACACAAGAAAAGAAAG
Organism: Bos javanicus; assembly: GCF_032452875.1. Classification (NCBI taxonomy): domain Eukaryota; kingdom Metazoa; phylum Chordata; class Mammalia; order Artiodactyla; family Bovidae; genus Bos; species Bos javanicus. The sequence continues at coordinate 36,827,112 of NC_083869.1, forward strand.
AATGTTTTTAGGCCAGGACATCTTTTTGAGGTCAAAGGAAGGCAGGGATTTTTTTATGGTGCAGATTGCTTCTTTTTCTTCTGAGGAGGGTGTTAGATGGAGAAGACTCATGTGACAGATTACTTCGTTGGTGCAGACTAGAACATTATGAACTGGTTAAGATTGTATTTCTGGGGAAGTGTGTAACTTCCAATGTCAGGTCTTAAGTCTAGGTTTGATATTATGGGCTTTAGCACAAGCAATGCCATTTTGGGCCTGTGGTTTTCTCTTAACAATTCTCTCCCCTTTGATAAGACTCTCAGCTTAATAGAGAGATTTGAGTAAAAATCAATGTATTAGTGTCACTCTCAGCGAATTTGCAGCTTTGTTGATCCTTGGTGTGGCATGAGGTTTTTGGTTAATCTCCATGACATCTATGGATCACAGTTCCAGGTTATGGATTTTAAGTTGGTTGTTCTCTTGGTTACTTTTCTGACATTCCAGGCTTAGGGATATCATTTGCTTGGCAGTTAGCTGCTTCAAAACACATTTAAAGTTTTTGAGAGAATACAACATCAGGGAGATTATTATGATTTAACTGTAAGCAGGATATTTGCCACTGTATGGAGTGCACTTCGGAGCCCTGATTCCCAAGACCCAAACCAATCAAAGAAGGACCTCCTTGAAGGAGTCACCCTTTTAAGTCAAGTGGCTTACTCAGTGGTCTTATGTAGCTGTGTTTTAACTTGCCCAGAATTATCGGTCCAGATACAACAGGTGGTGTTGGCCATAGCACACATACCTTTCTTGCTTAGCTAGAAGGTAATCAAGGGCTATTATATTATCAAGAACAACTTTGGCCAGAGAGTGTTAGGATCTTTTCTGGGCAGCTAATGCTTTATCAGCAGCAAATTCTGTAGTACTTTCAAGAGTTAAGGAGAGATTTCTGATTATATTCTCATTCATATTTACTCCTAACCAGGGAAATATATGCCTGCCAAAGGAAGCAAACCCTATATCATGAAAATCCTCCTGGTAGGTTTTTGGTTTTTTTTTTCCCTTTTTAGAACAGTTAAGGACATAGTTAAATAACCTGAGAAGCATTCCCCAGCTGAGCACCAGCCATCTAAGCATTCATAAGCCCAAGTAGGAGAATAATCATAGACAAATATAAATTCTATCAGAGCATAATTGTCTGTTCAAATCAGAAGGAAGTTAGATTTTTTTCTAGCCTGAAATAAAAAGTTATTCTAAATTCCAGAGATCTGCTTCCCTTAGCAGTAGCCTGGGAGATACAGATGAAGGTGTTCTCTTTCAGGCCAATGTCAGCATAAAGGAAAGAAAGAAAAAATGAAAGGATTTCATGTTTAGCCAGACTAGTGAGTCTTGATCAGGCATCTTGGGCAGAAGCAGTCTACATTGATATCAACAACTTCTCTTTGTCAGTTTAATTTGTAGGTCTCCATTGTTTGTTCAGGATCAGGTATCAGGTAGGCCCTTTTTCAGCTGTGTACGCAAGGCTCAATACCTTCTAATTTTATAGCAATATCAGTGGTTAGGAGCAGTTGGTGTTTGGGACTCCAGGGTTGACTCTATTCTTAGTGATTCCAAATCAGAGGTGTGGGAGAAAATGGGAAATGTTTGGTAAGTCTAGCCAAATGTTGAGGAAACTAGAATTCAGATCTAGTCCAATCTATACACACACACACACACACACACACACACATATGTATGTATGTATAAAACAAAAGCTCAAAGACATTAAGAGGACTGTAAAGTCTACAAAGGTACAAAGATAATTTTTCTCTCTACAATCACTCCCACTTTCCCCAGATATAATCATTCCCCAGAGATAATACAAATTGCAAATTTGTATTAAACTTGGCCTGAGTAATCTATAAGTACAGCAAGAATAGTGATTGACCATATAAGTTTACTTAAAAAGTTACTTTGCCTGGAACCTTATAAGCAAGATACCAGGTTGATTTTTCCAAGCAGTTCCTTGAAGCTGTCTGGTCCCATCTGAGTCTATGCACATCTCTCTCAAATTATATTCCAGTTAAATCCTTGGTGCTGCTGCTGAGTCGCTTCAGTCGCGTCCGACTCTGTGCGACCCCATAGATGGCAGCCCACCAGGCTCCCCTGTCCTTGGGATTCTTCAGGCAAGAACACTGTTGTGAGTTGCCATTTCCTTCTCAAATGCATGAAATTGAAAGTGAAGTCGCTCAGTTGTGTCCGACTCTTCGCGACCGCATGGACTGCAGCCCACCAGGCTCCTCCGCCCATGGGATTTTCCAGGCAAGAGTACTGGAGTGGGTTGCCATTGCCCTCTCCTTGGTAGATATCCAGTATTTTCCCCCAAATTGGACTCTCTATGATTTTTCCTGCATTTAAATAAATTGTTTAGTCTTTTTTGCTTATGTATATCTCCTTAAGATAGAGAGGCTAAATATTAAATCTATACCTCATATATGATTTAATATTAATCTTTTTATATTACATGTATTTTAAATTTTAGTTTTAAATATGCATAGCAACTGTTTTCAGTGAAGTAGATTTATTTGCAAATAAAGTTGAACGAAGTCACAAAATTAAGCAGGCGTTATGATCTCAGGGGAGAATCATTCATCTAGGGGCACTTATAAGTATGTAGGACATTTTGATTTCACAATGACTGAAGGGGAACTATTGACAGTGTTAACCATCTGTAAGGTTTGGAGCAGCCTTACTCCAGTGAATTGTCCCATCTAAGATAATAGCAGTAACTGTGAAACACAGGGCTAAAGTCATATTTTAGAGTTATCATGTTTTAAGAAGACTCACAATTAATTCATAGATTTGCTCAGTTGTGTCCAACTCTTTGTGACCCCATAGACAGTAGCCCATCAGGCTCCTCTGTCCATGGGATTTTCCAGACAAGAATACTGGAGTGGGTTGCCATTCCCTTCTCTAGGGGATCTTCCCGACCCAGGGATCGAACCCAGGTCTACTACATTGCAGGCAGATTCTTTACCATCTGAGCCACCAAGAAAGCCAAGTAGGAAGAAGGAGTTATATAAATAATTACAATGAAGTATGATAAGTACATCAGAACACTTAGATTTCTTGTAAAGAGGTAGCTGTGAGAGGGGTAAGGGTTTAGGGAGCAAGTCATCATTTTGTTAAACTCTTTGAGGGCAAGGACTGCCTGTGTTTTTTCATCTAAAAGTTATATATTTACAACAAATAGCACTGGACCTTAAACTTGGTAGTATAACCATAGTTAATAAATATTAGTGATCAAATAAGTTGATATCCTAGCATTTATTTGGGTGGGTGTACCATCTGAACAAATTTTTTTTAAGTTCTCTTTTTTAAGTCTTTATTGAATTTGCTGTAATAATATTGCTTCTGTTTTATGTTATTTTTGTCTGGAAGACATGTAAGATCTTAACTCCCCAACCATGGGTCAGGTCTGTACCCCCTGCACTGGGAGGCGAAGTCTTAACCATTGGACTTCTGGGGAAGTCTCCTGATCAAATTTTGAAGAATTAATTGATGTATGTCCAGGTAGAAAAAGAGAGAAGGCACAGACAGTCTTAAAAGAACTCAGGCGTTGTAGGAAGTGTTAGCAAATAATGTTGGAAGATGACGCTTAAAAGAAGCATTGAAGAAGCTTGCAAGTATTTAGAAAGGGGGAAAATATGATTAGATTTAGGTTTCAAAAAGGTATCTCTCTTAGCACTGTGGAAGATGTAGAGGGAGAAGAGAGAGACATTTTCATTTCTTAGGCATGAACTTAACACATGTAAGACCTTGTAGGATTGAAATATTACCTGAAAATCAAGTTGTTATACTTTAATTTATATTACTTAGAGTTTATAGTGGGGCTTCCCAGGTCACTAGTGGTAAAGAATCCACCTGCCAATGTGAGAGACGCAGGAGACATGGGTTCAGTCTCTGGGTTGGGAAGATACCCTGGAGTAGGAAATGGCAACCTGCTTCAGTGTTCTTGCCTGAAAAATTCCGTGTGCAGAGGAACCTAGTGGCTGCAGTCCATGGAGTTGCAAAGAGTTGGATAGGACTGACCTACTAAGCACGCATGCACAATTATATTATTCTAGTCTATATATTGTATTGAATAATTTTAATTTCTTAATGCATTTTTTGGTTATTCTTTAAAACTGACCAAATTTTTTAATGTTCAAAATAATTCACTTATGCCAGTGGTTTTTGGATACAGACAGGAGAATAATTAGTAATTTTGCTCAATTTTTTTTAAGTAAGATATTTATAAGCCTAAAGTTACTAAACTGGTTCAACTAAAGATTAGTTACATTTTAAGGTAGTTTGACAATAAGCTTAGTAGTAATTCTCAAGAAAATTCTGAGCTGTATATAGAATTAGATTATTTGATTACTTCTACTCAGCAGATTTATATAAAGCCTGGCACCTTCCACACAAAAACCCAAACAAGGTCACAAAATGAAAGCAGGTATTTTTCAGAGTCAAGTAATAACTTTTAATTTTGAGATCCTCTACATCCTCAAATTCTTTTTTGCTATGCTGATTGTAACTTCTGAGCATAATATAAGTACCACAAATTCTAGATCCTCAATAACTTATTAGTTAAATGTAGTAGAACTTTCTTAATGTGATTTTTAATGTTAAAGTTGGAACTGTGAAATAAATATATTACTATAAAAACAATAATTACATATTTGCCATGTAAAATTATTCATTAATACATTTAAATTCTGAATATTAAATCTGCTTTCCTCATACTTAAAAATAAAAAAGTTTCTTAATGAGAAATGTAAAGGTGACTTTTGCTAAAATGTGGGATAAGTGGGATGTAAAGAAGAAAGCCGTTTATTTAGGTCAGTAAGGCTTTAGGTAAACATTCAGGCAAGAAGCAGGTACAGCTGACAAGCCTTCTCATAAGAAGAGAGAACTGAAAAACTTCAAAGCCATCTGGCTGGTGCCATTTAACGTAGGGACAAAGTCCTAGTCATTAATGACAGCATTACCATATTCCAGCCATAAAACTAATACATGGGAAGTGTCTAGATGTGTTAGGTGATTCTGAGTATCAGAAAAAAGATAGACTCTTATTAAAGGAAGAAGGAAAAGTATCTTAACTTTTATTTAGAATATTTAAATATGGGTAATTAAATTTCACTTGTCATGGGGTTCTCAAGGCAAGAATGCTGAAGTGTCTGCCATTCCCTTCTCCAGTGGGCCATGTTTTGTGCTGCACTCAATATGCCAGCAAATTTGGAAAACTCAGCAGATTGGAAAAGGTCAGTTTTCATTCCAATCCCAAAGAAAGGCAATGCCAACGAATGCTCAAACTACCACACAATTGCACTGTCTCACATGCTAGCAAGATAATGCGCAAAATCCTTCAAGCTAGGCTTCAACAGTACGTGAACAGAAAACTCCCAGATATACAAGCTATATTTAGAAAAGCCAGAGGAACCAGAGATCAAATTGCCAACATCCACTGGGTCATAGAAAAAGCAAGAGAATCTAGAAAAACATGTGCTTCATTGACTACCTGAAAACCTTTGACTGTGTGTATCACAACAAACTGTGGAAAATTCTTCAAAAGTTGGGAATACCAGACCACCATTCCTGCCTCCTGAGAAATCTGTATGCAGATCAAGAAGCAACACTAGAACCAGACGTGGAACAACAGACTGGTTCCAAGTTGGGAAAGGAGTACATCAAGGCTGTATATTGTCACCTTGCTTATTTAACTTATATGCAGAGTACATCATGTGAAATGCTAGGCTGGGTGAAGCACAAGCTGGAATCAAGATTGCTGGGAGAAATATCAATTACCTCAGATATGCAGATGACACCACACTTATGGTAGAAAGGGAAGAGGAACTGAAGAGCTTCTTGATGAAAGTGAAAGAGGAGAGTGAGAAAGCTGGCTTGAAACTCAGCATTGAAAAAACTAAGATCATGGTATCCGGTCCCATCACTTCATGGCAAATAGGTGGGGAAAGAGTGGAAACAGTGGAAACAGTGACAGGCTTTGTTTTTTGGGGCTCCAAAATCACTGCAGATGGTGACTGCAGCCATGAAATTAAAAGATGCTTGCTCCTTGGAAAAAAAGCTATGACAAATCTAGACAGCATATTAAAACCAGAGACATTACTTTACCAACAAAGGTCCATCTAGTCAAAGCTATGGTTTTTCCAGTAGTCATGTTTGGATGTGAGAGTTGGACTGTAAAGAAAGCTGAGTGCCAAAGAATTGATGCTTTTGAACTGTAGTGTTGAGAGTCCCTTGGACTGGCAAGGAGATCAAATTAGTTAATCCTAAAGTAAATCAGTCCTGAATTGATGCTTTTGAACTGTGGTGTTGGAGAAGACTCTTGCGAGTCCCGTGGACTGCAAGGAGATCAGTCCTGGGTGTTCATTGGAAGGACTGATGTTGAAACTGAAGTTCTAATACTTTGGCCACCTGATGTGAAGAACTGACTGTCTTTTCTAATGGAAAAGACTCTGAAGCTAGGAAAGATTGAATGCAGGAGGAGAAGGGGATGACAGAGAATGAGATGGTTGGATGACATCACTGACGCAATGGACATGAGTTTATCAAGCTCTGGGAGTTGGTGATGGACAGGGGAAGCCCCGCATGCTGCAGTCCATGGGGTCACAAAGAGTCCGACATGACTGAGCAACTGACCATACTGTACATTATATCCCATGAGGTTTATATACGATTCTCTTCATCTGTTTTAAGCACCCTCTTTCCCCCCACCCCCTGCCTCATCTATTGCCTCTGGCAACCACCAATGTGTTCTCTGTATCTATAAGTTTGGTGGTTTTGTTGTGTATGTGTTGTTTTTTCTTTTTTAAAATTCCATGTATAAGTGAGATCATATGGCATTAATCTTAGCCATATTTTAGTTAGCATAATGCCCTCAAGGTACAAACGCATCACAGATGGCAGGATTTCCTTCTTTTTTATTGCTGAATAATCTTATCTATCTATATATTTTTACTTTTTTTCTTTAACCATAGATAGTTGACACAGGTTGTTTCTATGTCTTGGCTGCTGTAAATATTGCTACAGTGAACATAGGGATGCATATATGTGGTCCAGTTAGTATTTTCATTTTCTTTGGATAAATACCCAGATGTGGAATTGTTGGGGCATATGGTGGTTCTGATTTTAACTTTTAAAAAATTAATTAATTAATTTGGTCACACCAGGTCTTTGTTGTGGCATCTGGGATCTTTAGTTGTGGCATGTGGAATCTAATTTCCTTATCAGGGATAGAACCCAGGCCCTCTGCATTGGGAGCCTGTAGTCTTAACAACTGGATCCCCAGGGAAGTCCCATTTCTTTTTTTCTTAATATTCTTTTCTATTATGGTTTATCATAGGACACTGAATATAGTTCTCTATGCTATACAGTAGGACCTTGCTGTTGTCTTAATTTCTCTTTCTGATAGTTCATTTTTAGTGTATAGAAACACAACAGAATTTTGCATATTAATTTTGTATCCCGAAGCTTTACTGAATCCCATTTTTCAATTGTGACTAGTTTTTTTTTGGTAGAATTTTATGGTTTTCTGTATATAATATGTCACCTGTAAGTAGAGACAGTTTTACTCCTTCCTTTTTTATTTAGATGTCTTTTTTTTCTGTTTCTTATCTAACAGCTCTGGCTAGAGCTTCCAATACTAACTACAAACTGCTTTAAAAAAATAAAGTCTATAAAAACCAACCAACCTATATGAAAATCCTTGCAATAACCTGTAATACCCTGCACGATCATCCGGGTTTGATTTCCGGGTTGGGAAGATCCCCTGGAAAAGAAAATGGCAATCCACTCCAGTATTCTTGCCTGGAGAATCCCATGGACAGAGGAGCCTGGCAGGCTATAGTCCACGGGGTCACAAGAGCTGGACACGACTTAGCGACCAAACCACCACTGATCATCCTTATAGCCCCTTAGCTTTTTTTTCATCATGTGACATGATTGCGCGACTACACTTTCTTTTTTTCAGATAACCTCTTGGCTTGTTCTTATTTCTTTCAACTGCTGCTTGAGAGGGTTGGTGACTCCTTCCTTTAATACCCTAACCAAAATTGGAAACCCTTCACCTTTCACTTACTCTCTATCCCTTTTTATGCTCTGTTTTTTCTTATGGCACTTACACCCTTCAAATATTTTTATTATAGTTTTTCTGCAGAAGAAGGCAAGAATTATTTTTGTTTTGGTTCACTAGCAAATAGTATCTAGACAGCACTTGGCACCTGGTAGGCACTGAATACATTTTTCGTGGAATAAATGAATCTCGTGTTGTTATAATTGATGTACTTGTCTCTATTTCAGTTGCCTATAAGCTTGATAGGCAAGTGCTGCAACTTCTCAGTCTGTTTCTTCAGGGTTTAGCACACATGGTTGCATATATTTGTTTGATTTATAAAAAAATGCTTCTCATTTTACAGAAGTATAATCATAACAAAATAACACTGGAAATTTTTCGCTTATGTTTACAAGTATGTTTTTAGTTGCCATGGATACTTCATAATTGTACATATCATTTTGTTGAGTTAACTTTCAAAATTCTTATGAAACTATGTAGGAATTAATACAATCAATAGCAGCAAAAAATTCTCTAGGGCTGATCTTTAGTCCTCAACTGTTTATTATTATCAGAATTTAAGTTTTTTGCAATGTGTCTTTATTACAGGTAAGGTTTCAATTAATAGTTTAGGAAGGCTTTAATTCAGTAACTTGCAAATATAACATGTTATGAAAAATGCATGAAAATTGGCATTTAAACAGCCCGTATATTTCTGTTGTGAAAAGATTCACTTTTAAGTAGTGCAAACTGCCCTAGTGCATTTATATTTTTTCTTGGTACTTGTTTTTATTACAAATATACTTTTATTTGGAAAAACTCAAATCCATCAGTTTATAAAGTAAATGTATCCCCGTTGGCCCTGCCAATTGCCATTTCGAAAATCGTTCTTAAAAATGTTTGCTCTGTATCCTTTCAAACCTTTTTATTTGCATATGACTAGGTGCTTCCCAGGTGACTCAGTGGTAAAGAATCTACTTTCCAATGCAGGGGACCTAAGAGATGTGTGTTCAATCCCTGGGTCAGGAAGATCCCCTGGAAGAGAAAATGGCAACTCGCTCCAGTATTCTTGCCTGGAAAATTCCATGGACAGAGGAGCCTGGTGGACTACAGTCCATTGGGTCACAAAGAGTGGGACATGACTGAGCATGAATGCACATATGTAAATAAATGTATATATATGGTTGGCCCTCCGTATACATGGGTTCCACATCAGTGGATTCAACCAGCCTTGGACTGAAAATATTTAGGAAAAAGAAATTCCAAAAAGTACCAGAAAGCAGAACTTGAATTTGTTGAACTGGCAACTATTTACATAGCATTTACATTGTATTTACTACTATTTACATAGCATTTACTTTGTGTTAGGTATTATAAATAATCTGGAGAAGATTTAAAGTATACTGGAGGATGTGCATAGATTAGCAAATACTGTGCCATTTTATATCAAGGACTTGAGCCTTTTCAGATTTTAGTATCCTTGTGGGTCCTGGAACCAGTTCCCTGTAGATACAGAAGGACAAGTGCATACGTAAAAACTAAAATTAAAAAAAAGTTAATGTCTAAGTTATCCTAAGATAAGTAGTTTATCTCTTTGAACTTGTGTCACAGAGATCTGCTACTGCTACTGCTAAGTTACTTCAGTCGTGTCTGACTCTGTGCGACCCCATAGACCGCAGCCCACCAGGCAAGAACACTGGAGTGGGTTGCCATTTCCTTCTCCAATGCATGAAACTGAAAAGTGAAAGTGAAGTCGCTCAGTCATGTCCGACTCTTAGCAACCCCATGGACTGCAGCCTACCAGGCTCTTCTGCCTATGGGATTTTCCAGGCAAGAGTACTGGAGTGGGATGCCATCGCCTTCTCTGCACAGAGATCTAAAATGTCAATAAATGTCAATAAATAAAGTGTCTTCTTTGTAAAATTGCACAGTGATGTTTAATTTTTTAATAATTTTTTGACAGTTTATCTCTAATTATAATTAACAGTCAGTTCAGTTCAGTTCAGTCGCTCAGTCGTGTCCGACTCTTTGCAATCCCATGAATCGCAGCACGCCAGGCCTCCCTGTTCATCACCAACTCCCGGAGTTCACTCAGACTCACGTCCATCACGTGGGTGATGCCATCCAGCCATCTCATCTTCTGTCGTCCCCTTCTCCTCCTGCCCCCAATCCCTCCCAGCATCAGAGTCTTTTCCAATGAGTCAACTCTTTGCATGAGGTGGCCAAAGTACTGGAGTTTCCGATTCAGCATCATTCCTTCCAAAGAAATCCCAGGGCTAATCTCCTTCAGAATGGACTGGCTGGATCTCCTTGCAGTCCAAGGGACTCTCAAGAGTCTTCTCCAACACCACAGTTCAAAAGCATCAGTTCTTCGGCACTCAGCCTTCTTCACAGTCCAACTCTCACATCCATAGAGGACCACAGGAAAAACCATAGCCTTGACTAGATGGACCTTTGTTGGCAAAGTAATGTCTCTGCTTTTGAATATGCTATCTAGGTTGGTCATAACTTTCCTTCCAAGGAGTAAGCGTCTTTTAATTTCATGGCTGCAGTCACTATCTGCAGTGATTTTGGAGCCCAAAAAAGTAAAGTCTGACACTGTTTACACTGTTTCCCCATCTATTTGCCACGAAGTGATGGGACCGGATGCCATGATCTTCGTTTTCTGAATGTTGAGCTTTAAGCCAACTTTTTCACTCTCCACTTTCACCTTCATCAAGAGGCTTTTTAGTTCCTCTTTACTTTCTGCCATAAGGGTGGTGTCATCTGCATATCTGAGGTTATTGATATTTCTCCCAGCAGTTTTGATTCCAGCTTGTGTTTCTTCCAGCCCAGCATTTCTCATGATGTACTCTGCATATAAGTTGAATAAGCAGGGTGACAATATACAGCCTTGATGTACTCCTTTTCCTATTTGTGGGTTATACAAATTTAAATATTTTCTGCTGTAGAGTGTATTATGAATCTACAAAGAGGGTAAATTATGTTCAGAATTTCCTGAACTTATATGACTAATATTTTCATGAGGCTTGTAATTCTTTCAAAGCACATGTCATTTTACTGGTTCTCTATTAAAAGTATTTGTAACTGTGGTCAGTCTTCTTATGTTACTTGTAAGGAAATTGAGACTCAGGTAGTAGGAAATTGAAACCATACCCTTTGTTTCTTAATTCTTGTCCCATGTTGCTCCTGTTGCTTTGAATTTAATCTTCATTTAGTACTTTTTCCTGAATTCAAATGTAAAAGTTAGAGACTGGAATTTTTTATAAGGAAAATATGTTTTGTATATTGATACTATGATAAGGTAACATTGGTATGTCTTTAGGTTTTTCTTTATGTCAGTATTGCTATGTCTTGGTAGGCAATTCTTTGCAAGGTGAGGAAAAGTTAGGATTCAGTCAAGTTTCTCTTTGAAGTGTACAGGCTTCCCTGGTAGCTCAGCTGGTAAAGAATCTTCCTGCAATGCAGGAAACCCTGGTTCGATTCCTGGATTGGAAAGATCCACTGGAGAAGGGATAGGCTACCCACTCTAGTGTTCTTGGGCTTCCCTGGTGACTCAGCTGGTAAAGAATCCGCCTGCAATGTGTGAGACCTGGGTTTGATCCCTGGATTGGGAAGATCCTCTGGAGAAGGGAAAGAGGCTACCCACTCCAGTATTCTGGCCTGGACAATTCCATGGACTGTATAGTCCCTGGGATTGCAAAGACACACAACTGAGCAACTTTCACTAATGCAGTTTACTGCAGAAAAGAAAATATTTAACTTTGTGTAATCCACTCTTTTTCATTATTAGAGACAAAAGGAATTATGAAAAATTACACAGCTTTCCTTATGTCACTTAAGTCCTCTGATATAAATGAACTACTAGTTCCTTTCTCATGTTGAATAATTCTTTCAATTACTTTAAGTTACTTTGAAAGTAGTATGGAGTTTGGATGTGTCTAGTAAATTTCTTAGCTACTTCTTTTGCCTTAGTCTTCATCATTCAAGTTACCAGTTCTAATTATTGTGTGTATAGGAAGAGTCTAGTCAGTCTTGGTTAATTCTAGGTATGTTTTAAAATAGAGATAATGTTGAATCTTGTCACCTTAATTGGTCATACTTTGGCCATTCCCTGAACTAAGTTCCTTCCCTTTTTCTGTGGATATATTCTTGGTTAACCCAATCTCTTTATCAGGAAACAGAAATTTCTTTTTTTTTCGCTGTTAAAGATGTTTCTGTGAGAACTCTCTGTGTCTGATTATTTCCTTAAGATGAAGTAGAATTATTGGATCAAAGAGTGTATACATTAAATTTTATTAGTTTGGCAGATTTCCATACAGAAAAGTTGTGCCAATGTCTATTTTCATTAACTGTGTGAGAGTATGCATTTTCCCACCCTTTTAATCCTTACCAATCTGATAAAGAGAAAACTGTATATTATTTAGATTAATGTTTATTAGAACATTAGATGTAAATCATCATCAGTTTTCTTTGGTATTTATGTTTTCTTTGCAATTACCTGCCTGTATATTTTGTCCACTATTCTTTTAAGTGGATGTCCTATTTTATTTATTCATGAGAATAAAACTTTTACCACATATGTTGCAAATATATTTCTCACAGTTTGTTGTTTACAAACTGTTGTTTAACCTTGTATAAATAACTATCAATTTAATTGTATATATTGTTCTTATATGAGATTTTCATTTTGTAAGTACTAAGATCTTTTTTCCCTGTATATTTTATAGCTTTGATATTAAAATATAAGCTGACTTACTATAGCTAAAAGAACAAAACTGCTAAGTAAGAGAAAACTTTATTTATTTTACATATAATAGGCCAGAGGGGAGTGATTGAGGAATGGCTTTTTTATCCCAACCACATAAATTCTATATGAGAGTCCAAAGTGACTGTACTATTTGTTGCTTTGCTTTCTCCCAGCATCACAAAGGGAGAAAGAAGTGGAAAGTAAGCCTGTTTTAAGAATATAACTTGGAAGTTGCACAAAGCACTTTGTTCATATCAGGTTGTCCAGAACTTAGTTGCAGGCTACGAGAGAGCTTTGGAAGATGAAACTGACAACTGACCGTGAAGTGTCCAGGTAAAATGTGGGTTTTTGTGTAGTGTTGGGGAATAGAGTTCTGTCACTTGGCTAAAAAGGAGAGATGGATATAGAGGGGATAAAAAGTAGTTTGTGACACAGGTACCATGATTACTTAGCTGGAGGTCATTATTTGTGCCAAAGTGATTCTGCTGATATTTTTAAATGTTTCCTTTTTAGTCCTATTTGGAAATCTGGAGTTGTGTGTTATGGATTCAATTTAATTTTTCTCTTAAATTTCTGGTCAGTTGTCCCAACACTGTTTATGGAACATTTATCCTTTCTTTTCACTAATTTGAAATACAACTTAAAAAATATATACTAGTTTTTTTCACAGGGTTGTTTTTGTATTCTTTGTTTTTTTCCAACTTATTTCTTCTCTGGTACCTCACTTTTAATTGCCAGTTTTTTAAGTTTTGGTATTTCTTAGGGTTAACCTCTCATCCTTGCTCATTTATTTCAGAATTCTGTTAATGATATTTTTCGGGTATATTGTGACTGTATTTGTCAAGTTCCAGAAAATAACCCTTTGCGTTTTGATTGGGATTAGATTAAATTCACAAATTTTAATTCATTATGTTGTTTTATTTCATTTTATAATTTATAGAGACAGAATTTTTCATTATTTTCCTGAGAATAGAGAGTAGTCATTCATTCTTGTTTCCTGACATACATCTTTTTCATTAATCTTTCATATACTGTGTTTATTTCATGCCTTTTAATGACAGAATTTTTGTTCATCTCCCTTTTTCTCAGGATAGATTTATATAGACCTATTATTAAGAATATGCAGGTAGATTCTTGATTTCCATCCCTGTTTACTTGATACTGTCTTATATCCAGAAGGGTTTGATAATATAGCTTTATTCAATCATTTAGTTCCTCGTTCTGTAGCCTAAGAGGGTTAAGGAGGACCTTTGACTTTTGTTGATTTTTTTTTCCTTTGAAACCATTACTTTAGCATCTAGCCTCATACCTTTGAAAAAATGCCTGACGAGTCCCCAGTTCTGTTTTCATTTCCACTTTAGAGTGCCCATTTGGTAAGGAGATATTTGAAATTTTAGCCTGCTACCTTAGAGCTCTCTACCTGGTGAGACTTTATCCATCCATGCTCCCATCCCTACCAAGTGCAGCCTCTGTCATTGTTATTCTAGAGCTCTGAAAAAACTCCAGGGAGATTGGTATCTACCTCTCCTATAGTATCCTCCTTATATATTGCCAACTTGACAAATTCTCCCTCTAACCACACCCCATAATCAGAGCAAGCCTTAACTACTCTTTGGAATCTAGGTCAGAGGTAAACTGTGAGGACTGGCTCTATTCATTCTCTTTCAGCTGTGCTTCTGCAGTAATGAATGCTTTTGATCAATGGCAAAATAAGCATATCCCAATGTGGACAGGCCTTTTACTGTGAGTGACTCTCTTCTGTCTTCATTTCCTTTTCCTAATTTGATCCTTTATTTTCTTGGTTCTGGTTATAAATACAATGATTCAGGTTAAAACCTTCTCAGTGAAGAGCTTATCTTGAGAGTCAGAACTGAAACACCATTATTTATTGTTTGCTCTCCTGTTGGTTCTTCCATACTTGCTCAAAAAAAAAAAGCTTTTAAAATCACTATCTGATTCCGTTTTTATATTCTCTATATATTTTTTATTCTGTTTTTATAGTGTAGTAGAAATTTTGGAAATAGTACATGTTTGCTTATTGCAAAGCATCACAAAATAAAGTGCCAAGGTGCCTATGGTTCCATAAGGTATCTAGCACATATTATATAAGATAATCTTGATGGTTTATATCTAGTAAGATAGTCACACTATCCTATTTTTGGTTCTGCATAACCATTTTCTTTTTATATTTCCCTTCATTTGCTCCTGTCACGTGATCAAGAGAAGTACTTCCAGTTGTTTAGGTTTGGAGCACACTGGTGTTTAAGTCCTCTGTGATCTGCCACTTTACTGTCTGTATAAAATTTTGGTAAAATCATTTAATCTCTCTCTTCACTTCAATTTCCTTTCCTGCAGTGATACTTGCTTTATGTACTTCATTAATATGTTAAGAAATATGAAAATACGTGTAAATTATTTTCATAAGTTGCAAAATTTCATTCCAGTAGACAAGATTAGAGCAAGGACGCCAAAAAAAATTCCAGGAGATAGTTTTGGAGTTCTATCAGAAGACTGTTTACTACTTATATCTTTTCTCTAGTTAAACCAGAGCATTAAACCCTTTAATAAATATAAAGTTTCACTAACCTTTTTGTGATGTATATTCTTTATAGAGCTTATCTATTGATGATGTAAGGCAAAAACCAAGAATAATATATAATGTGAGAAAGCAACAGTGTCCAGTCCTCTGTGTGTGATATCAACATAAATACTTTAATATTGTCGAAATGAGTTTTGTCTGAATGTATGACTTCTAATTTACTAAGGCTCAGATTGATAGAAAGTTAACATAAAAATAGATGGGAAAAAAGCACTCTAATCTGCTTAGCTCATGTGTTCATGGTTTGTGTTAACCATCTTAAGCTATGCTTCCTTTTAATCATTATAAACTGAGACTCAGTGAATAATAAGATAAAACTTATAATTGAAAGGAAAAGTAAGATTAAAATATAATGAAAGAAGAAACAAAAAGGCTTCTGAAAAATTAAAACAATGAAGCAGCAAAAAAGGAAATAAACCAAAAGTAAGATAAAATATTTTAAATGCATAGAATAAAAATAAAGTGCTTATAGAGTCTCATAAGTATTAGACACAGAAGTTGACATTTTATTCATTCTGCTATTACTGAATTGTAGTTGCCAATCACCACTCTGGCTGAGTCAACAGAAAACTGATTTGACCCATGAAATGTTAGTCAGCAAGAACTGAATTCAGTGACATAAAAACTTTTTTCAACATCTGTAACACTATAAACAAATGTCAGTTCAGTTCAGTCACTCAGTCATGTCCAACTCTCCGACTCCATAAACAAACATAGCTAGAGGTAATTGCCCACCAGTACTGAATCTTAATCTAAATTACTGACCAAGGTACAGAATTCCCTTATGCAAATGACCCCATTATATTTGCCCAGTTTCATGAAAGTCATGGATCTGACATTGTTCACAATTAGGTATGATAAATTGACCGTGCTTTTAAATTACATATAGTTTTTAAAATTACTTTTCTAAGAGCTGTGGTGGTGGTTTAGTTGCTAAGTCATGTCCAACTCTTGCTACCTCAAGGACTGTAGACTTGGAATCCCAGACTCCTCTGTCCATAGGATTTCCCAGGCAAGAATACTGGAGTGGGTTGCCATTTCCTTCTCCAGGGGAACTTCCCAACTCAGGAATTGAACCTAGGTCTCCTGCACTGCAGACAGATTCTTTACTGATTGAGCTATGAGGGAATCCTATATGTTAAAATTCCTTGTATTCTTTAGTGTTTTGAATTAGAGTTCCATATGTAGCTTCTGCCTAAGCAAATTTTTGACTCTTTATATGTAGTTTCAGACTGCAGAAAAGTTGCAAGAATAAGAATTCTGGAGAATACCCAACATAGCCTTGATCCTTTTCCTAAATTCACCTACTTTTTTTGTTGTTGTTCTGAATCATTTGAGTGGTGACCCTTTAACCCTAATGCTTCAGTGTTTAATCCTTAAGAATAAGGATAAAGTTATAATCTCCTGTGCATATTTCTGTTTTATGGAGGGAATATTGTCCTTAGTATTCTTTTTTTTTTTTTTTTGCTTCCATTCTACACAGAATCCATTCTAGGATCAAGCTTTGAAATTGACTGTCATTTCTCTTTGGTTTCCTTTAAGCTGTAAGTTCTCTACAGGTTTCTTTAACCCTGATATGTTTGAAGAAAATATTCCCCCCACCATCCCCCACCCCACCACTTTCTTTCCAGTTGAGTGCTACTGATTTAGGATTGGCTGATGTCTCCTCATGGTTAGATTCAAGTTACACATTCCAGGTCAGAACACTACAGAATACTTGCATTGTTAGTGACCACCTTTATGTTCCGTTCATTGCAGTTAACTCATTGGACTTCCTTCCTGCTTTGCCCTAGTTGTACTGCACACAATCAGGATGTCATGTAAGTGTGCTCTTAAAAGAACACATGGCGTTATGGGGATGGATGTTGGTAATAGTTGCACAACAGTGTGAATATATTTAATGCCATTGAACTGTACAATGGTAAATTTTATGTTTATTTTGACACAATAAAAAAGAGGAAAAAAGAATATATGGTAGACATAGCTTTTATATTTTTGTGAAGCCAATCAAGAACTAGTTGCCTAGAATATAGTCTTATACATATAATACATCCTTAAAAAATACTTAGTATAGATATTTGATAGTTACTAGCATCATGATTTAAATTAGTAGATACGGTACAGGAACAAATTTTATTCCATATGTGACTTGCTTTTCTTGTGATGGTATACTGTTTTGTTTACTGTATACAGATGTTATACTGATGTTTACCAACTGTCTTGCCCTTTGCAATTTGAAATTTTAGTTTTCAGCATTAAGATGTTTTTGGTATTCCTGTGTCAGGACAAAAAGCAAAAAAATAATAAAAATTGTTTGTTTAATACATTGCTATACTTTATAAAGAAGTTATCCATCTCTTAATGTCCCTCTGTGATCAAAATGTATATGAAATATGCTATCCTCAAATCATTAGTTATGTACCTTTTAACTTGACTTATCGGAGTCACCCCGATAAGTGGCACCCCACTCCAGTACTCTTGCCTGGAAAATCCCATGGACAGAGGAGCCTGGAAGGCTGCAGTCCATGGGGTTGCTGAGGGTTGGGCACGACTGAGCGACTTCACTTTCACTTTTCACTTTCATGCATTGGAGAAGGAAATAGCAACCCACTCCAGTGTTCTTGCCTGGAGAATCCCAGGGACGGGGGAGCCTGGTGGGCTGCCGTCTATGGGATTGCACAGAGTCGGACACTACTGAAGTGACTTAGCAGCAGTAGCAGCAGCAGCTTGACTTATAATAGTTATATAGAATTTTTTCTATTAAGATTGCTCCTATATTGTGGTATTAACAGTTAGTAGAAGCAGCTACATAGTCTCGAAATATAAGAAATCTAAACTAGATTATTACTATTGTTATTGAATCAAAATTAGTTTATGAAGTGTGAATTCCCACATAAATATTTAAAAATTATTTTAAAGAACTTTTGTTGTTTACCTTTAAGGAAGTTGTAGATCCAAAGGATTCACCTACTGCCTGTGAGGTATGACGGAAGTAGGATTAAGAGTATAGCACCTGAGGATCGATATCACTCCAAATAATTTCCTGAATCTTTTTTTACTTATTTATTTTGTTATTTGACTGTGGTGGGTCTTCATTGCTGCATGCAGGCTTTCTTCGTTCGCAGTGAGTGGGGGCTATTCTCTAGTTGTGGCGCACAGGCTTCTCATTCCAGTGGCTTCTCTTGTTTATGGAGCACGGGCTCCAGGCATGTAAGTCAATAGTTGCAGCATGGAGGCTCAGTAGTTGTGGCTCACAGGCATAGTAGTTTTGTGGCATGTAGTCGCACAGAGTCGGACACGACTGAAGTGACTTAGCAGCAGCAGCAGCAGCAGCAGCACCAGTATCCTCCCGGACCAGGGATTGAACCTTTGTCCTCTGCATTGCAGGGTGAGCTTTCAACCACTGGACCACCAGAGAAGCCCTGATTTCCTGAATCTTAAGCTAGAACAGGCATAGATATGTCCCATAATGGTTGCTTTGGTTCTGTCATCTGTTGCAGAGATTTTGAGACTGTGTCTGTTCAAGGGCTGGATGCATTTCATTTATTGAACATCTATTATGGATTATTCATTGGGAAAACAAAGATGCACAAAACACATTCTCTGCCCTCAAAGAGTGGGAAGGAATCATTAACAAATACCCACTTGAAAGACCAGGCTTCCCAGGGGGTGCTAGTTGTCCACCTGCCAGTTCGGGAAACAGAAGAAACACAGGTTTGACCCCTGGGGTAGGAAACGTCAACCTACTCTAGTACTCTTGCCTAGAGTATCCCATGGACAGAGGAGCCTGGCAGGTTAGAGTCTGTAGGGTTGCAAAGAGTCAAACAGGACTGAAGCAACTTAACTAGCACACAATTGAAAAATCAGGTGATTACTGTAAGATTAGACTCCAGAGATCATAGCAATGAGGTATATATGTTCTAGTTCTGTTAAGTGTAGGGCCTTTACAAAAAATGAATTTTTATTTTATTTTGTTCTCAATTTTTATTTTAATAAATTCTAGCTATTTTCAATAGAACCGTTATACTGTCATTTTGAAGTTTAGAATTTGGAAGACCTAAGAGGGTTTTCATAGATCTCCTTTAAATTGTCTCAGTTAGGTAATAAAATCAAAGCATTTATCATTCAAATATTGGTATTCAGAATCCATATCACTTTCATTACTGTATCCTTGAAAGAGGTACGTTTTCTAGAATAGAAGTAACTTAAAAGTTGCTAATAGAAGCAAAATGTATCTGTATAAATTTAAACTGCGGTTTCAGAGATTTGTTTTCTATTACTATATAATATGATTGTCTGTTTTCCAGGGTAGAGAAATTAAAGTAGAATGGTTTATAAATAGACATAATTAAATGTGTTTTTAAGAGAACATCTATCTAAAAAGACCCTGTTTTGAATCTTTCTATTTATTACTTCAGTGCTATTCAGTTACTGTATTTTCACTGGGAATTGTATTACTTATTTCTAATAATCTGAATGTGATACATTCTCCACAATCAAGATTAAATCTTTTTCACTTTTCTCAAGTTCTTAACCCCTTTATAGTTCCTTGCAATGTTTTTTAAAACTTAAATGTTTTTAAACATTGCAAACATACAGACTATAAAATGATACAATGAAAATGTATATACTGTACATACTATCTTATTTTAATAAAAGCCAGCCTTTTACCTCATATACTTTAGCTTATTATTTTAAATGAATAAAAACAGATACATTTGAAACCTTTTATAATGGGAAACCCAATTTCATTTTCTTTCTTCCCTCTCTCTGCAGAAGAGAGATTTATGTTGATCACTCCTATGAAAGTGTCTGTACATTTTTGTACCACACATGACTTCCCAGGTGGCTCAGACGGTACAGCGTCTGCCTGCAATGCGGGACCAGGGTTCAATCCCTGGGTTGGGAAGATCTCCTGGAGAAGGAAATGGCAACCCACTCCAGTATTCTTGCCTGGAGAATCCCATGGACTGATAAGCCTAGTAGGCTACAGTCCATGGGGTCACAAAGAGTTGGACACGACTGAATCACTTCACTTCACTTCACTTCTTCATGTGTATAATATGCAGTATTATTGGCATGTTTTAAAACCTCATGTAGCATTATACTGTATAGCAATTTCCAATCTGCTTTTTTCACTACTTTTAAAAAATAATTTATCCATTTTTATTCATGTATTGTAAATCATCATAATTGCTGAACAGTATTTCATTGTATGACTATAATACAATTATCTGTTCACCTAATACTGGATAGGTAGAGTGTTTATAATTTTTCACTGTAAATGTCACAAGGAACATTCTTGTACTTGTCTCCTTAAGCATAGCTTTGTGAGTACTGATAGGTATGTATCTAGGACTGGATTTGCACCTTGAAATGATTAGCTATTGACAAATTACTCTCTCTTTGGTAGTCGTACAATTAGCCTTCCACAGACTACAGACAGGTCTATATTGTGATTTGGGACATTTATGACCTCATGACTGCTAGTGGATCACACCTGCCCACCCCTCAAGTTGTCCCCTTCACTGTTCCCAAGTGACCCCAAGCTCCCAGTTCCTGCACATGGGGGACAGGGTCTGGGGCTGCTGTTCTGGCAGTAGGTGCTTGGCTTTTTAAAACATCATCATGCAGGGAAGTTGCTGTGACAAAACGCATGCAAATTTCCATTTCTTTTGGTTCTGAATGAATTTGATATGCAGACTTAATTTTTTTTTTTTTGCCAATCTGACTGGTTATTAATGATGGGATTGTTATTTTAAATTCTCAGATTTTCATAGGTTTATGAGTCATCTAGTTTTTTTTGTGAATTGCTTATTCATTTTTTTCAAAATTAAATCTGTTTCTTACTGTACGTATATCCTAAATGTTTTGGAGATGTCTTCTTTCATTTGGCACCTTGTCCTTTCACTTTGATTTAAGTGTCTTTGTTGTGTAGAAGCTTAAAAATTAATTAATTTTCAAAGTTTTGTTATTTTATGATTAAAAAATTTCCCTGTTGTTTCATTGCTCAGTGAGAACCCCAAACTTAGTGCCTTTAATCAACAAGAGTTGTTTTATTATGTCTTCTGATTCCTGTGTGTTAGAAATTCAGACAGACTATACGGCAAGGTCGTTGTGTTTCTGCTGCATGTGCCTCAGATGGAGTGACTGGTAGTCTGGGATGGCTTGACTGCTGAGGGCTAGAGATAAAGTTTATTGGCGTCTTCTGGTAGTTACTAGTTGTTGACTGGGACTTCATCTTGGTTACCAGCCAGAAATCCTACACACTTAACTTATTTCATTGAGTAGGAATTACAGTATTAGGTAAAAGTGGTAACATCAAACATTTAGCTCCACCCCCCCCATTTTCCTTTATTGGTAATGCTTCTTTATTTTACTTATCATTTGTGACTATTAATGTATTGTCATCTTAAAGAGATTGTCTGCTGTTACACTGAGTTGGATGAGAGTTTTTAATCACAGTTTACAGTTAAGTTTTATTGAATCCTTTTTTTTTTGCATTTTTGAGAAGATATTATAATTTTCTCTTTTTAATTCATTAATACTGTGCCTATAATTAATAGCTTTTGAAAAACAGATTCATCATTTTATTCTGAGTGAAATCTACTGAATCATGATTTGTTAATAGTATTTTAATATTTTGTTTGACTTGATTTACTAGTTTATTTAGAATTTTGCAACTAAAATTGGTTTGGTTTTGCTTTCAAAATTAAACTGGCTTCATAAAGTGAATCATTTCCTCATTTTCATGATAAATAATATATTTTGCAGTAGTTGTTGTTTAGTCACTAAATCATGTCTGACTCTTTTGTGACTCCACAGACCATAGGCCACCAGGCTCCTTTGTCAATAGGATTTCAAAAGTAAGAATACTGGAGTTGGTTGCCATTTCCTTCTCCAGGGGATCTTCCCAACTGAGGGACGCAGGCGAATTCTTTACCACCGAGCCACCAGAGAAGCCCCTAAATAATATACGCTTAAAACAAGGCAGGAAAAGAAGGAAAAGGAACAAAAAACATAGGACTAACAGAAAACAACTAGCAAGACGTTGGATTTAAATCCAGCCTTATCAATAATTATATTCAGTGTAAATGACCTCAATATTCTAATTTAGAGGAAGAGATTTTCAGATTGAATAAAAATGTAAGGCCCAACTCTATGCTGTTAAAGAGAAAACTTTTTGTAAATATAAATAGGTGGATTTAAAGTAAAATGGTATAAAATGTATACTCTACAAATCCTAATTAAAAGAAAACTGGATTGATCATATTAATTTCAAGAAAAGTAGATATTAAAACAAGGAATGTAAGCAAAGTTGACAAATTAATAATAAAGGGTTGCTTTCATCAAGGATTATCAAGACATAAAAATCCTAAAAATTATGTGTGCCTAAAAAGTAACAACTAAAATGAACAACTTTGTCTCAGTAAGTCTGAAATTTTATATAAAATGTATAATTTCCTGGCAAAATTGTTTCATGCATGCTTGTGTGCTAAGTCAAGTCACTTCAGTCCTGTCTGCCTGTTTGAGACCCTGTGGACTGTAGCCCTCCAGGCCCCTCTGTCCAGGGGATTCTCTAGGCAAGAGTGCTGGAGTGGGTTGCCATTTCCTACTATAGGGGATCTTTAAACCTGCTGTTCTTAGACCTCCTGCATTGTTGGCAAGCTGGTTCTTTACCACTAGCACCACCTTCACTGTGGGGGGTCTTTGTTGATTCAGCAGGTTTTCTATAGTTGAGGTGAATGGGGGCTACTCTTTGTTGCAGCGTATGGACTTCTCATTGCTGCTTCTCTTGTTGTTGAGCACAGGCTCTGTAAGTGTGGGCTTCAGTAGTTGCACCACACAGGCTCAGTAGTTGTGGCTTGTGGGCCCTAGAGCACAGGCTCAGTGGTTGTGGTGTATGGGCTCAGTAACTCTGTGGCATGGAATCTTCCCTGACCAAGGATCAAACCCATGTCTGCTGCATTGACAGGCAGATTCTTATCCACTGTACCACCAGGGCAGTCCTGTTTCAGGATTTTTAAAGACCTCAATAAATGCATAATCAAGAAAGAAACAGTATTAACAATTAAAATTACCTTCCCCTAAAATAAGAAAAAATAAATCAGTCATTAGGGAACTATACTGTATGGGCTTCCCTGGTAGCTCTGTGGTAAAGGATCTGCCTGCCAATGCAGGAAACATGGGTTCATTCCCTGGGTTGATCTTCTGAAGAAGGAAATGGCAACCCACTCCGACATTCTTGCCAGGGAAATCCTATGGATAGAGGAGCCTGGTGGGGTACAGTCCATGTCGTCACAAGAGTTGGACGCAACTTAGCAACTAAAACAACAAAACAACAACAATTGTGTTTTATATAAAATTTCTCACTTTGAAGCTACTACTTTTTTGTATTTGGGTTTCTGTTGTTGCTGAAGAATAGTATGTCATTATTTCTTCTGAGGTAATTTGTGTTTTTCTTCTTGACATCTTTTATGATACACTATTTATCCTAATGCTTTGTGATTTTATCTAGATGTGGATATATTTTTATTTATCCTATTTGAAACACAAAATATATTTTCAATCTAGAAACTTATATTTCCTCAACTGTAAGAAACACTTGGTGATTAGATCTTCAAATACTGTTTTTTTAAAAAACAAGCATTTCCTTCATTTCTTTCCTATGGCTCTCTCCTATTTAGTTATATGTCTGAGCCTCTTAATATCACCTACAGGTGTCTTAACTTAATAAAAAAAAGGTTTATTTAGATGAAACTCATATACCATATAATTCACTCTTTCAAATACACATACAATTCAGTGGTTTTCCATATATTCATAGAGTTGTATACCCATCACCATTGTGTAATTTTATTATTTTATTTAATTTATTGGTTGTGCCACGTGGCATGCAAAATCTTAGTTCCCCAACCAGAGATTGAACCTGGGCCGTGGCAGTGAAAGGGCCGAATCCTAACTACTAGACAGCCAGGGAACAACTCCCTTAGAGTGTTTTCACCATGCCATGAAGAAATCTCATTTAAACCAGCAGTCACTCCCTATTCCTTCAGCCCCTGCTGCTGCTGCTGCTAAGTCGCTTCAGTCGTGTCCGACTCTGTGCAATCCCATAGACGGCAGCCCACCAGGCTCCCCCGTCCCTGGGATTCTCCAGGCAAGAACAGTGGAGTGGGTTGCCATTTCCTTCTCCAGTGCATGAAAATGAAAAGTGAAAGTGAAGTCGCTCAGTCATGTCTGACTCATAGCGACCCCATGGACTGCAGCCTTCCAAGCTCCTCCATCCATGGGATTTTCCAGGCAAGAGTACTGGAATGGGGTGCCATTGCCTTCTCCGCCTTCAGCCCCTAGTAACCAGTAATTCACTTTTTTAAGAGAATTATTTATTTGACTGCACTAGGTCTTAGTTGCACCATGCAGGATTTTAGTTGCAACATGTGGGATCTATTTCCCTGACCAGGGATCTAACCTGGGCCTCCCATACATTGAGATTCCAGATTCTTAGCTACTGAATCACCAGGGAAGTCCCTGTAATTTACCTTTTATCTCCATTGATTTCCCTGTTTTGAACATATGAATGGAATCTTATGACACATGGTCTTTGTGACTAGTTTTCTTCATGTAATAAAGTGTTTTCTGTGTTTACCATATATCCCTACTTCCTTTCACTTTTATTGCCAAATAATCTTTCACTCTAGGGATATACCATATTTTGCTTATCCATTTATCACTGATTGACTTTTGAATAATTTTAAATACTGAAGAATTATGAATAATGCTGATATGAACATGCATGTATAAAATCTACACATGTAGATTTTTGTGTGGACATGTACTTTGAGTTTTTTTGGGTATACATCTAGGAATGGAATTGCTGGGTGACATGGTAACTTTATGGTTAATTTACAGAGGAATTGCCGAATATTTTCCAAAGTGGCTACAGTATTTTGTGATCCAACTAGCAATATTTAAAGTTTTCAGCTTTTTTGTGTCTCCATCAACACTTGCTATTTTCTGTATTTTTCATTATGGCCATTCTGCTGCTGCTGCTGCTAAGTCGCTTCAGTCGTGTCCGACTCTGTTGGACCCCATAGACAGCAGCCCACCAGGCTCTGCCATCCCTGGGATTCTCCAGGCAAGAACACTGGAGTGGATTGCCATTTCCTTCTCCAGTGCCCTTCTAGTGGATGTGAAATAGTATCTCTTTATGGTTTTGATTTGCATTTCCCTGATAGCTAATGATATTGAGCATTTTTTCTTGCTCACTGGTCATTTTTATATCTTCTTTGAATAAATGTCTATATAAATATTTTTCCCATTTAAAATTGTATCAGTTATTTTTAATTATTGAATTTTAAGAATTTTTAAATGTATATTTTGGATACAATTCCCTCATTAGATATATGATTTCCAAGTATTTTCTCACATTACATTAGTGCCTTTTTACTTTCTTATCCTTTGAAGCACAAAATTTTCCATTTAGTTGGAGTTCAGTTTGTCTTTCCTTTGATTGCTTGTGCTTTTGACTGATTGTTTTTGCTTTTGCTGTCATATATAAGAAACTGTTGCATAATCCAAGGTGGAAAAAATTTACACCTATATTTTCTTCAAAGAGTTGAATACTTGTACCTCTTGTGTTTGGGTCATAGATCTATTTTGAGTTAATTTTTATGTAATTTTTATGTATGGTGTGATATCAGTTCACTTCAGTTGCTCAGTCATGTCCGACTCTTTGTGACCTCATGGACTGCAGAACGCCAGGCCTCCTTGTCCATCGCCAACTCCCAGAGTTTACTCAAACTCGTGTCCATTGAGTCCGTGATGCCATCCAACCATCTGATCCTCTGTCATCCCCTTCTCCTCCTGCCTTCAATCTTTCCCAGCATCAGGGTCTTTCCCAATGAGTCAGTTCTTCACATCAGGTGGTCAAAGTATTGGAGTTTTAGCTTCAACATCAGTCCTTCCAGTGAATATTCAGGACTGATTTCCTTTAGGACGGACTGGTTGGCTCTCCTTGCAGTCCAAGGGGCTCTCAAGAGTCTTCTCCAACACCACAGTTCAAAAGCATCAATTCTACGCTCAGCTTTCGTTATAGTCCAACTCTCACATCCATACATGACTAATGGAAAAACCATAGCTTTGACTGGACGGACCTTTGTTGACAAAGTAATGTCTCTGCTTTTTAATATGCTGTCTAGGTTGGTCATAGCTTTTCTTCTAAGGAGCAAGCGTCTTTTAATTTCATGGCTGCAATCACCATCTGCATGATTTTGGAGCCTCCCAAAATAAAGCCTGTCACTGTTTCCACTGTTTCCCCATCTATTTGCCATGAAGTGATTGGACCAGATGCCATGATCTTAGCCGTCTGAATGTTGAGCTTTAAGCCAACTTTTTCGGTCTCCTCTTTCACTTTCATCAAGAGGCTCTTTAGTTCTTTACTTTCTATCATAAGACTGGTGTCATCTGCATATCTGAGATTATTGATATTTCTCCTGGCAGTCTTGATTCCAGCTTGTGCTTTATCGAGTCCAATGTTTCTCATGATGTACTCTGCATATAAATAAGCAGGGTGACAATATACAGCCTTGACATACTCCCTTCCCTATTTGGAACCAGTCTGTTGTTCCATGTCCATTTCTAAGTGTTGCTTCCTGACCTGCATACAGATTTCTCAAGAGACAGGTCAGGTGGTCTGGTATTCCTATCTCTTTAAGAATTTTCCACAGTTTGTTGTGGTCCACACAGTCAAAGGCTTTGGTGTAGTCAATAAAGCAGAAATAGATATTTTTCTGGAAGTCTCTTGCTTTTTCAATGATCCAGTGGATGTTGGCAATTTGATCTCTGGTTCCTCTGCCTTTTCTAAATCCAGCGTGAAAATCTGGAAGTTCATGGTTCACATACTGTTGAAGCCTTGCTTGGAGAGTTTTGAGCATTACTTTACTAGCATGTAAAATGAGTGCAATTGTGTGGTAGTTTGAGCATTCTTTGATATTGCCTTTCTTTGGGATTGGAATGAAAACTGACCCCACTGCTGAGATTTCCAAATTTGCTGGCATATTGAGTGCAGCACTTTCACAGCATCATCTTTTAGGATTTGAAATAGCTCAACTGGAATTCCATCACCTCCACTAGCTTTGTTCGTAGTGATGCTTCCTAAGGCCCACTTGACTTCACATTCCAGAATGTCTGGCTCTAGTTTGGTGATCACACAATCATGATTATCTGGGTTTTGAACATCTTTTTTGTATAGTTCTTCTGTATATTCTTGCCACCTCATCTTAATATCTTCTGCTTTTGTTAGGTCCATACCATTTCTATAGTTTATTGTGCCCATCTTTGCATGAAATGTTCCCTTGGTATCTCTAATTTTCTTGAAGAGATCTCCAGACTTTCCCATTCTATTATTTTCGTTGCATTTTCTTTGCATTGATCACTGAGGAAAGCTTTCTTATCACTCCTTGCTATTCTTTGGAACTTTGCATTCAAATGGGTATATCTTTCCTTTTCTCCTTTGCCTATAGCTCCTCTTCTTTTCTCAGCCATTTGTAAGGCCTCCTGAGACATCCATTTTGCCTTTTTGCATTTCTTTTTCTTGGTAATGGTTTTGATCCCTGCCTCCTGTGCAATGTCACGAACCTCTGTCTATAGTTCTTCAGGCACTCTATCAGATCTAATCCCTTGAATCTATTTGTCAGTTCCACTGTATAATCATAAGGTATTTGATTTAGATCATACTTGAATATTCTAGTGGTTTTCCCTACTTTCTTCAATTTAAGTCTCTATTTTGCAGTAAGGAGTTCATGATCTGAGTCCGGTCTTGTTTTTGCTGACTGTATAGAGCTTCTCCATCTTTGGCTGCAAAGAATATAATCAGTCTGATTTCAGTGTTGACCACCTGGTAATGTGCATGTGTAGAGTCTTCTCTTGTATTGTTGGTAGCGGGTATTTGCTATGACCAGTGCGTTCTCTTGGCAAAACTCTATTATCCTTTGCCCTACTTCATTCTGTTCTCCAAGGCCAAATTTGCCTCTTACTCCGGGTATCTCTTGACTTTGTACTTTTGCATTCCAGTCCCCTGTAATGAAAAGGACATCTTTTATGGGTGTTAATTCTAGAAGGTCTCGTATGTCTTCATAGAACCTTTCAACTTCAGGCTCATCAGCATTGCTGGTCGGGGCATAGACTTGGATTACTGTGATATTGAATGGTTGCCTTGGAAACGAACAGAGATCATTCTGTTGTTTTTGAGATTGCATCCAAGTACTGCATTTCAGACTCTCTTATTGACTATGGTGGCTACTCCATTTCTTCTAAGGGATTCCTGCCCACAGTAGTAGATATAACGGTGTGACTAGGGGATTCAACTTTAGTCTTTTGCATTGGATTATGCAGTTACTCACCAGTTTTTGTTGGAAAAAACATTCTTTCCACCATTGAATTGTTTTGGTACTGATGTCAGATATCAGTTGTCATAAAATTAAAGATTTTTTTCTTGATTCTCAATTTCATTGATCTAAATATACAGAATTACGGCAATACCACACTGCTTTGGTGTAGATTTGTAGTAAGTTTTGAAAGCAAAAAGTGTGAACCTTCTGTTTTTTTTCAAGATTGTTTTAGCAACTCTGGGTCTCTTACTATCAGATTTCTTGCATCAGATTCTCCTTTCATGTCTTACTTCTGTGCGGTCTTGTTAACCTTTCAGGTTTTTTTTGTTTGTTTGTTTTAATCTGAAATTACTTTCTTGAGATCTACTTAAAACATTCGTTAGCCAAATTCAGTCTACTCCTTATTCCTCTCTCCCATCCAGTCCTTTTTTTCCCCCCAGTTTTTTAGTAAGATCTTTCCCATAACTTTTTTCTTTTACAATATTTCTTTTTCTCCTCCAGCTAGTTGGTAAGTAACCCTCTTGTCCCAGTACTCTGTTAATCTCTGGAAAAGAAAATTCTTGGAAACACAATCCTTATTCTTAAGTTGCTTTTGATAAATAATATAAAAGGTAGGTAAGTGAGACTTAACCCATGGTAAATTCTCTTTCATAAAGTAGAATCACATTTTTGCTTTTGGTAATATGTTTTGGTATAACTTTTGGTAAATTTGAAAGTAATAATCAGTTTAAAAGAAAGTGCTTATATTAAAAGAAACATAAATGATAAAAGCAAGCAAACATTGTCTATATGGAAAAACTGGATATAAAGCAATAGCAAAAAGGAAAATTAAACTGTAAAAAGTGGCAAAAAATAACTATACATGTTAACAAATGTGTTATTTACTTCCTTTTTATTTGGTTTTCACTCCTTCATTGGTCCATAATAAATGTATTGAGTATAACTGTTGATGTTTTTTGTTTTAATTTATTTATGTTTGGCCATGCTGGTTCTTCGTTTTTGCTCAGGCTTTCTCTAGTTGCAGTGAGCAGGGACTTCTCTCTGTTGTGGTGCACGGTCTTCTTATTGAGGTGGCTTCTTTCGTTGTGGAGTTCAGGCTCTAGATATCTGGGCTTCAGTAGTTGCAGCACATGGGCTCAGTAGTTGTGGCTCGTGAACTCTACTTCACAGGCTGAGAAGTTGTGGCACGCAGGCTTATTTGCTTCAAGACGTGGGATCTTCCTGGACCAGGGATTTATACTGTGTCTCTTGCATTGCCCAGTAGACTCTCTACCACTGAGCCACTAGGGAAACCCTGTCTCTCTGCCCCCCGCCCCCCAAAACAACAGCGAATTCTCCTATTTTCCAGTACCAACTGGGTCTCCAGGAATTTATTTTATACACAAACTATTCATAAGTGCAGATTCCACAGATTGAGGTCTCTATCCCGTAAGACTGCCCTCACTTTCAATGCCAGCTAGAAATGACATTCTTAGAGATAGACTAAATGTTTATTTGTTATTATACCACAAACATCTATTATATTTTAGATGTTGTTTAGTTGCTAAGTCATGTCCAACTCTTTTTGAAACCCCATGGACTGTATGTAGCCCAACAGACTCCTCTGTCCATGGAATTTCCCAGGCAAGAATACTGGAGTGGGTTCCCATTTCCTTCTCCAGGGGATCTTTCATACCCAGGGATTGAACCCACGTCCCCTGCATTGGCAAGTGAGTTCTTTACCACTGACTCACCAGAGAAGACCGTATATTAGACCTAACCATTGCTTATATGGAACTTGAATTCTAGTGAAAGGATACATACTAAAAAAAAAAAATTCCTAACAATATGAGATAAGTTAGTCTTATCTCTTGGACTTGTATGTACCACATCTTACTGGATATTAAGATTACCCTACTCATCTAGGCTGCAAGGAGTGCTGGGAGTTGGAACTGGGGTTGAAGGTAGATGACAGAATTAGAAAAGGGTTTCTGGAAGAAGTTGCTTTTTACTTGACAAAGGGAAAGAAGACAGAGAGACAAAGAGTAAGAAATGTCCTGCTGGTATAAATGACAGAAAAGGGGTAATTTAAAGTGGTGTCACTGTCCATGGGGTCACAGAATCCCACGGGACTGAGGACACACACACAGACACACACACATAATCACCATCCCCTTAGGGTGGCATATAGGGGAGATTTTCAAATAGAGTATTATTCTACTTTGTTTTTGTTTTAAATCTCTCGTCCTTTTCTATGCAGTCAAATTTTCTTTAAAATGCTGGAATGAAATTGCCCATTTTCTAAAGTGAAGTTGACTTCTAAGTAAGCACATTTTAAGTTTTAAACCAAAGAGCCAGTACCTTTATCCTCCAAATAACTGGTTATTGCACCTCAGAGAAAGATGAGACAGATAAAATACTCAACTTAGTTTAACAGATGTGTATTGAAAACTTATATGTGTATTAGACACTATATAATGCCTATTATTTTATTATGGAACATTGTTTATATCTATATGTATTCACCTGGCTTCTTTGAAATAAGGTAGATAACCAAAAAATTATCTCCCAGAGGAATTAATTGCTTTAAATGATGACATTTTTAATTACATACCTTTTAAAAATATTATGACATTAAAGCAAATAGACACATGAAATTATGTTTAAATGTTGAATCAAAAATACATTTTTATCATGAGAATTTTAAATATTTTTATTTTTAAAACTTTTAAATAATCCAGCTGTTTAAAAGAGCAGGCATTGTATTTGCATCTTATTATACTATTTCTGCTTTATATTAGAAAACTTGCTAGTGAAGTATATAATCACAGAAGTTTAGCATTGTCTGTTTTGTGTCTTTACTGAAGCTTCTTTGCCCATTTTGTTTAGGTATATTATAGGAATAGGAAGACCGCAGTCTACATATTTTGTGCATGCATATGTGTTAAATTGCTTCAGTCATGTCCAACTCTTTGCAACCCCATGGACTTTAGCCCACCAGAATCCTCTGTCCATGGGATTCTCCAGGCAAGAATACTAGAGTGGGTTGCCATGCCCTCCTCCAGGAGATCTTCCTGACCCAGGGATTGATCCGCCTCTGTTATGTCTCCTACATTGGCATTTGGGTTGTTACCACTAGCATCACCTGGGAAGTCTGCCGATGGTTAGTCTTTGAATTGCTCTAAAAACAGTCATCATTTCATACTGAATAGCTAACCTCATAATTGTTAGAAACTAAAGGCAGCTATATATTTGAAATATATATTACAGTTTTATGTTTGTTTAATTCACTAGCAGTTTTAAGAACAAGAATCTATTTTTCATTTAAACCATATTTTTAAATTGTTTTGAGGACAAAGCTGAATGGTATTAATATGTAATAATCATGTATCACTGATAATATTACAAATATATGTTAGAGATATACGACACCAATTACTTGTTATGAGTTATGATGATGTATATTTAATTATTACTTGATAAATGTTGCCTGGCATTCCAAATATTGTTAGGGAGTAGGTATAGAAACCCTAATGTAAGGAAAAAAGAGGAAATCGCATAATAAAATTTATTTAGTATGATGGTAGTCAATTAAAGTTATATTTAATAAAACTTAGATATTGAGGGCTAAAGAGCCTTTTGATGAAGGTGAAAAGAGGAGAGTGAAAAAGCTGGCTTAAACTCAACATTTACAAAACTAAGATTATGGTATCTGGTCCCATTACTTCATGGCAAATAGATGGGGAAACAATGGAAATAGTAACAGACTTTATTTTCTTGGGCTCCAAAATCACTGCAGATGGTGACTGTAGCAATAAAAATAAAAGACACTTGCTCCTTGGAAGAAAAGCTATGACAAACCTAAACACATTAAAAAGTAGAGACATCACTTTGCCGACAAAGGTCCATAAAGTCAAAGTCATCTATGGTTTTTCCATTAGTCATGTATGGATGTGAGAGTTGGACCATAAAGAAGGCTGAGGGCCAAAGAACTGATGCTTTTGAACTGTGGTGTTGGAGAAGACTCTTGAGAGTCCCTTGACCTGCAAGGAAATCAATCCTAAAGGAAATCAGTCTTGAGTATTCATTAGAAGGACTGATGCTGCATTGAAGCTTCTATACTTTGGCCACCTGATGTGAAGAACTGACTCATTGGAAAAGACCCTAATGCTGGGAAAGATTGAAGGCAGGAGGAGAAGGGGACGACGAGGATGAGATGGTTGAATGGCATCATGACTCAATGGACATGAATTTGAACAAGCTCCAGGAGATGGTGAAGGACAAGGAAGCCTGCTGTGCTGTAGTCCATGGGATCACAAAGAGTCAGACATGACTGAGTGACTGAACAACAGCAACAAAAATATTCAAGTGATGATCTTAGCAACTTTGCATAATCTTGTCCTCTTCTCCTAGCAAATTCAGTGTTTGCTTAAAATTCCAGCTCCTAAGATTCACAATCAGGTAACTCAAAAGTGTTGTTTTCACCATCCTTTTTATTATGCATTCTAACTGGTGACTGAATCTGGTTAACTAGTTTAATGGTCAGTAAGATACTTATTCCTTCCTATTCATAATGCTGTCCTCAGTGCTCAGTCATGTCCGACTCTTTGTGACTTCACAGAGTAGCCCACCAGACTCCTCTGTCCTTGGAAGTTTCAGACAAGAATACTGGGGTGGGTTGCCATTTTCTACTCCAGAGGATCTTCCTGACCCAGGGATCAAACCTGAGTCTCCTGAATTGGCAGATGAATTATTTACTGCTATGCCACCTGGGAAGCCCTTTCTGTTCCTAGAACTTTAAAGAACAATGTTACCTACTCAGAACAGAGTTATATAGGGTTGGCATATTCTTGAATGTTGCTGGATAAATCAAACTAACATTGCCTTTTTTTTTTTTTTACATTTCTTTTCTTTTTTTTTTTAGTTTTTATTTTATTTTTAAACTTTACAAATTGTATTAGTTTTGCCAAATATCAAAATGAATCCACCACAGGTATACATGTGTTCCCCATCCTGAACCCTCCTCCCTCCTCCCTCCCCATACCATCCTTCTGGGTCGTCCCAGCGCACTAGCCCCAAGCATCCAGTATCGTGCATCGAACCTGGACTGGCAACTCGTTTCATACATGATATTATATATGTTTCAATGCCATTTTCCCAAATCTTCCCACCCTCTCCCTCTGCAACAGAGTCCATAAGACTGTTCTATACATCAGTGTCTCTTTTGCTGTCTCGTACACAGGGTTATTGTTAGCATCTTTCTAAATTCCATATATATGCGTTATTAACATTGCCTTTAAAGCTCCAGGAGAGCTTTTATTTTTTTAAGCTTTTAAGTCTGCATAAGAACTCAGTGAACATGGAAGTTTTATGTGCTTTTACTTTTCAAACTCTATTTTGTTACTTTCTTTTGAACTCTTGCAAACTGTTTTATGCTAAGTATGCTAAGTCACTTCAGTCGTGTCCGACTCTGTGCGACCCCATAGACAGTAGCCCACCAGGCTCCCCCGTCCCTGGGATTCTCCAGGCAAGAACACTGGAGTGGGTTGCCATTTCCTTCTCCAGTGCATGAAAGTGAAAAGTGAAAGTGAAGTTGTTCAGTCATGTCCGACCCTCAGCAACCCCATGGACTGCAGCCTTCCAGGCTCCTCCATCTATGGGATTTTCCAGGCAAGAGTACTGGAGTGGGGTGCCATTGCCTTCTCTGTGCAAACTATTTTAATATCCACCTTATTTTCTGATTGTTTAACAGTTGCCAGGTTTTATGAATGTTAAAACAATATGCTTCCTTATGGATATCAACTGTTCATTAACTACATAGTAGTACATTTGATGTTGAGGAGGAAGAGAATTTGCAAGCAGTTAAAGGACTTAGTGTTGACATTGATGTATGTTATACAGTAGATCCTTACAATATCAAGATGTGTTTTCTGCTACCAAGTGTTAATAGTTTTAATCTGCAATCTTCATTTTCACAAATTATATTCTTTTATGTTTTGTCACTCATTTTAAAAACTGATAACAGTTCACAATCTTTAAAATTTCATTATGAACACAACAGTGTTCATAGTGTGAACTCCACAACAGAGATGATAAAGAAACCAATTAAAGACTGGGCAAAAGATTTTAACGTTTCTCTAAAGAATGTATACAATGGCAGTAGGCACTTGAAAAGGTGTACAACATCAGGAAATGCAAATCAAAACACAATGAGATAATACTTCATATCTACTAAGAGAACTATAAAAAGACAAAAACAATGAAAGATAAGTGTTGGCGAGGTTGGAGTGTATGGAAGTCTCATATACTGTTTGTGGGAATGTAAAATGGTGCAGCTACTTTGGAAAATAGTTTTTCAATTAGTAAGTTAAACAGAGAGCTACCATATGACCAACTTATATTTCTAGGTATATATCTAAGAGAACTGAAAATTTATATCCACATAAAAACTTGTACATGAATATTCATAGTGTTATTTATAATAGCCCCAAGGTGGAAACAACCAAAATGTTTATTAACTGATGAATGGATAAATAAAGTGTGCATATAATGGGATATTATTCAGCCACACAAGGTAATGAAGTACTGACATAAGTCACAATATGGATGAGCTGTGAAAACATCATGCTAAATGAAAGAAGACAGACGGGAAACGTCACACATTATATGATTCCACTTGTATGAGATGTCCAGAATGGGCAAATTCATAGAGACAGATAATAATAGATTAGTGGTTACCAGAGGCTGGGAGGGAGAGTGGAGAAGAAAATGGGTGATGACTACTTAATTGGTATGGTGTCTTTTATTCAAGAATTAAATAATGGTGATGGGTGTACAACATTGTACTAAATGTTGTACTCAGGAATATACTAAAACCTGAATTTTATAGTTTAAAATGGCAAATTTTGTTGTTACATAAATTTTATCTGTCCAAAAAATTCATTGTGGTTTCTAAAATTTTAATATTTGGGAAAAGAAAAACATGAAGAATACCACTCTGTATAGTTCATCTCTTATTAAACTTATGTGTAACATAGTTGAACCATATTGCTTTAGGTGCATAAATGCTCTTCTAGTATGATGCCAAAGGCCAGTCTCTGAGGGAAGTAAAAAGAACTGCCCTTCAGGGACTTCTCTGGTGGTACAGTAGATAGGGATCCACCTGCCTATGCAGGGGACCTGGGTTTGATTCTTGGTCTGAAATGATTCCACATGCTGCAGAGCAACTAAAATCTATGTGCCACAACAAGTGTGAGCCCACAGTCGAGTCAGCGACATGTAGCTACTAAACCCCTGTGCCACAACTATGGAAGCCCGTGTACCCTGGAGTTCTCACACCACAAATTCTGAGCCCAACTGCCGAGAGCCTGTGCTCTGCAACAAGAGAAGGCACCACAATGAGAAGCCCACACACCACAGTGAAGAGTAGACCCTGCTCTTCACTGCAACTAGAGAAAGCTAGCACTCAGCAACGAAGACCCAGCACAACCAAAAGTAAATAAATGCATAAATAATTTTAAAAAAGAAATAGTCTTTGAAAACTCATTATTTTGCTTATTGCTGGAATATTTTTGACTGCTCAATAGAATGACTTTCCTCAGGTCACAGTTAAAAAAAGAGCTGTGCTTTCTTTAAGATAATTTCTTTTCACTTTATGAGTACTGTGAATAATATATACATACAAACAAAAGTTGTTTATGACAGTCATTTTATCTTTGCATTGGTTACCGGGGGAGTGAAAGACATATGTTTGGTCCTTCAGTAACAAAGAGTACAGGGCTTTATGGCTTGCAGTTTTGAAACTGACCTTTTGGCCCAGTCTTACTTTTCTCATTCTCAAGTTCTTATTTTTATTATGGATATTATGTACCTAATTAGTATATTACTTCATATTTTAGACTAGGTCACAATATGAAAATATACAGAGATAAAGGATGCTGTGATTAGAGGGAAGAAAGCCTGAAATGCAAATGTGTTTGAGCAACTTATCTACATTAATTTACGCTAATATATAATTAGTAATTGTCTTTATAACTTTCAAATTAACTTTTTTAAGGAGGCAAGGGAAAGTGGACAAACTCCAGGAGATGGTGGGGGACAGGAAGACGGGGCATGCTGCTGTCCATGGGTCGTGAAGAGTCGAACATAGCTTGGTGACTGAACAAAAACAACAATTAATAGGCAGAAAGAATGGGACTTTGGAAATGATAAACATTTGTATAATTGATTGATAATATGAGGTGCTTTCAGTTTTGAATAGAGTGATAAGTAATGAATAGAGTGGTGCTGGAAATCCAAAAATGGAGATGGGTCAATACAGAGGAGGGAAAAGGGAAAGTATAGTGGAGATATTTTTTGAAATTGCTGGCTTTACTTTTTGTTTATTATTGATCCTACTTAAGCCTCAGTGTGCATAATCAAATAGCTGTGTATGGCATTATCTCTATCCTGTGCAGCCGCACATGTTTAGTTTAGAAGGACATTGCTGTCACATCATAAAATGTGTCAACATTGCTTTCATATTTTTAACCTTACAGCCTCTATTACAAATAATATTGCTTCCAAAGAAGTTTTAATTTAATTATATGTAGTGTCTTCCCCTGTGATTTTAATATAGTTGCCATAGAATTATTAAATTAGTTCATATGTCTTTGCATTTCCAGCAGCATGGTCAGATTTATATATTTACTAGGTGCTTAGTAATCATTGATTTTGCTTTTGTAATTTTCCCTATCAGCATTTTATACTTCCCTAAATCCTTCTCATCAGCATATCGACTTACTGTAGTATTCCTCTATTTTAATACAAAACCTTTCAAGATCCCACATCCCCCTCAAGCGACAGTGCTGTTTCTCTACAATTTTTAGTAGCAAAACTCCTTCAAAGTGTTGTTCATACATGCTGCATCCTCATATATCATATGCAATACATCCTCATTGCACTTTCTATCACTACCACCATCACCAAACTTTTTCCTACCCTAGTGTTCTCCATCTCATCCATGTTGTTACTATTAAATGCTTTTAAGTGGCTTTTTTCCCCCATCAAGTACATAGCAATAATTGCATCTGAGCCTTATACCTCTCTTTCATCTGTGTACCTCAAAAAATTTTATAAGCACAATTAAGTAAAAGTTACAACATCCCTATGAAGTTGATAATTATGGTATGGCAAACTGAAGTACTAAGAGATTGCCTAAATTATCTTATGTATGTATGCCAAAATCCTAAAAGTAGACCAGGGTAATGTAACATTTTGTTGACACCATTAAACCATATTTCTTTTTAATGATGAAATCATTTTAAGAGTTCTCAGAAAAAATGAAATAGTAGTAATGGTTACTTAATATCCCTAAGTATTCATAGCGACGTTCTTTTAATAGAGAAGAGTAAAATGTATGTTATCTGAAATTTAGTTATTTATTAGTGATGGCAACTTTGGTGGTTTGTATCTAATATTTTTTTTGATTGTTGTTAAATTGCTTAATTGGTGCACTATAGCCTTAATTGGAATTGGATATTTAAAGGTTTGGAATGGAATAATTCATTTAAGTCTTTTAGCTATAGTACATGAAACCTTTATAGAGCTATGTTTGTGTTTTTCTTGCCTGCTGGCTTGCTCAAGTGAGGTGGTTTTTTCCAAGGCAATTTTATCACTGGAAAATTTTGATTTGGCATTTGTTGACAAGACTAAGACGGATTCTAATTTTGATAAAAACTAAAATTTCCCCATAATTTTAAATAATGTATTTTACTTTAGTTAATAGTAATCCTTCAAAAACTTTACCTCTCTGTTGCTAAAATTTGAGTTGAATTCCCTAAGAAAAAGAACTTAGAGAAAGAAAAATAGAGCCAAAACAGCATATGCTGCTGCTGCTGCTAAGTCACTTCAGTCGTGTCCGACTCTGTGCGACCCCATGGACTGCAGCCTACCAGGCTCCTCTGTCCATGCGATTTTCCAGGCAAGAGTTCTGGAGTGGGGTGTCATCGCCTTCTCCAAAAACAGCATATAATTTTTCTTAAATGAAGCCCTTCATTATATTACTTCACCCAAGTGACTAGTTCATTTTTGGATATTGTGTATATACTAGCCTCAAAAATATTTCAACACCTGTTGACAGTGACAGTGACTTTCTTCCTCTACTGGGTGCCCATTTATGGCCCTAAAGCAGAAACCCATGAACTAGGGAGTAAAGATTTTGAGAAGTACTAATTAGTGTTGAAACAATAGGGTGGTAAACTTTAGAAAAAGATCCAGCTTTATATATGCTTAAAAAAATTCAACAAATCTAATAGCCAATTGAACTTTGTTTCATGGATTTTATTATCAGCAAGTTTATGAAGTTGCTATTTGAGCTCTGCTGCTGCTGCTGCTGCTGCTGCTAAGTCGCTTCAGTCGTGTCCAACTCTATGCGACTCCATAGACGGCAGCCCACCAGGCTCCCCCGTCTTCTGGAGTGTGTTGCCATTTCCATCTCCAGTATTTGAGCACTAGCTAAACTTTATTGTAATAAGGCTTATGCTGTTTAAAAATTTTGTGAGTTAACCTATGAGAATTATACGTTTTAGAGAATTCTCAGTCACACAGAACATTAAGGACAAGTGTTGCACGTGAAGGATAGGATATATTTTGAAGGAGTGACAGCTTTTGTAGTAAGGATAGTAAAATTATTTCTTTTATTTTAGTAATTAATGGAAGTTAATTATTTTTTTGATCACACCATGCAGCATACAAGATCTTAGTTCCTTGACAAGGGATTGAACCCAGGCCCCCTACATTAGGAGCATAGAATCTTAACCACTGGGCAGCCAAGGAAGCTCCACAAATGTAATTTTATTTCATAAGAAATGTAAAATCATTGATAATACAAGAAGTGCTTTTTAATTTGATTTATTTTATATTTATTTTTATTGAAGCATCGTTGATGTATAATATTGTGATAGTTTCTGGTATACAGCAAAGTATCCATATATATTCTTTTTCAGATTGTCTTCCTTTATAGATTATTACAAGATATTGAATATAGTGCCCTGTGTTATATGGCAGGACCTTGTTATTTGTCTGTTTTATGTATAGTAGTGTGTATCTGTTAATCCCAAATTCCTAAAATATCCATGTCCCATCTTTCCCAATCCCCTGGAATAGGAAATGGCAACCCACTCAAGTATTCTTTCCTGGAGAATTCCAAGGATAGAGGAACCTGGAAGGCTACTGTCCATAGGGTCACAAAGAGTTGGACACAACTGAAACGACTTAGCACATTGCACACAGCACAACCATAAGTTTGTTTTGAGTCTATTTCTGTTCCATAAATTCATTTGCATCATTTTTTTTTAGATTCAACATAGAAGTGATATGATATATTATTTGTCTTTCTCTGTCTGTCTCATTTCACTTACTGTGATAATCTCTAGGTCCATCCATGTTGCTGCAAACGGCATTATTTCTTTCTTTTTATGGCTGAGTAATATTTCATTGTGTGTGTGTGTACCACAACTTTATCTATTCATCTGTCCATTAGGTTGCTAATATGTCTTGATCATTGTAAATAATGCTGCTATGAACATGGGGGTACTGTACCTTTTCAAAGTACGGTTTTCTCCAAGAAGTGCTTTTTAAAATGCCATCTGTTCATGTTTGATTTTACCTAAAGTAGTATTTGTTTAGCTGAAGAGAGAAGTAGTATGGGAAAGAGTGACAAAAAGTTAGAACCGTGGTGAATCATCTCTTTAAAACCTTAAAGAGATGTACAACATACTTTGTTTTTGCTTTTGGTTTTCTTTAATAATTAAAGCAGAGGGGAAGCTCACTTTGTTTTAGGTTTTGATATGACAAAGTTTGGTGGAAAATGAGAAACTGGGACTTCCCTTGTGGTCCAGTGGCTATGGCTCCATGCTCCCAATTCGGGGGCCTGGTTTTGATCCCTGGTAGGGGAGCTGGATCCCACATGCCACAGGTAGGAGTTCGTGAGGCTCAACTAAGACCTGGCACAGCCAAATAAATAAAAATTCAAAATTATTAAAATGAGAACTCTCATTGGCTGTATTTCCAGACTTTGCTCTTGGGAGGTTATAATGTTATCACTTTTGAACTTCCTGGTATCTTCAGATAGTGGGCTTCTGGTTATTTCTAACAGCAGGTATTGAATTACAGTCATCCCTTGGTGTCTAGGAGGGACTGGATTAATGTACATGGATTAATGTGCAGTGGCAGAAATCATTGGAACCCCGGCCTTCACAGCTTCTCTGAACATTAAGGGAAGATGGATATCTAATATTTTACTGAATATCCTGTTTACACTTACAGGTGAAACTGAGGACAGAAAGCATTCACTGAATTTGTTGTTGTTACTGCTTAGTCACTAAGTCATGTCTGACTCTTTTTTGACCCCATGGTGATGGACTGAAGCTCAGCAAGCTCCTCTGTCCATGGGATTTTCTAGGCAAGAATAGTGGAATGAGTTGCCACTTCCTTCTGCAGGGCATCTTCCCACCCCAGGGACTGAACCTACATTCCAGGCAGATTCTTTCCCACTGGAACAACCAATAGGAATATTATGTGAATATTCAGTGAATATTCAGTGAATATTATGCTCCAAAACACTGCTTGAAATTGGTCCTATCTGTTCAAGCTGGTTTCTTTCTTTCCTTTCTCTACCTTTGGTATCTTCCCCCCACTACATCAGGAAAACAACTTTTAGCCAGACACCACCATAGTCACTGTTTGTACAGATCAGGAAAT
The DNA here is from genome assembly GCF_032452875.1 of Bos javanicus. Classification (NCBI taxonomy): domain Eukaryota; kingdom Metazoa; phylum Chordata; class Mammalia; order Artiodactyla; family Bovidae; genus Bos; species Bos javanicus. The sequence continues at coordinate 36,868,640 of NC_083869.1, forward strand.
GATTTCTATCACTTCAGAGCTTTGTTGCTTTTCAAGTATTAAGTTGATTGGTGTTTTCATAATTTGACAAAACTACTTGACAAAACTTCTATTCATGTTATATAAAATCTTCTATTTATATGTCCACTCTAGATTAGACAGCAGACTTCTTTCATGCATACCACATTACGTGGGTCTTTTTGTTAAAGCTTGCTCATATTTTTTTCTTAAAACATAATAAGACAGGGAAAATAATTGTTGTCAAAAGAAGTTCCCAGAATCAGGACTATTAAAATTATTAATAAAATGAATTTCTTTTTTTCTAAATTTGGTTGAAGTTTTAGTCATAACAGTGCATGAATAAATGAAGTAAACCACTTCTACCCAGCTGATTTAGATTTAAATTTAAAGAGATTTAAAACTCAGCTCTCCAAAACCCAAGACTGTTTCCTCTTACAGGCAATATGATTCATCAAGAATTCTACAATAAAATAGACCTTCTTTTCCACTCAACATAAACTTGAAAGTTATTTGAAGATAATTTGCCTCCAAATTTGGAGCAGTGTGCCTGAATGGAACATATCCTATCCAACATGGTTGAGGGTTATGTCTGAAAAAAGAAAAAGAAAGAAATAAATTTTCAAATATTTTAGAAGGATCATTTACACTTTGATCTTAGTATAGTTTCAGAAATGCCTAGTTGTGCTGTTTAATATGATAGTAGCTACATGTCAATATTTAAATTTAAATTAATATTTAAAAGTCACTAACCATATCACGAGTACTCAGGCACATTTGGCTATGGGCTAGGTATTGGACAGTGCAGATATTAAACTTTTTCATTTTGCATTGTTTCATTGGACAGCTTCGTATAGAATAGAGTTGTCCCATGATATCAGTGGGGAACTGATTCCAGGACTTGTTATGGATATCATAATCCATGGAGGCTCAAGTCCCTTATATAAAGTGGCATAGTACACTCAGGTCTCCCTTATCTGTAGGATGTGGAGACCACATCCCATGGATATTGATACTGTGTTCCACTAGTGGTAGATCACATTTTTACCAGTTTTCTCAGATTATAGATCTCTGTTATTTACAATATCATTTCCCTCCAAAGTATTGCTTATCAAAGTATGTGATTTTTTTCCTACCAAATAATTTCCCCAAGTAATAGAAAAGAACAATAATGCACAGGATTTGAAAGAGCTAGATGATGATAGAAGTGTGTTTAGATTGTTATAAAGTTTGTTATTAACCTTAGAAACATATGCCAAATTCTGCACAGTTGTGATCCTCTAAAAAATGAATGACAGACACAGACTTTCCACGCTACAATCCAAGTTTACAACACTGAAATGGCCTACAAGTAGCCTATGGTTTATGAGATTACTTTTCATTTATATATTTTAGAGGTAATTTTTATTATATAACTACACCTTGCATAGAATACAGAGAAAACATTAAATTGATTTATAAATGAATGATTAAATATTTTAATGACTAATACTTTAAATGAAGGCGCTAGTAGTAAAGATGGACTTCTGGTGGCTAGATGGTAAAGTCTCTGCCTGCACTGCAGGAGACCCGAATTCAATCCCTGAGTTGGGAAGATCCCCTAGAAAAAGAAATGGCAACTCACTACAGTATTTTTGCTTGGAGAATTCCATGGACAGAGGAGCTTGGTGGTCTACAGTCCAGGGAGTCACAGAGTTGGACACGATTGAGCAACTAACACAGTTGCAAAGAACCCACCTGTCAATGCCGGAGACATGAGAGACATAGGTTTGATCCTTGGGTCAGAAAGATCCCCTGGAGGAGGGCATGGCAACCCACTCCAATATTCTTGCCTTGCAGAATCCCTTGGACAGAGAACCCTGGTGGGCTACAGTCCATGGGGTCGCCCAGAGTTGGACATAACAGAAGCGACAGCACGCACGCACGCAGCATATACTTCTGTGTTCAGATTGAATAGGATGAGAAAATGTCAGATTTTTAAATTCATTTATTCCTTTGAATCTTTTCATTAAGTTCAGTTCAGTTGCTCAGTCCTGTCCGACTCTTTGCGACCCCATGAATTTCAGCACACCAGGCCTCCCTGTCTATCACCAACTCCTGGAGTTCACTGAGACTCACGTCCATCAAGTCAGAGATGCCATCCAGCCATCTCATCCTCCGCCGTCCCCTTCTCCTTCTGCCCCCAATCCCACCCAGCATCAAAGTCTTTTCCAATGAGTCAACTCTTCGCATGAGGTGGCCAAAGTACTGGAGTTTCAGTTTTAGCATCATTTCTTCCAAAGAACACCCAGGACTGATCTCCTTTAGAATAGACTGGTTGGATCTCCTTGCAGTCCAAGGGACTCTCAAGAGCCTTCTCCAACACCACAGTTCAAAAGCATCGTTCTTCGGCGCTCAGCTTTCTTCACAGTCCAACTCTCACATCCATACACGACCACTGGAAAAACCATAGCCTTGACTAGACGGACCTTTGTTGGCAAAGTAATGTCTCTGCTTTTGAATATGCTATCTAGGTTGGTCATAACTTTCCTTCCAAGGAGTAAGCGTCTTTTAATTTCATGGCTGCAGTCACCATCTGCAGTGATTTTGGAGCCCTGCAAAAAATAAAGTCTGATACTGTTTCCACTGTTTCCCCATCCTCTTCCCATGAAGTGATGGGACCATGATCTTCGTTTTCTGAATGTTGAGCTTTAAGCCAACTTTTTCACTCTTCTCTTTCACTTTCGTCAAGAGGCTTTTTAGTTCCTCTACACTTTCTGCCGTAAGGGTTAGTTGCTGCTGCTGCTGCTAAGTCACTTCAGTCGTGTCTGACCCTTAGCGACCCCATGGACTGCAGCCTACCAGGCTCCTCCGTCCATGGGATTTTCCAGGCAAGAGTATTGGAGTGGGGTGCCATTGCCTTCTCCATAAGGGTTAGTTAGGTATGGATAAATATCCTAACTTTGTGTATATTGAAACTTAATGTAGGGTTATCAAGTGAAGGTAAAGCTAAAATTAGTTACAGAAGGAAAGACTTTTTCCATTTGGGGGCAGAGAAAGAAGAAAAATAGTTTCATCCTAATTAATGGAAACATTTGATTGTAACTTAAGATTCTTTTCCCACACTTTAACATTATTAGGTGTTTTCTGAGGGTAAATATAGTTGAGATTTTCTCTGTGTGTATTTACTAAAATGGTGGCTTGTAGGGGAAAAGTACATAACCAATACATTAGTTGAATTATGTTTTCATAAAATGTATTACTACTTTTTTTATAATATGTCTAATTTGAATATATTTCCTAGTGTTAAGATGATTTTTTAAAAATTACCTTTTCCTTGATTATAAAAGCCACCAGGGTTTTTATTAGAAGCTTTGTCTGGCTTTATCCTTTAGTGTCGTTTTAATTTCAAATGTTTTTTCCTCGTGTATTTGCAAATACCTGGTAAGTTATGTGTAAAAATTGCTACCATGATTAAAGAATGTCTCTGCTAGGTTTTTATACTTTGAGGATTAGGACTTTAAATCAAGTAGCATTTTACACCATAGATTTAGTCTTAATTATCTTGTTTTTTTCCAAAAAAATAAAATGAAACATTTATCTTTTTATTCAACTACTTATATTATTTGAATGTAACTATTTAAAAATATTTAATATCTTTTTTCATTTAAGAGTTTTGTATAAAGTATAATTGGTTCTTTCATAAGACTTTTTGTATTGACTCTTTACCATCGCAAGCTTGTTTTTTTGGTATTGATTGAAGTTGAGAGCATAAAGGAGTTCCCTGAAAGCAGGTTTTTGGATTCAGAGAGTAAAGTAATCCATCTATATGCTTCTGATCTGATTTGATATGGTGGGAGCATGGGTAGTTCAGAGAGAATTAATTTCCTGTCTTATATTCTCTTATCCATCCATGCATAATTTAAAACTAACATGTTCTCCACCTTGATAATCTTTCCTCTTTTGCCTTCAGTGTATTTTTCGTTTCTCTATTTCTTGAACTTAAAAAATAACAAAACACAAGACATTTTCACCTCTCTTGCTTCCCATGAACCTTACTTATGCATGCTTAGTCGCTCAGTCATGTCCAACTCTTTGCAACCCCATGGACTGCAGCCCACCAGGCTCCTCTGTCCATGGAGATTCTCAGGCAAGAATACTGGAGTGGATTGCCATGCCCTTCCCAACCCAGGGATTGAACCCAGGTCTCTTGCTTTGCAGGCAGATTCTTTACCATCTCAGCCACCAGGGAAGCCCAAGAATACTGGTGGGTAGCCTATCCCTTCTCCAGGAGATCTTCCTGATCCAGGAATCAAACAGAGTCTCCTGCATTGTAGGTGGATTCTTTACCAGATGAGCTACCAGGAAGCTCAAACCCTATTTGTAGGTATTCCCCAAATTCTGCTTAATGGTCTGTCTTTACTTTATATTCATTTCCTTGGTGAACTCACCCACTCTCTTGGCTTGAGTTGTACTTTTTTATATGACTCTTTTTTTTTTTTTTTTTACAGTATAAGATTTATTTATTTTTTTAAATTTTTTAGTTTTTTTAAAATTTTATTTTATTTTTAAACTTTACAAATTGTATTAGTTTTGCCAAATATCAAAATGAATCCATCACAGGTATACATGTGTTCCCCATCCTGAACCCTCCTCCCTTCTCCCTCCCCATACCATCCCTCTGGGTCGTCCCAGTGCACCAGCCCCAAGCATCCAGTATCGTGCATCAAACCTGGACTGGTGACTCGTTCCATATATGATATTATACGTATTTCAATGCCATTCTCCCAAATCATCCCACCCTCTCCCTCTCCCACACAGTCCAAAAGACTGTTCTATACATCAGTGTCTCTTTTGCTGTCTCGTATACAGGGTTATTGTTACCATCTTTCTAAATTCCATATATATGCGTTAGTATACTGTATTGGTGTTTTTCTTTCTGGCTTACTTCACTCTGTATAATAGGCTCCAGTTTCTATTCTATGTCACAATTTCTACCTGTTGTTGAGAAATGTCTCCATTTGAATAGCCTTTGGTAACATTGGGTTTATTTATTGTCCAACATGAAAGTCACTCTACTCTACCACTGCAGGTTTCTTTCATTGTATCCCGGATAATCTTTCATTCTCTGATGTCCTCGTTCCTGTACTTAGTTTAGCGTGAAGTCCTCTTATTTCTCCATGCAAGATGTTGCTTGGGTTTCCCATTCTGTCTGTACTCATCTTCACTGTCCAGACTGTCATTATATCACACCTGTAACTCATTGTACTCACTTTCCCACCACTCCCTGCTTTGTCCACTTTTTTTTTTTTTGAACTTCCCAAATTCTCCCTGCAGTGATTTTTAAAAATGCATATGAAAGTTGTTATGGCATATTTTTCTTAAATAGAAATTGTAAGCATTTTTATTTATATGTCCCTCTGGGCATAGTGCTAGATGCAGTAAGAAATCAATAAGTAATTGTTCAGTCATTCATTCAGCAGCTCTTTCTTGAGTAGTTGTTGGGTTCCAGCTATTACACTAGTGCTCCAGTGATCTTCTCTTACAGAGCTAGCAGCTGAAAAACAGTCTCTGGTGGTAAGAGAAGGCTTCTCTGAGGAACTGACATTTTTATCACACTGAATGAAGTAAGAAAGCCAGTCCTGTAAAGATACAGGGAACAATTGCTCCAGGCTGAGAGAACAGCAAATGTCAAGGCTCTGAAGAGGGACAGGTTTGGTATATTTTGGGAATATCAAAAAGGTCATGGTGACTGGGACATAGTAAGGAGAGAGTGACAGAAGCTGTAGTCAGGAAGCCAGGTGACAGAGAGACTAATAGGCCATGGTAGGTATTACAGATTATATGCTAATTGATGGAAAAGCCATTGGACAGTTTTGAGTAAGGGAGTGATGTGAGCTGATACATTTGTCGCTGAGTTAAGGACAGTAGACTAGAATCGTGATATAGGAGAGCAATATCTTGAACTAGTGAGGTAAACAGCAGTAACAAGGACAGAATGGGGAAGAATGGTTGGCAGGATGGATTGGGTGGGAGGTTTGGATAAAAAGAGGAACCAAGGGAAACTCAGTTCTGTGTGCCTGGGCAAGTCATGCATCCTCTCCAACGTCTGTTTTCCTGAGTGTATAATGAGAAATACCTCTTTCCCACTTTGAAGGAATTCTTATGAGAGAATGAAATAATAATGAAAGCTAATTATGAATCTTAAAACACCATTAATGTTGTATTACTTTTAAACACTAAACGTTTAAAAGCTCACCTTAAATTGCTTCCTTGGTAGCTCAGCTGGTAAAGAATCCGCTTGCAGTACTGGAGAGGCCAGTTCAATTCCTGGATCAGGAAGACTCCTGGAGAAGGGATAGGCTATCAATTCCAGTATTCTTAAGCTTCCCTGGTAACTTATCTGGTAAATAATCTGCCTGCAATGCAGAGTTTCTCCTGTTGATTGATAATAAGGAGTAGATCATGTTTTGGGCATAGACTGAGCAGCTGATTTAATCATAGAAAAAAAAGGATACCTATCTGTCATTTGTTTTATAGTATATTTAAGACTGATTCTCTTCTTAGTAAATATTTGAAAACAAATAAAACTAACCTGAGTGACCTATTGTTTATTTACTAATATGTTTACTCTGGAGTGTTGTTGATTATAAATGAAACATAATTTGCCATACAATAAGAAATAATGACCTATAGATAAACTCTAGGTGTTTTATGCTTATTTGTGTCATGCCAATTGTACTTTTCCTGATAATTTTAGAATACCTTATGGCATCATGACAGACAAATATTCTAAACAAAGTTTTTAGTTTTTGAAACTACTTACTCAAGTATGATTCAGCTGAATGTATTTCTGTTTTCCTATTACAGGTTTCTCAACAGTGATGTCACAAGATTGACCACATTGATCACAGTAAGACTAAAATGATAATTAAGCTTTTAAAGATGTTTTGTTTTCTCTGAGAATGAGAATTAAGTTAGAAAATATTTATAATTTTTAATTGTTACTCTTTCTTTCTACAGCCAATTGAATATTAACATTTAATGATTCATATCTCACACTGTATAGTTTATTTAAATAGTTCTTTAAATGATTTTAAACACTTTAAATGAAAATTATCCTTAATTTATAACTGAAATTATATGCCCAATTATATATACATATTTCATTGTGAATCATAATTACAACCTGAATCATCATTTTTAGTTTTGTTTTTATAAAATATGGTACAAAATATTTGAGGTGACTCCACATTAGGAAAAAGATTATAACAATAAAATTACTTGGGACTGCAATCACATATTACGAAGGACTGTGAAAACAGCATTCTTGAAAGGATTCTTAGACTTCTTTTTTAAAATTTTCATTGATGTATAAAGAGTCTTCCAAATATGGAGAGTTGTTCAAAAGGATAGTTTTCTTAAGAAATGGATACTTTTCCTCTTTAATTTTAAAATGTCAATTTCTACTGTGTATAAGGAAATATGCTATATAAAGAAAAACTTTAAGGTTTTGATCTATATTATTAGAAAATTCTAACTAGTAAAATCTGAATTGCAGTAATGAAATTTTACAGCATTTTTGAAAATGCCTTTTAAATAACAGGAAAAAATTGAGTATATTATTTATTCAGTGAGTCTGCTTCTTTAATCCTATTTTAATTGTTCATTAGAAGAAGTAATTATCAGAAATGTTAATCTGTATATATATAATCTTTATGTTTTAACATTTTTTTTGAAAACTGGTTCATTTGTTACATTTAACATTTTTCAGAGTCCAGAAAGAGCTTTTATTGTATTTTTAAAGGCTTTATCATCATCGTTGAGTCTACAGATTTTTATGGCATGTTCATTCATTTTCCTAAGGGAGCATTTTAAATATCTCTGATTTGCAGCTCTTTGCTTGTTTGTTTTTTCTTAATCAGAACTTTATGGCCCTAACTAATGGTTTACAGCAAAATATTAACATATTTCTGTAGCATCCTTCTGTTTTGCATCTAGTGTTTTACAATCAGGAAGTTAAAATTAACATCGTATGAAGAAGGTATTTTTTTTAATTAAAAAATGCTGACCCTCAGTACATTTTTAGAGTAATATTAAGAGAACATTTATTTTATTTATTTATTTATTTTTTTTGCTGCCCTCCCACCGACTCGGTGCTCCCGGGCTCCGGGTCCGGGATTCTGGGACGCGGGGTTCGTCCGGGCGCCCCGGCTTCCCCGCGCTCCCTCCTGCGCCGCCCTCCCGCGCGCGGCCCCTCTCCCGGGGCGCCTCACTCGTAGCGCGCGGCCGTCAGAGGCTCGGGGCACGCGGAGGCGGCGGCCTGGTGGGCCCCGGAGCGGCGGGCGGGGGCGCTGCTGTGGACCGGGGCACTGATGCGGGCGCCGCCAAGAGAACATTTAATTACAACTGTTTGAATTCAAGAATTTCAGAAAGAGAGGTAGTGTTCAGATTTAACATTATCAGATGTTAAATAAGTTAAAAACTTAAGTATTCATATGAGAGTTTCATAAGTACCTGATAACAGAAACCCTTTCTCATAATGTCAAGGTTGTGAAGCTTTCTCTAGCCCCTTAAGTCAAGAAAAGTGGGTAGATTTCAACACTGACTCAGGCTGAAAGTATTGAGAGAGTAGTTCAAGTGTTGACCATGGGACTGGAATAAAATGAGACGGGGGAAGGCTGATATATTCAAAGAAAATGGAGAGATTAAAGGACTCGTCAGGGTAGATAAGATTGTGGTTGAAATGGGGATATTATAGATTTTTTCAGAGCTGAAGCTGTACTAAGTATTTATATATTATATAATATACATCTTATATATATAATTTTTTCTTCAGAAATTTTCAGAACTCAGGAGAATTTCTGTTTTTAAGCTCTATGTTATTGGATTCAGCAAAAAGTTTATTCAGGTTTTTCCATAACATCTTTGGCCAACCCAGTATATTCCACTGAAATGTCATTATCTTCTAAATGATCTATCTCTTCTTCCTGGCCATCAATAATTCTACTGAAGCCTATACATATGTGGTCCTCAGTTTAATTTTATTAAAGCATTGCTCTAACTCTTTTGTTTCTCTACTTGAAGATATTTAGTGACTTTCTGTTTCTTGTATGATCAAATCCAGACTATCTAACTTGGTATTCAAGACCCCTCCTAAGTTTGGCTGTAACATATTTCCCAAATATCTTATTATTCAAGAAGAAGACCCACTACATTCCACACAATGTGGACTACATACTCCACCCTGAATATACATTTTGTCTCCATACTTAACATTCATGTCATCCCCTTTTCCTGGAATATGCTTTTTCTTTTTCAGGCTTTTATTGCTCTTGATGAAATCAAACCTCCTCTTGAATGTCCTATACACATGTAATCATCTCTCTGAGGCTTTCCCTAATCATCCTAATTGAAAATAACTCTCTCTCCTTAGTTGTTTGGTAATACTGAATTTTTATTATTCTGATGTAACTGATAACATATATTCCCCTGTATTTTGCATATTTTAATATGTATTTAATAAATGCATATTTTAATATGTCTTTTCTAATTGTATCCAGCAAAATGTTTTGTTAGTACCCACAAAGAACTAAATTAGTATCTTTGTGTGTGTGTGTACTCAGTCATGTCTGACACTTTGTGACCGCCCCCCCCTCCCCCGCAAGGACTGTAGACTGCCAGGCTCTTCCATCCATGGGATTTCCCAGGCAAGAGCACTGGAGTGGTTTGCCATTTCCTTCTGCAGGGACTCTTCCCAACCCAGAGATCGAACCTGTGTGTGCTTTATCTCCTGCGGTGGCAGGCAGATTCTTTACCACTGAACCACCTGGGAAGCCAGAGTATCTTTCAGTTTGATTCAGTTCAGTCACTCAGTCGTGTCCAACTCTTTGTAACCCTATCATAGACTGCAGCACGCCAGGCCTCCCTGTCCATCACCAACTCCCAGAGTTTACTCAAACTCATCGCCATTGAGTTGGTGATGCTGTGCAACCATCTCATCCTCTGTCGTCCCCTTCTCCTCCTGCCTTCATTCTTTCCCAGCATCAGGGTCTTTCCCAGTGAGTCAGTTCTTTGCATCAGATGGCCAAAGTATGGGAACTTCAGCATCAGTTCTTCCAATGAATATTCAAGACTGATTTCCTTTAGGATGGACTGGTTGGATCTCCTTGCTGTCCAAGGGACTCTCAAGAGTCTTCTCCAACACCACAGTTCAAAAGCATCAATTCTTCGGTGCTCAGCTTTCTTTATAGTCCAACTCTCACATCCACACATGACTATTGGAAAAACCATAGCTTTGACCTTTGTTGGTAAAGTGATATCTCTGCTTTTTAATATGCTGTCTAGGTTGGTCATAGCTTTTCTTCCAAGGAGCAAGTGTCTTTTAATTTTATGGCTGCAGTGAACTTCCAGATGTTCAAGCTGGATTTTAAAAAGGCAGAAGAACCAGAGATTAAATTGCCAACATCCATCAGATCATTGAAAAAAGATTATCTTTAGTTTTCTCACATTAAAACTGAAACAAGGATATGAATACATGAATGTCCAAAATTGAGCCATAGGAAGCAGGCTAGATAGGAAAGAGACTAACTTTTAGAACCAGAGCAAGTACTGATGTCACTGCATGTATACTGTGTATATGACCTTTAGCAAGTCAGCCTCTTTGTGCCTCTGTATTTTCACAAAATGATTTATGCATATATGTAAAAGGATTTTTATAAATATTAGTTACCTTTCTTCCCTCTTATGTAACTTTTTGGTTTGCTCTTTTATTGATATGAGAAGGGGCATTTCCTTCTCCAGGGGATCTTCCCGACCCAGGAATGGAACCTGGGTCTCCTGCATTGCAGGCAGACGCTTTACTGTCTGAGCCACCAGGGAAGCCCTTATGAAGAATAGGGATATATTCAAATTTACCTTACTTCCACACTATGATCTTTTCGTCTATTCATTTTAATATATGGATTTTTACTTTCTATCTTATATATAGAAATGATAACTTTGCTGACTCACATAAGATCCAGGAAAGAAACTGATTAGATCTGTTGATATTATGTGATTTTTTTTGGGAATTGGGGGAAGGGAGTCAGACCTCATTAGAATACCAACATCTTAAAAGACCAGAATTAACTTTAGAACAGTTTAGGTTGTGCTAAATTCCGCTTATGTAACAAATGACAAAACCAACATTCAAGAGTTTGAAGGTAGGTGGCTTGCATAATGGTTAAGAGGAACTGGGTTAGAAAAACCTTTACATTTGTGCTGTGATATTTAATATAGCCGTTTTGCTCTTGAGTCACTTATCCAGTTTGTTTTTTTTTCTGTTTAAAGTGGAATAATGTTTAATGGAATGTTGTGAATACTAAATGAAAAAATGCTTACTACAGAAGCACAAAACCCAGACCAAAGTGGTAAATTCTTTTGACCCCTTACAGTCATCATCATCTGTAAAGTTACTTGCTGAAAGTCACGTACTGCGAGATCTTGATCAAAACCTGGTTTTTCTTTTCTTTTTTTTTTTTAATTTTATTTTTAAACTTTACATAATTGTATTAGTTTTGCCAAATATCAAAATGAATCCGCCACAGGTATACATGTGTTCTCCATCCTGAACCCTCCTCCCTCCTCCCTCCCCATGTTTTTCTTTATTCTAACTTTTACTTCTGTTTTGTGATCACTCTACTTGATTAAAAATCTCTATATAGCATTTCTAAGAGATACAATAAACTAACTGATGGACTTTTTTCTTCCCAAATCTCCCCAAATCCTGTATCTTCTCTAAGAGTATTCATGCAGTTTCATTTACATGCAGTTTTGTTTATACGTAGTTTTATTAATACAATGGTTATATTTTATTTTAAATATTCTTATTTAACATTTTAACTCATATTTAATAACCTGTTACAAAGCAACTTTTATAATAATTAAAGTAGCTTTTTCTGTTTTTATTGAAATTTCTTTTTCCTGTTGGTAATTTTACTGTGAATGTTATTTAAACTTCATAGAGATTAATCTCTACCAATAGAAATATTTAACTTAAAAATTGAAATTTAGAAGAAATTACTATATAATTTTATAGTATACACACTACTAGAAATATTGGTGTTAAATAGTAAATGTCAGTTATGTACCTACCTCAGATAATATATTGGATAAGGCAATGGCACCCCACTCCAGTACTCTTGCCTGGAAAATCCCATGGGCAGAGGAACCTGGTAGGCTGCAGTCCATGGGGTCGCTAAGAGTCGGACACGACTGAGCGACTTCACTTTCACTTTTCACTTTCATGCATTGGAGAAGGAAATGGCAACCCACTCCAGTGTTCTTGCCTGAAGAATCCCAGGGACGGGGAGCCTGGTGGGCTGCCGTCTATGGGGTCGCACAGAGTCGGACACGACTGAAGTGACTTAACAGCAGCAGCAAATAATATATATCCAAGTCCGGCAATGATGGATTGTTGTACCCTAACGTCAGTTTTCCTCATCTACTAATCTTTTCCCAGCCTATTACTACCTGGAATGAAACTATCACTTTCAGTCTCACAGCTAAATGTGGTCATGTGACTAAGTTTTAACTAGAGATACATAAGAAGTAGGACTGTGTGTAGTTTGCGTGGAACGTAGCCTTAAAGGAAGAGGGGTATGTGTTCTTTTCCCCCTTTCCTCTATGCTTGCTGATATGTGGATCTGATAAGTGAACAATGAGGGAAAACCACAAATTCAGAATGGGCAAAGCAGTAAGATTGAAAGTCCCTGATAACTTCAGAAAGTCACCTTGCGCACTCTGACTTGCTTATACCCTTGACTTGAATGGGATAAACTTCTATCTTATAAGCCACTCAGTTTTGGGCTGTCACTCATAGCCAAAATTTACCTTGATTTACATCAAGATAATATAACAGAGTTTACACCATTGTTTTAATGTCTTTGATTTATTTATATTTCATTTGTTTCCCTTGAACTCTGTTGTCACTTTTTTTTGATATAAATTTATTTATTTTATTTGGAGGCTAATTACTTTACAATATTGTAGTGGTTTTGCCATACATTGACATGAATGCACCATGGATGTACATGTGTTCCCCATCCTGAACCCCCCTCCCACCTCCCTTCCATCCCATCCCTCTGGGTCATCCCAGTGCACCAGCCCCGAGCACCCTATCTCATGCATCGAACCTGGACTGGCGATTCTTATATATGATAATATACATGTTTCAATGCCATTCTCCCAAATCATTCCACCCTCTCCCTCTCCCACAGAGTCCAAAAGACTGTTTTATACATCTGTGTCTCTTTTGCTGTCTCGCATATAGGGTTATCATCATCATCTTTCTAAATTCCATATATATGCATTAGTAGGGACAGGGGAGCCTGGTGGGCTGCTGTCTGTGGGGTTGCACAGAGTCGGACATGACTGAAGTGACACAGCAGCAGCAGCATACTGTATTGGTGTTTTTCTTTCTGACTTACTTCACTCTGTATAATAGGCTCTAGTTTCATCCACCTCATTAGACTGATTCAAATGCATTGTTTTTAATAGCTGAGTAATATTCCATTGTGTATATGTACCACAGCTTTCTTATCCATTTCTGCCAATGGATATCTGGGTTGCTTCCATGTCTCGGCTATTATAAACAGTGCTGCGATGAACACTGGGGTACACATGTCTTTTTCAATTCTGGTTTCCTCAGTGTGTATGCCCAGTAGTGGGATTGCTGGGTCATATGGCAGTTCTATTTGCAGTTTTTTAAGGAGTCTCCACACTGTTCTCCATAGTGGCTATACTAGTTTGCATTTCCACCAACAGTGTAAGAGGGTTCCCTTTTCTCCACACCCTCTCTAGCATTTATTGCTTATAGACTTTAGGATAGCAGCCGTTCTGACTGGCGTGAATGGTACCTCATTGTGGTTTTGACTTGCCTTTCTCTGATAATGAGTGATGTTTAGCATCTTTTCATGTGTATGTCTAGCCATCTGTATGTCTTCTTTGGAGAAATATCTGTTTAGTTCTTTGGGCCATTTTTTGATTGGGTCGTTTATTTTTCTGGAATTGAGCTGCAGGAGTTGCTTGTATATTTTTGAGATTAATTCTTTGCCTGGTGCTTCGTTTACTATTATTTTCTCCCATTCTGATGTTGTCACTTTTTGATGGCTTGAATTTTAGAAGAAGAATAGAATGATTCACTCTCTTTGTCTCGGAAAGGAGACTAGGGAAATCTTTAAAAAGACTAGGGAAATCTTTAAATATTTAAAGAAAAACTAGACATCTAGGCTAGTTTTGAGGTATGAGTTACAAGAGAATACAGAAAGAGAAAATAAGCATATAGATTGAAAATAACATGTATTCAGGGACATTCAACCATTTTAGTTCATTATTGTTGAAATGTAAAATTTGAGGAAGTTATGAGCCTAGAAGTCAGATCTTATAGGAGTTTACAAACCAAAAAGTTTGTTAAGTGCAGAGTACCTAATGAAGTTTCTTCTAATGTTAATAAGTTTAGTATTACTCATGGTTTTTCCCATTAAATATTTTTAAAATAAATATATTTTTATACAAAGCGTTTAGGAAGGAAGAACAAAACTATTTATTCACTCCTTAAGATACTAGATGATCTCTATTTGAGCCTTTGACAAATATAGAAGGCATAGTATTACATTTACAGGTAATTAACTGAGAGTCAGAAGGGTAAAGTGTCTTTCCCAGTGTGCTAGTTAAGTCATTATTTGGAAATTACAAACATCAAACATTTAAGAACAAGTCTGCTATGTATTATATGACTTTTATTTTTCTTCTTTTCTAATACCAAAAAGAGTTATAGCCAAATTTAAAATATCTTTAATAAAATATAATAAGTGATTGAGCCAGAATTTATGGAAATAAAGAATTTCCATATTTTATGACAATGAATACATCTAAAACATTAAATTTAAAAATCTACCATCTTAAAATCATGAACTGTCTTAAACATTTTGTTTTCTAGAGTCTGAATTGTGAACATGTCTTCAAAGTTAGTATATAGCAGCCATTTAAATTACTTTATACAGATCAATTTTCTATTGCTATTGTGTATTTGAGTAAAAGAAACCTCCATTCACTCCTATTGCATCTCACCAAAAAGTTGCAGTTTTAACATTAGAGGAGCTAATAGTATGCATGGTGTTCTTAGTATGAGTACCTGTAGATAGAAATGATACCCTGTTGCAGAGACCCTACTGAACTTCTTTCAACAAGTGAAAATGTACAATGTTACATACTCATTTGAATTAAAGATGGAAAGTAAAAGTGAAAAGTTGCTCAGTTGTGTCCAACTCTGGAAGCCCATGGACTACACAGTCCATGGAATTCTCTAGAGATCCCCTTTCCCTTCTCCAGGGGATCTTCCCAACCCAGGGATCGAACCCAGGTCTCCCACATTGCAGGCAGATTCTTTACCAGCTGAGCTATCAGGGAAGCCCTGAATCCTTGGATTAAAGATTACTTCTTATGTAAAAATTCTAAATGAGCTACTATTTAATGCTGCTAAGTCACTTCAGTCGTGTCTGACTCTGTGCGACCCCATAGACGGTAGCCCACCAGGCTCCACTGTCCCTGGGATTCTCCAGGCAGGAACACTGGAGTGGGTTGCCATTTCCTTCCCCAATGCATGAAAGTGAAAAGTGAAAATGAAGTCGCTCAGTCATGTCCGACCCTCAGCGACCCCATGGACTACAGCCTTCCAGGCTCCTCTGTCCATGGGATTTTCCAGGCAAGAGTACTGGAGTGGTGTGCCATTGCCTTCTCCAACTATTTAATAGATCTTCCTAAAAATAAAAGATACAGTAACCTTAATATATGCATGAGAGAATATAAAAGAAAAATAATTTTCTAATTTGGTTTGGTATTTTTAATTGTAATCAGCAAAGAGTCTAGCACCTAGACTACTAGGTAAATATTTTCTGAATTAAAAATGACTTGAAAGTTAATCTGATTAACACATTATTCTTTTCCTTTCACACCTTCTAGAATACCAGTGCACAGATCTTCTGTGAGATATACGTTTGTTGAAATGTTTGTCATGGAGTAGATAAAATACAAATAGAGTCTACAGAAACTGATTCAGAGATGAGCAGAAGTGTGTTACAGACTGAGTTATGGGATTATGATATTCGACTCTTTCATTCTTTTTCTACTAATACACGAAGGAAAAACTGAAGAGGAGAAAAGATTTTGATATAAATGGAAATAGAAAAATTCTTATATATTGCATCCAGTTATTGTTGTTCAGTCTCCCAGTTGTGTCCGACTTTTGCCAACTCCATGAACTGCTGCACACCAGGCCTCCCTGTCCCTCACCATCTCCCAGAGTTTGCCTAAGTTCATGTTCATTGTTTCGGTGATGTCGTCCAGCCATCTCATCCTCTGATGTACTCTTCTCCTTCTGCCCTCAATCTTTCCCAGCATCAGGGACTTTTCCAATGAGTCATCTGTTCACATCAGATGACCAAAATACTGGAGCTCAAGCTTTAGCATCAGACCTTCCAGTGAATATTCAGGATTGATCTCCCTTAAAATTGACTGGTTGATCTTGCTGTCCAGGGGACTCTGAAGAGTCTTCTCCAGCACCACAGTGTGAAGGCATCAATTCTTTGGTGTTCTCCCTTCTTTACAGGTCTCACAGCCATACGTGAGCACTGGGAAAACCATTCTTGACTATATGGACCTTTGTCAGCAGAGTAATGTCTGTGCTTTTCTATACACAGTCAAGGTTGGTCATTGTTTTTCTGCCAAGAAGCAATCATCTGATTTCATGGCTGCAATCACCATCCAGTGGTTTTAGAGCCCAAAAGAAGAAATCTGTCACTGCTTCTACCTTTTCCCCTTGTATTTGCCATGCAATAATGGGGCCAGATGCCATGATCTTAGTTTTTTTTTAATATTTAGTCTTAAGATGGCTCTTTCACTTTCCTCCTTCACCCTCATCAAGAGGCTCTGTAGTTCCTCTTTGCTTTCTGCCATTAGAGTGGTATCATCCATATGTTTGAGGTTGTTGATGTTTCTCCTGCCTATCTTGATTCCAGCTTGTAACTCATCCAGCCTGGCATTTCTTATGATGTGCGCAGCATGTAGGTTAAACAAACATGGTGACAGCAGACAGCCCTATTGTACTCCTTTCTCAGTCTTTAACCAGTCAGTTGTTCCATACAGGGGACTGTTGCTTCTTTACCCACATACAGGTTTCTCAGGAGACCTGATGGTCTGGTATTCCCATCTCTCTAAGAGCTTTCCACAGTTTGTCATGATCCACACAGTTAAAAGCTTTAGCATAGTCAATGAAACAGAGCTAGATGTGTTTCTGAAATTCCCTTGCTTTCTCTATAATCCACCAAATGCTGGCAACTGGATCTCTAGTTCCTCTTCCTTTTCTAAACTCAGCTTGGACATCTAGAAGTTCTTGGTTCACATAATGCTGAATCAGCCTAGCATGCAAGATTTTAAGCATGACCTTACTAGTATGGGAGATGAGTGCAATTATCTGATGGTTAACACATTCTTTAGTACTACCCTTCTTGGGAATCGGGATGAGGATTTGAGAATTGACCTTTTCCAGTCCTGTGGCCCTTCTGGGTCTTCCAGATTTGCTGACATAATGAATGCAAAACCTTGATGGCATCATCCTTTAGGGATCTGAATAGCTATGTTGGAATTTCATTCCATCCACTAGCTTTATTAACAGCAGTGCTTCTTAAGGCCCACTTCACACTCCAGAATGTCTGTCTCTGGGTGACAAACCATACCGTTGTAGTAATCCAGTTCATTAAGATATTTTTTATACAGTTCTTCTGTGTATTCTTTCCATCTCATCTTGATCTCTTCAGCGTTTACTAGGTCTCTACCATTTTTATCCTTTATTGTGCCCGTCTTTGGGTGGAATGCTCCCTTGATGTTTCCAATTTTCCTGAAGAGATCTCTAATCTTTCTCCCTTTGTTGTTTTCTTCTATTATTAAGCACTATTCATTGAAGAAGGCCTTCTTATCTCTGCTAGATATTCTTTGGAACTCTGTGTTTAATTGGATATATGTTTCCCTCCCTGTCTTGCTTTTCACTTCTCTTTGTTCTTCCGCTATTTGTAAAGCCTCCTCAGATAACCACTTTGGCTTCTTTTCTTTTTCTTTGGGATGGTTTTGTTTGCTGCCTCCTGTACAATATGGACCTCTGTCCATAGTTCTTCAGGCACACTGTTAACTAGATCTAGGCCCTTGAATCTCTTCATTGCCTCTACTGTGAATTCATACATGATATGATTTAAGTCATACCTGGCTGGCCTAGTGTTTTTCCCAGTTTTCTTTAGTTTAAGCCTGAATTTTGTTTTGAGAAGCTGATGATCTGAGCCACAGTCAGCTCCAGGTCTTTTTTGTTGTTGTTGTTGGCTGTATACAGCTTCTCCATCTTTGGCTACAAAGGATATAATCAATTTGATTTTGGTATTGACCATTTGGCAATGTCCATATGTAAAGTCGTCTCTCATGTTGTTGAAAAAAGGGTATTTGCTAAGACTAGTGCATCCTCTTGGCAGAATTCAGTTAGTTTTTGCCCTGCTTCATTTTGTTCTCCAAGGCCAAACTTGCCTGTTATTCCAGGTATATCTTGACTTCATACTTTGCATTCCAATCTCCAATGATGAATAGAACACCTTTTTTTTAGGTGTTAGTTCTAGAAGATCTTCTAGGTCTTCGTAGAACTGATCAACTTCAGCTTCTTTAGCATAGGTGGTAGGGGCATAGACTTAGATTACTGTGATGTTGAATGGCTTGCATTGGAAATGAACTGAAATCATTCTGTCATTTTTGAGTTTGCACCCAAATACTGTATTTCGGACTCTTTTGTTGATTATGAGGGCTATTCTGTTTCTTCTATGGTATTCTTGCCCACAATAGTAGATATAATGGTCATTTGAATTAAATTCATTCATTCCATTTTAGTTCACGAATTCCTAGGATGTTGATGTTTATTCTGATAATCTCCTGCTTGACCACGTCCAGTTTTCCGTGATTCATGGACCTAACATTCCAAGTTCCTGTACAATACTGTTCTTTGCAGCATCAGATTATACTTTCATCACCAGACCCATCCACAACTGAGCATTGTATCTGCTTTGGTCTAGCTGCTTCGTTCATTCTGGGCTATGGTAATTCTCCTCTGCTCTTCCCCAGCAGCATATTAGACACCTTCAGACCTGGGGGACTCATCTTTTGGTTTCATCTTTTTGGCCTTTTATACAGTTTGTGAGGTTCTCATTGCAAGTATACTGGGGTGGTTTGCCATTCCATCCTCCAGAGGATCACGATTTGTCAGAACTCCCTGCTATGACCCATCCATCTTGGGTGGCCCTACACGGCATGGCTCATAGCTTCATTGAGTTATGCAAGCCCCTTCACCTTGACAAGGCAGTGATCCTTGAAGGGGGTATTACATCATAAGGGTACCTAAAATTAGCATGTCATAGATGTTAAAATAAGTCTAACTAATAGAAGTATTCCTGATGCTTTCCTTATGTGAGTATCTTTAAAAAGCATTACATCAATAAGTATAAGTGAACTTTGCCACATGCAAAGTATGCCATTTATTTTTATGCTGCTTGGAATCTTATTATCTGATTTTCTTTCTTAGAAGAAAACTCCTCACCTTTTGTTCATAAAATTGATAAATTTCTCTTTATTGTCTTTGCCAATGAATATTCATGTCTTTTTTTACTCAAGTTTGTATCATATTTTCAATCTTATGGAAAAAAAATTACAGAAAGCTTAAACACTTGGCACTAAACTCACATGTCAGAGCTGCCCTCATATGTTACCTCCTCCATAAAACCTCTGCAGTTGGAATTAATCTCCCCATCATTTCTGCCTGTATAGTGTTTGTTATTTCTATTATAGCATTGTTCTTCAACATGGGAGTCCTTGGACCTGAGTACATAAATATGTTCTGTCTGTGGGAGAGAGAGTGTGTGCTACAAGAATTTATAAATTTCAACCCTTTATTAGGGTTGAAAGAAGAAATATTCTTGGATCATCTAGGATGCTTACCTTATAAGCAGTTACTTCATTAGACTTTCAGGGCTATGAATGTGTTAAGTCAGTTTAATGAGAAAAGGATAAAAATAGATTTGATAGGTACAGATGGTTTATTTTTACCAACTTAGGGCCAGTTGACGTCAAAATGGACTAAATTATAGCTTTGCAGCGTTTTAGTAGAAAGAAATGGTGGGAATATTAAATTGTTGATGGAACACTAATATGTGTTATAAGTATGCATATGTGTGTGTGTGTATGTTCATTCACTCAGTCCTGTCTGACTCTGCAATCCTACTGGACTGTAGCCTGCCAGGCTCCTCTGTCCATGGAATTTCCCAAGCAAGAATACTGAAGTGGGTTGCCGTTTCCTCCTCCAGGGAGTACTGACCCAGGGATCAAAGCCATGTCTCCTGTGTCTCCTGCATTGGCAGGCAGATTCTCTGCCACTGAGTCACCTATAAGATATGCATGCCAAACTCAAATGTAACTAGAAAATAATGGGCAAAAAGCAGTCAGCTGCATATTTATGTTCAGTACAGTGATTTTTTTTTTTGAGCAAAAATATCATATTGATAGCAAGCAATTTGTAATCTGTTATTTTTCTGGCTTTTATGTACATAGTTTGTAAATTTGTTTTGATACTATTTTTACTCTAGTAAGACCTGAAAGCAAGAAGAGTTTATCCTTATCCATAATTTTGCTTTTTCAGGTATTTCAATAATGTAATCATGTGTCTATTAACACCTGTCCACAACACATTTTTTCTTTCTTTATAAGGATTTATATATACCCAAGATTCAGAAACATTCTTATAGAGCCTTTATCTGCCCTTGAGATGAGTTGTGTGTTTGGCTCTTTCACCTGTTTGATTGTAAAGTTCTTACAGTAAAGTCATAAATTATGTTAAATTCATTGTTTTTGTAAAGATTTTTTTATGTGGACCGTTTTTTAAAGTCTTTATTGAATTTGTTACAATATCACTACTTTGTTTTTGTGTTCTGGATTTTGGGCCATGGGGCATGTAAGACTTTAGCTCCCAGACCAAGGATTGAACCCACACCCCCTGCATTGGAAGATGAAGTCTTAACCGCTGGACCACAGGGAAGTCTCTGTTTTATTCATTCTTGCCAGGTGGTGCTAGTGGTAAAGATCCCACCTGCCAATCCTAGAGACATAAGAGATGTGGGTTTGATCCCTGGGTCAGATAGATCCCCTGGAGGAGGGCATGGCAGTCCACTCCAGTATTCATGCCTGGAGAATCCCATGGACAGAGGAGTCTGGTGGGCTACAGTCAGTAGGGTCGCACAGAGTCAGATACGACTGAAGCAACTTAGCAACGCATGCACGCAGTTCCATTAGCGTCAATTACAATGCCTTCATTCTTGCAGTCCCATTAGAGTTGATTACAATGCCTTGTCCCCAGTAGAGGCACAACAGACATTTATGCAGAAAACTGGCCTCTGCAGATGTGCCTCTTAGTCTTGATAATCTGTTCAGTTAAACTAGAATAGATAAATATGTAGAAAACAATATAGGAAAAATACACTTTAACAGTTTGAAAATTCATACACGTTAACAAATTCCTCTTTTAAATTAAATATCCGATAGAATTTTGGTCACTTATAGTGTTGTATGAATCACTTTAATTTGATAGTCAAAGGATCTGTAGGGTAATAGCAGAATAAAGGTTTCATGGCAGTCTAGAACTGAATGTGGAGATGTAACCAGAGTGCTTCAGGTAGCAGGACAGTGCATCATTGCAAAATATAGTTTTTTATAGTTAGGGCAGCTTAGGAATATTGGTTTCCTAGGTGAGAGGAGACAAAAGAGAGGGAAATAGAGAAGGATATGGGAAGGTACTAAAGACAGTGCCTCGCTCCTTTTTTGTAACGGCCTGAAGCCGCAGTGCCTCGGGAACATTCCCTTTAGCTAAATTTAAATCTTCTAGAATAATACAGCAAGTATATTTTATACTTTCCCAATTCTTTTATGGTAGATTTTTATATAGTGTTGACATGGCATAGAGTTTAGTTGTCTTGTTAACTTCTTCAGGGTATTCCTATTTCCTGTTTAAACTGAATTACCTATTTCTAAATTTCAAAGCCATTCAAAGTTAGCCTTGTTCTATCCATGTAACTTCATTTTCCTCTACTTTTCCAACACAGTTTGTTTCCTAGTCAGAACAATCCTATAGCCACAACATACAATGATGATTTTGTCTACATGTCTTTTCCTGTACATCATTTCCTTTCTTGAAGTGTTGTTACCTTTCTTTCTCAAATGCCAATTCATTCTTCAAGTGGTCTTATCATCTTTTATGACAACTGTGACCTTCACTGAGCTTCCTTTCCTGTCAACATTTGATGTTTATTTCTTGCTCACAGATCTTTTTTTTTTTTAATTTTAGAGCCCCTATTTCCAGTTCTGGGTGTGACATTGATGCCTAGCCATCCCACTGACGCTAATTCAGGATGTCTAAAGTTGACTCGTTCTCTTCCAATTCCCCAGAAACTTTCCCCTCTCTGTATATTCCCTGTGTTGGTCAGTGATATCAACATCTAGTCAGCCACCAAAGCTTGTTAGTTACCTTCTTCAGAAGTGCTCTTCTAATCTGACATCAAATTCTGAACATTCTCTGTGTGCAGTATAATAATAAGATGTTTATCTAATGTTTATGGAGTTCTTGGTCTGTGCTAGGTACTAATCCAAGCATGTGACCTGTGATACCTCATTTAACCTCCCTAGTATCCTTATTTATCATTCGTATTTTTTATATAGGAAAACATAAATTTGTTAGCAAAAGTACCCATGAAGCTGTCCATCCAAATTAAAAATAAAGAAAAAAATCTGAATATGACTGGCCCTAGTTTACAAGAAATAGTAAGGACAGAGGGACATACTAAATGACACCAGGGGTATAAAGTCAGGAAAGTCCAAACTGAGAAACTCGAAAAGACAAAAGATGTATTTTCTTCAATTGAAAATATTAATGGAAAAAATGCCTGGCATGGAGATTTATGGTAGGAACAGTTACAGATTCAAAGGAACTAAAAAGGAATATCAGCTAGTTCTAATGTACAGATCATATTTGAGTCCAGATCCAAACAAACACTTTTAAAATATTGTAAGACAAAGAAATGTCTACATTGATTCAATATTTATTAAGTATTGTTGTTAGAAATTATCTTAGATATGATAGTGGTGTTGGGCTCTTTGTTCATTTAGCACAAGTCTGTGACAAATATAAGCATCTTTGTCATAGGATGCGCTTGAGAAAAAAAGTGTATTCACAAAACACCTTATTTTTTCTTTTTTACTTGGCACCTTGGATAAAAGAGAATTTGCTAAAGGGACTGACAAAGCATTTAGTGCAATAGCCATTATTATAAATAAAATATAATTTCTTGATTTTGCTAACCATAATTCTCCTACAAAAAAAAAGATCACAATTGTGTCATACTTTTTCAGTATTCAGTGTTTGTTTCACAGAGATATGGTAAGTTCAGGGGAATAAAAACTAACATTTCTAGAACCTCTGTAAAAGTGATAATGATTATGATAGTGGTGGTGGTGAGAGTCAATATATAAGTGCTTAATTATGTACAAGGTACCCTTTTTTGAGTTTATTGTTTTAACTTATTTAATCTTCCTAACTTCATGAGGGGAGGTATCCTCATTTTACATTTGCAAAAACTGAGTCACAGAGGTGGTAAGCAAGTTGCCCAGGGTCAGGTGTTTATTAATCAGTGAAATTCAGGGTTCAAATCCAGGCAGTTTGACATGGAGCCTATGTCTTTACTATACTACACTGCCTCTCTCTTTGCACTGGTGCTAGGTTCTGTTAATATTTATTTCATTTATTTGGGTATATCTTAATTTCTTCTTCTTTTCCAAAGTATAGTTTTGCCAGGTATATAATCCTTGGTTAGCAGTTGTTTTCATTCTAGCACTTTAGATATGTCATTCCACTGCCTCTGGCCTCCATGCTTTCTGGTAAGAAATAGGATGTTAATTTTATTGAGGACTTCTTGTACATGAAAATTCCTTCTTTCTTGATGCTTTCAAGATTCTGTCTTTGTCACTCAGCAGTTTAACTGTAATGTATCTGGCATGATTCTCTTTGAGTTTCTCCTACATGGAGTATATTAAGCTCGTTAGATATGTAGATTCTCATTTTGTTCATATTTCATTTTCTGTGTTTCCTTTTGTTCCTTGTCCATGGCTTCTTTTAGTGATTTTAAATATATTTAAGACAGGGAATTTGTTGCTGGTAGACCTCCTCTACAAGAAATGATAAAGGTAGTTCTTTAGGCTGAAATAAAAGGACATTAGACAGTAACTAGAAGCCATGAAGAAATAAAGAACTCCTGTGAAGATTACTGCATAAATGGGTGAAGACACAGTACTTCAAAGGAAAGACTAGGCCAGTGTAACTGGAGTATAGAGAACAAAGATTATGGTTTGAAATTAACAACCAGAAGATATAGGACACAGTAGAATAAGATAAGAATTTTTTCCTTTACCTTAAGGTCAATGAGATATGTCTGACTACCA
Organism: Bos javanicus; assembly: GCF_032452875.1. NCBI lineage: Eukaryota > Metazoa > Chordata > Mammalia > Artiodactyla > Bovidae > Bos > Bos javanicus. The sequence continues at coordinate 36,893,219 of NC_083869.1, forward strand.
AATTTAAGAAAGATTTAAGAAATTATAAGCTTCAAATCCTGTGTCCTGAAATTGTTTTTTATTATTTCAGCAGATGATAACTCGATGCCTGCTATATTTGAGGGATATGATTTTATCCTTTCTAAATGCAGTCATGGTTATATCAATTTTGTTGCCTCTGTTTGTGACCTGTTGCTTCTCAGTAAACTGGTGAACCCACAGTGTTCAGCAGTGACTATTAGAAACATATCTTTGATCTGAAGTGAAGTGTAAGTCACTTGGTCATGTCCGACTCTTTGTGACCCCATGGACTGTATCCTGCCAGGCTCCTCTGTCCATGGAATTCTCCAGGCAAGAATACTGAAGTGGGTAGCCATTCCCTTCTCCAGGGATTGAACCCAGGTATCCTACATTGCAGGCTGATTTTTTACTGTCTGAGCTAACAGGGAAGCTCCAAGTTTGTTTGTTTTGTTTTGTTTTGTTTTGTTTTGTTTTTTTTGGTTGCACTGCATGCCGCATGGAACTTTCCTGAAAAGGAGGATTAGGGATCAAACCTATAACCCCTGGCAGTGGATGCATGGAGTCTTAGCCACTGGATGACCAGGGAATCTATTCTTAAGATTTCTTTCACTTTTCAATTCCTGCCCTCTAAGGGAGAATTAATAATGAATGCTAACTATGTGTCCGAAAGTTTCAAAGTATCATTATATCTTGAACTTACTGATGTTAAATGAGTGCTGCAAGTTGATCTAATTAGTTATGGTTGTAACTGGAATTCAGATTTGTATTTCTCTAAATAAAGACAGTAATGTTTCTACTATAATTTATTCAAAGAATATAAAACTAATTTGTGTTCAAGAGACCTGAGTATATATATTCAGGAATAAAGTGCATAATGCTCAATAAATATTTGCTAGCTGACTGAATGACAGAAGCAGAATTATGGGAGAAAAGAATTCTAGAATTACCTGGTATGTGTCGAGGTGATTTTCTGAGAACATTCTTCAAACAAATCATAGACTGCCTTTCTCTCTTTTACTTAATTGTCTTTATTTTAGTATACTTCAGTTATAATATTGATACTCAGTAAGGAAAGAGACATCATGTATGCTGTCAAATGGAAAGTTGCTTGTTCTCAAAAATTTTGATAAAATAATTCCTAGGTAGGGATTGTGAGTCTTTCGTTGGTCACCCTGTATATTATGTGCTTCAAATTCAGTCACTCAAAGTAATGTCCCTGGTTTTTCATATGCTGTCTAGGTTTGTCTAGGTTTGTCATAGCTTTTCTGCCAAGGAGCAAGCATCTTTTAATTTTATGGCTGCAGTCACCATCTGAAGTGATTTCGGAGCCCAGGAAAATAAAGACTGTCACTGTTTCCATTGTTTCCCTATTTGCATGAGGAAACAATTTTTTTTTTTTTTTTTTTTTTTTACCATTGAGCCATGAAGGGAAGCCCCAGAAGTTCTCTGAACCCCTTCAATTAAAGTTTTTTTTTTTTTTGTCAATTTTATTTATCCTTTCAAAGAACCAGCTTTTGGTTTTGTTGATTTTTGCTATGGTCTCTTTTGTTTCTTTTGCATTTATTTCTGCTCTAATTTTTAAGATTTCTTTCCTTCTACTAACCCTGGGATTCTTCATTTCTTCCTTTTCTAGTTGCTTTAGGTGTAGAGTTAGGTTATTTATTTGACTTTTTTCTTGTTTCTTGAGGTGTGCCTGTATTGCTATGAACTTTCCCCTTAGGACTGCTTTTACCGTGTCCCACAGGTTTTGGGTTGTTGTGTTTTCATTTTCATTCGTTTCTATGCAAATTTTGATTTCTTTTTTGATTTCTTCTGTGATTTGTTGGTTATTCAGCAGTGTGTTGTTCAGCCTCCATATGTTGGAATTTTTAATAGTTTTTCTCCTGTAATTGAGATCTAATCTTACTGCATTGTGGTCAAAAAAGATGCTTGGAATGATTTCTATTTTTTTGAATTTACCAAGACTAGCTTTATGGCCCAGGATGTGATCTGTCCTGGAGAAGGTTCCATGTGCGCTTGAGAAAAAGGTGAAATTCATTGTTTTGGGATGAAATGTCCTATAGCTATCAATTAGGTCTAACTGGTCTATTGTATCATTTAAAGACATTACTTTGCCAACAAAGATCCGTATAGTTAAAGCTATGGTTTTTCCAGTACTCATATATGGATGTGAGAGTTGGATTACAAAGAAAGATGAGTACCAAAGAATTGATGCTTTTGAACTGTGATGTTGGAAAAGACTCTTGAGAGTCTCTTGGATAGCAAGGAGATCAAACCAGTCCATCCTAAATGAAATCAATCCCGAATATTCACTGGAAGGACTGATGCTAAAGCTGAAGCTCCAATACTTTGGCCACCTGATATGAAGAGCCAACTCATTGGAAAAGATCCTGATGCTGGAAAAGATTGAAGGCAAGAGGAGAAGGGGACAACAGAGGACGAGATGGTTGGATGGCATCACCGACTCAATGGACATGAGTTTGAACAAGTTCCGGGAGATGTGAAGGACAGGGAGGCCTGGCTTGCTGCAATCCATGGAGCTGCTGTCGGACATGACCAAGCAACCGAACAACCACAATACAGGGCACTGGATTTGATAAACATCTTACAATAAACTTTGCTCCCAAGTTCTTCTATCTTCAAATAGATGTTTTTCTTGGACTTCAATAAACAGAAAGATGGGAGCATTCGTGGGTTCGAGGGCATAGCCCTGTGCCCACTGACAAGTTCTATGACCTTGGGCCAGTTGATTAAGCTTTGTGTGCCTCAGTTTCCTCACCAGTAAAACAAAAGCTCCCTCGAAGGGTTTTTAGGAGCATGAAATGAGTTAGTATTTGTCCAGTGCTCAGCTGGCACTCTGATAAACATTATTTAAGTGTGTGTTTAATAAATAAATAAGCTGGGTTCACTGAAAAAAAAAAAATTCAGTCACTCATTCATTTGTTCATTCAACATTTGTGGAGCACTGACTTATATTGTGCCATCTAGCTATTGGGGATACTACAGTCAGTGAGACAAAACTCCTTCTCTCATTAGGTTTATTTGACAGTAGAGAGCAGAAGAAATAAGGAACATATTTTCAAATATTGATAAGATCTCCAAAGGAAGGGGAAAAGTAAGGAAAATGTGATAGAGTACATGATAGGCAGGATGGACTTGAGAACAAAATGCATATAAAAGTTTGGGAAGGCCTCTGTGAGGAGGCAGTGCTTGTGCTGCGAGGTGACTCACTTTAAGGAGCCAGCTACATGAAGATCTGAGGAAGTGGAAATCACAGTGCCAATGAGGCTGGTACACTGTGAGCGGGGCATACTGAGGTAGACAGATGTCATTGAAAGTAGGTGGAACTCTTTCTAATATGAAGAGAAGCCATTTTCTAATGGTTGATTTTATTTACCCTCATCCCTTGTTTAATTTGAAAATGTGCAACATTCAGTTTCCTATTGGAAGCTTTTAAGGAGGAAGCCATGTCTATTACATTGGTGACATTAAAGCATTATGAAATCTTTGTGTTTTGTATGAATTTATGTTTTTGGAGACATTCTTCTGTCTCATTCCTAAATGATATAACATTATTATTGTAGTTAAGAAGTTTCTGTTACCTTAAGAATTCTTGAATATGAATTACTCTTTGAATTACTTAGCAAGGTTATAAACAAAGAAAATATACAGTCCTTCTTCTCTTCTTTGAGAGCTTACTTATCTAGTGGAGAACCATACACACAAACCAGTCATTTTATATGTGGTAAATGTCACAATAGAGGTATATGTATAATATTTTTTGAATATAGAAAGGTGGTATTATACCTGGGGGTGGGAAAGTCATCAAAAATATTCATTCTACGAAGATTTTCATCCTGCTTTTTGAAACATAGTAGGAGGTATCAATCCAGAGAAGGCAATGGCACCCCACTCCAGTACTCTTGCCTGGAAAATCCCATGGACAGAGGGGCCTGGTGGGCTGCAGTCCATGGGGTCGCTAGGAGTCGGACATGACTGAGCGACTTCACTTTATTTTTTCACTTTCATGCATTGGAGAAGGAAATGGCAACCCACTCCAGTGTTCTTGCCTGAAGAATCCCAGGGACGGGGGAGCCTGGTGGGCTGCCGTCTCTGGGGTCACACAGAGTTGGACATGACTGAAGAGACTTAGCAGCAGCAGTAGCAGGAGGTATCAATCACTATTTGAACAGAGATGCTTATGCTGCAAAAAAAGAGAAAGAAAAATCTTTACAAAGATTTTATGACTTCCAGCAATATAGCAAAATAAATAAGTGGTATCTAACTTATACACTGGAAAGTAAAATTTCTCTTCTAAATGGAGGATGAATAAGCATTCTGGTGCTCTTTGTTACTGCTGCCTTTTCCCTCTTCTGTTTTCTCTAAGTTGTTATCTCCTGTTTTTGTAAGCGTACGTGTGGTGGGAAGATAAAATGCTAAAAGTTTTAAAGGAAGACTTCATAGAAAGTTTGATTTGTTTATTTTTTGAAGGGTGTGTCATTTTAAAAAGGTAATTGATTATTTCTGTGCTGGTGATAGCATCTTCTGAGGTCCTCAGCTGAGAGCTTAGATCTTTCAGTAGTGAAAGCAGGCATTCTTTTCTTCTTCGTGATCGTACGATGGCAACTTTTGGTTTTTCATCATTTACTGTGATATCAGCTGTGGATTTCCAGAATACCCTTCTCATACTGAGAATGTTCCCTTATATTACTAGTTTTCTGAGTGGTTTTTTGATCACGGAAGTTTGGTGGATTTTTTCAAACTTTTATCTGTGTTGGTTGAGATACTCATGTGATACCCTCCACTCTTCATTTTTATGTGGTATGTTACACTGATTGATTTTCTTATATTGAACCACTTTTTTATCTTTTAAAAAATACTTTAACTTATTTATTTGGCTGCTCTGGGTCTTAGTTGTAGCATGTAAGATCTTTTTGTTGTGGCATGTGAACTTCTCAGTTATGGCATGTGAAATCTAGTTCCCTGACCAGGGATTGAACCCCGGCCAAGTGCATTGAGAGTGCAAAGTTTTAGCCACTAGACTGCCAGGAAAATCCCCATCTATTTATTCCTAAAACTTACTTGCGAAACGCTGGACCGGAAGAAACACAGGCTGGAATCAAGATTGCCGGGAGAAATATCAATAACCTCAGATATGCAGATGACACCACCCTTATGGCAGAAAGTGAAGAGGAACTAAAAAGCCTCCTGATGAAAGTGAAAGTGGAGAGTGAAAAAGTTGGCTTAAAGCTCAACATTCAGAAAATGAAGATCATGGCATGTGGTCCCACCACTTCATGGGAAATAGATGGGGAAACAGTAGAAACAGTGTCAGACTTTATTTTGGGGGCTCCAAAATCACTGCAGATGGTGACTGCAGCCATGAAATTAAAAGACACTTACTCCTTGGAAGGAAAGTTATGACCAACCTAGATAGCATATTCAAAGCAGAGACATTACTTTGCCAACAAAGGTTCGTCTAGTCAAGGCTATGGTTTTTCCAGTGGTCGTGTATGGATGTGAGAGTTGGACTGTGAAGAAGGCTGAGCGCCAAAGAATTGATGCTTTTGAACTTTGTTTGTTGGAGAAGACTCTTGAGAGTCCCTTGGACTGCAAGGGGATCCAACCAGTCCATTCTGAAGGAGATCAGCCCTGGGATTTCTTTGGAAGGAATGATGCTGAAGCTGAAACTGCAGTACTTTGGCCACCTCATGCGAAGAGTTGACTCATTGGAAAAGACTCTGATGCTGGGAGGGATTGGGGGCAGGAGGAGAAGGGGACGACAGAGGATGAGATGGCTGGATGGCATCACTGACTCGATGGACGTGAGTTTGAGTGAACTCCAGGAGTTGGTGATGGACAGGGAGGCCTGGCGTGCTGCGATTCATGGGGTCGCAAAGAGTCAGACACGACTGAGCAACTGAACTGAACTACTCAAGTAAGCCTTTTCTCCCATTCCCAAATTGAACAAGATACCACCATGCTCCATCTAGAATGGAAAACTTCGACCACTCATATTATTTCATGTAGTTTCTATTTATAATTTATTTGCTTACATACTTTTTCATATTGTTAAAATGTTTTAAACCTTTTTTATAATAATGTATAATCTTATGAATCTCTTTAGAAAACAAAATCTGTAATCAGTTTTTGTATAATATATAATAAGTTTATTTTCAGTAAAAACTATGTTAGTTAAGTACATCAATAAATATAATATCCCCATTTAAATTTAATATTTGATAATTTTTAATATATAAAGGTAATTTTCTTCTACTTTATAAGGGATACAATTTCAATTTATTTAATTATATAAGACAGACTTTATCAACTTTTAAACCAGGCATCTGGTTTAAATCAAGATTGCTGGGAGAAATATCAATAACCTTAGATATGCAAATGATACCACCCTTATAGCAGAAAGTGAAGAAGAACTAAAGAGCCTCTTGATGAAAGTGAAAGAGGAGAGTGAAAAAGTTGGCTTAAAGCTCAGCATTCAGAAAACTAAGATCATGGCATCCGGTCCGATCACTTCATGGTAAATAGTTGGGGAAACAGTGGCTGACTGTTTTTCTGGGCTCCAAAATCACTGCAGATGGTGATTGCAGCCATGACATTAAAAGATGCTTACTCCTTGGAAGGAAAGTTATGACCAACCTAGACAGCATATTAAAAAGCAGAGACATTACTTTGTCAACAAAGGTCCATCTAATTAAGGCTATGGTTTTTCCAGTGGTCATGTATGGATGTGAGTGTTGGACTATAAAGAAAACTGAGCACCGAAGAATTGATGCTTTTGAATTTTGTTTGTTGGAGAAGACTCCCGAGAGTCCCTTGGACTGCAAGGAGATCCAACCAGTCCATCCTAAAGATCAGTCCTGGGTGTTCATTGGCAGGACTGATGCTGAAGCTGCAACTCCAATACTTTGGCCACCTGATGCGAAAAGCTGACTCATTGGGAAAGACCTTGATGATGGGAAAGATTGAGGGCAGGAAGAGAAGGGGACGACAGAGGATGAGATGGTTTAATGGCATCACTGATGCAATGGACATGAGTTTGAGTAAGCTCTGGGAGTTGGCGTGCTGCAGTCCATGGGATCACAGAGTCGGACATGACTGAGCAACTAAACTGAACTGATACATATATATATATATATATATGTGGGCTTCCCAGGTGCTGCTGCTGCTGCTGCTAAGTTGCTTCAGTTGTGTCCAACTCTGTGCGACCCCATAGACGGCAGCCCACCAGGCTCCCCTGTCCTTGGGATTCCCCAGGTGCTGCTAGTAGTAAAGAATCTGTCTGCCAGTGCAGGTAGATGCAAGAGACTCGGGTTTGATCTTGAGTCAAGAAGATCCCCTGGAGTAGGAGATGGTGACCCACACCAGTATTTGCTGAAAAATTCTCATGGACAGAGGAGCTTGGTGGGCTATGGCCCATGGAATCACAAAGAGCCAGACATTACTGAGCAATTGTGCTCTAGCGTGTGCGTACGCGCACACACACTTACACACACACACATATATACACCACATTTTCTTTATCCATTCATCCTCCAGTGGACACTTAAGTTGCTTCCATGTCCTTATTATTGTGATATCATCATTTTAAAATGACCATTTATTTGGTTTATTAAGCATACGTTTAAATGTAACAGTATCACAGCAATTTAAAAACTTCAAAATTACTTTCATTTGCTAATGTTTGTACTTCTTACAGTATCAACAAATACACTGGTTTAGTTTTATAATTTTTGTCCTAATTCAGAAAAATATAATTTCAATCAGTTTGGTTTTTCATTTAGAGAGAATTATCATTACAGTTTTTTCTCTTTACATTGGTTTTTGCAATAATAAAGACATCTTGAGGTGCTGTATAAGAACTTTGAAGAGATGAATACAACTGTGATTCAATGAAGATCTTGGGGTGATTTGGCTGACATCGTTTTGTGTCCTCATTGGCTTTCATTTCTCTGTTAATGCAGCTTATGCTTCTATAACAACTTAAAAAAATGTAAAATAACATGGAAATCTTCATGGCAACCATGCCAGTTTTCAGGTGTCATACAGGGATTGAATATCATTAGTGTTCATGTTATATACATTTAAGGTTCTCAGCCTATTCCTTATTGCTTTCTGAGAAAGTTATTATCTCTATTATTTAAAATAGATTTACAAGCTCACTATTTCCTTACTTAAAAATATAAACACTATAAAACAATTTATGAAACTTCTTGAGAACTTTTAACTTACCAATATTGAATTATAAGCTCTTTGTGGACAAAACTGTCTTCTTCGCATTTGTCTGTTTGGTGTTGGAACTTAAGTTCTCTAACCTGTTTCAAAAATCCAGGTATTTGTTGGATTAAGTAGGTTTCTAAACGTGTAAGTATAGTTATTTACTCATATTCAGCATATCTGTATATAATGTTACTCAAACTGTGATATAGATACTTTCTATTAATTTTTTATAAAAAGCACTATTTGAAGAGGGATAAATAAAGGAGGACTTGGGGACCAAACTAATTATCAGATCTCTATAGTAGCAGTAACTCATTTAGATCATTGCCTCACAGATATCATCAGCATTGGTTAAAGAATCTATTGGACAATTGCAGTAATTCCAGACCACTTTTTAATGTGGATTTCACTTGGAAAGGTGGGAAAAGAGTTGATTTTATTTTAGTTAAATGTTAATAATTCAAAGAGGATATTTATATCTTTGAAGAAAGCTGAGTTCATTATTATCTGAAGTTGTACTTGCCCTTTTACAAGAAACACTATTTCTAATCTATTTTGTCGATTTTAAGTATTGTATTGTGATCATTTTTGTATACTGAATATTGGACTTACTAGGCAAACTGGAGAAGGTAAATTATTAGCAATTATACTCTTCAAATAAAATAAAAGTATATTTTAAGAAGAAAGAAGTCTTCTTGAAGATTAAAAAATCTGTGAGTGCATAGAAATTTTTTTTCCAAAGAATAAAAATTTACCACACTGTAACATGTGTAGCACCTGCGAATTTAATTATATCTTTAGTTGAATATAATCTTATGCGAAGAGTTGACTCATTGGAAAAGACTCTGATGCTGGGAGGGATTGGGGGCGGGAGGAGAAGGGGATGACAGAGGATGAGATGGCTGGATGGCATCACTGACTCGATGGACGTGAGTCTGGGTGAACTCCGGGAGTTGGTGATGGACAAGGAGGCCTGGCATGCTGTGATTCATGGGGTCGCAAGGAGTCGGACACGACTGAGCAACTGAACTGAACTGAACTGAATCTTAATAATATTAAGTACTGAGAAATTAATACTAATAAGCTCTGATATGCTATTTTAATTATTATAAGCATGCCTAATGGAAGAAAGGAATAAGGCTTTACTAGAAGTTGACTTTTCCCTTTTGTATGTTTGTTAAATTTAAGTACTTTTTCTGAAATAAATTAAAATTATAACAATATAAAATTATTTTAGAGTACAAATTATTTCAGAATATGATTTTAGTTGTAATTTAATGTTTAGAAAAAATGTTTTGTTTTACACATACCTTTAGAAGCACTTTATAAATATTCCATTTTTAATCATGACATTGGAATAAATATGAATTTTTTTCTTGTAATTATGAGTATTGTATGAAAATTAGTATGAAATATGAATAAAATTTTGATGAGAATATAGCTTCTCTTTTTAAAGAAACTTTTTAATAATATTTTCACCTTTACCCAAAGTTTATATCCCATTACATTTTAAAAATTACACTTCAGGGTTCATCTCCCCTTTGAAATGACATTAGCTAATGATTTTCTTTGTATGTGGATTAGTCTATCAAAAGGCAATTTTTATATTATTTTACATACCTTCCTTTTATCTCACCAATGAAATTATAATAAGCTTAAACACGGACACTGTTCTCTTTGGTTTTCCCTTGTGTGCGTGTTCTGTTGCATCCAACTCTTTGTGACCCTGTGGACTGTAGCCGTCCAGGCTCCTCTGTCCGTGGAATTTTCCTGACAAAAATACTGAAGTGGATTGCCATTTCCTTCTCCAGGGGATCTTCCTGACACAGGGATCAAACCCACGTCTCCTACATTGGCAGGCAGATTCTTTACCACTTAGCCACCTATGGAAGCCCTTTGGTGAATTTCCCTTAGTTCCTAGTAAAAAGGGTTTAATAAGTTAGCTAACACGCAGTGTAGGATCAAAATGCAAGGTTAGTTCTGTAATTGCTACTTTTCCCTTTATTTTAGGGCACTTATGTTTTGGTTGTATCTGTAGGTGAAAATAATCATTTTAATTATTTTTGAATGAAATACTTTGTATTTCTCAACTTTTCATATGTACAAAAATGTTAAATCTTCAGCCAGGATTAAGACTATTTCAAAAGACTGCCTGTACAGCTTCAATTTTGTTCAGACTTTAATATGATTTGTTATATATAAAACTGAAAAGAATTTTAAAGTCTTTGATAGTCAATACTCTCATTTTAGAAAACCAAATATTTGCCAGCCAATTTATAGCAGACAGTCCAGCATAAGGAAACTAATTCCTAATGCAGTTTTTTTTCTTCTGAAAATCAGATGATTTTCTTTTTAATATATTATTTTTCATATTATTTTATAAAGATGACCATATTTCTTATCTATTTCTGTTAATAGTATCACCATTTCCCACATCAGTCTGTGAACCCTATTGTCATTCTGCATTACTGTCCTTCCTCTGGCTCTAGATAACCAGACTTAAAACTGGCTGTGTTCTAGCTTCAGTATTTTTGCCTTTGTTGTCCTGTCATTTCCACCACCACCCTAATCAGGTGTGTTTAGATTACTCTCTTAGTTTACTTACCAGCTTCTCTGTCTCCAGGGTCATGTCTCCTCTTCTAGTCATTAAGCATCTTCATATCAACATATTAACATATCTGAAATCATTATTTCTTTTTCCATGTCCTTGTTTATACTATTCCCACTTTTGTGAAGATTCTTTTTCTACCTCTGCTTATATTTTCAAATGTTGCATATCCTTTAAGACCCAACACAAATAGCATTTCCTTTTCAGTGCTAGCACCCACCTAAAAGGAGTGCCGCTTGAAAATCTAGGGTAGTATCTGTAGGGTTAGTGTCTATACTCATTTAATGACTAGACTTAAGGTATCCTATTATCATAGAGTGCTAGAGCAGGAAGAGTCTTTAGACATGGCTCATTCTAGTCACCTCACTTTACAGGTGAGTAAGTGGTTTTTCTAGATAAATGACTAAGTACTTGGAAGGCTCAGAGCAAAGATGTAATTAGACTTGTCTTTTAATCTTTAATCCAGAATTTCTTCTTCTATCACATACTTCCTCTCACCGTAAAATACCTTGTCTTTTTATATGGTTTTTCAGGAGTGTATTCATTATTTCCTCTACTTGAGGCCTAGAATCTTGTTTTAAACTTTTTTATACTCCCCTCATGCGAAGAGCTGACTCATTGGAAAAGACTCTGATGCTGGGAGGGATTGGGGGCAGGAGGAGAAGGGGACGACAGAGGATGAGATGGCTGGATGGCATCACTGACTCGATGGACGTGAGTTTGAGTGAACTCCGGGAGTTGGTGATGGACAGGGAGGCCTGGCGTGCTGCGATTCATGGGGTCTCAAAGAGTTGGACATGACTGAGCGACTGAACTGAACTGAACTGATACTCCTCTTAATGTTTTGCACAGAGTAGGTCTTAATTAATTGTTTTGTAGAGAATTGCTTTTGCTTTCAGATAAAAGCAGTATTTTGAGAAAGCTTATGATTTCCACTTTTATGAATATTAATGGAATTATACTTCTTTTGTTTAAAAGAAACAGAAGAATTTTTTAATAGTTTTTAACAATTTGCATCTATTTCCACCAAACAAAAATAGTAGAAAATAACAAAATGTAATTGAAAATTTTTCTTTCATTGCTAAATAATTGGGTTTCACTTGTTTACAGTGTTAAGAACACAGATCTGAGTGCAAAACTAGAAACTTTATCAACAATTGTTCATTGCTTTAATGTTTCCCATTTTTAAGAAATAAAATGTTTTATATGAAATAATTTTATAGCAGAGTATATTAAATGAAAAAATGATATAGTTCTGTTGTCTTACTTATTAAGCCATTACTGAAAACTACTTAATACAGTCTTTTCACATTTTAAAATTTTATGAATATATCTGATTTAAAGCAAGTAAGTAAAGCAACAAAAATTATAGCAAATATATACACTTTAAAATTCCTTTACAACTCTGCATGAATAAAAATGGTACATTATAGGCCAGTTTAAATACCTATCAGGTGAATAAAGCATGGGCTTCATGCTTATAGTTGAGGATATATATATCATCTGCATTAGATATATTACTAGAGGTGATATCAAGGTGAAAGCAGGCTTGCAGAATGGTTGGAAATCATTGATATTCTGACTTGGAGGCTGTAAATGGCTCAGTGGCAGATGGAGTCTTTGTCAAGGAAGAAAAATGGCAGCTTTGGAGTATCATAGATGTTTTGCTAGCAGCTCAGCACACAGTCTGTGACCTTCTAGTATTCAGGAGTCTTTCTTATTCCTCTAATAAATTGTCTTCAGCTTTTATTCACGGAACATAGATAAACAGTACTTATTTTATTTTATTTTTTTTTTTTTTTTTTTTTAACAGTACTTATTTTAGTACAAATTGAGGTGTTTCATTATAGAGAAATATAAATATGTTTTATTATCTGATTCTTAAATTAAGCTTTTAAGGGAACATGCATTTTTTTGGAATCAGAAATCTTTCTCATTTAGTTTGCAAGAGTAAAAACAATAGAGTTTAATTTAAAAAGTGTATTTTTAGAATTACAGAATATTAAAGCTAGAAAATATGTTAAAAGTCCTAGACAAACTTTCTCATTTTAAAGGCACTGAGTCTCATAGACTGTGATTCAACCAAGGTCACTAAATTAGTCCATGAAAAATGTTAGGTGACTCTTAAATTATCACTTGTTACATATATAAAATAGCTTTAGTTATGAAGGTAAAAGAAACTAGTCTTTTTGAATAAAACTTAGAATAACACAGAATACACCTACTTATTCATGACAGCTGCATAATGAGCATATATAATTTTTCAGACTTTTATTTACTATTCAACTGCACATATTTTTATTGGAAGGAATTCAGGTTTCTCATTTTAATCACCATCAGATTGCTGTACAGAAAAAATTTTCTTGAATGAGGAGTTTATACCTGGGTCAAATATATATTTTGTGTTGACTTATTTGTATATTTTTAAAAGCCCTTTCTTTTGGAAGTAGCGTTTCATATTAAAATATTTGAGGGTTTTATAGATGTTATACTGAGATGTTTTGAAGTATTGTTGCATGTATTAGTGAGAAATCCAGTTTTTAGGGGAATATAGGTCCCCATGAGAGTATACTACCATGGGGCGTTTATTCAGTTGAACAGCTGACTTATATTGAAGAGTAATAAGTCATGGCTAAAATTAAAAATGGGAAGCGCCACACAACTAAAACTTACTAAAGCATTCGACAGTTGTTAAAGTTATAGAAAGGAATCTCTGTACATTGTGGAAGAAAACTACCCTTTGTTCTGGAATGTCAAGGTTACTGTATTCAACACTTCAATTTGTAGTCTTCCTCAGTCCAGTGTCTAAAAAAGTAGAGTTAAAGAGAAATTTAACGGTTATTGAAAGTAGTGTCCATGCATTTTCTAAAGGTAAAATTACCCAATATTCCAGTTGTTTTTGATGAGGAGAAAAATTTGAAATATTGTAGCTGAAAGCTTTCAAAATCTCAAAGTAATTTTTTCTTTTGTTTTCTCTTTTGAAGGATAAAACCAGCTCAGTTCAATTCAGTTCAGTCCCTCAGTCATATCTGACTCTTTGCGACCCCATGAACCGCAGCACACCAGGCCGCCCTGTCCATCACCAACTCCTGGAGTTTACCCAAACTCATGTCCATTGAGTCAGTGATGCCATCCAACCATCTCATCCTCTGTTATCCCCTTCTCGCGCCTTCAATCTTTCCCAACATCAGGGTCTTTTCAAATGAGTCAGCTCTTCGCATTAAGTGGCCAAAATATTGGAGTTTTCAGCTTCAACATCAGTCCTTCCAGTGAACACCAGGACTGATCTCCTTTAGGATGAACTGGTTGGATCTCCTTGCAGTCCAAGGGACTCTCAAGAGTCTTCTCCAACACCACATTTCAAAAGCATCAGTTCTTCAGTGCTCAGCTTTCTTTATAGTCCAACTCTCACATCCATACATGACTATTGGAAAAACCATAGCCTTGACTAGATGGACCTTTGTTGGCAAAGTAATGTCTCTGCTTTTTAATATGCTGTCTAGATTGGTCATAACTTTGCTTCCAAGGAGGAAGCGTCTTTTAATTTCATGGCTGCAGTTACCATCTGCTGTGATTTTGGAGCCCCCCAAAATAAAATCAGCCACTGTGTCCACTGTTTCTCCATCTATTTCCCATGAAGTGATGGGACGAGATGCCATGATTTTAGCTGTCTGAATGTTGAGCTTTAAGCCAATGTTTTCACTCTCTTCTTTCACTTTCATCAAGAGCCTCTTTAGTTCTTCTTCACTTTCTGCCATCTGCTACTGCTACTGCTAAGTCACTACAGTCGTTTCCAACTCTGTGTGACCCCGTAGATGGAAGCCCACCAGGCTCCACCATCCCTGGGATTCTCCAGGCAAGAACACTGGATTGTGTTGCCATTTCCTTCTCCAGTGCGTCAAAGTGAAAAATGAAGGTGAAGTTGCACAGTCATGTCCGACTCTTAGCGACCCCATGGACTGCAGCCTACCAGGCTCCTCCGTCCATGGGATTTTCCAGGCAAGAGTACTGGAGTGGGGTGCCACTGCCTTCTCCAATCTGCATATCTGAGGTTACTGATATTTCTCCTGGCAATCTTGATTCCAGCTTGTGCTTCCTCCAACTCAGTGTTTCTCATGATATATTCTGCATGTAGGTTAAATAAGCAGGGTGACAATATACAGCCTTGATGTACTCCTTTTCGTATTTGGAACCAGTCTCTTGTTCTATGTCCAGTTCTAACTGTTGCTTCCTGACCTGCATACAGATTTCTCAAGAAGCAGGTCAGGTTGTCTGGTATTCCCATCTCTTTCAGAATTTTCCACAGTTTATTGTGATCCACACAGTCAAAGGCTTTGGCATAATCAGTAAAGGAGAAATAGATGTTTTTCTGGAACTCTCTTGCTTTTTCGATGGTCCAGTGGATGTTGGCAATTTGATCTCTGGTTCCTCTGCCTTTTCTAAATCCAGCTTGAACATCTGAAATTTCACAGTTCATGTATTGCTGAAGCCTGGCTTGGAGAATTTTGAGCATTACTTTACTAGCGTGTTAGATGAGTGCGATTATGTGGTAGTTCGAACATTCTTTGGCATTGCCTTTCTTAGGGATTGGAATGAAAACTGACCTTTTCCAGTCCTGTGACCACTGCTGAGTTTTCCAAATTTGCTGGCATATTGAGTGCAGCACTTTCACAGCATCATCGTTCAGGATTTGAAATAGCTCAACTGGAATTCCATCACCTCCACTAGCTTTGTTCGTAGTGATGCTTTCTAAGGCAATATTTTCTAAGATATTCTAAGATATAATATTCTAAAATATTAGAAATATTTTCTAATTTCACATCCAGGATGTCTGGCTCTAGGTGAGTGATCACACCATCGTGATTATCTTGGTCATGAACATCTTTTTTGTATAGTTCTTCTGTGTATTCTTGCCACCTCTTGTTAATATCTTCTGCTTCTGTTAGGTCCATACCATTTCTGTCCTTTATCGAGCCCATCTTTGCATGAAATGTTCCCTTGCATGAAATGTTCTCTAATTTTCTTGAAGAGATCTCTAGTCTTTCCCATTCTGTTGTTTTCCTCTATTTCTTTGCATTGATCGCTGAGGAAGGCTTTCTTATCTCTCCTTGCTATTCTTTGGAACTCTGTATTCAAATGCATATATCTTTCCTTTTCTCCTTTGCTTTTTGCTTCTTTTCTTTTCACAGCTCCTCAGACAGGCCTCCTCAGATGGTCATTTTACTTTTTGCCATTTCTTTTTCTTGGGGATGGTCTTAATGTACAATGTCACGAACCTCCATCCATAGTTTATCAGGCACTCTGTCTATCAGATCTAGTTTATTAACAGATAGAATGTGGGTGTAAAAATAGTAACCATAATGTCATAAAAGAGAATACTATTCCTATAATGGAATGGTTAAGAGGTAGCTATTTCACATATTATCTACTTTAATATGAAGTAAATACACTCAGATAGAGGTAACATGATGGTTACTAAAGCATTCAGTAACTAAGGAGTGCCTAGTACGTGCAAGTGCTAGGGATAAGGCAGTGAACAAAACTCTACACACATGGGGCTTACAGTTTATGAGTGAAAGAGATTAATAGTTAATAAACTAATATTTACTGTGTTAGATGGCAATCAACACTGTAAAAAAAAATCAAGCGTATTGCATTGTGAGTTGTGGGTTTGGTATTTACTATAGGGTCATTATTATAGCATAGCCCTTCTAAGATTACAGTTTGAGTTCTTAAGAAAGTTAAGAAGTGAGTCATGCATATATCTGCGTGATGATTATTCCAAAGAAAACAGCAAATGCCAAGACAATGAGGCAGGTTGTACTTGGCATATTCCAGTAACAATAAGGAAACCAGTGTGGTTGGAGTGGTGTGAGTGATGAAAGGGAGTAATAAATGAAGCTAGAGATTTCACATATATCTACTTTTAAGAATTGTCTTTTTAAAAAGAAAATACTGAAAAAATTATGCTGTAAGTTTAACCAAAACTCATGTTGCTAAACCAGCGATCCCCAGAGTAGTTTTGGTTGAGTGAATATTGCTTAATAAAAAGATTCCATGGTCAAGTAACGCAAAACCTAGGGTTAATGTTAAAGGTTAAAGGTTTTGCTTGTGCTTGTGTTTAGGCACATCTTTTAATGTGCTAAGTTGTTTTGAGAATCTCCAGCCTTTCTGTCCCTTCCTTTCAAGAATTTCTTAAGGGGCTAGTGTTTTTCAGTGCTTTGGTAAATGCTATATTATACAGTCCTACTGATTATCTGGCTTCCCTGGTAGCTCTGCTGGTAAATAATCTGCCTGCAATGCAGGAGACCCTGGTTCGAGTCCTGAGTTGGGAAGATTCCCTGGAGAAGTGATAGGCTACCCACTCTAGTATTCTTGCCTAGAGAATCCCCAGGGAAAGAGGAGGCTGGCAGGCTACATCCATGGCGTTGCAAAGAGTTGGACATGACTGAGCGACTAAGCACAGCACAGCACTGATTAATTGTTGGTTACTAAAAGGATTTTCCACAATTGCTGTTTCATAATCTCTATGCTTTAAGCCAGCATTTCTCTTTGCCTGCTTTTTCAGTAAAAGTACTTCTTTTTTGTTTTCTTAAATAGTTCTTAAATCCATCCTGTTTTCTCTATTTATGATGCCTAAATTCTTATATAGGTTTGCATCATGCCTCACCTGGGCTGTCACAGTAGAATCCTTTTCTAGCATCCCATTGTTGTTTTTTGTCAGTCACTCTGCTGCTGCTGCTGCTGCTGAGTCACTTCAGTTGTGTCCGACTCTGTGTGACCCCATAGACGGCAGCCCCCCAGGCTCCCCCATCCCTGGGATTCTCCAGGCAAGAACACTGGAGTGGGTTGCCATTTCCTTCTCCAATGCATGAAAGTGAAAAGTGAAAGTCAAGTCACTCAGTTGTGTCCAACTCTTTGAGACCCCATGGACTGTAGCCTACCAGGCTCCTCCATCCATGGGAGTTTCCAGGCAAGAGTACTGCAGAACCAAAAATAAATAAATAATTTTTGTTGTTTTTGTTAAAAACTATATTCTACTCTTGGAGATTGTGAAACATGATGCAGATTTGTATCAGGCAGAGTCCAACCAGAGAAAGAGGACCAGTATGGTAGATAGAAAGTAGATGGATTTATTGCAAGGAGTTGGTTAATGCCGTTATGGAGGCTGGCCAGACAAGCCTGATATGGGAAGGAAGGGCAGGCTGTCAGGGAGGGCAGGCTGAAGCTCCCTGGCCTGGGGCACAGCTCTAGGCCATAGGCAGCACTTCAGTAACTCAGTCCTGTCCAACTCTTTACGACCCCGTGGGCTGCAGCACACCAGGCTCCTCTGTCCTCCACTATTTCCTGTAGTTTGCTCAGTTTCATGTCCATTAAGTCGGTGATGCTATCTAACCATCTCATCCCTCTGCTGCCTCCTTTTCCTTTTGCTTCCAGTCTTTCCCAGCATCTGAGTCTTTTCTAATGAGTCAGCTCTTGGCATCAGGGGGCCAAATTGTTGGAGCTTCAGCTTCAGCATCAGTCCTTCCCATGAATATTCAGGACTGATTTCTTTTAGGATTGATGGATTTGATCTTGCTGTCCAAGGGACTCTCAAGAGTCTCCTCCAGCACCACAATTCAAAAGTATCAATTCTTCAGCACTCAGCCTTCTTTTTTTTTTTTTTATTAGAGATATGGTATATTTACAGAAAATTCCATCTGGAGTGATAAGTGAAATTCTTCCCAGTTTCTCTTAAATCAACATTTGTTAAGTACCTAATCTGTGCCAAGATTCATGCAATTAACGTGATTTGTGACAATAGCTATTCTTTTTTTTTTTTCCTAATTTTATTTTATTTTTAAACTTTACATAATTGTATTAGTTTTGCCAAATATCAAAATGAATCCACCACAGGTATACATGTGTTCACCATCCTGAACCCTCCTCCCTCCTCCCTCCCCATACCATCCCTCTGGGTCGTCCCAGTGCACTAGCCCCAAGCATCCAGTATCGTGCATCGAACCTGGACTGGCAACTCGTTTCTTACATGATATTTTACATGTTTCAATGCCATTCTCCCAAATCTTCCCACCCTCTCCCTCTCCCACAGAGTCCATAAGACTGTTCTATACATCAGTGTCTCTTTTGCTGTCTCGTACACCGGGTTATTGTTACCATCTTTCTAAATTCCATATATATGCGTTAGTATACTGTATTTATGTTTTTCCTTCTGGCTTACTTCACTCTGTATAATAGGCTCCAGTTTCATCCACCTCATTAGAACTGATTCAAATGTATTCTTTTCAATGGCTGAGTAATACTCCATTGTGTATATTTACCACAGCTTTCTTATCCATTCGTCTGCTGATGGACATCTAGGTTGCTTCCATGTCCTGGCTATTATAAACAGTGCTGCGATGAACATTGGGGTACACGTGTCTCTTTCCCTTCTGGTTTCCTCAGTGTGTATGCCCAGCAGTGGGATTGCTGGATCATAAGGCAGTTCTATTTCCAGTTTTTTAAGGAATCTCCACACTGTTCTCCATAGTGGCTGTAATAGTTTGCATTCCCACCAACAGTGTAAGAGGGTTCCCTTTTCTCCACACCCTCTCCAGCATTTATTATTTGTAGACTTTTGGATGGCAGCCATTCTGACTGGTGTGAAATGGTACCTCATAGTGGTTTTGATTTGCATTTCTCTGATAATGAGTGATGTTGAGCATCTTTTCATGTGTTTGTTAGCCATCTGTATGTCTTCTTTGGAGAAATGTCTATTTAGTTCTTTGGCCCATTTTTTGATTGGGCCGTTTATTTTTCTGGAGTTGAGCTGTAGGAGTTGCTTGTATATTTTTGAGATTAGTTGTTTGTCGGTTGTTTCATTTGCTATTATTTTCTCCCATTCTGAAGGCTGTCTTTTCACCTTGCAGATAGTTTCCTTTGATGTGCAGATCGCTTTGGCTATTCGAGGTTTTTTGTATTTCCATATAAATTGTGAAATTATTTGTTCTAGCTCTGTGAAGAATACTGTTGGTAGCTTAATAGGGATTGCGTTGAATCTATAAATTGCTTTGGGTAGTATACTCATTTTCACTATATTGATTCTTCCAATCCATGAACATGGTATATTTCTCCATCTATTAGTGTCCTCTTTGATTTCTTTCACCAGTGTTTTATAGTTTTCTATATATAGGTCTTTAGTTTCTTTAGGTAGATATATTCCTAAGTATTTTATTCTTTCCGTTGCAGTGGTGAATGGAATTGTTTCCTTAATTTCTCTTTCTGTTTTCTCATTATTAGTGTATAGGAATGCAAGGGATTTCTGTGTGTTGATTTTATATCCTGCAACTTTACTATAGTCATTGATTATTTCTAGTCATTTTCTGGAAGAATGGAACTGGAGGAATCAACCTACCTGACTTCAGGCTCTACTACAAAGCCACAGTTATCAAGACAGTATGGTACTGGCACAAAGACAGAAATATTGATCAATGGAATAAAATAGAAAGCCCAGAGATAAATCCACGCACATATGGACACCTTATCTTTGACAAAGGAGGCAAGAATATACAATGGATTAAAGACAATCTCTTTAACAAGTGGTGCTGGGAAATCTGGTCAACCACTTGTAAAAGAATGAAACTAGACCACTTTCTAACACCATACACAAAAATAAACTCAAAATGGATTAAAGATCTCAACGTAAGACCAGAAACTATAAAACTCCTAGAGGAGAACATAGGCAAAATACTCTCCGACATACATCACAGCAGGATCCTCTATGACCCACCTCCTAGAATATTGGAAATAAAAGCAAAAATAAACAAATGGGACCTAATTAACCTCAGCCTTCTTTTTTATCCAGCTCTCAACATCCATACATGACTACTGGAAAAACCGTATCTTTGACTATATGGACTTATAGTCATTTTGTTGGCAAAATGATGTTTCTGCTTCTTAATATGCTGCCTAGGTTTATCATAGCTTTCCTTCCCAGAAACAAGCGTCTTTTAAGTTCATGGCTGCAGTCACTGTCTCAGTGATTTTGGAGCCCAAGAAAGGAAAATCTGTCACTTTTTCCACTTTTTCCTCTTCTGTTTGCCATGAAGTGGTGGGACCAGATGCCATGATCTTAGTT
This sequence comes from Bos javanicus, assembly GCF_032452875.1. NCBI lineage: Eukaryota > Metazoa > Chordata > Mammalia > Artiodactyla > Bovidae > Bos > Bos javanicus. Next base: position 36,914,182 of record NC_083869.1, read on the forward strand.
TTTTGAATGCTGAGCTTCAAGCCAGCTTTTTCACTCTTCTCTTTCCCTTCATCTAGAGGCTTTTTAGTTGCTCTTCACTTTCTGCCATTAAAGTGGTATCATCTGCATATCTGAGGCACTCTATCAGATCTAATCCCTTGAATCTGTTCATCACCTCAGCTGTATAAAGGATTTTATTTAGGTCATACCTGAATGGCCTAGTGGCTTTCCCAGCTTTCTTCAGTTTAAGCCTGAAGTTTGCAATCAGAAGTTCATGATCTGAGCCACAGTCAGCTCCAGGTCTTATTTTTACTGAATGTATGTGTGTTAGTTGCTTAGTTGTGTCCGACTCTTTGTGACCCCACAGACTGCAGCCCTCCAGGCTCCTCTTTCCATGGAATTCTCCAGTCAGGAATACTGGAGTGAGTAGCCATTCCCTTCTCCAAGAGATCTTCCTGACCAAGGAATCGAACCCTGGTCTTCTGCTTTGCAGATGAATTCTTTAATGTCTGAGCTGCCAAGGAAGCCAGTCAGTTCCAGGTCTTATTTTTACTGACTCTATAGAGTTTCTCTATCTTTGGCTGCAAAGAACATAATCAATCTAATTTTGGTATTGACCGTGTGGTGATGTTCATGTGTAGAGTCATCTCTTGGGTTGTTGAAAAAGGGTGTTTGCTATACCAGAGTGTTCTCTTGACAAAACTGTCTTAGCCTTTGCCCTGCTTCATTTTGTACTCCAAGGCCAAACTTGACTATTGTTCTGTGCATCTTTTGACTTCTTCCTTTGGCATTCCAATCCCCTGTGATGAAAAGGACATATTTTTTTGGTATTAGTTCTAGAAGGCATTTCAGGTCTTCATATAACTGGTCCACTTCAGCTTCTTTGGCAATTAGTAGTTGAGGCATAGACTTGAATTACTGAGATGTTGAATGGTTTGCCTTAGAAACCAACTGAGATCATTCTTTGGTTTTTGACATTGTTTCCAAGTATTGCATTTCAGACTTTTTTGTTGACTATGGGGGTATTCCATTTCTTCTAAGGGATTTTTGCCCACAGTAGAACATATAATAGTCATCTGAATTAAATTCATCCATTCTCCTCAATTTTAGTTCACTGATTCCTAAAATGTCAGTGTTTACTCTTGCCATCTCCTGCTTGGCCACGTCCAATTTACATTGATTCATGGATCTAGTGTTTCAGGTTCCTATGCAGTACAGTTCTTTACAGCTTCACATTAGTACAGAATAAAATTTAATCTCATTTATAGGGCATGTGAAATTTTCCACAATCTGTCTCCTGTCTAAATTTTGCATAAATTTCCCATACTTAGTATGTGCCAAGTTTGAAACCATGTATACTTTGTTAAAGCAGGTAGTGTGTGTATAGCCGTTTTGCTTTTGTTCAGTGCTATCATTTCTTCCTGGCACAGCCTTCCCTCTGTGAGTAGTCATTCTTAAAAGTTTAGAACAGAGATACTGTTCTTCAAGAATACTTTCAAGCTTTTCCTGGCTAATTGAGGTACACCTATGTACAATTCTGTCAAAGCACTTAAAGCAATTAAGTAAAACTCCACTCTCTATATCCTGTACCTTTATCTATATCTTAAGTGCTTCATAATTTAAATGGGTAACTCTACTAAGTAGTTGAATACTTTCTGATAAACGGATCTATCGGTTTTCTTCTTTTGCAGTTCAAAGTCTGGAATAATTATAGATATAAATGTGCAACTTTTAGAAGAAAACATAAGGGAAAATCTGTAAGTTCTACCTTGGTGAAGAATTCTTACACATGACACAAAAAGGACAGCCCTTAAAAATTAGTTAATTGGACTTTACAAAAATTAAAACTGTTTAGTTTGCAAAATACCTGTTATGACAATGAAAAAATAAGACATATACTAAGAGAAAATACTGAAAAATCACATATCTGACAAAGGACTCCCATCTAGGTTATATAAAAACCCTCAAAACTCAACAATAAAAATGCCAGCAGTCTAATTAGAAAACTGGGCCAAAGACCTGAAGGAACATTTCACCAAAGAGGGTAACTAGATGTCAAATGAGAATATGAAAAGATATTCAACATCATTACCCATCTGAGAAATGCAAAATCGAAGTATCATTAGTCACTTATCAGATCAGCTAAAATAAAGATTAGTGACAATGTCAACCATCGGCAAGAATATGGAGAAATTGAGCTCTTATTCATTGTCAGGGGAAGTGTAAAATGGTACAACCACTCTGGAAAAATATTTGGCAGTATCTTTGAAACAAAAATAAAAACCTAAATATATACTTAATACATGACCTAGCAACTGCACTCCAGAGCATTTATCCCAGAAAAATGACTGTATGTGGTTGTTCATAGAAGCTTTATTTATAATAGCCCAAGTTGGAAACTGTCAAAATGTCCTGTACAGTTTGGTGTGTCCAAACCATGGAATACTACTGAGCAATTAAAAAAAATCAACTGTTGATACACAAATCCTAAAGGACATTAAGCTCAGTGAAAAAAAGTCAATCTCAGAAGGCCACTCAATAATTCCATTTATGTAAGACAAAGTTCTAGAGATTGAGAACAAATTTGTGGTATTTGTGGTAACGTGGGGTTATGGATGGTGGGTGCGACTGTAAAGGAGTAGCGTGAGAAAGATGTTTGTGGTGATGGAGTAGGTTTATACCTTGATTGCAGTGCTGGTTTCATGAATTTACACCTGGGATAAGATGAATTAGAACTATACATACACTGTAGTTAGTTTCTTGGTTTCAATATTGACAATTTAATTATGTAAGTTGTAACCATTAGTAGGACCTGAGTGATGAGTATATGGGTTCTCACTGTACTATTTTGGCAACTTTCTGTAAATATATAGTTATTTCAAATTAATAGTTAAAAAATTATCTTTTTTTCTTCTACTCTTCCACCCATCTCTGAGAAAGAAACTGTTTGCCTTGCACCCCCCTGTTCACTGCAGCATTACTTACAACAGCCAAGACATAGAAGCAGCCTAATGTCCACTGAGGAATGAATGAAGAAGGAAAATATGTTATATATTTATAAAATGGAGTATTTTTCAGCCAAAAGAAGGAAATCTTGTCCTTTGCAGCAATGTGGATGGTTTAAGGGTATTATGCTAAATGAAATAAGACAGAGAAAGACAAATACTCTATGATCTCACTTATATATGGCATCTAAAAAAACAAAAACAAAAGTCCAAACTCATAGATACAATACAAAGAACAGATTAGTGGTTGCCAGAGGTGGGAGGTGGGTAAAACTGTTGAGGGTGGTAAAAAAAAGTACAGGCTTCCAGTTATAAAGTAAGTCAATCCTGGTAAAAAATAAACACAGAAAAAATGTTTGCTTCCTTACTATGCCTAAGACTTTATTCATGCTTTTTTATTTTTATCCTCTTCTGTGTCATCCAGAGACTTGTTTCACTGACCGTTCATAAGACATAGCCATCTTCTCCTTTCTTGATTGATTGATTTCAGATTGTCCTATCTCAAATAAAATGATAAATAGAACTAAACAAACCAAGAAAACCTTTACGTCATTCAAGTGATTGTACATTCAAGATATATATCCGTGTTAACATGTGTAGCTCTAGTTTATTTATTTTAACTGCTGTTTTGTTGTTCAGTCGCTCAGTCATGTCTGACTCTTTGTGACCCCATGGACTGCAGCATGCCAGGCTTCCCTGTCCTTCGCTGTCTCCCAGAGTTTGCTCAAACTCGTGTCCTTTGAATTGATGATGCCATGCAACTATCTCATCCTCTGTCGCCCCCTTCTCCTCTTGCGCTCAGTCTTTCCCAGCATCAGGGTCTTTTCCAATGAGTTGGCTCTTCACTATACATTTCATTATAAAAACACACCACGATCTTCTGTATTGTAGAATTTCACTACACAAATGATATTGTAGTTTATACTTTTGTATATGGCTTGCTATGCCTATGTATGAGAATTTTTCTGGGTTATATATCTGAAAGTGGAATTGCCATGGCATGGACTATCTACGGCTTTGATATTATGAAGTATTGCTTAATATTTTTCTACAGTGGTTATGAGTTAACACTGTAGGTACATAATAAGTGGATAAGAGATTTCCTTGTCTACATTTTCCCCAGCCTTTGGATTTTCCTTAAGTTTTGCCTTCCCATTCCATCTATGTATACATCTATGTAGAATCTACTTTGAAGTCCAATAGATTTACATCTCTAGTATAATTTTTTTCTTTCTTGCTCTTTGATCAATCAAGGAGTAAGAAAAGAACTGATTCATCTTATCTTTCATATTCGTATTCCATTTTCCATATCTCCATATTTCTGACTCTACTGCCACAATATTAGTTCAGACCCTTATTCTTGCCTAAACTATTTCAACAGACTGAATATTCTAATATCCATCTTGGAAATCTCTTTCTGTTGCAACTCATCCTACTTAAAACTGCTAGGTCAGTATTTCTAATGGAAGTAGTTTACTACTTTGGCAGTGTTGAATAAATTTAACACTTAAAGTGACATTCATAGTTGTTTCTAATAAGGTCCTAGAGTAACTTTTCAGCCACATCTCCTACTATTTTCTATATATGCCTTATATAGTAGCCAGACTAGATTATTCACTTATTATTGATTAATTCATCAAACCGTAGATATTAAAAGCTTTTATAATGCTATGTTGTTGTTGTTTGGTTGCTAAGTTGTGCTAGACTCTTTTTCAACCCCAGGGACTATAGCCCATCAGCCTCCTCTGTCCGTGGGATTTCCCAGGCAAGAATACTGGAGTGGGTTGCCATGTCTTTCTCCATGGTATCCCCTGGATCAGGAATTGAACGTGTGTCTTCTGCATTGGCAGGCAGATTCTTTACCACTGAGCTGCCAGAGAAGCCCTTCCCTACACTTAGGATGCTTTTTTCCCGTAGTTCCTCCACCTAGCCATCTTTTCCTTTCAAAAATCCTACATGCTTTTCAAGGCCTACTTAAGATGTTAGATTTCTACGAAGTTTTTCTAGTATCCTCAGTTAATTTTACTCCTATAGTACTATATTGCTTTTATGGCACATACTGTATTTCATGTATTTGTCTTAGGTTTCCATTGTGAATAAGTACTTTGTCCATTCATCTGTATTATCCTTATAGCACTTAACATACTGTCCTGTATAAGGTAGGCAAACAATTAACTGAAATAATTTAATTGAAGATAACATATTAGTTAAATCCAAGTTCACCATTTAGACTATTCGGGAAAAGATCAGTTTTCATCATTAAAAAATGCTGAATTTTGTAATTTTATCTAGTATTCTTACTTTAAAACAGTATAGAATAAACTGGGTTTCTATATAGTGATCTTTACAGCTTGCCTTGATGAATAGTAAAGTTTATTTGTGATTAACATAATAGTTGTTCAGCTCACTTTTAGACCCTTAAGTAATTCTCTTAAATCAGTTTTTCAAACTGTACTCTGAGTAATGTGTAAGTTGATTCTGTTGAGATGTCCTGCTTACTGCTGGGTGCTTCCTCTGCCCCAAGGAAAGTGAAAGTCACTCAGTCATGTCTTTGAGACCTCATGGACTGTACAGTCCCTGGCATTCTCCAGGCCAGAATACTGGAGTGGGTAGCCTTTCCTTTCTCCAGGGGATCTTCCCAACCCAGGGATTGAACCCAGGTCTTCCGTGTTGTAGGTGGATTCTTTTCAGCTGAGCCACAAGGGAAGCCCAAGAATACTGCAGTGGGTAGCCTATCCCTTATCCAGTGGATCTTCCCAACCCAGGGATCGAACTGGGGTCTCCTGCATTGCAGGCAGATTCTTTACCAACTGAGACATCAGGGAATCCCAAGAAGAAGCTCTTTATTTATTTATTTCTTTACTATACAGGGCTTCTTCAGGGTCTTATTTAAGAAAGGATTTTTTTGCATAACGAGTATTACTCAGCCATTAAAAAGAATACATTTGAATCAGTTCTAATGAGATGGATGAAACTGGAACCTATTATACAGAGTGAAGTAAGCCAGAAAGAAAAACACCAATATAGTATACTAACGCATATATATGGAATTTAGAAAGATGGTAACAATAACCCTGTGTACGAGACAGCAAAAGAGACTCAGTCTTATGGACTCTGTGGGAGAGGGAGAGGGTGGGGAGATTTGGGAGAATAGCATTGAAACATGTATAATATCATGTATGAGATGAGTCGCCAGTCCAGGTTTGATGCACGGTACTGGATGCTTGGGGCTGGTGCACTGGGATGACCCAGAGGGAGGGTATGGGGAGGGAGGAGGGAGGAGGGTTCAGGATGGGGAACACCGGTATACCTGTGGCGGATTCATTTCGATATTTGGCAAAACTAATACAATATTGTAAAGTTTAAAAATAAAATTTAAATTAAAAAAAAATAAAATAAAAATATTGCTAAAAAAAAGTATTTTAAAATAATTGCTAAGACTGTATAATACTTCAGTTTTTATCCATTTATTTAATGTTTTCCAAGATCTTGCAAAATATATGATTCCTGCCCACTTATTATTTTGTATTGCTACAAATTAAAAATCTGTAGTCCATGTGAATATGAAACTTCAAATAATTAAGCAAATAGTAGGAAAATGGGGTTTGTACATGACAAATAGTATATTTTCTAAATATTTTGAATTTTAATATGGATTTTTTATTATTAGAATATCAGAAGTTATTGGAATTGATGTACAAATTGCTAGGTAGGCTAAAGAATTTTCTAGATCATGGCTTCTTAAATTTTAATGTTCATAAGATTCTGATTCAGTAGGTCTGGACTAGTGCTTGCGATTATTTCTAACAAGTGGTTTCTATGTTGCTGGTCTGTGGACCACAGTTGGAGTAGCAATGAGCTTGATAACTTTCCAAAGCCTATCACCACATTTTATTAGGATTACATCCTTTGCCTTAGTGAAATAGATTTTCAGTATTGCTATGGACATTTATTTAACTGTTTCTCTACATTCTGATTTATACTTCGCCATTTTTAATAGAAATTTGTTTTTTTTTTTTTAGGGAAATACTTTGTGTGTGGATTATTGATTGCTCTGTGACTATGTAGTTCTTTGTATAAAATTATCCTTCAGTATTTTTAAGATGGTTAGCCTTGAGAATTATTGGACTGTCAATGGCAACTTTCAGCAGTTTAATAGGGAATATGTGTGGTTTACTTTTTTAGTAGAACTATTATACTTAAACTAACTTTTGTTATTTTGCAGGATATTGTTTGAGGTTAGATATGGTTATTATAAAAATTAAAATGGAAATAATTTTGTTTGGCTAAAGTATGTTTTAGCTGGTATAAGTGCTGCTTTAAATTAAAAACTATTATTGTCATGAATTAGTAGCAGTTATATACCACAACAGGTTAGGCTGTTAATTTTATCTGTAGTAAATATGAATTGAAAACCTAATTTCTATAAGTGAACAAACAACAGGAGAGAGAGTCATTTAGTTGAATAGCTTGTACTCCAAAAGCTATGAATGGGACATTAATGCTTTTCTTAAGACATATACTATCAAAATATTTTCATAGTTTTTGGGCTTTTATAGAAAATGTTAGTAACTAAATCATAAATTTAAATTCTAAATTTTAAAGAAAATTCCAGAATTACATATTTTTGATGAATGGAGATTGGTAATTAACTTTGTAGACTAGAACAGCAGAACCTTTTTGGGGGAAGGTTACAATTTTTGTCTAAATACATGGTTATTAATCTTCTATTATTTCACTTAAGAATTGTCAGTAGTAGGAACAACTGGAAAAACTACATTATTACCAAAGTGACTTTAAAATATATTATTATTTTCTTATTTCTTATTAAATAAGCACTAATATTGCTATAAAAGTTTTTATATGGAATGTATGTAAATGATAAAAGTTTTCTTCAGACCTGCTTCAATAATTTTGTATAGAAATAAACCTCCTTTGTTTTTTCTGGTAGCATCCATTGATTTCTGCTCCCCACCAAAGATACGTTAACAGTGCTGATGGAAGCAGAACACTTGGAATTTACATTAAAATTAAATGTGATGAATAAAAAACAATATGGTATAATATTATAGTCTTCATTTTGCTTTACCAAAGTTCCAAAATCTAAAGGACAGAAATACTGACAAGGTCAAGAAAAATGAAAGCAAGAACAAATGATGCAAAAAGAAAATGACACTGAGGTCTTGGTTTAATACATATGTATTCCAGGTTGATGGTTGATTTCATTAGCAAATCTCATTGTTATGCAATGTCTGTTCTTCTGCAGCAAAATGAATATTGTATTTTTACAGGCTCTGTGTGTATCTATTATGTTACAATAAATGAAAAATATATATATATACACACCTATTTTTTTTATACCCTTTCCAGTTTACTCTTTTCAGTTTGTCCTTTAGGAAAAGAAAGAAAATTGAATTATATTCTTCCTTTTGTTGTCAAATTTATTCAAAGCGTTTCAGTTTATAATATAGATATATTTCCTACTTTTGTTCCCTGAAATAAACAGTTGTGAGGCAGTTAATAATGTAACCATTTAAATTATCCTATAACTTTTTAAATGAATATATCTTGATTGATTTAAGCTAATAATTAATTATGATGTTAACCATATGCTCTCTAACATATTTTTAATGTTAGGATGGGTTTTTTTTATCGCAAAAAAAAATACTAAGCAAGTTGTACATATTTTGCCAAATGTACATACTGCTATCTTTTCCAATATCAAAAAGTATATGTTTAGATTTCTATAGTTAGAATTAAATTTTCATAAAATAGGAAATTCAGAAATAACAGATTTCAGTGACTCCACCTAGGAAGAGTTCATTTAATCAGGGAAGAGACTGCATGACTCTTATGCAGTTATGTATATGAGTTCAAATATGGATCAAACTGTACTGGACACAACTCATTTAATTTTAGTCATTTTGAGGTTTGACAATGATTTACAAAATCTATTTGGTTTTTAGTAGTGTTCTCAAAAGTTGTCAACAACTAAGAATCCATTGTCAAGCTTGAAAATAGAAAAGCCAAAGTTTTGATGTAACATGAGTTGATTGTATATCATTTAGAAATTGCCTATATAGTAAAAATTGACTGGCTCATTTGATGCAATCCTAATAAATACCTTCTTTATGTTAGACAAGCATGAGCTGTTACAGAAATGTACAGGAGTTTTCAATGTATCAACCTAAGTTAATTTTTACTTAGAATATTTGCATTTTATTGTTCACAATGGGTAATATAAAACAAGAAATTTTAAAATCTAGTAAGGGCGATCCCTAAAATAATTGGAGAGTAATATAGAGCTAAATCTTGTGAAGAAAGAAGGTTTTCTGGGGTCAGATAGTGAAGCTCTGTGAGAGGGCGTCCTGAAAGTAATGCGATCTAAGCTGATAGTGTGGTAAGGAAGCAGTGGGAAACAGCATAAACAAGCTGGTAGATAAGAGCACATACCCTTGGCATCTTTGGAAGACAGAGAAGAGACCAATCCAAAAGTAACGGAATATATTTGCTCCTACTTATTTACCCCAGTGCTTTTTGTATCCTTGTTAAATTTTAATAGTATTCAGTCCAGATATACTGTATATTGAGGTGCTACCATTGCAGAACTTGTTCAATTTTGTATAATAAAATGGGAAATATGAAATTGCTCTTATATTAATTTTAGTGTTCCCCCACCAATAATAGACAAAGTAAATGCTGTAAAATTATACAAAGATTCACACTCTATAATAAATTGTTATAAATTTCTCAGACTAACTGAGAAAATAGGAACCTAGAAGCTCTAAGTCAGATTTCTGTACCACAGTTACAAATACCAAACTGAGGAGGAATAAAAATCGTCAGAGACTGCGGCCCAGGCTGTTGAATTGATCAGGATCATAGAAGGTCACTAAAGAGAAAGCAAGGAACTGCTTTAAATTAAAAAGAGATCCCTAAGTGTCTAGACCTTTCTACCAGGGTCTTCTCTTTGATCGAGAACCACCATCATCAAGCATGTCCATTTTATGTACTCATCCAGCAGATAAATCTGAATTTAGAAAATGAAATATGAATTTGAAATATGAAAACAGACTGTGAATTTAACAAAAGATCTTGGGGATTGTTAGTGTTTTTTTAGAGATTCTACCTAGATAAATAGCAGAAACTTTCCTGTTAAGATGGCACATTTTCTGGGTAACTTTTCATCGTGTTATGATTTTAGCTTGCCCTGAAGAAAGGTTGAAAGGAGTGTCATATGAAATTTGTTCAATTTCTGTAAAGATGCTCTTGAGAAAATTATTGTTTTGTCCAGTGTTGCATCACTGAAAAGTATGAAGACGTTTCTCTTGATTCTAAGTACTAGGAAAAGCCTTGGTGCTTATTTGTAAAGTGAAGTTTTTACACAGTGAGAGTTTTATAATTTGATCTTATTTCCTGCTTCACTTGGATTGCTAGGAAGCTCAGAGCTGAGCTACCCACATCTGAAGGTTGTGCAAGACCTTATGACAGGCATTTGTGTGTTCTAGCTTTACTTTGTGTTTCATCCTTCTTGCTTCCCTTTATTCATATTAATTTGTTTTTTGAAAGCATTCTGTTTTATTCATCATATGTCTTTAAGTCATCTTAGTTTAGAATAGATAGGATATAAATAATTATGGAAAGCTTCTTTATTGCTGGTAGAATGTAAGCAAGTAGAAGTAGGAGCTCTTGTCCCCTTCCCTGTCTTTCATTTTCATTTTGCGTGGATTTTTTAAGTCATGGAAGACTAATCTCTGTGGTTTCTTAGACCTTCCAGGGGCAAGGGCATCCTTTCTGAAGATTTTTCTCTGTGCAGAGCTACCAGGTGTAGCTCTTTGTGTCAAGTGTACTCTACAAAGAGTGCCTGACTGAAAGAACAAGTAGGGTTGAAATGTATCTAGAGGAGCGAAAGGTTTCCTTTTCTCACATTAGCTCGGAGGGGGTCTTTTTCTAACACAAAGGGTATCATGTTTGCCCTGGTTTCTGTCCTTGGCCTTTCAACTGAATTATAAACTGTTAACACCAAAATTTCCTGACATTTGATAAAAGCTGCGTTGAATGAAACAAAATTTCAAATTTATTTTCTTTACTTCAGTATTTTAATTTCCTTATCTTTTAAATTTGACCCATTCAGTTCAGTTCAGTCGCTCAGTCGTGTCCGATTCTTTGCAACCCCATGAATCGCAGCACACCAGGCCTCCCTGTCCATCACCAACTCCCGGAGTTCACTCAGACTCACGTCCATCGAGTCAGTGATGCCATCCAGCCATCTCATCCTCTGTCGTCCCCTTCTCCTCCTGCCCTCAATCTTTCCCAGCATCAGGGTCTTTTCAAATGAGTCAGCTTTTCGTATCAGGTGGCCAGAGTATTGGAGTTTCAGCTTCAACATCAGTCCTGCCAATGAACACCCAGGACTGATCTCCTTTAGGATGGACTGGTTGGATTTCCTTGCAGTCCAAGGGACTCTCAAGAGTCTTCTCCAACATCACACTTCAAAAGCATCAGTTCTTCAGCGCTCAGTTTTCTTTATAGTCCAACTCTCACATCCATACATGACCACTGGAAAAACCATTATGAGAAACTAAAATAGTCATGGGTCTTTATAATAGTTGAAATAATAAGTTTCTAATTTAAAATTTTGTTTTGTTTCCATATATGAATTACATAGTCAAAGCTCCTATTTAGTAAGAATTATTAATATATCTCAAATTATTTATGAAGGAAATAGGGCTGTGTTTTACATTTCAGGTAGTTAACAGGATATTTGAATTATTTAATTGGACCAGGAAATTCAGCTGAAACTTTTAACTTCTTAGTTGTAATTTTTTGAAAATTTGGTGTTTGTTTCATGCTTCATCATAGTAAAGATGGTGGTTAGCAACTTGTTTAGTATTAGTTTAGCACTGTTTAGCATTAATGTTGTTCAGTATTAAATATGTACTCCTTTCAAATGATATATATTAAATATTTGTAATGTGACCTATTCTCATATTTTGTATTATTAGTTTAGTTTTATCTTCTTGGGTGTTCTTTTTGTTGTCATTGATTTTGTTATCACTTTGTTTTGTTTTCTGTTCGTCAATACATTAAAGTTTTATTTTGCAAATATAATAAATATACACCTGATTTAAGTTATATAATTTAATACTGTGATTATATTACTGTGAAGCGGTTGTTAAGGGCTCTTTGCATTAAAATTAAATGATACTGTGTTAATAGGACACGGAGGGCGTTTGAACAAAGTATTTTAAACATAAATGTAGATTAAAAAAAAAAACCTCTCCATATTCTTAAATTAGTGAATTGGTTTATCATTTTGATGGATTGTGTTTGTTTTATACCCTTAGTTAATTCAAGTCAGTCTTCATTTAACTACACTAGAAATTTCAGAGAGTGAAAAAGTAATTTGGGGGGAAAAACTAAGTAAGGACAGAGAAACAAATTTCAAGCTCACCACATATATTTTTAAATACTTACAGATAATATTTTAGATTTTGTTTTCTTTTTAAAATGTGAGTTTTAAGTGATGCAAGAAATAGCTTCAAGTTATGTAAAGTTTCAATTCATATATTGAGATTTTTTCCTTGGACTGCTACATGAATTACAGTTTTACTTTGCAAGAGCTTGTCTTAAATTATAACTCAGAAACTTTATCTTTTTTGTTGAAAGAGTTGAAACTTAAAAACTTACTCCTTATTTAGCAGGTTTTTAAACACGTAATCCTAGGTTTTTTGTTTTTTTGTTTTTTTAAAGAGAAAACCTTGTTAGCTAGCGTTGCCTTGTTTTTAAATTTACCTGCCAAGCAGTAATTTTTAAAACCTGCTTAAACAGGTTTGTTTATCAAGGATTCCTTATTATAACTCTGTGCCTTCGCATGTCAGGAATAAACCCTCCTTTTAAAAAAAGGAAGATAGAACTCTTTATGTCTTGACACTAATTAAAATTAAGAAAAGAAAAATTATTTGAGACATCAACCTCACCTGGCTTAGTTTTGTCACGTGAGCTTTCACGTTTACTGGTGATCTAAGTGCTCCACCTGCCTTTCAGTTTGTTTACCAGGAAATCAAGATGTGTAAACTGCAGGAAGTACTATTTGACCCTCTCCGACAGTATCTCATTACAATAATTGCTAATCTCTGAATAAGACAGCCATGTTTTGTGAGTAACTGAGAGAGAGAGGTTGTGTTAGGTAGATTTTAGGTGTTTCAACAAATAAAGCATTGTAAATGCTTGCTTAGATTATGTTTTCATGATAGCTTTAGATAAAAGACATATGGTGACCTTTGGGGTCAGCAAAGCTAGGACACAATAGTAGGTATTCTTTCATGCCTTTTAACTGAAAAATATCACGGCTTGTTGTTTTGGAGTGCTGTCACTGCTCTGAATCGAAAGGATAATGGCTACTTCCTGATTAAATCCACTCTCCACAGTAAGCTGTTAATGTTATACTGTATGTCTTTTTCTCCTGTAAATGCAATAGTGTTTGGTGCTTTCTTTACTTTTTATCATTGTCTTTCAGTAGATATATCTGTTGTAAATATATCCTGAAGTTCAAGTTTATAATTAGAGTAGAAAGTACTGTTTTAAGTTTGGATTTTTTTTTTTTAATGAAAAAGTATTTTTGTTTGGTATTAAATCCAGTCTTCTCATATACTTATTGTAGATTTTGGATAAAGAATTTCGCTTTTAAAAAAGATATTGAAGTGATAAATTATATTAAGCTGTCACTTTCTTGGCACTCGAAGCAAAATTTAAAAAACAACTTATGTAGTAAGTCAGATTCATTTGTTTAGGGAATATTTGGATAAACTAATTTATTTTTACTTAATATATTTCATAAATCTATTTAAATATATTGTCACAACTATTGATAATTGTTTTAATGATTAAGTTAAATTATTTTAAAATTAATTATGAGATCCTTGTGATGTAAAAACAATATTAAGTACTCAGAATATAAGAAGGGGAATAATGAGCTGCTTAGTTTTAATCCTAAAGCTGGCAGTCACTCCATCTGTGTTCTTGGGACAATTATTTAAACTGCTTACCTCAGTTTTCTTGTCTACTGTTCATATGTGTGCTAAGTAAAATGTGTTTTTTTTTTCCTTTATGGTAGTACAAACTGTAAAGAAAATGATTATCCATAAGATTTTATAAAACAGACAACTGACTCTGAGTATATAGTAGGAAAATAGTACACAAGGAAATATAGAAAAATTATTTCTATTGTAAAATAATGGAAAATAAACTTTAAAATAAATACCAAGTTATTATCTTTTTAATTTCAACAAAACTGTAATTTTTGCTAAATCCATAATATAACATTACCAGAGGATTCTACACATTGTTGGATACATGGCTGAAATGAGAAATGGAGAGCCTGGAGGTGATTTAGTAAAGAGTCACAAATACACTTAATTTATTTATTTTTTTCTCTCAAGTCTTATTTCTGGAAATGAGATTATTCAGAGTAGAGGGAAGAAAGTATGTATACATTATAGGCCTATAAGTATATAGTTCATCTAAATAGTAAGATGTTTTATTTTTAAACTTTAGTATTAAGTATCCTGATTATATAAAAAAATACTATGAAATTGTTAAACATTGAAGGCTACTATTGAAGATGGTCATAGAACCTAACATTCAGAACTAGTTTTAAAATATTCTGAGATAATGTGATTAAGTTTTGTTGAGAGAATTAAGGTACCTTCTTTTGCAAAATGCATATCACAGATATTTTAAGTAACCTGGTGATTTATGTTATTGGTGCATTCTAAGGAAATTCTAAAGATTATATTTATTGACTATTCTAGCTTAGTCAAGTTATTGAAGTAGGACTTATAGGAGGGCATCTACTTTAATTTGTAATAACAACTAATAGATGTCACTTATTGAACGCATAATATGTGCAAACTACTGGACTAATTTTTGGTAGGAAAGGCAAACTTTTACCTTTACCCTCTTAGAGTTCTGTTTTGCTGGGCCTGAGAATTAAATTGGTATAAGATAGATCAACAGGAGGAAAAAGCATACATATTTATAATACAAATTTTATGTGAGATGAGAGTCTGCAAAAGGAATGAAGACCAAGGAAATGGTGAAATATTCTGGTTTTATGTTAAGTTGAACAAAGAAAGGCAGTTATGGGAAAGTAACTATGTGGGGAGACTAAAGGAAGATAAGAATTATTTTAACAAGGTCTGTTTGTTGAGAATTCTCTCAGTCTCAACTTTTTATCCTTGATGGTGAGAGTGTTACTTTCCTTCTGGTATAGGAAGGACATCTTTCATATAGTACTTTGATTTCCTGCTTTTAAGAAAAAGAAAGAAGGTCAGAGTGTTTTTCTGTATTTGCTAGTTTTTCAAGTGCCTTAACTCAAAACAGTCAAAATGCCAGAGCAGTGTATTCTGAAGAAGCGTATTCTGAATTCTATTATCAAATTATTTTACAGTCAAGAAAATTGCATGAGGTATAGATAACCATCATTATCCCCATTTTTACTGATAAGGAAACAGTTTTAGAGAATTGAAATGATTTCATCAATGTCTTTTAGCTAATAAGTGCCAGAGCAAGACCAGAAAATCTAACAGAATCCATAAAGAACTCAGTCTTCAGTGTCATGCCTTTAAGCATTGGGTTTATATTTCACACATAATAAAGGTGCTAAAGACTTTTATTTAGATAAGTTTTTTTCATCAGTTTATCAAATGTTAGAATCCTTACTGTCAAACACTATAAGGAAATTCTCTGATAGTAATGGAAAACAAAATAAATCTCTAGTTTCAAGAAACTTACAGTTTAGTTGATTTGAAGGGGCAAAAATATAACAGGCTATTACAATACAATGCGATAACTGATATAATAGGGATAAATTCAAGATACTAAAGGTGACATAAAGAAATATCTATGGAGAAGGAAATGGCAATCCACTCCAGTGTTCTTGCCTGGAGAATCCCAGGGACAGGGGAGCCTGCTGGGCTGCCGTCTCTGGGGTCGCACAGAGTCAGACACGACTGAAGCGACTTAGCAGTAGCAGTAGTTGGATAATTTGATTAGAATTGTAATGTGAAATCAGCTGATTCACCTGCTAAAACTTGTTTAGACTTTCAGCTTCCTAAAGCCTTCTGTAGCCTTTATATTAATTGTATGTAATGTTATTAAGTATACATAGTTAACTTTTTAATTTAGAAATGTACATTTTTTTCATGTAACATAAGTCTTAAATGCTCATTAGGCTGCTGCGTAAACTTAAATTTGTTTATTCCATAAATGCCGAATCATTTGGGACAGCTGATTTTGAATAAAGAAAGGCTTGAACAAAGAGGCAATGAGAAAAAAAAAAAAAGATGGATGCAACAACAGAAAATGGTAATTATGTGAAGTGAAAGATTTGTTAACCAATTGTAACATTTTACAGTATATACATGTATCAAATGATCATGTTGTACATCTAAAACTTAAAAAATGTATGTCAATCATATATCAATAAAGCTGGAAAACAAAAACAAACAAAAAAAAAGAAATATCTAATGTTTCCTTTTATTTATATATTTAATATATATTTTGGGGTGCTGTTCTAGGGATATAAACGTAAATAAAACTTGCAAAGGTCTGTGCTCTTGGGGAACGTGTATTGGAGGTGGAATCAACAGTAAGCATAATAAATAAGTATATAGCATGTTTGAACGTGACAAGTATTATGGAGGAAAGAAAAAGTAGGTAAGAGAAAGGGTAAGAATGCTGTGGTGTGATGGGTAGGTTGATTTTTGAGCAAAGATCAAGGAAGTTAATTATGCAGATATCTTAAGAGCCTTCCAAGTAGAGGGCTCAAGGCAAAAGCATGCCTGGTGTGTTCAGAGTAATGAACAAAGCCCAGTGTGACTGAAGTAGACTGAGCTAGAAACCAGAGTAGGCGGATATGACAGAGATAATTGCGGCTTTACAGAGCGCCATAGGCACTTTAAAGAGCCATTGCAGGGCTTTCAGTAAATCTGGCTTATATTTTTAAAGGATCACTCCAGTTGCTATGTTGAGAATGGACTATAGGGAGGCACTGACCACCAGCTAGAAGGCTTTTACAGTAATCTGATTGAAAGTAGTGGCTTAGATAAGGCTGGTAGTAGTTAAATTCTGGATGCTTTTAAGGTACACCGAGAAGTGTACCTTATTTGATGGATTGTTTGTGGGATATGAGGAAAAGAGAAGGCAAGATGACTCCAAGATTTTTTGCTGAGCCTCTAGAAAAGGATGGTGTTGCCATCAATTGTGAGATGGGGATGGTTTTCATAAGGAGCAAGTTTGTGATGTAGTGGAAGATCAGGAGTTTGGTTTTAGACATGGTAGATATTATGTGTTTAATAGATACATGCCATTGGAGATTGTGGAAAGATTTTCCTGAGGAGTTATCATCTAAATTGAGGCTAAAGAATGAATTGATGGTGATTTATGATGAACATGAGAGCATTGTTTATACACTTAAATGAATTTTGGCTTTTTCTACTTTACATATTTACAAACTGGAGTAACATCTAAACATCTAAAGAGTAGTAACATTTAAAAGTAACAAATTGTTTATTTTAGCAAAATTATTCTAAGTAGTTAAGTTTTCGGAATATTTCAGTAGCTGCTATATCCAGGAGTTGCACTGGGTGCTTTTACATATATTGATTCTCACCGTTGTGCTGTAAGGTAAATTGTATTTCCATTTTACATTTGGAGAAACTGAGTCTGAAGGAGATTGACACATTAATATTAGGTGATGCATCTGGATTCAAATGTAGGTCTTTAGATTATATTTCCCATGCTTCTTATTTTTAAGTTAAAAATAGGTATCCTTACTTTGCAAATTTTTAAACATTTGATTAAGGTCTCGAGGAGTTGTCTTGAAAGCATGAACTATTCTGTATTGTAGCATAATGATACCCTTGAGACATAGGGTTTGTAGATTCTTGGTCATGGAGTCAAATCAGTTGTTGGTCTTTTTTGAATTCTTATACAGCTTTCAGTACGCTATTACAGGTACTGTCTCCATTCCTAGCCCATATTCCCATGTGCAGTGCTTAATATGTGCTTAGAAATTTACAGCTGCTATCATCATCATCATCTTTATCCCTCTTCCTAGTATGCTGTGACCTTGGGAATCCCAAGCCTGTATGATCATTTGTAAATTATAAAACCTCAGAGATTAAGGGTACGTTGTTGTGTTGTTCAGTTGTGTCCGACTCTTTGCAGCACCATGGACTGCAGCATGCCGGGCTTCACTGTCCTTCACTATCTCCCAGAGTTTGCTCAAACTCACATCCATTGAGTCAGTGATGCCATCCAACCATCTCATCCTCTGTCATCCCCTTCTCCTCCTGCCTGCAATCTTTTCCAGTTTCAGGGTCTTTTCTAATGAGTCGGCTTTTCACATCAGGTGGCCAAAGTATTGGAGCTATTGGGTATTGGAGTAAAGGATATGAGGACTATGATTAATGAAGAATGAGTTTTAACGTATGTATTTTGTCTGATGGAAACCATCTTTGTTTCCTTCTCTTTATTGACTTTTCTGGGGAATTGAATTTGATAAATAGCTGTTATTTCTGACTGGAAAAGCAATATTCTCTGACATGCCAATGAGTATTTTCACTGTAAAAGTGAACATCAGCTGTTCTACTTTGATAGTGAATAGAAATATAATTGTTCATTGAAACAGATTCACTTAAGGTAATGATACCATAATTTAAAAATGTAAACCTTTTGCCTTTAGATCAAAATATAGGCTATTTCTTAAATTTTATGTGAGCTAACACTGTTTACATTTACAATTCATTTTTAAAGACGTACTTAAGAGCAAATCATTCAGATATTCTACAGGAAAGAAACATTTTAGCAAACATGTACATATTTTTAAAAAGTACCAATTAAGAAAAGAAAACCCTGCTGTGGATTAAAATAGCCTGTAAGTCTCAAAGGTCACTTTAAACATATACTAAGAACATAGGTAGAAAATTCACCTAGCCTTTGTATGTTCTGTAAATATGTAATTTTATTCTAAGTGTGCTATGTATTTCTCCAGGTTTTATGCTACTTTCCAAAGGAGTACCATATATATTCATTCTTCCTATTCCTTTCTCTAAAGTCTTCCTTCTCTTTCATCATTATACCTCAAATTCTGGCATCACCGACTCAATGGACATGACTTTGGGTGGACTCCGGGAGTTGGTGATGGACAGGGAGGCCTGGTGTGCTGCGGTTCATGGGGTCACAAAGAGTCCGACACAACTGAGCGACTGAACTGAACTGAGGATCACTGTATTCATTAAATGAGATTTTTAAGTAAACAAAATCTTGGTTGGCCCCCAAACACCTTTTTTGTTATTACTAAGTTATCTGTATAACTTAATATTTTATTTACTTCTGTTCAGGACTAAATATATATATCCTGTACATTTCTACTTAGACATAAATGTATTTGTATAGATATTAGATGTATATTCCTCACCTTTTTAATCTTATTTTTTGTTTTGGATAGTATCTTTAATTTATTTGGGGAAAAAGAAAAATGATTGGTCAAATAGAAATAGAATATTCTGTTAAAAGTATCCTGCTGATCCTCTATGACCCACCTCCCAGAGTAATGGAAATAAAAGCAAAAATAAACAAATGGGCCCTAATTAAACTTAAAAGCTTTTGCACAACGAAGGAAACTATAAGCAAGGTGAAAAGACAGCCTTCAGAATGGAAGAAAATAATAGCAAATGAAGCAACTGACAAAGAATTAATATCAAAAATATACAGGCAGCTTCTGCAGCTCAATTCCAGAAAAATAAATGACCCAATCAAAAAATGGGCCAAAGAACTAAACCGACATTTCTCCAAAGAAGACATACAGGTGACTAACAAACATGAAAATATACTCAGCATCACTCAGTGTCAGAGAAATGCAAATCAAAACCACAATGAGGTACCATCTCACACCGGTCAGAATGGCTATCAAAAAGTCAACAAACAATAAATGCTGGAGAAGGTACAGAGAAAAAGCAACCCTTTTACACTGTTGGTGGGAATGCAAAGTAGTACAGCCACTGTGGAGAACCGCGTGGAGATTCCTTAAAAAAACTGGAAATAGAACTGCCATATGACCCAGCAATCCCACTGCTGGGCATACACACAAAGGAAACCAGAATTGAAAGAGACACGTGTACCCCAAAGTTCATCACAGCACTGTTTACAATAGCCAGGACTTGGAAGCAACCTAGATGTCCATCAGCAGATGAATGGATAAGAAAGCTGTGGTACATATACACAATGGAATATTACTCAGCTATTAAAAACAATGCATTTGAATCAGTTCTAATGAGGTTGATGAAACTGGAGCGTATTATACAGAGCGAAAGAAGTCAGAAAGAAAAACACTGATACAGTGTATTAACACATATATATGGAATTAAGAAAGGTGGTAATGATGACCCTAAATGCGAGACAGCAAAAGAGACACAGGTGTAAAGAACAGACTTTTGGACTCTGTGGGAGAAGGCAAGGGCAGGATGATTTGAGAGAATAGCATTGAAACATGTATATTATCATATGTGAAATAGATCCCCAGTCCAGGTTCGATGCATGAGACAGGGTACTCAGGGCTGGTGCACTGGGATGACCCTGAGGGATGTGATGGGGAGGGAGGTGGGAGAGGGGTTCAGGATGGGGAACACATGTACACCCATGGCTGATTCATGTGAATGTATGTCAAAAACCACCACAATATTATAAAGTAATTAGCCTCCAATTAAAATAAATAAACTAAAAGTATCCTGCTTCCTATTTTTAGTAATAAAACTAAGACTATTACATCCTTGATTAATTGTAATGCTCAGAGAATGAATATTTGGATTATATTTTCCTTGGAATGCTTTCCTCTTAACAATTGTTATTGAAATTCTTGCATAATGTATATGTGCAAGTGTAAAATTGAGATATTTTTTGATGATTTGAAGATAACAGGGGGATTTTGGGTTCTGATTTGACAATTTCAGCTACTCCTAATCTCATTGGGGAAAATAAAGTACAGGCATTAAATAGGAGTCTTGATAATTTGAGCAACTACTCTTGTTTTGTAAACAGCATAATCAAATATTAAATGTGTAATAAATTTTAAAACACCAGAGATTGTTTTAAAAAGCAGGATGAAATTAATTGCTAAATGAGTGCTATAAACAAATAAAATATACTATGAGTTGGTAATTAGAAAAGATGATAGAATGACCAGAGAAGGCACCTTTAAGGAAAAGGGCCCTAAGCTTCAGACATTGAAGAAGGACTTTAAACATTAATTGTGAAAACATTTTTATTGTGATATAGTTTATACACTGTGCAGTTCACCCATGTAATGTGTCCAATCCAATAGTTTTGAGTAAATTACATTATTACTTTTTTAAGTGGTGGTAAAAAAGATACCATAAAGTTGCAGTTTTAATCCCTTTTATGTCTATAATTTGTTGTCATTAATTACATTCAAAATGTTGTGCAAACATCAGCACTGTCTATTTTTAACACTTTTTCATAGCTCTAAACAGAAACTATGTAACTGTTGAACACTAACTCTCCATCCCCCTACTCACTCCCCCGATAAAGTTCAATCTACTTTCTCTCTTGATGATTTGCCTATTATACGTACTTCATATAGGTGAAATCACATATTTTTCCTATTGTGTCACGGGTTTTTTCACTCATTATAATGTTTTCAAGGTCTGTACATGTTATAACATGTGTCAGGACTCCATTGCTCTTTAATACTCAGTCTCATTATTTATGTAAATAACTATTTAATAGTATATATATAATACACATATCATATATATGTTGTCTGTTCATCTTTTGATTTTTAAGTCTCTTTGAATTTTTTCTTTTTTGGTATATATGTGCCTTGGAGAAGAATTGCTAGTTCATGTGGTAAATTTTATGTTTAGCTTTTTGAACAATTGGCAAACTGTTTTCCATAGCAATTGCCTTATCAAGCATTAGTTTTTCTTTTATTATACTGTAGATATACACTATGTAAAAAGTTAGGCTGAATGAATATTGTCTTCAGCAAATACCATATACTTTTTTAAAAAGGAAGAAGGACAAAAAGAAAGCCATGTGTTATGCATGAGAAAATGTGTATGTTTTATATAAAGACCTAACCCATAAAGTGAATTTAATAAAATAATTAAACCTTGCAGTTGTATGTTATCCCAACATTGTTATAATATTTTAAAAACATGGTCACCATATTTCTATTTCTCAGTCCGAAGACATCTGCTATAAGGAGATAGGTACAGCTATTCCTATGAGTAATTAGTGCAATTTAGTTTATTTCTGCCCAATTTTAAGATACTTATTTTTTAGTTGCCCTTTTTTGCATTATAAAGTAAATTCACCCTTAATTATATCTAACTGGAAGGTATTCCAAATGTATGCTATTTAGAGTTTTGCCAAGAGAATGCACTTATAGCAAACACCCTCTTCCAACAACACAAGAGAAGAGTCTACACATGGACATCACCAGATGGTCAATACCGAAATCAGATCGATTACACTCTTTGCAGCCAAAGATGGAGAAGCTGTGTACAGTTAGCAAAAACAAGACCAGAGCTAACTGTGGCTCAGATCATGAACTCCTTATTGCCAAATGCAGAATTAAATTGAAGAAAGTAGGGAGAACTACTAGACCATTGAGGTATGAACTAAATCAAATCCCTTACAAATACACAATGGAAGTGACAAATAGATTCAATGGATTAGATCTGATAGAGTGCCTGATGAACTATGGATGGAGGTTTGTGACATTGTACAGGAAACAGGGATCAAAACCATCCCCAAGAAAAAGAAATGCAAAAAGGCAAAATGGTTGTCCAAGGAGGCCTTACACATAGCTGAGAAAAGACGAGAAGTGCAAGGCAAAGGAAATAGGAAAAATATACCCATTTGAATGCAGAGTTCTAAAGAATAGCAAGGAGAGATAAGAAAGCCTTCGTTAGTAATCAGTGCAAAGAAATAGAGGAAAACAATAGAATGAGAAAGACTAGAGATCTCTTCAAGAAAATTAGAGATACGAAGGGAACATTTCATGTAAAGATGGGCACAATAAAGGACAGCAATGGTATGGACCTAACAGAAGCAGAAGATATTAAGAAGAGGTGGCAAGAATACACAAAAGAACTATACAAAAAAGATCTTCATGACCCAGATAACCATGATGGTGTGATCACTCACCTTGAGCCAGACATCCTGGAATGTGAAGTCAAATGGGCTTTAGAAAACATCACTACAAATAAAGCTAGTGGAGGTGATGGAATTCCAGTTGAGCTATGTCAAATCCTAAAAGATGATGCTGTGAAAGTGCTGCACTCAATGTGCCAGCAAATTTGGAAAACTCAGCAGTGATTACAGGACTGGATAAGTTCAGTTTTCATTTCAGTCCCAAAGAAAGGCAGTGCCAAAGAATGTTCAAACTATCACACAATTGCACAATTGAGTGCAATTTGAGCAAAGTAGTGCTCAAAATTCTCCAACTCAGGCCTCAACAGTACGTAAACTGTGAACTTCCAGATGTTCAGTCTGGATTTAGAAAAGGCAGAGGAACCAGAGATCAAATTGCTAACATCTGCTGGATCATCGAAAAAGCAAGGGACTGCTTCATTGACTGTGCAAAACCCTGTGTGTTGATCACAACAAAATGTGGAAAATTCTGAAAGAGATGGAAATACCAGACCACCTGACCTGCCTCTTGAGATGCAGGTCAAGAAGCAACAGTTAGAACTGGACCTGGAACAACAGACTGGTTCCAAATTGGGAAAGGAGTACGTCAAGGCTGTATATTGTCACCCTGCTTATTTAACTTATATGCAGAGTACATCATGCGAAATGATGGGCTGGATGAAGCACAAGCTGGAATCAAGATTGCCAGGAGAAATATCAGTAACCTCAGATATGCACATGACACCACCCTTATGGCAGAAAGTGAAGAAGAAATAGTCTCTTGATGAAAGTGAAAGAGGAAAGGGAAAAAGTTGGCTTAAAATTCAACATTGAGAAAACTAAGATCATGGCATCCAGTCCTATCACTTCATGGCAAGTAGATGGGGAAACAGTGGAAACAGTGAGAGACTTAATTTTGGGGGGCTCCAAAATCACTGCAGATGGTGACTGCAGCCAGGAAGTTTAAAGATGCTTGCTCCTTGGAAGAAAAGCTATGACCAACCTAGATAGCATATTAAAAAGCAGAGACATTACTTTGCCGACAAAGGTCCAAAGTTATGTATGGATATGAGAGTTGAACTATAAAGAAAGCTGAGTGCTGAAAAATTGATGCTTTTGAGCTGTAGCATTGGAGAAGACTCTTGAGAGTCCCCTGGTCTGCAAGGAAATCAAACCAGTCAATCCTAAAGGAAATCAGTCCTGAATATTTATTGGAAGGAATGATGCTGAAGCTGAAACTCCAGTACTTTGGCCACCTGATGCAAAGAACTGACTTGGTAGAAAATACCCTGATGCTGGAAAGATTGAAGGCAAGAGAAGAAGGGGACTGCAGAGGATGAGATGGTTGGATGACATCACCGACTCGATGATCATGAGTTTGAGTAAGCTCCGGGAGTTGGTGATGGGCAGGGATGCCTGGTGTCATGCAGTTCATGGAACTGCAAAGAGTTGGACACAGCAGAGTGACTGAACTGACTGACTGACTGATGGTATTTAGTCCTTTTTATTTGTTTACTTCGTATAGGCTATCGTTTCATATTTTATAAGTCTTAGACAAAAGACTAGAGTTATTTCAGTTGACATTTTAAAAAAATGACTCTTAAAAGTATAGTTTCTGAAATTCAGTTAGAGTTCCTAAGGTAACATTTACGTATCTTTTCATAGTTCAATGAGAGACCACTAAGCCAAAAGATTATGGCACAGACTTGATGAGATCATATGACCCAGGAAATGGGAAGCAATGCTGAGATAGGGAAGCTTTTTGACCTAATTACAGATTTCCCTAGGAATGATATGTAACAACCACAAGGGGACATACAATAGTGAACTACAGTTGTGGACTCAATATGGAAATAGTAATAGCAGATACAGTTGGTCATCCTGATAAGAATATTGTTTAGGATATAAGAAAGTTAGTTTTTCATCAGAGGGTGTACATGTAAATATTTGATGCATAGGGAGTTTGAAACAATTTTAAGAATATTGACACAAGATAGATCATGGAATAATTTTATTTCCTTTGTTCAAACCTCTGAGGCAAATTCCTTAATATTGATTTGAGTTTAGTGAGTCTTTACACACCTAAGTAGGAAGCAAGAACAAGGTTGTAGAATGTCTAAATTATCAACAAAAGCTGCACTTAGGGAGGAACCTTTAGGAAATAATTTTACACTTAGTTAAAACTCAAAATACAATAATAGTCTGTTGGTACAGAATTGTAGTAGACTTAAAACTTTGAATACTATACTGAAAATTCATTAGATAAACTATTTTAAATTTTTCTTAATGTGACATTATTGAGCTACTAAGAAAGTAAAGAATTTAAAGGGATCTAAAACTATGTGAAATAGAAAATTTATGGAGGGGTATTAGAAGATATAACCATCAAATCAGAGAAATGAGGACAAATGCAAAGTTGATTGTTAGTGACAGCACTTAGAGTAGAATCAGGTGGGTTCAAAATCCGGATCATGACTAACAATTACACGTCTGTCCCTCTTATGGGTCCTTAATAATTGTTGTTGACTTTGGAGTGATAGATTAAAGGAAATGTAGCCCTTATTGGTCATTTTTCTTCTTTAGAAACTGAAATAAACAGTTTAGGTACTTATTAACAAAAGAAGTTGCTGCTGCTGCTAAGTCGCTTCAGTCATGTCCAACTCTGTGCGACCCCATGGATGGCAGCCCACCAGGCTCCACTGTCCCTGGGATTCTCCATGCAAAAACACTGGAGTGGGTTGCCATTTCCTTCTCCAATGCATGAAAGTGAAAAGTGAAAGTGAAGTCACTCAGTCGTGTCCGACTCTTAGCGACCCCATGGACTGTAGCCCACCAGGTTCCCCCAGCCATGGGATTTTCCAGGCAAGAGTACTGGAGTGGGGTGCCATTGCCTTCTCTGATTAACAAAAGTTATTCTACATAAAAAATTTATAAGTAGTAAGGAGAGACTTTTTAAATCTTCAGTTTCTCATTATTTTAAACTGATTGGCAATTAGTGATAGATATTAATGCAGAATTCCTCATTTGTAAAACTGAAATAATAATGCCGGATCTCCCTACTTCAAGATTTGTCCTTAAGGTAAAAATTAGAATATATGTGCATACTTTGTTGGGTCAGTTATCAAGTTCTATATACGTTTCAATGATTATTATACATTTTCATTCAAAGCGTTTTGTTAAAGTCTTACATTCCAGGTTTTAAGGTTGTAAAGACGATAAGCAGTAGGCCCTGCTTCTCAACGATCTCACAGTGTGGTAAGAAGTGGTATATCAAAACAGAAAATTGCTGTATAGTACAGTGCTTTAATTAGGGACTATATGAGAGCAACTAGAAAGAAGTACCTAAGACTTGCTCACTGAATTAGAATGGTTCCCCATAGTTGGTAACATATGAGATGAGACCTAGAATATGTATTGGAGTTTAACAGGGAATAAAGGAAGAACATTTGAGGGAAGTGAACACCAAGTACCAAATACCATGTGCCACGGATGCTTGGGAAACCATAGAGTACTGGGGAAATGGTGAGAAGTTTAGTTATTAATACTTAGTGTATGAGAAGAGAGTAAGATCAAAAATAAAGTCCCAGACCTCATTAAGAAGAGCTTTTTTATGTCAGAGGACCTGGGATTTTATCATATATTTCATATGGAGATAATGAAAGATTTTTAAGTGGGAATGTGGCAGGATCAGATTTTTATATTAAAAGATTACCATTAAAATAAATAGGATTGAAGAAGCAGAGGAACCTCTTAGAAGGCTCTTGCAGTATTTCCAATAAGAACTGATTTAGTATTATACTAAGATGATGGTGGGAATAAAGAGAAAATATTTAGGAATTAATAAGCAGAAAATAATAAATATAATTTGTGGTTTAGAATCTCAGGCTTAGTTATCTCTATAAAATCCCTCTACTATAAAAATCTGGGAATTCCCTGGTGGCTCAGATGGTAAAGCATCTGCCTACAATGCAGAAGACCCCGGTGCAATCCCTGGGTTGGGAAGATCCCCTGAAGAAGGAAATGGCAACCCACTCCAGTACTCTTGCCTGGAAAATCCCATGGACGTAGGAGCGTTGTCAGCTACAGTCCATGGGGCCGCAAAGAGTCAGACACGACTGAGCGACTTCACTTTCATTCTATACTTTCTTTCTTTTCATTATAAAAATCTAGCTAGTCACGTGACTACTGGAATTAAGTTGTGGAGCAAGTCTGGTAACTTATGAATTTATATGTTGGATAAACCTGTTGGTTCCTAAACTGAATGAATGTAACTTTAGGAATTTTAGTTAAAAAAAATTCCTTCTGTATCTATATCTATACATCTATAGAGAGGGGGAGAGAGAGGGGACAGTGAGGAGAAGAAGTGAGATAGAGGGGAGAGAGGGAGAGATGCAAAGTTAACTAAATGGTTGCGTACCTGAATTTGATTGTGAAACGTGAAAGGTCATACTAGGGACATTTCTATATTTAGTCTTGAATACAGAGGCTACAATGAGAACACTGATTTTAAGATTTTGATAAAGAATATATTAAGTCATAAGAGCATTTTATGAACATGATATCCAAATGCTTTTTTAATATATCATCTTTATGGATGTATAGTTCGTATATCATACAATTCACCCATTTAAAATATGTAATTCTGTTTTAAGTATATTCACAGCATTGTCCGCCATTATCAGAGTCAACTAAAACATTTTCATCATCCCCCAAAAGAAACCCAGTACCTATTAACAGTCACCTCCCATTGTTCCTCAGCATTCCCAACCCAAGGCAACTGTGAATCTACTTTCTGTCTTAATGGATTTACCTTTCCAGGACATTTCATATAAGTGGAATCACACAATATGTGGTCCTTTATAACTGGTTTCTTTCACTTAGTATAACATCTTCAAGCTTCTCCCATGTTGTAGCACATATCAATATTTCATTCTCCAGTCCCATCACTTCATGGCAAATAGATGGGGAAACAATGCAAACAGTGATAGACTTTATCTTCTTAAATACCAAAATCACTGCAGATGGTGACTGCACCCGTGAAATTAAAAGACACTGGCTCCTTGGAAGAAAAGCTATGACCAACCTAGACAGCATATTAAAAAGCAGAGACATTACTTTGCCAACAAAGGTCTGTCTAGTCAAAGCTATGGTTTTTCCAGTAGTCATATATGAATGTGAGCGTTGAACCATAAAGAAGGCTGAGCACTGAAGGATTGATGCTTTTGAGCTGTGGTGTTGGAGAAGACTCTTGAGAGTCCCTTGGACTGCAAGGAGATCCAACCAGTCCATCCTAAAGGAAATCAGTCCTGAATATTCATTGGAAGGCCTGATGCTGAAGCTGAAACTCTAATACTTTGGCCACCTGATGCGAAGAACTGACTCCTTAGAAAGACCCTGATGCTGGGAAAGATTGAGAGCAGGAGAAGAAGGGGACTGCAGAGGATGAGATGGTTGGATGGCAGCATCAACTCAATGGACATGAATTTGAGCAACCTCCAGGTGTTGGTGATGGACAGGGGAGCCTGGTGTGCTGCAGTCCATGGGTTTGCAAAGAGTCGGACATGACTGAGCAACTGAACTGAATATTTCATTGCATACATATACCATATTTTGTTTACCAGTTTATAGTCATTTGGATTATTTCCACATTTTGTACAAGGTTTTGTGTGGACATAATATTTTAATTTCTCTGGTGTGTATAATTAGGAAAAAAATTGCTGGGTCATCTGGTAACTCCCAAACATTCTAAACTTTTGAACATTTGAAGTGGAATATTCAGATGAGCATTTAACGTGCAGACAGTTTTGTAGTTTAAATAGGTATATATGGTTCTATCGTTGTACTACATTTATTTTAGTAATCAGTGAGTTATTGCTGTGTGTGTGTGTGTGCGTGTGTGTATGTGTGTGTGTTAGTCACTCAGTCATGTCCAACTCTTTTCAACCCAATGGATGGTAGCCCACCAAGCTACCCTGTCCATGGAATTCTTCAAGTAAGAATACTGTAGTCGGTTGCATTGCCCTCTCCAGGGGATCTTTCTGACCCAGGAATTGAACCTGTATCTCCTCTGTCTCCTGCATTATAGTCAGATTCTTTACCCACTGAGCCATGGGGGAAGCCCAAGCTATTTATAAAAGAGATACTTAAAATTTTTTTTATGACTTTAATGTTTATTTTTAGAATGATCTTATTAATTGAGTTGGTAATTTGTTTTACTTTGTAGAAATACTCAAGAAATTGGCTTATACTTGTATTTATTTTATCATTATGTTTAACAGCTAAATGACATTTTCATATTTTTTTTACAGGTCATGTTTGAGATATATATTTGGTGTTGTTTAGTTGCTAAGTTGTGTCTGATTATTTTGCTACCTCATGGACTGTAACCTGCCATGCCCCTCTGTCTATAGGACTTCCCAGGCAGGAATACTGCAGTAAGTTGCCATTTCCTTCTCCAGAGGATCATCCCAACCCAAGGATCCACCCTGCATCTCCTGATTGGCAGGTGGATTCTTTACCACTGAGCCACCTGGGAAACCCAGGATGGGCTCAGAGCCTTGTATTATGAATAAATAGTTAAATTCTCTCTGAGCAATATTATGAAGGATCTTGAATCTTCCAAATGAAAAATTAGGAGTATTATTATTTTAATATATTGGCCTGTCAGTATATTAAGAAATAGACAAATTGTATGCAGTTCAGAATAATAAAAAATTAAGAGGAAAATAGAAAGATTGTATTTGGAAAGTTGTTAGTGCCTAATCTGACTAAGTTTTGTAGCTAAGAGAATGGTGTAGGGAATTATTGTAATGATTTGTGAACTTTTACAGATCATCAAAGTCATAAAGGAGAAAACTTAATCTTTAAATTACCTAATAAAAAGAGTTATAGTCTAAAGAAAATTTTTTAAATAATTAAAATTTTAAAATTATGCATTATCTTCTCAGGAAAAAGCAGTTTACTATTTTGCTTATCTAAAAACAAACCTGAAAATGTCACTGTTACCTAAAAAAACTTTATAGTATTATTTAAAACTACAGTAATGAGAACATTCTTTTGAGAGGCAGATTGACAGGGGATACTCTAGTATACTTCTTTGCCATCTATTCAGGTTTACCTGTGAAAGAAATCTGCTTGAAAATGAAAATGCTCTTGAC
The DNA here is from genome assembly GCF_032452875.1 of Bos javanicus. Taxonomy (NCBI): domain Eukaryota; kingdom Metazoa; phylum Chordata; class Mammalia; order Artiodactyla; family Bovidae; genus Bos; species Bos javanicus. The sequence continues at coordinate 36,944,543 of NC_083869.1, forward strand.
ATTTTAAACTTATTTTTACTCACATTGAATTTATGAAAGAGTATTGACTTTTAATGAGCTGTTCTCCCACTCTTATATATTTAGTTTGAAGAAAATAAAGATATTTGCCTCTGAATTTTAGCTAAACACTTAAGAACAAAATACCAAGCAGGAAGTGTGCTAAGTATTCTCTTTACAATAGCTCTTTGAAGTAAGTGTAATTAATCCATTTTACTGATTCAGAAACTAAGACTCAACAGATGTACTGGCTATGTGTTGATTAAATAGTGAATTCATAAAGCAAATAGAGAGTAGTAAAAAGTCTGTGTAATTAACAGCTTCCTGGGTAAAAGCTAAAGCGCTCTGTAGTTCAAAGATGGGAAGTTGTAGCCTAGGATTAGTCAGATATAGCTTTATACAGCTTTATAGATAAAGTGATTCTTGGGCCTGTATTTGAAGGAATGTAGTATTTAGATTGTTGGAAGAGAAAACAATATGTAAATAACATAAGATGAGCAAAGAAGACAACACAACATTTGTTACAAAGTTTTCTGCCCATCTCAGTTGCAAGTAACAGTAACCCACACAAACGCAATTAAAAGGATACCTATTTGGAAGGCTACAGAGAAATCTCAGGGAATACAGCACAATCAAAAAGACAGTCTAAGGAATAAGACCTGAGATTGGCCACACTCTTATCTACCCTCTCTCAGGACCACTCAGCAATCTGTACATCTATTCTTTCAACATTGTTTCCAACCCATGTTTCTTTAGCTTGTATATCTTTAGGGCCACAGCCTTTATGACCTACCACTCAACAACAACCTCCCTTCCTTCTATTAGTTAAGACATATGTCAGGGAGAGTCTGATTAGATCATAGCATCTTTCAGAGCCATCTAACACATAGATTTCCAGTCAGCCATTATCTCCTTGGTTCATATCTGGTTCAGACAGCCTTGACCACAGGAGTGGGGTCATAGACTGTTGAGCATCAGGATGACTGCAATAGCAAGAAATCCTGTCTGGTAATTAGATGGTCTGTGTAGAGCAAGCATGAGGGAAACACAGGGAAATCTGAATGGGGCATGGACCTCCTACTTCCTGGGTGGGGATGAGGAGTGGAAAACTGTCATCATATAAAAATTACTTGAAGGCAAAGATGTTTTTCTTCCTGATTATTTAGTCTATCAGTGATGTTATCTCTCTCCAAAATCTTAAGCTTCCCCACTCTCTCCCTGCCCACCACTCTCATAACCCTAGCTCTTCTTTCCCACTACTTCTTCATTAATCTGATAATAAAGATGGGGAGGAATTGGACAAAAGTCTTCCACTATCTTGAGGTTAAGAGAAGACAGCAATACATGTCCTATTGTCTAACACAGGTTGAAGACATAGACATTTTATATGGTAAGTGAGAATGTAGATTTAAAATTTTTTCTTCCATATTTTAAAAATATTTTCTGAAGTTAGTAAAGGTAGCACTTATATTCTTATTTACTAGAGTAAAATTTGTAGTCATTTAGATTTGGATTAAATTATGGTGAGAATAGTGTGAAATGAAAATCTTAAAATGAAAATTATTAGATGGTGAACTCTTACAAGGGAAAGATTATGACTTACTCACTTTTATATTCTAGCAACTACGCCATTCGGAGAAGGCAATGGCAACCCACTCCAGTTCTCTTGCCTGGCAAATCCCATGGACGGAGGAGCCTGGTAGGCAGCAGTCCAGGGGTCACTAGGAGTCGAACACGACTGAGTGACTTCACTTTCACTTTTTACTTTCATGCATTAGAGAAGGAAATGGCAACCCACTCCAGTGTTCTTGCCTGGAGAATCCCAGGGATGGGGTAGCCTGGTGGGCTGCTGTCTATGGGGTTGCACAGAGTCGGACACGACTGAAGCGACTTAGCAGCAGCAGCAGCAACTACACCATTATACAACTTTGAAGTAGATGATCAATAGTAGTTGTTAAATGAATTAGCAGTAGACGAGTTATAAGAGGCAGCGAATGATGAATCCTTCATGTAAAATAATTTTTCCTTGAAATTTTATTAGGATTCTCGAATTTCTCATTGTCTTTAACTTAAATAGTATTAATTTTTATTTTTTTATTTTTTAATAGTATTAATTTTTAATGTATTTCTTCTTTGATTAAAATTTATATGTAGTTTTGGATACTCATCTCTTTCCCCTACTTTACTGCAATATGAGATACTACCACGTGGTCTCTGTAGATATTAAAATTTACAAGTATAGATGAAACATAAGTATAATCCCTGGAGAATAATTAAACATATATAAATATATGGGCTTCCCTGATGGCTCAGCGGGTAAATAATCCTCCTGCAATGCAGGAGACATAGGAGATGTGGGTTCTATCCCTGGATTGGGATGATCCACTGGAGAAGGAAAAGGCAACCCTCTCCTGTATTCTTGCCTGGGAAATCCCATGAACAGAGGAGCCTTGTAGGCTACAGTTCATGGGGTCACAAGGAGTCGGATATGACTGAGCACATGATACATCCTGTATATAATAAAACAATTATAAATCTGTACTTAGAATTGGACTCTAGGCTGGCAGTTTATTTACAGGAGCATTTTACTTTTTCATACTAAATGTTTTTATATTTCCCTGAATATGAGAAAATGTGTAGCTTTTAATATAGCTTTACCTAATCATTAACAAAAGAAAGAATACATGTGGTATCTTTCCACTGCATATCTAACTTATTTTCCTTTATGACTGTTTGCTCATCTACATACGTGGCCCTCAACAGACCACTTCATTTCCTGAGTTTATACCATCTTTCAATACTTGGTATCACTGTGACAGTCACATAGCTCAATTTCTTGTAAGTAAGAATCTGTTTAACTTAGCTTTGATTAGATTTCTGCCTTTGGTTCAACCTATTAGACTGTGAAACCTTGAGATAGACTACTTAACCTAATTAACTGCTTTGTTACATACCAAACACCTAGCGTCCTTCGTGGTTTAATACGTACTGTCTGTAAAGGTTGAACATAGGATGTTTTCATAAATGGTTAAACTTTATATAATTGATGTCATGTCACATAGCATCTGGGTAAAAGAACTTTGATCTATTTTTAATTAGCTGAGTATGCAGAGTAGAAGACTGGTATTTAGGTGACATCCCAAGGGCCTGGTAATACAATGACCCATATTTCTTTGTCATCGACTGGTGAAGTAAGAATATACATTCCTAGGTCTTAAAGGAATTCTAAGAATTTTGTATAACTACTCTCACTTTAATGGGCTGTTTACCAAAAGCAGGGATTCTGCTAGTGTAGTAGACACACAAGCATACGCTGTAGTGTATATATAGTGATAATCATCCCCATATAGCAGCTAGTATGACTAGGGATTATAAAATCCTTCTGTGCTTGCCTATAAAAGCCCTACTTTACTGGAAAGCCAAATAGATCAATGTTTTTCAAGCTTCTTTGACAACGATCCAGAGTATTTCATTTTTATAACCCTGTGTGTGGATTTCATGACCCTCTAGATGGGTTATTACCCACAGTTTTGAAAATAGGAGCTGGGACTAAAGAATTCAGTAAATAGAAATGACTGAATTTTAGGATTGGTAGCCAGTGTTTCCTATGTATTATTTATCTTTTCTTCTCCCACTGGGGTAGTGGGTTCTTCTGAAATTCTGATATAAGGTCTATTATAAAGAGTAGTGATTCACCAAGTCTTTAGCATCTTTTCCAAGTCTTGAAAGACCCTACCTGTACAGAGCATCATCATTATCAGTGGAGGGGCAAAGGCAAACCCACGCAAAGAAACCCTGTATCTACTCCTATTCTGTAAAGCTGCTTTTTTTTTTTTTTTTTTTTTTCTGCTCAATACTGTCTGTGCAACTAAACACATTGAGAACTTTTAGCAGGTATATGTGTATGTCCTCTTCTGCTAATAATAACTGAACCTACAAATGTTGCAGACAGTACAATACTCTTGTGAATTGTGTTAGGGATATTTTAATGGAGACATTTAAGAAGTAATAATAAGATGTAACAAGAGAGTTATTTGAGTTTACCTTCTAAGTGAATAGTTCTAGCTTTCAAGTGAATAGTTTATGAATAGCTCAGCTCCATTTTTAAGTAATCTCAGTGATTTTAATGATATTTCCAGTATTTTGGTAATATGCTCTCTAAAGAAACCATGATAGCATAATAATAGTTTTAATTTCTTCATGGAGGTAACTGCTGACCCAGATAACTCCTTGCCTACCAACCTTCCTATAGAAAACTGTAATTAGGTAACATCTGCCCTAAAGCTGCCAACTCATGCTTTAAAAGTTTTAACATCTGTAGTTAAATATGAAGTAGGCTACTCAATATGAAGTAGGCTACCTTACTAACCTAGATTTCAGTGTCTGAGGGAAGAGTATCATTTAGACAAGTGCTGTACAACAGGAGTTTCTATAATGAAAATGTGCTGTCTGCTGACCACTTGAAATAACTAGTGTGACTTAAATTTTATTTAGTTTTAATTAATATAATATTAGTTATCTGCGTGTGGTTGGCTGAATGAGTGAGTGAGTGAAAATTTCTCAGTTGTGTCCAACACTTTGTGACCCAATGGACTGTAGCCCACCAGGATATTCTGTCCATGGAATTCTTCAGGCAAGAATACAGGAGTGAGTTGCTATTTCCTTCTCTAGGGGACCTTCCCGACCCAGGGATCAAACCCGGGTCTCCTGCATTGTAGGCAGATTCTTTACCATCTGAGCCACCAGGGAAGCCCTCAGTTTATGTGTGTGTGTGTATACACTGTATTGTAATCAGATTCAAGACCTTATAGACAATTGTATGCCATTATTAGATACACAATTTTAAGAGCCATCCCAGTCACAAAGGCACTAAAATTTTTATATGTCTGCTGCTGCTGCTGCTGCTGCTGCTGCTGCTAAGTCGCTTCAGTCATGTCCAACTCTGTGCGACCCCATAGACGGAAGCTCACCAGGCTCCCCTGTCCCTGGGATTTTCCAGGCGGATGTACCTAATTATTTTGCTTTTAAGACTCAGAAGTATCTGGCCATTACCAGTGCTCAAATTAATAAATTTCAATTTAAATATATTTGAATCTTCATATGTAAACCAGTTATTCTGAGTAAGGAAGGGATAAATTGTTTTCTGTACATTTTTAGTCATTTTTTAAAACAATTTATAAAGCCTGCAAGGAACATGCACTTTTGCCTTGAATAGGATACAATAGAAACTTGAAGCCAGACTTCTCAAATAGGCTTTTCCTTAACTACACAAGCTAGAAGAGCTTGTAGCTCTGGTCTACATAGCTAGTGACTTCCAAACTATTGTAGGACTCCCTATTTTCTACATTTTGCCTTAGACATTTAAAACCCAGAAAAGGGGGAGACATTTTAAAAAGAATTTTCCATTTCCCTTGAAACAAACTTAACCTGTGAAAATTTATCTTACACCTATCAGTTCAGTTCAGTCGCTCAGTTGTGTCCGACTCTTTGCGACCCCATGAATCGCGGCACGCCAGGCCTCCCTGTCCGTCACCAACTCCCGGAGTTCACCCAGACTCACATCCATCGAGTTGGTGATGCCATCCGGCCATCTCATCCTCTGTTGTCCCCTTCTCCTCCTGCCCCCAATCCCTCCCAGCATCAGAGTCTTTTCCAATGAGTCAACTCTTCACATGAGGTGGCCAAAGTACTGGAGTTTCAGCTTTAGCATCATTCCTTCCAAAGAAATCCCAGGGCTGATCTCCTTCAGAATGGACTGGTTGCATCTCCTTGCAGTCCAAGGGACTCTAAAGAGTAAAAATCCCTTAAATTCAGTTAGAATTAATCCACAATTTAGAATGGTTTTTAGTGATTCTAAGTACCTGTGTTCTTTTAAAGTTTTCATTTCTGTGAAGGAGCACCAGATAATTCAAGTATGATTATTGTGATTGACTAATGGCTACTATATTGGACTGTGGTACTATAGTAGCCACTGCTGCTGCTGCTAAGCCGCTTCAGTCGTGTCTGACTCTGTGCGACCCCATAGACAGCAACCCACCAGGCTTCTCTGTCCCTGGGATTCTCCAGGCAAGAATACTCGAGTGGGTTGCCATTTCCTTCTCTGATGCATGAAAGTGAAAAGTGAAAGTGAAGTTTCTCAGTCGTGTCTGACTCTTAGCGACCCCATGGACTGCAGCCTACCAGGCTCCTCCGTCCATGGGATTTTCCAGGCAAGAGTACATTAGCACAATGGAGTACTACTCAGCCATTAAAAATAATACATTTGAATCAGTTCTGGTGAGGTGGATGAAACTGGAGCCTATTATACAGAGTGAAGTAAGCCAGAAGGAAAAACACCAATACAGTATACTAACGCATATATATGGAATTTAGAAAGATGGTAACAATAACCCTGTGTACGAGACAGCAAAAGAGACAGTGATGTATAGAACAGTCTTATGGACTCTGTGGGAGAGGAGAGGGTGGGAAGATTTGAGAGAATGGCATTGAAACATGTAAAGTATCATATATGAAATGAGATGCCAGTCCAGGTTCGATGCACGATACTGGATGCTTGGGGCTAGTGCACTGGGACGACCCAGAGGGATGGTATGGGGAGGGAGGAGGGAGGAGGGTTCGGGATGGGGAACACATGTATACCTGTGGTGCATTCATTTTGATATTGGCAAAACTAATACAATTATGTAAAGTTTAAAAATTAAATAAAATTTAAAAAAATAAAATAAAAAATAAAAATCTAAAAAAAAAAAAAAGTACATTAGCTAACAGCTACTATATTGGACTGTGCAGATTTAGACATTGCTTTGAGACATTGCTCTTTGGTTTATCAGAATTGCTTGTCTAGTTAAATGATGTCCATAAAAATTGGAATGAAATGTAAAGACTTGATTTTTTAAATCGAGTTAAAGATATAACCACATACAGAAGAACTATTTAAGGTGATTTTAGATATTATAATTTGACTGTATATCCCTAGTGGACCAAAATTACTGTGGTTTCAGTGGCCATATTCTTATATTAGTTTTGATATTGTTATTCTGAGTCTATTGCTTATATGTCATAAATTAAATGAGTTGCATGCTCAAAGTGTGTTGCATGCTCAAAGTGTCAAGGACTGAGATTTTGGATACAAGAACCAAAGATTTTACATGAAAAGCATGAGATGCCGATGTAGAAATTGTTAAGGTACAATAAAATCTTATAGTCCTAAGTTTAAATTGAAAGTATTAACAAAGTATTCTTTGTTGTAAAAGAATAAAATACAATTAAAACATTTTTTTTTCTATCTTCCAGGCCTGTAACTTAACTTCATATACTCACAAGAACTGAAATCTTTGTTGAGGCTTACACTCTTCCATTTTCACTCCCCGTAGTTATGTACATATTCTTGATCTCTTATAATGTCTGATCCCTTATTTTTTTTTAATCTTTTGACCCTCTTTACCCATTTCTTTCACCACTTGGTTTTGTTTTGTTTTTGAGATTTCACATGTAAGAGAGACAATATAGTATTTGTCTTTCTTTGACTAATTTCACTTAGCCTAATGCCCTCAAGGTTTATACATGGTGTTACAAATGTCCAGATTTCATTTTCCTTATGGCCAAATAGCATTCCATTATATATTTATATATTACAATATTTCTTTATACATTCATCTTTCAATGGACACTTTCCCATATCTTGGTTATTTTAAATAGTGCCACAATAAACATGGGAGTTCATATGTCTTTTCAAGTTAGTGTTTCCATTTTCTTAGGATAAGCACCCAGAAATAGGATTGCTAGATCATACGGTACTTTTATTCTTAAGTTTTTGAGGAGCTTCCATAGTGTTTTCCATAGTGATTGCTCCAATTTACGTTACAACCAGCAGTCCATATCCTTGTCAACACTTATTATTTCTTGCCTTTTTGATAATAGCCATTTAAACAGATATAATTTAGTATCTCATTGTAGTTTTAATTTGCATTTCCCTGATGATTAATGATGTTGAGCATCTTTTCATCTAACTGTTGGCCATCTGTGTCTTTGGAAAAATGTTTGTTTAGATCTTATGCCCACTTTTTAATTGGACTTTTTTTTATTGAATTCTGAGTTCTTTATATAATGTGAATTTTAGCTCCTCATCAGATATATGATTTGCAAATATTTTCTCCCATTTAGTATATTGCTATTTTATTTTGTTGAAGGTTTCCATTGTTGTACAGGAGGGCAGTTAGTTTGAGGTAATCCGGCCTGTTTTGGCTTTTGTTCCTTTTGCTTTTGGTATCAGATTTAAAATTCATCAAGGCTAGTGTCAAGGAGGTTACTGCCTCTGTTTTCTTCTAGAGATTTATGGTTTCAGATTTTACATTCAAGTCTTTAATCCATTTTGGGTAAATTTTTGTGCATGGTATAATGTGATAGTCCACTGCATATGGCTGTCTAGTTTTCCCAACACCATACTTTGAAGAGTGTCTTTTCCCCATTTTATATTCTTGGCTCCATTGTCATAAATTCATCGACCGCAGGGTCTATGGTTTTATTACTAGGTCAGTTCTGTTCCATTGGTCAGTGTGTCTATTTTTTTTTTTTGCCAATACCATGTTGTTTTAATTACTATAGCTTTGTAATAAAGTTTGAAATCAAGTAGCATGATGCCTCCAACTTTTTTATTCTTTCTCAAGATTGCTCGTGGCTATTCAGAGTCTTTTGTGTTACATTTTACAGTTGTTTCTTCTATTTCTGTGAAAAATACCGTAGAAATTTTGGTAGAGGTTATATTCAATCTGTAGCTTGCTTTGGTTAGTATGGACATTTTAACAATATTAATTCTTCCAATCCATGAGCACAGAATATTTTCTCATATTTTTGTGTGTGTTTTTTAATTTCTTTCTGTAATGTCTTATAGTTTTAGTGTACTCATTTCCTTAGTTAAATGTATTCATAGGTATTTTATGCTTTTTGATACACTTGTATATGGAATGCTTCCTTAAATTTCTTTTTTCGATAGTTTGTTATCAGTTTATAGAAACACAACAGATTTTTGTATATTAATCATATCCTGCAACTTCACTGAATTGATTTATTAGTTCTAACAGTTTTTTAAAAAATATTTATCTATTGATTGATTTTTGACTCTCCTGGGTCTTCATTGCTGTGCAAGGGCTTTCTCTAGTTCAGGTGTGAGGGTTTCTTATTGTGGTGGCTTTTCTTGTTGTTGAGCATGGGCTCTTGGCACTCTAGCTTCAGTTGTTGAGGCTTGTGGGGTCCAGAACACGGTCTCAATTGCCACTTGGCGTATGGGATCTTCCTGGACCAGGGATGGAACTGGTGTCTCTTGCATTGCATGGCAGATTCTTAACCACTGGACCACCAGGGAAGCCCTTGTTTGTTTTTAATGGAATCTTTAGGTTTTTCTCATGTAGTATTGCATCATCTGCAAATACTAACAGTTTTATATCTTCTTTTCCAATTTGGATTCCTTTTACTTTTTTCCTTATCTCATTGCTGTGGCAAGGACTGACAATACACTGTGGTAAATAAAAGTGGTTAGACTGGGCATCTTTATGTTCTTGAACATAGAAAACGCTTTCAGCTTTTCACCATTGAGTATGATATTAGCTGTGGGCTTGTTAATATGGTCTTTGTTATGTTCTTTCTATACCCATTTTGATGAATTTTTTATCGTAAATGGATGCTGAATTTTGTCAAATGCTTTTTCTGCATTAATTGATATGATCATATGACTTTTATCTTTCATTCTGTTACTGTGCTGTATCACATAGACTGATTTTCTGATATTCAGCCAGCCTTGCATTCCTGGAATAAATGCCATTTGCTCATGGTGTATGATTCTTCTTTTAAATTCATTTTGCTGATATTTTGTTCAGGATTTTCGTATATGTGTTCATTAGAGTTACTGGTTTATAATTTGTTTTTCTTGTGGTGATCCTTGTCTGCTTTTGGTTTCAAGGTAATGCTGGCCTTGGAAAATGAATTTACAAGAGTTCCTTCTTCTGTGGTTTGGAAGAGTTGGAGAAGGTTTGATGTTAATTCTTCTTTGAATGTTTTGTAGAATTCACCAGTAAAGCTGTCTGGTACTGGACTTCTGCTTTTTGGATGGGTTTTGATTGATGACTCATTCAGTCTCCTTGCTAGTAATTAGTCTGTACAGATTTTCTGTTTTATCATAATCCAATCTGGGAAGGTTGCATGTTTATAGGAACTTATTCATTTCTTCTAGACTGTTGTTCAATTTGTTGTTTCATTCTTGTAGTAATCTTTTAGTCCCTTGTATTTCTATGGTATTAGTTGTAGTGTCTCTTTCATTTCTATCGTATTTGTTTGAATCTTCTCCTTTTTTTTTTTTCTTCGTTAGTCTAGCTAAAGATTTGTTTATCTTTTTTTTGGGCCACATGCACAGCTTGTGAGGTCTTAGTTCTTTGACCAGGGATTCAACCCTGGCACCCTGCAGTGGAAATACAGAGTCCTAAGCACTGGTGGCATGCTGCAATTCATGGGGTCACAAAGAGTCAGACACGACTGAGTGACTGAACTGAACTGAACTGAACTGAAGCACTGGGCTACCAAGGAATTCCCATTCTGTGTATCTTCTTTAAAGAAACAACTTTTTGATTCATCTTTCCTCTTCTCTATTTACTATTTCATTTATTTCTACTCTAATCTTTTCTCCTTCCTTCTACTAACTTTGGGCTTTGTTTGTTCTTCTTTTTCTGGTTCCATCAGGTATAAAATTCGGTTGTTTATTTGAGACTGGTTTATTGAAGCAGGCATTTATTACTGTGAATTTCTCTTTTAGAACCAGTTTTGCTGCATTCCATAAATTTTGGTATGTTATATTTTCATTTTCCTTTGTCTCAGGATATTTTTTTATTTCTCTTTTGATGCATTGGTTGGTCAGTAGTGTATTTTTTGATCTCATATTTGTGAATTTTCAAATTTTCCTGGTGTTTTCTAGTTTCATACCATCATGGCTAGAAAAGTTGTACAATATGATTTCAGTCTTCCTAAATTTATTAAGACTTATTTTGTCATCTAATATATGATCTATCTTAGAGAATGTTGCATGTGCATTTATTAAGCATATGTATACTGTTGCTTTTGGATGAATATTCTATAAATATTTGTTAACCCACCTGGTTTAATGTGTCATTTAAGGGCTGTGTTTCCTTATTACTTTTCTGTGTCAATGATATATCCAATGATACAAGTGATATTAAAGTCCTTTACTAGACTGGGACACCTTCCTGAAGATACTGGTGCTCTGGACCATAGCAAAGGGAAAGTCCAAAGATGGAAACTGCGTCCTTGGTTAGTGTTCCAGCTCTCTCCTAAATGCGTGTGTTAAATTGGATGCCTGCCCTTCAGGCTGAGTTTTTATTTTTATTAACCTATTTTTTAAATAACTTATTTAATTCTTTATTTTTGGTTGCACTGCATCTTCGTTGCTGCACACAGGCTTTCTCTAGGCGTGGCAAGCGAGGGCTGCTCTTCGTTGCAGTACGTGGGCTTCTCATTGCAGCGGCTTCTCTTGTTGCAGAGCACAGGCTCTAACTGCATGGGCTTCATTAGTTGCGGCATGCAGGCTCTAGGGCTCAGGGGCTTCAGGAGTTGTGGCATTCAAGCTCAGTAGTCATAGCTCAGAAGCTCCTAGAGCATGTGGGCTCAGAAGTAGTGGAACACAGGCTCAGTTGCTGCATGGCATATGGAATCCTCCTGGACCAGGAATTTAACCCATGTCCCCTGCATTGGCAAGTAGATTCTTAACTCCTGTACCACTAGGGAAGTTCTGAGTTTTTAATATAAGCAGGAAAGCCTCCTTCATTTTTTAAGTCTGGAATGTCTCTTAGCTGGGCCCCGGGGTTCAAGCACATGACCTCTTTGAGAGAGCTTTCCCAGATCTCTATAGTCTTGTGGGTCTCAAGATAGGAACACCAATGGTTTTCAAAGTTTGATTTTTTTTTTTCTTAGGGATTAATCTCTCAAGTGTGTGGGATGCCCACTGTGGGCTTCAAAACCTCAGCTGCTCAAGAAGAAACTCCAGGTTTTGAGTTCCTTCTCCATTATGGGTTGTTGCACCACTAGTGGGGTTTATGGTGGGATTGCATCCCAGCCTCTTGCACCCACTTTGATATGGTTTTCTTGTGTACCCATTGTGTAGTCATCATTCACCCAGGCCATGGGGCTTATTTGACAGGAAATTCTTGAATATAAAGCTGTAGACTTACTGTGTCTGAGGGAGGAGGTGAGTTTGGGATTTTCTTATGTCACCATTTTGAACTGAGACTTCTGTTTAACATTTTGAAAAGATTTATAATCTCTTGCAATAACAAGCCTGTAAAAATCTTTTTAAAAAATTTAACTGTCATTAATACTGTGAAGTGAAGTCGCTCAGTCGTGTCCGACTCTTTGTGACCCCATGGACAGTAGCCAACCAAGCTCCTCCGTGGGATTTTCCAGGCAAGAATACTGGAGTGGGTTGCCATTTCCTTCTCCAGGGGATCTTCCCAACCCAGGGATCGAACCCCGGTCGCCCGCATTGTAAGCAGACGCTTTACTGTCTGAGCCACCAGGGAAGGCCAATTAATACTAGCACACTGTAAATCATTCAAGTGGTTAAAAAAATGTATAGAGAAAAAGAATTCTCCCATCCTAGATTACAATTCCCTAGTAACTTTCAGTTCAGGTCAATCATTCAGTTGTGTCAGACTCTTTGCAACCCCATGGACTGCAGCACACCAGGCTTCTCATCCTTCACCAACTCCCGGAACTTGCTCAAATTCATGTACATCGAGTCCATGATGCATACAACCATTTCTTCCTCTGTCATCCCCTTCTCCTCCTGCGCTCAATCTTTGCCAGCATCAGGGTCTTTTCAAATGAGTCAGTTCTTCACATCAGGTGGCCAAAATATTGGAGCTTCAACTTTAGCATCAATCCTTCCAATGAATATTCCAGACTGATTTCCTTTAGGATGGACTATTTTGCTCTCCCTGCTCTCCAAGGGACTCTCAAGAGTCTTCTCCAACACCACAATTCAAAAGCATCAATTCTTTGGTGCTCAGCTTTCTTTATGGTTAAACTCTCACATCTATGCATGACTACTGGAAAAACCATAGCTTTGACTAGATGGACATTTATCAGTAAAGTAATATCTCTGCTTTTTAATATGCTGTCTAGATTTGTTATAGCTTTTCATCCAAAGAGCAAGCGTCTTTTAATTTCATGGCTGAAGTCACCATCTGCAGTGATTTTGGAGCCCAAGAAAATAAAGTCTGTCACTGTTTGCATTGTTTCCCCATCTATGTGCATGGAGTGATGAGACTGGATGCCATTATCTGTTTTCTGAATATTGAGTTCTGAGCCAGCTTTTTCACTCTCTTCTTTCACTTTCATCAAGAGGCTTTTCAGTTCCTCTTTGCTTTCTGCCATAAGGGTGATGTCATATGCGCATCTGAGGTTATTGATATTTCTCCCTGAAATCTTGATTCCTGCATGTGCTTCATGCAGCCTGGCATTTCGCACAATGTACTCTGCGTATAAGTTAAATAAGCAAGGTAAGAATATATATCCTTGATGTACTTCTTTCCCATTTGGAACCAGTCTGTTGTTCCATGTCCAGTTCTAACTGTTGCTTCTTGACCTGCATACAGATTTCTCAGGAGGGAAGTAAGGTGGTAAGCAAGGGAAGTAAGGTATTCCCCTCTCTTTAAGAATTCTCCACAGTTTGTTGTGATCCACACAGTCAAAGGCTTTAGCATAGTCAGTGAAGCAGAAGTAGGTGTTTTTTTGGAATTCTCTTGCTTTTTGGATGATCTAATGGATGTTGGCAATTTGATCTCCTGTTCCTCTGCCTTTTCTAAATTCAGTTTGAACATCTGGAAGTTCTCGGTTCACTTACTGTTGAAGCCTAGCTTAGAGAATTTGACCATTAACTTTACTAGCGTGTGAGATAAATGCAATTGTGCAGTAGTTTGAACATTCTTTGGCATTGCCTTTCTTTGGGATTGGACTTTTCTAGTCCTGTGGCCACTGCTGAGTTTTCCAAATTTGCTGGCTTATTGAGTGTAGTGCTTTAACAACATCATCTTTTAGAATTTGAAATAACTTAGCTGAAATTCCATCACCTCCACTAGCTATGTTTGTAGTGATGCTTCCTAAGACCCACTTGACTTCGCCCCCAGAATGTCTGGTTCTAGGTGAGTTATCTGTTTCATTAAGATCCTTCTGTATATAGTTCTTCTGTGTATTCTTGACATCTCTTCTTAATATACCTTCTGCTTCTGTTAGGTCCATACCGTTTCTGTCCTTTATCGAGCCCATCTTTGCATGAAATGTCCCCTTGGTATCTCTTAACTTTCTTGAAGAGATCTCTAGTCTTTCCCATTGTATTGTTTTTCTCTATTTCTTTGCATTGATCAATGAGGAAGGCTTTCTTATATCTTCTTGCTAGGCTTTGGAACTCTGCATTTAAAGGGATATATCTTTTCTTTTCTCCTTTGCCTTTTGTTTCTCTTCTTTCCTCAGCTCTTTGTAAGCCCTCTTTCGACAACTATTTTGCCTTTTTGCATTTCTTCTTCTTTGGGGTGGTCTTGATCCCTGCCTCCTGCACAGTGTCACAAACCTCCGTCCACAGTTCTTCAGGCACTCTATATCAGATCTAATCCTTTGAATCTATTTGTCACTTCCACTGTTTAATCATAAGGGTTTTGATTTAGGTCATAACTGAATATTCTAGTGATTTTCTCTACTTTGTTCAAATTTAAGTCTGTATTTTGCAGTAAGGAGTTCATGGTCTGAGTCTGGTCTTGTTTTTGCTGCCTATATAGAACTTCTCCATCTTCAGCTGCAAGGAATATAATCAATCTGATTTCGGTATTGACCATCTGGTGATGTCCATGTGTAGAGTCATCTGTTGCGTTGCTGGAAGAGGGTGTTTGCTATGACCAGCACATTCTCTTGGTGAAAAATCTGTTAGCCTTTGCCCTGCTTCATTTTGTACTCCAAGGCCAAACTTGCCTGTTAGTCCCCTTACTTAGAAGGAAGCACAGTTACCAGTTTCTTATATGTTTTTTCAGAAATATTCTGAGCACGCATTCATAAAAATATACCCCCCCCTTTTTTTTAAGTGACGGAAGTTTACTTGTTAAAATTGAAATTAGATAGTTGAGGAAATTATGAGTGCACTTGATGTTCCAAATCTTCTCTAAATCCCCAAGCAGTTGATCCCTGGGGTATTTTGTGGGCCAATAAGCCAAAGATGAGAAGGTTCCAGAATTTTATTTCCATTTGTTTGTGTGTTGTTGATTGACCTTCCTTCCTTCAGAAAATTTCATTTACCTGTATTTTTTGGTTCTTTTTGTCTTTATTTTTAATTGGAGGATAATTGCTTTACAATGTTGTATTAGTTTCTGCTGTACAACATCATGAATCAGCTTAGTCCTTTTTCTTTGTCTCACAAGATCTTGCTATTTCTAGTCTTCCCCACTTTACTTTTTTCATTTAGCAAATTAGCTAGTGTAAATCTACTTCATTATTTTGTAACAGTTGCATGGTATCCTCTTAGAGGGATGTACCATAATGTATCAGTTTCTTACCAATAGAATTTTTTATTTTTAAAAGTCTTTGCAGTTAGTATGTTTAACATTCTTTACATGTATCTTTATCTACATATGTGATATGGTTAAATTTAAGACTTTTGAACAGGAGAGTGATAATAGTTAATAAACAGAATTAGGGTGACCAAGACAAAAATACTTTTACTTGATTTTCATAAACTATTTCCCTTTTGTTCTTTAATCAGGGTTGTTTTCCCTGTTAGATTAACTATGCTTCTTCCCCACTGAAAGGGAGTTTTTACTCTAGTTTATCAGTCATGTAGTACTTGGGATCTTTCTTTCCTTGGCCTCTGAGTTTTTGTAGATATTTTGCATTGAGTTACTTGATTCCCATTTTTTACCCTTCTTTATTGTCTCAATCTGTTATTCATCTGCCTCAGTTACTATACAGAAATGTCTTAGAAATTTCAGGCAATTGTAATTGTGTTTCTTAATTAAGCTAAGATTTAGGCCATTTTGCTTGTTCCTTGGGGTCCCTTGCATTTGTAGGTGAAAGGATCAATTAATCAGACATTGTCTCTTTTTATTTGTTTTTATTCTTCTAACATTTTTATCCTTTTTAGAAATCTCCAATCTCATCAATGTTTAAATTCACAGACTCTACCTAAAGTTTAGTTGATCTGTATATGTTAAAAGTGACTCAAATATTCCTTTAATATTCTTTTATATCTAATATCTTAGATTAGCCTCTTTCTCTAGGATATCTCATTGCAAAGGAATACTTAATCCTTTGGGTGGAAAAGAATACCCTCTGAATAGATATTTACTGAGCAGTGTGAAAATCAGTGCTTTACTCTTGGATGATTTTCTCATCATCAATTCTCTTGAGGTGTAAGTAAGGTAAGAGTTAATTTTAAAGGTTTAATAGTAATCTGTAATTTAGAATGACAGATATTCAAAGATAGAAGTAAGGCAAGTGGTAGAGAGGCTAGGGGAAATGAGAAACTAAATTGTTAAATATTTTAATGCAATGTGAAGTTGATAAAACGCTGGTAAGACTTGAGGGCTAGTCTAATTCAAAGCCATTGTTTTTCTGATAAGGAAAATATTATTTAGAGGTATCGTCAGAGACTTCTTCCAACTCACAGGCTGCACCCAGAGCACCTGATTGCCCCCCTACTTTTGTTTGGGGGTGTAATTGCTTGACTGTTTACAATAGTAGTTAAAATGTGCCAGACAACAAAGGAAATTTTTTCAGTTATTAATGCCATAGCCTTTAAAAAATTTTGATTGGTGGAAAATTGCTTTACCATATTATGTTAGTTTCTGCCATATAGCAATACATATCAGTCATAATTATATATGTATTCCTTCCCTCTTGAGTCTTCTTCCCAGCACCCCATCCTTCCCTTCTAGGTCATCACAAAGCACCAGGCTGGGCTCTCTGTGTCATATAGCAATTTCCTACTAAGTATCTGTTTTATACATGTGTATATGTCAGTGCTACTTTCTCAATTTATCTCACCCTTACCTTCCCCCACTGTGTTCATAAGTCCATTCTCTGCTATGTTAATGAGTACCATTTTTCTGGATTCCATATATATGTGTTAATACCAGATATTTGTCCTTCTCTTTCCAGCAAAGGGAATTGATCCCTTTTATATATTCATGTTTTAAAGCACAATATATTATACTCAATGACTTGAAATAACTATTTCTGAAAATCTAGGTAAATAGAATCATTTTCTTTCAGATATATTCAGAAAATAATTTTGTTTGTTGTCAAATAAGGTATTTCTGTGTCATCTATTTCTCTACAGCTTTTTACAGAAAAAAATTTTTGTTTGTTGCTTTTTTTTCTACTTAATATTTTGAAATATTGTTTATCCAAATGTTCAGTTTCCTGGAAGTTATTTTTTACACATTTATACAAAAGCCTTTGTCAGAACTTTGAGAAAAGAATTGATATATAGCAGCACTGCTGTTAGTGATCCTGCTGAAGCAAAAGCAGTAGCACAGTGTCTCCTGATATCTTCTTAACTGTTGTTTTTCGTGTGTGGTTAATTGTGAAGAAAAGGGAGGATTCACCAAATCTACTTTTGTGCTTTGAACTCCCATAGAGAACTTTTGGTATTGCTGGTAAAAATAAAGACACTCTAGGAAAACTCCTTGTAGGAGAAATGTTTGTTTATATGTCTACTTTCTGAGTCTTCAGTCTCTTCTACAGCCATACTGTTAAAGGCTTCATGCAGGTGAAGCACAGGGCAGCTGATCATGTTTACATTTGGTAGCCAACTTGTCTTGCCCCCTATTTGCACCTGTTCAGGTTTACACCTAGCAGCTGTCAGTGTTCATAAGCTCTATGATTACACAAAAAAGAACATTTGATCAGTATTATCACTGATCAGTGAATTCTTTTGGCATTCATAAAATAGTACAGGGAAGAAATTGTGGAAATTCTGATTTTTTTTCTGTTCTCAGGATTGTTACAGTAAATATCATCTCAGTAAAATACAGTAAATTCAGTTATCTAGTGTGAATAAACATTGTGATATGTTAATTGTGTATTATTCATGCTCAGTTTTAAACAATTAGGACAAAATGTAAAATAATAAACTCTGGTGAGTAAAGTGAAAGTTGCTCAATTGTGCCTGCCTCTTTGCAACCCAGTGGACTATTCTCCGGCCATGGAATTCTCCAGGCCAGAGTACTGGGGCGGGTGGCCATTCCTTTCTCCAGGTGATCTTCCCCAACCCAAGGACTGAACCCAGGTCTCCCGCATTGCAGGTGGATACTTTACTGTCTGAGCCACCTCTGGAAGTATGCTGATAAAGATGGGCTGAATATAATTTTATCATTTATTCTAGTGGTGATAAATCAGCTTGAACTATCTTATATAAAAAACTACTACTTAACAAAAAGTTTGGTTGATTGAATTCCAAGTAATACAGTTTTTGATACTTTAGATCAGAATTTCTCAACCTTAGCACTACTAACGTTTTGGGCCAGGTAATTACCTCTGTGTGGGAATGTCCTGTGAATTATCCCATGTTTAGCAGAAATAGTGGAAACAGTGGCAGACTTTATTTCTGGGGGCTCCAAAATCACTACAGATGGTTACTGCAGCCATGAAATTAAAAGACACTTACTCCTTGGAAGAAGAGCTATGACCAATCTAGACAGCACATTAAAAAGCAGAGACATTACTTTGCCAACAAAGGTCTGTCTTGTCAAGGCTATGGTTTTTCCAGTAGTCATGTATGGATGTGAGAGTTGGACTGTAAAGAAAGCTGAGCGCCGAAGAATTGATGCTTTTGAACTGTGGTGTCGGAAAAGACCTTTGAGAGTCCCTTGGACAATAAGGAGATCCAACCAGTCAATCCTAAAGGAAATCAGTCCTGAATACTCATTGGAAGGACTAATGCTGAAGCTGAAACTCCAATCCTTTGGCCACCTGACGTGAAGAACTGACTCATTTGAAAAGGCCTTGATTCTGGGAAAAGTTGAAGGTGGAGGAGAAGGGGATGACAGAGGATGAGATGGTTGGATGGCATCACCAACTCAATGCACATGAGTTTGAGTAAACTCTGGGAGTTGGTGATGGACAAGTAGGCCGGAGTGCTGCAGTCCCTGGGGTCGCAAAGAGTTGGACACAACTGAGCAACTGAACTGAGTAACTGACTGAGCAGCATCCCTGCCTAGACTCTTTTCTATGTGATATCAGTAGCACTCTTGATTATGACGACCAAAAATGTCTCTTAAGCGTTGTCAAATGTTTCCTAATAGATGAGGGGTATCACAGTGTCACCCCTGCCTGGGAACTACTGTTTTAGACTATGGGAAAGAGCTCTGATGGATCTAATCATTTAGAATCATTTCATCATCTTCTGGGCATTTTTTTTTTTCCTCTGTTCACGTCAACATTTTTTTTTTTTTTTTACTATAGTGTTATGTGTTGATTTTCAGTTGTAGTAACTTTTACCCTACCTGGTTAACTTTGTTATACATTGGAAGATATCCTCTGATAAATGGCCTTAAACTAAAAGACATACCTGCTGATTGATATTCTCCCATAGGTGAGTGTATTGTGGTGGAGGTCATGTTAATACAGTCTGTTATTATGTCTGGGCTGTTTTTGGCCACAAAGGATTGCTTGGATAGTGTTAGTTTAGAACCTGAGATGAAGGTACTTTTCTTAACACAGAGAGTCAGAATGAGAGGTCATTATAGTAGTGTAAGGATCAGATCCAGATGCTCTGGCCACAGCTGAAATCTGGAAATGGATGGTTCTTGGATACCATTTTTATTTTTATTTTTTTTTAATTTTATTTTATTTTTAAACTTTACATAATTGTATTAGTTTTGCCAAATATCAAAATGAATCCGCCACAGGTATACTTAATGAACATATTTTTCTAAGATGGTTTGAATAAATGGATTTCTACCAAGTTTTATGTAGTAGCTTTAATAATGAATAATAACTCGTGATCAAAGGGTGAATTTTTTCAACTGAAAATTGATGTTAATTTTTAACTATATTTGTACTTCAGCTTATTTTGAAAGTTTAAAACACCTTACTATTTGTCTATACAGTTATGCAATTGTGAGGCATTTATCTTAAATTTTTATCATAATGTATCTGGCTAAATGTAAAACATGCCATCTATTTATAATAATATAAATTCATGTGACTCAGAAATATTTACTGGAAATGAATAATCTAAAAATATCTTTTACCGCCACACATACCCATAGATAATTATATGCACATTCACTTATTAAAAACAATTGTTGACAATTATTGAAAGCTAAGTATTCAGAACTTTCCATTCATTATCTTTTAATCCTCCCAACTACACCTTCATACTGCTCATGAAGGAATAGAAAAGTTCATTGAAGTCACATAATCTGTACAGTGTCACAGCCGATGAGGTTCAAATACAGTTTTTAAACCCAGATAACATCTGTTATCAAATATCTTACTGATACAGTGTAATCTCTATCTTCATTCCTTCTAGGTTTAAGTTCACTCTCTTCAATCCCAATGCATATATATATATATATATATATATATATTTAAATACTTGCTATATGCCAGACTTTGCTTTGTTTTCTTTACTTTTTATTTTGAAATTATTTGACTTAAAAAACAGTTAAAAAACAGAGTGTTCATCTGTATTTCTTACCCAGCTTTCCCTAATTTTATTAATTTAAATAACTAGAGTACAATTATTAAAATGATAAAATTAGAAAATTTATATTGGTACAATACTATTAATCATAAACTACATGTCTTATATGAATTTTACCAGTTTTTCTATTAATGTCCTTTTCTGTTTTAAAATTCAATCTGAAAAAAAAAAAGTCTGATCCCACATTACATTTAATTGTTTATCTCCTTAGTCTTCAACCTATGGCATTTTCTCAGTCTTTCGTTTTCTTTCATGACCTTGATACTTGATGCTTCTGCTGCTAAGTCGCTTCAGTTGTGTCCTACTCTGTGCAACCCCATAGATGGCAGCCCACCAGGCTCCCCCGTCCCTGGAATTCTCCACGCAAGAACAATGGAGTGGGTTGCCATTTCTTCCTCCAATGCATGAAAGTGAAAAGAGAAAGTGAAGTTGCTCAGTCGTGTCCGACTTGTAGTGACCCCCTTGACTGCAGCCTACCAAGTTCCTCTGTCCATGGATTTTCCAGGCAAGAGTACTGGAGTGGGGTGCCATTGCCTTCTCCCTGATACCTGATGAATACTAGTCAATAACGTATATGGTCTCTCAATTTGGGTTTGTCTGATGTTTTCGTATGATTCAACAGAAGTTATATGTTTGGGGCAAGAATACCACAGAGGTGATAAGGACATCAGAGCATACATGATATTGATATGTTTAATTTTTGGTGATTTAGTTTCTTTTTTTTTTTTTTTTTATTTTTAAACTTTATATGATTGTATTAGTTTTGCCAAATATCAAAATGAATCCATCACAGGTATACATGTGTTCCCCATCCTGAACCCTCCTCCCTCCTCCCTCCCCTGACCATCCCTCTGGGTCGTCCCAGTGCACTAGCCCCAAGCATCCAGTATCGTGCATCGAACCTGGACTGGCATCTCATTTCTTATATGATATTTTACATGTTTCAATGCCATTCTCCCAAATCTTCCCATCCTCTCCCTCTCCCACAGAGTCCATAAGACTGTTCTATACATCACTGTCTCTTTTGCTGTCTCGTACACAGGGTTATTGTTATCATCTTTCTAAATTCCATATATATGCGTTAGTATACTGTATTGGTGTTTTTCCTTCTGGCTTACTTCATTCACTCTGTATAATAGGCTCCGGTTTGATCCACCTCATTAGAACTGATTCAGATGAATTCTTTTTAATGGCTGAGTAATACTCCATTGTGTATATGTACCATAGCTTTCTTATCCATTCATCTGCTGATGGACATCTAGGTTGCTTCCATGTCCTGGCTATTATAAACAGTGCTGCGATGAACATTGGGGTACACGTGTCTCTTTCCCTTCTGGTTTCCTCAGTGTGTATGCCCAGCAGTGGGATTGCTGGATCATAAGGCAGTTCTATTTCCAGTTTTTTAAGGAATCTCCACACTGTTCTCCATAGTGGCTATACTAGTTTGCATTCCCACCAACAGTGTAAGAGGGTTCCCTTTTCTCCACACCCTCTCCAGCATTTATTATTTGTAGACTTTTGGATCGCAGCCATTCTGACTGGTGTGAAGTGGTACCTCATAGTGGTCTTGATTTGCATTTCTCTGATAATGAGTGATGTTGAGCATCTTTTCTGTGAAGTTACTCTTTTGCTGTTTTTTAGTTAGTAACTATCTCAAGGAGATACTTTTTGAGTTTATGCAAATATCTTGTTTCTCTTCAGACTTATCTACTGTTTTTAGCATCCTTTGGTGCACATGTATTGTAAACTTTCTTCTTTGAGCTGTTCTTAAAATTAGCAGGCCAATTATTGTTTTTTGGATTATTCAGTATTACAGAGATATTGCCTTCCTCCTCTTTAACTTCCAAGTTGATGGCTAGGATTATTTCCAGTTTTGCTTGTGCTCAGCAGAGGACAATAGTAAATAAAACCTGAATTCAATAATATTTAACTTAAAAAGGAAAACTTGAAAAGCCAGTCCTTGTTAATTCAAGCATATAACTTAAAATCCTCTCTAGAGTAACAAAGGCTGGAGTGGATTTGTTAAATTTCTTTAAAATGAAAAGAAAGATATCTATAAGATAAACATGGAATAGTTGACCAAATTTTGGGTTACTGAAACTAAGAAATACCTATTAAAACATGAGAAAAAAAACTTTTACCCTAAGCCAGTAAGAGTACTTTACATATGAGAAGAATACTCAGCCACCTAGGAGATCATACTGGCTAGAAGTATATATCTAAAATTAAAACACTTGAAATAAAATAATACATGAATAATGTATATAATGGAACTTTTAAGGCAAATAGCTGCATAAGCATGTTTTTTAAAAAAGAGATAAATTTTTCAGGTTTTCCTGTTGACTCAGTGGTAAAAGAATCTGCATGTCAGTGTAGGAGACCCAGGTTTGATCCATGGGTCAGTAAGATCCCCTGGAGGAGGAAATGGCAACGCACTCCAGTATTCTTGCCTGGAGGATCCCATGGACTGAGGACCTTGGCGAGCTATGGTCCACAGGGTAACAAGGAGTCGGGCACAACTGAGCAATTGAGCACAAAAACTTTTCCCACTTGAATGAACAGGAATAAAAGAGAAACTTGAACTTTTACTGAAACTGAAAAAGGGCCCCCAGCCTGATACTACTAGCTCTAGTTCTACTCTTTTGTACAACCAGATTTCAATTTTATTTTTGAACAGTGTTATGAAAAAGAAACTATTTGTGCTTTAATTCTATAGAATAGAGTCACAAAGGTAGATTGGTAGATTCAAATATTAATATATGTATATTTTTTATTTTATTAAATATTTTCAGGAAGAGTGATCTAAATGAGCAATATGTAAGAGTTTGCTGATTATGCCTTCTGGGTATTCCTTGTTTTAGTCTTGAGTGAAGTTACATCAACAGAAAGATATATGCCCAGAGCTCATAAGCTATTATCCTATGACAAGTAATGACTTTTATTCATTGAGTTCTTATATGCCAGGTACTCAGCTAAAATGCTTATCTATTTTATGTCCCGAATTACTTTTGCAGTGGAGTACAAAGGCAATTTAAAAAACAAATCCTTTCATTATTTTTTTAAAATAATACATTTACAAACTTAGTTAAAAAATGAATGAGTCACAAGAATGAAATGTACAGCATGGGGAATATAGACAATAACACTGTAATATCTTTGTATGATGACAGGTGGTAACTAGACTTACCGTGGTGTGATCATTTGGTAATATATAGAAATATTGAATCACTATGTCACATACCTAGAATTCACATAGTGTTGTAGGTCAATTATACACCAATTAAAAATTTCAAAACATCATTGAGAAGCCTCCATAATACATTTAAATAGAACATTTTAGAATTATCTGAGACAATAGATTACCAGGTATAACTTTTTAAAATAGCCTTTTCCAGTAAACTCTATATTTTTATATTTTTTAAATAAATGTCTTTTTTAATATACTTAGTAAAATGAGACTTGTTGGTGAAGATAGTTTGTAGAGGAAGTTATCAGCCATGTACCTTGCTGTTAAACAGCCATATGTCTCAAAACTTATTAGTAACTGATGCCCTGAAACTTGCCTTTTAAGCATTAGTTCCATGTAGCCATCATAACCAACTATGCCTTTCCATACTGAATGGTGATAAAGAGAAAAAAAACATTCTTTATGAGCCTACTAGTTATCAGTCAGTTCAGTTCAGTCGCTCAGTCGTGTCCGACTCTTTGCAAACCCATGAACTGCAGCATGAAAGGCCTCCCTGTCTATCACCAACTCCCGGAGTTTACTCAAACTCATGTCCATTGAGTCAGTGATACCATGCAACCATGTCATCCTCTGTCGTCCCCTTCTCCTCCTGCCTTCAACCTTTCCCAGCATCAGGGTCTTTTCAAATGAGTCAGTTCTTCACATCAGGTGGCCAAAGTATTGGGAGTTTCAGCTTCAGCATCAGTCCTTCCAATAATATTCAGGACTGATTTCCTTTAGGATTGACTGGTTGGGCCTCCTTGCAGTCCAAGGGACTTTCAAGTCTTCTCCAACACCACAGTTCAAAAGCATCAGTTCTTTGGCACTCAGCTTTCTTTATAGTCCAACTCTCACATCCATACATGCCTACTGGAAAAACCATAGCTTTGACCAGATGGACCTTTGATGGCAAAGTAACGTCTCTGCTTTTTAATGTGCTGTCTAGATTGGTCATAGCTTTTCTTCCAAGGAGTAAGCGTCTTTTAATTTCATGGCTGCAGTCACCATCTGCAGTGATTTTGGAGCCCCCCAAAATAAAGTCTGCCACTGTTTCCATTGTTTCCCCATCTATTTGCCATGAAGTGATGGGACCAGATGCCATGATCTTAGTTTTCTGAATGTTGAGTTTTAAGCCAACTTTTTTACTCTCCTCTTTCACTTTCATCAAAGGCTCTTAAGTTCTTCACTTTCTGCCATAAGGGTGGTGTCATCTGCATATCTGAGGTTATTGATATTTCTCCCAGCAATCTTGATTCCAGCTTGTGCTTCATCCAGTCCAGCATTTCTCATGATGTATTCTGCATATAAGTTAAATAAACAGGGTGAAAATATACAGCTTTGACATACTCCTTTCCCGATTTGGAACTAGTCTGTTGTTCCATGTCCAGTTCTAACTGTTGCTTCTTGACCTGCATACAGATTTCTCAGCAGACAGATCAGGTGGTCTGGTATTCCCATCTCTTTCAGAATTTTCCACAGTTTGTTGTGATCTACATAGTCAAAGGCTTTGGCATAGTCAATGAAGCAGAAGCAGGTGTTTTTCTGAAACTCTCTTGCTTTTTCTGTGATCAAACAGATGTTGGCAATTTGATCTCTGGTTCTTCTGCCTTTTCTAAATATACCTTGAACATCTGGAAGTTCACAGTTCATGTACTGTTGAAGCCTGGCTTGGAGAATTTTGAGCATTACTTTGCTAGTGTGTGAGATGAGTGCAATTGTGCAGTAGTTTGAGCATTCTTTGGCATTGCCTTCTTTGGGACTGAAATGAAAACTGACCTTATCCAGTCCTGTGATCACTGCTGAGTTTTCCATTTGCTGGCATATTGAATGCAGCACTTTCACAGCATCATCTTTTAGGTACTCACTCCACTAGCCTTGTTCATAGTGATACCTACTAGTTATGGCAGTACTATCTTCTATGGAGGTGGTTGACAGCAATGTCAGAATATGAAGAGAAGTTTTTGAATTGTGTATGACTGGAAAACTTATCGAAATTGCCCTACTAATGATGCTGTTGTGTCAACCTGAGATTTCTTTTACCCTATGCATCTATCTAAAAAAAATGATATACATACCATATGGATTCAATAATTTAAAGATTAATCTTGCATTATTTTAATTGACCAGTGTTTTATTTTACCTTTCTAAATTTAAGTATACTTGATTTGCAGTGTTGTGTTAATTTCTGCTATACAGCAAAGTGATTCAGTTATACATGTATATTTCTTTTTCATGTTCTTTTCCTTTATGGTTTATTATAGGATATTGAATATAGTTCTTTATGCTTTGCAGTAGGACCTTGTTGTTTTTCCATTACACATCTATATATACATGTATAATATATATGTATATATGTAATAGTTTGCATTATGTATATGTATGTGTATTTATATAATAGTTGTATCTCCCAATCACAAACTTCCAACTCATCCTTCCCACTCACCCCCAACCCTTGGCAACCACAAGAATGTTCTTTGTGTCTGTAGGTCTGTTTGTGTTTTGTAGATTTGTTCATGTATGTCATGTTTTAGATTCTGCATATTGGTGATATCACCTGATATTTTTCTTTCTCTGATTTGCTTCACTTAGTATGATAATCTCTAGGTCCATCCATGTTTCTGCAAATGGAATTATTTCATTCTTTTAATGGCTGGGTTTTGTTCCATTGTGTGGAAGACTTTAATCACCTGTTGATAGACATTTAGGTTGTTTCCATGTCTTGCCTGTTGGTTTTGTGCTAGTATGAACATAGTGGTGCTTATATCTTTTCAAAGTATAGTTTTGTCTGGATATACATCTAGGAGTGGGATTGCTGGAATCATATGGTAACTCTATTTTCAGTTGTATGAATAACCTCCATACTATTTTCTATAGTTCAATTCAGTTCAGTCACTCAGTCATGTCCGACTCTTTGTGATCCCATGAATCGCAGCACGTCAGGCCTCCCTGTCCATCACCAACTCCCGGAGTTCACCCAGACTCACGTCCATCGAGTCAGTGATGCCATCCAGCCATCTCATCCTCTGTCGTCCCCTTCTCCTCCTGCCCCCAATCCCTCCCAGCATCACAGTCTTTTCCAATGAATCAACTCTTCGCATGAGGTGGCCAAAGTACTGGAGTTTCAGCTTTAGCATCATTCCTTCCAAAGAAATCCCAGGGCTGATCTCCTTCAGAATGGACTGGTTGGATCTCCTTGCATTCCAAGGGACTCTCAAGAGTCTTCTCCAACACCACAGTTCAAAAGCATCAATTCTTCGGCGCTCAGCCTTCTTCATAGTCCAACTCTCACATCCATACATGACCACAGGAGAAACCATAGCCTTGACTAGATGGACCTTTGTTGGCAAAGTAATGTCTCTGCTTTTGAATATGCTATCTAGGTTGGTCATAACTTTCCTTCCAAGGAGTAAGCGTCTTTTAATTTCATGGCTGCAGTCACCATCTGCAGTGATTTTGGAGCCCAGAAAAATAAAGTCTGACACTGTTTCCACTGTTTGCCCATCTATTTCCCATGAAGTGATGGGACTGGATGCCATGATCTTAGTTTTCTGAATGTTGAGCTTTAAGCCAACTTTTTCACTCTCCTCTTTCACTTTCATCAAGAGGCTTTTGAGTTCCTCTTCACTTTCTGCCATAAGGGTGGTGTCATCTGCATATCTGAGGTTATTGATATTTCTCCCGGCAATCTTGATTCCAGCTTGTGTTTCTTCCAGTCCAGCGTTTCTCATGATGTACTCTGCATATAAGTTAAATAAGGAGGGTGCCAATATACAGCCTTGATGTACTCCTTTTCCTATTTGGAACCAGTCTGTTGTTCTATGTCCAGTTCTAACTGTTGCTTCCTGACCTGCATACAAATTTCTCAAGAGGCAGGTCAGGTGGTCTGGTATTCCCATATCTTTCAGAATTTTCCATAGAGGTTGCACTAATTTACATTTCCACCAGTAATACTGTAAAGTTCCCTTTTATCCACATACTCTCTAGCATTTGTTATTTGCAGACTTTTAATGATGGCCATTCTGACTGGTGTGAGGTAGTACTTAATTGTAGTTTTGATATGCATCTCTCTAATAATTAGCAATGATGAGCATCTTTTCATATGTTGATTGAACAATAGTTTTAAATGAAATCAAATTCTTTTTCTTAGAAAATATGTAGTAATTATGTGAATCGCCTATAGAAGTCCATACAAAAATCTTTCCATGGTTAAATTATTTAAATAATAAAAATTTACTCATGGTTGATATGTGAATAGTATTTTTTTTGTCTCTTCCTATATATGTGTACTCATTTAAACAACTGTGAACTTCATAGTTTCCTTGCTTAATTGTGATATTACTGTATACGGAGTATTAAAATGACCATAACCTATTCTAGATTTAAAAAAATTTTAAGATATAACTGACATATAACATTATATTAGTTTCAGGTGTACATATAATGATTCAATATTTGTATTAGTGTGAAATGAACACCATGGTAAGTTCAGTTAATATCCTTATCACACAGTTATAAGTATTTTTCCATGTGATGAGAACTTTTAAGATCTGTTTTCTTGCTGTTGTTCAGTCGCCCAAGTTGTGGCCAGTGCTTTTCGACCCCATGGACTGTAGCACTCCCCTTCCCTGTGCCTTACCATCTCCTGGAGTTTGCCCAAGTTCATTTCCATTGCATTGATGATGCCATCCGGCCATGTCATCCACTGATCCCCTCTTCTCCTTCTGCCCTCAATTTTTCCCAGCATCAGGGACTTTTCAGTGAGTCAGCTGTTTGCATCTGGTGACCAAAATACTGGAGCTTTAGCTTCAGCATCAGTCCTTCCAATGAGTATTCAGAGTTGATTTCCCTAAGATTGACTGGTTTGACCTCTTTGCTGTCCAGGGGACTTTCAGGTGTCTTCTCCAACACCACAGTTCAAAGGCATTAATTCTTTGGCATTCTGCCCTCTTTATGGTCCAGCTCTCACAACTGTACGTGACCACTGGGAAGACCATAAACTTGACTCTATGGACCTTTGTTGGTGGAGTGATGTCTCTGCTTTTCAACACACTGTCTAGGTTTGTCATAGCTTTCCTGCTGAGAAGCAGTCGCCTTCTGATTTCATGGCTGCCCACGCCATCCACAGTGATTTTAGAGCCCAAGAAGAGGAAATCTGTCATTGCTTCCACGTTTTCCCTTTCTGTTTGCCATCAAATAATGGGATCAGATGCCATGATCTACGTTTTTTTAAAATTGAGTTTTAAGCCAGCTCTTTCCCTTTCCTCCTTCACTCTCATCAAGAGGCTCTTTAGTTCCTCTTTGCTTTCTGCTATTAGAGTGGTATCATCTACATATCTGAGGTTGTTTCTCCTCTATTTTCTTAGCAACTTTCAAGTGTACAATAAAATATTATTAAGAGTAGTCACTATGCAGTCCATTACATCCTATCACATATTTGTTTTATAAGTTCTTAACTTTTGACTCCTTCATTCATTTCCATTCTAGATTTTAATATCAACATAAACTATTATAATAAGATCTATGTAAATAGTACCCAGATCAGCTAAGCAAGTTAATAAAAATGCTTATAAGTCAAGTCATTATAAATGGATCATGTTAAAGCCATTTGGAGCCCATAGTTCAAACTAGACTCTAGGATAAACTATAAAATGTATTTGTGTTTTTGGGAGGACTCACTGTACTGGGGATTACCTGATCAGATTCATGGATGCTTAAGACCTAGAAGTATGTTGCTATTTGGGTTTAGAATACAGGGTTACATTTCACTATAATTTGGTTGTATTTTCTTGGTTCATTAAGATAATAGGAGTATTATGCTGTAAGTGAAAAAATGATGAGGTGATTTAAGAAGAATGAAAAGTTAATATGCTTGTTTTCCTAAGATTATCGCAACACATAGTTGTATGAAGTTACTGTATTCAAATGACTTATTTTTTTATATAAGAATACTCTACAAGTTTTTTAGATTTGTTATGCTTAGTATTAAGCTTACCTTATAAACTGGAATTTTAATTCACATTTTTTTTATTTACTCTATATTTTATCTTTCTGAAGAACATGTATTTCTAAACTTATTTTCGTATTTTAAAAAAGTATTCCTAGAAGTTTGACTTACTTTAAATATATTTAATTCTTTTGCATAATCCTACAATTTAACACTGAAAATTAACATTTGCCCTCTTCCCATAGACATGGAGTCTGGAGAACGGTTACCATCCTCTACAGCCTCCTCTGCTACACCGACTTCATCCTCGATCCCTTCTGTGGCTTCATCAGTTTCAAAAGGCGGCCTTTCCACGGGAGCTGCTTCACTTAGCTCTACAATCAACCCATGTGGTGAATACTCTTTATTAACTCTAGCGTGCCATCCTTTAACTAGTTTGCATTCAGAGTGTTTTCTTGAACTTTGAATAAAATGTTTTCTTTACCTCCTTTGGCCTGTTGAACAATTGCTAGGTTAAACTTCTAGTCTCTGTTTTTTCTGGATTTTATCAGCACACTGGAGTAGCACTGCTTATTCCATGTTTTCATAATTTTTAGAAGCTCTTTTTAAGAATTTCATTATAATATCTTACTGGGACCATTTTAATTAATAAATTAATACATGAAAAATCTTTTAAAACAATAGGCTCATGAGAGAGTACAGAAATACAAAAGAAACCTGGATGGTAAGATTAGGCCTCAGGGCCATGGACCTCTTTGTCCTAAATTTGCTTCCAGTATTTTAAATGACCTTCACCAAACCTCAACTACCCTAATTCATAAGATACATACTAAAACGTATCATTTATTTGATGAAAAGTATTTTTAAAGTTTTAAATATTTTGAAAAATATTTAAAGATATTTGACAAGTTTTTTATAAACATGAGCAAAAGTTATATTGCTAAAGGAACTTTATTTCAGAATGAAAATGGCCTCAATTTTAGTTTTATGTAAAAGGTATTTTTTACCCTTCAAAATCACTTTGTGCCCAAACACATTTGGATATTTAGTAGAATACATTCTCTTTTTTCTTTTTTAACCTAAAGTTGATCAACTCTTTCCTTTATCATTAGGAAGATTTTTAATCTTATATATATAATTATCTTATAGATTATTTCATGTGTATAAGCATTAGAGCTTAATAATATTTCACTTTTTCAAAATTAGTTTATAATTTTGGGTGAATAAAATACATCAATATGGAATGTTTGCTGACAGAATACCTTCGCAAATTGTCAAATATATATTTGTTGAATTATCTGATTTTTTCCAGTCTGTGGTATGACAAGGATTTTGTTTCATCATTTTATCAGAACAATTTTCTAACATCTTCTTAGTAATTGTAAAGTAACTAAAAGAATATACCATTACATTGAAAGCATAAATGAATAAAATTCCTGTTCTCCTGCACCCTGTACAATCTAGGTTATTTAGCAACTTCCACATTTCCCTTGTGTATAAAATGATGGCTATATGTAAAATAATGAATGCCTTTGATATGCTGTGTTCAAAAATAGTGATACCACAATTGGCATTTTACCTTAAGTTTCTTTGTCTAAATGATAACACACAGCTGTATTTTTGTAATTATTCTTCAATGTTTTTGTATAACTCTTCTCCTTTCCTTTGTTGTCAACTCCTTTCATTGTGTTCTTCCAATCTGCTATCTTACTTTGTATTTACTTGTGAATTAATATTTAAAATATATAATGTTTCTAGGGAAATGTCCTTTTTTCAGTGTTGAAATTTTCAGTCCTTGAGTGCAGAGCTTGAGTTTTCTGGACACTTTGCAATTAGCTATTTCTCATGTAGCTTTCTGAATTAGTGGCATTTGAATTGCTTACAATTCTGAGTAGTCACACATTGAATGCTGGTTTTTGGTAATGGTAGTTGGGAGTTGCAGAAAGGCAGAGTATGCTTAGTTATTGAATAACATTAGAAATTGCCTCATCTAGGAAATTTATCATTTATTTGCCAGTAGTTTTTATGTGCAGATGCTCTCATTGAAAGAAACTGTAATTTATTTCTGTGTTTATTCTGGGATATATCACTTATTAATCAACACAGTATAATTTTAGTACCTATGGCAGGAGTTTTTTTCACTTTCTAAGAAAAAATTTTTTTTCTATTTTTAACTTTCACAGTGTTGTGGTTTATGTGTAAAGTAGAGCCTTATAATGTATGGAAAATGCTCAGTTGTCCTACCTAATTCAGTTTATCAAATTTTCCTGTCTTCTCTTATCTGTTTGTTATTTTTGGCCTATTCAGTGTCTGATAATTCTCTCCTTTTAAAAGTAAAAGTATAAAGTGATAATGGACCTGCCTTCTTTATCTTAAGCAATTTGAATTTCCTCCATTTTCTTGATGTATAGAGACAACAAAACAGAATTTTCATCTTTAAAATATCAATACCTCACCAGTTCTTTAATGGTCCCTTTGAGGATACTGTTGTTTTAAATGGTTACTTTAATTGGCTTTTCTCTGTCGTCTTCATTAATGATATGTCTATAGGAATTCCTGTTATATACAAAGAATTTAATTTTAACCTGCTTTCAAAGTTTGAATAATCAACTAATTTCTTTTAAATCAACATCTTGTCAGGGTCTGGGATTATACATACCTATAAGTTAGCCTATTACTATTATGATGCTGGCAGAAGACTTGAGACTCCTGGGTCAGAGATCTTATGACTATGGCATAGCAAATAGTCATGTTGGCGTTGATTCCCCAGGTATCCCAAGTCCCACAGGGCAACACTGAGAGACTTAGTTGAATTTTACACATTTAGTGGATTTGTGTCACAGCTAAGGAATGGTTAGTTTAGCAACCTGCTGCTTTTGTCGTAAATAAAAGCACACACACTCTTTGTCTGGAAGGAAATGTCACCTCATCCATCAAGATTGCTTACTGCAGTCCTGAGAAATTGTCCAGTTTTAAAGAGTGGTCCAAACCTTACATTCTTGGCATGCCCAGCAACAACATGCAGGGACCATGAAGGACTGTCTCTCACAACACACCTTTAATTTTATTGCAGTAACTTGGATAGAAAATTACACTGCAACAAAGATTGATTAATCTAAGGCTATCTGCATATAGGGGTCTTGTTGGTCATATCAGAAGTTATATTTCAGTGATTAAACTATGCTATAGATCGGTGGATTTCAATCCATTTTTTGAGTTAGAACTCTTCAAACAAAGACTTGTAAAATATTGAATATATAAAACACGAAGCTGTTTAAACTTCACGCGTTAAAGCTGGAGTATGCCTGCTTTTAAAGTTAGTGACTGACTTACACATGTATATGAATTGCAGGCCTACCTCTGTAGAAGTGTGCCAAATCATGGTATATTGAGGAAACTGCAAATTGATCAGTAAGGCCTCAGTGTAGGGTATGTGTCAGTGAATAGTAATATAACAATGATTAACATCAGATCAGATCAGATCAGTCGCTCAGTCATGTCCGACTCTTTGAGACCCCATGAATCGCAGCACGCCAGGCTTCCCTATCCATCACCAACTCCCGGAGTTCACTGAGACTCACATCCATCGAGTCGGTGATGCCATCCAGCCATCTCATCCTCTGTCGTCCCCTTCTCCTCTTGCCCCCAATCCCTCCCAGCATCAGAGTCTTTTCCAATGAGTCAACTCTTCGCATGAGGTGGCCAAAGTACTGCAGTTTCAGCTTCAGCATCATTCCTTCCAAAGAAATCCCAGGGCTGATCTCCTTCAGAATGGACTGGTTGGATCTACTTGCAGTCCAAGGGACTCTCAAGAGCCTTCTCCAACACCACAGTTCAAAAGCATCAATTCTTTGGTACTCAGCTTTCTTTACAGTCCAACTCTCACATCCATACATGACCACAGGAAAAACCATAGCCTTGACTAGACGAACCTTTGTTGGCAAAGTAATGTCTCTGCTTTTGAATATGCTATCTAGGTTGGTCATAACTTTCCTTCCAAGGAGTGTGTCTTTTAATTTCATGGCTGCAGTCACCATCTGCAGTGATTTTGGAGCCCAGAAAAATAAAGTCTGACACTGTTTCCACTGTTTGCCCATCTATTTCCCATGAAGTGATGGGACCAGATGCCATGATCTTCGTTTTCTGAATATTGAGCTTTAAGCCAACTTTTTCACTCTCCACTTTCACTTTCATCAAGAGGCTTTTGAGTTCCTCTTCACTTTCTACCATAAGGGTGGTGTCATCTGCATATCTGAGATTATTGGTATTTCTCCCGGCAATCTTGATTCCAGCTTGTGTTTCTTCCAGTCCAGCGTTTCTCTTGATGTACTCTGCATATAAGTTAAATAAACAGGGTGCCAATATACAGCCTTGATGTACTCCTTTTCCTATTTGGAACCAGTCTGTTGTTCCATGTCCAGTTCTAACTGTTGCTTCCTGACCTGCATACAGATTTCTCAAGAGGCAGGTCAGGTGGTCTGGTATTCCCATCTCTTTCAGAATTTTCCACAGTTTATTGTGATCCACACAGGCAAAGGCTTTGGCATAGTCAATAAAGCAGAAATAGATGCTTTTCTGGAACTCTCTTGCTTTGTCGATGATCCAGCAGATGTTGGCAATTTGATCTCTGGTTCCTCTGCCTTTTCTAAAACCAACTTGAACATCAGGAAGTTCACAGTTCACATATTTTGAAGCCTGGCTTGGAGAATTTTGAGCATTACTTTACTAGCGTGTGAGATGAGTGCAATTGTGTGGTAGTTTGAGCATTCTTTGGCATTGCCTTTCTTTGGGATTGGAATGAAAACTGACCTCCTCCAGTCCTGTGGCCACTGCTGAGTTTTCCAAATTTGCTGGCATATTGAGTGCAGCACTTTCACAGCATCATCTTTCAGAATTTGGAATAGCTCAACTGGAATTCTATCACCTCCACTAGGTTTGTTCGTAGTGATACTTTCTAAGGCCCACTTGACTTCACATTGCAGGATGTCTGGCTCTAGGTCAGTGATCACACCATCGTGATTATCTGGGTCGTGAAGCTCTTTTTTGTACAGTTCTTCTGTGTATTCTTGCCATCTCTTCTTAATATCTTCTGCTTCTGTTAGGTCCATACCATTTCTGTCCTTTATCGAGTCCATCTTTGCATGAAATGTTCCTTTGGTATCTCTGATTTTCTTGAAGAGATCTCTAGTCTTTCCCATTCTGTTGTTTTCCTCTATTTCTTTGCATTGATCGCTGAAGAAGGCTTTCTTATCTCTTCTGAACAGCAATTAACTATGAGCAGGAACACAAGTCAAATAAATATACTAGTCTTTAGGTAATAGTTATGAGGTGGGCAGTACCGTCACAGACCTGCTCCTAATTTTATTAAATGTATCCTCTCTTCTGACCTATGGGAGTTTCATGCTCAATGTCTGTCTCATGGCTGTTAGAAGGCTGATCCACCTACGGTACTGTTTTCCAGGAAGGAAGAGGATGGAGTAGAAGAGGGGAAAAGTTATATGTCTGATTACTTCAACTTCTTTTAAAGAGCTTTCCCAGAAACCCATCCAGAGATTTCCACTTAACATCTCTTTTGTCAGAATTATGTGAATGGTAATCTCAGCTTCCCGGAAGACCAGGAAAATTAGTTTTTAGCTGAGCATATTGCCATCCTGAAGAAAACAGAGGGCATTAGTAAGGAATAGGGAGAGAACGGATAGCCACTATCTGCTATGGTTAAGTGGAACAGAGGGACAGGAGGTCAAGCTGAGGAGTAGGTTAAGGTCAGATTATTTAGAACTTCACACACCATGCTTAAGAGTTTAGACAGAAGAATATATTGGCTAAAAGCAAAGACTTTGTGACTGAAAGGCCCTGAAATTGAATCTTGGCTTATCCACTTATTAGCTATGTGAATTTGGATAAATTACTCACCCATTCCTAAACTTCAGTTACCTCAAATAAAAAATAAATATGCTATCCATTTTATAAGGATAGATGAGATCTTAGAGTAGGGGCCTAGTAAACTATAACCTTTATTTTTATTCATAGTTGATTAAGTAGAAGAATTTTAATGCTTTGAAAATGATAGCTCTAGCAGCATATAGAGCATCAGGATGGTCTGAGGCAAAGATCATTAGAAAGTGCTTAATTTATCTGAGTGAGAAATAATAAGGGGCTTCCCTGGTGGCTCAGAGGGTAAAGCGTCTGCCTGCAATGTGGGAGACCCGGGTTCGATTCCTGGGTTGGGAAGATCCCGGAATTATTGGAGTTAGAGAAAGAAACAAGATTCCAGAGATAAACTGTAAGCAGATTGTTACGGGATATAATGACTGGATTTGGGCAAAGTAGTGTTTGAGCAGGGGAGAGTGAAGCCCTGGCATTACTTGGATAACTGGGAGAAGAGTGCAGTCTGTGTGCTGTACAGTACGTTCTCATTCCTTACGTGTTTCATGCATAGTCGTGTATATATGTCAATCCCAGTCTCTCAATTCATCCCACCCCCCTTCTCCTCTTGGTATCTGTATGTTGGCTCTTAACTGCCACAATAATAAATACTTACCAATTCCTTTATAAAAATTACAGAAAGACTTTTCAAGGATGCCAATCCTCCTATACAGTATCATTAATTTATCTCTATTTATTATCATATCCATTAGTATAAAAGTCTGCACTTGGTATCTCCTGTCGTAAAAAGAAATACATATCAAAAACTCTTCCTTCTTTCACCCAAACACTCTTCTGGCTGTGACTCTCTTTTCTGCCTCCCTTTATAACCAAACTTCTCAGAATATATAGCTGTATGTGGTTTCCCCTTTTCCTCATCTTTTATGTGTATGTCAATCCACAGCAATGCCATTTTTCTGTCCTCATCTCACTAAACCCTTGGGAAGAATTGACACAATTGACCAGTCTTTGCTTCTTGAAAAGCTTTTTTAGGGAAGAATTTATATCAAACTGATAGCGTTTCTTCCCTAAAAGTTTGGTAAAATCCACTCTGAAGTCATCTAGGCTTGGAAGATTGATGTTTTTTGTTTGGTTTAATGTTGAGTGTGTGTGCTCGGTTGGTCAGTCATGTAGGACTCTTTGCAACTCCATGGACTGTAGCCCGCCAGACCCCTCTGTCCATGTGATTTTTCCAGGCAAGAATATTAGAATGGGTTGCCATGTTCTCTTCTAGGGAATCTTCCCACCCTGAGGATTGAACCTGTCTCCTGCATCTCCTGTATTTGCAGGTGTATTCTTTACCACTGAGCCACCTGGAAAGCCCAGTGTTGTTATCGGAAGATATTAAATCAGGAGTTCAACTTTTTTTTTGGCCGAACTGTACAACTTGTGGATTTTTTTTTTTTTTTGGTTCAACCAGGAGTTGAACCCTAACCCTCAGCAGTGAGAGCATAGAGCCCTAACTCCTGGACCACCAGGGAATTTCTAGGAGTTCATCTTTTAAAATAGAAGTATAAAACTATTCAGATTTATCATATTCTTTGTGGGTGACCTTCGGTAGTTGATGTCTTTCACATTTTGCCCGTATCATCTAAGTTGTATTATAAGTGCAGAGTTCTTCCAAATAGTACCTTATCCTTGACTCTGTAGAATTTGTAGTGATATCTTCTCTTTTATTATTAATATTAATGATTTGTGCCTTTTTTCCTTTAGAGGTTTATAAACTTTATCAACCTTTTTGACACTAGATTTTGGTTTCAATGATTTTTTTCAATATTATTTTTTATGTTTCATTGATTTTTTACACTTTATTATTTCCTTGTTTTCAAATGTGTGTGATTTCCTCCTTTTTTCTTCTAATTTCTTAAAGGGAAAACTTAGATTATTTATGTTAGACTTTTCTCATTTTCTCATATATGCACTTAATGCTAAAACTTTCCCTTTCCAACTATAGCTGCATCCCTCAAATTTTGATATATTTTCATTTCATTATCATTCTAGTGAAGTTATTTTCTATTTTCCTAAGTGAATTCTTCTTTCACTGATGTTTAAAAGTCAGTAATTTGACATTTAAAGTTTTAAAGTGATGTCCATTTTAGTTTTATTGTGGTTAAAAAACGTACTAATGATCATCTGTGCTCTGTGTTTTGGCTTCCCATGCCACTTTTTCAGACTGGCCCTGGTGGGTCTCTTCTGTGCCTGTGAGAATTGTTCGGTCAACCATGTACTTGGCAGAGATACATCTCTTTCTCTTTGTGGTTTCCTTGCTTGTAAAATTAGCCCGTGATTTCCAGCTGCTCTGCCAGCTTTGGACTCTGCTCTCTGACACCTCAGGCTTTCTGCTGTCTAAGCTAATCATGGTGAAGGTATGCACTCAATTAAGAAATACATCAAACTGAACATATCTGCTGTGTGGAGCTTCTTTCTCTACATCTTCTGCTTGTTATTTTGTGGTGCCTGGTACACAGTACTTGTAGTTAGACATTTGGAAAGTTTAAGTTCTGAATTTGAGTCTCATTCTTTCTGTGGTTTGATCATTGCCAGGATTTCCCCTTTAAATTTCCTCATTTCCCGATGTTTTCTTAGCCTGGAGTCTGACCTCTGGCACCTTTAGTTGACAAGCCTGTTGTTTCATCTTCCACTGTTTTCTGTAGTTAAAGCTGTGAAGTTTATACAGCATTATGGGATCAGAAAGCAACAAAGTCATACTTCTTACCCTTTCTTTTTACCATTTTTTCCAGATTAAAATTTCTCCTAGCTTTTCTCTGCTTTTCAGTATCTTATTTTTGTTGTTTTCAATCGAATTTTTGTAATCATTTTCTGTGGATGATTTATGTGACCACTTTACTATTACTCCTTCATTACCTGAAGTTATCACCCCCAAAATGAATCACTTTCTTTTTCAAAAAAATTAGACTCCTGGGATGGCATATGTGACACAATCTAGCTAATCCAAACATCATATTTCCCATATAATGATGGTTAAGTGATTGGTTAAGGAAGGCAAGTGAGACTAATCAAAGGGAAAGAAATTCCACTGTAGGATTTTTATTGGTACTTGTGAGGAAGTATAACTTTTTGTCCCATAAACCTGAAAGGAAGGGCCTATCTGAATAAATAGAGCCAAGAGAGGAAAGAGGAATTAAATGCTAGTAAACTTTCAACCAGTCTTCTTTATCTAAAGCATCTTCCAAATGCTTTTATGTTTGTGAATTAATACGTTTACCTTTTCACTTAGGCATTTTGAGTTGATTGTTTTGTACTTTTCAATTTATTAATAACTGATACATTCTCCACCATCTAATCCCAACTTAAAGTCTCAAACATGTTCTCCCTTTGTCTTAGAAGAACTGTACAAGGTCTCAAACGTGTTCTCTTTGTCTTAGAGGAATTACACAAGCTGATTCTCATGGCTTTGTCTCAGGTTAAATATCCTGAAACATTAATTAGTTCATAGTGTCTGGGTAATTTCTGTTATCTGTTTTTGCACCTAATTTCCTCCATAGTACTCTTCGCAATTTATAATCCTAGATTTGGTGTTGATTTACTTGTTTGTCCCTTCTACCTTTAAAGGGCAGAGACCACACAGTGTTCTTTTGTCAGTGTGCATCCAGTCAGTGCCAGGCACAAAATATGTGCTTAAGAAACAATTTGTAAATTACATGATAAATTTACTCTAATGTTTTCTAGGCTATATTATGCTCTGCTCGGGTCAGGAAGATCCCCTGGAGAAAGAAATGGCAACTCACTCCAGTATTCTTGCCTGCAGAATCCCCATGGACAGAGGAGCCTGGTGGGCTACAGTCCGTGGGGTTGCAAACAGTGAGACACAGCTGAGCAACTCAGCAGCAGCAGCATGCTCTACTCTGATGATACCAAATAACTGCAGATTTTAGTTGGAGATGGGCATTATAAGCCTCAGGGTAAAGAATCTAAAAGATTAGTTGACCTTACTGAAGAGGCATTGAATAAATAAAGTTGTTAATTAAAAATTCTTATTTAAAAGATGGAACTTATGTTTACTGTCAGTAGAGAACCATCAAGAGAATGAGATAGGCCTGTTCTTGAGGGTTTGGGGATTAAGCCGGATTTTCATTTCAGTCTCTGAGTACTTATATGAACTATTATAACAATTTTCTTTTTTAGTTGTCTATATTCTAGACATCTGTAAGTCACAAATAAAGACCCTGGAATGTTTACTATCTAGCTTTTTTTCCCCTGTCAGTAGATTTATTTAATGAAGGGTTTGATCACAAGGCACCAGGTATTTTTGAAATATATTTTACATCACTTTTATGGATATAACTTGGAGTTTTAATTAGAATTTTAGCAGTAAATTAGTAAAGAAAGGCCATACTTTCCAATCAATTAAGTAATTTTAAAAATGAACCCAAGGTTATGGATATAATTGTTTCTTTCCTCTCAAAAAAAGATACATTGGAATCCTAATCCCCTGTTCTTCAGCATGTGACGTCTTTGGAAATTGGGTCCTTAAGTGAGTGAGTGAAAGTCGCTCAGTCGTGTCCAACTCTTTGCGACCCCATGGACTGTAGCCCACCAGGCTCTCTCTGTCCATGGGATTCTCTAGGCAAGAATACTGGAGTGGGTTGTTATTCCCTTCTCCAGGAGATCTTCCCAAACCAGAAATTGAACCCAGCTCTCCTGTTTTATCTTCTTTTAGTTTTGCTCCCTTTTGGTCTTTACCCTCTGGTGTCTTTGGGAACTGTGCATATGTGTAACAGCATCTACCATACCTCTTCATTTTAAACACTTAAGGAGACCTGAGGCTCTCACAGAGAAATAAATTAGAGGTGCTGTTTCTTTTAGCTTTGCTTTCCCATTCTTTATTATTATTATTATTATTTTAATTAAGGTATACTTTATTCACAATATTAGTTTCATGTGTACAAAATGATGATCAAAATTTATATAGGTTATATTCTATTTAAAGTTGTTAGAAAATATTGACTATATTCCCAATACAACATACAATGGAATTTTTTTTCTTTTTATTATTATTTTTTTTTTTTACTTTACAATATTGTATTGGTTTTGCCATACATCAACATGCATCCACCACGGGTGTACACGTGTTCCCCATCCTGAAGCCCCCTCCTCCCTCCCTCCCCATACCATCCCTCTGGGTCATCCCAGTGCACCATCCCCAAGCTTCCTGTATCCTGCATCAAACCTGGACTGGCAATTCATTTCTTATATGATATTATACATGTTTTAATGCCATTCTCCCAAATCATCCCCCCCTCCCTCTCCCACAGAGTCCAAAAGACTGTTCTATACATCTGTGTCTCTTTTGCTGTCTCGCATACAGGGTTGTCGTTACCATCTTTCTAAATTCCAT
Source organism: Bos javanicus (assembly GCF_032452875.1). Taxonomy (NCBI): domain Eukaryota; kingdom Metazoa; phylum Chordata; class Mammalia; order Artiodactyla; family Bovidae; genus Bos; species Bos javanicus. Next base: position 36,985,746 of record NC_083869.1, read on the forward strand.
ATATATGCGTTAGTATACTGTATTAGTGTTTTTCTTTCTGGCTTACTATTATTATTATTTTTTAATGTAATCTCTCCTTTTATCAACCTTCATCATTTCATACTGTAAGAAAGTAAAATCACTAAAGGCAAATAACCTTATGAATCCGCTGAGTGTGAAGAGAAAAGGCCATGGTATAGATGAATGCATTAGGAGGGACACACCTAACTTTAGGGGTTTACAGTTGGCAAAAACTCAGGCTTTGTTGTACAATTAGTATCATTATGTGTTACACAATGACTGGGTCCTGATTGCTTGCAGTGACACAAGCATAATAAGCAATCTTTCAAAATCAAGTAAAAATATAACAAGAAAAAAAGCAATATTGAAAAATTCAGAAATGTCCAACTATTGCTATTTCTTGGTTGAAACGCTGTTGATCAGTAGTTGGGTTCTCCAACAAAATGTGAAACCAAGAGAAGTTTAGAAAGCAGCAATTTTAAACAAATGAAAGCTAGGCAAAATGCATTGCAGTCCTTCATTATATAGTTCATAAGTATGAAAAAAAAAGAATTGTAGGCTGTTAAGTAATTCATAATTCTGGAGAATATTTTTCCATGCCGTGAATCTGTAACAGTAACTGTTACACAGTCTGTCTCCCTTGCTCTCTTTATGAGAGACCCTTACCACCAAGTCTTCCTTGGATAGTCTCTGTGTCACCATTCACTTCCAGTTGCTTCACAAGCTACTCTTAACCCACCCCTGGAAACTATGTATAAAATTATTTAATGTGTGCTGATGATATGAGCATTTACACCTCTAACCAATATGTATTTAACCAAGATAGTCCTTTAAACCTTGATCATATGAGAAAGTGCCATTACATCAATACTACAGACAACTGTTTTTCCCACGAACTATGGAAAAGTTTGGGACAAATTCACCTCTTTCCAGAAATATGCAAAATTCAGTGCCAAAGAGTAACAGTAAAGTGTTCATTAAGCCAGCAGAACAAATCACCTTGTTTTCAAAATATTAATTCCACCTTGGTTTCAAGTGCATCAGTGCCCTAAACCAAAATCACTGGTGTCTTTATTAACGGGGAAGGTTAGACATAGATGTGTACAGAAAGAAGCCCATCTGGAGACATAGGAAATATGCCTGAGGTTTCCAAAGTTAGAGAATAATGAAACATATTCTTCATTAGCATCTTCAGGGCATGGCCTTGCGCACACCTTGCTTTTGGAATTTTGTAGCCTCCAGAACTGAGACAATAAATATCTGTTGTTCTAAGCCACTCAGTTTGTGGGCACTTTGTTATGGCTGCTGTAGCAAATTAATATATGACCTCTATTGAATGCACTACTTTTTTTGATGATTAGCTGTACTTTGCTGGTTGTATACTAGAAGCTGATTTTGCAATGCTGTAAAATATGCTTCTAGTTTAAAGGACTAGAGACAGGAGTTTAAAGACATGTAGCAATGAAATTGCTATTTTTCATTAATGTAGCAATGAAAGAAATGTGTTTTTCAAGGCTGCTTTTGGTAATTTTTGTTTATTACGGGAAAACTGACTTATTTATTGATGCATAAGTAAAATAAGACTTTAGAATTAAGCTTGTTTTCACATTTTTTATAATTTATTATAAAAATAAAGTGCATCTATATTTGAATATAGGAATATATAAATATAGTATAATTTTAGTGTTTTAATCTGTGAACTTTAAATTCTTTCATTAGATCTAAAAAAAATACTTTTTTTCCAGAGGAGCAGCTACTCCTGTCTTTTAAGAATAGTTATTTGCCTGGGGACTGATACATCATTGAGTGAACTGAATCAAAAGCTTGTTCACCAGGTTCAGTGTTATATAAAGTAGTAGCTTTTGTTCCCAAGGCTACCTAGACTTTTAATGATTTTTTTTTTCTAATAAAAAGACTGTTTGAAAGGAAATTAGTAACTTTATATTGAATCCTGGCAGATACCAACTTAACCAAGTAGTCAAAGTTAATGTCACCAGTACCACATAGCAACATCATGGACCCAATGAGAAGGAAACATTGGGTACTCTTCCCAATCATGTTTAACCTCTTCTAATCATGAGAAAACATCAGACAAACCCACACTGAGATCCATCTACAAAGTACCTGACTAGTACTCTAATGTATCAAGGTCATGAAAGACAAGACTGAGAAACCGTGACAAATTAGAGAAAATTAAGGAGACACAGTAACTAAATGCAACGTGAGATCCTGGATTGGATTTTAGCACAGAAAAGGACACTACTGGAAAAACTGAGATCTGAGTAAATTAATTAATTAATCAGGGTTAATTTCTTGGCTTTGAAAACTAGTTTTTATCATATAAAATGTTAACATAAGGGGAGGTTGGCACCCTGTACTATTTTATACAACTCTTGTGAGTCTAAAACAATCTCAAAACACATATTTAAAAATAAAAAGAAAGACTTTACTTCCATACCATGCTTTTTAAATGTTAAAATATAAAGGTTAACTACTGAAAAAGTTGTAAGAATAAAGGAATAAAATGAAAGTTATTGGTGGGGGAATATCTTGTTACCATTAACTATAAAATTCTTTCTATTTGTTCTTTAATCAAAGTTCAGGTTAGCAGAATTTGTACATTGTGAGTTTCAGAATATTTAAGCATTAATATGTTTAGTAATTTTAATATATGGGCAAATAATTTGAACATTTCTTTAATTTACAATAATTTCACTTTATTGAATTCAGTTATTACTAGTGTTTAATTACTCTTGTAACCTTTATTTGTGCTACCATTTTTGACAATTAAACATATTTTGAAGGTTGCATACTAGACACTGATTTAGCAATGCTGTAAAATGTGCTAACAGTTTAAAGAACTAGAGATAAGAGAATAGATGTTGCAACAAGTTTGTGTAGCAATAACAAAGACATTTGTAGCACACAAAAAGCAGCATATGTGGAATTCTATCATAATAAATGGTCTCCTTGATTTTTACAAAGAAAGATTAGATGCTTTAAGCATACTTATTCCTTATAATCATTTTGTTTTAATTTGTTATCTAGACATTTCCTGATTGGTAGGAGATTTTGTCCACTCATAGTATAGGTTCAAGACATTAGTATGGTATTTATGTAATTTTGTTCCTGTGGGAGGAAAAGGCCTTATTATATTGTTATGAAAGTTCATTTGATATTAATAAAGGCACTCGGAGTTAACATGCACTGTTCCTGAGACACTGGCATTTCTGTAACTGCTTTAATCACTTATAGATAGATTGGCTAGTAAAATCTGTAAAGCTGTGCTAAAAATTAGTCAGTTTATTATAATGTAAATAATTTAGGCATTAGAGATGTATTCTCATTATGCAGTAAGCTTACATTTTTACTTATCAGTTAAAATGGAAACCAAAAAAAGTTGCATTCATAATATTGAAACTATGCTTGAATGTTAATATCTGTAAAAAAGAATAATTATGGTCTTCTAAAACTATTTTCATTTTATGATGTCATTTATCAGTTTTCAGTTGTGCTTTCTGAGCAAAATTTGAGAGTTAATCATGCCAGGTTTTTATTTCAGAAGATCTTCTGATTATAGGTTTATTAATATTGAAAAATCACTTCTCCAAAAGTAAAGCATTCTAATATTCAAATAATTTTATTTTGCACTCTTAAACTTAATAGAGTCAGTTTGACTTGTGTTGAATTTTCTTTCCTATAGGAAGATGCTCTGTTTTTTTTTTATTACTACAGAATATGCTTTTTAAAAAATGTAGTTGCAGAGTTCACTTAGCCTTCTCCAGTCTATGATTAGAAATCTTGTGAACAGTCAGTCGCATGATGTTTCAAGAGGGTTTGGAGAAGGTTAAGGACATTGTCCTGACAATGAAAAAGTGAAAGTGAAAATCATCAGAATCTTTGTGACCCCATAGACTATACAGTCCATGGAATTCTCCAGGCAGGACACTGGAGTGGATAGGCTTTCCCTTCTCCAGAGGATCTTCCCAACCAAGGGATAGAACCCAGGTCTTCCACAGTGTCAGCATATTCTTTATCAGCTGAACCACAAGGGAAGCCCAAGAATACTGGAGTGGATAGGCTATCCCTTCTCCAGAAGATCTTCCCCACCCAGGAACTGAACAGGGGTCTCCTGCATTGCAGGCAGCTACTTTACCAACTGAGTTATGAAACCTGTGAGTGAAACCAAGGGTGTAATCTAAACAGCACCCCCAGCTGTATAAGAAGATTAAAGCCACAGCATCCTTCAGTTCAGTTCAGTTCAGTTCAGTCGCTCAGTCCCATCCGACTCTTTGCAAGCCCATGAATCGCAGCACGCCAGGCCTCCCTGTCCATCACCAACTCCCGGAGTTCACTGAGACTCAAATCCATCGAGTCAGTGATGCCATCCAGCCATCTCATCCTCTGTCGTCCCCTTCTCCTCCTGCCCCCAATCCCTCCCAGCATCAGAGTCTTTTCCAATGAGTCAACTCTTCACATGAGGTGGCCAAAGTACTGGAGTTTCAGCTTTAACATCATTCCTTCCAAAGCAATCCCAGGGCTGATCTCCTTCAGAATGGACTGGTTGGATCTCCTTGCAGTCCAAGGGACTCTCAAGAGTCTTCTCCAACACCACAGTTCAAAAGCATCAATTCTTTGGCGCTCATCAGTTCAGACGCTCAATCCTGTCTGACTCTTTGCGACCCCATGAATCGCAGCACGCCAGGCCTCCCTGTCCATCACCAACTCCTGGAGTTCACTGAGACTCAAATCCATCGAGTCAGTGATGCCATCCAGCCATCTCATCCTCTGTCGTCCCCTTCTCCTCCTGCCCCCAATCCCTCCCAGCATCAGAGTCTTTTCCAATGAGTCAACTCTTCACATGAGGTGGCCAAGGTACTGGACTTTCAGCTTCAGTATCATTCCCTCCAAAGAAATCTCAGGGCTGATTTCCTTCAGAATGGACTGGTTGGATCTCCTTGCAGTCCAAGGGACTTTCAAGTGTCTTCTCCAACACCACAGTTCAAAAGCATCAATTCTTAGGCGTTCACCTTTCTTCACAGTCCTACTTTCACATCCATACATGACCACTGGAAAAACCATAGCCTTGACTAGACGGAACTTTGTTGGCAAAGTAATGTCTCTGCTTTTGAATATGCTATCTAGGTTGGTCATAACTTTTCTTCCAAGGAGTAAGCGTCTTTTAATTTCATGGCTGCAGTCACCATCTGCAGTGATTTTTGAGCCCCCCAAAATAAAGTCTGACACTGTTTCCACTGTTTCCCCATCTATTTCCCATGAAGTGATGGGACCGGATGCCATGATCTTCGTTTTCTGAGTGTTGAGCTTTAAGCCAACTTTTTCACTCTCCACTTTCACTTTCATCAAGAGGCTTTATAGTTCCTCTTCACTTTCTGCCATAAGGGTGGTATCATCTGCATAGCTAAGGTTATTGATATGTCTCCCGGCAGTCTTGATTCCAGCTTGTGCTTCTTCCAGCCCAGCGTTTCTCATGATGTTCTCTGCATATAAGTTGAATAAGCAGGGTGACAATATACAGCCTTGATGTACTCCTTTTCCTGTTTGGAACCAGTCTGTTGTTCCATGTCCAGTTCTAACTGTTGCTTCCTGACCTGCATACAGATTTCTCAAGAGGCAGGTCAGGTGGTCTGGTATTCCCATCTCTTTCAGAATTTTCCACAGTTTCTTGTGATGCACACAGTCAAAAGGCTTTGGCATGGTCAATAAAGCAGAAATAGATGTTTTTCTGGAACTCTCTTGCTTTTTCGATGATCCAGCGGATGTTGGCAATTTGATCTCTGGTTTCTCTGCCTTTTCTAAAACCAGCTTAAACATCTGAAAGTTCATGGTTCACGTATTGCTGAAGCCTGGCTTGAAGAATTCGGCGCTCATAGATGTTATTAAATCAGCTTCTAAGTACCCAAAGAGCTTTTAATAACATTGTGAATGCTTTTTATAATTGAAACAGAGGGGAAAACTGAGGTATATTTTTATCACTTAAAGAATGACTCCTGGTTATTCTAGCTTTTTAAAGGAAGAGAGAAACAGAAAATTGAAAACTACCGTTTTTAGAGTTATCCACAGCAAGTATTATAAAGTGTTGTCCCTGAAACTGTTAGCAGTTTGTTTTCTGCAGTGTTTTGTAGAGAGTAAAAATGATTAAGAAATGGCTCATTTCTTTATAACCTTATACCCAAGCGATGGTCTGATAAAAGATTGTGAATAATCATGACTGTTCAAAGAGCGTCCAAAACGTATCTATCTGGGAGATTCAGGGATACTTCTTGGAGTACATTTTCTTGAAATTATTATGAAAGGATAGTTAAGATTATAAAAGGCAAAAGAAGTCAAAGCGCATGTTATATAAGCATGGGGGGTCTATATAAATAATGTGTCCAAAAATATAATAATGGAAAACATTTATTAAGTACTTGTATTTCATATTATGCCAAGTATTGCAGATTATTGAGATGATCAAGATCCAGTTTTTGCTCAAGGTCTAAAATCCTAGTTTAGAATTCATGTGCATAGAAGTGATAGTTAAAACAGTGGAAGTACGTGAAATGACTGAGGAAGAAAGCATAAAAGTGGAAGAAGGAGATAATTGGACAAAAATCTTAAGGAATCTTACTTATATTTACAAAAGAAAATCCAATAAGGCACACAGTAGTACTATTGAAAAATATAGTTAATAAGAATATGAAAATAGTTCCATGACCTGGATCTTAAGGGTGAAAATGGATTTTAATAAGGAAGAGGCAATCATATGCCAGATTTATAGAGTCAGGTTAAGAATGAGAAGAGCAGAGATTATTGAAATCTAGTGGTTAGGAAAACTTAAGGTCCTTTACAGACAAAATGGAAGGGAGACTTAGACTTTGCAAGGTATTAAAGATTCTGAGAACTGAGGAGGAAGTAGACAGACAAGTATACGAATTTTCTTTCAAGGTTAATGAGGAGTGATGGTGAGATGGAATTGAGAGGGAAGGAGACAGATGGGGTCAAGTGGTAGAAGACTGAGGGCGACCAAAAGGCATGCTGAGAAATATGGAAATGGAAATGCGGAAACCATGGTTAGTAAAATGTAAGAGTTTAAGATCTTGGAGTGGTAGCGTTTTGTGTGATAGAATCCAGCATGTGGCCTAAATGAAATCAAGGAGAAATAAAAGGCCAAATGGTAATTTTTAAAAGTTAGGACTTGAGGTTGCCTAAGTGTAAGACAAAAGGAAACTAGTAAGAAGGATCCTTGAAAGTTTAAATGAAAATTCAAAACAATTTCGTAGTCTTTGGAATTAGTCCCATGCATGTGCACCTTCTGTTATTAATGAGTAATAAATCGATTCATTCAGCAGATACCTATTATATATCTAGTCTGTACAAGACATTGTTTTAGGTATTTGGGATCTGTTACTGATTTCTGTATGTGACAATACCAGTTCATAATATTATAATGTTAACTAACTTGTTTAATACATTGTGGTGTGAAAAAGTCTTCAGTTCAGTTTAGTTCAGTCACTCAGTCGTGTCCGACTCTTTGAGACCCCATGAATTGCAGCACTCCAGGCCTCCCTGTCCATCACCAACTCCCGGAGTTCACCCAAACCCATGTCCATTGAGTGGGTGATGCCATCCAGCCATCTCATCCTCTGTCGTCCCCTTCTCCTCCTGCCCCCAGTCCCTCCCAGCATCAGGGTCTTTTCCGATGAGTCAACTCTTTGCATGAGGTGGCCAAAGTATTGGAGTTTCAGCTTTAGCATCAGTCCTTCCAGTGAACAGGACTGATCTCCTTTAGGATGGACTGGTTGGATCTCCTTGCAGTCTAAGGGACTCTCAAGCATCTTCTCCAACACCACAGTTCAAAAACATCAATTCTTAAGTGCTCAGCTTTCTTCACAGTCCAACTCTCACATCCAGACATGACCACTGTAAAAACCATAGCCTTGACTAGACGGAACTTTGTTGGCAAAGTAATGTCTCTGCTTTTGAATATGCTATCTAGGTTGGTCATAACTTTTCTTCCAAGGAGTAAGCGTCTTTTAATTTCATGGATGCAGTCACCATCTGCAGTGATTTTGGAGCCCAGAGTCTTACACTACCTAAATTATGTTCAAATCATTGAGTTCATTAAGGCTCGGGATTATGTCTTATTTATCCTGTATGCTAAGTACTAAGCATAGCACCTGTACTTAATATGAAATTAAATATGTTCATGAAATGTCTGAATTACTAGAAACTTTTGAATAAAGATCAGAATAATTCTGAAAGGTTTTTACATGGAATTAGTAGCTGTTTTTATAAAAAGTGTGGAAAAATAGTATTTAAATTATTAATATATATAGAATTGCAAAGCCATTTAATGAGAAAGATATACTTTTTCTTATCACTGACTTCTATATTGCTATATAGGCAAAATTTAGTAAAGATTATTAAATGTAGTGTAAATTATTTCCTTTCAGTGGTATAACTTTATCCATGTATAGCAAAGAAAATCTTTGATATGTATTCTTAATAATGCATAGTATCACTATAATCAGTATAATGTGGGCCTGATCTTCACTATATACAAAAGTGAACCTTTTCTTATCAACAAGGAATAAATAGGTCCTATAGATTCCATTGTCACGTGAGTACTTTCTATGCTTCAATTATGTTCACCAGGAGTTTTCTAAAAAGGAATAAGAAAATAGAGTAAGGTAGCCTCTTCGTAATTTTGTCAAGCATAGATATAACTCTGTGTACAAACTACTTTTTTTCCCATTTGAATCTACAGTGAGTAAATACAGCATGTATTTTGTTGAAATCTTACATTCAGCTCTTTCTAGCTATCACACTTTTTAGAGTTAGAAAAAGAATGATTCATGTTGATGTTTGACAGAAACCAGCACAATTCTGTAAAGCAGTTAACATTCAATTAAAAACTAAATACATTTTTTAAAAAAGAACCTTTTTATTATCAAATTGTGTAAAATTGATTCTTAATTATTGCTGAAGAGTGACAACTGCATTTAGATATTACTCATGTTTTTGGTTCATGAGACGCCAAGGTAAACCTTGCTCATTTATTTCTTCACAGTAAGAAAATGTTCTGACTATCCATCTAAGAATGCCTGCTAACAATTAACTTCTGTTGTAGAAATATTTCTATCTGTTTCTGATCCTTTATAATTTCAATCTGTTCTGAGTTTTTATAATATATTGTATAGTTTTGAGTTTACCTCACAAAACTTTTTGTATTAAATCACTGCTATTAATAGATATATACAATTGACAAATACAATTTAAGAATTATTATTTTGTAAAATATAAGTTAAAATGATTCTAAAATCTACAAACTGAATGTTCAGTTTATTTTGTTTATCAAGAAAACTAATATAGAGGAGAATGAAACTGACCACAGTATGCTTATAAATAAGCAGTTGATTAAGGACATGTGATTTCAGAAGCTGAATTGATTACTGAGAATTGGGAATTTTATAGGCAATCACATGTGAAAATAAATAATGGTTCTTAATGTTATATATAGGCTCATTTTTTTAGAGAAATTAGCTGGGTCTTTGAGAATTCTATTGCCCACCCACGCCACCCCACTCAAAATTTACATAATCTTTGTGATACCATAGCAATACTCTTAAAAATAGTGATACTTGAGTAATTTCCCTTGTTTCTAGTAGCAAACTCTGTTTTGTTTTGACTTAATTTTAGTGCTAATTGCAGTCTAGAATTCTGATTAGATAAAAAGTACCAAATTCACAGATTTTCTGTTTAGGCTTTGATAAACAGAAACTAAGATTGGCTGACTAAGAAAATATTATCCAATTTTGTGTCCTTCCCTGCCCTCCTCCCTCACAGTTTTATTTGTGGGCTTTACTTGTAGAGACTCTTGAGTATCTTCCCTATAAGATCTACTAACTGCTTTCTAGTAGTGGGACCTCAGCCTTCATCAGAACTTTTTACCTTGAAGGCTGATTGATGTAAGATATACTTGATGTAATCATCTATTTAAATCTTACTACTTCAGTGAAAATACAGTGTTATTTCAATGAGGAATTTAGGGCTTATATCAGTCAATGAGAGTACACTCTGATCTCTTTGATGACTTCCTCTTAGTTTTCAGAGAATAAAAAAGCAAAGAGGAGAGATTTTGTTGATAACTAAATGATAATGAAAACTATACTTATTTTTAAGTTGCATTTTTTAAATTTACTTCAAACATATTTTATTCAAACTATATTGCAGTGCGTAGCCAGGTCTGGTGTAAACAGGATTATAAGGAAGCCTTATTTTTTTTTTTAACACAGAGCACAATAGTTTCACACAGTAAATTATGGTAGCCTAGAGTGTGAGTTTTTATATTCTGCTTTCATACTGTCAAATCAGGAAACTTAATTATTTCCTGGAAGTTAAAAGAAGATTTCCAAGTATTAACAAATCTTCTGCCAAATCCGTACAAAGAATGAAAAATTCATTGTGTTTTTGATTGTTTAACACTGCAACTTTGGGTTATGACACTTAGTACTACATTCTCTTTAGAGTAAATGTAGAGATTGAAAAAAGTCACATTTGAATTGAGTATGAACTTACTGTCACAATGTTTAAAAATGATTTTTTATATTGATCACTAGCTTCGAATGCGTTTAGAAACAAATTAGTAGGTTTATTTATTAAATACTTATGCTCTTGGATGTATTGCTTTATCAGGCTAGAAATATAATCCTTTTTGGCATCAGCCCTCCTCACCTAAAGATGTTGGATAGAAACTATAGCTTCAATTCTAGTACATGGAAACTAGGAACTCTTTGTCTAGAGTATGACAATTTGAGTAATGACTTTGTGACAGATTCTAGATTTATTTGATTAATTTTCGACTTTGTATTAATAGGATGTTTTTTAATCTTCCTTCTTATGAGTAAAAATTCCTGATAAAATATTAACGTACATGTATTAGCAGAAAGTTTGCCTCACTTTTGCAGGTAAAACTATATAATTCATGAAAATTACTTACTTAAAGCATCATTCTCAATCTCAAAATTATAAAGTTATGTCATTCATTTGACTTATTTTTAGAGAATATTCATGTTTCTAGAAACATCTTATTCTGTAGGGTTTGAAGAACAGAAATGCAAAAGAAAAAAGGTATAATAGAAATTTAATAGATAAACTATAAATTTTAACACACTATGAATGCTGAAATCAGATAAATCTCATGTTTTTATAATACAACTTTAAGTGTGTTTTTTTCCCTCCCAGGACATTTATTCAGAGCAGCTGGGGATCAACCGTTTAACCTGTCCACAGTGTCGAGTGCCTTCCCAATGGTCAGCCACCCAGTCTTTGGTCTACATTCAGCCAGCTCAGGGCATTCAGAATTTGGTGGTTTGGGGACACTTGGTACACCCACAGCCTTAGCCGCCCATCCCCAACTAGCGTCTTTTCCAGGTAAACATCTATTACAAACAGTGTTCAAGGAAAGGAAGAAAGCTTGAAAATGTGCAAGCAGTAATTGTTTATTAAACTGAACAAAAAGAATAGTCTTATGCCTGATATATTAAAGCTCACGTGCAAGAATTAGCTCAGTCCTTTTTACCATGTGCAAAATAATAAAACACACTGTGTGTGCTGTGGGGCAGTGTAATTAGTTATTCAAATGCTAAGCTGAAACAAAAGGCATCTGTTGCAAAAGTGAATAATTAAGCCAAGTTTTTATCATGCTTTTTATTGAAGTAGAAAAGTATGTGTTTTAGAAGTATAAAATTTGATTAATTTTTCTCAGTTTTACTTGGTTTTTAAAAAAATTATTTAACTTTCAGTGAAAAACTAAAGTCCAGTTCCTATAATGAATAAATACACTTTTATTTTGAGTTCTCATTTCTCTGCGTTTGTAAGTAAGATGAGCTTGGCTCTTAAATTTCTATTTTTTTTCATGTTTTACTTAAACAACCATAGATTTGCACCACTTACATGGGAGGGAGACCAGAATTATCCCAGATTATGAGGATTCAGGAGTCCAGTAAGACACCAATTAAAGCTTAACTTAGACAAACATGCTATCATTTCTCGTTATATTATTTTGAAAGTCTAAGCTTTAATATGTTTCCAGTGATTAATTTTATCTTAATAAATTTTAGTTAAGGATACATGATTTAGTGTTACTATTAGAGCATAATTCAGAGACAAGTAGGTCTGAATTTAAATCAGGCCTGTTAGCTTTCAGCTGTGTGACCTTGATTGAACAAGTAATCTGACCTCTCAGCCTCAGGTTTCTCACGTGAATAATGAGGATGATAATAACAATAATAGTATCTACCTCTTAGGGTTCTTGTGAAGATTAAGAGAGATAATCCATGTCCAGTGCTGAATGCAGTGTTCAGCATACATAATTAGTACATAATTGGTAGCCATCATGATTCTTTCTCTTGTTAAGAGTTTCTTTAAAACTAATCAAGTATCTTGTTTGATGGAAAGATGGTTAAATATATATTTAATATGACTCATTTTTTGAGTCATATTATTTCTTTAATTCAGAAAAGGGATGGTGAGAAGGAACAATGTGTCTAGAAAGGTAAAAGTCAAACAAAGTCTTGACATTTGCTTTAAAAATACTAATAGGAATTTATTTTAGGCAGTTCTGAGCATGGTTGCTTAGCAAGATGAGTAATCAGTAGATATTTGCTGAAATATAGGTTGCTGAATAAAAAATTAAAATAGGTAATAGTAATATAGTTGCTAGTATCTTAAATTTTAAAAATTGTTTTAACACAATTTCTTATATTTGATATAGTTTGATATATATGTAGTATTAATTGCTTTTGAGCATTTCTAAACCACAATGTAATTATTGAATTATTAAATCAATTATCTTCTGTACTGAAACATGGTTAACAGTTGTAAAGAATTACTCATCTCAGCTTCAATAATGTTGGTATTTCCACTGTATGGAAAAAATGCAATAACTTCCCTAATCTATATAAGCTATTCATATAAGCTATTCATTCATCCATTTATTGTACAGACTTCTTTGAGCATCTAACTATGTTCTGTGCACTAGGCTAAGCATTTAGGAGTACACTAACATTGTCTATGTTATGTTTCTTATAGTTTTTAGAAGATGGATAAATAGAAAATTATAAGACAGAGTCTTTAGTGGCAAATAACAGTATGGCTGTATAAGCATGCTTTTTTGCCAAGAGAATATGCTTTGTTTTAGAGGACTCATTTGTTTAAGTTGTACATTTTATATAACTTAAGTTGTCTATAATTGGTTTTATTTAGAAGGGTAACCAAAAGGCCAAAATTTTCAAATCACCTACTAAATAAAAACACAAAAAGAAGAAATTACTAGGAATTTTAAATGAGGAATAGTTAATTTTAAAATATTACACACTTCTAGTCTGCATTTCAGGTGATTAAATCAACATGAAAATTACTTAATGTATATTAGTATAATAAAATTACTTCCATTTTATATTGAAATAATATTTCATGGGAAGTTATTTTAAAATATTTATAATTTTAGTCATTATATTTTTATATTATATTACTATGAATTTTTGTGAAGTATTTGGCTGTATCAACTCAAGGAGATTTTTAAATTCTGTTGTCTTCTGGGTTCAAATTGTGTTTCAGTATATCCTCTGAAATAATAAACTCTTTCAATGGAATATGATTAATGTTTTTACCATGCAGTTACTGCCTTTGAATACATTTAGAAATTCCTCATGTTCTGGTTTATATAATACTTATTTTGTAAATTTCATTTATCAACAAGGTGGTTTGTGACTAAGTTGTTTTTTTCTTAATTTGACAAAGAAATAATTCATACTTAACAAAAATTCTGTTATTTCCCATGAAATATTAGACATTTGTGAAGCTTGTTTTCAGAAGTGCTACCATTTTCATCTTTTTATTTGATCTTATTTACTTGAATTTATAACATGTATGTTTTCCAGTTGTGTTTTTTTTCTAATCTCTGTTGTGTGCTTATTTACCATTGATATTCTAAAGTACATTTTTATGTTTTTTTTCTGAGTTTGATTATGTTTAAAATATTTGAGTCTTATTATACTTTGATTACCTTACCGATTTGTTGGTTGTTTACAAAGTCTGAACCTTCAACTATATTGCTTTAATTATAGACTCTATTTTAAATAATATGAATATTTCAGGAAACTGGTATTTCCTTTTTTATCAGCTAAATAGAACCAAGTTTTCAAACCTATAAATAGCAATAGATTCCGGCTGTGCTGATACAAGCCCCCAAAACATAGTTTTTCTTTCTATCTAAATACAGTTCTTTCATCTTAACAGTAGATAAATGATTGATAGTTTTGTATAGTTATTCTTGGTTCAGTTCCCATCATTCAGGCACTGCTGAATATACATTGGTGTCATTTCACTAGCAGCGACTTCCTGCAGTGCAGTAGAATAGCTTTTGCAGTTTTCAGCTTATACTGATTTTTAGACATTAGAATGTCAGTTACCATGAACGTTTCACTTTCTTTTAAGCTAGACTTTTGTCTTTAGATAATGAAGGTGCACATAACTTTACATCTTGTTTTAATGAAGAGATGTTCTTAGAAAAACTCTCAAGATCATATAATACAATAATACAATACATTGACAATGTTGAATTTTCCCATACTCCATTATTGGGATTTTTCCTCTAATTTTTTGTGATTATCAAGTCTATGAAAAATGTACCGTATCTCTTGGAAGATTAACCTAAAAGGTAGTAATTGACTTGGTAATCTAGCTGGTTAGCCATTTGGAAAGTATTCTTTCCAAGATTTTAGATGAGGCAATATAAGACTGTCCTTTGATTTATTTCAGGTTTCTTCTTAATCTTAACCTTTCCCTAAATAATGTATTCTATAAAATTTGGCTTCTCTCATTTTCTAACAGTTTTAACTAAAAGCCACTGTTTGAATAGCTAAATTGCATTCAATGATAAGACATTATTATCTGTAATTTATAAGAGGAAGTATAAATAAAATTCAGGCTTTTTAAAATTAACTTTAAGGAAAAAAACTTTATTGTAAGTCTTTTATAGTTTAATATGGCAACTTGTTTTTGGAAATCTTTGAAGCACTTTTCATTTTTTGAACCAAAACCAAAAAAAGACATTGATTTTGCTATCTCTGTTGTTTTGTTTGAGTATAGACGTTTTCTTCCATAAAGGTATTCAAGATATGCTGAATTACAGAGGTATTTGTATTATTATTTAAACCATTTGATTTATCAAAGCCAGATTTTTGTTGTATGTAATTTAAGGAAATTCTTAACATAGATTGTAGATGGTTGCCTTACATTCTAAGGTTTTAAAGTAGATTAAAATAATCTTAAATACTCTTTCTTTGCTAATTTAGAAAAATTATGATGTAAGTCATCAAAGAGTTAAATAGTTCTTTAATATTAATTTCAATTTTCCCATTTTATTTTAAAACCTATAGACTGCCTTTGTTCTTCATAAACTTGAATTCATAAAAGCTGCTAAGTGAAGAACCTTGGATACTGTCTTAACAAGGAGAATGATGAATGTATAACTTATAATCAGTTATCTTATAATTAGAAAGATGGTCAGAACTATGTGTAATTCAGCAATTCTGTTCCAAGATAAAACCTGAAATTTTTCTTCAGTAATAAAATATAAAAAGCTCTGTTAAATTAACTAGAAAGTTAATCCAAATATTTTTGCTTGTTTGGTGTTTGGCTTTGAGGTGCAGAATGGTGGCGAACAACAGATGTTCATACACGTGCAGGGGCAGCCTTCTTTCCACCATTACTGGGAATTCCACCACTGTTTGCTCCTCCAGCCCAGAATCATGATTCTTCTTCATTCCATTCAAGGACTTCTGGAAAAAGTAATCGAAATGGTCCTGAAAAAGGTATCCATGTTAACTCGAGTGAAGTATTACCTTTCATTTCAGTACCATTTTCAGTAGAGTTCAGATTTAGAAACAGTTACAAAGCATTGTGCTAGACACTTTCACATTGTCTGGCTTAATCTTTATAATAACTCTGTGAGATTGAAAGTGTTCGTGTTTTCCAGCCAAGATTAAATAAATTATTCAAGAAAGTACTGTTTACTTGTTGACATTGCATAGCAGAATTTAACCCAGGTTTTAACTCCCAACACCACTGCTTTTCCTCTGTATCTCATTACCTCCCTTATGTTGCTCAATAAAATATATTACTTCTTCTCTAATTAAGCATTAAATTTATATGTTAGCACACCTTTTTTCTTTTACATTTTCATTAATATTTCATAGTTGATAACTGTTGTTAGAATACATTTGCAAATTATAATACCATTTTAGATGGTTTGTTATTGTCTTTCTTTCCACTTAAGTAGATGTTTGGGAGTTTGCCCTGAAAGAGGGAATAGTTGTATTTAATTACTTTTCTAAAGCTTTTTTAATTGAAGTGAAATTCACATAAATGTAAAATTTACCATTTTAAACAGAACAATTCAGTGACATTAAAGGCACTAATAGTGTTGTACAATAGCCACCTCTATCTAGTTTCAACACGTTTTCATCACCCCAAAAGGACACTTCATACGAGTTTCTCCCTATTATTTCCTCTCTCAGTCTCTGGCAACCACTAGCTTGCCCTCTTTCTCTATAGATGTACCTGTTGTGAATATCTCATATAGATGGAATCATACAGTTTGTGTCTGGCTTATTTCACTTAGCATAATGTTTTTAAGTCATCCCGATTGTAGCATATGTCACTATTTCATTCCTTTTTATGCTGAATAACATTCTCTTGTATAAACATATTTATTTTAACTTTCAAGGTGTAAATGGATCAATAAATGGAAACAGTACATCATCTGTATCTGGTATCAACACATCTGTACTGTCCACTACTGCTTCAAGTTCTGTGGGACAAACGAAAAGTATAAGCTCAGGTGGAGGAAATAGAAAATGTAATCAGGAACAAAACAAAACCCAGCCTTTGGATGCTAGAGCTGGCAAAATCAAAGATAAGGTAAGTTAACCTTCAGGGGACAAATATAACAGATCTATACAACTATTCTAAAGATCAAACCACCTGAATCTATGGAATAATTTTTTATGATATATGAACTCCTATTTTTACAGATATTTATTTTTATCGAGTAGTTTTAGTATTAAACATCTAAAAAATTAAAAATATCAGCACCAGTATCAATAACACAAATAGTCATCATGCAGTTCAGTTCAGTCGCTCACTCGTGTCCAACTCTTTGGAACCCCATGGACTGGAGCACGCCAGGACTTCCTGTCCATCACCAATTCCCGGAGTTTACTCAAACTCATGTCCATTGAATCAGTGATGCCATCAAACCATCTCACCCTCTGTCATCCCCTTCTCCTCTTGCCTTCAGTCTTTCTCACCATCAGAGTCTTTTCAAAATGAGTAAGTTCTTTGCATCAGGTAGCCAAAGTATTGGAGTTTCAGCTTCAGCATCAGTCTTTCCAATGAATATTCAGGACTGATCTCCTTTAGGATGGACTGGTTGGATCTCCTTGTAGTCCAAGGGACTCTCAAGAGTCTTCTCCAACACCACAGTTCAAAAGCATCAATTCTGAAGCGCTCAGCTTTCTTTATGGTCCAAACTCTCATATCCATACATGACTACTGGAAAAACCATAGTTTTGTATAGACGGACCTTTGTTGGCAAAGTAATGTCTTTGTTTTTAAAGTACTGTCTATGTTGGTCATAACTTTTCTTCCAAGGAGCAAGCGTCTTTTCATTTCATGGCTGTAGTCACCATCTGCAGTTATTTTGGAGCCCAAAAAAATAAAGTCTGCCACTGTTTCAATTGTTTCCCCATCTATTCGCCATGAAGTGATAGGACCAGATGTCATGATCTTAATTTTCTGACTGTTGAGTTTTAAACCAACTTTTTCACTCTCTTCTTTAACTTTCATCAAAGGCTCTTAAGTTCTTCTTTGCTTTCTGCCATAAGGGTGGTGTCATTGGCATGTCTGAGGTTATTGATATTTCTCCCAGCAATCTTGATTCCAGCTTGTGCTTCCTCCAGCCCAGCGTTTCTCATGATGTACTCTGCATGTAAGTTAAATAAGCAGGGTGACAAAATACAGCCTTGACGTACTCCTTTTCCTATTTGGAACGAGTCTGTTGTTCCATGTCCAGTTCTAACTGTTCTTTCCTGACTTACATAGATTTTCTCAAGAGGCAGGTCAGGTGGTGTGGTATTCCCATCTCTTGGAGAATTTTCCACAGTTTGTTATGATCCACATAGTCAAAGGTATTTGCATTGTCAATAAAGCAAAAGTAGATGTTTTTCTGGAACTCTCTTGCTTTTTCGATGATCAAACAGGTGTTGGCAATTTGATCTCTGGTTCCTCTGCCTTTTCTAAATCCAGCTTGAACATCTGAAAGTTCACAGTTCACATACTGTTGAGGCCTGGCTTGGAGAATTTTGAGCATTACTTTGCTAGCGTGTGAAGTGAGTGCAATTATGTGGAAGTTTGAACATTCTTTGGCATTGCCTTTCTTTGGGATTGAAATGAAAACTGACCTTTTCCAGTCCTGTGATCACTGCTGAGTTTTCCAAATTTGCTGGCATATTGAGTGCAGCACTTTCACAGCATCATCTTTCAGGATTTGAAATAGCTCAACTGGAATTCCATCACCTCTACTAGCTTTGTTTGTAGTGATGCTTCTTCAGGCCCACTTGACTTTGCATTCGCATTCCAGGATGTCTGGCTCTAGATGAGTGATCACACCATCGTGATTATCTGGGTCATGAAGATCTTTTTTGTATAGTTCTTCTGTGTATTCTTGACACCTCTTCTTAACATGTTCTACTTCTGTTAGGTCCATACTATTTCTGTCCTTTATTGTACCCATCTTTGCATGAAATGTTCCCTTGTTATCTCTGATTTTCTTCAAGAGATTTCTAATCTTTCCCATTCTGTTGTTTTCCTCTATTTCTTTGCATTGACCACTGAGGAAGGCTTTCTTATCTCTCCTTGCTATTCTTTGGAACTCTGCATTCAAATGGGTATATCGTTCCTTTTCTCCTTTGCCTTTAGCTTCTCTTCTTTTCGCAGCTATTTGTAAGGCCTCCTCAGACATCCATTTTGCCTTTTTGCATTTCTTTTTCTTGGGGATGGTTTTGATCCCTGCCTCCTGTACAGTGTTACGAACCTCTGTCCATAGTTCTTCAGGCACTCTGTCTATCAGATCTAATCCCTTGAATCTATTTGTCACTTCCACTGGATAATCATAAGAGATTGGATTAAGTCATACCTGAATGGTCTAGTGGTTTTCCCTACTTTCTTCAATTTAAGTCTGAATTTAGCAATAAGCAGTTCATAGTCTGAGCCACAGTCAGCCCCCAGTCCTGTTTTTGCTGACTGTATAGAGCTTCTCCATCTTTGGCTGCAAATAATGTAATCAGTCTGATTTCGGTATTGACCACCTGGTGATTTCCATGTATAGAGTCTTCTCTTGTGTAGTTGGAAGAGTGTGTTTGCTATGACCAGTGCGTTCTGTTGGCAAAACTCCATTAGCCTTTGCCCTGCTTCATTCTGTACTCCAAGGCCAAATTTGCCTGTTACTCCAGATATTTCTTGACTACCTACTTTGTCATTCCAGTCCCCTATAATGAAAAGGACATCTTTTTTGGGTGTTAGTTCTAGAAGGTCTTGTAGGTCTTCATAGAACCGTTCACCTTCAGCTTCTTTAGCATTGCCTTGGAAACGAACAGAGATCATTCTGTTGTTTTTGATATTGCATTCAAGTACTGCATTTCAGACTCTTTTGTTGACTATGAGGGCTATTCCATTTCTTCTAAGGGATTCTTGCCCACAGTAGTAGATATTATGGTCATCTGAGTTAAATTCACCCATTCCAGTCCATTGTTCACTGATTCCTAAAATGTCGATTTTCACTCTTCCCATCTCCTGTTTTGACCACTTCCAATTTACCTTGATTCGTGGACCTAACATTCCAGGTTCCTATGCAACATTGCTATTTACAGCACCAGACTTTACTTCCATCACCAGTCGCATCCACAACTGGTTGGTGTTTTTGCTTTGGCTCTGTCTCTTCATTCTTTCTGTAGTTAGTTCTCCACTGATCTCCAGTAGCATATTGGGTACCTACTGACCTGGGGAGTTCATCTTTTAGTGTCCTATCTTTTTGCCTTTTCATGCTGTTCATGGGGTTCTCAAGGCAAGAATACTGAAGTGTTTTGGCATTCTGTTCTCCAGTGGACCACGTTTTGTCAGAACTCTCCGCCATGACCCGTCTGTCTTGGGTGGCCCTACTGGACATGGCTCATAGTTTCATTGAGTTAGACAAGGCTGTTGTCCGTGTGATCAGATTGGTTAGTTTTCTGAGATTGCACTTTTCAGTCTGTCTGCCCTCTGATGGAGAAGGATAAGAGGCTTATGGAACATTCCTGATGGGAGAGACTGACTGAGGGGGAAACTGAGTCTTGTTCTGATGGGCAGGAGCATGCTCAGTAAATCTTTAATTAATTTTCTGTTGATTGCTGGGGCTGTGTTCCCTCCCTGTTACTTACCTGGGGCTAAACTTTAGTGGAGGTAATGAAGATAATGGTTGAAGTGAAGTCGCTCAGTTGTGTCCCACTCTTTGCGACCCCATGGACTGTAGCCTGCCAGGCTCCTCTGTCCATGGGATTTTCCAGGCAAGAAAACTGGAATGGGTTGCCATACCTCCTTCAAAAGTTCCCATGCACCCACTGCTCCACTCAGTGCCCCCAGCCCTGCAGCAGGCCACCGCTGACCCACACCTCTGCTGGAGACACCGGGAGGCTCATGGGCAAGTCTGGATCAGTCTCTTGTGGGGTCACTACTCCTTTCTCCTGGGTCCTGATGCACACAAGGGTCTATGCCCTCCAAAAGTCTGATTCCCCAGCCCTGTATAAGTTCTGATGGCTCTGTGGTGGGGTTAATGGCGACCTCATAGATAAGGTTTATTGGGAAGTTAACACATACCAGTTCTACTGTAATTGTTTTGCATAGAATATCGATTTCAGCCCTCCCTATACCCCTAATGAGGTAGGTACTATTATTATAAATCGAGAAAAAGAGTCCTCAAGTAGTTGGCCATTAAGTGGTTAGGATATGAAGTCAGGCAGGTTGACTCCACAGCCCATGCTTTAGGAAAACCAAATCAAGAAACCATTTATTATGGAAATTTTCAAAATGCACAATAGATAGAATAGAATAATTATCCTGTGTACCCATTATTCAGTTTCAGCAGTTACCATCTCATGGTCAATTTTATTTCATCATAACCCCAACTGTGCAGGTTAGCAATTTCATGCTTCTCAGGTCTGAATTCTCCTTTGCCAGTTGGCACAATATTAGATCTTGCAAATAGAGGGTCCTGGAGAAACACTGGAGGAGGAAAGGCTTCTCTTCTTGGTTCAGGTGTTCTCTTCTTGGTCTTGTGCTGTGCCACCAGTGAATATTCCTCGCCCACTGGCAGCTGTCCTGCCACTTGTGTTCAATAGATCCAGTAGTGCACACCATGTAGTGAGTTTCACTGACATCCCAGCAGGCAGCTTACTAGTGAGTTTGCCAGCATGCCAGTGGTTAGTTTTCCAGCTAATTTTTCTGTCACCCCTACTAGAAGGTCCCTAGCGAGTTTTCCTGGCACTCCAGCAGGTGGTATTTCTTGTGTGCCAGCACTGATCTGTGATGCTTCGTGAGTTTCTCTGCCGTCCAGTGGGCGATAGTCACATCCTTTCCAACAAATACCCCTGCTTGGACCTCCTGACTAAACTTATCTGCTCTAGAAGCAGTATCAGGAATAGGGTGATTTGTGCAGATTGCACATGGTAAATTCACTCAGCATTCTGGACACTATAAGTCTTTGGATTTCCTCTTCCACATTGTCCTAGGGAAGTTGTGACACTTCAGCTATACTAAATATAGTCCACCACTGTGTCCAGATTTCATGCACCCTACTAAGTAAGCTGAGAGACCTCCAGCTACCTGAACCAACACATTATATCCAGAATTTCTAGTCAGTGCACCCGTATCAGTGAATTTGGACTGCTTCCATTTGGGATTTCTTCTTGAGTGAGAGAGAAGTCTTGGTTTATTCTGAGTTCAAGCCCCAGCATCAACTACAAACATTTTGGAAAGACAGATAATAACTAGAACATTGCCTTTTTGTCTACATTTTATAAAAACCACTCTCAGGGCCTGACATTTCTTAGGGCAGAGAGTCAAAAGTTTGTGATCCTATTATACAGAGTGAAGTGAGTCAGAAAGAGAAAGATAAATACCGTATTCTAACACATATATATGGAATCTAGAAAAATGGTACTGAAGAATTTATTTACAGGGCAGCAATGGAGAAACAGACATAGAGAATAGACTTATGGACTTGGGGAAAGGGGAGGGAAGGGTAAGATGTATGGAGAGAGTAACATGGAAACTTACATTACCATATGTAAAATAGATGGCCAGATGGAATTTGCTGTATGGCTCAGGAAACTCAAACAGGGGCTTTGTATTAACCTAGAATGGTGGGATTGGGAGGGAGTTTCAAAAAGGAGGAGATATATGTATACCTATGGCTGATTCACTTTGAGGTTTGACAGAAAATAGCAAAATTCTGTAAAGCAATTATTCTTCAATAAAAAATAAGTTGATTTAAAGAAAAGAAGTTTATGATCCTGTAACATCACTATCTATATTATCTCAGCTATAATATGAGGAGATTGAGAAGCTTCTGACACACCGCATTAAGAGCAGGATATGTGTAGCGACTGATTGCAGAGAGCACTGATCTGAACTTTAAATGTAAACAATATGCCTCTCAGGCTCTGACTTTTAATTCCAAGAAACAATTTTATCATATTTCCATTTGTCCTTTCTCAAGGCAGCATCAAGTTCCATATGTTTTCCAGGAACAACTAAACAAAGTTTTCTTTCCTCTTGCTGGGCATATTGTATAGAAATATTTCCTCAAGACCTTTCGGTTCCATCTCAACAGAAGATAATTGTTTTCCAGAACATAATAAGACATATGAGAGTCTGAGGGAAGGTCATCTGCTGAAGCCACTAAGAATGATGATACCCGTCACAGAAACTCAATGGGACTCTTCTTGGGCCCCAAGACAAACATATTTTGGGGTCATATTTTCCACCTGTTCCTCTTCAACTACTCTTTGCTCTTCTCCTTTATGGTATGTTTTGAGGGCATTCCCATTAGTATGAGCTCCAAAGGCCTATCTCTGCACTACTGTCAGCCTCTCTGCATACCAGATACTGACTGAAACACCACCTACTCCTTCAGTTCAGTTGAGTCGCTCAGTCGTGTCCAACTCTTTGCGACCCCAAGGACTGCAGCATGCCAAGCCTCCCTGTCCTTCACCAACTCCCGGAACTTGCTTAAACTCATGTCCATTGAGTCGGTGATGCCATCCAACCATCTCATTCTCAGTCATCCTCTTCCTCTCCTGCCTTCAATCTTTCCCAGTTTTTTCCAGTGAGTCAGTTTTTTGCGACAGGTGGCCAAAGTATTGGAGTTTCAGCTTCAGCATCAGTCCTTCCAATGAATATTCAGGACTGATTTCAGGAAATCAGTTGGATCTGATTGGTTGGATATGACTGGTTGGATCTCCTTACAGTCCAGGGGACTTTCAAGCATCTTCTCCAACACCACAGTTTAAAAACATCAATTCTTCAGCACTCAGATTTCTTTATAGTCCAACTCCATGCAAGACTACTGGAAAAACCACACTCTTTGCTCCCATGGTATTTTGAAGCATGTCCTAGACCTCATATCATGGGATGTCTATATCTATATGTATTTCTAAAAGTTAAATACCCAAGCTTTTAAACATTCCTCTTAGAAGGCTTCTTTGGTGGCTCAATGATAAAGAGCCCACCTGTCATTGCAAAAGATGTGGGTTTGATCCCTAGGTTGGAAGACCCCTAGAGAAGGAAATGGCAGCCCACTCTGGTATTCTTGCCTGGAAAATACCAAGGACAGAGGATAATCCAGAGATAGTCCAGAGGATAGTCCTTGGTATAGGACAGAGACTGTACCAAGACAGGCTATGGTCTATGGAGCTGCCAAGAGTTGGCAGCTACTAAACAAAAACAACAGACCTCTTAGAAGAAGTGCTAAATCTAGTAAAATCTAGTATATCTAGTGCCTGCACAATGTGCAAGGCAAGACTTTGGAGGAATGGGTATGAAACAGATTCTGTCCTTTGTTCTAGTAAGGAATCTGTTTTGACATTCCTGGGGCTTCCCTGGTGGCTCTAACGATAAAGAATCTGCCTGCAGTGTGGGAAACCTGTGTTCGTTCCCTGGGTCAGGAAGATCCCCTGGAGGAGGGCATGGCAACCCACTCTGGTATTCTTGCCTGGAGAATCCCTATGGACAGAGGAGCCTGGCGGGCTACAATCCATGGGATCTCTAAGAGTCGGACATGACTGAGCAACTAAGCACAGCACACTAACATTTCTAAAGAAAATAAGTGAAGGTAAAGTAGAAAATATTTCCAGGAACAGCTACTAAAACCTTACAGAGGTACCTCTTTAATGATATAAGGAAAGAAATTCTGGGTACCATAGGGGTGTCTTGGAGTAGGATATGACAACCCACTCCAGTATTCTTGCCTGGAAAATTCTATGGACAGAGAAGACTTGTGGGCTACAGTCCCATAGGGTTGCAAAGAGCAACTGAGCAGAGTTGCTATTTATATCTATTTATATCTACATAGAAGTATCACTAGAGAGAGATTGACTATCAGTCTGAGGGATACTAGAACTTACGATTTCAGAAGAGTACATTAATAATACATGGTCTGGAATGAATCTGTATTAGTGGATTGTTCAAGTATAATGAAGATGAAGGGAGCTGAAACTAAAAAAGAAAATCCTATACTTTTTAACCCTGTATTTTCAGTTTTAAAAACTTAAAAAAAGAACTACTTCATCAGCTCTTTTCATGTGAAGTTTGAAAAGTGTTCTTCAGCTAATTTTGATAATTCCTCCTAGAAGGCGGGGTTACTTATATCAGTGATGCTCACTTGAAATCATTAAGTCCAATTCCCTCACATAGCCTACATGTATATTCAGAATAAATATAGCTATTTTAAATTTAACAAAGTAAGTCAACAGGGACTAAAATATACAAACATAAAGCCTTTTGAGAAAAAAATAAAAAGACAATTCAGGGTTAAGTTCTACTGTTGTTGCCATACAAGTTATTGTTACCACAGCAACCATAACAGTCTTATAAAAATGCAAGTGATTTTTTTTATCACTTTAAAATATCATGTTACCACTCTTTGTAATGGTTTTCTATCTCACTCAGAATAAAATCTTTGCCACGGCCTCTAAGACCCTGTGTGGCCTGCCCGTGCCAGTCCATCAAGCCTTATTTCCTATGGCTCTCTCCCAAGTTTCTGTGCTCTAGCAGGTCTGGCTAACTTTTCCATTCTTTGAACATGTCAAACTTGTTTCCAGCTCATGGCTTTTTCCTTTGCTGTTTCTCATCTTGAAAGGCTCTTTTATCTTTCTAGGATGGACTCTTGCTCTCCATTTAGGTCTCAACTGAAAAGAATCTTACCTGACAATTACATCTACATCTTCATCCCACCCCCAGCACATACTGTGTATCCAATTATCTTGTTGTAGTCACTAAAAACCCTTACTGACATTGTTTGTTAATTCTCTTCTTCCTGTTCCCAGGAGAGCAGAGTTGCTATCTGTATGTCACACCCTTGTATCCCCAGAGACTAGAACAACTCTGCCTGGTTACATAATGGCCTTGAATATGTATTTGTTTTGCTATTGAAAGAAATACATACCCAGGGAAATGAAAGTTCAAGGAGAGACTTCTGAAAAGCTTTCCTAGAATGGGTAGGGGGCTACTGCTGCTGCCAAGTCGCTGTAGGGGGGAAAGGGGGTAATTAGTAAAATCTCCTTTAATTATTTTTTATGAATCTAAGAAGGCTCATTTTTAAAATGTTTAAACGACAGAAAAAGACATACTACCTAATTGTAAAAATTCAAAAGAACCATTCCCCCACACATACACATTCATAGGGACTAAGGAGATGAAATTGTTGATACTTAAACTCAGTTTTCTATCTTTCCCTAATACCTGGACTTGTCTACTCACATCTACTTTTTTCTTTTTAATTCAGGGACTAAATTTGTTATAAAACAGACTCTTTGCATACTGTCAGAGTATGCTCTGCAAAGACCACCTGCATTAGAATCATATTAAGTGCTTGTTGATGCAGATCCCTGTGCCTTATTTAGAGTTGGGGTCCAGGAATCTGCTGGCTACAGAAAGTCTACAAGTGAATATTTCGTGTCCCTGAAGCTTTAGAACCCTCACCTCTCGACCCACTCTTAAGGAGTGTAGGACCATCTATCAGAACAACTGTAAATGAAAACTACACAGATTGCTTGGAAAATGAAATGGGAGTTGTTGTTGTTGGGGGTTTTTTTCTTCTTTTTTTTTTCCTGCTGAATCAGAGTAGCTCCCTTATTTCCTTCCTTCCTTGGTTTCTTCTAAAACTGAAAGTGGTAACTTCAGTTTAGGTTCCTTACGATTTTCATAGTCTTGCTATGCATGTGTGCCTCTCAGTCGTTTCTGACTCTTCGCAGTCCTGGCAGCCCACCAAGCTCTTCTGTCCATGGAATTTCCTACTCCAGAGGATCTTCCTAATCCAGGGATCAAACCCAAGTCTCCTGCATTGTTAGGAGGATTCTTTAGCACTGCACCACCTAGGAAGCCCAAACATACTTAGAGACTCAAAACAGATTTTGGTCACAAAGAAGGAGCTGTTTTTCTGCCCCAAAAATGGTATGCTTAACATTACTCTATTAGTATTATTTCCCTTTAATCTCTGCTTTGGTCTTTCTCATCCTATGATTTCCCTTATTTCAAATCACTTTCTGCTTTACTGTAAGGGAAAGAGCTTAGGGAATGATGAGACTATTAGCTTATTGAAGAGTATGCCTGTGCTACTTTGGAGCAGTTAACACAGTATCATGGCAAGCAAAATATAACAGGAGTGACTCTCTTCACACATGTGTTTTATATGATTTAAATAACATTTCAGAAGACACAAAGGAAAATATATGTTTGCCATCAGAAACTATGGCTTCAAAACCTAGCCTCCTCTTGTAGAGGTGTAATATTATCTTTTATTCCCAAACCCCATAGTTATGAAAGGCTTCATTTCTTCTAAAGCCATAACTTAGTGTAATTTGTTGCTTTTGTAATTCATTGCTGATTTTTCTCTATTTTATCTACCAGCAAACACTATAGAAATGTTCTGAAGTAACTCTGTAGTCAGTCTTGCTTTGTTGTTTTGACATTTCTCCCTTCCTATTGGCAGAATTTTAACTTTTTCATTATTGTATAGTTATTTAGCTATAGTCTATCTCATTTTTTCTCTTTTTATCCACTACCATTGTCTGTCCTTTAAACACAAAACTTTCCTTTTATATGATCTCACGTCTCTTTTCAGCTTTGAATTTTCTTTGTCCTGTAGAGTCTTAAATTTTCCAGAAATTAATCTCTCTCTTTATCATATTTTTCTGTCTTTTCTGATGTGGAAATATACAAAACTTAAGTTCCTTGACACTTAACTAAAGCCACTCTTGAAGCCTTTTTCTGCCTATTTTATCTTCTCTACAATACTTTTTACTGTATGGAATTATTTGCTTTTAAAATAATTAGCTGTCTAGTCTATCACCACCACCACCACCACTGGAATGTAAGTTTTCTGAAGGCAGAGACTCTATCATAGACTTTATTGTAGTCAAGCACCTAGAAAGGTGTGTTTGGCTACTGATTCACTGTCTACACAAAGAAAGATTAATGCTAAATGTAGAACTCAATGTACATATCTGGGACTGTTGTTTTCTTTATCATAACTGGAATTATCTTTTTGTAAATTGCTTTTTTAATCTGTCATACCTTTTGAAGCACGGCAGTCATATGAGAGTGTACATATGTGTGTGTGTGTGTATATATATATATATATATTACGCATATACATACTACATTGTATACTGTTTTCAATATTCTATACATGACGGATGTTATACTTTTTTACTGGACATTCCTGTCAGATAAGTTAATGTGATCAGTTTTTCGAATAATTACCTTTAAAACATGTGGCTTTTTACTTTTTACTAAAATGACACTTTGAGATTGAAAATATCATTTAAGAATTAAAAGAGCCTACCTATTACTGAAACTTGAATTTTTTCCAAAAAGAAAAATCTTGTTAAAAAATCTTGTCTTTATCCAGAAGCCAAGGAAAAAAGCTATGGAAAGTTCTAGCAACAGTGATAGTGATTCAGGCACATCATCAGACACGTCAAGTGAAGGCATTAGTAGTAGTGATTCGGATGACCTAGAGGAAGATGAAGAAGAAGATCAAAGTATTGAAGAAAGTGAAGATGATGATTCTGATTCAGAGACTGAAGCACAGCAGAAAAGTAACAACCAGGTAGGTATAAATCATTTCATTGGGTGGTATCTGCACATTATTCATATTTAGGAATTAACTGGCTTATCTTAACTCTCAAAGTCTATATAGTTTAAAGTTTATCATTGCCTTTAGTTCTTCCTTTTGCACAAGAATAAAAAGGAGATAGAGAAACATTTTTAAAGGGACATTTTGTGAATTTTTTAGTGAGTTTTATATATTTATCAATCATTAGAAACACTTTTTTAAGGTACCCTTTTTCGCCCCCATGGTTTACTGCTTGATGTTCTTTGTTTTAACAGATGTTAAAGAAGTTGCCTTTTAATTTGTATTTACAGGTGCTATTACATGGTGTTTCAGACCCAAAAGCAGAAGGACAGAAAGCAACTGAAAAAGCCCAGGAAAAAAGAATTCACCAGCCATTACCTCTTCTGTCTGAATCCCAGACTCACTCATCATTCCAATCCCAGCAGAAGCAGCCTCAGGTTTTGTCACAGCAGCTTCCATTTATTTTCCAAAGCTCTCAGGCAAAGGAGGAATCTGTGAACAAACACACAAGTGTAATACAGTCTACGGGATTGGTGTCCAATGTGAAACCTTTATCTTTGGTAAATCAAGCCAAAAAGGAAACTTACATGAAACTCATAGTTCCTTCTCCTGATGTACTTAAAGCAGGGAATAAAAATACCTCTGAAGAATCTAGTTCTTTGACCAGTGAATTGCGTTCCAAACGGGTGAGTTAAAAATAATTTATAGAAGATTTTTATTATTAGACAAAGAGCTCTTATATAGTCTTACAATTGTTTAAGTTTAAACTGAATTCTACTCTTAAATTTATACATTCTTAGTCACCACGAATAGAATATTCACACCAGAAAACTAAATGTCTGTGATTTTATATTTACCTATACACCTGTTTAATATACTTTTGTAAATGCAATCTTGTCATCTTTTCCTAGGCTTAGTATTTTAGCAGTAAGAGGATAAATATATTTGCATTGGACACTTCACAGTTACTTTTGTTTAGAATCAATTTCTTTTTTTCCCTAATATTAGTATATTATTTTTTAAAGAAATGAACTCTTGAGTAATTTACCTCTGCTGCTAAGTCACTTCAGACATGTCTGACTCTGTGTGACCCCATAGATGGCAGCCCACCAGGCTCTGCCGTCCCTGGGATTTTCCAGGCAAGAACACTGGAGTGGGTTGCCATTTCCTTCTCCAATGCGTGAAAGTGAAAAGTAAAAGTGAAGTTGCTCAGTCGTGTCTGACTCTTCGCGACCCCATGGACTGCAGCCTATCAGGCTCCTCCATCCATGGGATTTTCCAGGCAAGAGTACTGGAGTGGGTTGCTATTGCCTAAAGTCCTATAATTTATCAATTTTTTTAAAATTTTATTTTATTTTTAACTTTACAATATTGTATTGGATCAATTTTAAGCAAAAAAATCCTTTCTAAGAATTGCTTTCCTTTACCATTCTTAATGAATTATACAAAACACAAAATACTTTGAGTAAATTTACTTATACAAACACCAGGACCACTCATCAGAAAACTTTTTTCATATTTATTTTCTTGCTGTTAATTTTATATTATTGTATAGTCTACAGTCATATGTTCAGAAGAATTCTAGTAATTAAATGACCAGTGCTTTTTAATCTTGAACTCATGAGACTGGAGAAAAAATATTCTGTTTGAACACAGTCGCCTGAATTTTGTTAATAAAAACTATCATTAGGCATCCTAATCATTGGAAAAGACTTACTGTTTTGCCAACCATTCATTCTTTTAAGTGCTGCATATGTATTTAGTTATTGGATAACGACATCTGTAAGTGCCACTAATAATATCATGTACATGTACATATATATATGATCAAATTCAGATTCGTATGACTTAACTCACCCAAGATCACATGCTAGTTGGTGATGGAGCTGGAATTCAAACTTAGACTCTATAACACTAGAGTCCTTATTCTTAATCACTATGATATGCTGCCTTTCTTTCTCCAAAAAAAAAAGAAAATCACAATGTCCTTATCTATTTAGTCTTTATTTTTTAAGTTAATTTTTATTGTAGTATATAGTTGATTTATAATGCTGTATTAATTTCTGCTGTACAGCAAAGTAAATCAGCTACACATATACATATATCTCCTCTTTTTTGGATTTCCTTCCCATTTATTTAGGTCACCACAGAGTTCATAAAGTTCCCTGTGCTGTATAGTAGGTTCTCATTAGTTATTGGGAGAAGGCAATGGCAACCCACTCCAGTACTCTTGCCTGGAGAATCCCGTGGATGGAGGAGCCTGGTTGGCTGCAGTCCATGGGGTCGCTGGGAGTCGAACACGATAGAGTGACTTCACCTTCATTTTCACGCATTGGAGAAGGAAATGGCAACCCACTCCAGTGTTCTTGCCTGGAGAATCTCAGGGACGGGGGAGCCTGGTGGGCTGCTGTCTCTGGGGTCCAACAGAGTTGGACATGACTGAAGCGACTTAGCAGCAGCAGCAGCAGCAGCAGCATTAGTTATCTATTTTATGCATAGTAATGTCTATGTGTCAATCCCAATCTCCCAGTTCATCCCACCTGCCCTCCCCCCATGGTATCCATGTTTTTTACAGTGAAGAATTTGACGTGAAAGTGAAAGTTGCCCAGTCCTGTCTGACTCTTTGCAACCCCATGTACTTATACAGTCCATGGAATTCTTCAGGCCAGAATACTGGAGTGGGTTTACCAGCTGAGCCACAAGGGAAGCCCAGGAATACTGGAGTGGGTAGTGTATCCCTTCTCCAGCAGAGATCTTCCCAACCCAGGAATTGAGCCAGGGTCTCCTGCATTGCAGATGGATTCTTTACCCAACTAAGCTATCAGGGAAGAATTTAAGAACAAGGTCAAAGAAAAGTGAGGAAATCAGAACTCTTTTGAGAATCTAAATGAGTAGTTCTAAAGCCTAAGTGTACATTAAAATCACCTGGAAAACTAAAAAGAACTAACCATTTCAGAACAATTTAAAATCAGAATCTTTTGTGTTGAGATTAAGATATTGCATGTCTAAATAGCATCCCATGTGATTCAGATGTGCAACCAAATTTGATAACCACTAATCCAAATGGGATGATGAGTGATATCATAATATCACACATGTGACAACTTGTAATAGACTGGTCAATTGTTAGGAGTTATTGGCGTCGTATTATTGACTCTCTTTGAAAAGCTAAGGAAGTTAAAAATTACTTTGCATTGGTTACTTTAATTTTTTCATGAATGTATATTCCACTTTAAGATAAATGAATTTACAGAGCCACATCAATAGTTACCTGCATAAGTTTTCTTAATTTTTTAAGAGTTTCTTAAATTCCTATTTAAAGATATGTGACATCTATTATAAAGTCATTTATTAAACATTGGCTTTATAAATGTAGCCAAGCTAGGCTTTCTACCCATGTGATCGTATGTAATCCTTACAAAATTGTGTGAGGTAAAGAAACTAAGGCTCAGAGAGGTTAAGTCACTTTTCAACATCATATAACAAGTTACGAGAAGACAGATTTTTAAACCAAGATCATTCTGATTTCAAAGCCCATGATAAAGGTGAAATAATTTGGTGTTTCTGAAATGATATGGTAGTTAGTGGGAAATATTTTATGTGACTGCACATTCACAGTAGATTCAACTGTGAATGACTTTACTATTTATTGGTATCTAGAATTGAGTTAAGGGCTTACCAGGTGGCACTAGTGGTAAAGAACCTGCCTGGCAATGCAGGAGACATAAGAAACACAGGTTCAGTCCCTGGGTCAGGAAGATCCCCTGGAGAAGGGCATGGCAAGCCACTCCAGTATTCTTGCCTATAGAATCCCATGGACAGAGAAGTCTGGCAGGCTATAGTCCATAGGGTCACAAAGAGTCGGACATAACTGAAGCGACTTAGCAGGCAGCAGGCAGGCATTGAGTTAAAGGGTATTTTTATAAATATTTCTCTTACATCAGCTTTCCTTCTTTATGTGACAGTCTAATATATTTAGAATTTTGCTTGATTTCTTATGACAGTTTCCATTATTTCACTCTTCCTTCTATGTATCTGCTTTCCGAACTAGTTGATGATTTTCTTCAGTGTTATTTAATTATTGGATCCTTTCAAACCTTATACTGTAGACATTTAATTTAAGTCAGTATACATTAATTGTAATAAAGACCAGGAGTTTTGCCTAGAAGATTTTTTTGCGGTCTCCAGAGAGTCAGGTAAAGACTAGGAGAGCAAGAGCTTCAAGGTAGGACAAAGCTTTGCACCTCTCTCTTCTCATACTCTGATCACCCAAGGGTATATGGAAGTAGCAAGACTTTTGCTACCATACAGGTCTCATTTTTCTCCCCTCCTATTTAATGTCCCACCCCTAATATCAAAAAGGATAGCACATTTGCTGTAAAAGCGTAACTGATGCTAGTCTTGGGATAAAATACAGTCATTTTTGGTTATCTTAGAACACCTTCAGATGTCAATATTTGAGAAGTAATTCTTCAGAGTTATAGAATGAGAAGCAATTTCAGAAAATTAAAATATGAAACATAAAACTAAAGGGAAAGTTTTTGATTTTATGACTCTTGATCCTATATATTTGGAAGGAATATTAACTGCCTATTAAAAATATTAACTGCCTTTTAGAATACAAAATGACTGTGACAAAATTTTGTTCCAAGGAATGAAAATACACTAAATGTTTCTGCTGAAAATTTAAATCAATACATATATAAAATATGAAGTATTGAGTATATTATATATATAAATACTCATATACTATGCAATATTTATGTTTCATATAAATATTAAGTAAAATTATGTTAAAATATTTTATGTAATAGTTTGCTATCAAATTCTTTTTAAAAAGATAAACAATTATGTAGTATAATATTCCATATTTTATTCACTGAATAAATACCAATTAAGCCCTTTCTCTTTGTGAAGCATTGCCTTATGTACAAATATTATATTTCAGTCTTTGTTTACAAAAAGTTAACTTAATTTTCTAAACAAATACCATTAAGATAAATAAGATAAAAAAGTTTATATGGGAATTGCTTACTGCATAATTAGTACTGGTACTTTAAAATATTTAATAAGTCATTCTGTGTGGCATCCCATCTCCATTTATATTTATGAAATAACCCACCACAAATCTTTGCTGACTTGCGTATTAAGAGTCCAGGTCCAGTGCTGACAATACTGTTGATTTTAATTTCAAGGCAACCATTTTCATTGCAGAATTTTAGCTCTTAAAATTTAACTTCTATTTCTGTCAACTTTGGATATTTTAATCATTCTACTTCAGTTTTCTTTTTTATATTTTAGTTATACAATTTTAATGAAATTCATATGATGTTATTCTTTTCATGAAGATCCTGATAGTCAAATAAATTTTTGTTGCTATTTACAGATGTAAATTTTATGGTTTAATGGTTTACAAATGAATTTTTCCCAAAAAAGTATAATTTTTTCTAAACTGTTTTCTACATCCTTTCTAATGCTAATGTGCTAAAGACACTACAAAGAAGATTCCACAGAATATTAAGCCAGCCTTTCTACTAACTTCAAATCATGGTTACTGTAGAAAACTACAGGATAGACTATAAGTGGAATCCCAGGGACGTGGGAGCCTGGTGGGCTGCCGTCTATGGGATTGCACAGAGTCAGACACGACTGAAACGACTAACAGCAGCAGCAGCAGGGGACATATAAGAGCTCAAGGATAGGAGAGATGAGTGCTTTAGGCTGGGACAAATATAGGAAGCATCTTGAGTTGGATTTTGAATAATGAACAGGATTTCATCAGCCTGAAATGTATTAAAGGAAGACATTTTATGCAAAGAAAATGGTTATAACAGACTGTAGAGGCGGTAAAAGTACTGTGTGACATGCACCGGGCATGGCCCATAGTCCAGTTGGACTACAGAGGTATGTTAGTGTCTACTTGAAAAGTAATTTGAATATCAGATATAAGTGTTTAAGGTTTATAAAGTTGGCAGTGGAGGAAGAGGCACTAAAGGTTTTGACCAAAGAGCTAATATAAAATGTAGCTTATTTTATGAGAAAATTGCCCTTGGCATATGCATATATTGGGAGTTGGGTAGGAAGAAGTGATAGTATGTCTTAAATTTGAGCAGTATTTCAATGAAAGAATCCAAAACACATAGTATTAATGTGGCTGACTTGAAAAAAATAAAAGTAAAGATGTTTTTAAGGTTTCAAGTTTGGGTCATTGAGAAAAATGGAAACTGCAGTAATAAGAGACGAGAGCAGTAAGGAAACACACATTTTGAAGGGGAAAGACTAAATTTTTAAATATATTATGTCTAGCCAAGGTTCAGCAATCAACTAGTCATCACTTCTGCTACATTTACAGCACTTAAATATCATGATTTAAATTTGTATATGATTAGTTGTTGTCAGATACAGAAGGCAAATAAAAGTAGTCTCTATTCTTATGATACATTATTGTTTTGTATTCTACTTTATGTTTCAACAGGAACAATATAAACAGACATTCCCAGCTCAGTTAAAGAAACAGGAGTCATCTAAGAGCCTGAAGAAGGTTATTGCAGCTTTGTCAAATCCAAAACCAACCTCTAGTTCACCAGCACATCCAAAACAGACATTAGAAAACAGCAACCCTAATCCATTCTTGACAAATGCACTTTTAGGTAATCACCAACCAAATGGAGTTATTCAAAGTGTCATTCAAGAAGCTCCTCTGGCACTTACTACCAAAACTAAAATGCAGAGTAAGATTAATGAGAACATTGCTACTGCAAGTAGCACCCCTTTTTCCTCACCTGTAAATCTGAGTACAAGTGGAAGAAGAACCCCTGGCAGTCAGACAACTGTCATACCCTCTCCCTCTCCCATACTGCATAGTCAAGGGAAGGAAAAAGCAGTTAGCAACAATGTAAACACAGTGAAAACACAGCCTCACTCTCATCCTGCACAATCTCTAGTGGAGCAGTTTAGAGGAACAGATTCAGACATTCTTAGTAGCAAAGATTCTGAAGACTCCAATGAGGATGAAGAGGAAGATGATGAGGAAGATGAGGAAGATGAGGAAGACGATGACTCTGATGACAGCCAATCAGGTTGTTTTCTATTCTTAAGTTTAAAGTGTTTCTCTAAATGCCCTGTGAACCAAAACATTTTAAAGAGGCTCTTCAAATCCACAGATTTGAAATCGCTGTCATTCACCGTTTCATGCAGCTCTGTTCCTTTCTATAGTGAGTGGTAAAGGAAAGGAATAATTGAGATTGAAAGTCCTAAATTAAGTTCTCAGCTTGTTCATTTAACACTAAACAAATAACTTTAAAATGACTGTAAGTAATTCATGAATTAAAAACTTGAGGAACTTGCTTAATTTTCATTTAATTCATGACCACTCATTTGTCCTTTCTTTTTCATCTCTTCTGCTACTTGTTAAATTGTGTCACTGGATATTTTGAAGAAAGGCAAAATTTTACTCAGTCATTCAGAAAATACCCCAAAGCCTAAATCTCTATGAATAGTTCTTAGCAACATAGAATTTATTTAATAACATATATAGAGTACCCCCGATTTTATTTATTTTCTTTTTAATTTCTTGTTTTATTTCCCTTTAACTCTTTTTTTCTTGTTCCACAGAAGATTGAAAATATAAAATAGTTTAAAATTTAAATACAAAGATGAGATACGTATTTTTTATAAAAGTTTTTGAATTTGTTCCTCGTCAGCCACGAATCCAATTTTAAATTTTCTATCTACCAATATAAGTAGGAAAATATAATCAATTATACAATTTTTAAAATGACTATAAGGTAAAAACAACCTACTTGCTCAGGGTAAGAACAACTTTTCCTAATAATATATTTTCCTAGGGTTCCCATAAACACAACTTTGCATGATACATAGGATTAATAGTTTTCAAAGGTAACTTTTATAATGAACTTCGATATGGGTAGCTAGTACTACATAAAACACAATTCCACAGAAGCTGTTGTTCTGGGAACCACTAAAATACAGGCCTAGTATCATCTATGTAATTAGGTTTTACATATCTATAGGGATAGATGCAAATTTATAGGACTACATTGCTAGCACAAACTTAAATTATTAAATCATTAAATTACTCCCCAGTTTTTTCTGTAATACTATTTTTTGTGAAGCCTGAGAAGCTTGACGAGTAGAATTAACTGCAGCCCCAAAGCCAACTATCTCTCCACCAAAATTGTTTTCTTTTGCCTCAAAACCCAGAAGAACAAGTGATAGTTCCAGAGTTCTCTTCCTCATAGTGAACCTTGTGTACTTCTCAGATTATTGAAATCTATTGATTTAAATAATAAAATTCTGTTTCCTCTATACTTTAGTCTCTTTATTAAATTGAACATAATTTTGAAAACTCATCATGTGAATAGTGTCATGTGAGAGAAGAACTGTTTTATGATTCAAGTTTTATGATTTGAGTAAAACAGTTACTTTAATGAAGAATTTTAAGCATTTATGGCCTACATACCTTGTGCTCAAATAGCTTTTAAGATAGTAATTTTTACATTTACTCTTCAGAAAAGTTGCTCATTTGAGTTCTCAATCACAAATGCTGATTCCTGAACTATTCCATTTAGATACAAACTGCAAACTGTTGGTGATTATCTAGTTATAATATACAAATGCTTCTTTTACTTCCCAGAATCAGATAGTAATTCAGAATCAGATACAGAAGGATCAGAAGAAGATGATGATGATGATAAAGACCAAGATGAATCAGATAGTGATACTGAAGGAGAGAAAACTTCAATGAAACTGAATAAAACAGCTTCCTCTGTCAAAAGCCCTTCCATCAGTCTCACAGCTCACTCAACACCTCGTAACCTCCACATAGCAAAAGCCCCAGGCTCTGCTCCTGCTGCCTTATGTTCTGAATCCCAGTCACCTGCTTTTCTTGGCACACCTTCTTCCACACTTACTTCAAGTCCACACTCTGGTACCTACACTTTATTTTTATTATTGTGAAGTAGAAATCAAACCATAACAAGAATTCTTATTTATACAGTGTTCTGGGGATGATCTCATTGGAATCAAGGGCTAGATTTTAGGCTAAGAAAGGTCAGCGTGTATTTTCAAAGGATATGACTCACTACCATTTTTTCCTCTGTGCTTCCAATTTAAGAACCTGATTGATGGCAGCTCTTGAGTTTAAATACTTTCTTGTTTTTATGTTTATTTTATACTTCTAGAATTTAGAATTTGACTGACAGTTGGACTTTTTTTTTTTTTTTTTTTTTGGTAATTTACAAAAATGAGCTCACTTTTTTTCTTAATATACAATTGCATGTCTGCCCAACACATAGCCAATGTCATTTGTATTAGTGAGTAGTAGTAGTATTTTATTAACATGCCATATCTTTTTTCCTTTTGATCTTTTATAAACTATTAGAGGTCTTCTTTAAAAGGTTTTACATTATTACTCTCAAATTTCTATTCTCAATTGAATAACGAAAAAAATACAGGCGTGTATTGTAAAATATTGTTTTACACATGTCACTCTTTTCTTGAAAATTTCTAGTTTTGTTTTCACTTGCCATGAACCAATATGATATCCAACTTATTTAAGATGTATCCATTTGTATTGGTGAAGCTTGATCTTTGTCATGAAAAATTGTCCATATAATTATAATCCTATTCTTTGTAGTTTAATTAAAGTGCTTTTGACTATGGATTTATATGGCTATAGAAGTTATATATTTTTTTATTTATTTATTTTAATTAGAGGCTAATTACTTTACAATACTATTTTTAAATGTATGATCCAACTGTTGAAATTTTTCAACATCTTAAAACTCATATTTTCAAAGAAAACAACTGTATATAGTTTCCCAAAACGTCTATCTGCTATTTTCCTTCTACTTCTTTAGCCATTTCCTTAATAACAAGATGAGAGGAAAGTTTTACCTTTTTACTTTCATCATCTTTTCATTAGAGAGAAATAAATACTAGCTATTATGTCATGCAGACCAAAAAGGGAAAAAAAAAAAACCTCTACACAGTGTGTTTTGTTGAAAATAATCTAAAAATAATGTACAAACTGCAGAAAAACACTAAATAATTCAAGTCATTAAGACACATTATTCAAAGAAAAGTTTCAAAACTATCAAAAATTTTTCATGTATATAAACTAATCTTTTATGTTAACTGGTTGAATTTTCTTGAAGGCACTTCCAAAAGGAGAAGAGTAACAGATGAACGTGAACTGCATATTCCTTTGGAATATGGGTATGCAAAATAAGATTTATCTTTATGCTTTTGCCCCACATATTTATGCATGTTTTGATTTCTCATTCTCTACTGTTACTAACAGAAGTGAATATACTGCACAGTATTTATTAAACAGAAGAGCAAAGCTGATATATCTGAGGTTGATATATCAGAAAACTAAAATTAAGCCTAACTGCTGGGTTTAGGTATGGTAGAGCTGGGATGGGATCATAGGCAGCTAGGTGGGAATATGATTGAAAAAGTTGCAAAAGCAAATCATTTGGCAAAGAGCAGGGACACAGTTAAGAGTGTCAGAAGTTGTTGTGAAGATAGATTTAAAGGATGGTGAAAGCCACTGTCGGAGAAGACAATGGCACCCCACTCCAGTACTCTTGCCTGGAAACTCCCATGGACGGAGGAGCCTGGTAGGCTGCAGTCCATGGGGTCGCTAAGAGTCGAACACGACTGAGCGACTTCACCTTCACTTTTCACTTTCATGCATTGGAGAAGGAAATGGCAACCCACTCCAGTGTTCTTGCCTGGAGAATCCCAGGGACGGGGAGCCTGGTGGGCTGCCGTCTATGGGGTCGCAGAGAGTCGGACACGACTGAAGCGACTTAGCAGCAGCAGCAGCAGCAGCAGCAGAAAGCCACCGTGGGTAAAACTGAAAGACTTGAGCAGAGTTTGGCTAAAATGGTTGAATAGGAACT
This sequence comes from Bos javanicus, assembly GCF_032452875.1. Lineage (NCBI taxonomy): Eukaryota > Metazoa > Chordata > Mammalia > Artiodactyla > Bovidae > Bos > Bos javanicus. Next base: position 37,025,196 of record NC_083869.1, read on the forward strand.
GAGAATTTTCACACTGCAAGTTCGTGATCCCCAAAGAGCAGAGAGCCAAGTTTGCTTTATTCTTCTCATTTAAAGCTTTTCAAATATAAATTCAATACACCCTGACACATTACTGAACATGCCCAAATACCCAAAGTCATGCCAGTGTGATTTCTTAAAATTTTGATATTTGTTTAATATTTGTAAATTGAGTTTGATTAACTTCAGTTAAATTACTTAGTAAAAAATCTCAATTATTTTAATGTATCTGAATTGTATACTGTTTATATTTTTCTTTGTATTTTTTGTGTTGTCTAAAGAGCATGTGTTCTTAAATTTTTTTAATTTTTATTTTTAAAAGTTTTCTTAAAACTAAATATGTTATAACCCTCATTTCTATTATGTGTAGCTGGCAGAGAGAGACAAGAATAAGAAACTTTGGAGGGCGCCTTCAAGGAGAAGTAGCATATTATGCTCCATGTGGAAAGAAACTTAGGCAGTACCCTGAAGTAATAAAGGTACATACTTTTCACCAAATAACACACATTTGGTGCCTATTAAGCTTGCTTATGGGAAAAAAGTACACTCCTTTGTCAAAGTTCTTTAACACAAAATATTCTCTCGTGTGAGACTAATGAATGTGCTTAACCTAAATTGATCTGTTAAATCCATAGCCCATAATAGAGTATACAAAACCATAGTGTCCTGAAGATAGCTATACATCAAAGCTGGGTTGTAATTATTAAAACCTGAAGTGGAAAAATATGTGATTTTTTCAGTATCTCAGCAGAAATGGAATAATGGATATCTCAAGGGACAATTTCAGCTTCAGTGCAAAAATAAGAGTGGGTGACTTCTATGAAGCCAGAGATGGACCGCAGGTATCCACTTTTTAAAAAGTACAGTCTTTGAACCAAAAAGTAGTAACATAACCTAAATGAAGTAAATTTCACTACACTCTGGAGCATTGCCTTTTGTTAGTTAATTCTTATAGCTATACATATAACTTTGTAGACACTCACAAGGCCTCAATATACTGTGTTTCAGTAACAAGGAGCTTTGACATTTTTTTCCTTTAAGTTTAAGTAAACTTTTTCCTGTTTGTTAATTCTGTCATTAATTTTGATAGTTTACACAGGTATAAAAGTATCTGCATGTTCATTAGAAATATAGGAAAACATTAGTTCCCTGAAAGGTAAACATTAAAAAAAATTTGAAAAGGGAAAAAAATTGTTATAAGTCAGTCTAAGGATAGATATGCCTTAGTTTTGGGGAGGATCTTATCCATTTCATTATGCCATACTACATGATCCATTGTCACAAGTGTGATAATTTTTTGATGGAGTTAGGGGGAATTCCATAATAGTGGATGAATGAAATTTCTCCTTTTTGTAGAAATTGAATTTCTAAATAATTAGACACATTTATGAAAATATCACCACAGCTCTCTTTGAGTTTAAGGATTAAGTACATAACCTCACCAATCACCACAAAGAAGTTAACACTAAAACCTCATTTCCTGTTTCCTTTAATGGTTTGCCTTTATTCCATACTTAGATTCAGCTACATGTACTTAGTATTCCCTTTATTAGCTCCATTGAAAGAAGTCCTAGTTATGGAGTGAGGAGATCTAGATTCTTGTTAATCCATGAAATAGTTTTATGATTTCAAACAACAAAATCATGCCCTCTTTTACTTCAGTTTCTTTATCGGCAGAATAGAGACAATCATAATTTTCCTTCTGCCTCATAGGATGATGATGAGGTTAAAATGAAATCATACGGATAAAAATGTTTTAAAGGGTTAAAATGCTTAGCCAACTGAAGTTGGTATTTTCCTTCTTGATTGAACTTTTCTTTTTTTCCACTATAATGCCCAGAAAGATGTTCTTCTAGTGATGAATATTTTCTATTGTGAATGGGCAAGTTTTTCCATACTATCTTACCCTTTAATTTTATAGTTATAGAAGTAAAAAATTACTTCCTAATTCTTCAAGAGAGTCATTCATTTTGAGAGCTCAAAGATTAAGGGAGTTTTCCAAGATTACACAATCTCAACCAGGTAGAAACCTAACTGAACTCAAGATTTCTGACAAGTGATCTTTTACATTCATTGTGTAACCTATTTTCCATTGTCATCCATGACTTTTTATGAAACAAGTTATGTCCACATCTACTTGTTTCTTTACTAGTAAATCTAAAATGCCAAAACAAATTCATCTGAGATTTAACTTGTTTATGGAAATACATTCTAGGATTTTTCTTTTTTCAACTTAAAAATCTGTGTAACTTACCAGATTCTTAGAATTTTAGTGAACTACAGCATTATTTTATATACTTCATATATAGCAGAGCAGTTTTTAATTCATAAACCTTAGAAGGCAATAATGATTTTATTTAAAAATTCCCATTTTTTAATCTTTTCATTCATGTTAATATAACCTTATCTCATTTAAATATGCCGATGATATCTTTATGTTTTTAAGTTAAATAGAATTTTATTCTAGAGAGGAAAGCTAATTGCTATCCAGTACATAAAGGACTTTAGTTTTGTATCAGTGGTAATTAGACTCAATCTATGAAGCCTCATTAGGCAGAGCAGAATGTTCTTTGACATCCATTCACTTTTTATTAAATGTAATCAGTGTTTTCCAAAGCATATTGTCTTATTGAGAGATCAGTTCCAATCAAGGAAATATGATGAGTTATTAGTTCAAGACTATGTTAAGCTGCCAACATTTCAGCAGCCTGCTGAGGGAAAATATTAGCAATTTTGAGAACACTTCTCTCAATTTAAAAAATATAAGTTGATTTTATTTCAGGATACTTTTAGAGAACAACAATTAAAGGTAAGTAATCAAAATAAGTTTACTTCATTAGAGATGCATGTAGTTAAAGAAACGTACTGATTCAGTGTATGATCAATATGTATAAGCATATGGTTAATTAGAAATGTATATAATTATATAGTAGTTTTCTGTGGAAATGAACAAAGATTGCATGTCTTTGTTAAAGTATCTTAATGTCCAATAATTTTGATTGGCCTAAATTTTGTAGAAGATATAAAATATAATTTGGGACAAAGACACTGTTTCCAAGTAGTGATGATCTGTATATGTTTATATACAAATTTTATAAATACAAATTATATAAATGGTCTGATGGTGTACATAAATTGAAAAATAAAACTATGCATATTGAAAGACTGAAAGGAAATGTGTCAAAGATTTAATAATGGATGTAATGGTTGGTGGTACAGTGGATCTTATTTTTACCTATGTTCTTACATGTTTCACAATTCCTAAAATTTGCTTGTATTGCAACTATAATGTGAAAAACAATTTCCTATTTAAAAATAATTACATCTACCCATATAATCCAAAAAAGCTAAACATTCAGTTTTCCAAATACATAGAAATTTTACATAATGATTTTAAATGTTACTGCTACAGTTTTCCAAGCTACATATATTTATTCTGGGTGTTTGATTACAAATGTAATGCTATATTTATAGATTCATTAATATTCTTAATCACTCTCCTAATAAAATGTTTACATTGGAAAATATATTTCTTCCATCATATTTTTTCTCTTAAACTTACCAAAACCAAAAAGCAACTGCAACAGCAGTTCTATAAGTTCTAATTTTGTTCAAGATATATAAAAAACTTGCAGCAGTGGTACTCTATATTTTGCTGATGAAATTTAGAAAATGATAATTTTTGTTAGAAGATAATATCTGCAATACAGAAGCAGAGTTATTTTATGTTAATTATTTTGACAAAGTATTTCTGAGCTTGAGACAATGATTATACACATATTTATTAACAGCAAACTTTTTTGAAAGTATTGATTCATTGTGTATAGTACAGTAAAACGAGAGGTCTGAGAGTTCATGGGGCTTCTCTGGTGGCTTAGTGGTAAAGAATCCGCCTGCCAATGCAGGAGAGACAGGTCCAATCCCTGGGTCAGGAAGATCCCCTGGAGAAGGAAATGGCAACCCACTCCAATATTCTTGCCTGAAAATCCCATGGACAGAGGAGCCTGGCAGGATACATTTCATGGGTTGCAAAAGAGTTGGATATGACTTAGCGACTAAATAACACCACCATGAGAGTTCATATTTATTGAGATTTAGTAAATTCATCCTGAAATGACAACAATCTAATGATTACCTTTTTAAAATTAAAAAGAGAAGCTGTTAATTAAATAAGAAAGGGTTGACGCAAGAAATTGGAGTGGGGGGCGGGGAGGCTTTAATCTATTCATTATCAGTTTTGTTTATTTCAGTCTACAAATGTGGTGAGAGATTTGTAAAACTGGCTACTTGTTAGTATCTACTAATCTTAGATACCAAACACTTCCTACCAGCTTCTATAAAAGTCATGATTTTAAGGATGATAGATTTCATGAAATAAAATGAACCATATACTCTTTATAGTCACATGATACACTAGCTTGGCTACCTTCTTAAGAAATTGTTTTAACTATTTTAGCCAGTGAAACTCCTCTGAAAAGGCAATACGGTAAATATATTTCTTATAGACTTCTCCATCATATTGTAAGGACTGGTTGAACCTAATATCTATGATTGTTTTCATTTCATTTTGTTTTTGAATGTTAGAATAAAAGAAAGTAAGGTTGAGCTAGGCAGATTTTGGTAATATAAAATAGGGTTTCTTTTATTTACCTTAATAAGATTGTTAGGTTAAAAGGTAAAAAATATTCACATTTTTCTTAGAAATATATGATGGTTTCAAAATGTTAATGGCAAAGATCATTTTGAAATATATGATAATCTACATTGCAAAGTATTTTTGTGAATTGTAGAAAACAAAACATTTAAGCATAAATATAACAATTAAGTTTATTTTTTCAACCAGGAAGTTCACCAGCAAAGGTCAATGAATGCCAATGTATCCAGGCCAAAAAAGCAAAGAAAAGAAAATATGCAAAGAAGGATCAAGTTAAAAGTGACTTAGGAAAAAAATGTTGCTTTCTCTCTTTGAGATATACTTTTATAAGATTTTTTTTAAATGTCTTAACTTCCTTGAGAAAAGAAAAATATCACTCATACTGAAAAGAGCCTTTTTCTTATAAATTAATATTTTGGGAGATATTTAATGTTCCAGGCATTTTTTTCCAAAGTAAATTTTCCCTAAATGGATTTTCCATAATGCAAGTATGAACACATCAGTACAGAAATAAACTTGAAGGCTTGGCTTTCAGGAAAAAATAATGTTCATAGAGAAACTGAAGAGTATAAAAGAAATAGAAGTTATGATCACTAGTTTAAAGAAGCTTATTGTCTGAGAAAGATAAAACACTAAGCAAAATGCTCTTCAGCTACAGTCAGGGATAAGGAATAAGCGGAGACTTCACAATAAAGTGGGCAACATAGAGCCACTGGCAAAACTGCAATGCTGTTAATTTTTTCAAATAGTTCAGTTCAGTCGCTTAGCCGTGTCCAACTCTTTGCAACTCTGTGGACTGCAGCACACCAGGCCTCCCTGTCCATCACCAACTCCCAGAGTTTACACAAACTCATATGTGTATTGAGTGGGTGATGCCATACAACCATCTCATCCTCTGTCATCCCCTTCTCCTTCCGCCTTCAATCTTTCCCAGCCTCACGGTCTTTTTATATGAGTCAGTTCTTAGCATCAGGTGGCTAAAGTATTGGAGTTTCAGCTTCAGCATCAGTCCTTCCAATGCATATTTGGGACTGATTTCCTTTAAAATGCACTGGTTGGATCTCCTTGCAGTCTAAGGGACTCTCAAGAGTCTCCTCCAACACCACACTTCAAAAGCATCAATTCTTTGGTGCTCAGCTTTCTTTATACTACAGCTCTCACATGCATACATGACTACTGGAAAAACCATAGCCTTGACTAGACTGACATTTGTTGGCAATGTAATGTCTCTGCTTTTTAATATGCTGTCTAGATTGGTCATAACTTTCCTTCCAAGGAGTAAGCGTCTTTTAATTTCATGGCTGCAGTCACCATCTGCAGTGATTTTGGAGCCCAAAAAAATAAAGTCTGCCACTGTTTCCATTGTTCCCCCATCTATTTGCCATGAAGTGATGGGACCAGATGCCATGATGTTAGTTTTCTGAATGTTAAGTTTTAAGCTAACTTTTTCACTCTCCTGTTTCACTTTTATCAAAGGCTCTTAAGTTCTTCTTCACTTTCTGCCATACGGGTGGAGTCATCTGCATGTCTGAGGTTATTGATAATTCTCCCAGCAATCTTGATTTCAGCTTGTGCTTCATCCACCCTAGCGTTTCTCATGATGTACTCTGCATATAAGTTAAATAAGTAGGGTGACAATATACATCCTTGACGTACACCTTTCCCAGTGTGGAACCAGTCTTTTGTTCCATGTCCATTTCTAAGTGTTCCTTCCTGACCTGCATACAGTTTCTCAAGAGCAGGTCAGGTGGTCTGGTATTCCCATCTCTTGAAGAATTTTCCACAGTTTCTTGTGATCCACACAGTCAAAGGCTTTGGCTTAGTCAATGAAGCAGAAATAGATGTTTTTCTGGAACTCTCTTGCTTTTTCAGTGATCAAATGGACGTTGGCAATTTGATCTCTGGTTCCTCTGCCTTTTCTAAATCCAGCTTGAACATCTGGAAGTTCACAGTTCACATACTGTTGAGGCCTGACTTGGAGAATTTTGAGCATTACTTTGCTAGCCTGTGAGATCAGTGCAATTGTGCGGTAGTTTGAGCATTCTTTGGTGTTGCCTTTCTTAGGGATTGAAATGAAAATTGACCCTTTCCAGTCCTGTGGCCACAGCTGAGTTTTCCAAATTTGCTAGCATATTGAGTGTAGCACTTTCACAGCGTCATCTTTTAGGATTTGAAATATCTCAGCTGGAATTCCATCACCTCCACTAGCTTTGTTCTTAGTGATGCTTCTTAAGACCCACTTGACTTCACATTCCAGGATGTCTGGCTCTAGGTCAGTGATCACACCATCGTGATTATCTGGGTCGTGAAGATCTTTTTTGCATAGTTCTTCTGTGTATTCTTGCAACCTCTTCTTAATATATTCTGCTCCTGTTAGATCCATATCATTTTTGTCCTTTATTGTGCCCATCTTTGCATAAAATGTCCCCTTGGTATCTCTAACTTTCTTTTTTTCTTTTTTTTTTTTTCAAGTTTCAAATATTTTATTTCCTTATTCATACAGTATGAAGTTTCCTAAAGATCCCACAACATGATGTTTCATGCAGAAGAAAAACTAAACATTCAACATAAACCATCCCCCCACCCCACCCACCCACACACACTAAAAAAAAAAAAGAAAAAACCCTCATTCCCCAGTAAGGAAATAATGTTTGCACTATTTTTTCTGTAACGCCAGCCAAGATATGCACAAGCAAGAGAAATAGAAAGCATTTGCTAAAATATCTGTAACAAATACTTATGTACAAAAAATTCACAAAAGACGAGCTCCCCTCTTGAAGCAGAGCACATGGCGGTTGACACTGGAACAGATCAAGCCACTGGCTGGGGTTGTGAGCCACGCACTCATCCAGAGGGAGAAAGTTACAGGTGGAGATTTTCAGTTTGAACGTTAACATTTCCAAAGTTTGGCAACATTATGTTTTAAAATTATGCAAATTATGTAAACAAGAGGTACATTTTAAATTGATCTACATGCAAAACTCCATGTCATGCAAGGACACCAAGCACCGGGATTTCTCTCACAGACAGAGCCCATGGCGTGCAGCACTCAGTTGAAGGAACAGCGGTGGCAGGCGGGCGTGCCCAAAATTAAGATGCTTAACTTTCTTGAAGAGATCTCTAGTCTTTGCCATTCTATTGTTTTCATCTATTTCTTTGTACTGATCACTGATAAAGGCTTTCTTATCTCCCCTTGCTATTCTTTGGAACTCTGCATTCAAATTAGTATATCTTTCCTTTTCTCCTTTGCCTTAGCTTCTCCTCTTTTCTCAGCTATTTGTAAGCCCTCCTCAGACATCCATTTTGCCTTTTTGCATTTCTTTTTCTCGGGGATGGTTTTGATCCCTGCCTCCTGTACAGTGTCACAGACCTCTGTCCATAGTTCTTCAGGCACTCTATCAGATCTAATCCCTTAAATCTATTTGTCACTTCCCCTGGATAATCATAAGGGATTTGATTAAAGCATACCTGAATGGTCTAGTGGTTTTCCTTACTTTCTTTAATTTAAGTCTGAATTTGGTAATAAGGAGTTCATGGTCTGAGCCACAGTCAACTCCCAGTCTTGTTTTTGCTGACTGTATAGAGCTTCTCCATCTTTGGCTGCAAAGAATGTAATCAGTCTGAATTCGTATTGACCATCTGGTGATGTCCATGTGTAGAGTCTTCTCTTGTGTTGTTGGAAGAGGGTGTTTGCTATGACCAGTGCGTTTTCTTGGCAAAACTCTATTAGCCTTTGCCCTGCTTCATTCTGTACTCCAGGGCCAAATTTGCCTGTTATTCCAGATATTTCTTGACTACCTACTTTGTCATTCCAGTCCCCTATAATGAAAAGGACATCTTTTGGGGGTATTAATTCTAGAAGGTCTTATTGATCTTCATAGAACCTTTCACCTTCAGCTTCTTTAGCATTACTGATCGGGGCATAGACTTGGATTACTATAATATTGAATGATTTGCCTTGGAAACAAACAGAGATCCTGTCTGTCATTTTTGAGATTGCATCCAAGTACTGCATTTTGGACTCTTGTTGACTATGAGGGCTACTCCATTTCTTCTAAGGGATAGCTTCTAAGCAGGTAGATATCCACAGTAGTAGATATAATGTTCATCTGAGTTAAATTCACCCATTCCAGTCCATTTTAGCTCACTGATTCCTAAAATGTCAATTTTCACTCTGCCATCTTGTTTGACCACTTCCAATTTACCTTGATTCCTAGACCTGATACTCCAGGTTCTTGTGCAATATTGCTCTTTACAGCATCAGACTTTACTTCCATCACCAGTCACATCCACAACTGGGTGTTGTTTTTGCTTTGGCTCCGTCTTTTCATTCTTTCTGAAGTTAGTTCTCCACTGATCTCCAGTAGCATATTGGGCACCTACTGACCTGGCGAGTTGATCTTTCAGTGTCCTATTTTTTTGCCTTTTCATGCTGTTCATGAGGTTCTCAAGGCAAGAATACTGAAGTGGTTTGCCATTCCCTTCTCCAATGGACCACGTTTTGTCAGAACTCTCCACCATGACATGTCTGTCTTGGGTGTCCCTACTCGGAATGGCTGATAGTTTGATTGAGTTAGACAAGGCTGTGGTCCATGTGATCAGATTGGTTAGTTTTCTGTGACTGTTGTTTTCAGTCTGTCTGCCCTCTGATGGAGAAGGATAAGAGGCTTATGGAAGCTTCCTGATGGGAGAGACTGACTGACAGGGAAACTGGTTCTTGTTCTGATGGGCAGGGCCATGCTCAGTAAATCTTTAATCCAGTTGTCTGTTGATGAGCAGGGCTGTGTTCCCCCTGTTATTTATCTTGGGCCAGACCATGGCAGAGGTAATGAAGATAATGGTGACCTCCTTCAAAAGGTCGCATGCATCCACTGCTCACTCAGTCCCCCCAACCCTGCAGCAGGCCACCTCCGACCCACTTATTTTTCAAGTAAGAACAAAAGCCTGCTAGTCAACAACCAGGATTCTAATTCAATTCTGCTGTTAACTGTCACACCCAGTGTAACATAGCTGTGGGCATATATGGACACTGAGAACATGAGAGATCAGTACCAAAAAACTAAAAGTCTGGAAATTTATGTCACTAATCTACCAGGTAGGATTTTTGATGGCTAGGCAAGGGCCTATACTAGAAAGCCAACTGTATGAATCCAAGTGTAGAAAGGAGATATTTGACAGTCCTAAGTCTTTGAGGATAACATACTATGAGTAATGGAAAGCATCGTCAGCATTGTGGAAACAATTGTGTCAAACCGTGTCTTTCTCAACTGCTTTTAATTGGTGACAAATCATCTCCACACATAGATAACTGTTCTTACTCTTTAACATCTTTCAAGTGCTATTCAGTATATGATATTAATAAACTTTGTTATTAAGATTAAGAATCCCTATGCTGTAAAGTTTATGGTATATAAAGCTCTGATATCATAAAGTAGCTACAAATAGACATAATGCTAAGCTGTGAACTAGTTGTAAGGAAATCCAACAAAATTCTTATTTTTCTCATGAAAATAACTTCTATGTTATTCTTAAACTAAGAAAAAAAAGTAATAAGTTAATTTTCTTTTGTTGAGTAAGTTTTGGCTACTGAGTGAATTAAACTGTAAGCTTCAGATTCCTAACAATCCATTTCTTATTTTCTAAAATCCAGGAATCAAAAGACATTATATCCATCCAATATATGCAACTCCCTTAGAAAGCATTTACTTTAGAAATGTCAAGGGCAAAAATGTAAATGACAATGTCACTATATTGTCTGGTAAGCTTGGGCGCCAGCATATTCCGTTTCTTTTTTGACACTAAGCTGAATAAAACATAAGTGTAAAATTGTACCTGGATAAAACAGAAAAACAGATCAAACCCTTTAAATCTTGGCTAAAAGTTGATTTTATTATTAATAAGGTTCCTTAAAAACTGAATGCAGATGCCTTTACAGCCTCTTTTATTAGTCTTTCTCTTTTACTTCAAGTGTCACAAATGTCACTTTTATATTTTTCAATTTATGTGATGCTTAGTGCCTTGGTGCCTAAAAGCATACCAGAAAAATGAAAACCTGAACTAATCAAAAGCTTCCCATTGTGGTGAACATAAAAATGGTTTCATGGCTTCCTTCTTAGTGGTTTATGGGATGAAAATGGAGCTAGTACAACTCTTGTTTCTGTTGACTTCACTGAAATCTCAGCAAAAATAAATCCTTATTTTCCTCAGAATTAATTTGTGAAATTATTTTTACCTGGAAATTACAGAAAGGGGTTAGTATAGATATTATTGTATACATGGATTATATTCATTAATTTTTTTTCTGACACAGTTCTGCTTTGCCATAATCTTGGCTGTACTTTCATGACTGAATATTGGGTTCAGTCATTTATCAAGTTTAAGAACATCTTTGTAACATCAACTAAAAAAGTACATGTGGTGGTTAAGAGCACACGTTTGAGAGTGAGAGAATTGGGTTCAAATCACAGTTCGGTTCTTTGTTGCCTCCATACCTTAAGAAATTTTTCAGGTGGGCTTGAATTCTCTCAGTTGTAAAGTAAATACAATAAAATCCACTGTATTAGATAATACTATTGTGAAGATTAAGGAACATAACATAATCAAAATGCCTGGAACTAAGCACAGTGCTTGGAATGTGGGATGTAACCGTCACCCATTACGGTAGCAGGATGGTATTTACATTTTTTAGTACCTCTCGAGTGAGATATTCTTAGAATCCTTGCTCCGAGTTTAGGTATCATGGCATAAAATATAACTCAAGAACTTTTAATTACTTTTGGTTGCAGAATTGCCCACAGTGGTTCAAGCTAAATTCCTAATTTGAGATTCTTTTTAAGAGGCACATTTAAAAGGCACATTTAAAACATTTTCTCAAATTTTACACTAAATGAGTTATTTCTTTAAAAAGAAATAAGTGAATTATTTTAGGATTATTTTAAAAGGGTGCCTTTCTAATATCTGAACATAGTGATTTGGACTGTAAATAAGGTAAAATAGTGTTGTTTTCTAAGAGAAAAGCAGCTCATCACAAACAATAATATATTTGTTTTGATTGACATACAAAGGATAATGAAAACCAGACTCTGATGGTATCTACACACTGCACAGGATTATTCCTATAATACATTAGCATTATGCTGGTAAATGTGTTTCCATCAGCAGGCTTGCAGTGGGAAATCTCAAATGTACCATTATCACACTTTGAAACAATAGTTCCTTGATTTCAAATAATAGTCACTGTTCAGATATTAAATTGTCCTTTAATTGCTGTAATTTTCTGAACAGTTTATCTATTTAAATCAATATCTAGATAAGGTCTACACATTGGGATTTTTTGGTAGATCCTTTTCCTTTCTTTCTTTTTTTTTTTTACTTCTTGAAATTTATTTATTGAAGAAATTGTTGAAGTTTGTAGAATTTCCTAGACTGGATTTGCTGTGTAGTTAAACATATACTTCTCACCCTGTTTTTCCTGTGAAGTTATAATACTTAAGTCTAGTATATATTTGATTTCCCTTTGTGAGAGGGCAAGACTAATTTATAGGTGATGAATTGAATCTCCATCAGGAGACTTATGTCTATCTAGCTGTCTCTCTTTTTGGTTGTTGGCAACCATTCAAGTTCAATACTTTGATTTGTTCATCAAGTATTGAAAAATTCTGATACATTAACTCTTAGATTCCTTCTTGGATGTATTAACTGTATTGTTTCTATAAAGAGAGCTTTCATCTGTTATTTGGATAGCTTAATGTTTGGTTTAACTGATAGTCCATGAGAAAAATCCATAGAGGTATCATCACACAACTAATATTTTTAAATATCTGCCAAATTTATGGTCATTATAGTTCAGAAATGGTGATTTTAAATATATATCTATTTATATGTTTATACATATACATATAGAAATCCCTGTATTTAAAGTTGAATTTATTACGAATATAAAAAATGTTACAAGTCCATGAATAATTCTAAACATAAATTTATTTTAAAAAGTAAAATCCCTAAAGGTTGTAATAGCTCTATAAATTTCAAAATATCTGCGAATTTTCCTAGAATTATTTCTGACATGTTAACCACTTGTGTTTATTTTGCTTATAATACATTATTTCTATAAAATGTTAATTAAAAGGGAATGCAGTGGTGTCTTTTGAAAGAAGAGGATGTCATTCCCCGTATCAGGGCAATGGAAGGTCGTAGAGGAAGACCACCAAATCCAGATAGACAGCGAGCAAGAGAGGAATCCAGGATAAGACGTCGGAAAGGTCGGCCTCCAAATGTTGGCAGCACTGAATTTCTAGATAACACAGATGCCAAATTGCTAAGAAAACTGCAAGCTCAGGGTAAGAAACATAATGTATTTGACATTGTAATAATCATATTAAAAAGTATAAATATTTCTTATATTTTTGACTTATGGATGATTGACACTGCTCTCAGTTTCTGAAAAGGAGATATTTGTGTTAGAATAAAACTGAAAAACTAAGAAGTCCCACTGGTAACCGGAGTTCTTTGATTAGGTAAAGCTCCTTTGAAGAGCCGTACTCATAAACACAATATACCCTGTGTGTTTAGAATTACAAAGGTGGATGATAAGCTTTTAAGTGCTGTGTGCCTAGTCGCCCAGTCATGTCCGACTCTTTGCGACCCCATGGACTATAGGCTCCTCCAGGTGATCTTCCTGACCCAGGGATTGCACTCAGATCTCCTGCATTGCTGGAGGATTCTTTATCAGCTGAGCTACCAGGGAAGCCCAAGCTTTTAAGGCTTGCACTGAAAAGGAATCTACCAGCACTTGGCACATGCCTTAAGGTTGTGCCAGCCTTCTGGAAATTCTCATTTTAACAGCCCCAATTCCTTGAGGTGGTACAAGGGAATAACTCCAAGATATGTGGATCTGTGGAGTAAATTTTCAGTCAGAGAACTCCAATTACTGGTATGTAACCCCAGTCTTTGGGTTCTTCTGTAGTATGCATATATTACATACATTTTCAAAATGCCCAAGTAGTAGTTTTAATTCAAAAATATTTATTTTAAGACCACCAGAAAGTATCACTATTAAGCACAAAGTACTCATAATAACCTCAGATGTACTTACTTATGAGTCAAAATTGTACATAAATTATTAACATTAAGTTCCCAGGCTATGTCTGACACAGAAAAAGCTGACTAAAGAAAATAGTCCTGTTATGAGTTTAAGTTACTAGTTACAACTGGGAAGCCTCTTCTTGTGAAGATTATCTGAATGTGCATCAGCATACATGTTGGTGTCTTATATTCACAAGCATGTATATACACATACCTCAATGTAAAATAAAGGTTCGGTAATAAGAACTGACTTGAAAGACATGCAGGATTTTATTTCTTACGGGTTTTCTCTGGGGGAAAAGCATGACGTTTTGTTGTTTATTGTAAACAGCACAATAATATTGACTTCTTTGTAGCTTTTTTGTTTTTATTACAAAATAAATGTCTGTGACAAAAACTCATAAAACAGAATGGCTTCTGTAAAAAATGTTAATGAGTGGAATCATTATTAACAATTATTTCGCTAGTCTATCCAGTAATATGTACACACACTCCTACACACACATGTCTTCAAATACTCATATATGTACATATGCATATAAAATATGTTGTTTTACATATATTGGGCTTCCCAGGTGGTGTGGCAGTAAAGAATCCACCTGTACTGCAGGAGATGCAGGTTCAATCCCAGGGAAGATCCCCTGGAGAAGGAAATGGCAACCCACTCCAGTATTATTGCCTCAGAAATCACATGGACAGAGGAGCCTGGTGGGCTACAGTCCATGGGGTCACCAAGAGTCAGACATGATTTATTGACTAAACAACAACAATTACATATATATCCTTTTTGATGTCTAAGATAAATGGCTTATAGTATATATATTATTCATCTTGTCTTTTTTCCAGTTAATTTATCTTGAACATCTTTCTGTATCAGCACTTAAAAATCAACCATATTCTTTTAATGGCGGAATAGTAAGTGATACTATGTATGATTCTACCATACTTCATTTAAGTAGTCTTCTTCTGATGACTGTTGTAGCTCTTTCCTGATCTTTGCTATCACAAACAGTGTTGCAGTAAGTACATATTACACGAATCTTCACATCCTTCTAAAGGTGTGCCTGTGTATAGTGTAAAATTCTAGAGATAGAATCTCTGAATCAAAACATATGTTCATTTTCACTTTGGGTAAATAGACAAATATTATCTCCAAAAAGATTGCACTAATTCATACTTCCGCCAATGGCATGTAGGTTAACTGCCTGATATTTAACTTAACGTTGTATAAGTTTTTATCTTCCATAGTATGTTCGTTAAATATTTTTCATGTTACTCTGCTTGGTTCCTTTTAAGACTTATCTCCCCTGAAAAATTGCTAGTGAAGGTTAAAAGGAAAGTTAATATGTTAACTGATGGAGCCATACATGATGAGTTTTAAAATTAGTGTTGTCAGTAAACCACTGTCTTTTCTGAAGAATGTGTAACACTGGGGAATGTGCATTGTTTTTTGTGTGTAAAACAAGAAAGCTTGAAATTAACTGATATCCAAAGTATTGGCTCTTCATGCATGTTTTGCATATCTTATACAAGTAGCATTAATACTTAGTATCCAAAATGGCAACTTTATAAAATTGACTAAATTTTTTCAAATTGGAAGTTAATTATTCAGCTTTTACTCAGATGTTTTTTCTCCCTCAAGATTTCAAATTGGTTTGTATTCTATTGTAGTTTTTCCCTTGTTTTATTATGTTGCATTTCGCAAATTCTTTTACATTTGACCTTATTGTGTACGTATGTTCTTTCTTGCATACATATAAATGTTAAATATTTAGCAGTAAATAATTATTAATATATACAAGTAAATGTGGTATAATATGCATGCTTTTTCCTTGGGAAGAAAGGAAAATAGCAAAGAATCTCTATCCCTCTTTTATTTCTAAAAGGTTTCTACTCAACAATTTGAGGGGGTTACCTGAAGGGATTCCGTAAGATTCTGTTTCATACAAGGATTCAACTAGGCTAAACAACTGGACTTAATTTGAAGAAAGATTCAAAACAGTAAAAAAAAAAAAAAAATGCAAATTTGTACTTTTAAGCGTTGTGAAATGAGAGGTCTTCTAATTTCTCAGAGAATACATATGGGAATCTGATAAAATCTGAATATAAAAAAAAAACTTTCAACCTGTCTAAATAAACCTGCTTCTTAATTGGTCAATACCATTCATATCTCCAGTTATCTAAGATAGCTAGTAACATCTGTCCATTTCATACATTATGGAATCCAAGATGCCTTAGTCTATGCAAAGTCCTGTTATTTCAGATGTTCCAGTAAGAAAGCAAAATGCTGCCAATTTTTAGACACATTGTGATTTTAGACATGTTTAAAAATGCATCTTAGAATCAAAGAAATGTGGTATATGTAAAATAGCCCTAATTCAAAGTGAAAATAAACTTTATTTCAAAATAAATTTTTTATTTGAAATTTACAAATTCTTCATCCATGAAAGATATTTTTCAAATTAATATTTCAAGTGTTCATTACAATAGATAATATATTCAACAACCATAAACCAAATAAATAAGAAAATATTGGGAACTGTTTATTCCACAGAGCCTGAGTGAATTTTCTAGGTCTGTAACTCATTCTCCTTCCCCCATAGTATCCCTAATTAACTTCTTTTTTCTTTTTTTTGTATTCTTTTTTTCATATTTTCTCTAACTGTTCATAATATAAAAGTTAAGCTGCATAAATTTTAAATGATTAATCCAAATTGTATCTTCCTTGCTAAAATGAAAAGAATATCAGCTGAGCTTCCTAATGTTTTTAAAAATTACTGTGAACTTGTGTGGAGTTTGAAATTGACTGATACATTCATATACAAAAATACACCTATATATGTGATAAAATTTTCCTTATTATTTCCTTATTGATTATTTCCTTATTGATAAAATCAAATAAGCCAAACTGCTATTAGAGAGCATCAGTTTAGCTGGGAACAAAGCATCATACTTATGCCACATTTTCTAGAAAATACATTTTTTTAACCCTTTGGCTTCCCTGGAGGCTCAGATGGTAAAGAGTCCACCTGCAGTACAGGAGACCCAAGTTCGATCCCTGGATTGGGAAGATCCCCTGGAGAAGGAAATGGCAACCCACTCCATATTCTTGCCTGGAAAATCCCATGGATGGAGAAGTCTGGCAGGCTACAGTCCATGGGCATAGAGTAGGACACAACTGAGCAACTAACAGGCTTTGCAACACACCTTTATATTTTATGGCAGATTTTGGTCTTTATAGCAGAGTTTAGTGAAAACTTTTAATCTTAAATGTTAAAAAAAATGTTTATCTGGATCTATCCTACTCGAAAGCAGTGTCCTTCATAAGTATTATTATCAGAGTTTGCTAATTCTGTAGCCCAGTTTATACATATCGATTTCCAAGAGTATTTCATGAACAGGAGACTCCTTTTTATGTGGCTCAGAAATTCTTGATGATGCTCAAAACTACTTAATATTAAAACTTATTCAAAGGTTGGAGGTATATGCTAGCATCAGCTTCTATCCTTCAGGTCTCCTGGATAAAATCAAACCCTCATATCTTGCCTCCTTTTTTAAGTGTTAATGATAGATAATCAGCCATAGTAAGCAACTTCATCTTAGCTGTTACAAGGACATAGAGTTATGTTTCTTTCAAAAATCTCAAGATACTCAAATTTCTTTAAAGGTTTTAGAAGTAGTAACATACTTCTAAACTTTAGAAGTAGTAACATACTTCTAAACTTTAGAAGTAGTAACATACTTCTAAACTTTAGAAGTAGTAACATGGACTATGAAGTCAGAAAGTCCAGGGTATGTATCTTAACTCTGCTCTGTAACTTCTGTGACCCTTAGTTTTATTTTATAAACTGGGTATAATGTTGACTGTCTTATAGGGTTGTTATGAAGATTAAACAAAATCGTGTAAATTTAATACAATAGTTCAATAAATGATAGAAGTTATTAGTAGCGCTCAAGTAATTCAGATGTTACCTGATCAATTTCATTATTGGTAAATATAATATATAAGTTTCTTAAAATTAATCATCTGCTACAAGGTTGAAAACAATGTCTAATGTAAAGTGGTATTTTCTAAAATGATTTTATGAAAGATATTATGATGCACCACTTTTATAATTAGAAATATTCTGATCAAGTTTGCCAGCAGAATAAAGCATGACATTACATACCATCTGTATCAGTTACCTCTTGCAACAGTAATGCTGGGAGAGAACCATCGACAAAACCTCAGTGGCATACAACACTAAGCATTGTTTGTGCAGATGGAATCAACTGGTGTTACGTTAGGCAGTTAGGCATCTCTGCTGATCCTGAGTGGACTTTTTAAAATTTGTGAAATGATCTAGCTCCCAATCTCCAGCAGCCTAGTCTGAATATGTCCTCACAATAAAGGGCAAGGCATAGAAGTAACGGTATAAAGAGTTCAAGTACACTTTCAGACTTATGCGTGCATCACATTGCTAACATTTTATTGGCCCAAGCAGATCACATGGCTGAACTCTAAATCAAGGGCCAAGAAAATATGTTCCTCACACGTCTTGATGAGTGGAACCACAAAGCCACATTGCAAATGGCACAGATAGAGGAAGAGATGAAGAATTGGGCCATTAATTATGTTCTATCCCAGTTTCATACATTTGTCCTTAAAAAGTATGAGAACTAGGTTGTCCTGAGAAATCAACATTCTCTTTTTTTTTTTAGGAGAGAGGGTCTTTTTCCTTCACAAGTGAAAGTATCAATAGATTCAGAAGCTTTGCCATTTATATAGCTAATGGAAATGCTTAGTTTGGGAGACTTTAGTCTATATTGGATTCTTTTTCTATGTACAATTTTTAAGATTGAAGCTGAATCACTTTTTTACATATTAGCAGCTACTTTCCTACTCAGTGATGATTACACAAAATGTGAAAAAAAATGTTTCTGTATTAGCCTCTGTAATGAGAATTAAGAGAAGCATCATTCTTATTTTATAGGCTCATATTTGATGAAAAATTGGCACTTTCTAGGGAAAATGAATATGACATTTTCTGCCATTTTCCTACTGAGTATCTAATGTTACGTTTGGCAGTTTTCTTAAAAATCATGTCCTTCGTGATGATACCAGTTTCACAGTTATTGTTTTTAGGAGAGCAGTTATGTTGTTATTAATTTGTTGTTATTAAGCTGTTAATAACATTGCTTAAAATTTTGTGTTTTTCAGAAATAGCCAGGCAAGCAGCACAAATAAAGCTTTTGAGAAAACTGCAAAAGCAGGAACAGGCTCGGGTTGCCAAAGAAGCTAAAAAACAACAAGGTTCGTAATTTAAATGGTAGCATCAACTTGAAGAGTGAGTATTGGGTAACTCACAAGAGGCATCTCTTCTTTGTTCCTTTTCTGATCTGTGCTTTGATTTTTCATCATAGCAATAATTGCTGCTGAGGAGAAGCGAAAGCAAAAAGAACAGATAAAGATTATGAAACAACAGGTATGTTTATTGATTGGAACTGATTTTTAAAACACGGGCATTGTCTTGCAGTCTATATGTATATTTCTGTATGTGTATTGGACTTTACAGGTGGTTCACTAGTAAAGAGTTCACCTGCCAATGCAGGAGACACAAGTTTGATCCCTGAGTTGGGAAGATCCCCTGGAGAAGGAAACGGCATTATTTCCATTATTCTTGCTTGGAAAATCCCATGGACAGAGGAGCCTGGTGGGCCACAGTCTATGGGGTCACAAATAAGTCAGACATAATTTAATGACTAAACAACAACAAATATGTACATTATTTTCATTTTGATTTCTGAAATAACTATATTTCACAGTAATATTATATATCTGTATTAGAAAGTTCTCTTTTATGAATTAAAATTCACTTCATTTTAAAACTAAGTCTTCTACTTCCATGTTTTTAAGAATTGATTCAGTTCAGTTCAGTCGCTCAGTCGTGTCCGATTCTTGCGACCCCATGAATCACAGCAGGCCAAGCCTCCCTGTCCATCACCAACTCCCGGAATTTAGTCAAACTCATGTCCATCGAGTCGGTGATGCCATCTAGCCATCTCATCCTCGGTCGTCCCCTTCTCCTCCTGCCCCAAATCCCTCCCAGCATCAGGGTCTTTACCAATGAGTCAACTCTTCGCATGAGGTGGCCAAAGTACTGGAGTTTCAGCTTCAGCATTAGTGGTTGGTGCATAGACTTGGATTACTGTGATGTTAAATGGTTTGCCTTAGAAACGAACAGATCATTCTGTCAGTTTTTAGATTGTACCCAAGTACTGCATTTTGGACTTTTTTGTTGGTATGAGGACTACTACATTTCTTCTAAGGGATTCTTGCTGCAGTAGTAGATATAATGGTCATCTCAATTAAATTTGCCCATTCCAGTCCATTTTAGTTCATTGATTTCTAAAATGTCGATGTTCACTCTTGCCATCTCCTGTTTGACCACTTCCAATTTACCTTGATTCATGGATCTAGTATTCCAGGTTCCTATGCAGTATTGTTCTTTACTATTTTATAGTTTATCCTATTTCCTGATGGCTAGAGATCCTGCATATCTTATCAGTACTTTAAATTCAGCTATGTGATCCTAAACTCTTAAGGTGGCTACAACCTGAATATACATAGTTTTTAACTTCTCATCAAAGAAGCATCGTAGTTCCAATGTCCCAGAAACGTTAATACCAATGAGTTTTCATCAAAATACTTACCTGAGGGTAGTTTCAGAAAGCCATCTAACTTATTCCTCATTGCCAGCAAAGTTAATCAAAGTAGAGCTTAGGTCTACTCACATAGTCAGTTACATAATGCCTATTTTAAAGTCAGCATTAGTTCTAGAATAAAATAGTAGCATGTGCTTCTAGATCATTTATTCTACCTAGTAAACCAATATCACCAGGTAGTTTTCAAGGAAATATTCTGGAAGCTTGCAAAAGTATTATTATGAAACAGAAGGAACAAAGGCATTGGAATATAAAATACACAGCTCTGTAGTTTCCTTTTGATTTAAGGCAAAATATTTACTTTCTATGAACTTTAGTTTTCTTTTAGTAAAATTTTATTTGGAAATTTTTTTTAGCCACACCATGTGGCATGCAGGATCTTAGTTCCCCAACTAGGGATCAAACTCATGCAACCTGCACTGGGAGCACAGACTCTTTAACTACTGGACTGCCAGGATAGTCCCTAGTTTTCTATTAGGTAAAAAGAAGAAAAGTTCAACTCTTTTTATGATAAAAAAGGATATTTTATATAAAGAGCTCAGTTCATGTATTGTATACCCAATATTATAAGGTAAACCTATATTAAAGAAATTTATAAAAAATGTTTATCTCTGCTAATGCTAATGACACCACTACCAAATACACACACACACACACACACACACACACACATATATATTACATATATATGTCATATATGTGCATGATATATATATATCTCAACTTCAGGATAAAGCTTTAGACTGAGTGTACATAAGATAAGCATTAAAAAAAAAAGAAGATTTCATACCTATCTATGTATGTAAGAGAACAGTGAATGAGTTTTGCTGACTTGGGAACATACCACATTATAGGATTAATAAAAGCGGAAAAATTAAATAAAGAGCGTGCTTTATTTAGGTCTCAAGTTCAAATCTAAATAAATACTTCAGATATGGATCAAGTACAGCTTTCTCTTGGAAATGAAACAAAAGATACATTAGGGCTTTTATTTTTTGCAAGCTACATTTAGTATTCAAAACTAAGATAGGGTCAGTTCAGTTCAGTCGCTCAGTCGTGTCTGACCCTTTGTGACCCCATGAATAGCAGCACGCCAGGCCTCCCTGTCCATCGCCAACTCCTGGAGTTCACTTCAAACTCATGTCCATCGAGTCAGTGATGCCATCCAGCCATCTCATCCTCCGTTGTCCCCTTTTCCTCCTGCCCCCAATCCCTCCCGGCATCAGAGTCTTTTCCAATGAGTCAACTCTTTGCATGAGGTGGCCAAAGTATTGGAGTTTCAGCTGTAGCATCAGTCCTTCCGATGAAGGATAGGGTCACCAATAGCAAAATTATAGAATGTGAACAGTCTTCTAAAATCAGAAGAGTAATTCTAGAAATCTCATTACCCTGCAATAGACTCCTATAGAGGATTGGTAACATCAGTGTGCAAAAAAAAAAAAAAAAATGTTTAAAAACACATTGACATGTAGCTTGAAAAGATACAACTAGCACCTGGAAATTGAAGCAGGTAATGTAATTTTTCATCAGTATAAGATGTGTTGGCTGTAGAAATAGTACAACAAATGCAATTTGCTAGTAGGAAAATTTGGGTGTTTGGGGGAAACTGTATTATTATCATGGGTGCCAATTTGGGACTTTCAAAGAGGGTTATGAACATGAAATTGTTAACGTTGGGCTTACAGCATATGAGATAATGTTTACATCAAAATGTAAAGTTTTATCAAACCTAAATTCGAAAACAGTAACTAATACATTAAGACAGTATGAACAACAGTTTTGTCATGTGAATAATTTTCTACAATGTTGCATTGTAATTATCCTTTTAAAATTATATTACAGATTATTTCTGAATCTGTCTTATTGTAGTAATTAAAAGTGTATCAATAATATTATGTTATTCACCACCTGAAGTAAGAAATTATAGTATGGAAATTGTTAATAATAATCTATTATAGTTGTGTGCCACTACACACTTTTTTAAGCATTTTTAATTTAATCATGTCATAGTGAGAAAGGACAAGTACGTCTCCCTGGTTTATGCAAGAGTAGTTATTCTATGCTCAAGATTATACAGTGAATGACAGTAACTCCAGATTAGCCTTATGTTTTCTCACTCCTGTTTCTCATTACTGTTTCTCTCTTATTCTGTCCTGTATTTATTGCAAAATAGTTATAATTGCAAATATTTATAAAAATCCACAGGCTGAATGAGTTTAATCATATTGGTTTACCTGGTTTCTATATACTTACGTAACATTTGTATTTTACAAATGGTTTTAAGAAACTTGATAAAATCACATTAATTTGACATGAACATACATATATGATATTAAACTACATCATAAATTGGATAAATTTATCCCATGTTGGATAAATTTTATATCCAACATGGGAAACTTAATATCTTAAATTATTTGATTCTACTTAAATACTTTCCACTTGGATATTTAGTTTATTATCTTAAATTGTTATAATTTTTTTCTACAGGAAAAAATTAAGAGAATACAACAAATCAGAATGGAAAAAGAGCTTCGAGCCCAGCAAATTCTAGAGGTAGAATTCTTAAATGTGATATGATTAAAGTAAATAGTCACATATTTTAAAGTCTGCAGAATTGAAAATCTTACCTGCGTGGTCTCTCACTCTTACAGTATGCCCATCAGAAATTTGTTTCAAGCATAATGCATAGAGTAAGACCTTATTTAGCAAACTCATCTTATCCTAATAACCCGGGAAGTAAGCCAAAAGGAAAAACTTCTGAACAACCAGTATAGGTATCATACAGTTCATGGGTCAAAGTCATGTTATGTACTTCTAGAAAAGTCATTAGGACTAATAGATATTTACTTTTAATTTAGAAATAAAACATTGCAAAAGTGAAAGTAAGTTTTAAATGTAGGAACAAGTTTAACCAGCTGTTTTTTCTGGTTTCTAATACGCCTTGCTTCCCTGGAAGCTGATGGAATAGTACTAGAGGACATACATTGGAATCAGTAAGGTAATAGCCACAAGATAGCAGGGAAAAATACAGAAAAACTCCAACCAGCATCTATCGGAATTCAAAAGCCTAACAAGATTGTCTGTAATCTTTTGGTTGACTAGCAAGCAGTTTTCAACACCTTATTATTAATAACTGAAATGCATTACTCTATTGAACTGTACAGTATAATAACTGATGTTCAGAATAATTTCCCCAAGTCATCAAGAAAAAGCCAAATTATAGTTAGTATACTGTATCTAAATAGTATATATCTCAAAAAAAATAAATAGTATATATCTCAAAATTATTGCCATCCAAAATTTTGAAAATAAATATTCAGTGTTTAACATTGGTGTAACCTCCCAGCTGGGCTTCCCTTTTGGCTTATCCACATGCAGTGCAGGAGACCTGGGTTGTATCCCTGGTTTGGGACGATCCCCTGGAGAATCCTCATGGTCAGAGGAGCCTGGTGGGCTACAGTCCATGGGGTTGCAAAGAGTCAGACACAACTGAGCGACTGAGCACAGCACAACCTCCCAGCTATTCAGGAAACTATTGCTATATAGATGATTTACCCCTGAGGGTGTCAAATAGCTGAAGCTTTCTTTTGTATGATTTTTCCTTCTAGAAATATATACATATTTCCTAACCCATTTTAAATAAATTTTAAAAATCCAAATCAAAAGTACTAATATCTTAAAGTAAATTAATAACTACTGAATAATTATGAAACTACTAGATAGTTAATGACTTTAAGATTATGAAGCTCAGATTTGGCATCATGATCTTGATATTCAAAATGTACTTCAAGAAAGATTGTAAGTTTCCATTCTGTCTTAGAAACCTCGAATTTAATCACAATAAACAGCTAGAGAAAAATAGCGTATATTTACTGTTTAAAGTCTACCCCATCTTCTTAATTTTATATAGTGATCATGTTTTACTTTTAAAAATCAGAAAAAAGCAAATATTATATAAAAAAAACTTTTTCTGTGATTGTTTTAATGTAAAATAAACAATTATTTCAGACTTTTTAAATAGAATTGAAAAAATCAAGAAAAGCTGACATATTCTAAGAAATTTTAAGAATTTTTTACATCTTAATGCTAATCTTTACATTAGAAATGAAAATTAGTTTGTAAATATAATATTAACTATGAGAAAATCTGTAATTGTCTACATATATGTCACATGTTGTTTTCTCTCTTATGAGTCATGTAGCTCCATGTTCAAGTCATAGATTATTTTCAGGTTGCAGTGGTACCGTTGTATGACTTTGAGACCTGTTTTCCATGCACAGGCAAAAAAGAAAAAGAAGGAAGAAGCAGCAAATGCCAAATTATTGGAGGCCGAGAAACGAATAAAGGTTAGTTTAGATGAGAATCTGTTTTTTAAGAATAAAAATTATATGGTATTATATCACTGACTCAATGGACATGAGTTTGGGTAAACTCTGGGGGTTGGTGATTGACAGGGAGGCCTGGTGTGCTGCGGTTCATGGGGTCGCAAAGAGTCACACATGACTGAGCGACTGAACTGAACTGATACTAGTATCGATTATATTAAAAATAGCCCTCCTAAAAATGATTTGCTGAAAAAAATGTTGATCACAGATAAAACGTGCATAATGTGTGTTTTTAGTGTTTATATATTGTATATACGTTTTTATATTTTATTATATAGGTTCTGTGTGATACTTTGAGCTCTTTAAATAGCAGACATCAAATCAGAAATATAAACTATCACATAATACCTGAATATAGTTTTAAGGGATAAGATCTCCTCAGAGCTATTTATGTTCCAAATCCAGTTCTCTCCTTAGATTATAGTTTTCTCTTTTTTAATGTCTAGCAATTGTTTGTAACTATTAAAAAGTGAAAAGCCTTCCAAAACCAAAACCCAGCTTTATCAGCTATCACTTACCAATACTAAAATTAGCCATTGCTATTTACTGTAACTTCGTATGTTGTTTGGAGCTGTTTTGATTTTGATTTTCTGGCATGAAGCATGAGAGAGTTGGACCCTCATGCCCCTTCTAACCACTGCCCTCTGCCCCTACACACAAACATTCCATCTCTAATCTTCCAATTTTTCTGATACTTGTTTACTGAAATTAGGCAGCCAGGTGGGCCTAACAATTCAAGAGATAGCTGCTACTATTACATCCAATTACACGATGGTGTGATCACTCACCTAGAGCCAAACATCCTGGAATGAGAAGCCAAGTGGGCCTTAGGAAGCATCACTACGAACAAAGCTAGTGGAGGTGATGGAATTCCAGTTGAGCTATTTCAAATCCTAAAAGTTGATTCTGTGAAAGTGCTGAACTCAATATGCTAGCAAATTTGGAAAACTAAGCAGTGGTCACAGGAATGGGAAAAAGTCATTTTTCATTCCGGTCCCTAAGAAAGGCAATGCCAAAGAATGCTCAAATATCGCACAATTGCACTCATCTCACACACTAGTAAAGTAATGCTCAAAATTCTCCAAACCAGGCTTCAACAATATGTGAACTGTGAAATTCCAGATGTTCAAGTTGGTTTTATAAAAGGCAGAGGAACCAGAGATCAAATTGCCAACATCCACTGGATCATATTAAAAGCAAGAGTTTCAGAAAAACATCTACTTCTCCTTTATTGACGATGCCAAAACCTTTGACTATGTGGATCACAACAAACTGTGGAAAATTCTTCAAGAGATGGGAATACCAGATCACCTGACCTGCCTCTTGAGAAATCTGTATGCAGGTCAGGAAGGAACAGTTAGAACTGGACATAGAACAACAGACTGGTTCCAAATAGGAAAAGGAGTATGTCAAGGCTGTATATTGTCACCCTGCTTATTTAACTTACATGCAGAGTATATCATGAGAAATGCTAGGGTGGATGAAGCACAAGCTGGAATCAAGATTGCTGGGAGAAATATCAATAACCTCAGATATGCAGATGACACCACCCTTGTGGCCAAAAGCGAAAAAAAAAAACTTGAAAGCCTCTTGATGAAAGTGAAAGAACAGAGTGAAAAAGTTGGCTTAAAATTCAACATTCAGAAAACTAAGATCATGGCATCCGGTCCCATCATTTCACGACAAATAGATGGGGAAACAGTGGAAACAGTGGCAGACTTTATTTTCCTGGGCTCTAATATCACTGCAGATGGTGACTGCAGCCATGAAATTAAAAGATGCTTAGTTCTTGGCAGGAAAGTTATGACAAACCTAGACAGCATATTGGAGAAGGCAATGGCACCCCACTCCAGTACTCTTGCCTGGAAAATCCCATGGACGGAGGAGCCTGGTAGGCTGCAGTCCATGGGGTCACTAAGAGTTAGACAGGACTGAGCGACTTCACTTTCACTTTTCACTTTCATGCATTGGAGAAGGAAATGGCAACCCACTCCAGTGTTCTTGCCTGGAGAATCCCAGGGACGGGGAAGCCTATTGGGCTGCCGTCTATAGGGTCGCACAGAGTCAGACACGACTGAAGCGACTTAGCAGCAGACAGCGTATTAAAAAGCAGAGACGTTACTTTGCCAACAAAGGTCCATCTAGTCAAAGCTATGGTTTTTCCAGTGGTCATGTATGGATGTGAGAGCTGGACTATAAAGAAAGCTGAGCACAGAAGGATTTATGCTTTTGAACTGTGGTGTTGGAGAAGACGCTTGAGAGTCCCTTGGACTGCAAGGAGATCCAACCACTCCATCCTAAAGATGAGTCCTGAGTGTTCATTGGAAGGACTGATGTTGAAGCTGAAACTCCAGTACTTTGGCCACCTCATGTGAAGAGCTGACTCATTTGAAAAGACCCTGATGCTGGGCAAGATTGAAAGAAGAAGAAGGGGGCAAGAGAGGATGAGATGGTTGGATGGCATCACTGACTCAATGTACATGAGTTTGAGTAGACTCCGGGTGTTGGTGATTTACAGGGAGGCCTGGCGTGCTGCAGTTCATAGGGTTGCAAAGAGTCGGACACGACTGAGCAACTGAACTGAACTGATTTGATTACGTCTTTTAAAGCTAGGGAACCATTTGTCACCTTTTCTACATAGACTGTCTTACTTTGTTCTTTAGATTTCTACTCCTTTTCATGATTGCCCTTTATATTAATTTCATTCATATTTTAGCTTTATGAAATACTCATGTGGTGAGATTCACAGAATTACGTGCATTAAGCCCCACCCTTTTGAAATAATGCCCTCAATTGTAGGTGGACATAAAAATCTCAGATTTATCCCTTTGTCTCTTGTCACTCTTATTCCTGTACAGTGTGTAGAAATGACATAGATCCTGTTAATCATAGAGTTTTTAGGAATTTATATTCAGAGTGGAGTTTTAATCAGCTAGACAGGAGGATTGCTTTTTATGTGTGTTTTTTTTTTAAGTGCCATTTGTATGTGTCCATCTAGCTAGTCAGTTCTGTAAACATGCCATTGAAGTGTGCTGTTAAGTCAGATGCTTGCTCTTATCATATAGTTTTTATATATTAGGTAACCATATGAAGTTGCCACTTTATAAGTAAAAAAAAATTTTGGAGATTTGAAATTTCATGTGGTTCAACCTAATAGAAGACTATAGAATCTCAGAAAAGGAGCTTTTAATACTTGTAGCATGTTCTAAATTTTTCCAAAAATCATATATTAAAAGTTTCTTATTTTTAAGGAAAAAGAAATGAGAAGACAGCAAGCTGTTCTTCTAAAGCATCAGGTCTGTATACACACAGTGATACAAATTTTTAAATGTAAATTTTATAATTTTTCTTAAATCTATTTTTTGAAAAATCTTCAAAATATTTTCTTAAAAATTTCCAATGTAATTCCCGCTTAAATTCCTTGCTTTGGTATTGGTGTCTTTTGGGGGGTTAAAAATTGGTTTCATGACTCTGTGATTTCTGTTTCATAATGTTGTGCCAACTCTTTCTACCAGGAGTTGGAGAGGCATAGACTAGATATGGTATGGGTATGTTTATTTTTGTACATCTAACACCGCATTGTGATTTGGTTGTGATATGGTTGTCATAGCAATGCATAAAGTGTAGCACTGGCTGCTGTCATATTACATACTGCTGCATGGCTTTACAGCACAGTGCATTGCATACATCTGCTTGTCTATCTGTAAAAGAAATACGGTGTATATCCAAGATTTGTAATTGAATCATGCAAGCCTTAAATAGGCTGCTGTCTAAAAGTTTACATTACTGATGTCACAGTGAAAGTTGGATCACTATACAATTAGATACAATTATGACCCATATTCTCCCATCATTCTAGATGCAAAACTGCCATTGAATACAATGGGAATTTTGGGTTAGTTTGATGAGAGAATATGAAATATATTCTGGTTTTATGGACAAATTTTAGAAATTTTTAGAAATATCCCTTTGGGCGAATCGCATATATTTAAACAAAAAGAACTGTTTCAACATTATACCTATGTGATTTTTTTTAAATAAAAGGAGACTATCAAAGTAAGCTAGTGCTTACTTTATTTTCATATTGTGCCTTTTAGATTTAACTTGTGAGCCCATGGTGCAGCTTTAGTGGCTTTCAATACTGCATCAAGGGACAGACATCAGTAAACAGGAATATCTCATTTCATTGATGGTGTTATATGAACCATGACTAGTTTAAATTGGTGTTAAAGCTTTAAACAAAAACTTTCTAATTTGTCGGTGGATTATTGGATTTACAAAATGATAGTGTATTTGAAATAAAAGTAATTCTAAAACCGTGATGTAAAAGTGATTTTAAAGCAATTTCTGCCTGATCTAAATAAAAATTTAAGAACACAACCTTTAGTTTAATTGGCTATAGTACATATTTGTGGTTTTTCTAATAGCAGATGTAAGGTAACTGACCTGTTCCAGCCAACCATTATGCTTTTTGTTCTGCCAGCTTTTGAAGGAGCATCACAACTGACCATAAGTAAATCTTGTATGCTTCTGTTTACACTGTCTCCATGTTCATTGCTTTACCTTTTTGCTTTTGATTGTTCTTGTATTTGCTTTCTAAACCTGAACTAAAACATGCACAGACTGGCCATTCTTGTCTTATATTTAGTATTTACTGTGACTTGTCTATAAATGCTAAACATGCTACACAGAGTTTTTTGTTTTGTTTTGTTTTCCATTTGAAGATCAAACTGTTAACTATGATTGAGTTATATTCCTAATTTTATCTGGCTTAATAGGAACGAGAGAGAAGGCGACAACATATGATGCTTATGAAAGCTATGGAAGCTCGTAAAAAGGCAGAAGTAAGTGTATATTTCTTGAAAAATATTATCTTACCATAAATTAGTATTTTTCTTAAATGTTGACTCTTCTAAATATAATTGTTTTAGAGTATGGGTTTGTCATGGTTTACTAATTTTCATAAGCAAACCAAAGGTTAGAGATAGTAACCAAGTGTTAGAACATAAAAGAATGTAGGAAGGATTCCAATGTATGATTTAATTTTCTTGGCTGAGATTTTAATTACCTTTTTTAAATACAATGAATGGCATTCATTTGGATCAAAGTAGCTATTTCTTGGAGAAGAAAATGGCTACCCACTCCAGTATTCTTGCCTGGAGAATCCCAGGGACAGAGGAGCCTGGTGGGCTGCCATCTGTGGGATTGCAGAGTCGGACATGACTGAAGCGACTTAGCAGCAGCAGCTATTTCTTACTGTGACCAGAGTTTCACAAAATTTATGTTACAGCATGTGTAGACAAGTTCTATATGTCCTCATTCAAACGTCAGCCATGGACTTTTGCCCTCAAAATTATTCTTTAACATTTTATGTGTAAAATTAGGCCTGGGTATTATCCTTGAAATAAGAGTTTTTACCATATTATTCAGAACAAGAAAATTATTGAAATGTCAAAATGAGCTTATATGGATTTTAATAGAAATCAGTTAAAGGTTAAAAAATGTTACAAAGGAATGCATTATAACAGTTGAATAGAGGTATGACCATAATAACCATGCTTCCCAGTTGGGTCAGGGGTAAAGAATCCACCTGCAGGAAAGGCAGGTTCGATCCCTGGGTCAGAAAGATCCCCTGGAGAAGGAAATGGCAACCCAGTCCTGTGTTCTTGCCTGGAAAATCCCGTTGCAGAGGAGCCTAGTGGGCTACAGTCCATGAGGTCGCAAAAGAGTTAGACTCAACTTAGCTACTAAATGACAATGTTATAACCAGTGCTTTGAAGTAATAGAGACTCAGATACACATGCTAACTCTAAACCAACTTGCTTTAGCTCTTCATGTTCTTTCTTTTTTAAATTGATATAATGATTCTTGTATCTCCTATGATTGTAAGATTATCAACTGGGATAAACATTTAATAAATAATAATTAATGAAAATCAGACAGTTTGGTCTAGAAATTGAGAGCCCTATATTTCAGATTTTGGATCTCAGCTCTGGCTTAAACTATATATTTCTGATATAAAGACACAGTATATGTATTGTTTAGGAACTTGGACATTGTAACCAATGATCGGGATTTGAATTCTTTTTTCAGTACATTCCAGCTATATGACTTCGGCAAGTTATTTAACCTCTCTGTGATTCAGTTTTTTTTTTTTTTTTTGTCTATAAAATGGAGATGACACTACTTCCTATTTCATCAGGTTTGTAGTTATGATTAAATGGGTGTGTGTCTAGATGAGTGTAAATGTAAAGTTCTTGGAACAGTGCCTGGTACCACATAGTGCCTACTTATTACAATAAGTCACTTATTACTATATAGGTGGTTTTTTCCTTACATGTTAATTATCCAGGACCACTGACACCCTCTACATCTAACATTATAACATGGATTTATAACTATAATCTCTGAAAAATGACAGGCATTGAAAGAGAGAGGTAATGGATTCCAGGAATGGGCATGGCTGTAAACTCTGTTGCCTTCTGAACTCAGTGGTGTGAAGAATAGGGAAGGGGATTAATTAAAATCCTGAGAGCTCAACCTACTTTTCTCCTCTCTGAAGAGATGGGAACTGAGGGAGTAACACAGGGAAAAGGCCTGGAAAATTCCTCAAGAAACAAGTTCTTCCCTGGCAAGTATTCTTTTTACCAGAAGGACTAAGAAAAATTAGGGCTTGTCATTCTGATTTTTCCTGTTGGAGAAGAAAGGTTAAAGAAAGGCAGAGGATTATCTCCAGATTATGGGCTTTAGTACAAGAGGACATCCAAGAGAATAGTAAAGATAAGGTCATCCAAGGGGAAAAAGAAATCATCCAAGGGAAACGATGCTCAGGTCAAGAGATACCCAGAAGACCCAAAAGTCGTGACCTCTTCCATTGGTTCCCCATATTTGCTTCTGTGCCTGGGAAGAGAGTAAAGAAAGCTGCTGAAGAGAGGTGAGTAAAATCTGCATTGAGTAGAAGGTAGCAGCCACAGGATCAATGAAGATAGTTAAGATGAAATCTTCTAAGAATCCCTCAAGAACCAAGAGCACTTTTCATGGGAAAAGAATATTCCTTTGACTAGATAGAGTGAAATCAGGTACAGTGCTTCCAATAAAACTTGGAAAGGGATATGAAGAACCAGGCACAGCCCTCCCTCTTCTAGCTGCCTTCATTCTCAGAAAAAACAAATACTCATAGCATACAAAATAACTCACTCTTCAATTTAAAGTACTTATGAATATAAAAACAATTATCAGATAAAGTGAGAAGAAACTAAAGGAAGATTAAAGCACCTGTATTGGAGCAATGCACGTTCTTGATAGGGCTGCCCATATCAAGCATGAGTAACTGGAAAAGAAATGTCAATAAAACCATGCCAAAATATTAAACCAAAAACTGTGTGTGTGTGTGCACATGTACATATATACATAAAGTAATAGCTGTAAGCATAATAAGTTAAAGGAACTTGCTTTCTCTGCTTTCATTCTTACTTTTCTGAGTTCTCACTATGCATTCTCCACAGAGCAGCCTAAGTGATCTTTTCAGAATGTAAAACAGATTATATCTTAACACGATCCACTGGCTTCTTGTAGTTGTAATAAAGTCCACCATACATTTTGTATCTGATGTAGTATCTTCCAGCCATTTTTGCCTTTTTATTATTCCTAAACAAAGGATCTTTCCTATTTGATGTTCTTCCACCAAATATTCAAGTGGCTCTTATTTATTCTTCAGTCATAGATCAAATTTTAGCTTATCAGAGTGGCTTTCCAAGAACACTTAATTTTGCCTTTTCTTACACCTAACCTCTAGAACTCCATCCCATTATTTTATTTTATACTTGTTTATAGTTTATCTTCTCCCAGATTGTAAGATCTATGAGGACAGGAATCTTGTGTACCATTGTATCATAAGTGTTGTGATTAGAGCCAGCTATATAGTGGTGCTTAGAAATTGTTGTTTAATAAATGAATGAGTTGAAATGAAAGTGACAGTTAAAGTACTAAGGAAGCAAGTTGAGGATGAAACAAAATCATTAAAGAAAGAGTGTATTATATGTTTCTGTCTAAAATTTTCTTTATGTAATAAAAAATATTTTATTCTTGGTGAATTTTACACTTAAGGAATTATTATTTAAAATAATACAATAACATATGTCATAAATAATCCTGTATCAGAATATCTGAGAAAATCCCACGGGTAAAATTTCTTAAGATGTTACTGTTCTCTGATAACTATGAACATGTGAACAGGATGAGGTAATTGTACCATTTTGGCAGTTATTCAGACATTTTTGGCCACACCATGTGACATTCAGGATCCTTGTTCCCGGACTGGGAATTGAATCCTCACCCCTGCATTGGGAGCCCAGAGTTTGAACCACTGGACTACCATGGAAGTTCTCAGTTATTCAGATTCTAAATTGTATTCCTCTACTAAATTATACCTATAGATTTTAGTAATCAACTAAATATTTTTTAAAATGTCTTAAAATACTATTATATACAGTTCAGTGCAGTTCAGTCGCTCAGTTGTGTCCGACTCTTTGCGGCCTCATTAATCACAGCGCGCCAGGCCTCCCTGTCCATCACCATCTCCTGGAGTTCACTCAGACTCACGTCCATCAAGTTGGTGATGCCATCCAGCCATCTCATTCTCTGTCGTCCCCTTCTCCTGCCCCCAGTCCCTCCCAGCATCACAGGCTTTTCCAATGAGTCAACTCTTCACATGAGGTGGCCAAAGTATTGGAGTTTCAGCTTCAGCATTAGTCCTTCCAATGAACACCCAGGACTGATCTCCTTTAGGATGGACTGGTTGGATCTCCTTGCAGTCCAAGGGACTCTCAAGAGTCTTCTCCAGCACCACAGTTCAAAAGCATCAATTCTTCGGCACTCAGCTTTCTTCACAGTGCAACTCTCACATCCATACGTGACCACTGGAAAAACCATAGCCTTGACTAGACGACCTCTGTTGTCAAAGTAAAGTCTCTGCTTTTTAATATGTTGTCTAGGTTGGTCATAACTTTCCTTTCAAGGAGTAAGCGTCTTTTAATTTCATGGCTGCAGTCACCATCTGCAGTGATTTTGGAGCCCAAAAAGATAAAGTCTGACACTGTTTCCACTGTTTCCCCATCTATTTCCCATGAAGTGATGGGGCCGGATGCCATGATCTTCATTTTCTGAATGTTGAGCTTTAAGCCAACCTTTTCACTCTCCTCTTTCACTTGCATCAGGAGGCTTTTTAGTTCCTCTTCACTTTCTGCCATAAGCGTGGTGTCATCTGCATATCTGAGGTTATTGATATTTTTCCCAGCAATCTTGATTCCAGCTTGTGCTTCTTCCAGCCCAGCGTTTCTCATGATGTACTCTGCATATGAGTTAAACAAGCAGGGTGACAATATACAGCTTTGACGTACTCCTTTTCCTATTTGGAACCAGTCTGTTGTTCCATGTCCAATTCTAACTGTTGCTTCCTGACCTGCATATAGGTTTCTCGAGAGGCAGGTCAGGTGGTCTGGTATTCCCATCTCTTTCAGAATTTTCCAGTTTATTGTGATCCACATAGTCAAAGGCTTTGGCATAGTCAATAAAGCAGAAGTAGATGTTTTTCTGGAACTCTCTTGCTTTTTCCATGATCCAGCGGATGTTGGCAATTTGATCTCTGGTTTCTCTGCCTTTTCTAAAACCAGCTTGAACATCTGGAAGTTCACGGTTCACGTATTGCTGAAGCCTGGCTTGGAGAATTTTGAGCATTACTTTACTAGTGTGTGAGATGAGTGCAATTGTGCAGTAGTTTGAGCATTCTTTGGCATTGCCTTTCTTTGGGATTGGAATGAAAACTGACCTTTTCCAGTCCTGTGGCCACTGCTGAGTTTTCCAAATTTGCTGGCATATTGAGTGCAGCACTTTCACAGCATCATCTTTCAGGATTTGAAATAGCTCAGCTGGAATTCCATCACCTCCACTAGCTTTGTTCATAGTCATGCTTCCTAAGGCTGACTTGACTTCACATTCCAGGATGTCTGGCTCTAGGTGAATGATCACACCATTGTGATTATCTGGGTCGTGAAGATCTTTTTTGTACAGTTCTTCTGTGTATTCTTGCCACCTCTTCTTAATATCTTCTGCTTCTGTTAAGGTCCATACCATTTCTGTCCTTTATTGAGCCCATCTTTGCATGAAATGTTCCCTTGGTATCTCTAACTTTCTTGAAGAGATCTCTAGTCATTCACATTCTGGTGTTTTCCTCTATTACTTTGCATTGATCGCTGAGGAAGGCTTTCTTATCTCTCCTTTCTATTCTTTGGAACTCTGTATTCAAATGGGTATATCATTTCTTTTCTCCTTTGCTTTTCGCTTCTCTTCTTTTCACAGCTATTTGTAAGGATCCCCAGACAGCCATTTTGCTTTTTTGCATTTCTTTTCCATGGGGATGGTCTTGATCCCTGTCTCCTGTACAATGTCACTAACCTCCGTCTATAGTTCATCAGGGACTCTATCTGTCACATCTAGTCTCGTAAATCTATTTCTCACTTCCACTGTATAATCATAAGGGATTTGATTTAGGTCATACCTGAATGGTCTAGTGGTTTTCCCTACTTTCTTCAATTCAAGTCTGAGTTTGGCAATAAGGAGTTCATGATCTGAGCCACAGTCAGCTCCCGGTCTTGTTTTTGCTGACTGTATAGAGCTTCT
This sequence comes from Bos javanicus, assembly GCF_032452875.1. Taxonomy (NCBI): domain Eukaryota; kingdom Metazoa; phylum Chordata; class Mammalia; order Artiodactyla; family Bovidae; genus Bos; species Bos javanicus. The sequence goes on from NC_083869.1 coordinate 37,060,722, forward strand.
CCATCTTTGGCTGCAAAGAATATAATCAATCTGATTTTGGTGTTGACCATCTCGTGATGTCCATATGTAGAGTCTTCTCTTGTGTTGTTGGAAGAGAGTGTTTGCTATGACCAGTGCGTTCTCTTGGCAAAACTCTATTAGCCTTTGCCCTGCTTTATTCCGTATTCCAAGGCCAAATTTGCCTATTACCCCAGGTGTTTCTTGACTTCCTACTTTTGTATTCCAGTCCCCTGTAATGAAAAAGGACATCTTTTTTGGGTATTAGTTCTAAAAGGTCTTGTAGGTCTTCATAGAACCATTCAACTTCAGCTTCTTCAGCATTACTGGTTGGGGCATAGACTTGGATTACTGTGATATTGAATGGTTTGCCTTGGAGACGAACAGAGATCATTCTATTGTTTTTGAGATTGCATCCAAGTACTGCATTTTGGACTCTTTTGTTGACCATGATGGCTACTCCATTTCTTCTAAGGGATTCCTGCCCACTGTAGTAGATATAATGGTCATCTGAGTTAAATTCACCCATTCCAGCCTATTTTAGTTCGCTGATTCCTAGAATGTCGACATTCACTCTTGCCATCCCCTGTTTGACCACTTGGAATTTGCCTTGATTCATGGACCTAAGGTTCCAGGTTCCTATGCAATATTGCTCTTTACAGCATCGGACCTTGCTTCTATCACCAGTCACATCCACAACTGGGTATTTCTGGAGTTATTTCTCTACTGATCTCCAGTAGCATATTGGGCACTTACTGACCTGGGGAGTTCCTCTTTCAGTATCCTATCATTTTGCCTTTTCATACTGTTCATGGGATTCTCAAGGCAAGAATACTGAAGAGGTTTTCCATTCCCTTCTCCAGTGGACCACATTCTGTCAGGCCTCTCCACCATGACCCGCCATCTTGGGTGGCCCCACACGGCATGGCTTAGTTTCATTGAGTTAGACAGGGCTGTGGTCCGTGTGATCAGATCGACTAGTTGTCTGTGATTATGGTTTCAGTGTGTCTGCCCTCTGATGCCCTCCCAGAACACCTACTGTCTTACTTGGGTTTCTCCTACCTTGGACCTGGGGTATATCTTCATGGCTGCTCCAGCAAAGCGCAGCTGCTGCTCCTTACCTTGGACGAGGGGTATCTCTTCATGGCCACTCCTCCTTACCTTGAAAGTGGAGTAGCTCCTCTTGGCCCTCCTGCACCCGCGAAGCCACCGCTCTTTGGATATGGGGTGGCTCTTCTCAGCCGCTGCCCCGACCTTGGGTGAGGGGTAGCTCCTCCATGTTTCTCCCCGGTCCGTCACAACTATTATGTACACAGCATTAAATTAGATGCTGCAGGAAAAGCAAAAAATGTTAAGGATACTTTTTTATCATATCAGAGAGATAAAACTTTAAGTGGTAACTAGGTATATGTTTGTACTGATAATCGAAACTTTTACCATATCTTTTATATATACTTACCCCTTGGTGAATATTAACAAATTACTACTAAATGTACTTATTCATCTCTTCATTATTACTTAACATTCCCAAGGTGTGACTGGCGTCATGCCAATAATGGGCCTATCTTGGCTTCATATTCTGCGTCTTATTACCTCCTAATAGCTCAGTTGCACTTTTTTTCTTTTACTAACTAAAAAGAACAAATTTTACTGTAGGTTAAAGCCATATAATACTTAGGCAGGGCCAACTCAAAATTCTGAAATGACCTAGTGTAACCTTTAATTCTAAACTTTAATACTTTTAGAATTTAATTATTAAGTTGTACAGAAAAAAGATGTTATAGGTAATCTTTAAAAAATTGATGTTAAAAAACTAATTGTTTTCACCTTGTTAATCAGAAATCTCTTATAACATCTGAATTTATTCCAAGAAACTCCTCATAGTCATCAAAGTGAAAAGGTAACACAAGCACCATTTTCATGGTTCTTTTTGTACACTACACTGATCTTACTTTTTGATTTACTATTAATATATTTTTTTACTAAAAATACCTCAAATTTATATTAGTCCCCAAACTTAGAAATGTAATTTCTATAGTTTTTCCTTTAACCTATAATTAATAAGAATATACAGACATACAAATTACCTTATTTGTTTTTCTTACATTAATTTTAATATATTATCATAGTTCATAAATATTTTTATAACATAATAAAGAATAATTTTTAGCCTTGTGAAGATTTATATGCTAATGTAACACAAGTCTTATGAAATATATGTGCTTTAATTATTACTAATCATTCAAACTCAAGTTGGTTTCAGCAGTGTGACAAAGTAGCTCAAAATCTACTGTTTTCATTTATAAAAACTTCAAACTATGTCAATCACAAATTTATGAACACTTTACTCATATTATCTGAATAATCACCAGAGCAATCTTAAGAGTCTTTTGTATATCTCCCCAAGAATCAATAAACACAAAAGGTTGTTAAACGTGCATCTATTACAGAATAACTATGTCAGCACTTTAGGCAACAAAGCCATAAAACAGAAGAGAGTAGTTCAAGTTTCAGAAGTCATCTAATAATTTGTATGCAGAAATAATGTATAACCCCTCAATTCATGAGAATATTTTTATAATCCTATATTTATACTAATCATTACTTAGTGAAAAATAAAGTATAATTGCCCATTTACATACTTTGGTTTAAACAAACCCATTTTTCTATTGAAGATGTGTGTACTTATACGACATACTTCTGTATTGTACTTTATATAATCTACTTAATTTCAATTTTAAAATTCAGTTACCTTTATTTTTTTTTCTAGCGGAACAAGATTTATTTCTCTTTTAACCAAATTCTTATAGAACCATGTAAGACAGTTCATACAGAGATCATGATTTAGGAAGGTCTTCCTCAGTCTGAATCTTTAGGTCAGCAGAGACAAAAGTATAGGCTCTCAAGACCATATCACTCTGTCATAGGCAATAGGATCTGTCCTGTTAGATTTGATTATACTTTTTCTTTTTTTCAGGTCCATCTTTTTTTTTTTTTTTTTTAAATTATTTTGCTGTATCAGATGTTAGTTGAAACATGAGGGATCTTCCTTGTGTCATGTGGAATCTTCCCTTGTGGCACTCGGTCTCTCTAGTTGTGTTGCATAGGCTCAGTAGCTGTGGCACACAGGCTTATTTGCTCCCTGGCATGTGGGATTTTAGTTCCTGGACCAGGGATCGAACCCACATCCTCTGCAATGCAAGGCAGATTCTTTACCACTGGACCACCAGGGAAGTCCCCTCAGGTACATCTTAAATTTCAAAAATCTAGAGACTATTATCCTTCAGCATTGATTTTTGTCTCTTTCCACACAGTCAAAAGCTTTGGCATAGTCAATAAAGCAGAAATAGATGTTTTTCTGAAACTCTGTTGCTTTTTCAATGATCCAGTGGATGTTGGCAATTTGATCTCTGGTTCTTCTGCCTTCTCTAACGCCAGCTTGAACGTATGGAAGTTCACAGTTCACGTATTGCTGAAGCCTGGCTTGGAGAATTTTGACATTACTTTACTAGCGTGTGAGATGAGTGCAATTGTGCGGTAGTTTGAGCATTATTTGGCATTGCCTTTGTTTGTGATTAGAAGCCTTTGACTGTGTGGATGACAATAAACTGTGGAAAATTCTGAAGGAGATGGGAATATTAGACCACCTGAACTGCCTCTTGATAAACCTGTATGTAGGTCAGGAAGCAACAGTTAGAACTGGACATGGAACAACAGACTGGTTCCAAATAGGAAAAGGAGTACGTCAAGGCTGTATATTGTCACCCTGCTTATTTAACTTATATGCGGAGTACATCATGAGAAATTCTGGCCTGGAGGAAGCACAAGCTGGAAGCAAGTTTGCTGGGAGAAATATCAATAACCTCCGATATGCAGATGACACCACCCTTATGGCAGAAAGTGAAGAAGAACTATAAAGCCTCTTGATGAAAGTGAAAGAGGAGAGTGAAAAAGTTGGCTTAAAGCTCAACATTCAGAAAACTAAGATCATGGCATCCAGACCCATCACTTCATGGCAAATAGATGGGGAAACAGTGGAAACAGTGGCTAACTTTATTTTTGGGGGCTCCAGAATTACTGCAGATGGTGATTGCAGCCATGAAATTAAAATATGCTTACTCCTTTGAAGGAAAGTTATGACCAATCTAGACAGCATATTAAAAAGCAGAGACGTTACTTTGTCAACAAAGGTCCTTCTAGTCAAGGCTATGGTTTTTCCAGTCATCATGTATGGATGTGAGAGTGGAATATAAAGAAAGCTGAGCACTGAAGAACTGATGCTTTTGAACTGTATTATTGGAGAAGACTCTTGAGAGTCCCTTGGACTGCAAGGGGAGATCCAACCAGTCCATCATAAAGGAGATCAGTCCTGGGTGTTCATTGGAAAGACAATGTTGAGGCTGAAACTCCTATACTCTGGCCACCTGATGTGAAGAGCTGACTCATTTGAAAAGACCCAGATGCTGTGCAAGATTGAGGGCAGGAGGAAAAGGGGACGACAGAGGATGAGATGGTTGGATGGCATCACCAACTCAATAGACATGGGTTTGGGTAGACTAAGGATGTTGGTGAGGGACAGAGAGGCCTGGTATGCTGCAGTTCATATGATCCCAAAGAGTCGGACATGACTGAGCAACTGAACTGAACTGATTCATCTTGTGCCTTGGGAATACCAAGAAAAGAACTATAAACTGTGATAACATTTCTTGTAGGAGATCATAATACAACAGCCTCATGGTTACTTTGGAATATTACCTAGAAGTCAAAAAACAAAGTTTCTTTGAATGTACCCATTTCTTAACTTTGCCTAAAAATCTGTGATTTTTTTTTAATTTTTTTATTTTAATTGGAGGCTAATTACTTTACAATATTGTGGTTTTTTACATACATTCACATGAATCAGCCATGGTGTACATGTGTTCCCCATCCTGACCCTACCTCCCACCTCCCTCCCCATCCCATCTCTCAGGGTCATCCTGGACTGGTGATCTATTTCACATATGATAATATACATGTTTCAGTGCTATTCTCTCACATCATCCCACCCTCATCTTCTCCCACAGAGTCCAACAGTCTGTTCTTTACTTCTGTGTCTCTTTTGCTGTCTTGCATATAGGGTCATCATTACCATCTTTCTAAATTCCATATATATGCCTTAATATACTGTATTGGTGTCTTTCTTTCTGACTTACTTCAGTCTGTATAATAGGCTCCAGTTTCATCCACCTCATTAGAACTGATTCAAATGCATTCTTTTTAATAGATGAGTAATATTCCACTGTGTATATGTACCACAGCTTTCTTATCCATTTGTCTGCCAATGGACATCTAGGTTGCTTCCGTGTCCTGGCTATTGTAAACAGTGCTGCAATGAACATTTGGGTACACATGTCTCTTTCAATTCTGATTTTCTCAGTGTGTCTGCCCAGCAGTGGATTGCTGGGTCATATGGCAGTTCTAGTTCCAGCTTTTTAAGGAATCTCCACACTGTTCTCCATAGTGGCTGTACTAGTTTCCATTCCCACCAACAGTGTAAGAGGGGTCCTTTTTCTCCACACCCTCTCCAGCATTTATTGTTTGTAGACTTTAGGATAGTAGCCATTCTGACCGGCATGTGATGGTACCTTTTTGTGGTTTTGATTTGCATTTCTCGGATAATGAGTGATGTTGAGCATCTTTTCATGTGTTTGTTAGCCATTTGTATGTCTTCTCTGGAGAAATGTCTGTTTAGTTCTTTGGCCCATTTTTTTATTGGATTGCTTATTTTTCTGGAATTGAGTTGCAGGAGCTGCTTGTATATTTTTGAGATTAATTTTTTGTCAGTTTCATTTGCTATTATTTTCTCCCATTCTGAAGGCTGTCTTTTCACCTTGCTTATAGTTTCCTTCACAAAAGCTTTTAAGTTTAATTAGGTCCCATTTGTTTATTTTTGCTTTTATTTCCATTACTCTGGGAGGTGGGTCATAGAGGATCCTGCCATAATTTATGTCAGACAGTGTTTTGCCTATGTTTTCCTCTAGGAGTTTTATGGTTTCTGGCCTTACATTTAGATCTTTAATCCATTTTGAGTTTATTTTTGTGTATGGTGTTAGAAAGTGTTCCAGTTTCATTCGTTTACAAGTGGTTGACCAGTTTTCCCAGCACCACTTGTTAAAGACATTGTCTTTTCTCCATTGTATATTCTTGCTTCCTTTGTCAAAGATAAGGTGTCAATAGGTGCGTGGACTTATCTCTGGGCTTTCTATTTTGTTCCATTGATTTGTGTTTCTGTGTTTGTACCAGTACCATACTGTCTTGATGACTGTAGCTTTGTAGTATAGCCTGAAGTCAGGCAAGTTGATTCCTCCAGTTCCATTCTTCTTTGTCAAGATTTCTTTGGCTATTTGAGTTTTTTGTAATTCCAAACAAATTGTGAAATTATTTGTTCTAATTCTCTGAAAAATACCATTGATAGGGATTGTATTGAATCTATAGACTGCTTTGGGTAGTATACTCATTTTCACTATATTGATTCTTCTGATCCATGAACATGGTATATTTGTCTATCTATTTGTGTCCTCTTTGATTTCTTTCACTAGTGTTTTATAGTTTTCTATATATAGGTCTTTTGTTTCTTTAGGTAGATATATTCTTAAGTATTTTATTCTTTTCATTGCAATGGTGAATGGAATTATTTCCTTAATTTCTCTTTCTGTTTTCTCAGTGTATAGGAATGCAAGGGATTTCTGTGTGTTGATTTTATATCCTGCAACCTTACTATATTCATTGATTAGCTCTAGTAATTTTCTGGTGGAGTCTTTAGGGTTTTCTATGTAGAGGATCATGTCATCTGCAAGCAGTGAGAGTTTTACTTCTTCTTTTCCAGTCTGGATTCCTTTTATCTCTTTTTCTGCTCTGATTGCTGTGGCCAAAACTTCCAAAACTATATTGAATAGTAGTGGTGAGAGTCGGCACCCTTGTCTTGTTCCTGACTTTAGGGGAATTGCTTTCAATTTTTCACCATTGAGGATAATGTTTGCTGTGGGTTTGTCATATATAGCTTTTATTATGTTGATGTATGTTTCTTCTATTCCTGCTTTCTGGAGCTTTTTTGTCATAAGTGGGTGTTGAATTTTGTCAAAGGCTTTCTCTGCATCTATTGAGATAATCATATGGTTTTTATCTTTTAATTTGTTAATATGGTGTATCACATTGATTGATTTGTGAATATTGAAGAATCCTTGCATCCCTGGGATAAAGCCACTTGGTCAAGATGTATGATTTTTTTAATATGTTGTTGGATTCTGTTTGCTAGAATTTTGTTAAGGATGTTTGCATCTATGTTTATCAGTAATATTAGCCTGCAGTTTTTTTTGTGTGTGTGGCATCTTTGTTCAGTTTTGGTGTTAGGGTGATGGTGACCTCATAGAATGGTTTTCAAAGTTTACCTTCCTCTGAAATTTTCTGGAAGAGTTTGAGTAGGATTGGTGTTAGCTATTCTCTAAATTTTTGGTAGAATTCAGCTGTGAAGCCATCTGGTCCTGGGCTTTTGTTTGTTGGAAGATTTCTGATTATGATTTCAATTTCTGTGCTTGTGATGGGTCTGCTAAGATTTTCTATTTCTTCTTGGTTCAGCTTTGGAAAGTTATACTTTTCTAAGAATTTGTGCATTTCTTCCAGGTTGCCCATTTTATTGGCATATAGTTGCTGATAGTAGTCTCTTATGATCCTTTGTATTTCTGTGTTGTCTGTTGTGATTTCTCCATTTTCATTTCTAATTTTGTTGATTTGACTCTTCTCCCTTTGTTTCTTGATGAGTTTGGCTAATGGTTTGTCTATTTTATTTATCTTCTTGAAGAACCAGGTTTTAGCTTTGTTAATTTTTGCTATGGTCTCTTTTGTTTCTTTTGCATTTATTTCTGCCCTAATTTTTGTGATTTCTTTCTTTCTTCTAACCCTGGGGTTCCTCATATCTTCCTTTTCTAGTTGCTTTAGGTGTAGAGTTAGGTGATTTATTTGATTTCTCTCCTGTTTCTTGAGGTAGGCTTGTATTACTATGAACCTTCCCCTTAGCATAGCTTTTACTGAATCCCATAGGTTTGGGGTTGTTGTGTTTTCATTTTCATTTGTTTCTATTCATATTTTGATTTCTTCTATGACTTGTTGGTTATTCAGAAGTGTGTTGTTCAGCCTCCATATGTTCGTATTTTTCATAGTTTTTTTTTTTTTTCCTGTAGTTGACATCTAATCTTACCACATTGTGATCAGAAAAGATGCTTGAGATGATTTCAGTTTTTTTGAATTTACCAAGGCTAGATTTATGGCCCAGGATGTGCTCTATCCTGGAGAAGGTTCCGTATGTACTTAAGAAAACGGAGAAATTTATTGTTTTAGGGTGAAATGTCCTATAGATATCAATTAGGTCTAACTGGTCCATTGTATCATTTAAAGTTTGTGCTGTTAATTTTTTGTTTAGTTGATCTATCCATAGGTGTGAGTGGGGTATTAAAGTCTCCCACTATTATTGTGTTACTGTTAATTCCCCCTTTCATATTTGTTAGCATTTGCCTTATGCATTGCTGTGCTCTTATGTTGGGTGTATATATATTTATATATATCTTCTTCTTGGATTGATCCTTTGATCATTATGTAGTGTCCTTCTTTGTCTCTTTTCACGGCCTTTATTTCAAAGTCTATTTTATCTGATATGAGAATTGCTACTCCTGCTTTCTTTTGGTCTCCATTTGCATGACATATCTTTTTCCAGCCCTTCACTTTCAGTCTGTATGTGTATCTAGCTTTGAGGTGGCTCTCTGTAGACAGCATATGGATCTTGTTTTTGTATCCATTCAGCCAGTCTTTATCTTTTGGCTGGGGCATTCAACCTATTTACATTTAAGGTAATTATTGATAAGTATGATCCCGTTGCCATTTACTTTGTTGTTTTGGGTTCGAGTTTATAAACCTTTTCTGTGTTTCCCGCCTAGAGAAAATCCTTTAGCATTTGTTGGAGAGCTGGTTTGGTGGTGCTGAATTCTCTGAGCCTTTGCTTGTCTGTAAAGCTGTTGATTTCTCCTTCATATTTGAATGAGATCCTTGCTGGGTATAGTAATCTGGGTTGTAGGTTTTTCTCTTTCATCACTTTACGTATGTCCTGCTGTACCCTTCTGGCTTGAAGAGTTTCTATTGAAAGATCAGCTGTTATCCTTATGGGGATCCCCGTGTGGGTTTAACTGTTGTTTTTCCCTTGCTGCTTTTATTATTTGTTCTTTGTGTTTGAGCCAGTGCTAACTACAAGGTTTTAATCTGTTGGACCTGTCACTTCCAGAGCAGTTCCCTCTTCTTTATTTATTTTGGCTTCCTCTGTTTGCAAGTCTCTTCAGTATCTAACTTCTGCCCTGACGCAAGGGGTCAAAGGTGGTCATTTATTTAGGCTCACTTGTTCAGTTATGCTGCGGAGAGGGAGGAACACTGCAAACAAATATCACTGGCGTGTGTGGGGAGTGCTCGTAGTGTCTGGGTCACACTGGGTTTGCCCCCACTCACAGAGTGTGTGCTTTCCCGGTCTACACTGCTCAGGCTCCAGGTTGCTCTGCCGGGTAACTGTCTAAGGTGGGCCCTGGGTTGCGTGCACTTCCCATATCTATGCCATTCAGGTTCTCGGGTACAGACTCAGCTGGGCCTGTGTTTTGTGCGCACTTTTTGTGCCCTTCCCAGGTCAGAGCAGCTCAGGCAACCAGGAGCTTAGCGAGCGCACACTCCCCAGGTGCGGTGCATCTTAGCACCTCCCGGGTCGCAGCTGCTTGGTTTCCTGAGTGTGCAGCGGCATCTCAGGTGTGCTGTGTGTCTCTTCTGGGGAGCTGATCTGTGGCTGTGGCCCTCCTGACGGATGTCAACCGTTCAGGATACCAAGAAGACTTGGTTAGCGACTGAGAGCCTGCTCGCAGTTTGGTAGGGGATGCCCTCTCTGGGGCCGAGTTTGCCCCTTTCCTTCCAGCTCTGACTGGCGCCCACCTGCCTCCCTGCCTCCCGTGGGGGTGGGCCGATCCGCAGCTGGCTAGCTCTCCTCTGGTATTAGCTCAGTCCTTTGTTCTGTGAGAGGGTGGGCAGTGCCTTAGGTTAGAGCTTTTAGTGGGAAAGTTCTCTCTCTCTCTCTTTCCTCTTTGTGTTTTTTTCCCCCTCTCTGGCTATCCCATGGTTTGCATTGCTATCTCACATTAGGTCCCTCAGATTGTCCTCAGGGCATTCAAGCCAGGTCCTGACCCTAAGCAATGCATCCTGTGCCTCCCTGTTCAGCCCCCGCTTGCTGGTGGTGGATGCAAGCATCTGGGCTACTTCTCCGCTGGGAGCTGTAGATAGACCCATAATCTGTGGGTTTTATTTATTTATTTTTTCCTCTCAGTTAATGTCGCCCTCTGAGATTCCAAAACTCCCCGCAGACCTGCCGGTGAGAGGGTCTCCTGGTGTTTGGAATCTTCTCTTTTAAGACTCCCTCCCCGGGACAGGTCTCTGTCCCTAACTCTTTTGTCTCTCTTTTTATCTTTTATATCTTGTCCTACCTCCTTTCGAAGACAATGGGCTGCCTTTCTCGGTGCCTGATGTCCTCCACCAGCATTCAGAAGTTGTTTTGTGGAATTTGCTCAGCGTTCAAATGATCTTTCAATGAATTTGTAGGGGAGAAAGTGGTCTCCCCATCCTATTCCTCTGCCATCTTAGGACCGCCCCCCTCAGTTAACCTTTAAAAACATGTAAAATGATTTCATTTTAACTACTCAGAAAAATTTTAAATATCATACACAGTTAAAAGATACATGCACAATTTTGGAAAGAATTATTTTCAGTGTAATTTAGATGTATTAAAATCTCTATCTGACAAGAATTATTAGCAATTTTTATTTTAATTTAGAAGACATTTGTATAATAATAACTGGCTTTCCTCATAGCTCCTTTGGTAAAGAATCCACCTTCAATGCAGGAGACCCCGGTTCGATTCCTGGGTCTGGAAGAGCCGCTGGAGAAAGGATAGGCTACCCACTCCAGTATTCTTGGGCTTCCCTTGTGGCTCAGCTGCGAAAGAATCCGCCTACAATGTAGGGGATCTGGGTTCGATTCCTGGGTTGGGAAGATCCCCTGGAGAAGGGAAAGGCTACTCACGCCAGTATTCTGGCCTGGAGAATTCCATGGACTATACAATCCATGGGGTCACAAAGAGTTGGATGCCACTTTCACTTTCACTTTTCACTCTAAAAATATTTAATACTTAATCTAAAATGAGGGCTTCCCTGGTAGCTCAGTGGTGAAATAATCTACCTGTAATGCAGGAGAGATGGGGTGATCCCTCAGTCACGAAGATCCCTGGAGAAGGAAATGGCAACCCACTCCAGTATCTTGCCTGGAAAACCCTGTGGACAGAGGAGCCTGGTGGGCTACAATGGATGGGGTCACAGAGCAGTCAGACATGATTTATCAACTAAACAATAACAATCTAAAGTGCAGACTTTTGTATAATACTTTGGTGGATTTTATGAAAATGTGATAACTGGAAATTTTCTTTTTAAATAATGTTTTATAACTGTAAAATACAATGATATGTAATACAATAAGGTATAATTTTATTAAAATTTGAAATATAAGGATTTATTTTATCATGGATTCATAATTTTTCATTTCTTTAAACTTAAATTTTTTATATTTTAAAGGTAAAAATAGGCCCTTAAAAATTATCCCAATTTTTCTACTCATACTCAATATATGATATAAAATAGCACCAGTTTTATTCTTTATATCTGTCTTCTGTAAATGGCTTGTGTTATTAATCTTATTTACACTTTTATTCCTCTTGTACCCTGAGGTAAATCTGTGTCTCTTAAATAATATTTATATCTTTGAAATTTAAATACAAGTTGCTGTCAAAAGAAATGTATTCTCCTAATTATGCCCAGAGCAAATACCTAAGAGACCCAGTAGAATCATAAAATACAAAAAACATAGGCATCTTTGCAGCATGGCCTCTTAAAAATGGCCTGTTTTGCAATCTAATAAGTTGTAAAACTTTATAATAGCAGATCCTCCTACCACACTCGTTGTTTAGTTTTTAAACTTCTGTTATTTTAAAATAAAATACATTTATTTCATACCTTTGTTATTTTGCTTTGGATTTCTGGAAGTACTTTGATTTATGCTTTTAGAGTCCCTAAAATAATCTTTTTATATGAGTAAAAAACTGCTTTTTAAATTGTCACCTTATGTATCTTAGACTCTTTAGTATAATCTAAATTTAATGCATTTACTATTGAAAGGTGTTTCAATTTTGAGATGAAATTTAACTGACTTCTTAACTAAGATATTAGTAATATTTTAATACAGAAAATTTCTCTTCTGTATTATAATTAAGATGATAAGATGTTTTATTTTAAATTAGATATATTCCAAGGATCTGTATTTATTTCATAAATCTCCACATCTAGAAAACTGAGCGAGGACAGGAATAGCTGAGAATGAAAGTCAAAAAAATGGGAAGGAGATATTCTAATTTGCTTGTAATTATTTATAGTCAATCTAAAATATAGTCAGGAGCTATATATCATAGTCATTTGTAGACAATTAAGTTATTGCCTTGAAATTTAAATAATGTGGCATTTGTAGATTTATTCATTCAGCAAGTTAATCAATGTTTAAATAATTTTTATATGCTAAAGCACATTGTATATGTCATTAGAGACATATGATAACTATTATAGTTGGAAATAAAAATAATATTTAGACCAGTAGGAAAGGAAAATTGAACTGATACAGGTTTGAGTGTCAAAGACAAAGAATATCATTAAAAACTCTCCTGAATGTTTTTGGAAAATTATACTGCTTAGAATCAGTAGGTCCATAAAGAAGTGAATAAGTTTGTTCTTCTGACCTCTAGAAGCTCACACTACAGTGGAAGAGATCAACTTTAAACAAATAGTTGTCACTCAGTGCAATGAATGCTATAGTAAGTTATATGGAAGCTCAAAAAAAGGGAAATATTAAAACTCCTAAACTAGTTGTGGGAAAAATAAAAACATGGGCTTTAGTTGTGTGTAAGGGAAGAAGGGCTATGCATCACAGACAGAGGAGCTGACAGGTACATAGGTACAATGTATTAAGTAAAACAGACCTCTGGGTTCTAGGGGGAGGAAGGTGAGAAGAGAGGGTTAGTGGATTTTAACTTTGTGTATATACCATCTAGTCAAGGCTATGGTTTTTCCTGTGGTCATGTATGGATGTGAGAGTTGGACTGTGAAGAAGGCTGAGCGCCGAAGAATTGATGCTTTTGAACCGTGGTGTTGGAGAAGACTCTTGAGAGTCCCTTGGCCTGCAAGGAGATCCAACCAGTCCATTCTAAATGAGATCAGCCCTGGGATTTCTTTGGAAGGACTGATGCTAAAGCTGAAACTCCACTACTTTGGCCACCTCATGCGAAGAGTTGACTCTTTGGAAAAGACTCTGATGCTGGGAGGGATTGGGGGCAGGAGGAGAAGGGGACGACAGGATGAGATGGCTGGATGGCATCACTGACTCAATGGAAGTGAGTCTGAGTGAATTCTGGGAGTTGGTGATGGACAGGGAGGCCTGGCGTGCTGCGATTCATGGGGTCGCAAAGAGTCAGACACGATTGAGCGACTGAACTGAACTGAACTGATATACCTCTCTCTGGAGAAGGAAATGGCAACCCACTCCAGTATTCTTGCCTGTAGAATCCCATGGACAGAGGAGCCTGGCAGGTTACAGTCCATGGGGTCACAAGAGTCGGACGACTTAGTGACTAAACCACCACCACCACCACCATATACCTCTCTTGACTGTTGCTTCTCTTCCTCTTCTTCCCTTTCTCCTTCACCTCTCCTCTTCCTTCTTCACCTTCTTATTCCTCCTCCTCATGATCATATCATTGTCATCTAAGCAATGCCTCAAACTGCTTACATATCTCTTCAACACAGGTGTATCACACAGTGAGCCTAGAGTGTGGGAAATACACTGAGAATCATAAGATGTGAGACCAGAACTGTGAGGCTGAATTGTGACTGTCTTTATTTTAAATATTAGTTGATCGTTGAGGGGATCCTAGAAGCTCTGGTTCCTTGAGAGTCATTTTGTAGCAGAACTACAGGATTTGTATCAGTCCTATACAATCTAATAAAAGTCATTAAATAAATTGGTGAACAAATTAATTCAATTTAGAGATTCCATGTTTCCTTAAAGTATTCCATTGAGGGAGTGGATGCTTGTCTTTAAGTAATAAAGGTCCTGTAAATTTCTAAGATTTCTTGCAAATCTCCATTTTTATCCTAAAATGTAGATGTCATTTTTACATGCCACATTATGAATTGCTTTTTTAATTCGAAAAATACTGCATATCACTAGGTAAAAATGATGTTCAGGAATACCTTTATTCTAACTCATTGTCTACATATCACTGAAGGGTGTTCACACCCTCAGATTACCACTGCTGTGCAGTTGGTGTAGTGAAAAGAGCATTAGTGTCAAACAGTTCCTTTCTTTCTTTTTGAAAAGAAATTACAACCATTTTCAACAGTTCTTAGTGAATAGTAGAGAAGTCTCAATTATTTATGATTACTATTAAAACATCATTAAGAATTCTGGGTTAGTCCTATATAATAGAAAAATTTACACCAGCTACTATGAAGTTTATGAGACATTTAATATATTTTCCCTATTAGTGATTATAATTCATTATTCTGGTAAGTGACCATGAAGTTGTCTTCTCTTCTTCAGAAAAGTACTTAGAGCAACATCTCATGCATTTAAAAATTGGAAATCTAATTCTAGAAAACAAAATTGTTCTACTGATGATAATTTGACTTGAAAATCTGTATTGTGTTGTGGGATTGTTACACATTGCTGCTGCTACTACTGCTAAGTCGCTTCAGTCGTGTCCGACTCTGTGCGACCCCACAGACGGCAACCCATCAGGCTCCCCTGTCCCTGGGTCTCTCCAGGCAAGAACACTGGAGTGGGTTGCCATTTCCTTCTCCAAAGCATGAAAGTGAAAAGTGAAAGGGAAGTCGCTCAGTCGTGTCTGACTCTTCACAACCCCATGGACTGCAGCCTACCAGGCTCCTCTGTCCATGGGATTTTCTAGGCAAGAGTACTGGAGTGGGGTGCCAACACCTTTTCTGTGTTACACATTAATTGTGTATATTTTAAAGCTTTTTTATCATTTCCTTCCCAAATGTCTACATGAATCAGTAATTCAGAAATTTAGAAGTAGTAAAAAAAAGAGCAGTAATCTGAGCATATCTTATAAAAAAGTTCTCATGAAAAAAAAAAAGTCCTCATGACCTGACCTCCATGTGTCACAGTTCCCAGCAACTATTTACCATGCAACCTACAGTCCAGTCATGTTCTCTCAACTCTTGGCTGGGAGTATACTTCTCCACTCCTCTGTTTCCCCCTTGGCATGCCCTGCTACAGCAGTCAGGGTGCTGTCTTACCAGTGGTAATTGAAAATGGAGATGGTTAAGTTATGGGCAAAAATGCTAACATACTACAGGAAGCAATAATGCTAGGTTAAAATTATAGGTAAGAGCTATAATTAGGTATGAGAAATTGGTAATAGGAAGAAGGTGGTGTTTTTTAATTAGAATTTGACATGCAAGATGAGATCAATGACCTCTCTGGTTGGAGTCACAAATATAAGGAGGTGAGGAAACAATATATTTTTATCAGAAATAGCAAGTAGTTTGACTAAATTTACATAGAATATGAAAGTGGGAGATAAGTTTGGAAAAGAAGAGAGTCCAGATTCAAAAGTAAGTAGACTTTATTTTGGTAAAAATAAAACTGAAAGATGTATAACAAGTTAGAATTGTCATTATTATTATTCTCTAATAAGTAAGAATATTGATTGGGCTGAGGACAATAAGATACAGCCTTACACCTGTCAAAATGCAATTTATCAAAAAGATAAGTAATGGCTCTTGGTAAGGATGTGGAGAAAAGGAAATCCTTGTTGACTTTTGGTGAGAATATAAACTCATGCAGCCACTGTAGATAACAATATGCAGGTTTCTCAAAAAATCGCAATCCCTATCAAGCTACCAACAGTATTCTTCACAGAGCTAGAACAAATAATTTCACAATTTGTATGGAAATACAAAAAACCTCGAATAGCCAAAGCGATCTTGAGAAAGAAGAATGGAACTGGAGGAATCAACTTACCTGACTTCAGGCTCTACTACAAAGCCACAGTTATCAAGACAGTATGGTACTGGCACAAAGACAGAAATATTGATCAATGGAATAAAATAGAAAGCCCAGAGATAAATCCACGCACATATGGACACCTTATCTTCGACAAAGGAGGCAAGAATATACAATGGATTAAAGACAATCTCTTTAACAAGTGGTGCTGGGAAATCTGGTCAACCACTTGTAAAAGAATGAAACTGGACCACTTTCTAACACCATACACAAAAATAAACTCAAAATGGATTAAAGATCTAAACGTAAGACCAGAAACTATAAAACTCCTAGAGGAGAACATAGGCAAAACACTCTCCGACATACATCACAGCAGGATCCTCTATGACCCACCTCCCAGAATATTGGAAATAAAAGCAAAAATAAACAAATGGGACCTAATTAACCTTAAAAGCTTCTGCACATCAAAGGAAACTATTAGCAAGGTGAAAAGACAGCCTTCAGAATGGGAGAAAATAATAGCAAATGAAGCAACCGACAAACAACTAATCTCAAAAATATACAAGCAACTCCTACAGCTCAACTCCAGAAAAATAAACGACCCAATCAAAAAATGGGCCAAAGAACTAAATAGACATTTCTCCAAAAAAGACATACAGATGGCTAACAAACACATGAAAAGATGCTCAACATCACTCATTATCAGAGAAATGCAAATCAAAACCACTATGAGGTACCATTTCACACCAGTCAGAATGGCTGCGATCCAAAAGTCTACAAATAATAAATGCTGGAGAGGGTGTGGAGAAAAGGGAACCCTCTTACACTGTTGGTGGGAATGCAAACTAGTACAGCCACTATGGAGAACAGTGTGGAGATTCCTTAAAAAACTGGAAATAGAACTGCCTTATGACCCAGCAATCCCACTGCTGGGCATACACACTGAGGAAACCAGAAGGGAAAGAGACACGTGTACTCCAATGTTCATCGCAGCACTGTTTATAATAGCCAAGACGTGGAAGCAACCTAGATGTCCATCAGCAGATGAATGGATAAGAAAGCTGTGGTACATATACACAATGGAGTATTACTCAGCCATTAAAAAGAATACATTTGAATCAGTTCTAATGAGGTGGATGAAACTGGAGCCTATTATACAGAGTGAAGTAAGCCAGAAGGAAAAACATAAATACAGTATACTAACGCATATATATGGAATTTAGAAAGATGGTAACAATAACCCGGTGTACGAGACAGCAAAAGAGACACTGATGTATAGAACAGTCTTATGGACTCTGTGGGAGAGGGAGAGGGTGGGAAGATGTGGGAGAATGGCAATGAAACATGTAAAATATCATGTAGGAAACGAGTTGCCAGTCCAGGTTCGATGCATGATGCTGGATGCTTGGGGCTGGTGCACTGGGACGGCCCAGAGGGATGGTATGGGGAGGGAGGAGGGAGGAGGGTTCGGGATGGGGAACACATGTATACCTGTGGCGGATTCATTTTGATATTTGGCAAAACTAATACAATTATGTAAAGTTTAAAAATAAAATAAAATTGGAAGAATAAAAAAAAATAAAAAAAAAAATAAAAAAAAAAAAATTAAAAATAAAACCACCATATGATTCAGCAAATCCACTTCTGGGTATTTATCCAAAGAAAATGAAAACACGAATTCAGAAAGATACATGCACCCCATGTTCACTGCAGAATTATTTATGATAGCCAAGACATGGCAGCAGCACAAGTGTTCATCAGTAAATGAATGGATGAAAAATATGTGGTATATATGTGAATGGAATATTATTTGACCATAAAAGGAATGAAGTATTACCGTTTGTTACAGTGTGGGTGGACCTAGAGTGTATTAAGTGAAATAAGTCTGCAAAGACAAACGCCATATGATTTCACTTGTATGTAGAACCTAAAAAGCAAAACAAGCAAACATAAAACAGAAACAAACTCATAGATACAGAAAACAGGCTAGCATTTCAAAGAGGGGAGGGGTGGTTGTGGGAAATGGTTGAAATAAGTCCAGTTATAAAATAAGTCATGGGGATATAATGTACAGCATAAGGAGCAGTCAATAATATTGTAATAACTTTGGAGACACGGTAATCAGATTTGTTTATGGTGATTATTTCATAATGTGTAAAAATATTAGGTCACTGTATTGTACACCTAAAACTAACATAGTATTGTAAGTCAGTTATACTTCAATTTAAAAAGAGAATTGTATTTGAGATATTACAATAAAATAATGACACCAGTATTATGGAAAATCACTTCTTTGAAAGGAATGTCATCCTCTACATGAAGGGAAACAAGATTATTTCCATATTGTTGCTGTTACCCAAAATATTTTTAATGCTTTTGGAATTGCATTCAGAACCTATTTGATATTCTTTTAAGTGTTGTTTAGAGTGGTTAATAATATTTTTATTTCATCATAGATGCACATGTTTGGACTAGCTAATTCAATTTTGAATTATTTTTTATGCAAATTCAAACGTGTTTTATTTTCATGCTGTAAATCTTATTTCCTGGAGCTACACAAAAATTTTCGCTAATCCTAGTTAACTTTTTAAAATAAATATTTACTTGCACATGTTCATTTTATATACCTGCTTGTATTAATATTTTATTCTCATAATCTGGAAAAAGATTGAATAAATTTTGAATAATGAAATAATCAGGGTTGAAACTAATACTGATATTTTGTGTTAGTATGTACATATATATATATACACATACAGTCATAAGGTTATTTTCAAACTCAAAGGGTGAAAAAATATGGAAAAGCAAAATGTCACTATTTCTTTGTAATTTCAAATCTATTCCTAATCATTCCAAGAGAAATTTTGTTCATGGAAATAACACTTTGATTACCTTTTAAATTTTAACTGGAAGTTTTTTAAACATACACAGTGATTAAAGAGAATATGTGGACATGGTTTTCTTTTTAAGGAAAAAGAACGATTGAAGCAAGAAAAACGTGATGAGAAAAGATTAAATAAAGAACGTAAACTAGAGCAACGAAGATTAGAATTAGAAATGGCAAAGGAACTAAAGAAGCCTAATGAAGACATGTGCTTAGCAGACCAAAAGGTAATGTATCATGTAAACCATTACATTAATAAATTTGAATTTTTCTGTGTTCTCATCTGATTCCTTTGTCAGAGCTGCCATTATGAAAGCATTGTATTTTTAGCTGCTGCTGCTGCTAAGTTGCTTCAGTCATGTCCGACTCTGTGCGACCCCATAGACGGCAGCCCACCAGGCTCCCCCCTTACTGGGATTCTCCAGACAAGAACACAGGAGTGGGTTGCCATTTCCTTCTCCAGTGCCTGAAAGTGAAAAGTGAAAGGCAAGTCGCTCAGTCGTGTCTGACTCTTAGCGACCCCATGGACTACAGCCTACCAGGCTCCTCCGCCCATGGGATTTTCCAGACAAGAGTACTGGAGTGGGGTGCTAGAGCAGTGAATTTCCAAGTCTAGGTCATCTGTCTCTCCTGGATGGCTACAAGTAAACCTTTCTAGAGCTCTGTGCTGATAATGGCAGTTCTTAATATATAAATGGAGCACCACGAACCTTTTTAATATAAGTAATATACTGCAGAAATCTGTAAAAATGAATTATAGAAATAGGATTTCTGTGTTTCATTTGGTCTTTTTGAGGCATTTAAGAACAGAAAGATCCAACTCCTCCCTCAGGCTTCCATAGATATTTAAATAAATTAGGATTTGCAATAAAACCTCTTTCAGTGCTTTAGTGGTGGTAGCTAACTGTTGAGTGTGTTTAGTTCGTGCCAGGCACAGTGCTAAGTGCTTGAAATGAATTTTCTCATTTGGTCCTCCCCGCAATCCTGTGGAACTGATATTTTTGCCCATTTACAGATGTGAAAACTTGAAACACAGACAGGTTAAGGAACTTGCCTGAGATTATGCAACTTACAAGTAGCAACTTGGATTCAGGCTTCATTTTGTTAAGCTCCAGAGCCCATACTCTTTATGATCCTGAAAGCCAAGAAGTGTGTCCTGTCAGAGTACCTCAGGTGTATTTTCTCTTCCATCATGCTTCACAGATTTGTAATATTGCTAAAATACATAAAAGTAGCAACTTGGAAAGAGCAGAAGCATAGTAACAGCTGGTATGATTTCACATACTAATGAGTAGAAGTCAATTATGTTTGGCTATAGTTAAGATAGTATTCCTGGAAAATTGTGTCAGCGCATATCATATCTATAATAGTGTCTCAATGATACAATAGTTATA
Organism: Bos javanicus; assembly: GCF_032452875.1. NCBI lineage: Eukaryota > Metazoa > Chordata > Mammalia > Artiodactyla > Bovidae > Bos > Bos javanicus. The sequence goes on from NC_083869.1 coordinate 37,081,173, forward strand.
CTTGGTCAGTAGCATCTATATTTACTCATATGCCATATAACATACAGATAATGATTATCTCTATTTTTGCAAGCTCTTTTATAAAGTGCTTAAAGCAAACTTCTGGTGTTGCTGTTTGTAGCCAGCCAGGTTCCTCTGTCCATGGTATTTCCTAGGCAAGAATACTAGAAAAGGTTACCATTTCCTTCTGCAGAGGATCTTTCTGACCCAGGTATCAAACCCATGTTTTCTGCATTGGCAGGCAGATTATTTACTGCTGAGGCAACAGGGAAGCCCAAACTTCTAGTAGTCAAGTGGAAAATTAAATTTATTAATATTCTATTTACTTACCTAGCATCAGGTCAGATCAGATCAGTCGCTCAGTCGTGTCTGACTCTTTGCGACCCCATGAATCGCAGCATGCCAGGCCTCCCTGTCCATCACCAACTCCCGGAGTTCACTCAGACTCACGTCCATCGAGTCAGTGATGCCATCCAGCCATCTCATCCTCTGTCGTCCCCTTCTCCTCCTGCCCCCAATCCCTCCCAGCATCAGAGTCTTTTCCAGTGAGTCAACTCTTCGCATGAGGTGGCCAAAGTACTGGAGTTTCAGCTTTAGCATCATTCCTTCCAAAGAAATCCCAGGGCTGATCTCCTTCAGAATGGACTGGTTGGATCTCCTTGCAGTCCAAGGGACTCTCAAGAGTCTTCTCCAACACCACAGTTCAAAAGCATCAATTCTTTGGCGCTCAGCCTTCTTCACAGTCCAACTCTCACATCCATAAATGACCACGGGAAAAACCATAGCCTTGACTAGACAAACCTTTGTTGGCAAAGTAATGTCTCTGCTTTTGAATATGCTATCTAGGTTGGTCATAACTTTCCTTCCAAGGAGTAAGCGTCTTTTAATTTCATGGCTGCAGTCACCATCTGTAGTGATTTTGGAGCCCAGAAATGCTTTTAAATAAAGATGAAAGTATGCACATGTTGGTAAATCACTTCAGACTCTTTGCAACCCTAGAAACTATAGCCCGCCAGGCTCCTCTGTCCATGGGATTCTCCAGGCAAGAATACTGGAGTGGGTTGCCATGCCCTTCTTAAGGGGATCTTCCTGACCCAGGAATTGAATCTGGGTCTCCTGCATTGCAGGCAGATTCTTTACAGTCTGAGTCAGCAGGGAAGCAGCCTGTATATAACCTAGTTTTAGTCAACTGGATGTTTAAAATTTCCTAAGCACAGAATAGGTATAGTGGTTAGTTAACATGTTTTAATAAGCTCATACTGAGCAATTTTCTTGAATCCTAATAAACTATTTTCTTGCTAATCCTTAATGATCTTTTTAAATCCTAAATTATCGTAAATAAACTTTTATTTTCATTTAAGTCCATATGCACGCATATAAAATATTTGTAAGTCCATTTTAAGACTTAGGCTTCCCTGATAGCTCAGTTGGTAAAGAATCCGCCTGCAATGCAGGACACCCAGTTTGATTCCTGGGTCGGGAAAATCCACTGGAGAAAGGATAGGCTACCCATTCCAGTATTCTTGAGCTTGTGGCTCAGCTGGTAAAGAATCCGCCTGCATTGTGGGAGACGTGGGTTCGATCCCTGGGTTGTGAAGATCCCCTGGAGGAGGGAAAGGCTACCACTCCAGTATCCTGGCCTGGAGAATTCGATGGACTGTATAGTCCATGGGGTCTCAAAGAGTCGGACATGACTGAGTGACTTGCACTTTAAGACTTACTTTGGTTGGTTTTGCTTTATAAATTTTTAGAATCATGTGAAACTATGTATGTCTGATATGATTCAGGAAAAAAGAAGACAGAATTAAATGGTTTTCACATGTAACAAAAGGTTTGTATTATGTCAGCAGTTATCCATAGTTAGTGTTTCTACACACTATTAGTGGAAGAAGTCTTTAGTTCGTTATTACACCAAGTGCAGAGTAGAGGACACATTTTTGTGTTCAAGGTCCAATTCAGATAAATAGAAATGTTTATAAGCCACATTTTTCCCAATCATAACTGAAAGTATATTTATTGAATCATATTCATGGATGAAAATGTTTTTAGATTACTTATTTATTTAATTTTTAAAATGTCCATGAAAGCTGAAAATATAATTTAGTCATTAAAATGTTAATATGTGAGCATATTTGAGAAATAGCAGAAGAAACAGCTCTCTCATTTTGATAGTGAATCAATGTTTCACTATATACAGGAAACCTCAAGACTGACAGTTGCACTCTAACTGGCTTCTTGACAGGGTCGTAGGTTCTTGTCATGTGGACCTAGTTTATCTACATTCTTTAGCCAAAGATGGTATCTCTCTCTCCAAGCATACAAGCCACAGATCTGTACACGGTTAGTTTCTGAGCTCCCCAAAAGTGTGAATTATAAATCAGTCTACATCATTAGAAGAAAGTGTTGCGTGTGCCCTACTAAGTTGTTCCATGGTAAAGTAATCATGAGATACTTATTTCTTATGTTATTTAATTTTTCCTCCAGTTATGTAACCTGTGTTTTGTCAATATGTAAGTTAAAATTAGTGTTCTGTTTTGTAGAGATCTAAGGTCATGTTGATTTCAACCAAAATTTATTAATGGTTACTTGTGTTCACGATTTTATGATTACATAAAGAATCTACCTGCAGTGCAGGAGACCTGGATTCAGTTCCTGAGTTGGGAAGATCCCCTGGAGAAGGGAAAAGCTACCCACTCCAGCATTCTGACCTGGAGAATTCCGTGAACTGTATAGTCCACGATGTCGCAAAGAGCTGGACACGACTAAGTGACTTTTGCTTTCACCAGGAAGTTATAGAAATGCCCTCATGGAATTTACAATCTAGAGGGAAAAACCACTGGTATAAGGCAAGATAAAAATAACAACTTACCTTACTTCAGAAGGTATAAAATCATGGCTTTTAAAATTATTTTTTCTTTCTTTTCTTTTATTTTCAGCCTTTGCCAGAGTTGCCTCGTATTCCAGGACTTGTTCTCTCTGGAAGTACATTTTCAGACTGTCTCATGGTGGTGCAGTTCTTACGAAACTTTGGTAAAGTTTTGGGCTTTGATGTGAATATTGATGTTCCAAACCTGAGTGTTCTTCAAGAGGGATTGCTAAATATAGGGGACAGCATGGGTGAAGTACAAGACTTGCTTGTGAGGCTCCTCTCAGCTGCTGTATGTGATCCAGGTCTAATTACAGGATACAAGGTAAAAAAAAACAAAATACATCTTTTTAATTTGTACTATCAGTGCATTAATAGCTGGCTTTAGCATGTTAGCAGAAGATTGTATAGACTTACTCAATTTTTTCTACATAGCTTCTCATGAAGTTAAAGGTAGATTTGCTTCAGTTACAGTTGGTACAAACTTAGAAAAACTTGGTTCATAAAGCCTAAGGAATGTAAATCATTCTCAAATTACTTTTATTTTCCTTTAGCTTTTGGCAAAAGCCAAACTTACTTAAGAAATTCCCAAGTAATATTTAGCAAAACAGAAAATTCAAAATTTGTAAAGAAGTTAGAACTTACGTGTGTCCTCTGAAAGTATACTGTGTTCTCTTTGAAATTGTGAATAACTGAGGCTAATCAAGACCCCTGTAGAACAGCATGTTAAGACTCTATATTGCTATGTGGATACTCAATAAGTTCAAATTTATCTTAATTCCAATTAAGATACACATTTCAGTCAGTTTTACTCTAGATAATATTGTAGAGAGAGAAGTTTCCAGATATACCTGTTACTTTTTCCTCCATCTCCCTATTCATTCAGCATACCAGGCAATAAAATCCATGACACTGTAGAACCAGAAAATACAATAATAATAGTACTTTTCAACCCCTCCCCCACCACTACTGATGGATATAGCCTGTAAAACCTTCAGATAGTTTCTGTGGTCAAAGAAGGTATGAATTTTTAACCACAAATTTACATACTCTTCTCCACACCTAACTTTTAGCCAAGTTTGAAGAAGGAATGGAAAAATTACAAGTACTTGAAAGCTTGTCCGATCATCCGTTGACTGTTTTTATCTCCATTTCATCATAAATGTGAATAAAGCCCTTGTCAGTAATATCTAAATCATATAATACCAATATTTAAAAGTCTTACTGTTTATATTTTATGAGTCAGTATCAGTCCTTATACTGATAAAAATGCCAAACTTTTGTAGGCCAAAACAGCTCTTGGAGAACATTTGCTGAATGTTGGTGTGAATCGAGACAATGTTTCCGAGATTTTGCAGATTTTTATGGAAGCACACTGTGGACAGACTGAACTTACTGAAAGCCTGAAGACTAAAGCTTTTCAGGCTCACACTCCAGCACAGAAAGCCTCAGTTCTGGCTTTCCTGATCAATGAACTGGCATGCAGCAAGAGTGTGGTGAGGTAAGCACATGTCTGGACTTTTCTGGTGATTATTTTCTGTTTTAAATTTGTCTAGTCACAAAGTAGTACAAATTGCTTATAGAAAATTTGAAAGTAACAGATTACGACAAAGAAAAAAATTAAAATTACACTAATCTCACCATTCAGAGATGACAAATGGTATTTTAATGTATTTCTTTTCAGGCTGTTAAAAAGAAATTTTGAATCATACTGTGTATAGTCCTTGTAACACTTCTTGTTTATTTGGTAATTTTGTTATTTATTTGTATACTGAAATGTGAACAGTTTTTTGTTGCTATGACTCTAGAATCCAGTACTGTTGTAAGAACTCAGAATTTTTCTTTTATCTTTGGTAGCAGATGAGTACCTCATTTTTTGCTAGAAGCCATTTGTAGAATTATCCATCTACTTTTTATCATGTGCTGACACAATCTTAATATTATTTATTTATTGCATGTTAGTTTGCAGTTTTTTAAAAAGTACTTAATCTCATTTAAGAGTCAAAGTAAGTTCTCCACTATAATGTTTGAAGATTTGGTGAACAAATTCCTCATTCATCTTGTTCTTGCTATTCATTATGTTACAGATTTTAATTATGTAACTTTTATTCCTTTACGTTTCTAGGGAAAGAATCAATCCAAATATTTCAGAGCCATGTGTTTCTACCATTGCTGGACGTTTTAAGTTTTCTGTACATCTCTTAGCTATGTATTAGTATAATTTTTCATTTGTTTTTGCTATTCATTGGCAGTCATCATTTGTACTTAGCAAAAATCTGCGTCATTTTATTTACCAAATTAATGTATTGCATTATGTATTAATTTATGTCTTCTAATAAACTTTTGCATTGGCAGTGAAATCGACAAGAACATTGATTATATGTCAAACTTAAGGAGAGATAAATGGGTGGTAGAAGGTAAACTCCGCAAGTAAGTCCTATTTTATTAAAACTAATATACTGTTTTCCTTCTTCACAAATTTCTGAATAAAGCATACTAAGTGAAAATATGGAATTTAAACTTTATCTTGTCTAAAAATTAGAAAAGGCAAAGTTTAATTAAGCTGAGATATAAAATTAATAAAACTCAGAGGCAGAGTTTTCAGTGGACAAAAGCTATATTGAGATTCATTGAACTCACATGCTTCAAAGTTAAAAGAAAGTCAATTTATCTTTCTTTCAAAGAAGTCAAGCAATCATATATTCAAAGATTGTTGTTTCTATCAGGTTACTTTTGTCATAAATAGAATCTGTTTGGATTCTACCATATTTTTCCTTAATTGCTTTCTAATTACAGTTTGCTTTTACAGAGAGTCTAACATATCCAAATATATTCAGCATTAAAACTCAATTAGCTTCCTGCTAGGAAATATAATGCTGAAATTATTCAACTTCCATGTTAAGAGGATAGTTTCTTTGCAGTGACTTGAATTGAAATTTACTCAGTCAGATAGGATCAAGAACTATCACTTGGCTGTTCCTGAGTTAATCTCAGTTTTCTGTGTTTTTAAAAAAATGTATTCTAATTCCAAAGAGATAGACAGTATAATTCTTAAAAGTTAACATATTTTATAATTTCTGTGAACATATTTCTTCCAATTTTTATTGTCATTGATATATTGGTTACTTTGAGAGAAATAACCACATGCTTAAAATTCATAGTATGATATTTAAAAAGTACAGAGGGAAGCCTTTTCTTCTGTATCATTTTTTTTTTCCTATTTAAAGGCTCAGAATCATTCACGCTAAGAAAACAGGCAAAAGAGACACTGCCGGTGGCATTGATCTTGGAGAAGAACAGCATCCACTGGGCACACCCACTCCAGGACGCAAAAGGAGAAGGAAGGGAGGAGACAGTGACTATGATGATGATGATGACGATGATAGTGATGACCAAGCTGATGAAGATGATGAAGATGAAGAAGATAAAGAAGACAAAAAAGGAAAGAAGACTGAGATCTGTGAAGATGAGGTAATAAAATTTAGACTTGACTAATACTGTATGAAATATTGAAAATAATACAGAATTTGAAGTCAAATGGATTTGGATTTGAATTCCATGGTGACACTCAACACAGTTTATTCATCTGAAAATTAAATATAATATTCACTTCAAGGTTTTTTGTGATGCTTAGGTAAATATTGAATAGAACCTCTGCGCATAGAAGGTACTTATGTTGAACAAAAGAAGTTAAATTTTTCTGTTTGTATAATAACTTGAGAGTTCACCAAAGAACTATTCATATTCTTAATTTTAGGTATTTTGTAAATTCTATTAACATGATATCTTATGTTTATTTTGTACAGTACTTAATGCCTTCACAGTGTTGTCAGGTGTAGTGAAACTGATACATTTCTCAGATCCTAGTTTATTGAGTACATGGCTCTAGGCACTTTTTTTAACTTTTACTTTTATTGCAATACAGTTGATTTACAATGTTGTGTTAGTTTCAGGTGTATAGCAAAATGAATCAGTTATACATATACATATATTCACACATCTTTAAGATTCTTTTTCTATATAGGCCATTATAGAGTATTGAGTAGAGTTCCCTATGCTATTCAGCGGGTTCTTATTAGTCATCTGTTTACACATTGTAGTGTGTATATGTCAGTCCCAGTCTCCCACTTTATCTCTCCTTCTTCCCTTATCCCCTAGTAACCATACATTTGTTTTCTGCATTAACTCTACTTATTTTTCTTTTTTAAGATTGTTTTCTCCGTGTAGACCATAATCAAAGATGAACAAAGCACTGAAACTCTCCTTTCAATTTACAGTTTCAGAGAAAGACTTAGAATAAGAAAAAATAATGTGTTAAATGTTAACTGCTTTGCTAGCAGTATTTACAATGTATTAGGCGGGAGAAGGTGACGGCACCCCACTCCAGTACTCTTGCCTGGAAAATCCCATGGATAGAGGAGCCTGGTGGGCTGCAGTCCATGGGGTCATGAGGAGTCGGACATGACTGAGCGACTTCACTTTCCCTTTTTCACTTTACTGCATTGGAGAAGGAAATGGCAATCCACTCCAGTATTCTTGCCTGGAGAATCCCAGGGATGGGGGAGCCTGGTGGGCTGCCGTCTATGGGGCCGCACAGAGTCGGACACGACTGAAGTGACTTAGCAGCAGCAGCAGGCGGGTACAAAAGAAGGACATTGAATCTTTCTGAGGAATAAATGATCACAAAGGCTTTCTGAACTCATTAGCTGAGGCTACAAGCTGGGCTGAATGTTAACCTATAGAGAATCCAGGAATCCATGGAAAAATCTTCCAAGCAGAGAGAATAGCATGAGTAAGGACTCAGAAGCCTTGAAACCATGATGTGCTTTACAGGCCCTATAAGTGCTTCAGTAATACTAGATAGCCTCATGTACAACAACTGTGAACTAGGATTTTATAGTTTTATGGTGATAGGAAGCCATTGAAGGGTTATAACTGATGGAAGGACCTGGTCAGACTCGATTTTTCAGTGGCTCTCTATGTCAACTCTGTGGAAAATAGATTTGGCTAGCGCAAGATCAGAAGTGGGAAGATGAGTCAGGAGAGACTGCTCTGGTTTAGGTGAATTGTGATAGGTCTGAAAATAGACCAATGGAAGGAAAAGACTCAATAAATACTGAGGAAAAATGAATAGTCTTTGAAAATGGATTGTGTAGGTTGATGGAGGGAGAGATAGGATTGATTCCAGTTTTCTGGTGAGGGACTACCTGCTTTTGTTGCCACTACCTGATCTAAAGAATTCAGGAGGGACATCATCCCTGGTGGCATGATGGGTGAGAATCCATGTGCAAATGCAGGAGACCTGTGTTCCATCACTGGTCCAAGAAGATTCCACATGTTGCAGAGCCACTAAGCCCACGTGCCACAACTACTGAGCCCACGTGCTGCAATTACTGAAGCCCGTGTGCCTAGATCTTGTGCTGTGCAACAAGAGAGACCACTACAATGAGAAGCCTGTGCACCGCAATGAAAAGTAACCCCTGCTCCCCGCAACTAGAGGAAGCCCACACAAAGCAATGAAGACCCAGTGCAGCCAAAAATAAATAAATAAATAAAGCTTTAAGAAAAACAAAACAAAAGATTGCATCGCCATTAAAAAAAAAGAAGAATCGAGAAGCAGCAGAGTAAAATAGATGACAGCCGAGTAGGGGAATATAGAACAAATATCTGAAGTTAGGAAATGATACTAGGTTTTATTTTGAACATGTTGAATTTGAGGTGTCTGAGCAGTTTAGCAGTCAGTTGGATTTAAAAACCCAAAGCCTGGAGAAGAGTTCGGTCTTGAAAATGTAGATCTGGAGGTTATTAGTACATAGACAATAGTTTAAATAATGAGTTGGCTTAGTTTGCACAGGAGAATTGGTTTATTAGTGAGAGTAGTAAACTGAGATTGGAACCTCAGGGAATGTCAGTGTTTAAGAACAGCCTTCAGGACTTCTTGCTGAAGAATGAACAAAGGTAGAAAATTTCTGTAGTGGGTCAGGGATTGCCAAGACCAAGACCGCCTCCAAAGCCAGTGACTCACTAGGATGACTCACAGAACTCAGCTTCTGGTCATGCTATGGCTATAAGTTATTGCAGCAAAAGGAAAAACAAAGCAAAACCATTAAAGAGAAATGGCATATGGGTCAATATCCAGGGGAAATCAGTCCCAGCTTTCAAGAATCTTTTCCCAGTAGAGTCACAAAGGATGGGCTTAATTCTCCTAGCAGTGTGCTGTGACATTTAAATTGTGCCGCAGCTGAAATGTTGTGTTCTAAGAAAGTTCAATAGAGACTGTGCCCAAAGTTTTATACAGGGATGACCACATAGGTACCCTCTGCATAGAAGGTGCCAAAACTCCAGCCTCCCCCCACTCCAAAAAAGAGTAGGTGTTTGGTATAAACCACATTGTTAGCGCAGTTTAGGTCCAGCAAGCTATTCTTGTCACTCTGGGTTGGGGAACCCTCCAAAATTCAGATTCCCAGATGCTAGCCAAGGGTCAGCTTTGTAAGCCAACCTTTCAAAAACCTACAATGTTAACTCTTTCCCACCCATGTAATAATAATAAGAATCAAGAAAATTAAACATTTTTAAAAAGAGGGAGTTATAAACAGTGTTAATGGAGGGTTTCCCTGATGGCTCAGTGGTAAAGAATCTGTGTGCCAATGCCGGAGACACGGGTTCAATCCCTGATCTGGGAAGATTCCACATGCTGCAGGGCAACTAAGCCTGTGCAACACAACTACTGTGCCTGTGCTCCAGAGCCCGCGAGCCACAACTCCTGAGCCCGTATGCTCTTGAGCTCATGCTCTGCAACAAGGGAAGCCACTGCAATGAGAAGTCCGCACCCTACAACTAGACAGTAAGCCCTGCTCCTCACAACTATAGAAGAGCCCACGCAGCAGCAAAGACCCAGGACAGCCAAAAATAAATAAATAAATCCAATTATTTACAAAAAAATGTTAAAGGAGCAGGAGTGTAATGTGAGGAGGACTGAATGTGTTTGTTGTATTCGCCATCACAGAGGTGTTTGGTAACCAATGCCAGCACCATTTCTTTAGAGAGGTGAGAGCCAAAGCAAGGCTAGAATTGTTTGAAAACAATGAAAAGTGAGAAGGTGAAGATGATTGTCTCAAGCATTATACCTCAAAAGAAAGGGTAGTTCCTAGAGGAGGACAAAGACCAGGGATTTTTCAGATGCAGAAGATTTGAGACTATTTTTGGTTGACGGGAGAGTCAGTAAAATGAGAGATAAGTGTGGAAGATTAAAGAGATAAAAGAGAATAATTAATAGTATAAGGTCCCTAGAGATATTGGAGAGATTCAGTTAAGGTAAAGATACGGGCGGTGGAGGGGGGGCTAGCTTTGAAGAGTAGGCTAAAGGGAAGAAGGCAAGGTAATGGAGGAGTGTTTTTAAGGAAAGCGATCATAAGCCACGGAAATGGACTTGTATAAAAAGAAGATAAAGGTTGATGTTTACCTTTTACAAGAAAAGAATGCTAGAAATATTGATAGGGTTGAAGAAATGGCATTCAAAAAACAATATACAGCCAGCCATTCTGCCTTCAATGCCAGGATTATTTAGTGAAGGAAGTCTAGGAAAAACGTTTCCTTTCTTGTATCAACTCCATATTTCTGGAGAAATAAAGCTTAGAAGGATGGATTATTGATATATTATGTGAAAATAATATCTGAACAAGACCAATGATGTTACTAAATCAAATTTTTACTTAATCTGGATAACAGTATAATTTATAAAATCATGTGCTATACAATTCTTTTAAGTAAAAAATAGCATAAATGCAAAATGTTTTCGTAAATTACATATTTTAAACCAGAATGATTTGCTAGAGTGAGCCTTACTTATTTTAAGAGTAGCAGGCTGAAAAGGAGACTACTGTGAGATTCCTTACAGGAATTACTTCATAATGTTGTACTTCTGAAATCACTTGATCAAATACTCTCATGCTGTGACAAAAGGGTATATAATTTGGGTTTCAGAACTGTAATTACCCAAAGATACTATTTATAACCAGTCTGCTTCCTTTGGCAAGTGGAGCTGTTTAGCAGAAATTAAACTTTTTTGATCAATATTAACCACCTTTTAAAAAAACAGAATTAGCATACCTTTTCAGCACTTAATATTATAATTTTTTTTAAGTATTAGCTCTCATAAATGTGACAACTTTGTGTTCGGGTATCAGTGTATTCTAGTGGATAGTCACCCATTAAACTAGAATTTATTTACAGAAATTGTCTTTCGCTTGGCATTTTTCACATGGAGAATTAACAAACTCTAAATTGTTTTCTTTAAGGGAAATAAAAGAACTATTAAAAATTAGTATTAATGATTTAAAAATCATTATTCACATTTTAAGACTGGATGTGTCATTTTAAAGTAGTATTTTATTTTTATGAACTTTGAATTATAGAGTTAATTAGATTGATCAAAATCCTGGCAAATGTGTATCTTGTCATTAATGTGAGAAAACAGTTTAAAAGTGTTTTAAAGTAAGGAATATTTTAGGATCTAAGAGACCAAAGAAACATTTCTTTTACATGATTTGAGAGTTTTTCTTTATAATAAAGAATTTGTAGCCACTTACCAATTTCCTAATAAAACTAAAGGTTAACTTTTTAAAGAACCTTATTGATTGATTTTCCTCCAAAAATAGGTTTGGCTTCTTGATTAAGTATAGGTGGTGTCAGTTGTTATACCACATAAAGGACTAATTGCAGGAACCTTTCCAGTGAGACCCATGCCATTCCTTTCAATTAGAACCGGCGTCTGGTATCTAATGCCTGATGATCTGAGGTGGAGCTGATTTAATAATAATAGAAATAAAGTGTCCAATAAATGTAATAAGCTTGAATCATCCCAAAATCATCCCCCCTCCAAGTCTGTGGAAAATTGTCTTCCACGTAGCCGGTCCCTGGTGCCAAAAAGGTTGGGGACCACTGAATTAGAAGATACTGCTCTTTAAGTCACAGCCCTTTGTCTTAAGGGTGATTCCCTCCTTTTTCACTCTTTATTCCTTCAACATATCAACTCTCCCTAATCCTTAGGTTTGCGTTGAGATCTTTGTGAACTTTAACCTCACAAGGTGGTGTGTAGGAGGTTATGTGGACAATTAAACTTTGACATATAGGGACATATAACAGCCTTCTCTTTTGATTGGGGAAGCATGGCAGGCATAGATTCTGTATTCTTAATTTTGTTGTTATTGCCTTTCTCTCTGGCTTTTCAGATTCTTCATATCTCTAAAAAGTATGAGGACTATTAACCAAAACTCCTTTAAATAAAACTTTAGTAGATATTTTACTTCTTTTTTTGGTAAGAAAAGTCTTAGAAATGGTAGTTAGTTAATCTAATACATAGTTACTTTGACATCTTATTTCAAATATTTGTTGATTGAATTGTTTTCTATATAAGCAAATTGTCAAACGTTTATCCTGCTGGTCAAAAGATCACTACATAGTCATAGAGCTATTGAGTATCTATTTAATTAAAGAGTCAAGATTTAAGGATCATTAGGCCTATTCTCTTATAAATAGAAATGATGTTATTATTACCATAAATAATATGCCTAAATGCCTTTGGAAATCGGGTCTCATAAATTTGGGTAAAGCATAGATAGCTAATGGTAAAACTATTGAAGTTTTCCTTTCCCTTCCTTTTATTGGGGAAATAACTATACTGGTTTAGAAATATCTGTTTGTGAGAATGATTGGTGGCATTATGACTTTTAAAAAAGCCTTATTAAAAGTAAACACCAAAACAAGTGCTTATATTTTTTAAACCTGAGATGTACCTGCAGTTTCTCATTAAAGTACATCTTTCAGAAAGAAAGAAAATAACCTTATTTATATGTTATGTACCAGAAAATTTGCTAGTTGCTTTCAGATCTGTTCTTTGTTGCTGTTGTTTAGTCGCTAAGTCATGTCCAGCTCTTTCATGACCCCTTGGGCTGTAACCTGCCAGGCTCCTCTGTCTGTGAGATTTTTTCCTGGCAAGAATACTGGAGTGAGTTGCCAGTTTCCTTCTCCAGGCGATCTTCCCAACCCAGGGATCAAACCTGCGTCTCCTGCTTGGCAGGCAGATTCTTTACCACTGAGCCACCTGGGAAGCCCCAGAACTGTTCTTAGTCCTCACAAAAGTCCCATGTTACAGATAATGTCATCACCAATTTACAGATTAGGAAAAAGTTTTGGGAGAGTTAAATGATTTGCCTATATATGTAGCCCACGCTGCAGCTGAGGTCCAATGAAGTACATAAGGACTTCCTGGTGGCTCAGACGATAAAGTGTCTACCTACAATGTGGGAGACCCAGGTTCAGTCCCTGGGTCGGGAAGATCTCCTGGAGACGGAAATGGCAACCCACTCCAGTAGTCTTGCCTGGAAAATCCCATGGACAGAGGAGCCTGGTAGGCTATAGTCCGTGGGGTTGCAAAGAGTTGCACACGACTGAGCGACTTCACTTTCACTTGAAGTATATATACCTTATATTAATTCATGCTTTCCCTCTAAAACATATACTTTGGGTGTTGCTCTCCCATATTCATTTTTTAGAATGAAAAATTTTATATAATTGCAAAATTTCTACTTATGAAATTAGTACCATTTATAGAAGAGATTATTCTTCTAAAAGTTCAATGTGTTCAGAGTACAACTTACTCTTTTTTGCTGTAAAATGACTCTTTCAGTTAATAGTACCAGTATTTTTGCAGTTTCCCAGATTTAAAACCTTAATATCATAGTTTACTCCTTCCTTCATCTCCTTCACCCCTTTCTGCCTCACAGGCATGAGTTGCCAGAATTTAATAGTTCTAACTATATAATATCTCTTACATCCATTTCCTTTTCTCCTTTTCTATTCCTTTTATCCTAGTAAGACCCACATCCTCTTTTCCTCTTGAATCACTGAAACTATCTACTAACTAGATTTGCTAGTTGTAGTCCTTTCCCTGATCCAGGCCATCTTACAACTATTACCATACTAATCTTTGTAAAGCATAGTTCTGATATGTAGTCTCCCTCAAAGGATCATATTATTGTCCATTGCCAAGCGTTTACAGCTCTAGACAGTGTAGCCCCAAAGTCATCTTTGCCTCATCTTCCTCCTTATCTCTTCATGTCAAACTCTCCATGTCCTCTTTTCTCTGATGAATCAGTGCCTAACAAAGCTAAAACACAACTTCTTCCATATAGCCTTCCTTGGTATAGGTTCCCATTAGAAGTAATCTCACCCTTCCCTGAGCTCCATGACTCTTAATCTCTACCTCTCTTGAGGTTCATAGAGCTTTCTGCTGTTTGGCAGTTTTTATTTATTAGCGTAATGTTTTATGTGTCTCCCTACCAGGTTAATGCTTTATCTAGAGCAAGAACTGAGTCTGTCCTTGTACTTTGCATATAGGAGGCTTTCACTAAATATTTGCTGATTGACTAAATAAATCTTAAAAATGTAAATGATACTGTATTTTGTTATGTATAGGATGAAGGTGACCAAGCAGCAAGTGTGGAAGAGCTAGAAAAACAGATTGAAAAACTGAGTAAAGTAAGCATTTTTCAGATTTTTTTTTTTGGCAGCACTTCAAAAATCCACCTTGTATGGAATTAGTTTTTCTGGCTGCTAAATAAAAACAAGCTTTTTGTAACTAATTAAACTGAGATTTAGAAACATTCTTACAGTTATACCTTAAAAAATTAACGCCAAGGTTAAAAACCTGTCTTTTAAGGCATGGTACTAAACTTAACCAGGGCCTATATTCTTCAGCTCTTCTTTTAAATACAAAATACCAACAATTACATGGTTTTATATCTTGGAATTAATTACTTCTAAAATTCAGTCGAACTTTATAGTAATAGTTTCTGCATCTTATGGTTTTATTTTATATTAGTATGTTTGTAGATTTTATTTGCATTAGATTTATACACTATACATATTTATGAATTTCTCATTAAAAATTGAATTTCAGTAGCATCAGTAAAGTTTTAGATGAACTTTCTGTTAAAAAAAAATGAGGTTTTAAAAATATTATGAGACTGATATTATGATATACCTGTATATTATATCCATGGGGATATATATTACAAATTTATCGCCAAATTTAGTCATATGTTACCTAGGTTTATAGCATGAATATAAAAATAGGCAAATACAGGTCTGGTCAATTATGTATATGAATATTATTTGTTATATATTGTAATAAGTAGAATTAAGCCAAAGTTCAGTGAAATACTTGATCACATTGCATTGTTCACTATCAAGTGTAAGACATGCTTTACTGGATGACACTTGATAAAATAAAACTTATCTTTTCAATCCATGACAACAAAAATATTCCTCTTACCCTCAAAGTGATTTCTGTTGTTACAAGTGTTACTGAAATTGAAGTCAGGAATGTAATATTTAACTCTTTTTGCTCTCTTTACTCACTAGTGAAAATTATCTGATTTTATTTATCTGCCTTTATTGAAGGCATAAGAGTGTAAAGTCACTTACATATTAATTTTTACAGCACTTGACACTCAGAGCTTAATTTTATGCATCATTTTTTAACAGCAACAGAGTCAGTACAGAAGGAAGCTCTTTGACGCTTCTCACTCTTTACGTTCGATGATGTTTGGCCAGGATCGTTACAGACGCCGGTACTGGATTCTTCCCCAGTGTGGGGGGATTTTTGTAGAAGGCATGGAGAGTGGTGAAGGTAGGAACTATTAATCTGTTACAAAGTAATATGAACTATATTTTTTAAAACCCTGTTACTCCTCCAATATGTTTTGTGCTTCCAGAATCAAATTTCCTTTATGGATAAACCTTGTAAAACCTTGATTCCCATTCCTTTTGAATTTGTAATGCCCCTTGCTCTGATAAATATTCCTTCTCTCTCCATGATTTTTTTCTGCCACTCTCTGACAGCAAACATAAACTGTTCTTTTTCCTATTTAGTGAACAAAGATCTTCTGCTATATTATCCCTTATAACTGCTGCTTCACTTCTCTTCCTTTCCATTGTCAAGTTTTCCAACTTGTGGTTTATTCTTTAACTTTTGCAGCAAGTATCCATCCTGACAGTATCCTGGAGGTAACTTGTTTCAATCTAAGACCCTTATCCATCGTCACTCATCTTAAAATCTTGTTCATATTTGAAACCTGTGGTCATCTCCTCCTCCATGAAGTTTCCTTACTTGAGTTTCATATTACCACCCAATCCTACAGTCTACCTTTGAACTATATTTTTGGCTGGCTCCATTCCTGTTTCATTAACTAGCATGTAATAGAATGTATATATTTTCTCAATAAACCATCTGAATTTAACTCTTCAGAACTTTGGATGGTTCCAAATACTTAAATTCTGATGGGGCCAAAAGTGTTATGTCAGTGTTTATAGGTTCTGGGATATAGCTATTGCCCGTGGTGGCACATGGACGCAAAAAACTCCTTTCAACACAGTTTTTTAAAAATTCCTAGTATATGCCAGGCATTTCTAGGTACTGCAGGAGGTTGAAAGATATATAAAGCGTAATCCATACCACACAGAAATTTAACAATCCTTTGAAGAGAGGGGATTGATTAATACATAGACATCTAGATCTAGAACACAAATCATATAAAGCAGTTGTTTTTAACTTTTTGTTTTTAGCAATGGAACTACACTTTTTTTAAAAGGGTGGGAATGCAAGTTGACACAGCCACTATGGAGAACAGTTTGGAGGTTTGGAGATTCCTTTAAAAACTAGGAATAAAAGTACCGTATGACCCAATAGTTACACTCCTGGACATATATCCGAGGAAACCAAAATTGAAAAACACATGTACTCAAATGTTTATCACGGGTAGCTAGGACATGAAAGCAATCTAGATGTCCATTAACAGATGAATGGATAAGGAAGTTGTGGTACATATACACAATGGAATATTAACCATGAAAAGGAACACATTTGACTCAGTTCTAATGAGGGGGGTAGATGAACCTACAGCCTATTACGCAGGGTGAAGTAAGTTAGAAAGAGCAAGACAGATACCATATATTAATGCATATATATGGAATCTAGAAAGATGGTAATTATGAACCTACTGCAGGGCAGCAATAGAGACGTGGAGCTTCCCTGGTAGCTCAGCTGGTAAAGAATCATAGAGAACAGACTCATAGAGAAGGACATGGGGGGTGGGGGGAGGAGTGGAGAACAAATGCAAAGAGTAGCATTAAAACATATATATTACTAAAAATATATATATATGTTACTATATGTCAAAATTTGGGGGCTCCAAAATCACTGCAGATGGTGACTGCAGCCATGAAATTAAAGGGTGCTTGCTCCTTGGAAGAAAGGTTATGACCAATCTAGACAGCATATGAAAAAGCAGAGACATTACTTTGCCAACAAAGGTTTATCTAGTCAAAGCTATGGTTTTTCCAGTAGTCATGTATGGATGTGAGAGTTGGAGTATAAAGAAAGCTTAGCACTGAAGAATTGATGCTTTAGAACTGTGGTGTTGGAGAACACTCTTGAGAGTCCCTTGGACTGCAAGGAGATCCAACCAGTCCATCCTAAAGGAGATCAGTCCTGAATATTCATTGAAAGAACTGATGCTGAAGCTGAAATTCCAATACTTTGGCCACCTGATGTGAAGAAGTGACTCATTTGAAAAGACCCTGATGGTGGGAAAGATTGAAGGTGGGAGGAGAAGGGGATGACAGAGGATGAGATGGTTGCGTGGCATCACCAACTTAATGGACATGAGTTTGAGTAAACTCCGGTAGTTGGTGATGGACAGGGAGGCCTGGCGTGCTGCAGTTCATGGGGTCACAAAGAGTCAGACATGACTGAGTGACTGAACTGAACTGAACTGATATGTCAAATTAGATTGCCAGTGAAAATTTGCTGTATAACACAGGGAGCTCAAATCCAGTGCTCTGTGACAACCTAGGTGGGTGAGTGGGGTAAGAGGTGGGAGGGAGATTCAAGAGGTAGGGGGCATACGTATACTATATGACTGATTCGTGTTGATATATGGCAGAAACCAACAGAATATTGTACAGCAATTATCCTCCAATTAAAAATAAATAAATTTTAAAAACAATAAAAATTTCACAAGGAAAATCAAAAACAAAAAATCTTATGGGGACAAGGAGGTTCATGAAATATGCATTTAATGTACTTAGAATAGTGTCTGGCATATGAGCATTGTTGGCATATAGTAAACAGTGTTGTTATTGATTTGAATAATAATATATTTCTTATGAATGTAAATTGTATGAATTAAGAATATAAAATCATGTGTTGGAATGATGTGTATAAGTCATGCTCTGCTTCTCTCAAGGCAGAAGTAGCTACCAAATGGAATCAGGGAGGGATATAAGAAGGCTTCACTTGTACTTTATTTCTTTTTCAAACCTGATGTCAGTGTTGATTTAATAGGGTAGTGTGGTGGTTCTTTTTTTAACTGTTTGCTTAAAATATTTAAAAATAAGCATGGAAAATTAATTAAAATAGTAAGTTAATATAACCAACAAAAATAAATAAGTTGGACTAATCATATTGAAAAACTAGTGAATAACAAAGGAAATCTTCAATGAAAGGCAACCTACTGAATGAGGATAAATATCTGCAAGTTATATATCTCATAAGGGACTAACATCCAAAATGTATAAAGAACTTATACAATTCAACAGCAGAAAAACAATCTGATTTTAAAATGGGCAGAGTTTCTAAATAGACATTCTTCCAAAGAGGACACTTAGATTGTACGTGATAAGATGTTCAACATCATTAATCAAAAATCAATCAAATAAAAATCATCATGAAATATAACCTCTCACCTGTCAGAATGGCTGTTATCAAAAAGACAAGAAATAACAAGTGCTGGTGAGGGAGAATGTAGAGAAAAAAGGAATCTCTGTACACTGTTGGTGGGAATGTAAATTGGTGCAGGCACAATGGAAAACAATAGGTAAATTGATACAGCCATTTTGGATGAGAGTACGGAGATTCCTTAAAAAACTAGAAATAAAACCACCATACAATCCAGCAATTCTACTAGGCATATACCCTGAGAAAACCAAAACTGAAAAAGATACATGTATTCCAATGTTCATTGCAGCACTATATATAATAGCTAGGACATGGAAGCGACTTAGATGTCCATCAACAGGATGAATGGATAAAGCTGTGGTACATGCAATGGAATACTAGTCAGCCACAAAAACCAACACACTGAGTCAATTCTAATGAGGTAGATGAACCTAGAGCGTATTAAACAGTAAATTAAGTCAGAAGGAGAAAAACAAATACTGTATATTAATGCATATATGTGGAATCTAGAAAGATGGTACTGATGAACCTATTTGCAGGGCAGCAGTGGAGATGCAGACATAGAGAACAGACTTGTGGACAAGGGCAGGGAAGGGAGAGGAGAGGCTAAGATGAATGGAGAGAGTAGCATGGAAGCATGTACACTAACATATGGAAAATAGATAGCCAGTGGAAATCTGCTCAGTGACTTA
Source organism: Bos javanicus (assembly GCF_032452875.1). NCBI lineage: Eukaryota > Metazoa > Chordata > Mammalia > Artiodactyla > Bovidae > Bos > Bos javanicus. The sequence continues at coordinate 37,100,530 of NC_083869.1, forward strand.
GGGAACTAAAACCAGGGCTCTGTAACAATAGAGGGGTTGGAAAGGGTGGGAGGTGGAGGGAGGTTCAAAAAGGAGGGGACAAATGTACACCTATGGCTAATTCATGTTGATGTATGGCAGAAATGAAACCAATATTGTAAAGCAATAATCAATCAATTAAAAATAAACATAATTAAAAAACAGATTTAAGAAAAACAACATGGAGGCTCCTCTAAAAGTTGAAACTAGAACTACCATATAATCAATAGAAATCTAATTTAAAATGACAAAATTGTGAGTCACTTGAAGGTACAGAGCCTTGTTGAAGCTAAAAAACAAAGAAATATCCCAGAGTAGCTTTCCTTTAACTGTAATAAGAATCATCTGAGAAGCTAAAAACAAAAATGAGCACTGCCCCTGGCCAATTAAATATCCCTCCTTTTATTTTATCATTCAAGAAATATTTATTGAGCTTCTGTTTTATAGCAGCCACCATGTTAGGCATTTGGGATCCAATAACAAGCAAGACAGACATCGCTCTGCTTTTAAGTAAAGCTTATTAATTTAAATTCTGGTGTGTGGGTGGAGGTGGAGAAAATAAATAAGTTATTGTTTATAATGATAAATTCTGTGAAGGAAATATATAGAATGATAACCTAAAGTGAATGGGTAAAATAAGATACAATGGTATAATGCACAACCCAGGGAATATAGCCAATATTTTTAAATAACTATAAAGGGAATATAACCTTTAAAAATTGTGAATCACTACATTAGTATATATACCTGTGACATGTAATATTGTACATCAGCTCTATGTCAATAAAATAAATAAAGTGAATGGGCTAGGGATTCTACTCTAGATAAAGTAAAAACCTTTATCAGATCAGAGAAACCTTTCTTGATCAGAGAAAACCTCTGTGAGGAAATGACTTGATCTGAGACATAAAGGATAAGGAGTCCGGTCAACAAAACAGTATCCCAGGCAGAGGAAGCAGCAAGTGCAAAGTGCCCCAGAAAGGAAAGAACTGGGTATGTTTGAGAAGCTGAAGAAAGGGGAGAAAAGAACAAGCTTTAGCAAGTACAAGAATGGTCAGAGGTTGTAGAAATTTTCAGGAACCAGACCACATAGGCCTTGCTTAGAAGTTTAGATTTTATTCTAGGTTGCAAAAGAGTGAATAGTAGTGTCTCACTTCTGTAATAGTGCAAAACGATAGTCATATTGATATATGTGCATGTAAGATTTCTAGAAGGAATCATAGATATGATTGATTAACCACAGTTACCTCTGAAGAATAGAAATAGGGACTGAGGGAGTAGGTCAGAAGCAGTTTAATTTATACCTGTCATTACTGAATATTTTACCTTTGACATATGTTACTTTTCAAATTGAATAAAGTACTGAATTTATATTTTTAAAATAATTCTTATAAATTATTTTTGAAACACTGTTAAAAAATATGAACCAGAAGTTCACAAAGGAGAAATGCTAATAAACTCATGAAAAGATATTCAGCCTTACTGGCGATCAGGGGGAAAAAAAGGCGGTTTTGATTTTTATCTCCCAGATATTGGCAAAAACAAAAAACATTGATAGTATTTAGTTTCCTTGAAGGTGTAGGCAAACAGATGCTCTTACTTCTGGTATGAATGTGTATTGATCTCAACTTTTGGTTTGACAACATACTTCAAAACCCTGAAAAGTATATATCTTAGTACTCAGTAAGTATCCTAAGGAAGTAAATTTAAAAAAAAAATGTAAGACCAAAGATACAGATGCACATCATCATTTATAGCATTATTTATAATAGCAAATAACTGGGCCATATTAACAGCCATTAGTAGAAGATGGATTATTTAAATTGATGATGTATTCCACTGAGTATTCTATAACCATTAAAATTTATGTCGTTATGTATTTATTTATGTATTGTGTATTTATTTATTTATTCATGTATTTATTCACATATCAGGATGTTTACAGAGCAAAACATGTAGGTTAGAATATTATGTATATAATAAGATTTACTTTTTTTTAATTTATAGGTTTAAGTGTATATGTATATGCATATAGAATGCCTGCAAGTGTTATTGAAAAATATTAATAGTAATTTTTGCTGTATATTAGGGCTTTTTAAATTTTTTATATTTTAGTTTTTTCTAATTATTAGTTTAAAAATTATATTAATTTTCCAATGAGCAAAAAATCTAATCTATAAAAAAGGGGAAAATGGAGAATATTATGTAATCTATAAAGGTTTCCTAAAAATATTTATGCATATAACTTGATAAATAGTAAAAGGATATAATTATATAGTATTGGTTTGATCTGGAGTAATAAAGTTTTATAATGCTTTTCAATTTTTTAGGACTAGAAGAAATTGCAAAAGAAAGAGACAAACTAAAAAAGGCAAAAAGTATCCAAATCAAAGAAGAAATATTTGAGACTTCTGAGCACACTTTAAATTGTTCAAATCCAGATCACTGTGAGCAAAAGGAAGATACTAAAGAAAAAGATAACCCAAATCTGTTTCTTCAGAAACCTGGCTCTTTTTCAAAATTAAGCAAGCTTTTAGAAGTAGCTAAGATGCCTGCTGAGTCAGATGTAATGACCCCCAAACCAAATAGTAGTGCAAATGGGTGCACATTGTCATATCAAAACAGTGGAAAACAGTCACTGGGCAGCATTCAATCAACAGCAACACAAAGCAACATGGAAAAGACAGACTCTAATAATCTGTTCAGTACCAGTTCAAGTGGTCCAGGGAAGTTCTGTAGTCCTCTCCCCAATGACCAGTTGTTAAAGACATTGACTGAAAAGAATAGACAGTGGTTTAGCCTTTTGCCAAGGACACCTTGTGATGACACCTCTCTTACCCATGCCAGTATGTCAACTGCTTCTTCAGTGATCCCTCAGTCTCAGCCACTGTCTAAGTCACCTTCACCCGCCCCAGCTCCTCTTCTTGGATCGTCTGCTCAGAATCCTGTTGGCCTAAATCCATTTGCTTTATCGCCTCTTCAGGTTGGTGCTGTTAGTTGTAACTCAGGTTTTTGTTGCTTTGTCTAATCTTTGATCCTGTAAATGTTTTCTCTTAAGGGAAATCAGTTGAATGTTTATAATATTATCCCTGCCATGGCTTGAAAACCGAAGAGCCAAGATTGTTATCACCAAACTTCATCAGAACTACTTATGTCTAAGTTAAAGACTTATCTAACTACTTTTTAGCATATTATTATTACATTATTTAAAAAGAAATTACTTTGAGGAGCAAACAAAACATGTAACTGTTGTATTTAATTTGCCTGTAATTGTGATATATGAAAGAATATTTTTTCAGAATTTTAAAAACAATTTCTGGTTCTAAACACTTTTCCTAACTCCTTAGATTGTCCCTACTTCTAAAATGTGTTGTTTCTTGCAGGTGAAAAGTGGAGTGTCTGTGATGGGACTCCAGTTTTGTGGGTGGCCTGCTGGCGTGCTTACTTCCAATATTCCATTTACATCACCTTTACCTAATCTGGGATCAGGGTTGGGATTGTCAGAAGGAAATAGTAATACATTCGTGACTCCTAATGTTGCACCAAGTAAAAGTGAATCTCCAGTACCACAGAATGAAAAAGTCTCTTCAACTCAACCTGCAGCTGTTGAAGTAGCAAAACCAGTAGATTTTCCTAGTCCAAAACCCATTCCAGAAGGTATGGTTTATAGTCACTTACTTAATTTTATTGTTATAGATTCCACATGATAACTGAATCTTTGAGGATTATATATTTAGTTATAAATCTTTCAATTTGCATTGTGCCATTAATTCATATTCAAGATATTTATAAAAAGATCTACATATTTATTTTAACTTAGAAATGCAGTTTGGTTGGTGGAGAATTATTGACCCAGAGGACCTAAAAGCTTTGCTCAAAGTGCTCCATCTCAGAGGAATAAGAGAAAAGGCATTACAAAAGCAAATTCAGAAACACTTGGATTATATTACTCAAGCTTGCATTAAGAATAAGGATGGTATGTACTTAGGAGAGATTTCTGTTCTCTTGCTTAGTTATGATAATTGATCCTTTAATCTTAAAACATTTTGGTATATCATAATGCTTAATTTATTACTAGTAAGCATTTGCTCAACAAACAGTACCTCCTTAAATAGCTATTACTTTCTTATAATTTGTCACAACCTGTAGATGTATTGTTTTGTTTCTTAGAAAAGGATGTTCCTACTTTTAAGAGTAATATGCTGGAAATTTCCTGGCAGCCCAGTGGTTAGGACTCTGTGCTCTCACTGCCAGGGCCCAGGTTTGATCAGTCCCTTGGAGAACTAAAAATTCCCACAAGCCACATGGCACAGCTTAAAAAAAATAAAAAGAATAATCTGCCTATGTATACACAAGTACATTTTTATGTTTTAAGTTATATGTATATGCTATCCCTGGAATCTTATTCACTTTCTAGAAGAAATTGTTACAGAATAAAATAGATATTAAAATTAATTTGTTTTCAACTATAGTTGCCATTATTGAATTAAATGAAAATGAAGAAAACCAGGTAACTCGAGACATTGTGGAGAACTGGTCAATAGAAGAACAAGCAATGGAAATGGATTTGAATATTCTTCAACAGGTAGAAGATCTAGAAAGGAGAGTTGCATCAGCAAGTTTGCAAGTGAAGGTAAAATTGACTTGGAATGAAATCTGTTTTTAGGATGATGGAAGGTAACTATATGTGTTATATGCCTGATATATGCCAGTTACTCTGCTAAATGTTTTCACTTTATCTCATTTAATTCTCAAAATGATCCTGAATTAATTTTCCCCATCTTACAGGTAAGGAACAAGACTCAAAGTAAGTAACCTGTCAGTGGTCATATAATAAATGGCCAAATGTGAATTCAAATCAAGTCTGTCTGACTCCAGAGCTTGTGTTCTTTTTTTTTTAGTAAATCTTGCTGCTCCTTAATAATTTTCAAAACTGTCATTTCTAGTATGCAGTTTTTTACCACAAGCATTATTTCACCTTTTTACCCATGATACATATAATGCTCTGTCAAATTCCTGCTATACTTTTTCATATAGACGAACTTCTTTACATCCAAGCCATGTTATATGTCAAAATTTCATTATATATAATTTAAAATTAGAGAATATATATCCAAATATACATTATACTATGATAAACATATTCGTGTGTACACCCTACATATATATGTAAATTTTAAATTAATTTATTTATCTACTGGGCACATGTATTTACCATGTCACAAGTATTTACCATGAACAGAACTGGCTTCTGATGGACAGGCAGGAGGAAGGCTTTATCTTTGTGCAAGAATTTTCAGTTTTGGAAAGAGGGGTGTAAAGGTTTTCTCAATTGATAATAAGGTGATGTCTCTGAGAATAAATGGATGGATGATGAATAAGTGTGAAATACCTGGAAAAGTTTAGAAAAATGTAGGCTCTGTGTAATTTGATTTGATATTTTGTGTTTTATTCAGATGAGAAATTTATGCTATAACATTATCCTGTGATATTTGGAAATTTTTGAAGCTCTCCCAAAAATGTCACTTTCCAGTTCTAATATCCCTTCTTGCCACAAACATAATTAATTACCGACTTCAAGAGGCAAAATTTATCATTTGTTGAATGTATTTTGCTAGCAAAAACTATATCTTCCTCCTAGTACTATAATATAAAAATGCCTCATTTACTTGGCATCTTTAACAAATGAGCTCTTCTACCAAGTTAATTTTCTAGAGAAATGAAAATTATTCCATTTAGTGCCATAATTTTTTTAACATATTTGTTGTATCGCTTATGTTATGCATTATACTGCCTTCTTAAATTGAGAATAAAGAGTTTGATTTAAATTATCTTGGTGACACAGGATCATGAGTGTGAAGACCAATTATTAGATAATGATTCCCTAAGGAAATGTGAAGATGGCCCCTACGTTAAATGATCCTAGTGTGCTTTGCTTTTTGTACAATCGTGACTGCTTTTCATAGTCTGTTTTTGTCTTCTCTCGTGATCGCTTGCTACTACTTGCTGGTTAAATTCGATTGGTTCTACTTGCCCAAATTTCCTCGAACTTCATTCATCTAATTTACTAGTTCTAATTGACTGTTGGCTGGGAAAGCACATCTTCATGGTTTTTAATATTAAAGTCAGGGTATGGGCCTGAAGCATTTTCCTGGTGACATACTCATATTTTTGTGCGTTAACCTTATCACATTACTAGCTGCTTAGACATTCTTGGCTGTGTTCTAAATATATAAGAAAAGTAGAATTTGTTTTTTCAAGTGAAATGTTTTAACATTAAAATAAGTATTGCTGAAATATTCTGTATTATTCTAATAAAATGAATTATATTCTTTAAGACTCTAAAAACACAAATGATGAAAATAACTGCAAAATATTATTTTAATATCTATACAAGATTTAATGATTTTTTTAAGAAAATAGAGTTATATGTTTAATGTGGGGAGCTAGCCACTGTGAAGAGACATTAAACAGGTGGCCTGTGGGACTACTTAGGTGCATTCATATATATTTTTAATATTACTTATAATTTGGAAATTATTTATTATTTTGTAGAAGAATCTTCAGACCTCTAGTCCTAGTTCTGTTGAGAGTTTATAAAACAACTACTCTTCTAGTTCCTCATAAGATAGCTCCTATGTCTCCTTCTTAGTTTTCTCTTTTACAAGTTAATGAATTCTTTCAACCAGAAATAGGTTCCATGTACAAAAACACCAGTGTCAATATCCTTCTTAAAATGTTGTGTCCATAGCTGTACATAGCGCTGTCTGAATGTGTGCATGGGACTGTTACTTTACTTAATCTGGCACTATTCTTCATTAACGCTGTTTGAATTTGTCCGAACTTTTTAGCATCCACATCATACTCGTGCTTTGCCAAGTATGCACAATGAAACAACAAAGCAAAAAACAAACAAAAAAAACCCTAGGCCTCTTTCCAAAGAGCTTTTAAGGGAGTTCTAGCACATGTAGTATTTCTGTTATTAGTTGCTTAAACTTCAGATCTAAAATTTACATTTATCATTTTTTTAAATAAATTTCGTTTGGGTTATTTTTCAGCATTTGGAACTATTTTTATCTTGGTCGTGTCATATGGAATATTAAACTTTCTTCCTAATTTTAAATCATCTGCAGATTTAATAGCAATCAACAAAGTTACTCCCAGTGTATTAACAGGACAAACCAAGTGCAGAGACTTTGACCGTTAGCACTGGGGACCTTTTCTGAGGTGATCCAAGTTCTGACAATCACCATTCTTTGGAAACAGTTTTCAACCCTCTAGACTTCTCTAATCTGGTCTTCGTTTTTTGTCTTGTCAACTGCTTTGCAGAGATCCACATACACTATGTTTACAGGGTTCCCTTGATTTGGCAAATTTAGTACCCCTTTCAAAATCTGGGAATGAGGTTTATTTGACATGACTTCTACCTAATGCACTTACACTATTCATAATTCTATGCTTACTTCACAAATATAAATGTTCTACTGAGTAAAGAAGAGGACTTGATTGTAATATAAAGATAAAATAATTACCTCTGAAAAGGTGTAATAAAAACGATAATGCTTATTCTGTTTTGCATTTGATATGCATTTACTAAGTACCTAGTCAGCATCAGACAATAGGCACCACAATTTTGAGTAAAATATGGTTTCTGCCCTCAGAAAACTTGTCATCTAATAGAGAGATAAGACATGTATACATCTCTGCAGAATCTGTTAAACTGATCATAGAGAAGTACAGAATCATGCATGAATTTAGAAAAAGAATACACAACTTCTGGTAGAGACATGGAAAAGATGAGGGAACATTCATGTAGAAGTTGAGATAGAGCTTGAGAAAGTGAGTCAGCTTTTGACAAGGAATGCCATACTAGAAAGAGTAAACAGCCTGAGCAGAGCACGAAGATCCAGAAGATTAGGACATGTTTTGTGGAGCTGTAAATTGTGGAATTTGACTACAGTGTAGGATTTGTGATGAGAACAGTACAGGAAGAGGTAGACTGAGGTACGGGAATGTCATAGTAAAAATGTGGACTTTGCTAAACAGTAGGGAAATTCTGACGGATTTTGAAGTAGATCAGTATAAGCAAGCTGAGTTATAAGATCATCCGTTTATTCAATCAACATGTAAATATTGAGTGCCTACTATTTACCTTCACTGTGCTGGAGATAATATGAAAGTAGACATGGTCCCTGTCCTCATGGAATTTAGAGGTAGAAAGATTAATCACAGTAGTATAAAATTGCAAGTACCACAAGTCTTGCTGTTGTTCAGCCTCTCCATCGTGTCTGACTCTTTGCGACACTATGGTCTGCAGCACGCCAGGCTTCCCTGTCCTTAATCATCTCCCAGAGATTACTCAGACTCATATTCATTGAGTCGGTGATGTCATCTAACCATCTCGTCTTCTGTCATCTCCTTCTCGTCCTCTATCATCTCCTTCTCCTCCTGCCTTCACTCTCCCAACATCAGAGTCTTTTCTGAAGAATCAGCTCTTTGCATCAGGTGGCCAAAAGTATTAGAGTTTCAGCTTCAGTATCAGTCCTTCCAGTGAACACTGAGGACTGATTTCCTTTAGGATGCACTGGTTGGATCTCCTTGCAGTCCAAGGGACTCTCAAGAGTCTTCTCCAACACCACAGATCAAAAGCATCAATTCTTCGGCGCTCAGCCTTCTTTGTGGTCCAATTCTCACATCCATACATAACTAATGGAAAAAATCATAGTTTTGACTAGACGGACCTTTGTTGGCAAAGTAATGTCTCTGCTTTTTAATATGCTGTCTAGGTTTGTCATAGCTTTTCCTCCAAGGAGCAAGCATTTTTTAATTTCGTGGCTGCAATCAATGTGATTTTGGAGTCCCAAGAAAATAAAATCTGTCACTGTTTCCATTGTTTCCCCATCTATTTGCCATGAAGTGTTGAGACCAGATGCAATGATCTTTGTTTTTTGAATGTTGAGTTTTAAGACAGCTTTTTCACTTTCCTCTTTCACCTTCATCAAGAGGCTCTTTAGTTCCTCTTTGCTTTCTTCCATAAGAGTGGTGTTATCTGCATATCTGAGGTTATTGATACTTCTCCCTGAAATCTTGATGCCAGCTTGTGCTTCATCCAGCCTGGCATCTTGCGTGATGTACTCTGCATATAAGTTAAATAAGCAGGGTAACAATATACAGCCTTGACATACTCCTTTTTCAATTTGGAACCAGTCCATTGTTCCATGTCTGGTTCTAACTGTTGCTTCTTGACCCGCATACAGGTTTCTCAGGAGGCAAGTGAGATGCTCTCATATTCCCATCTCTTGAAGAATTTTCCACATTTTGTTGTGATCCACACAAAGACTTTAGTGTAGTCAATGAAGCAGAAATAGATGTTTTTCTGGAACTCTCTTGCTTTTTTGATGATCCAGCAGATATTGGCAATTTGATCTCTGATTCCTCTGCCTTTTCTAAGTCCAGCTTGAACATCTGGAAGTTCTTGGTTCACATACTGTTGAAGCCTAGCTTGGAGAATTTTGAGCATTACTTTCCTAGCATGTGAAAAGAGTGCAATTGTGCGGTAGTTTGAACATTCTTTGGCACTACCTTTCTTTGGGATTGGAATGAAAACTGACGTTTTTCCAGTCTTGTGGCCACTGCTGAGTTTTCCAAATTTGCTGGCATATTGAGCGCAGCACTTTCACAGCATCATTTTTTAGGATTTGAAATACCTCAACTGGAATTCCAACACCTCCACTAGCTTTGTTCCTAGTGATGCTTCCTAAGGCCCACTTGACTTCGCATTCCAGGATGTCTGGCTCTAGGTGAGTGATCACACTATCATAGTTTTCAAAGTCATTAAGGTCTTTTTTGTGTAATTGTTCTGTGTATTCTTGCCACCTCTTCTTAATATCTTCTGCTTCTATTAGGTCCATACCATTTCTGTCCTTTATTGTACCCATTTGTGCATAAAATGTTCCCTCGGTATCTCTAATTTTCTTGAAGAGATCCTTTGTGAGCTTGTAATATGGAGACTTAACCTCTTAAAGTAGGTCAGGAGAGGATTCCCTGAGGATGTTTAACATGAGAGCTGCAGGATGAGTGGGGTTAACTGTGTTAAGAACAACAGATAAAGGCTGTACACAGACAAATGTAAGACCTCATGTAAACTCCTGCTGCTCAAAGAAAAATGGTGAGTACAAAGACCTATACAGAAGAGTAGTAGAAGGAAAGGAAATGGAAAGGAAGAACTAAGTTCAGAGACCACTGAGATTTCCATTGAAGTGGTTCCAGGAAATGAATAAGCATTTAGTCTAAAGTTGCTCAGAATACTTTGCTGATTTTCATTTTACCTTTCGTAACATCAAAAGTTCTTAAATTTTCTTCTTCAAACTTCTCTCACAATTGTTTCTTTTAATTTTTTTATTGTTGTTGTTGTTCTTATTTCCACCTAGCATTAGGAAACACAAGGTAAAAACTTTTAGTAAAGATCCTTGAGATCTGCTGGTGTCTGCTGCTATATTTTAAGTAAAGGTAATTCACCCATCAGGCATTTCAAGAGGAAACCATAGTAACATTGTTCTTTTGATATATAGGGTTGGATGTGTCCAGAACCTGCATCAGAAAGGGAGGACTTGGTATATTTTGAACATAAGTCATTTTCTAAATTGTGCAAGGAGCATGATGGAGAATTTACTGGCGAAGAAGAAGGCAGTGCACATGCACTGGAACGGAAGAGTGACAACCCCCTAGATATAGCTGTAACCAGGCTGGCTGATTTGGAGCGGAACATTGAAAGAAGGTATCTGAAGAGCCCCTTAAGTACCACCATTCAGATCAAACTGGATAATGTGGGCACAGTTACTGTCCCTGCTCCTGCACCATCCGTTAGTGGTGATGGTGACGGGTAGGTTATTGAGATTAACTTGAAAAATTATTGTGCTTCTTTGCTAATTGGAGCCTATTTTCTATTGCCTGTTATCTATGTATCTTCTTGTATGTCTGTGATCCATATGGATCATGCTACTTGCATGGTGCTTCGTAAAAACATTTTTTTTTTGTTATGTGCGTTGATAATCCTGCAAAGTGATCTTACATTTACCTGGTTGTGACTAAGCTTTGAGGCACGTAGCCACAGTCTGTGCACTACATCAAATTTAGTTGCTTAAACCTTATACTTATTGGCTGTTACATGTTTTTGTCATTGCTTGGCTTTCAGTGTGATGATTGTTTCACATTCAGTAACCATAAATGTGGACATGACCTACTTAATTTTTCTATATTTCAATGCAGAATTGAAGAGGATATTGCTCCAGGGCTCAGGGTATGGAGAAGGGCATTATCAGAAGCTCGCAGTGCTGCACAGGTAGCTCTGTGCATTCAGCAGTTACAGAAATCAATAGCATGGGAAAAATCAATTATGAAAGTTGTAAGTGTTTTTATTTAAGAAATACTATAACTGATTTACTTTGTCCTGTTTTTTTTCCAATCTTCAGATATTTCTTAGTTATACTTTATTGTCAAAATAATGTATGCTGTATTTGAGAATTTGCTTAATTTTTAAATACTGTATAATTTGATACTTTTCTCCTTATTTTGAGCTTTTTGAAGGAGTCTATCAAGTGTTATCTTTTGTTTTTAAGATCTTCTTTTTCTCTCCTTTAATATTGTTTGTAGCTCCAACTGAAGTTGTCTTCTGCATTTTGTCAACATAATAGTTGTTAAGCTAAATGTTTTGAAGGCTCTTTCAATCTTGTAAACATTCCAGTTGCTAACATTACCTGCTATATACATTCACTGCATTCCTGAAATGTCTTTACATTTGTATCAATTTTCTTTTTGTAATGCTAAAAATACTTGGATAAGTAAATGAAATAAACAGAGACCTCTTCCTTTATGCACTTTTGATAAAGTGTTCGATATTGCTGGCATTAAGGATAGATATTTTCATCTGTCCTCTGACAGTTAAAACTATTTCTTCACCTTCTTTGTTCAAGCCCGGTTAGTTATCACACAGTGGCCTCTACTTTGTTCTAGGCAACAAATGCTATACATTCAAATAAAAGCTGTATTTCTTACATTTCCCACAGATATATTTATTTTAAATCATATATGTGTTCCTTTTCCTTTTATTATAGAAATATCTTTTATATGTTGACTTTTATGAATTATTTTAACAGTTGCTTTTGAATTGCTGATTAGCTTTAAAATTCAAACACTTGAGTTTTGTTTTCATGAATAAGGGTAAAATTCCTTTATTTAAATAGTTGTTCCCCAAATAAAAGAAGTGATCCTTAAATAATTAGCATTCTTTCCTTCCTTTTTACCTCTATGCCTAGACTACTCAAGACTTTATTCATTGTTTACAAATAAATTTGATTTCTTCTATGGTTTTTCACTTCTTTCTAAAATGTCCATAGAATAATGAATCTACAATTTATATATAACCTATACAAAGAAACCCAAAACTTGTACCAAAATCTGCCTTTATATTAGTATAATTACTTTCTGCCATCTTAAGTTTTATTTCAGATTTTTGCAAATTCCTTTTCCATTGTTATTAATAAATTAATATGCATCCATCATTATCTAACTCCATCTCTCATAATTTTCATTTCTTTTTTAATGTTTAATAATGCTATTTTTGCTATAAAAAAACACTTCTTTATAAAGAAGGCAGAGTTTTTTATTCAAAGATTAATAAGCTCTTTGTAACCTTTAATTAGAAATATAACAGGACCTATAAGAATCCTCATAATAAGCTGTATCAGAAAGTTAAAGTGCTCAATATCTTTAGAAATATCCTCTTTGCCAGAAACCAAGCTTACTAAGAAAGAAGGAGCTGCCATAATTTGCCCTTAGGTACTTCTCAGTCCCCTATCTACTTTCTGTTGTTATTAACGTTAAGTAGTCAGCAACATCCACTGTGGCATTCACTGTTTTGTTTTTATTGTGGTAGCAAAGTGGTTAAAACCAAAATGCTCTAACACATTGTGAGCTATTACTGTGATTTTCCAAAAATGCTATAAGTTCAATATATGTTACCCTTTCTTAGAAAGTGTCAGAAAAGAATTTTAAAGTCATAAATGTGAGATGTAAGATGGATTTTTTAGTATTTTTACCTATCTATTGTAGAAGATTGTGAGAATTTACTTAATGTTCATGAACCTGATTTTTAAATTTTGTCATTATAGGGAATTAAATATAGCCTTCAAAATGTTATTTCTCAATGAATATTCTTATAATAGAAGTTTTAAAGAAATAACTCAGATATGGAGAAATAGCACCATATTAAAGTATTTAGTGATGTGGTTATTAGGAAAGGTCATAAAATAAATACTGTCAGAATATTAAACTCTACTGCTTTCTCTTCTAGTACCCATGCCAATTTTAGTATTATGTGTATATTACATATATTTGATAGCTATTTATTAAGGTGAATAGCATGTATCTGCTGTTTTGGTAAGATTCTTAAGCTATCATTGGTGTGCATGTTGAGTTATGAAAGACTATTTTGGACCTTCCCAGATTAAGATTTAATGTTTTCTTGAAATTAAACAAATTGAATTTGAACAATTAAGCTTTTTTGGTTTTAAGAGTATTTAAATACATAACTTAAAATGAGTATAAATGCTATAAAATTTAAATGTTTTAATTATTTTAAATTGAAAAATAGTAATGTTTTCAGATTTAGAATATTGATTACAGGACATTTTCTACTGCTACTGGAAATAAACATTAAATGTCAAAATATAATGTTAGTACTTACTGTTTTTTAAAGCCATCTTTGAAGTTTTTACTTGTCTAATCATCCTTCTTTCCTTTGTGAAACTTGTTATACAGAATATGTGTGCGTGAGAAAAAAATCTTCTCTCTATAGATTTAAAAATTCTTAATGGTATTAGAAGTTTTTCCACAGAGAAGAAATTATTTTTACTCCTAGAAAGTAAATAATGACCTCTAAATTCTTTAATTTATTGTAACAGTTTTTTTCCCTTAGAATTCATTTTGTAGGATCCATTTTCTACATTTGTGACACATGTTTGATTTGGGTTGATTTTTGAAGTTTCCTGGTTTAGACATAGTCAAAATATAGGAACATCTTATTATTATTATTTACTATTCTGAATCTACAAGTTTCCTAATTTTGACCTTAAAAATTACTCTAACTCTTACTTATTTCTTTCTTAGGATATCATGAGGATGCTAAGATAAGCAAACAATGAAATATATTAAAAAATTAAAGTGCCATGTATTAAGGCTATTCATTGCTTTATGTGCTCTAATGTCATGTTAATTATTTCATATGTTAATGTGTACATGCTTCTGAAGTGTGTGCAGGCATTCAACCTCTAGCTTTGTTCTTTGCAGTGTACTTGAAATGTGCATTTACCCCAATTGAACTGCTCACCCTGTCATGTGGTCCATATCTGTGTAACGAGAGATACATAGATGTGTATGGCTACTGTTTATTTGTTAGCAAGCGGAATGTTCATTACTAATATGAATTAGGAATTATGGTGTGTTTAATATCCCAATAACTACGATTCATAGCAGAGTCTTAACTTTAAATGATTTTTCATGTATTATAGTACTGCCAGATATGTCGAAAGGGAGATAATGAAGAACTGCTCCTCCTTTGTGATGGCTGTGACAAAGGCTGTCATACATACTGCCATAGACCCAAGATTACAACTATACCAGATGGGGATTGGTTTTGTCCAGCTTGCATTGCTAAGGTACGACTGACCTAAAACTTATTTTTTTTTATTATACAGCAAAGTGATTCAGTTACATATGTATTTTTTTCAAGTTACTTTCCATTATAGCTTATTAGGAGATTTTGAATATACTTCCTTTGCTAAACAGTAAATCCTTGTTGCTTATCTGTTTTATGTATAGTAGTTTGTATCTGTTAATCCTGTACCCCTAATTTATCGTTCCCCCTCTATCTTTCTTCTTTGGTAACCACAAGTTTGTTTTCTATGCCTGTAAGTCTATTTCTTGTAAGATTCATTTGTATTATTTTTTAGATTCCACATATAAGTGATAAAATATTTGTCTGACTTCACTTAGTATAATAATTTCTAGGTTTATCCATGTTGCTGCAAATGGCAATATTTCATTCTCTTTTATGGCTGAGTAACAGTCTGATATGTATGTATACCACATCCTCTCAAACCAGTTGTCTGTTTGATGTGCACTTGAATTGTTTGTGTGGTGTCTTGACTATTGTAAATAGTGCTGCTATGAACATTAGGGTACGTGCATCTTATTGAACTAAGAGTTTTCATCTTTTCCAGGTTTATGCCCAGGAGTGGGATAGCTGGATCATATGGCAGCTCTATTATTTTTTTTAAGGAACCTTCATACTCTTTTCCATAGTAGCTATACCAATTTACATTCTCATCAACAGAGTAAGAGGGTTCCCTTTTCTCCACACCCTCTCCAGCACTTATTATGTGTAGACTTTTTGATGATAGCCATTCTAACTGGTATGAGGTAATGCCTCATTGTGGTTTTGATGTATGTTTTTCTAATAATTAGTTAAACTGACCATCTTTTCACATGCCTGTTAGCCATCTGTGTATGTCTTATTTGGAAAATATCTATTTAGGTCTTCTGCCCATTTTTTGACTGGGTTGTTTGTGTTTTTGATATTGAGTTGTATGTGTGAGTTGAGCTGTTTGTGTACTTTGGTTATTAACCCGTTGTCAGTTAATATTGTTTGCAAATATTTTCTCCCAGTCTGGTAGGTCTTTTTGTTTTGTTGTTGTTTTCCTTTGCTGTGGAAAAGCTTTTTTAAGTTTGATTAAGTCGCATTTATTTGTGCTTTTAAGGCTTCCCTGGTGGCTCAGATGGTAAAAAGTCTGCCAGCAATGAGGGAGAGTGGGGTTTGATCCTTGGGTTAGGAAGATCCCCTGGAGAAGGAAATGGCAACCCACTCCAGTGTTCTTGCTTGGAGAATGCCATGGACGGAGGAGCCTGGCAAGCTACAGTCCATAGGGTCGCAAAGAGTCAGACACGACTGAGCAACTAACAGTGACACTGACTGATTATTGCTTTTTTTTCTTTTGCCTTGGAAAACTGGACTAAGAAAATATTGCTATGATTTGTGTCCAAGAATGTTTTGTGTATGTTCTCTTCTAGTTTTATGTGTCATGTCTTATATGTAGGTCTGAAACTATTTTGAGTTTATTTTTATATATGGTGTGAGGGAGTGTTCTGATTTCATTGATTACTTGTAGCTGTCCAGCTTTTCCAACACCAATTACTGAAGAAACTATTCTTTCTCCATTGTATATTCTTGCCTCTTTTGTTGTAGATTAATTGACTGTAGGTGTATGGGTTTATTTCTCGGCTCTCTGTTCTGTTCCCTTGATCTATATGTCTTTGTGCTAATACCACAGTTTTGATTACTGTAGCTTTGTATTAGGTTGGTGCAAAAGTAATTATGTTTTGACTGTGAATTTTAAATCATTATAACTAGGTTCAAACACATCTTTATTCATCAAAATAGGAATCATTACAATCAACACATTTTGCCAACAAGAAATAAGTTGGTTTATACCTGTAGTGTAAAAATCTGTGCTTCAGGATTCGACAAACTCTGGAAAAGCATTTTCTGCCTCCTGCTGGTTGTGGAAGCATTTACCCTGCACACAGTTGTCAAGAGATGCTTGAAGAAGTAGTAGTTGGTTGTAAGAGATCAGGTGAAAATGGAAGATGAGGCAAAACTTTGTAGCCCAATTCATTCAACTTTTGAAGTGTTGGTTGTGTGACGTGTGGTTGGGCGTTGTCGTGGAGAAGAATGGACCCTTTCTGTTGACCAATGCCAGCTGCGAGTGTTACAGTTTCGGTGCATCTCATTGATTTGCTAAGCATACTTCAAGATATAATGATTTAGCCGGGATTCAGAAAGCTATAGTGAATCAGACACCACCAAACAGTGACCACGACCTTTTTTTGTTGCAAGTTTGGCTTTGGGACTTGCTTCGGACTTTGGTGAACTGGTCGTCACTAGTTGTCCTGTAAAATCCACTTTCTGTCACATGTCACAATCTGATTGAGAAATGGTTTGTTGTTGTTGCATAGAATAAGAGAAGACGACACTTTAAATTTTTTTGATTTTCAGTCAGCTCATGAGGCACCCACTTACCGAGCTTTTTTCACCTTTCCAATTTGCTTCAAATGCAGAATGACCATAGAATGGTAGATGTTGAGTTCTTCTGCAAACTTCTCGTGTAGTTGTAAGCAGATCAGCTCTGATGTTTGCTCTCAATTGTTCATTGTCAACGTCCAGTAGCTGGCCATTACACCCCTCATCTTCAAGGCTTTTGTGTTTTTGCAAAACTTCCTGCACTGCCAATGCACTGTATGTTCATTAGTAGTTCCTGAGCTGAATGTGTTGCTGATGTTGCAAGTTGTCTGCACTGCTTTATAACCCATTTTGAACTCAAATAAGAAAATAGCTAAAATTTGCTTTTTGTCTAGCATCATTTCCGTAGTCCAAAATAAATATAAAATAAACAGTAAGTAATAAGTCATTAACAAAAAAAAAGCAAGAAATGCACATTAAAATGATATATAACATAACACATTAATTAAGAATGTACTGCAGTATCAAACAGCAAATTTCAACAATGCCAAAACCACAATTACCTTTGCACCAACCTAATAGTATTTTATGAAGGCTGGAAAGGTTTTACCTCCAGCTTTCTTCTTTTTTCCTCAGGATTGCTTTGGTAATTCTGGGTCTTTTGTGATTCCATATACATTTTAGTATTTTTTAGTAGTATTAATAAGTTTTAAACTGCCAGTCAAAATGAAGCATTTTATGTGGATTTTTGAGATACAATTCATATACGATAAAATTCACTTTAAAGTGTGCAATTCAGTGATGTATAACATATTCACAAAGTTGTACAGTCATCACCACTATCAAATTCCAGAACATCTTCATGAGCCGCTTAAAGAATCCTAATACCCATTAGCATTCACTTCCAATTCCCCTTCTCAGCCTTTGGCAACCAATCTACTTCCTATCTCTATGAATTTGCCAATTCTGGTCATCATAGATATATTAAATCATACAATATGTGGCCTTTTTCTTTCACTTAGCGTAATATCGTCAAGGTTCATATATGTTTCAGCACTTCATTTTAAAGTCAGATAATATGGATATATTTATTATATATATATTTATATTATATCCATTATATGGATAGAGACTACATTTTGTTTATCTGTTCAGTTGATAGACGTTTGCGTTGTTTCTACATTTTGACTTTTATCAGTAATGCTGCTAGAAATAGTCATATACAAGTTTCTGTATGAATATGTTTCCACTTTTTTTGGTTATATACCTAAGAGTAGAATTGCTTGGTCATACGGTATTAAGCATATGTATATTAAGTCACTTTCCATGTGTGTGCTAAGTTGCTTCAATCATGTCCGACTCCGTGTGACCCTGTGGACTGTAGTCCACCAATCTCCTCTGTCCATGGGATTCTCCAGGCAAAAATACCATGCCCTCCTCCAGGGGTTCTTTCCAGCCCAGAAATTGAACCCATGTCTCTTAAGTCTCCTGCATTGGCAGGCATTCTTTACCACTAGCACCACCTGGGAAGTCACTTTCCAGTCACATATAAATTGGAAACCTGTGAACTCTCATACTGATTGATTAAGGGGAAGCAATATGATAGAGTAGAAAGAGATGAGTTTTAGAGTTACAGTGTAAGTGTGAAAGGGTTAGAATGTATTGAGGCGCAGACTCCCTGTTAGGTTTTCTTTGTCTCACTCTCTTCCATGTTTCATCTCTTGACTTATTACCAGTAATTGCCACCTCTTCATAAACTCAGTTTCTAATGTCCATCTATCCACTGCCTCCTTTCTTTCCCATTCACTCTGTCTAGCACTCCTACTCCAATAATTCTTTGATCTCATCAGGACCTTCAGTTCATTTATCTTAAGACCTTCTCACTGTCCCTCTCCACCTTCATGTCTTCTTTTTGTTCCTATAATCACAGTATCTACCCTTAGTTTCTGTACCTCTCTCTCACTTGGTAAAACCATCATTCTGGTTAATCCAATTCTCTGACTTCTCTAGTAACTTAATATTCAGATACAAAGGTGTCTTGATGTGACTGGAGAAAACACCCAGCCTTTTAAATTTAAGGCTAAGAGGGCCTTTAATGGTGCCTGATAATTTACTGTCTCCTCTATTCTCAGTCTCAGCTGATGATGTTACTCTCATTTCACTATGAAAATGGAAGCCATCAGAAGAAAATATCACAAGAATCCATCACACCTACCATACTTTCTGTATCTGGGCTAGCATCCTCTACCTTCCGTCCTGTTGCCATGAACCGCTTGTGCCCCTAACTAAGCCAGTTACCCAACTTGTGCTTCAGATCCCATCCCCATCTCACCCCCTTAGGAGAATGAGGAACACCTCCAGCAGTTCTGTGTTCTCCTGCATCATCAGTTTCTACTCCTGCACTGAGTTCTTTCTCATCAGACTACTAACATGATACAGTTTCTCCCATCTTACAAAAGCTAAACTCTCTTTTAGCCTTACTTCTCCCTTGATTCACTTCCCCAATTTCTCCCCTTCCCTTTGTTGAAAAGTTTTGTTATGGTTCTCTCCAATTTCTCTCCTCCAATTTACTCTTAAACTCATTCCAGTCATATTTTTACCTCCATGACTTCTCCAAAATTGCTCTTACAGTGCCCACAAATGATTTCCACATTGCTCAGTCCAGTGACTACTGCTCAGATCATCTAACTTAGTATTTACATTGGATAAAGTGGAACTTTCCCTCCTCCTTGATATCCTGTCTTCACTTATCTTCTAGGATACCATACTCATCTGGTGTTCTTCCTGACTTTGCTCCTTTTCAGTCTCCTTTGCTGGTTTTTCTCATCTCCTAGATCTATAAATATTACTTTTCTTTACTTCAAAGTTATATCTATAAAATGGAATTGTATCTGCTTTGTGGGGATTTGTGAGGATCAGATATGCTTGTGTGTTTGAAGGTTTTTATAACTTCAGAAAATTCTGTGATACATTCATATTCATACTTTATTATATTTTATATTTATATATTATATTTTATATTTACAAAATAGCAGAAGTTGCACATGGCATGGTATTCACTAATAATTGCTTTTTTATTTCTCGTTGCTTTATCATTTTTGTCATATAGAGTTAAATGTAGTTTAATAATAATCTTCACTGGTTGTACATAAATTATCTTTTAGTTTCAAACTGTCAAGTTAAAGTTTCTCTACTACTTTGTGAATTACTAACAAATCAGTGTTTTCAGGCCTGGGGGTACCATCTGGTAGGCTATAGGATGTTTTGTTTTCTGTCAGTTTGCTTAAATTAGCATTCTGGTGTCTGTCATTTCAGTACCAGACTAGAGGTCTATAATCCTATCCAAGCACTTCTATGTAAATGCAGCTTTCTAAGTCTCTGCCCTGTTTTGTTTTGGGGTTTTTTGTTTGTTTCTTGGCCATGTTGTGAGGCTTGTGGAATCTTAGTTCCCCAGCCAAGGATTGCACCCAGGCCCACAGCAAAGCACAGAGTCTTAACCATTGGACCACCAGTGAATTCCCTTTCTATTGTTTTTTTAAAAGTGATGTATTAGATGTTAGTCGCCCAGTCATGTCCAACTCTTTGCAACCCCACCAGGCTCCTCTGTCCATGGAACTCTCCAGGCAAGAGTACTGGAGTGAGTAGCCATTCCCTTCTCCATGGGATCTTCCTGACCCAGGGATTGAACCCAGGTCTCCTGCATTCCAGAAAGATTCTTTACCATATGATCCACCAGGAAGCCCATGCTTCTTATAGCAATAGAAATACTATAACCATTTGATTTTGATATATATATAGATAGATTTTTTAAGTTAAGGTTTTAAAAATCTTTCCAGTAATTCAGTTATTTTCAAATATTTATACTCTCCAATTTGCTCTCAAATGGCTATTTCTGCATACATCATTGTGACTAAGTGTTTTTACTCTGTGTATATGTGTTTTCATACCAATGTTCATATATATATTTATATACACACACACATACATTCACTATATTAAAGATATATAACACATGTATACCTGTGGCGGATTCATTTTGATATTTGGCAAAACTAATACAATTATGTAAAGTTTAAAAATAAAATTAAATTAAAAAATATATATATATGTATTCTCTCTGTCACAGAATTAAAGACTTGTGTGTGTGTATATACATATTTATACACAATCATATACACAAATAAGAAATTCTAAATTCCAGTCCCTAAAAAGCCAAATAACACAAAAGCATCAGGCAGGACTATAGCAAATAGGAAAGTCAAGTCGTGCCCCTATTTTTATGCAACAGTCATCACTCAACTCTGGCAAATTGTTATCATGTAGACATGTGGGCCCAGTGTTCCAGGATCGACTAGTATTTCAAGATTATGGATTTTATGCATATTCTTGCAAATGTTAAATATTGGCAACAAATTCAGAATTTATATAAGCATTATGAGCCAAACCACAACACATTCTGTGGGATGTTTATAGTCTGTGAACCACCAGTTCACAACTTCTGATATATAATTACACAAACATAACAGAAATGAGCCCTTCTATGTGTGTAATCTGATAGATTCTGCTTAAGACTTACTGAAGTTTCTCTTTGGATTTGGACTCCAATAAGATAGAAAGGGTGGGGAAGGTGGGGAGTCTGTGCAAGAACACAGACATCTGGTAATAGAGGCTCTGTATAAAAGCTGCTTGTAAAAGTATATGTGTGTGCGTAATCCAGTGAGATAAGCGTGATAAACATCATTTATCAAAGAAATAGAGAGGGTCCATTGTCTTTTTAAAACATCACGAGTCTTTTATTTCTGTGGATTTAAATTTCATGTTTTCTTACTATGAGTATTAATTTGTTAATATATGATCCCAAGTAATATTTTAGTTCACATAGGAACTAGAAATTATTCCTGAGCTTTTTCTCTTTTTAAGTAACACAGTTACTCAATCTAACTTAATCTTCATTAAACAGACCTTTTCCTCATGAATTAAGTTTTCTTGTTCTGTTTTTCTAGTGCTGAAAACTTTCAGGGCATAATATTAAAACTCAAAATAATCAGATTTTAGTGAATAAAAATGAATAAATTAAATGCAGAAGAGACTTAGTAAAACATTTTAATTTATTCCAGTTTCAAGAGGTAGTGATTCTTTGATACAGTATGGGGAAGGTGTTAGATTTATGGTTTGTCTTATTATTTTAGCCAATTAAAATATCTCTTTAATTATACTTTTACCTTACCAATAGAGAACCAAATACTTTTAATTGCTTGATTAAAAGCTATTTTTCAAAATAATGGTAGAAGAGGTCCTGAAATTCTCAAAGAAATTGATATGAAGTACTCCAGAAAAATGTTTTTCAGCCAAATTCATCCCAAGAATACAACTAGCTTTAAACTATCGCTAGATTGATATCTGACTCTTAAGTTTTAAGTCTACAATTTCTTAATTATCTGGTTAAGAGAGGCTATCGTTTTCTAAAAGAGGACAAACTATCCTGGAAAATTAAAACAAAAGCCATACATTACCAGTATCTTTGCACTGATATTCGTCAATGATCTATTATATTTATTGTAACAGTTAAGTCTGAAAATACAGATTTATTTCCCTATTTCTAAATTGAGGGGTAGGAAGGAGTTTAATCATTTTATCAGTGTGCTGCCTGCAAATTGTAGTTAGACTGCATAAGGTCATGTTGAGCTTTTTGTTTTGTTTTTTTTTTTCATACAATTTTGGAGCTAGAATGACTTTACCAATTGTGTGGCATGTCTTTTTTATTTTACAAGTGAGATAATGGGGACTCACAGATATTTTTGTACAAAGTTCCATAGCTAGTAACTGACAGAGCCATAGCTACAATTCATGTTGTTTGATTCCAAATATAATCTCTTTTATACTATTTCTTCATTGTTTTCCTCAAATATCAACATTTTTTTTCTCTTCCTTCGCCTCTGCTTTGTTCACACCTGGTAACCACAACTTTGTAGAACTCTATC
The DNA here is from genome assembly GCF_032452875.1 of Bos javanicus. Classification (NCBI taxonomy): domain Eukaryota; kingdom Metazoa; phylum Chordata; class Mammalia; order Artiodactyla; family Bovidae; genus Bos; species Bos javanicus. Next base: position 37,123,603 of record NC_083869.1, read on the forward strand.
CTTGTAGAAAATGTCTTTTTTCTTTATCTATTAGTAGAAAGAAGTATCAATTTCCAGTATATTTGATTGCTTACAAAGGACTTCTCTGTTTAACACTTCATGAGCTATTTTCCTTGTTTTGGTCTAGCTTTTAAATTATCTCTTTAACTTGCTTATTAATAAGATCTGTATTTTTGTTTATATTCATCTTTGTTGTTAATTATATTGTGCTCAAAAAAGTAGTACTTTGTATCTTTAAAGTCATGCTGTTAGTGACCTAGACTAAGAAACAGTGCTGCTCTAAGTTCTGTAGTACCAAAGATTGCTTACCATGCGATCAACATCATCAGATTTTAAGAACTCCTCAAATAAATTGTTCATGCTTTATTAGAGTTTTTGCCTCATATTATAGGAGGAAAAAAAATTCATAGATCTCTGTTGAAATTATCAGCCTTCTAGATCAGAGATAATATTCTTTTTGTTTGCCCTGTCAGACTTTCATAACATAAAATAATAAAAGGCCTCTCGACAGTTATTTTTCTTACACCTCATTTCCTTTTTTTTAAATTAAAGGCAAGTGGTCAAACCCTAAAAATCAAAAAACTTCATGTCAAAGGAAAAAAGAGTGAGTCAAAAAAAGGCAAGAAAGTGACTTTAACAGGGGATACTGAAGATGAAGACTCTGCATCAACAAGCAGTTCGCTGAAAAGAGGGGTCAAAGACCTGAAAAAAAGAAAAATGGAGGAAAACAGTTCTATTAACATATCGAAGCAAGAAAGTTTCACTTCTGTTAAGAAACCTAAAAGAGATGACTCCAAGGACCTAGCTCTTTGCAGGTATTATTTCATTTCTCATGTACTATATATTTAGCTTTCCATTTTATTTGCTTAGAAATCACCTACTATAGTAAGACAACTTTTTGACAGTTTGTATAAATAGGAAATGAAAGTCTATAGTGTATATTTTTAAAGAAGTTAATTTGCATTTTTTACTTGAAAGATTGGAAAGCTAAATTTTTAATAAAAATAGATGTTTCTAAAGCATAGATACTGATTTCAGACATTATTTTCTTTAGTATGATCCTTACTGAAATGGAAACTCATGAGGATGCATGGCCTTTTCTACTTCCTGTAAACTTGAAACTTGTTCCTGGTTATAAGAAAGTTATTAAGAAGCCTATGGATTTTTCCACAATTAGAGAGAAATTAAGTAGTGGACAGTAAGTAAATCATTTCAGTTCGATATCCATTGAATGCTTGATATATGCTGGGTACTTTTCTAGTGAGCCAAAAATACATTAATTAACAACAAAGACATAGGCTCTGCCTTTGGAGGGGTGTGTATGTTTGGTCAGGGTAGCAGAGTATGTAAGACAAATCAATTAAAATTATTTAAATATTTAAAAAGCTGTGCGATAAAGCCTTCTGACATTGGAAGGGCACTAAACCCAGCCTGGAAGGTAAGGAAAAGTATCAAGAAAACCTCCAAAGTAAATAACATGTAACCTAGAGCTTGTATTGTATATCAGTGGAACATTGACGCTATCTCGTGTGGCTTTAATGAAAATTGACCCTGTAATAATTTTCAGATTATTACAGTTAAGAGATAGAAGATGACTGGAAATGTTAAATATTAAAAGTCTTATTGTGGGTTGTTGGAGAATACTGAAAATGTGTTTATTAAATGTGGAAGAATATTATTATCTGCTCTTCTCTACCCTATTATCTTTGTGATCCTATCCAAAGAGAAAAATGACTTCTGGCCACAGTTAATGATCTTTGCTAGATTGCCTCAGACTTCTGCCAGAGTAGCAGCTCTTAGATAGTGGCATTTAGTTGGTTCTGGACATTGGACACTAGTTCTAGACATTTTGGAGCCACAAGAATAAGGCTGTTTGCTTACAAAACAAGCCCACACAAAAGCACTCTTCGCATCAATGGCCAGGAGCTGTGCTACTACATTCTCCATGCTGCCTGCTCCCTTTAATCCTCCATACCAGTTTAGCTTAGTATATAGGCTATGCCCATCACTTCAAGCAAAGTCATTAAAAAATATGGAGAAGGAAGGAAATTTATATTTTAAAAAACTATAAAATATATTTAATTGCATTATTATATTCTTCCTGGATATTCTTTTGGTTAAAATCTCTGCAGCCTATAATCTACACTCAATTTAGAAGAGTTGCATAGAACTTAACTAATAAAGATCAGTGACTGTCTTATATGTATCAAATTATTTACGAGATTGACCAAATGACTAGTTTATTTCTCTGGAGGCTGAACTGTCAGTTTTTTAAAGAATTATATCCATTTCACTTTATTATTTTTTTTAATTTCCAAAGGGAAATTTTTTTTAATTTCCAAAGGGAATTATTTTTTTTAATTTCTGCTCTGACTCAGAAAACATTAAAACTATTGATTCGAATACAATCCAAATAGCAGAAACTTCTGTCTATATATGAACTAGTTCTTTTGCTTTCTCTATCAAAATACTCAAAAGGAGGGTAGCATGGACTTTATAGTCATCATGACCAGGACAGAAACTTATGCAGGAAAATCTTGCCAGTGTTTAATTCCTGACTTTACCTTCCATAATTCTCCAGTTCCTGGATAGAGGGTGAACCTAAACCTCAAAATAAACAGGCTTATATATCAACACAGAATTACCAGAAGATCTGCAAAATCAAAGCTCCTTTTTGAGAATGGGTCCTGGTGAATGCATGAGGTCACAGCAGAGGCAAGCAGAGAGAAGCAGTTCTTTATAATCTTGTTTGTGATGTCAGCCAAATGGGAGGCAAAATTCAGAGAATGCAGGCTCTTCCAACTTTGAGTTGTTTTACGAAACCCAAAGTAATGAGCAGGGACTCAAACTCATATAATATTTCAATTTTTAAACTAAAAAAACTTAGAGAACAGAGGGAGGAAGTACCTTACTGTAATGAATCTTTCTGGGTTCCATAGCCTGCCCCTTCCTTTCAGAAAAGAAGGGCCCAGGTGTGGTAATTGCACTTACTTCACTAGAATCTCACCTAGAATTTTCTCCTGGATTTGTCTCTCTAGCATTAATCATTAACCTTTTCTTGTAGTAAGGAACAGTATAAAGAGAGAAATATTTCTCAAGGTAACTTTAAAATATTTTATAAAAATTATTCCCACACATGTTACCTGATTGCATTTATGTAAAATGTCCAGAATAGGTAAATGTATAGAGACAAAAGGAAGGGTTGATGGTTGCCAGGGGCTAGGGATAGGAAGGCATAGAGTATATGCTTAACGGATTAAGAGGTTCCTTTTGGGGTGATGACAATGTTCTGGGACCTAGGTAGTACAATGTTTTGAGTGTGCTAAATACCTTAATTATCTACTTTAAATGGTTAATTTGATGTTATGTGAATTTCACCTCAATTTAAAAAATAATAATTCCTAGAAGAACTGGAAAATAGATGAGGTTACATAGGGCTGACAGCTCTGTGAACTCATTACAGATAAAGAAATTTTTCTCTTTCATTGTTGCACTAATTAGAAGGTAGAAGTGAAAAGCCTGTAAAAGGTATTTCATCAAATAAATAATTCCACTTTTACCAGGTCTCAGAGCTTCAGTGTGTGCTCCATATGTATTTCTAATGGGTAAATTATTTTAGTATCCAACTAGTATACTATTCGGAGAAGGCAATGTCACCCCACTCCAGTACTCTTGCCTGGAAAGTCCTATGGATGGAGGAGCCTGGAAGGCTGAAGTCCATGGGGTCGCTGGAGGGTCGGACAGGACTGAGCGGCTTCACTTTCACTTTTCACTTTCCTGCATTGGAGAAGGAAATGGCAACCCACTCCAGTGTTCTTGCCTGGAGAATCCCAGGGACGGGGGAGCCTGGTGGGCTGCCGTCTATGGGGTCGCACGGAGTCGGACACGACTGAAGCGACTTAGCAGCAGCAGTAGCAGTATACTATTGGAGAAGGCCATGGCACCCCACTGCAGTACTCTTGCCTGGAAAATCCCATGGACGGAAGGTCTTGGTAGGCTGCAGTCCATGGGGTCGCTAGGAGTCGGACACAACTGAGCAACTTCACTTTATTTTTTCACTTTCATGCATTGGAGAAGGAAATGGCAACCCACTCCAGCGTTCTTGCCTAGAGAATTCCAGGGACTGGGAAGCCTGGTGGGCTTGCACAGAGTAGGACACGACTGAAGCGATTTAGCAGCAGCAGCAGTATACTATTGCTTTGGCTTGGTTTGGCTTGAAAGGCACTACTCCTTCTTTACTAATAAGTTTAGGCATATTCATGCACCTTTCAGTTCTCTTCTCTGGATTCTTACAGGGAAAGAGAACTGGGATTATCCTACCCAAGAAAGCACTGAGTGCTTTTCATTGAAAGGCGGTTCCTAATGCTATCTCCAATAAAGAGACAGCACGTGCTTTTTTTGCTTGTTTTGGATCATCATACTCTAGTGTTTGAGCAAGAGTATATCTGAAGAGAGAAGAAAAATGGGAAAGGAGCAAGGTTTAAACAGAGGGACCAACCCTGGGATCTATGTAAAAGCTACAGGGCAGATGTCATGTTCGTAGTACATAGGAAGCATTTATATTCTTTTTACTGCAGCTAAATATTTTTGAACGTGAATAATAGGGCACTACAAGTGATACGGTTGGTCAGAGTTAATAAATCGATTGGAGTGAATCCAGTAACAGAATTGTGATACAGGTTGAACAGGAATTTGGTGTAAGAAAAATGCTAGTTTGTTGAAATATATCATGATCTTCAAGAGAAGTCTGTTCTGCATTTAACCTGCCTTTAAATTCTGTACATTCAGAATACATGCAGTTTTTTAAATGTCCCATTTATAAGATGGTATAATGTGTTTTATATCAGTTTAAAAGCAGTTACCCTATTTTTTTCTTTTTGCTTTCAGTTTTACATTTTATCTTTTATTACCTCTTTCTTTGTCTGCAGAATGAAACCAGCCTACAAAAGCAATCTCTAATCGTGTGTTTTCTTCCAGGTACCCAAACCTTGAAACTTTTGCTCTAGATGTCAGGCTTGTTTTTGACAACTGTGAAACATTTAATGAAGATGATTCTGATATAGGCAGAGCTGGCCACAGTATGAGAAAGTATTTTGAAAAAAAGTGGACAGATACTTTCAAAGTGAGCTGAAGTTATAATAATCTTTTCTTTTTTTCCCTTTTAAATAAGGATGAATGAGACCAGCAATGTGAACTGTATTTACACACATGTGCAAGGCACATACATAATGACTTTTTTTCCCTTAAAATAAGTATCACGAAAAAAAAAGTATCAGAAGAATGATACCGTTTTTAAAGGCTTCACTCCTACAACAACCAAGGCCCTTGGTTATGGGTTTGTGTGATTTATCAGCTAATTTAGGTAGAACAGGGAAGCACACCCAAAGAATTTTCAAAGGAAAGGGTGTTATAGTGCAATAGCAATTAAAATATATCAAATCGCACTGAATATTCAACACCAGAGCTCTAACATGGGAAATGGTTCTTTCCCTCTCAATAAATATCTATTTTTCATTTTTTTACTTTGTAGTTTATTTTTTAGTGAATGTATTTAATTTTATGAATTATTTATGATTAAACCACATCCAGAATCTTCGTTTTCTGTGAAAAGGAAGAACTAGAAAAATTGCTTTAAATCTTGAAAATACAACAAGGAATGTTTTAAAATATAAAACAAAGCCAAGTTAAACTGTTTACACTGATGTGCTATAAAAGCACCAAAAATAAACTTTACTGTAGAGTTACAAGTACATTTATATATATATACATATATATATATATATATGTTGCTGCATCACTTGTGTAGTTAAATTGTATTTCAAAACAGTGAAGAAAAATTGACATGTATATACTGTTCATTATTGTTTATATTAAGTCTTGTTTTAAATATGTATTATGTGTATATATTGTTTGCAGACATTATTGTTTATGCCTTAGAAGGATTGTAGCATTTTATTTTAGTCTGAAGGTAATTACAGCTATACAGCTTGTACAGTAATTATCCTCTACCAACACTGTGGCGTCTCCTTGATCTTGGTAGTGCCTGCCTTTGAAACAGGGTGTAGGGGATATTAGTTTTCCATTTTTTCTATTTTGTTATATAATTTTAAGCCACCAGGGCCTAAATTAAAGTATAATCATTTGTATCCATGTGGAATAAAATTGTGACAATTTCCTACACACACAGTATTTTTTCATAGAAACATTTCCCTCCCATTTGCCTTGCCTCAGAAATAAATTTACAAGACATTTGTAACCACTGTGTTTTATCTACTGTGTGTTGTGGTGGCCTGTTGGAGGCAAATAGATCAGAATTTTTTTGTACCTATGTAAGAGTACTTGAAGTTTTATTTAAAATAAAATGTTGTGGAAAAGGTAGCATTCTTTTTTTTAGGAGTGTTATTTTTCACTACTATGTGTGGCACGGATACAATAAAAACTTTTACAAACTAGTTTTTTAGTTTTTCTTAATGAACTTGGAAATATTAAAAAAAAAAAACTAGTTAATTGAATCTGCTTTTTACAGAATCATAAAGGAGCAGCAGAACACGGGGTGGGGTGGAGGAAGGTGGTCTTAACATAACGTGACTTTCACTGGTCTCTGGACCTCTCTGGACCACGTTGTATTGTTTATTTCACACTTTCCATACAAAAAGGTTAGAATATTTTGTACGGTCTTGTTCTGATAGGTGAAATGTCTCTATTGTAAACGTACAACCCAGTTGTCAAGAAAAATTGATCATATAAATTCATCTAATAAGTCATGAGGTACAAGTTCAAGTGTTTATGAAATATGATTTGATGCCTTACTGGGGTCTTAGGAATCATCAATGAACAAGGTAGGCATAGGCCCTGCTTTCATGAAGCTTACAGTCTAGCGGAGAAGTGATCCTTAGATAATGTCCTCAGTACAGGGCCTTTAATAAGTAGTGCAGGGAGAACAGAAGAGTTGTGAAGAAATATTAAACTTTAAAATGCTTCATAGCCACAGAGTATTTTCTAAAATTCCTAGATTGTTTGTGAAGGCTTATATGAAAATCAGCTGTTATTATGTAAATATGTCAGTTACTGTTAACCAAATATTACAATGATGCCTTAAGGAGCTGGTGCTCAATCAAAAATACCATGTGGAACAGAGAACAAGGTGGGGCTGTGAATTAAGTATGTGGTTTTTGTGTTTATAGAATTGGCTGTCAAGATGCTCCATGGGGAGTTGTCTTCATGGGAGTATTTTGCCTAAGGGATCATACATGCTTAAAGATCATATGTGCTTATATTACTTTACATTAGATGGCATATAAGGGCTTGATATTAACGTGTCTGATGTCCGAGGGACAAATGAAAAATAAAATACACTCACACAAAGAAGAATTTTTCAAGAGTGATAATATTCTTTTAAAAATAAGATATCCCTAAAAAAAAAAGAAAGCTTGGTAAATATTGTCTACTTTGGACTGGTAGCTTCTGTTGTTACTCAGAAGAAACAGCTGTTCTAAATACCAGAAGTAGTGGCTGTGGTCCCCAAAAGGTCACAGTTGATCTCTGGAAAAATTGTTACAGTATACGTGTCTTTCACTAAGATAAATTAGGCTTTAACCTGAACCTTCTCCATTTTTAGTCCTGATTGCTCTATAAATGATAAAAAACTGACCTTCCCTCAAGTTTAGATTTTGATTTATCCTAAGGATAAACCAATCAATCCACTACTGCTAAACCCCAAAAGTAGTCATCAGTTTGAAACAACACCTAGAGAGTAAGTTAATATATTTATTTAGTTGTTAACCATGGTGAAAATTAAACAAAATTGAAAATTTATTTATCGGTGTACCTTGAACTAAAAATAAACTAGATTACCATAAATGGAAGGTGATCTCTTTTTCTTACTTCAATCCTAAAAGGAACTTTGTTAAAAGCACTAGTTTTAATCAAAATCATGAGGGATTTGATCTGTCATCGGTACCTAAATGCACCCTCTGTGCTCCTTCTAGTAGAAGGCAATGGCACCCCACTCCAGTACTCTTGCCTGGAAAATCCCATGGACGGAGAAGCCTGGTAGGCTGCAGTCCATGGGGTCGCTAAGAGTTGGACATGACTTCACTTTCACTTTCCTGCATTGGAGAAGGAAACGGCAACCCACTCCAGTGTTCTTGCCTGGAGAATCCCAGGGGCGGGGGAGCCTGGTGGGCTGCCGTCTATGGGGTCGCACAGAGTCGGACACGACTGAAGCGACTAACAGCAGCAGCAGCAGCAGTGCTCCTTCTCTTTTCCATCTCTCCACTTCGATACCTTTTCAAGAAATTTAAAATCCTGTTCATTTAGTCTCCCATGAAACACATCCTTAACAAGGAAATCTGATGTCAATGACTTACTCTTTTATATAAATTGTATTCACAGGCTATCTCTCAAGGTTATTTGCATTTGAGAAATGAAAGTTTGTGTTCTGTTAGAGAATTTCATTCCAGGAAGTGCTCTGGTGGTCCAAGTGGTTTAGACTTTGATCCCTGGTCAAGGAACTAAGATCCTAAATGCGGCACAGCAAGGCCAACAAAAGAAAAGGGCGGGGGGGGGGGGGGGGACAAATTCATTCCAATAAGGAGATAAGAGAGGTATTTTAAGATAATTGAAATTTTTCTTCCACAGGAATATGACATAAAAAACACAACACAAGGAAACTAGTAGAACCTTACCTATTAGGAATTTTGCCTCAATTAGGTCTCTTAGGCCCACTTGAACCACGTTACAACTCTACCTTAACAAAATTTTTTTAAAACCTCAACTACATAGAATGGAGATAATTCCTCTCCTTGATTCATGAGACACTGTTCACATTTTTCTTGCAAAGCCCCCTCTTTTGTTTGATTCTCTTACTTATTCCTTCAGCTCCTCTTCAATTTCCTTCTCTCCTATATGCAACCACATGTCTTTCCAGTCAGCCTTTTTTATATGTATTTAGCAACACATACATCTTTAAAAATATATAATGTGGAAATAAATAAATATATACAGTGTTTTTAAACTTGTATCAGTTGCATTATGCTATACATCTCATTCTTTTTTTCTAATTTTGTTTCTTTTGAGTTGAAAAAAGACATAAATCCAGTTCATTACATTTGATTGCTATGCGGTATTCCATCACAAGGCATATACCACATTTTACTTTAAGATTTCTCTCAGAATGAACACACAAGTTGCCTGCGATTCTTGTCACTGCAAATACTACTACAGTGAATGTTGTCATATGTGCCTTTTGTGGACCCATGTGTGCGAGCCTGTTAACTAGACAGTCCTAAATGATTCATGCCCTTGTGTAATCCCTTCCCACGCTGTATCAGGTTTCACCTGTGTGACCAACATAATATGGCAGAGTGACGTGTGAATTCCCAGACTAGGTCATAAATACCCTGCTGTTTCCACCTTGTTCTCTCGGATCACTTACTTCTGGTAAAGCCATCTACTGTACTGTGAGGACACCGTAGCAGCCCTTTGGGACAGCGAACAACTAATGCCAACGTGAGACCCATTTGACAGCAGTTTCTTAAAAGGATCCTTCAGCTCCAGTTAAATGACAGGAGCCCCAGCCAGCTTTTGGACTGCAGCTTCACAAGAGACCCTGATACCCTCCGGAATTGCTGACCCACAGCAACTGTGGAATAATAAATGTTTAGTATTGTTTTAAGCCACACAGCTTAGAGTGATTTGTTACACAGCAACAGATAACAACAACAACAAAAACAGTTAACAGACTGTGAGAGTTTCTCCAGGGTCTGTACGTAGGGGAGAAGCCCGAGTTGTTAGGGAGGTGCATGCCTACTTTCCATGCTCTTGGCATACCACCCTCCAGATGACTGTGCCGGTTTACTTCCCTAGCAGTAGAAAAGAATTCTTCCCACACTGCTCACCCAGTATTCAGTATTTGTTTGGATTATTTTTCACTAAAAATTTATTATAGATTTTGAATCTGAATACCATATTTTGAGTATGGAGCAGTTTCTCTAATCTGATTAGCAGCTTCAACTTTGACTTGACTTTTTGTGGTTTTTGTTTTATGTAGATGCCATATCTAGCTGTCAGCTTTTTAGGGACTATAAAACTGCCCTACGTTTCATTTTCAGCCAGTGATATTCAGGAGACCGAACATTCAGGAGATGAGCAGGCAAAAGCTCACCTAAATGGAGGTGAGTAGAAAATATCGAGAGTTCTCAGGTATTTGGGGGGCTTATATAGACTTAAGAGTTACTGTAGCAAAAGCAGTCCTTGGTAGTATAATGGGTAATGAATTGGCTAAATGCAGGATTAAAAGAAAAGGTGATCTGGATCCTTTGGACATTCAGTAGCAGAGAATTTTGCACCTTAACATTATATCCGCAGAGTAGTAGTAGCAAAATTAATATCTATTTGTACTTTCTCTACCCTGACCATACACGTGAAGATCATTTGGCTTGTTCTCATTTGGATGACTAAATAAAAGCATGGTGGGATATACTATCAGATGTATGTAGTCCATTCTTGAAATTAAAAATTTTTAACTGTTAAGTGGACTTCTAAGAGTGCCCTATTCTCCCTGTACAAACTCCATACCTTTTCCTTTAATTTTAAAAAGAGCCCTAATAGTCATGGTAATGGATATCAAAGAATGTGGTGGAAATCAGTAGTGAATGAGAGACCTAAGGCTTACAGCCAGTTGGGAATAAATCTTGTGCTGAGATGAAAGAAAAACTCAGCAAGGTCATTAGGTGACCAAAGGCTAATGAGACATTTACGTGGCAGGATCACAAAGGAGCCTGCAAGGCTTTGAAAGGTTTGTACTCATTCTAGTGATTCTTACAGTTCTCCAAACATGTTTACAACTCCTTTTTCAATATTGCTTTTCTGAGTAACTTCATTACAGTAAGTCTCAATTGTTTTGAGTATAGAAGTGACTTAAAAAAAAAAAAGATTCTATTCAGCCAGTAAAAATTATCCTGGAAATCTATGTTAATATTGGTAAATTAAGTGAAAAGGCTGGCTATAGTATAGAATGTATAGTAATTCTGTTAAAAATATATTTAATGTACTTGATTCCATTCATATAGATCAGGATATAGCCCATTTGGGGCTTCCCTGGTAGTTCAGATGGTAAAGAACCTGCCTGCAATGCAGGAGATCCAGATTCAACTCCTGGGTCAGGAAGATCCTCTGGAGAAGAGAATGACAACCCACGCTAGTATTCTTGCCTGGAGAATTCCATGGACAAAGGAGCCTGGCAGGCTACAGCCCATGGGGTTGCCAAGAGTCAGACACGACTAAGTGACTAACACACACACAAACACATTTTACAGATGAGAAAAGCAGTACCAAATCAGTCAAGTAATTTACTCATTGGCACCAAACTTAGACTTCAGTTGGAACTCACTTCTCTTTGGCCTTCAAATAGAATTCCTCAGAACTTGATAAGACTGATTTTCTTGACTACTTTGAACATTATTCTAGTGCATTTTTCCCACCAATATTCTAAAACTAATTAGAACATTGGCAGCACTATGGAATAATATCAAGATGAGAGATTAATGCATTCTAGTTTATTAGAAATAGTTTCATTGCTTTGGAATCAATTAAAAATATTAAACACTAACTTCACTTCTGTACTTGAGGAAAGAACTGGAATTATCTTTAGCTTCCTGCAGTAAGCAATCGGACAACAAAATATACGAAACAAATGTTTTTAAACATTAGACTACAACAAGATTCTAATTCCTTAAATAGGAGTTAGAAAGGAAACTGGCCTTACAATTACCCTGGCTAAAGATTAGTATCTAGATATGCAGTCTTAATTTTATCTTATCCATTATTTTTATTTATTCAGGACTTATAGCATGTGATGAGGTATCCTCCACAGGTAGAAGATTTTCATTGCAGTTCTTTCTTTTGGTGTTGATGTTTTTCAATATGGAACTGGTGCTATGATGGCATAAAATATGTCTAAATCCTTAAGGTAAGTTAAGAGTCCTATTATATGAAAGATAAGTGGAAAATAATTTTTTTTTACAATGTGGAATAACCTATCTTTGGCTATAAGAGATCAATGCCTTATGTGAACTGGGAATAAAAGTTGTATTCCTTACTTATCTTCATATAGACTCCAGGATTACCTCTGTAGTGGTTCCCAATCTTTTCACTATTAAGTATATCTATTGTTGTTGTAATTTCCACGTTGCCATGCTTGAAGAGATTTATTTTCAAAGCAATGGCATTTTTAAAAATAGTACCTTATGCATCATAATTATAGGCACACATACTATTCACTTGAGACTATTTGGATCATTAAAATAGCATTAAAAAAAACCCTTAGTTATAAGTCTTTTAGAAGTTGTAAAACCTCAGGCTTACTTATCATCAGTGATTCCAGTATCAGTAAATATACGCTATATCTTTCTTTTGACCTCAAACTCTGATTTTAGGACATGACACAGATAACACAAAATCAACTCATCTATATTTGATCTCATTGTCACCCTGCTTTTCACACTTGCTCTTTCTCCTGTATTCCATACCGTGGTTAACAGAAACAACATACATCTAGCTGCCAAATGTAGGAAACTTCAGAATTCCTTTGGACTTCTCACTTTACCCATCCCTCCGTGACATCCTGAAGAATCTTCCTCTAAAATTCCTACGATGTACATTTATTTCCAGTCTTTCATCCCCACTGTCTAAATTGGTTTAGGCCTCATCATTTGTTAAGTTTCAGTATCTCATTTTTCCTAGTCATTCGCCTTAAAAAAAAAAAAAAATGTGGTTAACTGTACACCATCTTAATCATTTTCAAGCATACAGTTCAATGGTATTCACTACATCCATGTTGTTGCACATCCATCACCACTATCCACTCCAGAACTCTTCATCTTGCAAAACTCTATATCCATTACACAATATCCCATCTTGAAACTCATATCCATTAAACAATACCTCCTCATTCCCTCTTCCTCCCAGCCCCTGGCAACCATCACTCTATTAATTCTTTCCATCTTTATAAATTTGACTATGTACCTCATGTAAGTGGTATCTTACAGTATTTGTCTTTCTGGGCCTGGTTTATTTTACCTAACATGTCTTTCAAAATTCATCCATGTGGTACCATGCATCAGAATTTCCTGCCTTTTAAAGTCTGGATAATATTATTGTATATGTATAGACCACATTTTATTTCTCTATTTTTCTACTGATGGACATTTGGGTTGCTATTGTGCATGATGCTGCCATGAATGTGGATGTACAAATATCTCTTTGAGACCCTGCTTTCAATTATTTGGGATATATACCTAGAAGTGGAATTTCTGAGTCATATGGCAATCGTTTTTAACTTCTTAAGGAACCGCCACGACATTTTTATAGCGCCTACACCACTGTGCATCCCCTCCAGTAGTACACAGCTTCCAGTTCCTCCACGTCTCGGCCAGCACTTGTTTTGGTTGTTCCTGCTTTTTGATAATAGCATCATAACAAGTGGGATGTGGTCCTCATTGCGGTTCTGATTTGCATTTCCCTGATGATTAGTGATGTTAGGTATCTTTTCATGTGCTTGTTGGCCTTCTGCACATCTTTGGAGAAATATCAAGTCTTTTGACCATTTTAAAGTCAAATTGTTTTGTTGTTGAGTTATAAGAGTTTTTTGTATATTCTAAATATTTATAACCCTTATAAGATACAAATTGATTTACAAACAGTTTCTTCCATTCCATGGAGTGCCTTTTCACTCTGTTAATTATGTTCTTTGAGGCACAAAGATTTCTAATTTTGTAATAGTCCAATTTATCTATTTTTTCTTTTGTCTATGTTTTTGTTGCCTATGCAAGAAATCATTGCAAATACAATGTCATAATCATTCTATGTTTTCTTCTAATAGTTTTAGCTCTTATACTTAGGTCTTTGATCTATTTTTACCTAATTTTTATACATGGCATTTGGTATATGTCCACCTTCATTATCTTGAATGTGGACATCCAGTTTTTACTTTAATATTTGTTGAAAAAACTTCTTTCCCCATTTAATAGTCTTGACAACCTTGTTGAAAATCATTTGACTATATACAGTAGGGTTTGTTTTGGGGCGCTCTCTTCTTTTCCATTGCTATAGCAAGTTTTGAAATCCGTCTAGTCACCCCCATTTTGTCCACCACTCTGCTATCTTGAACTGAAATCTGATTCTGTTAATCCCTTGCTAAAAATGTATTTATGTAGCATTAAAGGCTCTGCAGAGCTAGACTCAACCTATTCTTAGTCTTTCTCCCTATCATAACCCCATTCTCTCTTCCCTACATTGTCTACTCATCCCACAGAATCACTCCAGAACATAATATATACCTACACAACATCTGCTAAATTCTATCTGCACCTTCCTTTATTCTCTTTCCCACCCTCTACCCACACATGGCAGTTACTTTTTACTCCTATAGAATTTTGTTACTATCAGAGTCATTATCGCATCATATCATAACAAATTAGATATGCATACCTGCTCCTACCCAGTAAAAGCTGAGCTTCTTGATGGCCTTTCAAAGAATAATTTCTTTGTGCTCGCCTTGCCCAGAGATATCACCCCTATTGCAACTGCACAGAGAAAGTGGTGTTAACATGTATACAACATAAGGCTAGATATTGCATGTGCATTTCATTAATCTTCAGAACAGTCCTGTGAGTCATGTGACATATGACGAAACCAAGGCTTAGAAATGTTTGGTTACACAGCTAACTAGTTGTCAGAACTAGGATTCCAAACTCATAGTCATCTGGCCATGAGCCATGCTGTGATCACTCTAAGCTATGAAGACACTAAAGAAAGAAAGGTGGTTAGTGAAATACAATAGGGTATGCTGATTAACCTACTTTCTTTTAGGCCTGAACATGATTTTATCACAGCCTCCAAAGTTGATCAGACACAGAGTTGCCCATGTAAGTAAAGCCTAAACCAGAATATCTCACTAAGTAAAGCATAAGCCAGAATATCAACTAAATTATAATGGGAGAAATTCCTTTCTATCAGTACTAACCGCAGTACCACATCCAGGTTTCTAGTGTCATGATACCTAAGAAAAAGTCTGAATTATCTGACGTATACTAGGTGAGCATATAGAGTCAACCCAATGAGAATGAGATGTTTAGTTGGGAGTGTTTTATCCAGGCTTGGCAAGGGCAGGAGAATCAGCCTTTCTTCACAACACAGCAAACCACAGTGGAATCTCCTGCTGAAAACTTCTGGGTTCGTTCCCGGACAATATATATTAAACCGCATATTTTACCCCTCAAACTCCCCTTTTACCCTGTTTCATCATACTTATGTCCGTTTTTTGTTCTGGAGAAACTGAAGTATCTCAGCTTTTTAAATTATTACTTTTTCTAGTTCTGCCTATTTCAAATTATTTCTAGCCATCTGATAAGAATTCTACCTGTTTCATGAGTCATGTGTCTAACATGCTCTTATTAGATGAACAGATTATGTATGTTAAGCCCATTATGTATGGACTTAACTGGCTCTCTTTTTCACTATTTAATTACCTGGCTGTGCTGGGTCTTACAGCATGTGGGATCTTTAGTTGTGGCATATAAACTCTTAGTTGTGGCATATGGGATCTAGTTCCCCAAGCAGAGATTGAACCCAGGTCTCCCGCATTAGAAGGAGCATGGAGTCTTAGCCATGGACCACCAGGGAAATCCCTTAATTGGTTTTCTTACTCCTTCACTCAAAATTCCATTAACAGCTAGAATTCAAATCTTCAATTACTAAGGGTATTGCTGTTATGGACTGGGTATCTCCCACTCTCACCTGAAACGGTTCCTCAAGAGATTGTGTCTTACACATTTTTAAACACCCAGTATCTAGTATGATGCCTGATATATTAAAGTAACCAATAAGACTTTGTCAGTAAAGCCTTCCCATTAAGGAAGATATTCAAAGGAATGAGCCACACTGTCTGAAAACAATGCCAAAATCCAGTTCTAAGTATCTTTTAGGTAGCAGCTATGCTAGAAAAAATGTTTGAATTTCCACACTGATTCCTTTGAAAAGGATAGCTCTTATTGCCTGTATATGTTGGATTATATTTCCTGAAATATGTAGTTATATTACTTTATAATTCTATGTTGAAGCCTACGGATAGAGTACAGCTGCTTCCTGGGATGTGTTAAAGAGGCTCATGCCTATAATAAAAGGCCTTAGAGGTCCCAGGTGAACTGAAGAGGTCAAAAAGAATGGATTATCTGACACAAAGTGAAATTCTTTGTAATTCTCCAGATTGCTTTCCTGTGGTATCTAGCTTTGATCTCGTTCCCTTTCAAGGGGACTCTGACTTTGATCTCATTTCCTTTCTAAGGGGACAGCATATACCATCTGGTATAGTCATTAAAACCATAAAATCAAAGACTTCTAGCTTTCCATCTTCCTAGGCACACGATAGAATTTTATTTCCTATACCCCTTATGGTTAAGTGAGACCATTTGACAAGCTAGTTCTGGCCAAGGAGAGCTGAATGTAAGGATCGTTGTACATCTTGTTGGCTAAGTATTTAATGCCTCTCTTTTCACTCTGGCATAGCTACTATTAACACTCAAAATGGTTCACGTTCTGTTAGCCCAGGCCCCTGACTAACTTCGTTGAACATAATTCTCTACCAATTCACAGTGAACACAACATAAGCAAGAAATAATCCTTGCTTGTTTTAAGTCACTGAAATATTGGGATTCATTGTAGTTGCGCCATATCCTAGGCTATCCTGATACTCACAGACCTGGCTACTTAACCATTGGATTAGAAGGAAAAAAAATAGGCCCAGTAGGGCTTAATATCTTACCTCTCTATATCCCACCACTTATGAAGGGGTCCTGGAAAAGAACGAAAATGCACAATTAAAAGTGTGATAAAAGAGTAAGAGGGTCTTGGAAAAATAAGTAGACTGAGCTGTAGTAATCTGTCATGGTCAGGAAAGACTGTTCATGTGTTTTACCTTAGGTTCAGAGGGGAGACACTGCTTTTGAAAAACCTCATGATGAAAAACACAAGAATAAGAAAATGGAGGGGCTGGGGTACATTTTGACCCAAAGAAATTCTGAATTGCTATGGATTTATGTAGACCATGCTTTATGCTCTTACGGAGATCCAAAATATGATCTACCTAAAGAAGACTGGTAGATTTTATTAATGCAAAGAATTACAGGGCTTTAACCAAAGCAGTGATTAAAGGGATATTTATAGTTGTAAATACTATACATAGAAAAAAAATCATAACTCAATAACCTAAACTTTCAATAGAAAAAGAACAAACTAGACCTTAAGCAAGCAGGAGGAAGGAACTAATGATTATAGAGTGGAAATTAATGAAAAAGAGAATAGAGAAAATAAAAATTGGTTCTTTGAAAAGACCAACAAAATTGACAAAACTTTTGCTGAATCAACTGAGAAAAAAGAAAACTGAAATTATTACAGTCAGGAATGAAAGAGGGGACATTGCTACTGACTTTACAGAAATAAAAAGGGATTTTAAATGAATATTGTGAACAAGTGAATACTAACCAAATAGATAACTTGGGTGATAATGGACAAATTCCTATAAGATACAAACTACTGCAACTGTATCAAGAAGAAACAGAATATCTAAATAGACCTATGACAAAGAGGTTGAATAAGAATTCTGTAAGTTGGCCTATTGTGAAGTGAATTTGATGTACAGTGTCTATCATATGTTATAAAAAAGCCATGAATCAAACTAAAAATGTGGGTTTCTTTTTCAAAAACATTTAAAATCTTGAGTTCTCTTCTGGAGCATTAGTAATAAGATAGTAAAAAATAAAGAATTTGACAAGATGAGACAATAAATATTTTTTAATTATAGGAAGTTGAAATTTAAAAATCCATAAACAAGAAAAATGTTTCTCATACGAAAGAGGAAAAAAGGGAATAGATGGAACTGCAACATTTCTTTAGTATGTACAGATGCGAAGGATCATCACATTTCTTTCTGGTCTTATTTCCAGCTCCAAGGACATTTTCTAACAGCAGGAAAGCCCAATATGAGCTTTCCTCATCCTCTTCATTTGGCAGCCCTTGGGCCTTTCTTTTATTTGTATAGAACAGCAACTCAAAGAACTCTATTCAACTTTTATTACTTGGTTGGCACCCAGGACTATGGGTGGATTAATGAAAACATTGCCAGCTAGAGGGTGTAAAGTTTATATAATGACAAAGGATAAGGGGAACTCAGAGACTATTCCATAATGCAGAAGATAACATAGCTTGCTCCTAGTTCTAGCTTCTCAGATTCTCAGAGTTCTCTACTGTGGGTAATACCAGGTGTGGGAAGTGAATAATTGCATTTGTATGAGAGACTCCCTGGCCTGTTCTCATAGGTATTTTAAACAATTTTTTTAGTTTAATATACACTACACATAAATGCTTGTATCATATATTGAGCTTGATCCATTTTTTGCAAACTGAACACTTCCAGGGTGTTTTTTACAACTTGTACTCTCCCTTGCCTGATTTTTCTGGAAACTCTGATGTTGAAGCTGAAACTCCAATACTTGGCCACCTGATGCGAAGAGCTGACTCATTTGAAAAGACTCTGATGCTGGGAAAGATTGAGGGCAGGAGGATTAGGGGATGACAGAGGATGAGATGGTTGGGTGGCATCACCGACTCAATGGACATGGATTTGGGTAAACTCTGGTAGTTGGTGATGGACAGGGAGGCCTGGCGTGCTGCGGTTCATGGGGTTGCAGAGTCAGACACGACTGAGTGAGTGAACTGAACTGAACTGGTCTCAGTTTGCCTGCAAAGCAGAGCAACAAATACATTCCTGAATATTTACTGTGAAATGGGTATTTCCCAAGTTCATCGCTCAGCTGGCCAACATTTCAAGCCTGTTTAAGACCCATTCCTCCAACCACTTTTTCTAATTACTTCAGTTCCTATCATCTCTCTCTCTCTGAGTTCTTGGTTACTCTCAACTAAACATTTGAGTAATCCTGACTCACTAACTGATTCACACCTGTTCTTTTCCCACTGAGTCATATTTTGAGAGCATGTATTGCTTACTATTTAATTGGAAAGTTAACTTTCCTTTAAATGTATCATTTAAAATTGTTTACTGTATTCCCCAAATAGCATTATTATTACAAAGAACAAACTAGAAATTAATAATAAAATAGGATTATTGACCACAGTTACATATTAATAATTGGAGCAAAAAATATATAAAATATTCAAATCTTTAATATTCCAAGTCAAAGTTCCAACTGTTAGTCCTACAGGGTAAGATAACCAATTCACTCATGTGATCAAAGATCTCTGTAAATTCTTAACATTGTTTTTCTAGTATATTGCCAAGAAATGTTAGTTAACATCTCCCAAATTGTAAACCTGTGGACTAGAGACCAGCCACAATAAAGCTTCCCTCTTTGAAATTCCTTTTTCTTTCAGACCATATTGGGCTTGAGGTCTCCATGCTAAGTTACCGGCCTGTGTATCAGAGGTTTCTTTCACATATTTTACTTGAAGAATGTTATAATCAACCTTACCTATCAAATTAGTGAAAACTTAAAAAAAATTAATCTCTCAATAATGTGGAGAGACAGGGACCTCCATATGTTTCTGAGAGTTAAAACCGTACAACCTCTCTGAAAAGCGAGATAGCAACTATTTACACCCTGATGGCGAGTAATTCCATTTCCATCAATTTACTCAGCAAATGTCACTGAAGTAATTATGTACAAAGTCATTGAATCCAGTATTATTTACAATAAGCACAAAAATATTGAAACAACTGGGAAAATGTTAAATAAATTATGTTTCTGGGGCTGTGGACCATTAGGCAGAAAAAATGATTACACTACTAAGATATTTTAGACAAGGAAAATGCTCAGGATACAAATCTAAGTTGAAAAAGGTAGTTTACAGGTCTTTTTGTAAAATTATTGGTATTATTCATGAAAGACTGGCTGATTTTTGAGTGTTGCAATTATTAGTTATTTTCATTATTTATAGTTTTTATGTTTCCTACAGAGAGCTCTATTATTTATACAATGAAAAAAGTTATTTTCAGATAAATACTGTTTTGGCAGTACTTTGGCATGTAATCAGGTTTCAAAGTCTCAATGATAATGCATTCGTTAAAAATCACAAGTGTCTCAAATCATGAATTTTTATTTCTCCTTTTGTCTATTTTATTACAAATCTTTTCCAGCAATCTCAGTTTTCTGTTTAAATTTGAGTGTTTTAGTTTGTGTATGCTTAGTCGCCTCGACTCTGTGCATGGACTGCAGCCCTCCAGCTCCTGTCCATGGAATTTTCCAGGTAAGAATACAGGAATGGGTTGCCATTTCCCACTCCAGGGGATCTTCCTGACCCAGGGATAAAATCTCTACCTTCTGCGTCTCCTGCATTGACAGGCAAAAAATTTTTCCCCCCACCACTGAGCCACTTGTGAAGCCCTTTATTACTTGTCAAATACTACTAGTTTCCTCGCTGAAGGAAACGCTACACTTTTTATTTTAATCTGAACATGGTCCTATACCGTGACATGTACTTAGTACGCCTAGGAGCTTTTTTCTGGTCAATTTTTTAATCTCAAAAGGGGTTGGCAAGACCATTTTGTAATCAATTACACGTGGAAACCACGGTGTAAGCTCCATGTGAGTTTAGGAGACGCTCGGAAACGCTAGAAAAAATGTATATTGGGTTCACGTGATACCAGAATAGCCTGGATATCCTTTTCAGCATTCTGCCTTGGAAAAACATATTTGACCACAAAGGCGATGGCAGGAGTCAGGGACTGCTGAGGTTAGAGCTGGCTTAAAAAGAAAAGACCGATCAGGGAGATCAGAGGACAGAAGCAAGATAAATACAGCAAAGTAAGGAGGGTGGCTCAAGTCAGTAAAGAGTCTGCCTGCAATGCGGAAGACCTGGATTCAATTCCTTGATCAGGAAGATACCTTGGAGAAGGAAATGGCAATCCACTTCAGTACTCTTTCCTGGAGAATTCCATCTGTCCACGGGGTCACAAAGGGTCGGACACGACTGAGTGACTAACACTTTCACTTTCCAGGACGCTCAAAAACAGCTGTAGTAACTGTCCCTTTTACAATCACATTTCTGGACTCGCTAGACCTTGGGACCTCAGCTTCCACAACTAGAAAAAAATTTCAACGAGTGGCTCAGACGGTAACTGCTGCTGCTGCTACTAAGTCGCTTCAGTGGTGTCCGACTCTGCTGCTGCTGCTGCTGCTAAGTCGCTTCAGTCGTGTCCGACTCTGTGCGACCCCATAGACGGCAGCCCATCAGGCTCCACCGTCCCTGGGATTCTCCAGGCAAGAACACTGGAGTGGGTTGCCATTTCCTTCTCCAGCGTCTGCCTATAATGCGGGAGACCTGGTTCGATCCCTGGGTTGGGAAGATCCCCTGGAGAAGGAAATGGCAACCCACTCCAGTACTCTTGCCTGGAAAAGCCTGTGGACGGAAGAGCCTGGTAGGCTACAGTCCACGGGGTCTCAAAGTGTCGGACACGACTCAGTGACTTCTTTTTCAAAGGTTCTTTCCCAGTATCAGTTAAGTTCAGTCGCTCAGTCGTGTCCGACTCTTTGCGACCCCATAAATCGCAGCACGCCAGGCCTCCCTGTCCATCACCAACTCCTGGAGTTCACTGAGACTCACGTCCATCGAGTCAGTGATGCCATCCAGCCATCTCATCCTCTGTCGTCCCCTTCTCCTCCTGCCCCCAATCCCTCCCAGCATCAGAGTCTTCCCCAAAGAGTTCTAGAGCCAGAATTCAGACCGCCTCATCACAGGGCGGAAGGGCGCGCATGCGCCGCGACGCGGTCCGCCCCCCGGTGGGCGGGGTCTGTCCTTTTGCCTCTGGGCGGCCGCGGGCGCCAACCACGCCCGCCTCACCTGCGCGTCACGTGTCCCCTGGCGCTCTTAGCGCACCTGAGGGCGGATCCCTGGCGTTTTGGGTCTTCGACGTGAAAGGACCAGTGCCCAAGGGCCAGTTTAGCAGCAGCGGTGGCAGGTACGGGAGTGCGGCTCGGGTCAGCCCGCCGGGGTGTCTAAACCCTTGGTTTCCCGGCTAGGATACTGACCAGAGCGAGATACTGTTGTGCGGCCTCCGCCCAGGAGCCGGAGGCACCTCACGGCGTGAAGTGGAAGTCCCAGTTTCCCCCAATCCCTTGCGCCGGTGCCCGCGCCCCGGAAGGCCGCGCTTCCCGCCGGCCGCGTTCCTGCAGCGGGTCGCTCGGTCCAGTGAAGCCCAACCGGCTCTCGGAGTTGAGCAAATCCTCGGTCCCCAGGTAGATGTGGGGGAGTCGCTCGCTGGTTTTATGTAGGATTCTTGGCACATTTCGGGTTGGCTTTGCGATAGACAGGGATGCGAGTGTTCCCACTGGCGAGTTCATTCAGTTTGCCGGGAGATTGGCGGGTCGGCAGAGGTCTCAGTGGACGCCCACACCCCCAAGCCAAACGAACTTCAGCTGATTGCGTTCCTGCTCTTCAGATTCTAGGACCTTGAACTTCACAGAAAGCTGAGTGGCAGAAGGGTGAGGAAGCAAAAGTTTGGGAAATTATCTTTGTGCACTTGCACAGTTGAGATTTGGGACTTCTCCAGAAGACCACCTGATTGGGTTTGTTTTCACTAAAAATACCAGGGGTTTTGATGGTCTGTCTGTTTTTTAGATTTCGTTGGAGTTTGAAAAAGAGGCCGAACTTTTGACATCAGAAATGTTGGGAAAAGCTTGTTTCATTTATTTGTAAAGATTTCTGTAAATAAGATTAGAATAATAGATTAATTTTACAATTCAAGGTTACACCTGTTCCTCAGGGCTGATTATTGCCTCGTTTTACATCATTTTTCCACTTTTTTTTTTTTTTTCAGTGTTAGTACCTTTATTTTTATTAACAGTTCTCTGGTTATTTCATATTATATTCATAAATACTGTTTGAAGGCGGCTAGAACTCAACTAGATTTGGGGGAAAATGTTAATTCAACAAATATTTAACCATAATAGGTGCAAACACTTCTACATGCTGTGAATACAGAAATAAGAGAAACAGCTTTGGCGCTTACATTTTAGTAGGGGGAGACCCATGAATAGTGTCAGCTGGTGGCAGTTGCTACACTGATGATTAAAACAGGGTGATGTGCTAGCCTATAGAGAGCTACTTTAGATTAGGAAAGTCACAGAAAAAGGACACTGAAATTGAAATTTACCATTTTGACTAGGGAGGCTGGAAAGAAGGGAGGGAGAAGAAAAGGGGAAGTAGTTGGGGTCTGAGAAGTAGATAGGCAAGAGCCAGATCATACAGGGTTTGGTAAGTCTTGGTGAGGAGTTTGGATTTTATTCTGAATTTATAAATTTGGTCTTAGGTGCAGACCAGCTAAGTCCACTTTTGGTGGGGGGGGGGGGGTGGCACTCATTCTTTGAATTTCCTTGATTTATTAATTCTTCACATCAAGTCTTTATATCTTTTTATTCTTTGTCATACAAGATGGCGTACCATGACATGATAGCTTTCAACACTACCACTTAAATTGACAAGGAAACCTTTTGTTTGGTTTATGAATTAACTTTAATAGTTCTACATCTTAAAGGTGAGCAGTACTTCTGGCTCCATTCTATGGAAGAAGCAGCAAGAGTTTGTTAAAGTAGTGAAAAATCTTTTTGAAATTAGCAAATCTGGAATGAGGCAGTGTTGAGTAGCAGTTCATAAAGGGGAAGTCTTCAAAGGTGAAATAAATACCCAGAATTTTGTCAAATCAGTTTGAAGTTACTTGACCAGGTTCTTTCTCAGGAGTTCCGGAACTTTATTGGTATGGCACTGGTGAGTGTGTTTATCATCAGCGATTATAGTCTTAACATGCTTTATTTCTCTCCAAATATTCTTAGCCCAGGTATAATTTATTGTCTTTAAAAAATGTGAATGTAGAAGCTTTTGTTGAGCAAGTTTTTTAATTGATTTTGGCTCTTCTGTATTGATTTGAGTTGTATTTATTTGATTCCTAGGATGAAGTAACGTTTATCTAAAAACTGCAGGATATTTTCCAGTAAAGAACATGGTGGAACTAATTCACACATTAGCAGATCATAATGATGATGTCAACTGCTGTGCCTTCTCCTCTTCCCTCTTGGCTACTTGTGCCTTGGACAAAACAATTCGCCTATATTTCCTGAGTGACTTTACCGAAGTACCATACTCACCATTGAAGTTTCACACCTATGCTGTCCACTGCTGCTGTTTCTCCCCTTCAGGACATATTTTGGCTTCATGTTCAACAGATGGTACCACTGTCCTATGGGATACTCAAAACGGGCAGATTTTGGCAGTGATGGAACAGCCCAGTGGTAACCCTGTGAGAGTTTGCCGATTTTCCCCAGACTCCACTTATTTGGTATCAGGGGCATCTGATGGAACTGTTGTTTTGTGGAATGCACAGTCATACAAGTTACATAGGTAAGAATGTTTAAACCCTTTCCGTTTTTAATCCTATTACCAGGTTTACAAAAATTTTTTTTTGATGACTTGAAGTAGATAATTCAGACATCTCAAGGAAAAATACTTTGATCTCTGTCTCCTGAAGGTCATAAAACAGATATTTAATATGATTCTTGAAGTAGATTTGCTTGGCTCTGAGTCTTTTAAATGTCCACTTTTTCTTTTGTAAAAAAGGGTTAATCTTGTTAGAACTTTATGGATTTTTTTTTAATAGGCAAAAAAAAAACAGTTTTTTGAATAAAACTTAGTAATTTTTGGCTTTTTGGTCACGCATGGCTCAGGTGTTCTCAGTAATAAAGTAATTGTAGGTGAGTCTCACCTGCACATCTCTTTCCTGACTGGGATTACTGACCAAGCCCAGAAGAGGGAACCTTGTGATTAGTATGGTGTTGTGTGTTACCACTTCTTTAAAAACATCACCTGAAAAACTGCTTTTGGATAAAAATACATCAATGAATTTACACTGGTAATGTTGTGTTGCAACTCCCTAGTATTAAAATCATGTATTTGTAAACATATAGTATGCTAAAATACAATATTTTAACAAATTTAAAATGTACAATTCAGTGACATTAATCACATTAAAAACTGTAAACTTTTAAACGTCACCAATTAAAATAGCTTAATGTGCCTTCCCCCCACCCTACCTCTCACCAACAACACTCAGAGCACAGATGGTAGCTGGTAAACAACTATGGTTCATTTAGATTTTTGGTCTTTGTGTTGAAGAAAGTATGTTTTAAGTGGCGTTAATAAACAGTTTAAAGTGAAGACACAGAGAATGGAATGCCTTTAAGTTGTTTTGTGTGAATGAAATTTAGCTGTCGGCCAAGGAATCTTTTTCAGTTAACCAATTGGTAAATTGTCTAACATTATTTTTCTACTATATGTAATTATGTGAAAATGATACACTGCAGTCGATTTAAGTGCTGGATAGGACACTGCATGGGTTGTTGGATTTTTAACAGGTTATTTTTCCTAATTGATAAAATAATGAATTATTGTTAGCCCAGTGCTTCCTAATCTTCCCTAGATAATTTTAAGTTGTTCACAGGATTTTCTTTACATAAAGAGTTTATAACTGAAGGTGAGATGAAAGTCCTTACTGTTGTTTCTAGGTGATTTTAATACAAATGTTGGATGTGCTTTTCACCCCCAATAACATGATTTTCAATAAAAAATAGTTGTATCTTTTAAAAAATTGGAACTCAATTGATATTGTTGGTGTTGCTATTTTGTTAAACTTTGTATATTTTAATGAAAAGAGTATGACGATAAATAGACTTTGATTTGGTTAGGATAATGTTTAAATTCTCTTACTTTTAGCAAGCCTATCTCCGTTTATAGCATATGCTGCTGTCACTTCAGTCGTGTCCGACTCTGTGTGACCCCACAGACGGCAGCCCACCAGGCTCCCCCGTCCCTGGGATTCTCCAGGCAAGAACACTGGAGTGGGTTGCCATTTCCTTCTCCATTATAGAATATAAAGGATATTTTATTTCTATAGGCATCTACTGCCCTTTCTCTCTAGTTCTAGCCATTTATCCTTTTCTTTTACTATATCAAGCTGCTTTTAGAGACTGTAATATAAAGTAAAAGATGCTCTGAAATGAAAATTCCCCTTTCTTTTGCTTTTATTTCAGATGTGCTAGTGTTAAGGATGGCTCCTTAGTGGCCTGTGCGTTTTTTCCTCCTGGAAACCTCTTTGTCACTGGCTCCTCATGTGGTGATTTAACAGTGTGGGATGATAAAATGAGGTGTCTGCACAGTGAAAAAGCACATGATCTTGGAATTACCTGCTGTGACTTTTCTTCACAACCAGTTCCTGGTTAGTTATTTTACTCTTGTAAGCACTAGTAATTCCTGTTTGCAGTTTATATGTGACTTTTCATTCATTTACTCATTTTCACTTCATCATTAGTAAAACAACAAGATCTTTTAATTTATTCCCTTCAAGGACTCATCCTTCTGCTTTATGTTTTTGATCAAAATGAAATCACAAATATTTTTTGGGAAAACCAGATTCTTTGGGAAAATACATAGGGGCTAACACAACTTGATACAGTAGATGTGAATTCCTGGAGTTTGCTAATGTAGAGGCCTTAAACCTATTGGTTTCATTGTGATTTTTGAAACATTGTATGTTTTTATTCAAATAGAAATGTGAAGTATAAAAATTGAAAACAAGTTTCATTTTTCATTTACTATTTAATCTTTCAAAAGGTAACCTTAAAAAAGCATTTGTTAGTAGATCAGTTTTTAGAAAAAGAAGAGAACAACTCTTGACTGTAGACTCCTAGTTTTCAATAAATACAGTGAATTGGGAATTGGGCTTCTTTTATTTTCATCTTCTGTGTTAGGATGGACGTTCTACTTCTGGCTACTTCAATCTTACTTCCAGACAAGTGCTGTCTTATAGTGATATAATGTGAGCTACATGTGTAAATTTGAAAATTTCTAGTAGTAGATGAAATTAGTTTTAGTAATGTATTTTACTTTACCCAATATACCTGAAATATTTCAAGATCCTAAAATTATTAATAAGATATTTTACGGGGGGTATGAAGGCTTTGAAATCTGGGGTGGATGTTGTGTCCCGTTGCAGTTGGCGCTGGTCGTGCTTCAGCTGTTCAGTAGGCTTATGCAGCAAGTTCTTAACACTATCTTGTGACAGCTCAGGCTTTGGTACTCCCCTGTTTCAAAGCCATCAGTGACATGTTAAAATATGATTAAGGTAAGATAAAATACCAAGTTTCAAACACACAGCCTTTAAGTACCTTCCATATTCTGTTTCCCTGTCTCATTACAAGTCACACTTGGCCTCATGCATTCGCTTGCCTCACTGGCCTCCTTTCATTTCTTGAATGTCTGTAAGATGTTTCCGAGGGTTTTACATGTGGACCCTTTACCTGGTTCACTTTTATTCATCCTTTAGATTTCAGGTTAAAAAAAAAATCACTTCAGAAGAGCTTCCTCTGCTCTTAACCTCCTGTACTTGGTCTGAAGTATTTTGATATAGTCCTTTAGTATTACATGCTTTATTTTTCTTTTGTAGGACTTAGTGAAGTATCACAAGTTTTATTAAATAGTTATCTATATGAATTATGTTTAATCGTGTTTTTCCTGTGAGATTGTAAGCTCCATAGGCTGGGCCTGTATGTATTTTATTTACAGTGCCTGGAGTGTAATAGGCTTTGAAAAGCAGAATTTTTAAAATTGGAATATAGTTGCTTTATAATGTAGTGTTCATTTCTATACAGCAAAGTGAATCAGCTATATACCCCTCTTTTTTTGGAATTCCTTCTCCTTTAGGTCACAACTGAGCAATGAGTAGGGTTCTCTGAGCCATACAGTATTAGTTACCTGTTTTATCCATGGCATCAGTAGTGTGTACATGTCAATCCCAATCTCCCAATTCATCCTACCCTCCTCTTAACCCCGTTCCCCACTTGGTGTCCATATGTTTCATTTCTGTCTCTTTCTCTTTGGAAATAAGATTATATCATTTTTCTAGATTCCACATATATGCATTAATATGATACTTGTTTTTCTGACTTCGCTCTGTATGATAGTCTCTAAGTCCATCCATGTCTCTACAAATCATCCAGATTTATTCCTTTTTTGTGACTGCATAATATTCCATTGTGTGTGTGTGTACACACATGTTATATCTTTTTTATCCATTCCTTTGTTGATGGGCATTTAGGTTGTTTCTGTGTCCTGGCTATTGTTCCTAGTGCTGCAGTGAACACTGGGGTGCATGTGTCTTTGAATTATAGTTTTCTCAGGGTATATGCCCAGTAGTGGGATGCTCAAGTCATAAGATAGTTCTATTTTTAGTTTTTTAAGGAATCTCCATACTCTTCTCCATAGTGGCTGTACAAATTTAACTCCCACCAATATAGGGGTGTTCCCTTTTCTGCACATCCTCTTCAGCATTTATCGTTTGTACATTTTTTTATTGATGGCCATTCTGACTGGTGTGAGGTGGTACCTCATTGTAGTTTTGATTTGCATATCTCTAATAGTGATGTTGAGCATATTTTCATGTGTTTATTGGCTATCTGTATGTTTTCTTTGGATAACGTCTGTCTTCTGCCCATTTTTTGATTGGGTTGTGCTTTTGTTTTTTTAATTGAGCTACATGAGCTGTGTGTATGTTTTGTTTTTTAAAGTATGTATTTGGCTGAGCAGGGTCTCAGTTGCGGCACACAGGGTCAGATCTTTAGCTGTGCCATGCAGGGCCTTTTACTTGCACCGTGTGGAGTCTAATTCCCTGGCCAGGGCTTAAATCTGTGCCCCCTGCATTGAGAGTGTGGAGTCTTAGCCACTGAACCACCAAGAAAGTCCCCTGTTTGTATATTTTTCTGATTAATCCTGTATCAGTTGCTTCATTCGCAAATATTTTCTCCCATTTTGAGGGTTGTCTTTTCATCTTATTTATGGTTTCCTTTGCTGTGCAAAAGACTTAAAGTTTAATTAGGTCCCATTTGTTAATTTTTGTCTTTATTTTCATTACTCTAAGAGGTGGATCAAAAAAGATCCTGTTCTGCCTGTGTTTTCCACTAAAGAGTTTTTTATTTTACAGTGTCTGGCCTTAGGTCTTTAATCCATTTTGAGTTTATTTTTGTGTATGGTGCTAGGAAATGTTCTAATTTCATTCTTTACATGTAGCTGTCCAGTTTTTCCAGCACTACTAATTGAAGAGGCTGTCTTTTCTCCTTTGTATAGTCTTGCCTTCTTTGTCATAAATTTAGGTGATTGAAATGAAAGATTCCTTTTATTGATTTGTTGAACTTTCTTGTTTCTGTTTCCTTTTTAATATCATATGGCAGATTAACAGTTTTCTTTTCATGAATCTATTATACTGAACTCCCTACCTAATTTAATTGTGATGATTTATTTTTTAACATATTGTTTTATGATGTTTTATTCTAAGAAGATCAGCTTGTAACAGGCAAGAACCATTTCTTTCATTCTGTGACCCCTTCTCCAAAATCATATAGGCATTCAATGAATCTTTGGATTATATCAACATCAGGAGATTTAGATTTCCTTTTTGATTCTAATTATCTGAAAAGATTTTTCATTAAAATCCCATTTTTTTAATGCTATTAACGTTAAGGACATCCTTCTTCTGTCTTCAGAGGGCTTGCAGCTGACAGGTTCTGGAAAGGTTCACTACACTAGGCCAAAAATTCTAGGTGAGATTCTAAAGTAAGTATATTACCCACATCCCTACTGTGCCTTTAGAGTATATTTCAAAGTATATTTCTCAATATAGTTCTGATATGTCCCTTCTGTAATTTCTTTAGTTTAACTTCTGTTAAAGTGGATATTAACCTTATGTGTAAATTCCCTGAAACAGATCAACATATGCTTTAAAGTGACTATTAGAGGAATTTGTGGAAACTATTGTATTTTCTTAAAAGACAGAAGATGTAATTTTTAACTTATTATTGCCTAATTTGGTATCTGTTAATATCTGTAAATGCTTATGACAAATTGAGTCTTCTGCCTTTGTGACATTTTGCTCAAATATGGAAAAAAAATAGTTTGTGTGCTAGAGGATAAATATTCAGTTCTCTCCAGTTTTTAAGTGATAGAGTTTGGGTTAGATTATTATTACAGTTTAAATATTTTTCCTGAAGAAAAGTCTATTTTAAAATATTTAGATCTTGAGCACAGACATATTTTAAACTTTATAATTTTACAGTGTTCTAGCTGAATTCTCACTGTTGAAAGACACTTCAGCATCAGCATCAAAGGATCTTATTTAGTCTAGAAACAATGGGGGAAAGTTTTCTTAATTGGGTCTAGCACATAAATATTTTACTCAGCGATTTTGGGGTACATTTTTTGGCCTTAAAAACATTAAATGATTATAGAGATTATGGAGAATTACTTATATCCATCAAGATCTCTGAGAAAGGATGCCCTTTGGCTGAACCTGTGCTACAAAAACAAAAATGCTATTGAAATGTGGAAAAGTCTCTTACAGTTAGAAAAACTTTCAGTGAGAAAGAAAATTTAATTTGTTGTATCTTAAAGTATATGTGCTTCCAATAAAACAGGGAGTCCACAGGGAAAGTTTACATACCTAGGTGTATGAACTAAATACCACATACTAAATATTTGCAAAACCAGAGTGCAATCTTAAGATAGGTATTCAGGTTTCTTAATTGAGTTTTATTGTATATGAGTGCCAAAATTTCCTTTGACTTGTGATATTAGGTGGAATTCATGTAAAATTGAGTTGGTGAACTGGATGACCAGGGAAGTCCCAAATCTCATCTTTTTGCCTTTCCCTAGTTCCTGCCCTTGGAGCCCCTTATCTTCCCTGACTGATTATAAACTCATATTTCCTCTGCTAGAGGCATGGTCTTTGGGCCCTTCTTCAGCAAGTGTCTGCTATCCAGGGGACTGTAACTAGGGCAAGGCACTCACTGCAGAAGAAGCCAGATTCAACTATTCAACCTTTTCTCAGGTCAAAATCACCAGCCTCCAATTAAACCAGTGCTTGGAACACAGTGGCCCTCAAGATATATGTTTAATGTGTCAGTGAAGGGCGTGAGGTACCACATGCCACATAGATAAGATTGTCAGTTTCACCCTTTTCCTGCTGTGTGACCTGAGGTACCTCGCTTTTCCTCTCTGGGCCTTAGCTCTCAACTGTGAACTTGGGATGGTCATGTTTGGTGCCTTGTAGGATTAACTGTAAAGAGTTAGAGGTCATATCTGTCAAATGCTTAACAGAAAGATGCAAACAAGTGCCTAACAAACACTTGATAGTATTCTTAAAAAAATCAAGTAGGTGATATCAATATTTACATTACCCACAAGTATTTAGGAACTTATCTAGTGAGTAGATAGTGATACTCTGTCTAAATAGGATAACAACTAGTGGGGTTTTTTGTTCTTTGTTTTTTTTTTGGTAACACTTCATTTAACTGATAACTTTGCCTAAGTTGTGTAATTGTTTTTGTTTACTCCCTAAATTGTGTCCAACTCTTGTGACCTCCTGAACTGTACTGCACCAGGCTTCTCCATGGGATTTCCCAGGCAAGAATACTGGAGTGGGTTGCCATTTCCTTCTCCAGGGGTTCTTCCCAACCCAGAGGGATTGAAGCCACCTCTCCTGCATTGTAGGCAGGTTCTTTACCACTGAGCCTGATTCTTTTCCATTGGAAGGACCTACTTGTGTAATCAGTTCAGTTCAGTTGCTAAGTCATATCCAACTCTGTGATCCCATGGACTGCAGCAGGTCAGGCTTCCCTGTCCATCACCAACTCCTGGAGCTTGCTCAAACTCATGTCCGTCGAGTTGGTGATGCCATCCACCATCTCATCTTCTGTCGTCCCCTTCTCCTGCCTTCAGTCTTTCCCAGGATCAGAGTTTTTTCCAGTGAGTCGGCTCTTACGTATCAGATGGCCAAAGTATTGGAGCTTCAGCTTCAACATCAGTCCCTCCAATGAATATTCAGGGTTGATTACCCTTTGGATTGACTGGTTTGATCTCCTCAGTTCAAGGAATTCTCCAAAGTCTTCTCCAACACCACAGTTCAAAAGCATCAGTTCTTTGGTGCTCAGCCTTCTTTATGGTCCAGCTCTCACATCCATACATGACTACTGGAAAAACCATAACTTTGACTAGATGGACCTTTGTCAGCAAAGTAATGTCTCTGCTTTTTAATACATTGTCTAGGTTTCATAGCTTTTCTTCCAAGGAGCAAGCATCCTTTAATTTCATGGGTGCAGTCACCATCTGCAGTGATTTTGGAGGCCCCCAAAATAAAATCTGTCACAGTTGCCAGTGTTTCCCCATCTATTTGCCATGAAGTGATGGGACCGGATGCTGTGATCTCAAGTTTTTTGAATGTTAAGTTTTAAGCCAACTTTTTCACTCTCCTCTTTCACCTTTATCAAAATGCTCTTTAGTTCCTTTTACCTTTCTGCCATAAGTGTGGAGTCATCTGCATATCTGAGGTTATTGATAATGGCAATCTTGATTCCAGCTGTGCTTCATCCATCCTGGCATTTTGCATGATGTACATAAGTTTGAGTAAACTCTGGGAGTTGGTGATGGACAGGGGAGCCTGGTGTGCTGCAGCCCATGGGGTCACAAAGAGTCGGACATGACTGAGCAACTGAACTGAACTCAGCATACAAGTAAAATAAGCAGGGTGACAATATGCAGCCTTGACCTACTTCTTTCCCAATTTCAAACCAGTCTGTTGTTCCATGTCTGGTTCTAGCTGTTGCTTCTTGACTTGCATACAGGTTTCTTAGGAGGCAGGTAGGTGGTCTGCTATTCCAATCTCTTCCAGAATTTTCCAGTTTATTGTGATCCACACAAAAGCTTTGGCATAGTCAATAAACCAGAAGCAGATGTTTTTCTGGAATTCTCTTGCTTTTTCTGTGATCCAGCGGATGTTGGCAATTTGATCTCTGGTCCTCTGCCTTTTCTAAATCCATCTTGAACGCCTGGAAGTTCTCAGGTCACATAGTGTCGAAGCCTAGCTTGGAGAATTTTGAGCATTACTTTGCTAGCTTGTGAGATGAGTGCAGTTGTGCAGTAGTTTGAGCATTCTTTGGCATTGCCTTTCTTTGGGATTGGAATGAAAAATGACTTTTTCCAGTCCTGTGGCCACTGCTGAGTTTTCCAAATTTGCTGGCATATTGAGTGCAGCTTTTTCACAGCATCATCTTTTAGGACTTGAAACAGCTCACCTGGAATTCCATCACCTCCACTAGCTTTGTTTGAAGCGATGCTTCCTAAGGCCCACTTGACTTGTGAAATATGTTTCACAAAATCTTTTGGACTGAATTGATGATATTTTGTGTGAATGCATGGTGCTAAGTTGCTTCAGTCATGTCCAACTCTGTAACCCCATGGACGGTAGCCTGCCAGGCTCCTCTGTCCATGGGATTCTCCAGGCAAGAATACTGGAGTGGGTTGCCATCTCTCCTCCAGGGGCTTTTCCCCACATAGGATTGAACCCACATCTCTTAAGTCTCTTGCATTGGCAGGTGGGCTCTTTACTACTAGCACCACATGTGTAATTTTAGCCTTTGTCTTGATTAATCAGATGGGAAAACAGTCTCTCAATATTCTAAATAAATTATAGACTAAGCTTTTAACAAGTGAATATATCCTAGAAAAAGTTAACTTGGGAGTAATTAAGCATTTAACACATACCATAACTAACATTTTAAATTTTTTACATCATTGCTAACCTCAGTATTTAAAGTTGGGTTGGAGGGTGCACTAGGCTTAGTGGCTCAATATTGGCCTTTTCAGCATTGAGTTATATCTTTCAGTTCAAATGCTCAGTTGTGTTTGACTTTGCAACCCCATGAACTGCAACACACCAGGCCTCCCTGTCCATCACCAACTCCCAGAGTTTACCCTAACTCATGTCCATTGAGTCAGTGATGCCATCCAACCATGTCATCCTCTGTCGTCCTCTTCTCCTCCTGCCCTCAGTCTTTCCCAGCATCAGGGTCTTTTCCAGTGAGTCAGCTCTTCGTGTCACGTGGCCCAAGTATTGGAGTTTCAGCTTCAACATCAGTCCTTCCAATGAACACCCAGGACTGATCTCCTTTAGGATGGACTGGTTGGATCTCCTTGTAGTCCAAGGGACTCTCAAGAGTCTTCTCCAACACCACAGTTCAAAAGCATCAATTCTTCCGTGTCAGCTTTCTTTATAGTCCAGCTCTCACATCCGTACATGACTACTGGAAAAACCATAGCCTTGACTACATGGACCTTTCTTGGCAAAGTAATGTCTCTGCTTTTTAATATGCTGTCTAGGTTGGTCATAACTTTCCTTCCAAGAAGTAAGCATTTTTTAATTTTATGGCTGCAGTCACCATCTGCAGTAATTTTGGAGCCCAGAAAAATAAAGTCAGCCAGTTTCCACTGTTTTCCCCATCTATTTGCCATGAAGTGATGGGACCAGATGCCATGATCTTGTAGTCCAAGGGACTTTTTCTGAATGTTGAGCTTTAAGCCAACTTTTTCACTCTCCTCTTTCACTTTCATCAAGAGGCTTTTTAGTTCCTTTTCACTTTCTGCCATAAGGGTGGTGTCATCTGCATATCTGAAGTTATTGATATTTCTCCCAGTAATCTTGATATCAGCTTGTGCTTCATCCAGCCCAGTATTTCTCATGATAAGTTAAATAAGCAGGGTGACAATATACAGCCTTGACGTACTCCTTTTCCTATTTGGAACCAGTCTGTTGTTCCATGTCCAGTTCTAACTGTTGCTTCCTGACCTGCATACAGGTTTCACAAGAGGCAGGTCAGGTGGTCTGGTATTCCCATCTCTTTCATAATTTTCCAGAGTTTGTGGTAATCCACACAGTCAAAGGCTTTGGCATAGTCAATAAAGCAGAAATAGATGTTTTTCTGGAACTCCTGCTTTTTTGATGATCCAGTGGATGTTGGCAATTTGATCTCTGGTTCCTCTGCCTTTCTAAAACCAACTTGAACATCTGGAATTTCATGGTTCATGTATTGCTGAAGCCTGGCTTGGAGAATTTTGAGCATTACTTTACTAGTGTGTGGGATGAGTGCAATTGTGCGGTAGTTTGAGCATTCTTTGGCATTGCCTTTCTTAGGGATTGGAATGAAAACTGACCTTTTCCAGTCCTGTGGCCACTGCTGAGTTTTCCAAATTTGCTGGCATATTGAGTGCAGCACTTTCATAGCATCATCTTTCAGGATTCTAAATAGCTCCACTGGAATTCTATCACCTCCACTAGCTTTGTTATATCTTTAGTGGAAGGTAAATAAAAAGATGTTTTGTTGTCACAACTTCAGGGGCTAGAGTCATAATCTTTTGAAGAATCTTGTTTAAAAGATATTCTTTGACATTTCAGTTTATGGTATAAATTAATTAATATATTTAATATTGCTTGTGAATATGGTTAAATGAATATATTAACAGATCTCAGTCTAAAGTTGAAAGTTTTTTGGTTAAAATGTTTTATCAATTCTTGTACATTTATTTTAACAAATTTACATTTTTAGGTGGAGAACGAGGTCTTCAGTTCTTTCAGTTGGCATCATGTGGTCAAGATTGCCAGATCAAAATTTGGGTTATTTCTTTTATCCATATCTTAGGTATGTATTCACTTAGTAGTTCTCTAAACTGAATTTTGTGATGCAGGTAAAGTTCCTGTTTAAATTAATTTTTTAACTTAAGGTACCCTAGATATCAAAATGGGATTATAAAAATATATTTTAAGAACTTTTAATTAAAGTAATACATACACATGATTTAGAAATTGTATGCACACTACCGATAATGACCTTGTCATTACCACTACACACATTCCTGCTTAACCAGAAGAAATTCCACTTTGTACTTGTTCTGTTTTCAGTTTTTTTTTTTTTTGATGGTTTTCCATGTCCATAAATATTTCTTATACTATGTTTTAAATTTACTCAGTGTAGTTAGTTTTTGGAACTTGTGTGGGTGTTTCCACTATGCACTGTACCTTTTTTTCTTTTTAATTGAAATATAATTACAGACTTTTGTTGTTTTCTGTCAAATATCAACATGAATTGCACTGTAATTTTATTTTGGGTGATTCTACTATCAGAAAGCTTATGTCTTTTATTTTTGGTATTTCTTTATGCTAATTTGGTATTCATTTATGCTAATTCTTTAATTTCTTCTCCACTTCTCTTTTTATATTCCCATTAGTTGAGTGGTAGGCTCCTGACTTGATTTCCTATGTCTTTTGCCCCCGCTCCCACATTTATCTCTGTCTTTTTCCTATCATAGGAGAAAATTCCTTAGCTTTATCTTTTAACCTTTTTTTGAAAATTTTAATCCCATCAATAATAACTTTCAGTTTCAAAAAACTTATCTTTTTTGTTTCCTTTTCTTAGTGTCCTCCATTTACTTTATGAATGCAGGATCCTGTCCAAATTCTCAGGATACCAATTAGAGGCTCTTTGTTTTGGTTTTAATTTCTCTTTTGTTTCCTGATCAACTTTGTTTGCTCTTGGGCCCTTTTTTGTTTATCCTGATCTCTTTCATGTGGTTACCTTCTTTAACTGCTTGATGATCCTTAGTATCCCATTTACTTTCAAGAATTAAACAATAAGAACTTTAGAGCCTCTGTACACACGGTGGTGTTTTGTTTTTGCTGGTTTCCCTTTCGGATAAAGAGGCGGACTCTTGGCCCTTATTGGGAGAGGGTTGGGGATTGGAGGAAGTGGGTGTCTGTGTTGCCCTGGAGGTACCGGGGAGCTCCCTAGTCATTGTTTTACTTCTTCCTGGGGAGAAGCATCTGGCTTTCATGCAGCATACTATGGGTGAGGTGGTCAGAGAGGGATGGGAGATAGTTAATGTTTCATAAACAGACCTTCAGTAAATTTTTTATGTTTTCGTGTCTGTATCATTCTGACTTTCCTTTTCCTTGACTGTTAATAAGTCCTAAGTCTTTTGGGGTTTTCTAGAGAAAGCTGGCTGGCTTCTTGACTGTAGCCCCCTCAATTTTGCACTCTGTGTTACTTCTCTATACTTCCTCATTGATTAATTTGCATCTGCCTTCCCAAAATTGGTTTCAGTTTCTCATTTCCTGATGACATTTCCCCCCCTTCCCCTTTTCTTCATTGATGTGAATTTATGTTTTTATTAATTCTTTCATTATCTTTTTACGGGAACTCTGAAATTATATCATCAGTTGGCCATCTTGCTTCAGATGCCTAAAAATATTGTCCCATAATAAGTGGCAACTAAATCATGCATTGTGTTTCATTGTTATAAAGTCACTGTCAGATCAAGTTGAACATTAGTTAAAGTGGTGGGCCAGATTACAATCAGTAATGTACTATTGCAGTAGGGAAGAAAGTCCAGCATGAACTGAACTCAACTTCAGTTTATACAGAGGTGACTGTATTTTAAAGAGGGAATAAAGAGCAGGTAAATGGGACCTGTGTAGCATCTAGCAAATGACAAAATTATAAAAAGCAGGAATCTGGGAATTGATCCATGTGAAACTCGTCTGGATTTGCTAATGGGCGCTTAGGAAAGTTAGGCTCCTCCCCTCTCACAGAAGCAGGGAGACAGAAGCTTTATCTTCAGGGATTGGCTGGAATAAAGAGTAAATTCTTTTGGCAGCCTTGAATTTTCCTAGTCCCCAACTTTAAGGGGACTGGGATCATGCTAGGAATGCAGCCTTAAACTGTTAGACACCATGTTAATTTAAGTCTTTGTTGGCCCAGGTCAGGGCCTGATCCAGGAGGCCACTTAGAAGAGCCAAGGGTAGTTTGGTCAAGAGAATCTTTGTCATTTTGCTCGTGTATAGAGAAGGGTCTGTTACCAGGAAATACATTTCTTTTTGTGGAAATTGGTTACTTTATTGCCTATTAGAGTACATACAGTAATTCTTTTAATGTTTTCAGTGACAGCTGCTAAGAAGAGTTCTGTTACTTCTCTGGTTTATCCTACCTCTTTTAATATCAAAGTAAAAATTCTCTATAAAGAACCATAAATATAGTCATGTATGTGGATGTTCTCAGTACAACATATCTTTAGTAATTGTTCAGAAATAAAGCTTCTCCTACATTGTCTGGAAAATGTTTTTACACCAACTCTATGAAAAACAGTTTATAAACGTGCAGTTAGAGCCTTTTAATAAAACATTTAGCATTTGCACCCAATCTTAATTGCTTGTTTGTACGGAAGAGTAGACAAGACAAATGGGTCTTATACTTGAGAATGTGACCAGTTCGTAGGATCTTATTGCAAGTTTATTTTATTAAATCTTCAGTTGTTTTGCAGTTTGTTAATATTTTTTTTGATTGTGTCTATTCACTAATCTGTATGTGCCTAATTATTGTTCAGTCCCTTGAATGCCTACATCTGTTCTCCTGAGTAAAAACATAATCTATTTTGAATAGAAATAAAATATATATTTAATAATAAAGTGAGATAAACATATTTTTTATTGAAGCTTTTACCTGTTCCATGACATTTTTGTTTAGTTAAATGCTGTCTATCCAAGAGCCATTAACACTTCAAAGTTCTTATTAGGTCTTATCAAAGAAAATTACAGATTTCACTTAATTCCTTTTATCCCCAGATCAACTGCTTAGTGATTAATTTTTTATATAGTCACTAAAATACATTGAATTCCCTTGGCTTATCTTTGAAAGAGTTGTGATATTCCTTTTCAGTAATTATGGAAAGCATAAAAAGCATTTTTTGCTACCATACTTTGTTGGGACTTTATAGGATATATTGGAGTTTTAAGATATATAAATTACTATTTTTAATTTATGAAGTGAAAAGATATCTTAATCCAGATATTTCAAACTACAGGCATTTGATTCTTTTTAGGCATTTGGGCAATTGGTGTGTGTGTGTGTTTAAGATACTAAGATTGAAGTATAGTTTAAAATTTTGATTCGTTTAAAATCTTATGTATTTTATAGAGTTTAGAATTTTTTAATTTAAAAATAATTTGATTTTAATTCTATCTAGTGTTTGCTGACCCCACCATTTTCTTTACCTGTTACTGAACTTTTGAAACCACTTAATCACAGTGCAGGATTTTTTTTTTTTTCCATCTTTGTGTCCTTTAACCATTCCAAGATTTTATTGAACAAATAAAATAGTTTTTACTTAAAAATAAATTCTGAGCACAATCAGCTTGCTCATTTTTCTCACCTTGTTATTTGCAGGTTTTGAATTAAAATATAAAAGTACGCTGACCGGACACTGTGCTCCTGTTCTGGCTTGTGCTTTTTCTCATGATGGGCAGATGTTAGTTTCAGGGTAAGCTGTTTAATTCCCTTAAACCATTTAGGTATGAAATACTGTAGACTTACAGAAAAGTACATAAAACGTAAGAGAATAGCTTGATAAATCACTGTACTGCAAACTTGGAGCTGCTTACCCAGGTCAAGAAATAGAACATTGTTGGTTTCCCTCGAATTCCTCTTCTTCCAAGTCTGCTTTCTGATGACAGTGCCTTAGGTCATGTGCAGCATTGCCTTTTCCTTTTGAATTGATCTAAAACCAATCACACAATATGAATTATTTTGTGTCTGGCTTCCTTTACTCACTATTATGTTTGTTTTCCAAGTGGTTGAGTGACTCTGATGTGTATGGTATGTGAAGTGGTTGTGCTCATTTGCTTCAGTCATGTCTAACTCTTTGTGATCCTGTGGACAGCAGCCTGCCAGGCTCCTCTGTCCATGGGATTCTCCAGGTAATAATACAGGAGTGGGTTGCCAGTTCCTCCTCCAATGGTATGTGATAGGAATCCAATTTAATTTCTTTCCATATGGGTATCCAGTTGTCCCAGTACAAAGTGAAAAGATAATCTTTTCTTCACCATTTTAATATCCCACCTTGTCAGAAGTCAGTGATCATATATGTGTGGGTATTTTTCACAACCTATTATTCTGTTCTGTTTACCCTTGCTCTAATATCTTTCTGTATTTTTGAGGCTTTATAACTTGACTTTTCCTGACATTTGACACTTTCATGTGAGTTTTAGAGTTAGTTTGTCATACTGTCTCTCCAGTTCTCCCGCTACACAAAAAAACCTGTTTGGAGTTTGACTGGGATTGTATTGAGTTTGATAAATTTGGGGAGAATTGATGTCTTTTATGGTATTGAGTCTCCAACCCATGAATGTGGCATATTTTTTCACTTGTCTTTTGACTTCTCTTGATAATATCTCTCAGTAGAAGATAGTTTATTTGTCACCCTCTGTAGAGACCCTGATGCTGGGAAGGATTGGGGGCAGGAGGAGAAGGGGACAACAGAGGATGAGATGGCTGGATGGCATTACCGACTCGATGCACATGAGTTTGGGTGAACTCCGGGAGTTGGTGATGGACAGGGAGGCCTGGTGTGCAGTGATTCATGAGGTTGCAAAGAGTCAGACATGACTGAGCGACTGAACTGAGAGATCTTCCTCATCTTTTGTTAGATTTATTCCAGGCTCTTTTTTGTTGCTATTATAAAAGATGTGGCTAATATAGGGAAATATATATGGAAAGACAGTTGAGTTTTCTGTGAAGATTCTAATTTTGAATTTTTTGTATCTAAAATCATACCCTGTGTTAATGATGTTTTTGTCTCTTCCTTTTTGATTCTTGCCTTCCCTTGTGGCTCAGCTGGTAAAGAATCCACCTGCAATGCAGGAGACCTGGGTTTGATCCCTGGGTTGGGAAGATCCCCTAGAGAAGGGAAAGGCTACCCACATCAGTTTTCTGGCCTAGAGAATTCCATGGACTGCATAGTGACTGAACGACTGACTTCACTTCACTTTGCTGAACTGGCTAACACTGCCAGGATAATGAAAACAGTGATATAGCAAACCTTGTCTGACGTATTTTGCAGAGGGAAAGCTTTCATTAAGTGTGATCACTGTAGGTTTTAGGAGATAAGCTTTATTAGCTCTTCTGTTTCTTCTAGTTTGTAAGATTTTTTTTTCATTAATAGGTATTATAGTTCATCAAATGATTTTTCATGCATCTTTTGAGATCATATGATTTTTCTTCTTTATCCTATTAGTGTCATAAATTATGCTGATTTTTATAAATCTGGTTTATACATGTTAAACCAGTCTTGCTTTGTTGGGATAAATACAACTTAGGACATACTGTTTTTTTGTATTGCTATAGAGAAGTCAGTTTTATTCTAACTAACTGTAGCTTTTTGGAGGTAATTCATATTTTTTTCACTGGCTGCTCACACATTTTATCTTGTAGTTTTCTGCACATTTACTTTGTATCTAGATATGGGTTTCTTTTTGCTTAGTTTGCTTAGAATTTAATGAACTTCTTAAACTCGTAGACTATCACTTTGGGGAGAAATTCTTATTCATTATCTCTTCCAATATTGCCTCTGTCCTTTTCTCTCCAATTCTGGCACTCTAAATGCACAAAATACCTTCTCACTGTAAACTTGTCTCTTGTTCTCTCTTCTGTATTTTTTTATTCTTTTGCTTGAGCTTTGTTCTGAATGGTTTCATCTTTACTTATTCACTCCTTAGTTTTATCTAATGTGGTATTAAAGTGGTCCATTGAAGAATTGTTGATTTTTGGTTATTTTTTGATTCTAGAATTTTTATTTGGTTATTTTTCAGGTATGCCATGTCAGTTATGATTTCTAGGTCTCTGTTGAAAATTTTGTCTTGGCTTTTATTTTTCAAAGCTTTAATTTGTGAAGCTATTGGTTTAGTACACAGCAGCATTATTCTGATCTTTCCAATGTGATCACATAGGCCGTAGCATTCAAACCCTCATTCATGTCTCTTTGCAGCAGTTTTGGCTCCAGCCGAGATATTTAAGCTTCTAACCTGTACTTGAAGTGTTCTGGACCAAGCCTGATAGTTCTTTCCTCCATATGTTCCAATCCTTGACAAATAATCAGCCACCTAATTAGATACATTGCCATTGTTTTAATGTGAAAAACTCATGAAAATATTGATAGTTCATCATCAAAAAGTATTTTTAAAAATTCTCCTTTAGCCTAGGATTGAAATTACTGCAAAGTTGAATTTCCTCTTACTGTTTTTGGAAGATACATTTTGCATTCTTTCTTAAGAAGTTAATAACAAATTGGTTATGTATGAAATTCAAGTGTTTATGGCTTTCTTATATGCCCAGTTCTCTGCCACTTGCAATAGAGCATATAAAAGGAACTATAAGACAGTGTTTGTGCCCTTGAAGTTGTTTTACTTCTCTGTTCTGATTTTTGATGTTCATAGTGATAAACACTGCAAGATCTTAATGTGCCCTTACCCTCTGAATTACAGAAGTGTCAAGTGATGCTCAATAATGTTTCTGTGTTAAGTTCACTTTATAGCATTCCTGTTTTTTATTAACTTGTGTACATATATGAATCTTTAAAAAATTTGTTTTTAGTTTTTGGCTGTGCTTCATTGCTGCATGTGGAGAAGGCAATGGCAGCCCACTCCAGTATTCTTGCTTGGAGAATCCCAAGGACAGAGGAGCCTGCTGGGCTGCTGTCTATGGGGTCGCACAGAGTCGGACATGACTGAAGTGACTTAGCAGCAGCAGCAGCAGCATTGCTGCGTGTAGGTT
This sequence comes from Bos javanicus, assembly GCF_032452875.1. Classification (NCBI taxonomy): domain Eukaryota; kingdom Metazoa; phylum Chordata; class Mammalia; order Artiodactyla; family Bovidae; genus Bos; species Bos javanicus. The sequence continues at coordinate 37,166,196 of NC_083869.1, forward strand.
TTGTCTAATTTTGGCAAGCGGGGGCTACTGTCTGGTTAGAGTGCACGGGGCTTCTCATAGCAGTGGCTTCTCTTGTCTCAGATCACAGGCCCTAGGATGTGAGGGCTTCGGTAGTTGCAGCACACAGGCTTAGTTGCTCCACAGCATGTGGGAGCTTTCTGATCCAGGGATCAAACCGGTGTCCCCTGCTTTGCAAGGTGGATTCTTAACCACTGGACCACCAGCGAAGCCTTGTATATGTGAATTTTAATTAACCCATTATATCAACTAGAATAATGTACCTTTCCCAAGTCATTCTGGATAAGTGGAGTTTTACATTATTAACTGCTTTTGGAATGTGGTGCTGTTCTAGGCCACATTCAAATATTCTTCTGGATGTTTTTATTTTTAGTTTATTTGGATAAATATATAAGCAGGCGAATGGGTTGGAAATGTAAATTAGTGAAGTATAAACATTTAATTTTTAGAATTGAGAGATGCTTAAATCATACTTGATTAATGGATAGATAACCAGTTAGCTGGTCAATGATAGAGAGATTCCATTTGTGACTAAAAGTCATTGGTAAGATAGAATGGATACATATGATAAAGAGGGAGTCAGTGGGAAAAAGCGATTAGGATAAAAATACATGTGAGTATAAGTAACTAGACAAGAAAAAAATAAATGAACAGAATAGGATTGTAGGACAGAAAGTGTTGTACAGTGTAGGACAGAAAGGAAGTTGTATAGGGTATAGATTTGGGCTGACCATGTAAAAAGCAGTTTAGAATTTGTATATACAGATATTATATCTGTATATTCTCCAGGCCAGAATACTGGTGTGGGTAGCCTTTCCCTTCTCCAGGGGATCTTCCCAATCCAGGGATTGAACCCAGGTCTCCCACATTGCAGGTGGATTCTTTACCAGCTCAGTCACCAGGGAAGAGATGATAGAGGATATCATTACAATTTTCATGTCGTAGATTTAGGAGAACTATTGAAACTTTTAAAGCATGTCTAACACATTTCTTGGCTGTGGAAAATGGGTGAAGTAAAGACATTGAATCATCGTTTAGGACAGTAGTTCTCATTGCTTTTTGGTCCTAGGATTCCTTGACCCTCTTAAGTTATTGAGGACTCCTCCAAAGAGCTTTTGCTCAACATGTAAGGGTTACATATATTGCTATTTACAGAAAATAAAGCTAAGGAGATTCTAAAACATTTTTAATTTATTTAAAAACAATAATAATAAACTCATTGCATATTAACAGATCATTTTCCTTAGGAGAAATAAAACCAAACATAGAAAAGTGGCATTCTTTTACATTTACGAATATCTCTTTGATATTGGATTAGTGGAAAGTACATAGATTCTCATATCTGTTTCACACATTTCATTAGCTCTCAGGGCTCTGATAGAATCATATGTCATCCAGCAAAATGTGTAGGAACTTTTTCTCTCCATCTTCCTCCACATCTCTCCTCTGTTCATTTTCCTCTAGTCCCTTAGCAGAATTTGTATTTTGTTTCCTGCTTGCTTCTCTTGATCCAGCCAGATAAAATTAATATTTTATGAATTAGCTTCTATTCCAGCAGGAAGAGTCTGTCTTTGTAATCCAAGTGGAGGCTGCCTCTTTCCAAAAATTCTCTGTTCTAGTAGTTAGAATTCTTTGGAAATCAGTTTGAGAATGGCCATCATTGTTAAAAGTTGAGTTCAAAAAGAACACCCTTTTTTCTTCTTGAGTGGAAAACTAATAAGAGAAATACTGAGTAGACACACTAGATAAGAGGACTGTAGAACTGCAGTCAACTTGCTTACCTGCTCTTGGGTGGAATGTACCACTTCATACTTTGCCTGCAAGGGCAGATCAGAAAAAAGGAAAATCCAGGAGAGGCTGAGCCACATGGCCCAGTGTCTTCCCCAGACTTTACAATCACATGTCATTCCTTTTCTGCTAAGCAAAGAAGGGAGAATACAGACCAGAAATCTTATTCCTGAAAGAGTGGGAAGTAAATGTTCCCCTCTTCTCAACAAAATGCTTATTTATGTTTTTTTCTTTTATAAATGTAGAGAACAGAGTTTTATTGTCATAAATTAGTAGTAGCTTAACAACCACCCTCTCTCACTCAGCAATGACTATTGTGAGAAGGCTTAAGGTCACCTTTCCAAAACTCAAATTGTCATTTATTTCTCTGTACTCTCTACAACATTGTTAACAAAACTGTTGAACAAGTTAGTTAGCTGGACAGAGCCCACATTAGTTTATCATGCGGGTTATCAGATATTACATGACTTGAAAAACAGATGTCTTATGAAAACTGTAGTGAAATCTGAATAACCATGCCATCTATTTTTTATAAGTTTTTAGGCTAAAACTGTCAAGATGTGTACTCAGTATGGATCAGTTTTAATTTTAATACATTCATAGGAGATGTTCTAGGAAGTATAAAATCCAGAAACATGGTACTGAGTTTTAATCCCAGCCCTGCCATGTACTAGCAGTGCAACCTTGAACAAGTGTAGTTCCATATCTTCTCTCAGCTTCATTTTTCTAAATTATAAAATGGGGGAAATCAGAATACTTTCCTCATAAGATTGTTATGAAGCTTAACTAAGAAAATGCAGGCAAAGCATTTATTATATTTGGGGCACAATAATTGCTCAGTCTAGGTATATTAAATATATGTCCCAATGATATTATTGTTCAGTCTCTAAGTCATGTATGACTCTTTGTGACCCCAGGGAATGCAGCTCACCAGGCTTCCCTGTCCTTCACTATCTCCTGGAGCTTGCTCAAATTCATGTCCATTGTGTCAATGATGCCATCCAGCCATCTCATCCTCTGTTGCCCCCTTCTCCTCCTGCCCTTAATTTTTCCCAGCATCAGGGACTTATCCAGCAAGTCGGCTCTTCACATCAGGTGGCCACAGTGTTGGAGCTTCAGCTTCGATATCAGTCCTTCCAATGAATATTCAAGGTTGATTTCCTTTAGGGTAGACTGGTTTGATCTCCTTGCTGTCTAAGGGACTCTCAAGAGTCTTCTCCAGCATCACAGTTTGAAAGCATCAATTCTTTGGTGCTCAGCCTTTTTTATTGTCCAACTGTTAAATCTGTACCTGACTACTGGAAAAACCATAGCTTTGACTGTACAGAACTTTGTTGGCAAAGTGATGTGTCTGTTTTTTTTAATATGCTGTTCAGTTTGTCATAACTTTACTTCCAAGGAGCAAGCATATTTAATTTCATGGCTGCAGTCACCATTTGCAGTGACATTGGAGCCCAAGAAAATAAAATCTGTCACTGTTTCCATTTGTTACTCCATCTATTTTCCATGGAATGATGGGACTGGATGCCATGACCTTAGTTTTTTGGACATTGAGTTTTAAGCCAACTTTTTCACTCTTTCACTTTCATCAAGAGGCTGTTTAGTTTCTCTTTGCTTTTTGCCATTAGAATGGTATCATTTGCATATCTGAGGTTGTTGATATTTCTCCCTGCAATCTTGATTCCAGCATGTGATTCATCCAGGCCGGCATTTTGCATGATGCACTTTGCATATAAGTTAAATAGGCAGGGTGACAATGTACATCCTTGATATATTCTTTTCCCAATTATTTTTATGTATTATTTTTTGTAATCCAGAGCATTGGACATGTGTATAACATGTAACATTAGTTTATCCCCTGATTTTCTGACTTCCGCTTTTTCTGGGTTAAGTTTTAGCTGTTGATCTATATTGAGGAGCATTATGAAACAGCTGTTTGAAACTTACCATGTGATTATGTTTCATGGAATCATCTCTATAAAGACCTTAGGGGAAATAATTCCTATAGACGTCAGTCTAAACAACTGACGTCCCTTTCCCGAGCATTGGGTTTGTGTTTCTATCTTAAACTGTATAACAGATGGTGTTTCCTTTTTTGAATTGCTATTGAAGAAACTCAGAAACAGATTTGCAGCCCTTTAATAGCAAAGTGGACTCTTATGTTGTGACATCTATTTTGAATACTAATCTTTTTTAAAATATATATATTTTATTGAAGTATAGTTGGCTTACAATGTTTCAGGTTCACAGCAAGGTTGATTCAGTTATACAAAACACATATTATTTTTGAAATTATTTTCCATCATAGGTTACTACAAGATATTGACTATAATTCCCTATGCTATACAGTAAATTTTTGTTGCATATCTATTTTTAATTAGAAATCTACCATTCTATTTACACTAAGTCAGACAAATGGAATCAAAATGTTATATTTTGTTAGGCAAAAATTCATAACTTTTCTGAAATATTTATATTATACATATTTATATATATATGTATACAAAAGCTTTTCTACTACACTTGCTGAAGGCTTGAGAAAGAACATGAAAAAAAGAGATGGAGAAATTGAGAACATAAGCTAAATGAAATGAGAGCACTGAATGTGAAATAGAAAAAGTGAAACAGACTAGATAAAAGTAAAAGACTATCATATAGTCCAGTTGCTTTTAAACATGACTGCTCATTAGAAACACCTGAAGCTTTGGAGAAAAGCAATACCTGAGCATTTGTATTTTTTAAAAAATTTCAAGATAATTCTAGTATTATCTTGATTTTAAAAAGTGATTACAGGTTTTTCTATTAGATCCTAGCTTTGGTGAGATAGAGGTCTATTATTTTTCTGTTGACCAATCATGATACAGTGGTATTAAGTGAGTAATAGTTACGTAATCACAATAGTAAAAGATATTTGTCAGTTTTCACAAATCAATAGCCAGATAAAAGTACAGTTGCAAGCCATAATGGGAACATGATTAACCTAACTATATAAAATAATTACATACAATTCAAGGGGTCAGTGGTAAGTGTACATATATGCACATGTTTTCATCCACCCAGCTATTCTGTGTTTTTTGGTGCATTTAATCCATTTACATTTTAGATAACTATTGATATGTATGATCCTGTTACCATTTTCTTAACTGTTTTGGGTTTACTTTCTGTGGGTCTTTTCCTTCTCTTGTGTTTCCTATCTAGAAACAGTCCTTTATCATTTGTTGTGATTTGGTGGTCCTGAATTCTCTTAACTTTTGCTTGTCTGGAAAGCTTTTGATTTCTCCATCAAAGCTGAAGGAGAGTCTTGCTGGGTAGAGTATTCTTGGTTGTAGGTTCTTCCCTCTCATCACTTTAAATATATCATGCCATTCCTTTCTGGTTTGTAGAGTTCCTGTTGAGAAATCAGCTAATAGCTTGATGGGAGCTCCCTTGTATGTTGTCATTTTTTCCCTTGTTGCTGTTAATATTTTCTCTCTTTAATTTTTGTCACTTTTATTACTATGTATCTCGGTGTGTTCCTCCTTGGGCTTATCCTTCCTGGGACTCTGTCCTTCCTGGACTTGGTTGACTACTTCCTTTCCCATGTTCAGGAAGTTTTCAGCTGTTACCTCTTCAAATAATTCCTCATGTCCTTTCTTTCTCTCTTCTCCTTCTGGGACCCCTATAGTTCAAATGTTGGTGCATTTTAGTGCTGTCCCAGAGGTCTCTTAGGCTGTCTTCATTTCTATGTTCTGTGACAGTGACTTCCACCATTATGTCCTCTAGATTATTTATCCTTTCTTCTGTCTCAGTTATTTGCTGTTGATTCCTTTTAGTGATTCATATCTGTTTGTTTGTTCTTTAGTTTCTCTTTTCTCTGAGCAGAGTTGAAGTTTTAGAGTGCCATAAAATGGGAAAGGAGTAACAAAAGACTTGGCAACTAATGCACCCTTCATAAGGGAGAAAGTGGGGTCAGGGTGACAGGGCAGATTGTGGTGGAAGGTGAGTCCTGAAAGAGTTCTGTGTAGCAAAGGCAGGATATGTATAGACTGGGGCACCAGATATTTAAAGCATTTATTTGATATTGGTGCAGGTTCTATTCAGGGAATAGTTCGAGGTTTTATATTTAATAATTTCAAGGTATTTTATGTCTTTATAGTGGTTATAATTATTTTCTTTTTCTTTGAAACCCAAATCTCAAAAACTGAAAACTATTTTTCTATAATAGTAATCTCCTTCCCTCCAAATCTAATCAGTTATCAAATTTCATTACACCTCTTTTGAATAGGAGGTGAGTTTAAAATGCTTTTAGTCTCTAAGGGTCTGCAGGTCTCTGCCCATAATCTCTATTCTTGTTCAGATTCTGTAGACTCAAAGAGTTGTTCATGCTTGGCCTTTTGCTTCTCAGATTCATTTTTATTCCTCATCAGCAAGTGAACCTGTTTCATTTTTATCGTGTCTGTCTATCTGTTGCCTACAGGATCGTTTACTGATCATCTAGCTTCTCAAGTGATACACATCATTGGGATGAGTTAGTTTTAATTGCACTAGTGGTAATCTCAGAGGATAGAATTTCCTTTCTGTTTAAGGATGGTAAGAAGTAATAAAGTTTTCCTTAAGAATTTTAGATATTCCAGTGATAATACCTTATACCATGAAGAATTTAGGACTACATAGAATGTCTGAGGAGAAGGCAATGGCACCCCACTCCAGTACTCTTGCCTGGAAAATCCCATGGATGGAGGAGCCTGGTGGGCTGCAGTCCATGGGGTCGCTAAGAGTCCCACACCACTGAGCGACTTCTCTTTCACTTCTCACTTTCATGCATTGGAGAAGGAAATGGCAACCCACTCCAGTGTTCTTGCTTGGAGAATCCCAGGGACGGGGGACCCTGGTGGGCTGCCGTCTATGGGGTCACACAGAGTCGGACACGACTAAAGTGACTTAGCAACAACAACAACAAGAGTGTCTGTGGGGCTTCCCGGGTGATGCTAGTGGTAAAGAACCTACCTGCCAGTGCAGGAAATGTAAGAGACACAGGTTTGATCCCTGGCTTGGGAAGATCCCGTGGAGAAGGAAATGGCAACCCACTACAGTATTCTTGCTGGAGAAGCCCATGAAAAGAGGAGACTGGCAAGCTACGTTCCATCGCGTCTCAGAGTTGGATGCAACTAAAGTGTCTTAGCTCATACGCACACAAGAGTGTCTATAAATCATGTCTGGCTATGCGTATTAGCTGCTAATATTTTCAGTGTTTTTTGGCTGTTTTTGATTTAGCATTTAATGCTCTAATTCTGTTTTTTACCATCCAGAATGCATCTATATGCTTCTCACTTGTGTTTCAACTTGTGTTTCAATTATGTTTGAACAAAGCCTTAATTTCTATTTTGAACTTATGACAAAGATTCTATTGTCAAAATCCATTACCAGTGCTATAGAGACTACTAAATAAGGAATTTTCAAAGAAATATTAAGCCTTATAATAGGTGTGACTCCTGTGGTCAGACTATAATCAGCTACTTTTAATAATAATAAAAGTGCTGTTACAGAGAGCAGTAACACTTGTTATGTTTTCTCACTTTGCAACATATGGAGACATAACAACTGTATCCAAAGAGGGGAAAATACCACATACAAACACATTTATCTGTTGTTTTGATTATGTAATTTGTTACAGTATTGTATTTTTTTTGTATGATAATTTTTTTCACCACTAGAATAATCCCAGATAGTTGTTTTAATTTTTATAACATTGAAAGAAATCATGTAGGGACTAAATAAAGTTTATAATTACAGTTTTAAAAAATGAGTCACATACATATTGACTAGGAATTAAAGCACAGCCATATCAATAATAAAGAACAATGCTATCCAGAATAAAAATCAAGTAGCAACTGATAGGTTTCCCTTGTAGTGGTTTTTCCCTTTGAGTTATTAACGTCCCATGAAATTGTCTTATTTATTCATTATAAATGCTTACTCTGTTTAGGGCTATATAGTATAAATAACATGTGCTGGTGTTTAATAAAGTTTATAACTTTCTGACAAATTTGGTATATGGTATATAGTTTTTTAAAATAAGTTTATACAATGAAAAATAGACTGTATTCTGAATGTGTGCATATCAAAATTCCAGCCTTAAGTTATTAAAATGATTTAAATATACAAATACTGTACTTCATTTTTGTAGAACTTTTCACCCATGATCCTTTTTTTTTTCTCTTAAAGATCAGTGGATAAGTCAGTTATAGTGTATGATACTGTAAGTACTTCACATCTTGTGTGATCTTTGTAAATTACATTTGCTTGTTAGGCTGCTGAATTTCAAGTTGAGTTAGGCAGGATAAGGAAAATGTGTATATATATATTTTTTGTTTAGGGTGCCTTAAAAGATAATATGTACATTTCAGAAATGCTAAAATAGTTATGTAAGTAAGGTATTGGTTCTGGGTCAAGCCCTGAAATATTTCAATAATGGTTTTAAGATAGATATTTTCTGATAAAAGAAAATACCAATTTAAAGAGCACCAGTATCCAAAAAATCACTTTAAATCAATTATTCTTAAACTCTTACACCAGGATTTCATAACAACAAAGGATTATTTACTGGAGGGTAAGACTATACTTCTAGGTATCATTTCTAATAGTTTGTTACTGTATATTGGAGGATTTTGGTAGGGCATAGCTGAAAGCTGAAAGTGACCCACTGCTTTAGAGTTGCAGCTGGATTTAGAGACTAGTATAAGGAAGAGTAGGTTATAATGGATTTGGAGAAATGGGACTTTTTGTTAGATGCATGTTACTAAAGACCGGGTGGAAGAAAATGAATGTTTAATATACTGTGAAAATATTCTCTGAGAGAAATCAATGTTACGTGGACCCTTACAGTGGTTGAATTTAGGTTGTGGCTATGCCAGCAAATGAAATAGAGATGTGAATCATCAAAGTGAGTGTGTGGCAAGTAAGGAAGCTAATAAGCTAGTCCTGCTCATGGAAGTTCCAATCACTGAGAGTTCTGGCAGGAAATGGGAAAGAGTACTCAAATGTGAAATAGATCCTTACTGTTTCTCAGGAAGCTTTCATGAAAAGTTTCACAGAAACAGCTAAAACATTAAATTTCCTCCATAAAATATTTATATAAATACATCTAGATACTGGATTGTCAGCTAAGTGCACTCAGAATTGAAGTGATTAATTTCTACTCACTGGTCTGCAGTGGGTACAAGTCAAATGCCGTAACAAAAATATAAATTATTTCATGGTTACTGTTAGTTAAGACAAATCAGCCAGGACTATATTAACCTAAAAATTTTAGCAGACAGCACTAGTAATAATTGAGAAAGAATAAAATAAGTACTTGATGATATTAGTTATAAATGCTATTATCTATTCATTGGATAAGTTTCAGCTTATATTAATGACTCAATATTATTGGAATACATAGAATATATAAACCATTCAGGTCAAGCAAGACTTTGTTAGTAACTTGATTCTTGCCTGAGTAAATATAAAGCTGTTTGTTCTGTTATTTTTTCAGAATACTGAGAATATACTTCACACACTGACTCAGCACACCAGGTCTGAACTTAACCTTGATTTGTATTAATGTAATTAAAAAATTGGTCTAAGGATATTTAATAGTTGTTTTTATTAACTAGGTATGTCACAACTTGTGCCTTTGCACCCAATATGCTTTTACTTGCTACTGGTTCAATGGACAAAACAGTGAACATCTGGCAATTTGACACGGAAACACTTTGCCAAGGTTAGTAAGGATATCATGTTAACAACATCACCACCATTCACCATTAAAATCAGAAACTCAGTAATTTTTTGACAAATTATTCACGTTCCTTTTTTCAATATAAAGCATATATCCAAAGTTAATATAACTTGAAAGTAATTTTAGAGAACCCAGTGTTAAAGTTAACCCAGTCGTCTATGTTAAAACTATTGGTAAATGCTTTTGGGTGCACACTCGGTTACATCATAACTCCCATAGTTTTGTAAGCTCTTTATTTACACTCTGTACTGATTTTTCAGATATTAATAAATATAGCCTAGGACAAAGTAGAAATGATTGTTTTATCCCAGTGGTTTCATTTTTAGTTTGATTAAGCAGCATTGACACAATTTCAAAGTTTTATTTTTATCACTGTCAAAATTAGCTAACTAGTGGTGCTGATATGCAGATGACAGATAAAATATAATACTTCTGCCAATGCCAATTTTATATCATGATGAACTTTTTCTGGAGTGAAAAAAGCTCCAAAAGAGTAGCATTTAATTAAATAATGCTTTAATTACATGTAGTGTTTGACTTAAAAAAATTTTTTTTAAAGATGTTAAAGTAGAAAACACAGATTTAAGAACATTTTGTTTACTTTTTAGTACAAAGTGAGAATCCTTATGTTGGGCTTCCCAGGTGGTGCTGGGGTAAAGAACCCACCTGCCAGTGCAGGAGACTTAAAGAGATGTGGGTTCAATCCCTGGGTCTGGAAGGTCCCCTGGAGGAGGGCATGGCAACCTACTCCAGTATTCTTGCCCAGAGAGTCCCTTGGACAAGAGGAGTCTGGAGGGCTACGGTCCATAGGGTCACAAAGAATTGGACATGACTGAAGCCATTTAGTACACATGCAGGAGAATCTTTTTAAAGGATATACTTTTGCTTATTATTTCACTTATCTTTTTGTTTATGAGTATTCTTTTGTTTTTTAAGCAAAGATCCCAGATCAACCAAAGCAATTTACTGAAAATTGGTCAGAGGATGATGTCTCAAACTGGCTTTGTGCCGAAGGTTTAGAAGATCTCATTGATATTTTCAAAATGAATAACATTGATGGAAGAGAATTATTGAATCTTACAAAAGAAAGTCTAGCTGATGATTTGAAAATAGGTAAGACTAGTGAAAGAAAGTCTTAAAAACAACTTTTAATAATTTACTATGAGATTGGTTTTAATTGCATTAATGGTTTCCTCTTAGTATTCTTATTCTAGCACATTAGTTATTCTGGAATATGCTTTTGTATAAAGGAGAGTATGTTTTTAGTAGATTATAGAAAAGAGATGTTACATACTATTTTTTAGGTAATTAAAGCCACCATGTAACTAATTTTTAAAACATGTTTTTTAAGTTGCAATATAATGCACCCTTTTACAAGTATACAGTAGTGTAATAAGTGACTCTTAGTATACTATTCACCGATTTGTACAGCCATCACAACTGTCTAATTCCAGAACAATTTTACCACTTCAGAAAGAAACCCCATGCCCATTAGCAGTCATTCCTATTTCCTTTCTCTCTAGCTCCCAGCAACCACTAATCTACTTTTTGTCTTCTAAGGATTTGCCTGTTCTTGACATTTCATATAATGTCAAGGTCTTCTGTGCCTGGCCTCTTTGCTTAGCATGCTCTCAAAGATTCATAAATGTTGTCGTATATATTAGTACTTCATTTTTATAGCTGGATATTTCATTATATGAGTTATCACCTTTTACTCATCCATTCATCAGTTGATTGAATTTAGATTGTTCTCATTTTTAAGGTTTTTTAAATTATGCTACTTTGAACATTCATGTACAAGTTTTATGTGGGCATCTATTTTCCGTTTTCTTGGATGTTACTGATTTATATCCACAGAACTTAACCAGAAGAAGACGTAGTCTTTTGTAATTGGGGGCTGGGAGTGAGTGTTATTAAATTTCTTTGCTTAGAAAGAAAAGACCCTTACCAGCTAAACCCTTGGTGTGTGTAACGGGCAATATTTGACTATATATGCTTTAACTCTGAAAAAGCATCTGACTCTTAAGATGACAAATTAAATAGGCCATCAGCTCCTGTACTCTGTTGCCTATTCCTCCCCTAGTCCTGGAAATGTTGTGTATTTGAGAATTGATGTAGTCTAGATACAAATAGCATCAAAAATATAAAACTTGTTCAAGTGGAATTGGTGGGTCTTATGGTAGCTCTGTGCTTGCATTTGAAGAACTGTCAAGATTGTTTTCTAAAGCAACTGGGCTTTTTTTTTTTTAAGTAATCTCTTTCTTTAAAAACATATTTATTTTTGGCTGTACTAGGTCTTTATTGGCTGCACACAGGCTTTCCTAGTTGCACTGAGCAGGGATTACTCTCTAGTTGCAGTGCACGCGCTTCTCATCGCAGTGGCTTCTCCTGTTGCAGAGGATGGGCTCTCGGGTACTCAGGCTTCAGTAGTTGTGGCACATGGGCTTAGTTGCCTTGTGGCATGTGGGGTATTCCCAGACCAGCAATGAAGCCGTGTCCCCTGCATTGGTAGGCAGATTCTTACCTACCGGACCACCAAGGAAGCCCCTCACTGTGGTTTTGATGGGCGTTTTTCTGATGTCTAGTGATGTTGCACAGTTTTCCATGTGCCTGTTACCCATTTATATATCAGATTGGAGATTATTGTCATGTTTTCAGATCTTCTTAATTTGTTTCAAAAGTGCTTTGTAATTTTCAGTGTACAAGTCATTTTTTTTAAACTGTGTAATTCAGTGCTTTTTCATACAGTCATAGAATTGTATAAATTGTATACCCACTATATAATTTCAGAACATTTTTGTCTTCCCCAAAGAACCCCATTCATTTCTCATTCTAGCCTTTTGGCAACCACTAATCTTTCTCTTGTAGAAATAAGATTTATCTATTTTGGACATTTTTTTGTAAGTGAAACTAAACGACATGTGGCCTTTTGTATCTGGTTTCTTTTATTTAACCTCAGGGTTTTTGTATGTACAAGTACTTCATTCCTTTTTATGGCTGAATAATATCCCATTGTATGGCTGAAGCACATTTTGTTTGTTCATGCATCAATTGATGGACATTTGGGTTGTTTCTACTTTTTGGCTATTATCAATAATGTTGCTATGAATATGTATGTATGAGTTTTTGTGTATCTTTTTATTTGTCTTGGGTATATGATTAAAAGAATTTTTTTTTACTGTTCAGTATTTTGAGGAACTGCCAGACTGTTTTCCAAAGCAGCTGTACTATTTTACATTCCCACAAGCAATGTATGAGGTTTCCAATTTCTTCACCTCTTTGTCAACACTGTTTTCTAGCTATCTTCTTGATTATAGGTGTTCGATAGATGTGAAGTGGTATTTCATTGTGGTTTTGATTTGCATTTACCTAATGATATGGAGCATAGTTTCAAGTGCTTATTGGTTATATATCTTCTTTGAACTTTCCCCCTTTAAAATTGGTTTCTCTGTTTGTTGTTGAATTGTAAGAGTTGTTCATGTGTTTTGAATACTACATCCTTATCAAAAACAGTTTGAAGTCTTAGTGTTGTGCTCTAATAGTGTCCCTCAACATTATTATCAGTATGCCATAGTAAAATCTTAAAATTAATAAGCATAGGAAATAGGATGTCCATAGGGAATTTATTGTTAATGAAGAGTCAAATAACAAAAAAGTGTTGTTATAGAAAACCATTTTAAAGTATAGGTGTATACGTTCATTACACAGTAATTACAGTATGTGTACCTATTTAAATGTCTTGGAAGTTTTTTAAAAAGTTAACAGAATGATGACTTTGTGAAAATACTTAGAATCAGATGGTTTTGTACTCAGACCATACTGTGAAAGTTGTTTTTGTATCTCTAATAACTTATTTCCTTTATAATTTGTAATTTACTCTTTCTTCCTGAAAGTTCTGGTGAATTTTGAATCTTATCATTCCTTTCTCACAGTAAAATTTAACAATACGTTATCACAGAGAAGCACATGACAATATAAAATAATAATTTTAGATTTCAACAAAGAATGTTGCAAAAAATAAGAGCATAGTAAAAACAATTAATAGGAATAGAATTCTGTTCTGTGATAGCCGGATAAATAAAGTATAAGAAACTCTTACAGGATTCAGTCAGTGGCCTGAAATAATTTTTGAAAAGGTGAGTCTTGGACTTAGTAGTTATGATAATTTTGAATTTCAATTAATTAAGTTTTGTAACTATCAGGCTCAAGCTAAAATTGAAATGTAATTTAATTTCTGTGGTCTAAAAGCTGAGGAAGACCATTATTGTAAATGGAAACAAGTGTTGCATACTCTCTAGTAAGTAAGGAATTGGCTTTGCATTTCTGTTTAAGATTTGGAAAGTTAGTGAATTAAAGAAATTGCAGAATAAATTCGTAAGTAAATAGATTAATTTTTTTCTGCATCATTCTAAAGTACTTTAGTTTTTGCAAAATTAGAAAGGATTAAGGGGCTAACATTAATCTTCTACAAGTGCTACTTTAAGCTACAGTGAATTTCTGTTAGTCTTGAGCTTTAAGAAAAAAGCAGACTCATCCTCAAAACAGTTAATTGGAGTAATAGAGAATCGAAATTGAGTCTAGAAAAAAGTGATTTAAGAGGCCAATTGAGTATGCGATAATGAATTTTACTCTTGTAATGCACAACTATTTTACTTGCATTTACTTTTGTGGTACAACTGTTAAAGCAGTTCCTACTTGAATGTGAATAAATATGAATTTGTTCAACATTCATCGTACAAAGATGGAGAAGGAAATGACAACCCACTCCAGTATTCTTGCCTAGAGAATCCTGTAGACAGACAGAGGAGCCTGGTGGGCTGCTGTCCATAGGGTCGCACAGAGTCGGAGACGACTGAAGTGACTTAGCGGTAGCAGCATCATACAAAGAAAGTTAATTTTGCAGAAAGTGTATTGATTGGGGTGTTAGGAAACAAAGTGATATTATCTTTTATGTCTGACACTTAAAAATTTTTTTTAAGGAGTCAAGCAGTCTGTCACATGGAGAAGGCAATGGCACCCCACTCCAGTACTCTTGCCTAGAAAATTCCATGGATGGAGGAGCCTGGTGGGCTGCAATCCATGGGGTCGCTAAGAGTCGGACACGACTGAGCGACTTCACTTTCACTTTTCACTTTCATGCATTGGAGAAGGAAATGGCAACCTACTCCAATGTTCTTGCCTGGAGAATCCCAGGGACAGGGGAGCCTGGTGGGCTGCCGTCTATGGCGTCGCACAGAGTCGGACACAACTGAAGTGACGTAGCGTAGTCTGTCACATCTTTTTTCAGTGAACCTTTTGTAAATGTACAGTAAAGGAACTTTCTGTAGATTTAAGTATCTGTTGGAATCTGTCGCTTTTATCCTAGAGTAATAGTTCTTTTCTGGGATTGTGTTAATAAAAATAGAGACAGTTTTAGGTAGAAAATAACTCCCTATATGTATTACTACATTTGCATCAAGAAGGTCCAGAAAGGGATTACTGATATAAGAGATCCTTGATACTAAGAGAGATATGTCTTAAGACATTTGTGAATCCATGAATTTGTGAACTCTACTAAAGCCTTTAATATTGCAACCAAAAAGCATAAAGTATGAAAGATGAAGAGCAAGAAAGTCTGAGACGATACTAGGCAAGCAGTAAGTCCATTGACTAGCCACATGACTTTCACTGCAGTGTGGCCTCTGTTTATACCTCGGCCTCCAGGATATTGTAAATTGCGACCCATCTTGGAGTGTGGAATTGCTGTGGATGATATAATGGTAAAAGCATGAAATGACAGATGACAAGGAACTGTTGTATATTGTGTCAGTTCTTACCTTTATATTCAACTAATTATCAATCATAGATTCTTAATTGGGAATGACGTTTTTCCAAGAGGTCCCCCTTCCTTTTGCTCTTGTCTTTCCAAGAAACCATGAAATCACGTGAGACATTTTTATCATTTTTTATTTAAAAATTATAATATCAAATTATTTTGTCAAATGCTTTTTAAGACCTTATGCACCAACTGTCTTAACGCCCTCAGATTTTGGAAGTTTCACGTTTCAATTCCTGGTAATACTTCCTCATGTAGATTTTCTCTCGGTGCCTAACTGCGTATACTGTTAAGTAATAAAACTTACCATTTTTTTCTGTATATACAACTTATATGACATTGACCTTTTAAATGTGTGGGCCTGTGTACTCACAGGCTTTTGGAGTGGACATACCCTTCCAGGTCAGCAACTGCTCTTAAATTGACCTCCCCACTTTGCAGTGAGTACTTGTGGGGCATTTTGAAGTCTCTTTTTTTCAGGCCTATCAATGTCCTGTTGCTTCCCCACTGATATCAATTACAGATCTTACGGATGTTGGTGGATTATCTTCTCCCACTTATTAATATGTTGTGGGGCTCATGAAGATACTTTGCTACCTTGTTTTGTTGTAAAGGCCCGTGGAATTTGATTTTGCTATCTAGTCGCGTTGGTTTTCATGAAGGGATTCAGAGAAATATAAAAATTACATCGCTCCTATCATCATCTTTTCCAAATCCTTTAAAAAATCCTTGTGTTCCTTTTTATATCTTGTTTTCTCTTGATCATTCTAGTCAGAATTTGTTTAATAAAATTTATTTTTAAATAATGAAGAATTCAATGTTTTTTCTCCAAGAGACCAGCTGTTGATCCTCTTCTGTCTCAGGGCAGTACAGAGGTGACTCTGTGACCAGCCTCATGGGCTGTGATGGTTGGTTAGCTCCAGGCAGTAGCACTTTCCCGTTACTCTGCCTCCAGCTAGTGCTGGCGTTGCTGCTTTGGCGATGATATTTACAGGACAAAGTTGGGGGGAAAGATGGCTACAAGTAGAAAGGTGTTTCTTCCATTTGTGTATACAAATCTCTGCTTTAAACTATGTCCCATCCTTTACTCTGGAACTCAGTTACTTCTGTTTTCTTGAGGGTTTTTAGAATTTTGTATCTTTAATGATTGTCTCTTGGCACCATCAATTCAATTATGCAGCATTTCCAGCATTGGGAAGGGGTGGAGAAGGGGGACAGAGTTTGATGGCCTATTTAATTTGTCATCTGCTAAGAACCAGATGCCTTTTCAGAGTTATAGCAAATATAGTGAAATATCGCCCATTAACTCACACTGAGGGTTTGCTAGCCCTCACCTGGTAAGGGTCTTTTCTTTCTGAGCAATTAAGTTTAATAACACTGACTTCCAACCCCCTATCACAAAAGGATGTGTTTTTCCTCTGGCTAAGTTCTGTGGATATGATTTGGTAACTGCTGGTAAATGAGGGCATTTTTAAACAACATTAAAATTGGGCAGGATAACACACAATTTAACCTTTTATAGTACATTTTGAAATAGGGTTTCTACACACACTATTAGGATTCCCTGATAGCTCAGTTGGTAAAGAATCTGCCTGCAATGCAGGAGACCCCGGGTCGATTCCTAGTTGGGGAAGATTTGCTGGAGAAAGGGATAGGCTACCTGCTCCAGTATTCTGGGGCTTCCCTTCTAGCTCAGCTGGTAAACAATCCGCTTGCAGTGCGGGAGACCTGGGTTTGATCCCTGGGTTGGGAAGATCCCCTGGAGGAGAGCTACCCACACCAGTATTCTGTAGTATACTGTACTACATAGGAGAATTTTGTGCTATATAGTCCATGGCGTCACAAAGAGTCGGACACGACTGAGCAACTTTCACTTCACTTCACACCCTCTACTAATAAGCATTCTACATAATAGCACACATGTGTATTATTTTTGACAGGAAAAAATATATGTTTTTTAGAATATTAAATACCTCTATATTCTTATTACATGTAATATCCCTTTAAATGAGATGATCACTAATTATAAATGTGTTGTGATTTTTTTTTAAAAAATCATTTAAAAAATCTTCAGTTTGGTTTCAGTGAATTCCATAGGAAGGACGTCCCTTAAGATGCAGGCAGTTGCGGGGTTGACTTCCACACTTTCATAGATAACATGTCAGTGAATCCAAATAGATGTAAACAGTTTGTTACTCATGGGACAGCAAGCAGCATGAGCTTCATGCTCAGATTGGTTCCCCTCTGCCACTAAGTCTTGTGAAGGCAATCTGTGATAGTGTCATAGCTGAGGAACCCTGAATTTATGATCTCCCCTAATATGATAAGGGGACTGCTAGCAAAGTAGTCCGGAGAAGGCAATGGCACCCCACTCCAGTACTCTTGCCTGGAAAATCCCGTGGACGGAGGAGCCTGGTAGGCTGCAGTCCATGGGGTCGCTAAGAGTCAGACACGACTGAGCGACTTCACTTTCACTTTTCACTTTCATGCATTGGAGAAGGAAATGGCAACCCACTCCAGTGTTCTTGCCTGGAGACTCCCAGGGACGGGGAGCCTGGTGGGCTGCCTTCTCTGGGGTCGCACAGAGTCGGACACGACTGAAGCGACTTAGCGGCAGCAGCACCAAAGTAGTCCAAGAGGAAGACGTTATCTTTGTAGGTCTTAGAACACAAACCTGCCCTTTGACTAGGAGGGAGACATTAGCTTCCAAGGAAGTTTGCAGACATCCTTGAAAAGATTGCCAGATAAAAGATGTTGTAAAAGTGTGTTTAAACACTATATGGAGAATTACCTTCCAATCAGCAAGTTGATATGGCTTTTTATGAAAACTATGAGGCATTCTGAAACGTAGTTCTCTTTTTCTACCCATTTACCCACCGCCCCCACCCAGAAAAAACCTCAGCCTAAAATAGAACTGTCAGCTGATAAAAATACAAACAACTAAATAACACTGCTCTTCCTAAACTTAATTATATTTATCTTCCTGAAACTAAAAATTAATTCTTGAAATGAGATAGAAGTTAAACTATAGGTGAATGAAGCTTACATGTACAGTTTTGGACAAACAGATGAGTTTTACTTGATACTGTGCTTTGTATCAGTTCACTTCAGTCACTCAGTTGTGTCCGACTCTTTGCAACCCCAAGGACTGCAGCATGCCAGGCCTTCCTGTCCATCGCCAACTCCTGGAGTTTACTCAGACTTATGTCCATCAAGTCAGTGATGCCATCCAACCATCTCATCTTCTGTCGTCCCTTTCTCCTCCTGCCTTCAATCTTTCCCAACATCAGGGTCTTGATTTCAAATGAGTCAGTTCTTTGCATCAGGTGGCCAGAGTTATGGAGTTTCAGTTTTAGCATCAGTCCTTCCAATGAATATTCAGGACTGGTTTCCTTTAGGATAGACTGGTTGGATCTCCTTGCTGTCCAAGGGACTCCCAAGAGTTTTCTCCAACACCACAGTTCAGAAGCATCAATTCTTCACTGCTCAGCCTTCTTTATGGCCCAGCTCTCACATCCATACATGACTACTGGAAAAACCATAGCTTTGACTAGACAGACCTTTGTTGGCAAAGTAATGTCTCTGCTTTTTAATATGCTGTCTAGGTTGGCCATAACTTTTCTTCCAAGGAGTAAGTGTCTTTTAATTTCATGGCTGCAGTCACCATCTGCAGCGATTTTGGAGCCCAAAAAAAATAGTCAATCACTGTTTCCAGTTTCCCCATCTATTTGCCATGAAGTGATGGGACCAGATGCCATGATCTTAGTTTTCTGAATGTTGAGCTTTAAGCCAGCTTTTTCACTCTCCTCTTTCACTTTCATCAAGAGGCTCTTTAGTTCTTCTTCACTTTCTGCCATAAGGGTGGTGTCATCTGCATATGTGAGGTTATTGATATTTCTCCCAGCAGTCTTGATTCCAGCTTGTGCTTCATCCAGACCAGTGTTTCTCATGATGTATTTTGCATATAAGTTAAATAAACGGTGACAATATTACAGCCTTGACGTACTCCTTTTCCTATTTAGAACCGATCTGTTGTTCCATGTCCAGTTCTAACTGTTGCTTCCTGACCTGCATACAGATTTCTCAAGAGGCAGGTCAGGTGGTCTGGTATTCCCATTGTATATGAATTAGCAGATAATAAACCAAGTTTCATAAGGTTTAAAAATATAAGATGGAATTTTTATATTAAACTGAAAATCTTTATAAATGATTTTTAGGAGACTTTGTTCTCTAAATTAACATATAATAGGCTTTTCTAATTTTGTGTAGTATATTAGTGTTTGGGTAATCTGAAATTCTTGAGGAGCTTTCAGAATCTAAAGTTACTTAGAATAATCTTTCTATTGATGAATTGTTTTAATCACACTTTATTCTGTACTAGAAAGATTCATTAAAGAATTTGTAAAGAAAAGGTTCCATGTGGTAAAACAGTATTTCTGAAGATTTTTGGTTATAGTAGATAAAATTTTACTCTGCTGAAGACTTGCATGAAGCTTATAGATAGTTCTCCAGCCCTAACAGAATTTTCTAATTTCTTTTCAGAATCTCTAGGGCTGCGTAGTAAAGTTCTAAGGAAAATTGAAGAACTGAGGACAAAGGTGAAAACCCTTTCTTCTGAAATTCCTGATGAATTTATATGTCCAATAACTAGGGAGCTTATGAAAGATCCTGTCATCGCATCAGGTATGTGTGATGCTATTCTAAGTTTCAGGGTGTATTATGTCCTAAGTGAGTAGATAGTGTGGACCACAGAAGTTTGTTTAAATGTGGAAAATTTTCAAAATTATCATTACATTTTTTAAAAAATTCCTTAGATCTGAGGTGAACTGTTGAACACTGTGTATTTCTTTTTTTAAAATTGGAGTGTAATTGCTTTACAATGTTGTGTTTCTGCTGTACAACAAAGTGAATCAGTTATATGTATACATATTACATATATCCCCTCCCTCTGAACCTCCCTTCACCACTCTCCAATCCTACCCTCTAGGTCATCACAGGTGCCAAGTTGAGCTCCCTGTGCTATACAGCAGCTTCCCGATAGTGTGCGCGTGTGCGTGTGTGTGTGTGTGTGTGTGTGTGAATCCTGATCTCTCAGTTCATCCCACTGTCCCCTTCCTCGCACTGTGTCCGCATGTCCATTCTCTTCATCTACGTCTCTTTTCCTGCCCTGCAAAATAGTTCATCTGTAGCATTTTTTCCTGGATTCCACATGTACGCATTAATATACGATACTTGTTTTTCTCTTTTTGACTTACTTCTCTTTTTGACTTACTTCACTCTGTACAACAGACTCTAGGTCCATCTGCTTCTCTGCAAATGACCCAATTTCATTCATTTTTCTGGCATACATACCGTACATACACACACATACCGTAACTTCTTTATCCATTCATGTGTCATTGGACATTCAGGTTGCTTCCACATCCTGGATGTTGTAAATAGTGGTGCAGTTAATGTCTTTTTTTTTCCACTTTTTTTTTTATAAAAACAGTCACCTAACATAAAATTTACGATCTTTTTTTTTTTTTTTTTTTAGTTCTACCAGTTTATTGCTACCAACCCGTGACCCTCCACCCTCATGTACACATGCTCAGTCATGTAACCCCTTGGACTGCAGCCTGCCAGGCTGTTCTGTCCATGGACTTTTCCAGGCAAGAATACTGGAGTGGGTTGCCATTTCCTTCTCCAAAATTTACGATCTTAATCATATTTAAGGATACAGTTCAGTAGTGTTAAGTATATTCACATTATTGTGGAACAGAAATAGATCGCCAACACTTTTCATCTTATAAAACTGAAACTCTGTGCCCATGTAAACAACTTCCCTTTTCCCTCTCTCTCCAGCCTCTGGTCAGAGAAGGCAATGGCAACCCAATCCAGTACTCTTGCCTGGCAAATCCCATGGATGGAGGCGCCTGGTAGGCTGCGGTCCATGGGGTTGCTAGGAGTCAGACACAACTGATTGACTTCACTTTCACTTTTCACTTTCCCGCATTGGAGAAGGAAATGGCAACCCACTCCAGTGTTCTTGCCTAGAGAATCCCAGGGACGGGGGAGCCTGGTGGGCTGCCGTCTCTGGGGTCGCACAGAGTCAGACATGACTGAAGCGAGTTAGCAGCAGCAGCAACCAGCCTCTGGTAACTACCATTCTACTTTCTGATTCTATGAATTTGACTACTTTAGAGAACTCAGATAAAGTTGAATCATACATTTATCTTTTTGTGACTGGCTTAACATAATAACTTCAAAATTTATCCATGTTGTGGGATTTCCTTTTTGAAGACTAAATAATATTCATGGTGTGTATATACCACATTTTGTTTATTCATTTATCCACTGATGGAGATTAGGGTTGCTTTCACTTCCTGGCTATGTGAATAGTGCTGTTTTGAATATGAGTGTGCAGATGTCTCTTTGAGACCCTGCATTCATTTCTTTTGGATATATGCCAAGAAGTGAAATGGCTCTATCATACAGTAGTTGTGTTTGTGATTTTTTTTTTTTGAGGAACCTCTATAATGTTTTTCATACAAGTTACACCCTTTTACAATTTTACAATCTCACCAAACTCCCCACAAGAGTTCAGATTTCTCCATATCCTTATCAGCACTTGTTATTTTCTGTTGTTTTGATTGTGAATATTTGTATTCACAGTGTCTCCTTGTGGTTTTTATTTGAATTTCTTAAATGGTTAAAGATGTTAAATATCTTGTCACATGTTTAATGGCATTGGTATATCATTTTTGGAGAAATGTCTTTCCAGTTCCTTTGGACATTTTTTAAATGGGTTATTTGATTTTTTTATTGTTGACTTGTAGCAGTTCTTTGCATATTCTGGATATTAATCCCTTATCAGGTATATGATTTATAGAAGTTTACTTCTATTTCATAGGTTGTCTTTTTTTTTCAGTTTATTTTATTGGAGTATAATTGCTTTACAATGTTGTGTTCGTTTCTGCTGTACAACAAAGTGAGTCAGCTATATGTTTACATATATCAGCTCCCTCCCGAACCTCCCCTCCCGTCTCTCTAGGTCATCTTTCCCTATGCTCCCTATAACTTCTCACTAGCTATCTGTTTTACACATGGTAGTGTATATATGTCAACGCTGCTTTCCCAATTTGTCTCACCCTCCGCTCCCCGCCATGTCGACATATCCATTGTCTCCATCTAGGTCTCTGTTCATCTATGTATACTGTTCCTAGATTTCGTATATATGCATTAATGTATAATATTTTCCTTTCTGACTTATTTCACTCTATATGGCATACTCTAGGTCCATGTGTATCTCTACAGATGACCCAATTTCATTCATTTTTATAGCTGAGTAATATTCATTGTGTGTGTGTGTGTATGTATATATATATCACATATTTATCAATTCACATGACAATGAACATTTAGATTGCTTCCGTCCCCTGGTTATCATAAATAGTCCTACAGTGAACATTGGGGTACATAAGTCTTTTTGAATTATGATTTTCTCAGGGTATATGTGCAGTAGTGGGGTTATTGAGTCATATGGTAGTTATATTTTCAGTTTTTTAAGAAACCTCCAAACTGTTTTCCATAGTGGCTGTATCAATTTACATTTCTACCAACAGTGCAAGAGGGTTCCCTTTTATCCACATCCTCTTCAGCATTTATTGTTTGTAGATTTTATGATGATGACCATTCTGACCAGTGATAAATCATTGTAGTTTTGATCTGCATTTCTCTAATAACTAGTGATGCTGAGCATCTTTTCCTGGGTTTATTGGCCATCTAATTGATTTCTCCATCAAATCTGAATGAGAGTATTGCTGGATAGAATATTTTGATTGTAGGTTCTTCCCTTTCATCACTTTAAATATATCATGCCATTCCCTTCTGGCTTGTAGAGTTTTTGTTGAGAAATCAGCTGATAGCCTGTTGGGAGTTCCCTTGTATGTTATTTGTAATTTTTCCCCTATGTTGTTTTTAATATTTTATCTTTGTCTTTAATTTTTGTCAGTTTGATTACTTTGTGTCTCGGTATGTTCCTCCTCGGGTTTTTTCTGCCTGGGATTCTCTGTGTTCCTGGACTTGGTTGACTATTTCCCTTCCACTGTTTGGGAATTTTTCAGCTATCTCATCAAATATTATCTCAGGTCCTTCCTCTCTCTCTCTTCCTTCTGCCTCAGTTACTCTATTACTGAATCCTTCTAGTGTATTATTCATCTCTGTTTGTTTGTTTTTTAGTTTTTCTAGGTTTTGATAAACACTTCTTGTATCTTCTCCATTGTTTTCCCGAGATCCTGGATCATCTTCACTATCATTATTCAAAATTCTTTTTCTGGAAGGTTACCTATCTCTACTTCATTTAATTGAAGCCAGGAAGGTTGATTCTTCCAGCTCTATTTTTCTTTCTCAAGATTGCTTTGGTTAATTGGCGTCTTTTTGTTTCCATACAAATATTTTAAATTTTTGTACTGGTTCTGTGAGAAATGCCCTTGGTAATGTGATGAGGATTGCATTAAATCTGCAGATTGTTTAGGGTAGTCTAGTCATTTTTTCAATATTGATTCTTTCAATCCAAGAACATATTATATCTCTCTGTGTCATCTTTGATTTCTTTCATCAGTGTCTTACAGCTTTCTGCATACAGGCTTTTGTCTCCATAGGTAGGTTTATTCCGAGGTATTTTATACTCTTTGTTGCAGTGGTAAGTGGGATTGTTTCCTTAATTTCTCTTTCTTATTTTTTGGTAGTTAGTTTATAGGAATTCAAGGGATTTCTGTGTATTGATTTTGTATCTTGTGACTTTACTACATTCACTGAATAGCTCTAGTAATTTTCAGATGTTATCTTCAGGGTTTTCTATGTATAGTATCGTTTTGTCTGCAGACAGTGACAGTTTTACTTCTTTTTCAATCTGGATTCCTCTCATTTCTTTTTCTTCTCTGATTGATATGACTAGGACTTCCAAACTAAATTGAATAATAATGGTGAGAATGCACACCCTTGTCTTATTAGACCTTAGAGGAAGTACTTTCAGTTTTTCACCATTGAGAATATTTGTTGTTGGTCTGTTTTATATGGCCTTTATTGTGTTGAGGTAGGTTCCTTTCATACCAATTTTCTGAAGAGTTTTTTCCATAAATAGGTGATGAAGTCTGTCAGAAGCTTCTTCTGCATTCTTTGAGATTATCATATGATTTTTATCTTTCAATTTGGTAATGTGGTATATCACATTGATTTGTGTATATTGAAGAATCCATGCATCCTTGGGATAAACTTAACTTGATCATAGTGTATGATCCTTTTTATGTGTTATTGGATTCTGTTTGCTAGTATTTTTTGAGGATTTTTGTGTCTGTGTTCATCAGTGTTATTAGTCTGTAATTTTCTTTTTGATATCTTTGTTTAATTTTGGTATCAGGGGATGGTGGCCTCATAGAATGAGTTTGGGAGTATTCCTCCCTCTGCAGTTTTTTGGAAGTGTTTGAGAAGAATAGGTGCTAACTGGTCTCTAAAAATTTGATAGAACTCACCTATGACGCCATCTGGTCCTGGACTTTTGTTTGTTGGAGGGTTTTTAATTATGGTTTCAATGTTATGACTTGAGATTAGTCCATTGATATTTTCTGTTTCTTCATGCTTCAGTCTTGGTGGGTTGTACCTTTCTCAGAATTTGTCCATTTCTTCTGGGTTGTCCATATTATTTGCATGCAGTTGCTTGTAGTAGTCTCTTAATAATCCTTTGTATTTCTATAGTGTCAGTTGTAACTTCTCCTTTTTCATATTTAATATTATTGATTTGAATCTTCTTCCTTTTTTTCTTGATGAGTTTGGCTAAAGGTATAAACCTTTAATCTTCTCAAAAAATCAGCTTTAGTTTTCTTGATCTTTACTGTTGTTTTCTTCATTTCTGTTTCATTTATTTCTTCTCTGATCTAACTGGAGTTTTTCAGGTCTTCTTTCTCTAGTTGTTTTACATGTAACATTAGGTTGTTTATAGTAGATTTTTGTTGTTTCTTGAGGTGATAATTGGTTGTGTTTATGTTGTCATTTGTTGCTATCTATTTTTTAAAATTTCCTCTTGAATTTCTTCTCCGAATTTTTGAGTATTTAGTACTAAACAAACATGTTTGTGTTTTTTGTAGTTTTTTTTTTCCCCCCTGTAATTGATTTCCAGTCTCATAGTGTTGTGGTAAAAAAAGATGCTTGATATAATTCCAATTTTCTTAAGTTTACTGAGGCTTCATTTATAACCCAAGATGTGATCTATCCTGGAGAATGTTCCATGTGCACTTGAGAAGAAAGTGTATTCTGCTGGTTTTGGATGGAATGTCCTATGTATATCAGTTATGTCTAGCTGATGTAATGTTTCATTTAAGGCTTGTTTTTCCTTATTAATTTTCTATCTGGATGATCTGTCCATTGGTGAAAGTGGAGTGTTAAAAAGTACCCCACTATTACTGGGTTACTGTTAATTTCCCCTTTTATGGCTGTTAACATTTGCTTTTTGTTTTGAGCTGCTCCTGTGTTGGGTGCATAATATTTAAAATTGTTTTATTTTCTTCTTGGATTGATCCCTTGATCATTATGCAGTGTCCTTCCTTCTTCTGGTAGTCTTTAAAGTCTGTTTTTTTCTGATATGAGTATGCTACTCTAGCTTTATTTTGATTTCCATTTGCATATAATATCTGTTTCCATTGCCTCACTTCCAATCTGTATGTGTCCCTAGATCTGAAGTGGGTCACTTGTAGACAGCATATATAAGGGTCTTGTTTTTGTATCCATT
Organism: Bos javanicus; assembly: GCF_032452875.1. NCBI lineage: Eukaryota > Metazoa > Chordata > Mammalia > Artiodactyla > Bovidae > Bos > Bos javanicus. Next base: position 37,192,341 of record NC_083869.1, read on the forward strand.
CAACCATTTTGTATCTTTTGGTGGGAGCATGTAATCCAGATCCATTTATGGTAATGATTGATATGTATGTTCCTATTACCATTTTCTTAATTATTTTGGGTTTTTGTAGGTCTTTTTCTTATTTTGCGCATAGAGAAGTTCATTTGGCATTTGCTTTAAAGCTGGTTGATCGTACTGAATTCTCTTAGCTTTTGTTTGTCTATAAAACTTTTGATTTCTCTGTTCCGTTCTGGGTAGAGTATTCTTTTTTCTTTTTTTTATTATTTTATTTTATTTTTAACTTTACAATATTGTATTGGTTTTGCCATATATCAACATGAATCTGCCACAGGTATACACGTGTTCTTTGTCAGCCTTGCCTTTCATCACTTTACGTATACCCTTGCAGAGTATTCTGGCCTACAGTTTCTGGTGAAAAATCAGCTGATAACCTTATGGGGATTCTCTTGCATGTTGTTTGTTGCTTTTTCCTTGCTGCTTTTAATATTTTTTCTTTGAATGTAATTTTTGTTAGTTTGATTACTATGTCTCTGTGTGTTTCTCCTTGGGTTTATCCTGTGTGGCAAACTGTGCTTCCTGCACTTGAGTGACTATTTCCTTTCCCATGTTAGCTGAGTTTTTGACTATAATCTTTCAAATATTTTCTCAGACCCTTTATCTTTCTCTTTTTCTTCTGAGACCCCTATGAAACAAATGTTAGTGCATTTAATGTTGTCCCAGAGGTCTCTGAGACTGTCCTCGTTTCATTCTTTTCTTTTATTCTGCCCCTCAGTAGTTATTACCATCATTCTATCTTCCGGCTCACTCACTTGTTCTGCTTCAGTTATTCTGTTGATTTGTCTGGCATATTTTTCATTTCAGTTATTGTGTTGTTCATCACTGTCTGTGTGTCCTTTAGTTCTTCTAGGTCCTTGTTAAACATTTCTTCTGTTTTCTTGATCCATGCCTGCCGGGAGCCGGCATATTGCATATTGAGTGCATATTGCATATTGAGTGCAGCACTTTTCAGGATCTGGAATAGCTCAACTGGAATTCTATCACTGCCGGTAGCCAGCGTGAGGAACTCCGCCCATGACAAAGGTCATGAGGAAGGAGGCTCGGCATACGCAAAGGCGGGATCAAGCCTCAGGAGTCTCCCTGGAAATTCTCGAGCAATCTACCCCCAAAACCAGAGTCTGCCTACTTTCTGCTTTGTGCTGTCACCTACACCTCTGACTTTACGGGGGGCTGTCCCCCACTACCTCTCTCTGAAAAAGAGTTAGCTTACAGCTCCAGTTAATAATTCTTGGGTGTGACAGTGTTTCAACCTACAAACTCCTTTGGAAGTCCTCTAGCCTGCCTGAATAGGTTTTTTCCGGCAACATGTGATTGTTCAGAGCCTCCCAACTGTGAGAGGCAGGAGATGTTCTAAACTGTCTAAACACAGATTCCTTTGAGTAGTTAAAAGATTGATTAGAAATTGTATTGGTGAAGGGTTTTTCACTTGTTGGGCCAATGTTTGCTGCTAAGTCTCCATATCCCTTACCTACTGTGTCCTTGGCGGTGTATTGATTGATATAATGGGTGTATAGAAATGTAAGCAGTCGCCTCAATGTTTGTAATCTTGGACCCTTGAGTTAATTCTTTTCTTGATTGAGCCCACCTCACCTTTGCCCTATAGGAATGCAACTTTCTCCAATGCTTTTTGGCAGGTGGCGCCTGAACAGGGACCTTTAGAGAAAAATAAGTTTTCTGAAGAAAAGGTCTTAAAATGTTAACAGGCCTCTGGGCCAGAAGATGATGCAAATCACCTAAGCTTTTGCATATGATAAGTTTGCAGGAAGAAAGCCTGGCTTGCTGCCTGACTCTACCCCTTCCCCCATTATCCTCTATGCATAACTTAAGGTATAAAAACTACTTTAGAAAATAAAGTACGGGCCTTGTTCACCGGAATTTGGTGTCCCCATGTCGTTCTTTCTTTCACCTTCTAGCTGAATTTTTCCTCTGAGGCAGGGAAGCTTGTCAAGCCTACTAATTTTGCCTGGGCTTCTAAGATCCGACCGGGGAGGCCTTAGTGTCTCCTTTCCTTCGGGAGAACGGGAGGACGCCTGCGGCCTTCGTAGGTGACATTAATTCCCTGCTTTGGAATTTTATTCAGTCTCTTTTCTCCAGTGAATTTTCCTACTGAGCTATCCTTATTTCAGCCTCTTTTCTTCACTGAATTTTACTGAGCTATCCTCATTCTATTACTCTTTATATCCTTAATTAACGTTTAATTAAGCAATTGTTTTAAGATCTTCGCCTACGCCGTCTCTCCTTCGAATACCCTGGTTCAGCCGGGGCTGGTCCCCGGCACATGCCCCCATTCTGTTTCTGAGATTTTGGATCATCTTTACTGTCAGTACTCTGAATTCCTTTTCAGGTAGGTTGGCTATTTCCTCTTCATTAATTTGGTCTTTGGTTATTGCTCCTTCATCTGTACCATATTTTTGGATGTCTCTTTTTTTTTTGATCAGGGTGTGGTCTATATTTCTGTCTTGCTCATTGTTTGGCCTAAGGCATCCAGCACTGGAGTTCGCAGGCAGTTGGGTGGAACTAGGTATTGGTATCAAGATGGGGACCTCTGGGGGATATGTTGCTGATTAATATTCTCTGGGGTCTGAAGTTCTCTGTTAGTACAGTGGTTTGAATTTGGTGCTCCTACCACAGGAGCTCAGACCCAACCCTGGCCTGAGAGCCAAGACCCTGGTTACTCAGGGATTCGCCCATCTCCTTAGGTGTTCAAAGCCCCCCACCGGCACCTTGTAGGTGCCCTAGTTGTGATGAGCTGCAAGCTCTGCATCCTCCTACTCGGGCATCTTGAAGGAAGTGCCTGTTTGAACCTTTGGGGGGTGAGGTGCCATTACCCTGTGACCCTGACTAGAGGGGATTAACGAGTCCCTAGAGCATTAGAGATTGCATTATAGGTGTTGTGAGCCAAGTCCTTACAGACGAGTCTGAAGGGAGAAACCTTTGCACTGGGGCACCTGGGTGTCTCTCATCCCAGGGCTCCTTGCAAATGTCATATATTTCTTAATGAATAAAATTGGATAGAGCAGGTTTGGATAAGATTAGAGAAAAAGGAATACATTTTACAAACTTAACTAAAACTTGTGGAATATGTATTTTGTTACTGGAATGTAACATCAAAATGTTTTCTGAGAGAGATTCTTGAGATCTGTCATTTGTCTATCATGAATTTAAAAACCTTTACAGAAATAAGAATTTAGAGATCATAAAGTTACATCCTTCTACATGGTTTCCTAGTCTTTGTCAATGAACGTAGACATACATACTTTATGTAATTATAATCAGATCTGTATTAAGTTGTGCTTTCATTTTTGACTATTCTGAATATTGACTTAGTCTACATAATTTTCATTTTTAATAACTTTATTCCATTATGGCTTAGTGCTACAATTAAACTCTTCCACTATTTGGTGTATGTATATGTTTGAGAAGCTTTATATTGTGAATAGCCATGCACTGCTCAGGCTTCCGGGGTGGCTCAGATGATAAAGAGTCCTCCTGCAGTGTGGAGACCTGGGTTCAACCCCTGGGTTAGGAAGAACCTCTGGAGAAGGGGATGGCAGCCTACTCCAGTATTGCCCGGTGAATGCGCATGGACAGAGGAGCCTGGCGGGCTACAGCCCGTGGGGTCACAAAGAGTCCGACACGACTGAACGACTAAGTACAGCACAGCTGTCGTGGTAGTCCTTTCATCGTGTTACCAATTATTCAGTGGTGTTTTCATGGCATGTATGCCCCAAAGCAGAGTTAACCTATCAGAGAATATCTTATAATCATTAAAAAGAACAGTTTTGATAGTTCTTGTCAGATTTGTTATTAGATTGTTTCCTAGAAAACAAATTTTAGAGTGCTACCAGAAATGTATTTAAGTGTACCTGTTTTTCTGGTTTTGCGATCATTGAGTTTTAGAACTCATTTATTTTTGTAAATTTAATAGTTGTTTGAAACCTACTCTTATTGCTAGGGAGGCAATACTTTTTTCTACATGACAGGTTACCATTTAAATATGACTTGGTAAACAATATAAATTACCTTAAGGACTTAAATATTGCCCTTATATTTTTTGTCTGCATTATTAGTGAAACTAATCACATGGAATCTTATTTTGTTAGTATCGTTTTAATATATTTGATGGCTTCTACTTACTCTGAACTTTTGTAGGCAGAAGCATTTTTATTTATACAAGTATAAACATTTTCTTCTAGTTTTTAAAAAATGCTTAGTTCTCTTGCATTTGGGATTTTATGTTTGCTCTGAGGTATGATTGAACCAGAGCATATCTTTCTATTTTCTGCAGATATTCTTTTTTAATTGTAAAATATCCTCATTGGACTAAAATTTTTTAAATACAGGTATACGTATATAAAGTGACATATACCTGTATTTTAAATTTTTTAATCCAATGAGGATTTTATAAAGTGAGTCATCTCATCCATCTGGTCTGATGTCCCAGGTACAAAAGACAAGAACTAATACCAGTTCAGCATATAATTCTAGATATTTTTTCTGTGTATTCTTAATTTTAGATACCAATGTAATCAATATATTTTTACACAACTGGACTTTATACTGTTCTCTATCACGTCTTTTTTCTTTTGTTGCTGAAATGTTCATGAACGTTTGCCTACTTCTCAGTATGTAGTCATCCCTAAATGCTGTTTTAATTTTTCTTGATTTAGTTCCCATGGAAAGAGGAAGGCATAATGTTATCTATTGACACTTTACTCTTTTTAAAGACTGACTAGTATTCAGGTGTATTAGTGTCCTCTATTTCATTCCCTGTTGATTCTTTATTACTATAAATGTGTTAGGGAACAACATTGTTTAAATTTATCTTGTCCTCTTAGTCTTAATGTGAATGTTTCTGTTGAAAGAAATTACCTAAAACTTCAATTACTGAAGAAAGATACTGACAAAGTATCCTTTCAACATCATATGGGGTCCCTAGTTCCCATATCTTTGCTTATACTCAGTATTAGCAATCTTTTAAACTTTCTCATTGTAATAAGTGAAAAGTAATCTCTGTTTGTATTTCTTTGTATTATATTGAGTTTGAACATTTTAAATGTTTTTAGTCATTTATAATTTCTTATTTGACTCTCTTTCATGAGCATTTAATTCAATTTAGTTCCATTATTTTTAGTTTTTATTATTTAATAAGAAATATTCTTATAGGAGGCAGTATGATCTAATAGTTGAGCACACGCACTGAAGATCCAGACTGCCTGGTTCTGAATTTATTTCATTACTTTACTTGCTGTGTTACCTCATGGAGGACTATATATTTTTCCTCATGTACAAAATAGGATGCTAGCACTTAATCTCATGAATTCTTATAAGCATCAAATGAGTTAATGCACGTTAAGTACTTTACAAAACCAGCACTCAATCAACATCAGTAAGTTTGAGCAAAATTCCAGGCGATGGTGAAGGACGGGAAGTCTGACTTGCTGCAGTCCATGGGGTCACAGAGTCAGACACTAATGAGCAACTGAACAACAACAAGAATGAAATGTTCTATGAGCATAGTAATGGTTGTATTTTTTTGGCTTTAGTATATCAGAACCTTTATTTGCAGTTGAAAGAAACTCAATTTGAATTAGGTTAAACAGAAATGGTAATTAATTTATTAAAAAGTTATTGTAAGTGTGTCTCTTGAAACACTTGCACCGGAAACTTGAATGTAGTCGTGGTACTGTTTCTTATCTATTCAGAGGCTTCTGAATATTCACCTTCTGTGATATTCAGTATGCCTTTTCCATGTGGTAGAAAAACAAGAACACCGGTAGGTCCCAAATTTTACGTTTTACAATTTCAGCAACCAGAGAGAGACCATTCTGACGTTTCTTTCTAGTGTCAACTCCAAAAATCCCTGAGGCTTCAAATCTGAGCTAGCAGCCTATCCCAGTGGTAGTCTCTTCAGGAATGAGGTGTGGTACTGAGATTTATCTAACTATGGAGAGTAAGATTTTATATCAATGGGGGCACATCATATGGAGGATAGAGGTGGAGAGACAGTTTCCAAAAAAGGGGTACAAACCAAATAATAAATATTCCTAGTTACTTATTTTTGATGAAGATTTAGAAAAAATTTTTATTGAAATACAGTTGCTTTTTCTGCTGTAGAGCGAAATCAATCAGCTATACATACACAGATATCTACTCCCTTTTGGACTTTCTTCTGATTCAGGTCATCACAGAGCCTTAAGTATGAGTTCCCTCTGCTATACAGTATGTTCTCATTAGTATGGCTGAGTTTCTTTGTTGTTATAGTATCAATAGTGTATATGTGTCAATCCCAATCTCCAGTCCCACCACCTCTTTGCCCCTTGGTATCCCTATTTTTGTTCTCTACATCTGTGTCTATTTCTACCTTGCAAGTAAGATTATCTGTACCATTTTTCTAGGCTCCATATATGTTAATTTATGATACTTGTTTTTCTCTTTCTGACTTCACTCTGTGTGATATTCTTTAGGTCCCTCCATGTCTCTACAAATGACTCAATTTTGTTACTTTTTATGGCTGAGTAAGATTCCATTGTATATATATACCACATCTTATTTATCCATTTCTGTGTTCATGGACATTTAAGTTACTTCCATGTCCTGGCTGTTGTAAACAGTGCTGATGTGAACACTGGGGTGCATATATCTTTGAATTATGATTTTCTCTGAGTATATGCCCAGTAGTGAGATGCCTGGGTCATATGGGAGTTCTTTTTTTAGTTTTTAAGAAAACTTTGTACTGTTTTCCGTAGTGGCTATATCAGTTTACACTTCCACCAGCAGTGCATGAGGGTTCCCTTTTCTTCATACTCTCTCCAGTGTTTATTGTGTGTAGATTTTTTTTTAACAATGATTTATGTATTCAGTTTGGTCCATGCTGGGTCTTGTTGCTCTTCAGGCTTTTCTCTAATTGTGATGAGTAGGGGGAAGGGGCTACTCTAGTTATGGAGCATGGGCTTCTCATTATGGTGGCTGCTCTTGCAGAGCACAGGTTCCAGGATGCGCAGGCCTCCGTAGGTGCAGCAGGTGGGCTCAGTAGTTGCGGCTCCTGGGCTCAGAGCACAGGCTCAGTCAGTAACTGTGGCTCGTGGCCTTAGTTGCCCAGTGGCATGTGGGATTTTCTAGGATGGGGATTGAACCCTTGTCTCCTGCATTGTCAGGCAGATTCATTACCACGGACACACCAGGGAAGCCCTGTAGATTTATTTTTGATGCTGGTCACTGACTGGTGTGAGGTGATACCTCATAGTGGTTTTAATTTGCATTGCTCTAATAATGAGTGGTGTTGAACATCTTTGCATGTGGTTGGTGGTCTTGTGTATGTCTCCTTTGGAGAAGTGTTTGTTTTGGTGTCTTATGCCCACGTTTTGATTGGGTTGTTTATTGATTTGAGTTGCATGAACTGCTTATGTATCTTGTGGAGAGTAATCCTTTGATAGTTACTTCATTTGCTATTATTTTCTTCCATTCAGAGGGTTTTCTTTTTGTCATCTTTATGGTTTCCATTGCTACATTTAATTAGGTCCAATTGTTTATTTTTGTTTCCATTACACTAGGAGGAGTGTTCTTCCTATGTTTTCCTCTGAGAGTTTTCGTGTCTGGCCCTGCATTCAGATCTTTAATCCATTTTGAATTTATTTTTGTGTATATGGTTAGAGAGTGGTCTAGTTTCATTCTTTTACATGTAGCTGCCTAGTTTTCCCAACACTATTTATTGACAAGGCTGTCTTTTCTCCATTGTGTATTTGAATCCTCTGTCATAGATTAGGGGACCACAGGTGCGTGGGTTCATCTCTGGGCTTCTGTCCAGTTCCATTGATCTATAGATCTGTTTTTGTGACAGTACCATACTGTCTTGATTACTGTAGCTTTGTAGTATAGTCTGAGGTCAGGAAGCTTGATTCCTCCAACACCATTTTTCTTTCTCAAGATTGCTGTGGTTATTTCTGGTCTTTCATGTTTCCATACAGATTGTAAAATTTTTTGTTTTATCTTTGTGAAAAATACACTTGGTAATTTGATAGGAATTACATTGCATCTGTACATTGCTTTGGGTAGTATAGTCATTTCCACAATATTGATTCTTACAATTGAAGATCGTAGTATATCTCTCCATCTGTTTGTGTCATTGCTTTCTCTCATCTGTGTCTTAAGAGTTTTCTGTATACAGGTCTTTTCACTCCTTTGGTAGGCTTATTCCGAGGTATTTTTTAATGTTACTAGTTTTTAATTGGAGCATAATTTCCTTACAATGTTGTGTTAGTTTCTGCTGTACAATACTGTGACTCAGCTGTAAGTGTACCTATATTTGCTCCCTCTTGAGCCTCTTTTTTACCCCCACCATCCCACCCTACTAGATCATCACAGAGCACCCAGCTGAGCTCCTGGTGTAATATAGCAGCTTCCCACTAGCTATTTATTTTATAAATGGTAGTATATATATGTTCGTGCTGCTCTCTCAGTTCACCCCACCCTCTCCTTCCCCTGCTGTGTCCACAAGTCCATTCTCTATGTCTGCATCGCTATTCTTTTGCCCTGCAAATAGGTTCATTAGTACCATTTTTCTAGAATACACACAGAAGTGTTAATATGCACTGTTAGTTTTTCTGGCTTGACTTTACTGTATGACTGATTCTAGATTCATGCACATCATTACAAATGACCCAGTTGCTTTCCTTTTTATGGCCATGGAATGATATTCCATGGTATATATGTACCACAACTTCTTCATCCATTCATCTGTCAGTGGACATCTAGTGTGCTTCCGTGTCCTGGCTATTGTAAATAGTGCTACAGTGAACACTGGGTACATACAGTGGGATTGCTCAGTCCATATAATACTGTCTTTTTTTTTTTTTTTAAGGAAAGTCCATACTGTTCTCCTTCGTGGCTGTTATCACTTTATATTCCCACCAACAGTGCAAGAGGTTTCCCCCTTTTTTTTTTAAATTTTATTTTATTTTTAAACTTTACAATATTGTATTGGTTCTGCCATATATCGAAATGAATCCGCCACAGGCATACATGTGTTCCCCATCCTGAACCCTCCTCCCTCCCCATACCATCCCTCTGGTGCACCAGCCCCAAGCATCCAGTATCGTGCATCGAATCTGGACTGGCGACTCGTTTCATATATGATGATATACATATTTCAATGCCATTCTCCCAAATCATCCCACCCTCTCCCTCTCCCACAGAGTCCAAAAGACTGTTCTATACATCAGTGTCTCTTTTGCTGTCTCGTATACAGGGTTAAGAGGATGTGGAGAAAAGGGAACCCTCTTAACACTGTTGGTGGGAATGCAAACTAGTACAGCCACTATGGAGAACAGTGTGGAGATTCCTTAAAAATCTGGAAATAGAACTGCCTTATGATCCAGCAATCCCACTGCTGGGCATACACACTGAGGTTTCCCCTTTCTCCACATCCTCTCCAGCATTTATTTTTTGTAGATTTGACAATGGCCATTCCTATCAGTGTGAAGTGATAGTTCAACGTAGTTTTGATATGCATTTTTCTAATAATGAGCAATGTTGAGCATCTTTTCATGTGTTTGGTGGTTTTCTGTATATTTTCTTTGGAGAAATGTCTGTTTATGTCTTCTGCCCACTTTTTGATTGGGTTGCCTGTTTATCTGGAATTGAGCTATATAAGCTCCTTGCATATTTTGGAGATTAATCCTTTGTCAGTTGCTTCATTTGCAAATATTTTCTCCCATTTTGAGGGTTTTTTATCTTGCTAATGATTACTTTTGGTGTGCAAAAGCTTTTAAGTTTAATTAGGTCCCATTTGTTTATTTTTGTATTTATTTCCATTACTCTAGGAAGTGGATCAAAGATCTTGCTGCAATTTATTTCAGAGTGTTCTGCCAATGTTGTCCTCTAGGAGTTTTACATTTCCTAGTCTTATATTTAGGCCTTTACTCCATTTTGTGTTTATCTTTGTGTATGGTGTTAGGAAGTGTTCTGATTTCATTCTTTTACATATGGCTGTTCAGCTTTCCCAACACCACTTACTGATGAGGATTTCTTTTCTCCATTGTATGTTCTTTCCTCCTTTGTCAAATTTAAGATGCCCACAGGTGCATGAGTTTATCTCTGGGCTTTCCATCTTGTTCCATTGATCCGTGTTTCTATTTTTGTGCCAGTACCATACTGTCGTGATAACTGTTGTTTTGTAGTATAGTCTAAAGTCAGGAAGGTTGATTCCTCCAGCTCCATTTTTCTTCTCAAGGTTGCTTTAGGTATTCAGGGTCTTTTTGTTTCCATACAAATAGTAAAAATTTTTATTCTAGTTTTGTGAAAAATGCCCTTGGTAATTCAGTAGGGATTGCATTCAATCTGCAGATTGCTTAGGGTAGTTATTTTCACAGTATTGATTCTTTCAATCCAAGAACATAGTATATTCTCCATTGTGTCGTCTTTGATTTCTCTCATCAGTGTCTTATTTTCTGCATACATGTCTTTTGTCTCTATGGGTAGGTTTATTCCCAGATATTTTATTCTGTTGCAGTGGTGAGTGGGATTGTTTCCTTAATTTCTCTGATTTTTTGTTGTTTGTGTATCAGAATGCAAGGGATTTCTATATATTAATTTTGTATCCTGCAACTTTACTAAATTTTCTGTGTACAGTATTGGGCTTCCCTGGTGGCTCAGACAGGTTAAAAAAAAAAAAAATGCCTGCAATGCAGGTGACCCGAGTTTGACGCCTGTGTTGGGAAGAGCCCCTGGAGAAGGGAATGGCTACCCACTCCAGTATTCTTGCCTGGAGAATTCCATGGACAGAAAGAATGGGCAGGCATAGTATACTGTCATCTGCAGTCAAGAGTTTTATTTCTTTTCCAATCTGGATTCCTGTTACGTTTCTTCTCTGCTTGCCTGACTAGGACTTCCAATAATAGTGGCAAGAGTGAGCACCCTTTCTTGTTCCTGATCTCAGAGGAAATACTTTCAGTTTTCACCATTGAGCGGCCTTTATTATGTTGAGTTAGGTTCCTTCCATGCCTAATTTCTGGTGAGTTTTTATCATATATAGTTGTTGAATTTTGATGAAAGCTTTTCCTGCATCTATTGAGATTACCATATAGTTTTTATCTTTCAGTTTCTTATTTTTTGTCTCACATTGATTGATTTGTGTGTATTCATGCTCAGGATATATCCCACTTGATCATGTTGTGATCCTTCTTGATGAAATTTTAAATAGGTTTGTTTTTGTGTTTTTTCTGATAGCTTGTTATTAACATGTAGAAAGGCAACAGATTTCTATATCCTGTAGGCTTATTTTATTCTAATTTTTTGGTGGAGACTTTAGGGTTATTCTATATATAGTATCCTGTCATCTGCAGATGTGGGTTTTCCTTCTTCCCTGGCAGTTTGGTTGCCTTTTCTTTTCTTGTCAGATTGCTGTGGCTAGGACTTCTAATACTGTGTTAAATAGATGTGGCAGGAGTGTGGACATCCTTATCTCTTGATTTTAGAGGAAAGGCTTTCAGCTTTTATCCACTGTGTATGATGTTAACTGTTGTTTTTCATAAATGGACTTTTATGTTGAGATGTCCCCTCTATACACAACTTTTATATTTTAAGTTTGTATCCTGCAACTTTGTTAAATTTGTTGTGTGTGTGTGTATGGGGGTGATGGCTGGGAATCTGAATTACCTTCTTTACATGTTGCTAGATTTGAATTTTTTATCATCTTAAAATATTCTTACTGGAATCACTTAATGTATGTTGTCTCGAATTTTGTCTCATTCATTTCAGTCTTGGCTCTCTTGTTTTCTTAATAGCTCCATGGTATACTTCTTTCATTTTATGTATTTAAAATAAACATAAGTGTACATCTTGAACTTTCACATAATGAAAAGTCAAGAAGTGTAGTCTATGAAGTACAGTTGATTTACAGTGTTAATTTCTACTGTACAGAAAAGTGATTCTTATAACTACATAAACGTTTTCATATTCTTTTCCATTATGGCTTATCACAGGTGGTTGAATATAGGTAGTTCCTTGTACTATATAGTAGGGTCTTGTTGTTTGTCCATCCTATATATGTTTACATATGCTAATCCCAAACTCCCCATCGTTCCCTCCCTCTTGACAACCACATGTAAGTCTATTTTTGTTTGTAGATATATTCATTTATGTATTATTCTAGATTCTACATGTAAGTGATACTGTATTTTTTATATGCCGCTATAAACGACATTTCATTTTTTTGGGTAACAGTCCATTGTATATATGTACCTTATCTTCTTTGTCCATTCATCTGTCAGTGGACATTTAGGTTGTTTCCATGTCTTGAATATTGTAAAATATTGTTGCTATTAACATGGGGTGTGTATATCTTTTTGAATTATAGTTTTATCTGGATATATACCCAGGAATAGGATTGCTGGCTTATATAGTAGTTCCATTTTTAGTTTGAGGAACCCCAGTATTGCTTTCTATAGTATCTGCACCAGTTCACATTCCCACGAACAGTGTAGAAGGATTCCTTTTTCTCTACACTCCATCCAGCATTATTTGTAGACTTTTTGATGATGGCCATTCTGACTGGTGTGAGGAGATACCTCATTGTAATTTTTATTTGTATTTCTCTAGTAATTAGTGATGTTGATCATCTTTTCAGATGCCTACTGGCTATCTGTATGTCTTCTGCCCATTTTTTGATTGGATTTTAAGTTACTGATTGAGGTGTATGAGCTGTTTGTGTATCTTAGAACTTAAGCCCTTGTCAATCACATCATTTGCAAATATTTTCTCCCAGTCTATAAATATTTTCATTTTGTTTATAGTTTTTTTGCTGAGAAGCACATCTCTTTGGGGTCTAGCTGCTTTAAGTATCATGTTTGTATGATCATGTTGTTGCACAAAGCAGGAATCTGTTCATTCTCTTGTGAATATACAGTTTGTTTATTCATGCCACTGTTGGTAGTCATTGTTGGCTGTTATACAAGTGCTGCCATGAACCTTTCATCATTTTTTGAGTGATTATACATATGCATTTCTATTGGGTGTATTCCTAGGAATGGATATATAGTTATCAAGAGTGGTTGAATCAGTTTATACTTCTACTAGCAGTGTATGAGGATTCCAGTTGCTCCACAGCTTTCCATACATTTAGTATTGCCTTTGTTTTTCATTTTAACTGTTGTGGTACCATGTATTTTTAAACGTTACTATTTTTATTGACGCAATTGTAGATTCACATTCCTTAAGAAATAAGAGATATCTTGCACTTTTCCCAGGTCCTTCACTGGCAGCATTTTGCAGATGACACTATAATATTACAACGAAGCTATTAACACTGATGCAATTCACAATTCTTAGCTTTCCTCAGATGTGTATTAAGTTGTATACAGTTTCGCCCCTGTTGGAGGTTTTGAGTATCAACCACCAAGTCATGACAAAACAGTTAATCCCACAAGGACCCTTCTTAATACCTTTTTATAACTACATACATTACCTGACTTGCTCTCTTCTCACCTCCACCCCAGTCTGTCCTATTTCTAACACTTTGTCATTTCATATTATTATATGGATGGACTTACACAGTAACCTTTGGGGATTAGTTTTTTCCTGAATAACATAATCCCCAGCAAGTCACCATCAGTTTATTTTTAGCTTTCCTGTGTTACTTTGTTTTAGAAGTGTTCCTGTGGAAAAGATTAGGACTGAAGTTTTTAAATTAACTGTGTCTTTAATGAAAGTGAAGTAAAAAGTCATTCAGTCGTGTCCAACTCTTTGCAACCCAATGGACTATACAACCCATGGAATTCTCCAGGCAAGAATACTGGAGTGGGTAGCCTTTCCCTTCTTCAGGGGATCGTGAACCCATTTCCCGCATTGCAGGCACATTCACCAGCTGAGTCACAAGGGAAGCCCAAGAATATCTTTAATAGAATCGAACAATTTTTTGTCTCCTAGTTCACCTTTCACTCTTCTTTCCTGGATTGATCATGTGTCCTCCGCCCCCACCATGGTATTTTGGACAACCTGTACCTTACATCTGTTAACTGTCTTCAGAAAAAAAAAATATATGACCCGTTTCTGCCTATATTTCAGCATTCTTACAGTATTTTTTCATCTGTCCTTTTAAATTATGCATGCAGTGATGAAAAACACTTAAGCAGCATAAATGGTTTTAAAATGTGGTCCTCTTCCATACTGCAGTATATCCTTGCAGATATTTTTCTGTTCATTTATAATTTTGTTGTATAACACATACAATGATATTTTTAAATTTACTTAATATATATCAGATAGCATTCCCTTGTTAGTATATTCAAAACTACTTCATTCTCAACTGCAAGACAGTATCTTATGGTATGAATGTTGCATAAATTAACTTACTCTGTTAAGACAGTTCTCCATTTATTCTATAAACATCCACAGGCATATTGTTATATACATTTGTTTAAATATTTGTTGGATTCATTCTTCATGCTTATAGGCACTGCCATTTTTTAGTTTTAATTATGCTTACCTTTATTTGGCTCAGACAGTAAAGCGTCTGTCTACAATGTGGGAGACCCGGGTTCAATACCCAGGTCGGGAAGATCCCCTGGAGAAGGAAATGGCAACCCACTCCGGTACTCTTACCTGGAAAATTCCATGGATGGAGGAGTCCGGTGGGCTACAGTTCATGGGGTTGCAAAGAGTCGGACACGACTGAGCAACTTCACCTTTATTTTTAAATATTGTCATGTCCAATTTTTGTCCATTTTGACCTCCAAATAAATTTTAGAATTACTTGTTGTGCCTCAAAAGACAATCTCATTGACATTTTTATTACACTAACAGAGACTTTAAAAACTTAATTTGGGGATGGAATGAGTAGGAATAACAGCTTTGCAATAGGCAGGGTTTTCTGTCTACTCTGAACATTTAAATATGTTAATTTTTAATAAAAACCTAATGTTAAGCACTTTGTGACATTGAGAAAAATCAGCATTTTATCTCAGTTATCTATAGAGAGTACATTCTTTGGCGTCTGTTACTGTTAAGTATAAACATAATGTCAGTTTCTGATATTTTGTTATAGACGGTTTATTTTTATTTCTCTTGTTCAGGGTCCACTACTTCTTGAATGAATTCTGTGCCTTTTATCAATTCTGGAAAACTTTGCTATTTTCATTGTATATAGCTTCTCCTACCTGCTTAGCCGTCATCTATTCTGCCTTGTCTTAATGCTGTAACCTTTTCATGAGAGGTTTTTTTTTCCTTCAAAATTCCAATAGTTATATTTGTCATTCTGGAAGTTTGATTTAGCGTGTAGATTAAGAGGCATAGATTCTTGACCCAAATTGCTTGGATTTAAATCCCACCTCTGTCTTTCTGTATTTTTGTGACGTTGGAAAGTTATTCAGGCCTTGTGTGAGTTAATTCTTAAAATTGTACAGATTAGATAATATAGGTAACAGTGCCCTGGAACAGTCTGTGTGGTGCATGGTAAGTCAACTTCAGTCATGTCCGACTCTTGGCGACCCTATGGACCATAGCCTGCCCGGCTCTCCTCTTGGAACACTCTGATGATACACAATTAGCTGTGTATTAGATAATCATTTTCATAGTACATTGTTTCTTCAATTCATCCCCATTTTAGGAATACTCACTGGTTGTATCTATCTTCTTTCTAAGGTTTGTGCAGTCCTAATACTTTTGTTTCTGCATGCTCATCTTCAGTCAAGTATTACCTGTAGGTGTACAGGGATAGGGCATATAGCTCCAAAGCGGTGGTGGGCGGCAGTGGGCTAAGAACTGGGACAGCAGATGTATTAAAATTTCAGAGCCCAGGCCTGTGAGCTAGTATTCAATACAGCAAAAAGTCATTTGAACCCATATTAAAATATGCTTCTTTTAGTCACTGTTTCTAAATGGAAGAAATTTGGGGGTTAACTTAATCTTTGTTACTAGAAGTGTATAAAATGAATAAGTATCATTACTGAACTGAGGACTATCTGCTATAGCTTTTGTCAGCTCAGTATCTGGGTTTATAGTGAGAGTCAGATGATACTTCCTGGGTGAAAATAATTTTAATATTAAAAACTTTAAAATCCTTAAGTCAATTTTAAAATAATGAAAACAAGCATAGTTAGTTTATACTGAATGTAAATGTTCACTTTGTATTTCCTTTTTTAAAAATTGTCAGTTTTTTCCTCTAATGATGTTTGATTTCAAATAAGCTAACTCTAGTTGCTTTTAAAATTATACGTGACAGGCTATATCTGTGGGGGTGAGGAAGTGGTTCTTGCTTTGTAGCTCTGATAATCCTTTTTACTGCTTTGAGATGAACCTCGGTAGGAGAGTTTGAAAGCTAACATAATTAGCAATGCTGCAGATCTACTCAGAATTCTTGCTTCCTTTGTTAAACAGATGTTTCAGGGGATTATATTTGTTACCAGTAGAGAACTGTTGATTATTCCAATCATTATTTATAATGTCACAGAAAGTTTACATTCAACTTCAGGGTTAGCTGTGACCAGTGTAACTGACTTCCCTATAGCAGGAAGTGTGTACCTCCATAGAGTGAATGGGTTGACATTTTATTCACCGCTGCTGCTAGGTCACTTCAGTCGTGTCCAACCCTGTGCGACCCCATAGACGGCAGCCCACCAGGCTCCCCCGTCCCTGGGTTCTCCAGGCAAGAACACTGGAGTGGGGTGCCATTGCCTTCTCCATTATTCACTGCTACCACCCAAGAAACTGAAAATTCACGAGCAGGCAAGGAAAAATTATTACCTTTAATTCAGCTCTGTTTTTAAATGAGTAAAGTACTATTATGATAATATGCTCTAAAAAATGTAGATATCATACAACTATGAGAGTGCAGAGTATGAAAAGTTGAAGAAGCTCACTGATTAAAAGCCCACTATCTAATTTGAATATTACAGTAAAGAATTAATAGGTACTGATAATACTCTTGGTCTCATCTTTTTAAAGAGATACTAGTGTAAAAGTAAACTAGTAGATGAAAAGTACACACCTCCCTAAGCATCAAAACGGAAGAAAACAGCTCCTATAGTGAAGGAATTTATATAAGTGATGTATGAAAATAAAGAATGATAGAACTATTACCAAACATACTGATAATAACAATTTGGCTTAAGTCATCCCTAAAGAGAGTCAAGATTTGAGGTTAGTTCACAAAGCACAGTTCAACCTAAAACAAGGATTCAGAGAGGTTAGAAATAAAAGGACAGACAGAAATGAGATAGTTCCAACTAAAAATAAAGGGGTTATACAGTTGCCAGTGAAAGAGTTCAGACCCCAAAAAGTTAAAATGACACACACAGCATGATATAGGACACTGGAGATGGCGAGTCTCCATGAGGCTAACCGCCATTAGGCGCAGCCCCAAACATAGCAACAGTTTTCACAGAGCAGAAACTACAAACAAAGTAAGGAGAAATACAGCATGGTAAGAGACTTGATCGTACCTCTCAGTCCAAAATAGGAAGTATACTTTCTTTTTGAATGTATCACCAGAAATAACAAAAACAGCATTGTGTCACCACAATGGAATGTAAGAAATTAGTAACAAAACTGGGCCCCTTTCACCTGGAAGATTTAAAACATGCTGTTATCCTAGTATCTAGCCTGGTGGCAAATGAACTGGCTGTAGCTCAAGTCACAGTATTTCAGAGTAATACTAACACACACATCATTTATCAGTGACAGACCAGTGTGATACATAAGTTTGTATATCAGCTTTTGATAAATAAAAATTGAGTATATTTTCCTATGCAAACAGTTCTTACAACTCAATAGTAAGACATCCCAACTGATAAAAACAGGCAAAGGATTTGAATAGACCTTTCCCCATAGAAGATATACAAATGGCCAACAGCCACTGGAAAAGGTGCTCAGCATCATTAGGGAAGTGAACACCAAAACCACAATGAGATACCACCTTCATATCCACTAGGATGATTTTAAAAAGATGGAAGATGGCAAGGATGTGCCAGATAACAAATACCACGTTATGATTCTTTTTATAAGAAATGTCCAGAATAGGCAAATCCAGACAGAAAATAGTAGTCACTGGGGGAGAGGAGCGATTGCTAATATGGTTCAGAGGTCCATGACTCTATAAAGAGCTAAGCTTGCTTTCTGGAGTGATGAAACTGTGAAATGAGATAGTGGTGGTTGCATAACTGTGAATTACACTAAGAACCCCTGAATTGTATATACTTAAAAGGATGGATTTTATGGTATATGGATTATATCTCAAAAACAAAAGGTGGTAACAATATCTGCAGAAAGCATTATCTCCTCTTGGACTCAGAAAACAGAGGGAATAAGTTGAGGTTATTAAAACCTCATACTCTCTCTCAGAACTCTGGCTTCTAAGGAGGAGGAACTACCCAGCTGGTGTCCTCTCTAAAGGGAAGAAGGCAAGACAAATTTGAGCAGTACCTACAATGAAGCAACGAAAAAAATTTGGAGAGTATACCCCTACCAGATAAAGGTCCACAACTAGCCACAACACTGACAGGCCTTCAACCTTTTTTTGTCTCCTTCTAGAGGAATCTTAGAGAGTTTAACAAGGAGCCAGTGGGCGTAATCCGCATTTAGTGAGTTAAATCAGCGGGGACTCAATAATACAGCCTTCATGTCATACGCGTGCCTGTGTGTGCAAACAAAAAGCAGTTAAAAGGTATGATGGAGGCTTAATTTACAAAAACAAAACCAAAACACTGGATATTAGAAATAGGCATAGAAATAGGCAAACCAGCATGAAGAAAACCATAAAACATCCCTGCGATGGAAGGCTACACTGGAAAACATGGAAAGCTTATTAGCACACCAATGTAGGACGATTCATTGTCAGCAGGATGTCACTATTAGGCTTCTTCCAAGAAATATATAGCAGGTGACTAGTAGGTTCCAAGGCAAAGAATACATAATGACGTGCCCTATCAGATACTAGAACATGTTATACAGTCTCTGTAAAGAACAATGTGGTATCAGCACATGAGTAGACAGACTAATGGAAAATAATCTTTTAAAATCCAGAAGTTTAGTGAATGATAAAAATGAAATTTTAAATCAGTGGGAAAAATAAAGAATTTAAACAAGTGGTATTCTGACAGCTAGTCCTATGCAAAGGATAAAACTAGCCCAATCTGTCATACTACACATTAAATTCCAAATGAATCAGACATATATTAAAAAAAATGAAACCTTTACAGGTCCTTTTACATTTACAGAAGACAGTGAAGGTTAACTCCTTGATAACCTGGGAATAGGAATACTTCTAACCTGGATTCAAAAGCCAAAAGAAGTATAAAAATTTAAATCTTTATTTCATCCACAGAATATGAACACTTCAAGAAAAATATCAATCGCTGTCAAACTCGTCCAAACAACAGAAGAGAGAAAACTTACAAACTCATTTTATGAGCCAGCATTACCCTGATAACAAAATCAGATGAGAGCACACAGGAAAAGGAAATTTCAGGTCAATATCCTTGATAACCATAGATGTAAGAATCCTCAACAAAATATCAGCAAGCCGAATTCAACAATACATTAAAAGAATCATACACCATGATCAAGTGGATTTAGTCTAAGGATGCAAGAATTATTCAGCATCTGTAAATCAATGTGATGCAGCGCATTAAGAAAATGAAGGATAAAAATCATGAACATCTCAATAGATGCAGAAAAGTATCTCCCAAATTTAATATCCACTTATGATAAAAACTTTCAATAAAGTAGGCATAGAGAGCCATTACCTTAAAATCATAAAGGTTACATATGACTCACCTCATACTCAATGGTAAAAAGCTGAAATGGCTTCCTTTAAAGATGTGGGACAAGGGTGCAGACTCTTACCACTTTTATTCAACACAGGACTGGAGGGCCTTGCCAGTGCATTTAGTCAAGAAAAAGAAAAGGCATCCAAATTGGAAAAGAAGTAAAATTTGAAGATGACATACATAGAAAACCCTAGAGAGTTCCTAAAAAATCTATTGTAACTAATCAACCAATTCAATAAAGTGAGTTTACCCAGTCACCATGTAAAAGCAGTTGTGTTTCCGTATACTAGTAACAAGCAATCAGAGAAATTAAGAAAACAGTGCTATTTGCAATTGCATCAAAAAGAATGAAATACCTAAGAATTTAACTCAGGAGGTAAGAGATCTATACACTGAAAACTACAAGACATTAAGGTAATTGAAGACACAAATAAATGGAAAGATACTCTGTGCTCATGGATAGTACCATAAACTGTCCATACTACCTAAGCAATCTGCAGATTTCAGTGCAATCTCTAACAAAATTGCAATGGCATTTTTCATTGAAATAGAACAATTTTTAAATGTGTATTAAGCAACAAGTGACTCCAAATAACCAAAGCTATCTTAAGAAACAAGAACACAAATAATTATTATGTTGCATACCTGAAGCTTATGTCAGTTATATCTCAAAAATAAATCTGAAATTAAGAAAGAGCAATCTAGTAGAAAAATTAGTAAAAAATATGGTCAGTTCACAGGAAAAAGAAAAGCAAATGGTTCTTAAACAGAAGAAAGAATGTTCTAGCTCCCTTAAAATGCTCATGAGAAACTGGTAAAAACTCAGTTTGACAACATAGTCTCTTGGCTGGGCTCTAGGGAAGATTCAGGCACTCTAATCAGTGTTGCTAGTGGTGAAAAATGGTAGAATTCCTATGAAAGTACAAGCATTTCTAGCAAAATTATATGAATGTATTCTTCAATGCAGCAAATCCTACTGCTAGAATTCCCTCCCAAATGATAAGACTGTTCATTGCAGCACTATTTGTAAAAGGTACTGGAAATAACCCAGATGTTCATTAATACATCCATACAGGAATGTGGGGGAATAAAAAAGCCAATCGGGTATAGAATAGTATGGAGCATGGTAAATTTTATGTAGGAATATAGAGGAATAAGGATATGTGTAAGGATATATGTATGTGTGTGCACACATACATTTGCTTATATTTTCAAAAGGAAAAGGTAAACGATAACTTACCTGGTTACCTGCATGGGAAGAGAGGTTACATGGGTTGGACAGATACAGACTTTTCTTGATGTGACTTGTTCTTACAGTTTTACTTTGAAGACCCTTAAATGTTTATACATCATGAAAAGCAAACCAGTCTCTAATAATTGGGAGGATAAAAAGGGAAGTAAATGGACCACATTATATGTCCAGTAACAATCAGAAAAAAATTTTTTCAAGTGATTCTGAAACACAATTTCAGTTAGACAACCGTCGTGGATCAATTGGGGCTTCCCTTGTGGCTCGGTGGTAAAGAATTGACCTGCCAGTGCAGGACACACAGGTTCGATTCCTGATCCAGGAAGATCCCCTGGAGAAGGAATAGGCTACCCACTCCAGTATTCTTGCCTGGAGAATCCCATGGACTGAGAAGTCTGGGGCAGGTACAGTCCATGGGGTCACAAAAAGAGTCGGACACGACTTAGTGACTAAACAAGTCCATCTATCACAGTGACAGAAAGAAATCTTCAGAATCTTTAACAGTTTTTTGTTAGTAACACATTGGCATTGTTAGTTTGCAACGGCTTTATGCATTGCAGATTAAAACAAATAGGTTACAGTGTAAATGAAATTAGAAACTAAGATTTTCTGTTTGAAAGAGCTACAAGTATAAAAATAGTGAAGCAAAACCTCCAACCTTTACAGGTACAAATAAGTTTGTAAGAACATGGTATTAAAATCCTTAGCCAGTGGATCTTTTTTTTCTTTTGGCAGTGTAAATGCCTTTACTATCAAGTCCATAGTAGGGTAGGGTGCGCTCTATAACCTCTTGGCATCTTGTTTCCCTGACTTTTCCGTATGTTGGAAAGTTAGGCTGAGTCTTCCCTGGAACTCTTTGCTCCCGTCTGTAGCCACAGTAACTGATGCACAGATATGGCGGCACAGCCGGACCTTGCAGCTTTACCACCACTTGCCTCTCTCCAGCCTGATTCATTTCCTTTCTTCCTTGGTGCTACATCTGAATTTTTAACAGAAGGCCCCTTTTCCAGTTTTTTGGGACACTGTTCAAGGTAATTTGTGCAATCAGTGTATCTTACATGGTAGAATTTAGGATGTCATTGCAGAAATATTTTGGGAGCAATGGTGCAAGACAAGAATACCACTTAAATCATAGTAAAGGCCTTGGCAGTGGAATTTTTATAACCATTTTAGTGATCCTAACTTCCCTTTTCCTACATTGCAAATAATTTGTGTATGTGGCTTTTTTCTTTTTTTTAGATGGCTACTCATATGAAAAGGAAGCAATGGAAAATTGGATCAGCAAAAAGAAACGTACCAGTCCCATGACAAATCTTGTTCTTTCTTCAGTGATACTTACACCAAATAGGACTCTGAAAATGGCCATCGATCGATGGCTAAGTGAGACACATCAAAAATAAAACTCTATATTGTGTTATTTATATTTTCTGTGATCTCACTTGAGTGATTTAAAGGTAAACTTTGTAAACTTAGTTACCTACCTTTTCATATAATAGTGAATAAAATCTTAACCTATAGAGAAACTTTGACTTCAAATTGCAATGCTCAAGTTTATTCTGGTTATAGATCATATTCCATTATAACCAAAGATCAGAATAATCTAGACTAGAACATAATCCTAGTTAATAACATTTCATTTGATAACTCTCTGGAATCCTTCTAAAGAGATTTTTAGCAAAATAATTATAGATTTGTTTACGAATACATTGAGAAAGTCACTTTGATAATATTTACTAGCAGTTTTTTTAGCTTCTAAGTTTGCAAGGTAGTAATGATTTTTTTCCCCATTGTCCAAACCTAGGTACAAGTTAGCATAAATTATCACAGATACATTAAGTTGACTTTGCTGAAACATATAAAGTGGCAAACTAGCCTCCTTTTAGAATATAGAGTTCTTAAAAAGTTCTCACATCATAGTTTAAGCTAAGGGGACTATACATTTGTACACAGTAGGCTGATAGCTAATACAAGCACCCTGACGAACATTTGCTCAGAAGACTTCAGGTCCCGTAAGTGGAGGTTACACTGCCTCTCCCTCCCTCTCGCAAGTTGTTCACCAGAATGGAAGCCATTAGTGCAAAGCTTGCTAAAACTAAATAAACTCTAAGGGCACGGAGGGACCAGGACTCTGTACTTACCCCCAAACCCTCACTGTAATTGTTCTGAAATTTGAAAACACAAATAAAAAAGCAATGTAAGGATATATTCCATCAAAAGACTTGTTAAAATCGGTAGTGCGCTCACCATTGGACCAGATATCTTGTGTTTTGATAAAATAATACTTATTTTTCAAAAGGGCTAGCTGGTTTTCACATAAAAATTACTAAAAATTATTGAAGTCACTGACAGAAAACACAATAAAAGATGTTATTTTTTAAATGTTTTAAAGAAGGTGATTTTCTTTTCCTACATTTCACTAGGATAGTTTCTAGTTAAGTGACTGAAAACTAAGATGCCAGTTTACCAAAGTGAAGTGTTCTGTTTTTCTCTACAAACAAACCAAAGCTAACTACTCCTCCCCACAAAGCACAGGCAAACAAAAAATCAAATCTAAAACCATCCATAGGAAAGGATACCGCCTGGCCCTCCACACCGCACTAGGGGCCACTGTCCCTGCAGGACTCGCTGCTTGGGCCTCAGCTCCCACCAACAGCCTCCCAAGGAGACAGCACTTCCTGGAACTACTGGACCAAATACATTTACTCAGAATCCATCACAGTAAATTCTAATAGTCATACTGGCAGCATCACAGGAAAAGTCATCCAATAAGCATTTATCTGTTACTAAATTTTCCCCTCCCACCCAGTTTTGTTTTTTGACCTTGAGTTTAAATATATGACTTTAAATAAGGACTGAAAATACTTTCCCTTAAGCCTTGCTAATAATAGCAGTAACCATACAATAACCTGAAGTTGTTTAGGCTTAAGATTCCAAGTCAGGATATTTTAACACAACAGTTTAATGTTCACACTCATTCATAAGACTTTGAAACTGAAATATGTGGGTATAAACACGTTTAACTCAGAGATCAGTACACATGTGAAGAACAAAATTTCACATTAGCACAGTGTTCAGTGTATCGCCAAAGTGAGAGCTAAAAACTGAAGATACCGTGTTGCCAATAAAAACAGACGCCAGGATTTCTGGAACAGATGTTTAGAAGGCTCCTCATGCATGCTCATTTCAGGCAAAAAGACTAATTTTGACCTTGAAATATTGGGATTTCTAGATGCCATTATCCTTGTTCTAAATGAAATAAAAGTAAACATGCATTTGTAGTATTACTGAAAATCAGGCTATTCGCCTTTTTTTAGGGACACGATCACCCAGGATTAAAGTGAGACAGATAGCTGACATCAAGATCTTCTCTACTTAGCCACTGTTTCATTTAATGCAAAACAAACTATTGTCTTTATTCCAGACGGACAAGTACAGTAGTTGTGCAGAAACAAAACTACATAATGCAAGAGTAAGACTTCCACAACATTAAAGAAAACAATAAATAAGCCATAGTAGTTATAGCAGAACCTCATGAAGAGCCTCTTAAAAAAAACACAATGAAACTATACAGAGTACACTGCACACAGGAACCAATGCTGAAGAATGACGCCAGAAGATTTCTGTTCGTACAAGACCACAATGGTGCTTACAGGGACTTCATTACAACTCTTCATTTTTAAAACATTCTGTAAATATAGAACTTCCTTCTCTCCAATTCTAGAAAATAATTTCACATCCCAACATATAAAACAAAGCACTCCCACCTCTCTGAAAACTAGCATTTTAACATCCTCCAATAGCATATCATTTTCATATAAAAATACCTTTAACTCAAGGATCATTCCTGTACCTTATCTTTACAAATGAATAATACATCAGTTTGGACTTGTAGCACCTCAGAGGTGTTCATATAAATGAGATAAAGTGCCGTTACTTGGATACTGTTAACATGCCCTATATATCGCTCAGTGCAATAAACAGCATGGGTGAAGCTTAAAAAGCACATGCAAATACATGACTTCCAGATTACTTGAAATAGTTATATTTACAAGTCTGAATACAACTTTAGCTATTCATATATACAACGTATAGCTCTAAAGTAATGACTATAATAAAAGCCATAGCCAACCATACCTTAAGTATCCAAATTAAATACTGTCCTTAGAGGACCTTGGAAGGCTTGTTCCAGGAGTGCTGTCATTGATAAAAGCAGTTTGGGAATCAGTTGAGAGCTAATTTACATGTCACCAAGAATGCTGTATAAGAATACAGAATACTACTACTAAAACTTAGTGTTTTAATCCAAATTCAACTTACCTACCAATCATGACTCCAAATGGTTTATATCATTTTCAAATATTAAAAATACACTGAAGCAGGAATGTAGTTTCAAAAAAAGGTGCTATAAAAATATTTTAATGAGAACTGTAACACAAATAAAAGTTGATCTTTTTAAGGGAACTGCTATGAAGAGAACATTACCTGGATGTTCTTGTATTTTGCTTAAAAAAACAAACCAGCTGTATAATATGTAAAGTCACATTTATATTCAGATAGAAATTACTCAGGTCTTTTATATCCATATATATATACATACACACACACTGACCCTTGAACAACAGGGGTTTGAACTGTCCAGGCCCACTTTTTTTTCAGTCACTACGTACTAAGTACTACATGATCCACGGATGGTTGAATACAAGGATGTGGAACTCTCCAGAGGACCCAACTGTAAAGTTATACATGGATTTTTGACTACAGAGGTTGGCGGCCCTAACCCCTACATTGTTTAAGGGTCAACCTATGTATACATACATATATATATAAAGATTTGACTTATTGGAACTGTTACTTGAAAATTTCCTCTTTTCCACAACGTATCACCTGGATATTATGTCATGAGTTAAACTATTACTAGATACTTACATTATCTAAGAAATAATGTGATCTTAACTACATAGCAAATGCTAGGAGAAAAGTGATAAAAACCAAACAATTTCGTAAGAGAAAAGCATATGCGTTAATGTCTTCCTGGCTGTCTTAAATTTTTAACTGAATAGGCATAGCTAGTTGCAGTTTTCCAATTCTGGTTAGCATTCTTATTTCTGGTGACTTCTAGTTTACTAAAGAAACTTAATCTGACACTTTCAGTGTATCAATGGCATCTGATCCACTCCAGAGGGGAAAAAATATATGGCTAAAAAGTAATTTTTCTCATGTACAACCATTTAATTATTACCAGGCACCAACACATTGTCTTCCAAATACTACAAATGGGTCTCTCTTAAGGCTCACACATTTGATTCTATGAATGATCGCTTTGGTTTTGCTGAAGGGAGGTGACTCCTGTGGGCTTCACTGCTGATATGAGACTGCTGTTTAGACATACTTTCCTGATACAGATGTGAAATGGTCTTAGTTACCCTGCTGTCCTGACAGTGGACTGGCATTTGGCACTTCTTTTCTTCTGGCTCCTTCACCTGGGCCCCGTTGTGGACACCTCCACCCAGGGTAGACCCAGGGCAGGCTTTGGCTTGCTTGAGAGAGGGCTTCTCAGAGTTCGAGGCCTGCAGGCCAGCTGCAGAAGGTGCGCTTGTCAGCAGCCCCTCTGACACCGCACAGTGCCAGGTGCGGCCAGGGGGGTGGTTCTGCTGCTGGAACCTCGCGGTCTTATCCATGATGCCCATGAATGGAGTATTGCGAGGTCTGTGCTCAGCTGTGCCACTCGGAACCTGGCTACCAACCTTGTCTTTAATTCGAGCATCTGGTCCTTGGACTTTGAAGCCATCCGAGAAACTGCTGCTTGAAGCCAAACTACTGGTGGAGCTTGACATCTTGATGCTGCTCGAGGGAGAACCGGAAGACCCTGAACTACTGAGGGAAGTCGGGTGTCGGGTGTCGCTGCAGCTCACTGGCCCCCCTGGGTTTAGAGGCACCACGTCCACAGCCACGGCAGCATGAGACAGAAGCCTCTCTGCACTTTTTATCTTGCTTGGTAAAGGATACGCAGCGTCGCCCTCACTGTGCTGCAGGTGGACTGCGGGGCTGGGCCCCAGCCGATCGCCGAAGGGGCCAGAGGCTGCTCCCTCCAGATGCAGGCTTCTGCTACCGGCGGGGGCAGTGGGCAGTCTTCCGGGCATGGGGCTCGGGGGAGGATTCAGAGGAGAGACCTGCGTCTTCGAGCTGCTGTTTCTCACACCCGCCGGCCCGGAGCCCAGGTGCTGGCTGGTCTTCACGATCTGCGCCTGCTTGGTGGGCTGCACCGTCAGCCCCGGCTGAGCCACCGCCTCCCTCAGGGCCTTGCCGGCCCCCGGCCGACTCTGCAGCGGCGACACGGGCCTTATCTTGGGCTGGAGCCCTTCCTGAAGGTTTCGGATGTACGGGGAGGGTGCGGACGAGGATGGCGGGGGTCTGGGAGCGAGGGAAACGGCTTCTTCCGGTGGCGACGTCTCCTCCTCTTCAGCCTCCTCAAGGTGAAAGTGGTCGTTCAGGCCGGGCGTCGGGGCATACTCCTCGTTGTCCGAGTCGGTGGGTGGGGCAGGCGGCGGGGCCTGCTGCTTCTGCTGCTGGCTCCTCTGGAGCTGCTTGCACTCCTCCTCCACGCGGGCCAGGAGCCGCCTGATCTCCTGGTTGGCGGGACAGAGCTTCACTGCTTCCCGCAAGTCAGCCAGGGCAGCCACGAACTGCCTTTATTTTAAAAGATACAATTACAAGTCACGTAAGAAAGAACTCTGAATGCAACTGTTCATAAAGCAGCTCTGAAAAGGTAGCCGAGTGAGTTCTGTGCGGGTTCTGTGTGGATGGAACCCATGGAACTAGATTAGACTCACTCAGCTAAGTGGGAGCGCCAAATTCTAACCCAGACCCATGCAGTTCCAGGGCCCCAGCATCTCTACAAAGACCAGATGGTGGGGGTGAGCTCAGCATAAAGCAGGGGAGTTAGAATCCTCTTCACATCACCTCCCCCATCCCACCCCAAGCAACTCGTCCTATTGACTCCGCCCCCCTTCCCCACGTGTCTCTGGTTGGCTGGCTGACTGGTAACACGGACTAAGCTAGGAACTTGATGTTGCAGTACAGGTCAACTGCTGGAGGGGAGGAACCGTTATGAGACGTCTAGAGAAAGTAAAAGCTCAGCCATTGCTAATGATTTCCACTGCTGTGCCTTCTGGAAGCTGCCTACTTAGAATCAAAGAGGAGGAGAGGCACTGAGTGGTGCTCATGGATCAGAAGCCCCCAAAGCTTTGAAGCCAGAGCAAGACAAGAAGGCTTCACTAGCCTCCCATCTAACCCCAGACGGTACCTGCTACTTCTCTTGGCTCTCGCCCTGGCATAAAAGGCTTCGTAGGACTTTGGTTTCAACTCAAGGGCCTTGGAAGCAAATTCTTCTGCCATGCCGAAGTCCTGGCATCAATATTTAAATACACAAGTCAGAAGCAGCACCAAAACATGATGACAGCCAACGTTTTAACAGAAGTTTTGCTCTAGAGGTTGACAGAGAACTGGGACACAGTCGGAGCAAGGTGAAGCGGAAGGCAAGTCAGGTTTTTTGTTGTAGAGTTGGGTGACAGCTAAAGTGTATTAATGTTCTTATGGGAAGAATCCAACAGAGAAGCAAAAATCGTTGAACTCTGGAGAGAGAACAGTGTTGGAAGCAGTGGAGCAAAGTGAAGGCCAATGAGAGCCGGCACCCAGGGGTGGGGGGGAGGAGGAGGGAGCCTTGGGGGGCACAGATGCCTCAGGAAGGCGGAAGAGTATGTGGGCGCAGAAGCAGGAAGGTCACAGGCTTGCTTGAGGCAGGATGCAGTTAAAAAGAAAGAAAGTGGTACTGAAACAAATCCAGTTATAAGTTAACTGTGAATTAACTACGGTTAATTAATTATGAACTAACCAGTTCCTGGCTTACCTTTTAAGCAAACATAATAAACACTAGGCAGACTGTATGTAACGCATTTGTGTTGCATTTTATAACGATGCCCTTTCCTTCTGAACCTGGGGACAGACCACTCATGACAGCTCTGGCCACATGCAGCTGGGCAGAGGTGGAGGAGCGGTTTGCATGTGCTCATCATCACTGAGACACAGAAACCATACCCACGTGCTCTCCTCTCCACACCGTGGGGGGTGGGGGTGGGCGCCGTGACCTAATGACAGTCACCCCAGGCAAGCAGCTCCCCGTGTACCAAGCTCGTAGAAAAGTGCAAACACAAGACAGGCAGTCTCAGGACTAGGGCGTGGAAGGGCAGGCCTCCTCCACCAGGAGAACAGTCTATGGCTGAAAGACTGGAATAAGGGGCTTACGTTTGTTTTTCTTCGGCAGCGAGACAAACTGAGATAGAGGGAAACTCTTAGCTCATTGAATGGTCTCATGTCCTCTCCGAATCCTTCTCGAGGAAACTTCCTTAAGGCGTACTGGTACCTCTGGGCTGCTTCTTTCATCTTCCCTTTCTAGGAATAAAAAACCAGAGAAATTTATCTTTTTCAGAGGCTGCAAGATGAATAAGGACCCTGATGAGGACAGGCTGTGGCCAGAACCAGTCCACAAACCGGCAGGGCCACGTGGCCTCACTGCCCACATAGATGTCTGTGACCAGAACCCGGTTATAGGGAGGGATCCGTAAATCGCCAAACCCATAGCTATCAGTCTTAAAACACTGGACTATCATCCCCATTACATATTTTCAACAAACATTTCATGAATGATCTCTCATGTAAGGACACTTTCATGCAAAGCGTTAACAGAAATCAGATGGAAAAATGATGGCGTTCTCAAGGCAAGTAGAGTCTTGTGGATAAACCTAGAGCTTGCTGGAGAATAATAATTTTTCTTTTAAGAAAAACTAAAACACAGGCTTTAAAACCCCATGCAGCACTGCACATCATTTTCAAGGCTAAAGAAATCCATTTGCTCTGTCGGGTCTGTCTCGCAGCAGGTATGAAGTCTGTTGAAAATGGCTTAGTATTTCTAACATAATTGCCAACCAAAATTCATATTAAAACCACTTCAAAGCCACAACAATACACACTCTGAACTCAATTTCAAACTGATTCCAAGCCAGGAACCCTGCTGGGTCATGCTATATGCCTATTTATTTGTTATTATTTAAAAAAAAAGAAAGAAAGAAAAGGAAAACACAGCAAGTGCAGCTGCTTCATGGCAAAAAGGATTAAAACGGTCATGATGTATTGATAGTTTTTTGTTTTCATAATCTTTTAATTCTTTCTAATCAGAGACCTGGAAAGAATGATGATCTATGGAAATGGCCTATTTCTCTAAACTCAGGGTTTGCAAACTACAGTTTCTGGGCCAAACCTGGCCTGCTATTTCTGCAAACACGGTTTGGAACCTGGCCTGGCTCCTCTGTGTGTCATTGTGGCTGAGTCTGTGCCACAAGAGCACAGTTTGGGGTGGGGGTGGGGTGCGGGGTGTGTGGTGTGTGTGACAAGAACCACAGAGCAAAGCCTACCATAGTTCCTCCCCTCCTCTCTCCAGGCAAAGTGTACTGACCCCCGATCTAAACTGGATGTCTTAGTGTGAAATTTGTTCAAGTCAAAATCACTACTCTTTAAATTGTCTTTACATTTCAAAGGGAAAATGAGAAAAAAAATTAATTTGCCTCCTGAGTATTATATATTATTGACTATTTTAAGTAAAAATCTCTCCAGAAACAGTTTCAAATTCGAGAGGCTTATAGATACTAAAATGAAGATAATAAAGGCTTGGGAGATTGCATGATTCTTTTCTTATGAAAATGTCTCCTGAGTGTTTCTTTCCCACGTCTCATGATTCCAGGCGCCAAAGAATTTCCTGTAGGACGTGCCCGTTAAACTAGAAGCTACTCTGCCTCCATAGCAAAGCTACAGGCTGTAAATCATAGTTACAGCCACAAGGATTTGTTCAGAAATAATGGTTCCCAGACACAAAGAGGAGTGCGTTCCACCTGGAAGATTCTGCTGTTAAGATATCAAAGCCCGGGCTTGAGGCCAGGATGGCACCTCCCGGAACGTCTGCTCGCTGAGCTCCGTGCATCCTGTGTAGCAGCACAGCTATATCCATTACACCCCCGACTAAGGCTGCTTGCAGGCTGTCACGGCGTCCCAGAAAGGGCGATACCACTTACTTTGTACATCACGTTTCCTTCCTCCATCAATTTCTGTAAAAGTATAATCAAAATATCAGGTTTGGAAGTAGCCATCGCCCAGGCAGCATTTCCTGCAAAATAAACATGTGTTCAGAGGCACTCGGGCGGGCTTGGAGGCAAGGAGTTCCATACTTTAATACATCACAGCTAAGCCTGCACACAGCAGAGCACCCAGCCTCAGAGCACCCTGCAGCATGTCCTGCAGACCCTGGATAACAATACAACGAAGAGAAGAGAGTGCTTAGCAGGGAGCTGCACCCCGCACATACCGTCATTGCGATGGGAAAAAGCACTGGGACACGAAGGCATCAGTGGGATCATGAGCCACCCTCCCTCCTGTGGAGATCTGCTTCCAAATCATCTCCTTAGCTCCCTGCAGTGCTGTCAGGACCACAGACAGGTGAAGGCAGGCCAGCGTTCACAGAATCTCTCACACTCGCCTCAGAGTCACAACCAAGTCCGCGCTGAGACGCGAGCTCTGGCCCTGCTGCCCCCAGCCTCCCTGCCTCCGCCTGTGTCCCCGTCTCTCCCCCTGCGGCCAGCACAGCCACAAGCTCTGCTAAGCCTCTTGCCAACACGCACAGGGAGCAGCACTTAAGGGCAGACTCAGGAGTCAGACTCAGGTTCACAATGGCCTGCCGCTCACCATGACCTCAGGGAGCTATTCACTACCTTCAGCTGGGTTCCTCCTCTGTGACGTGATGCTATATGCTCATTCCCCTCTCATAGGGCAGATGACGATGAAATAAAGTAAAACATGAAACTGCTCACAATAGTTCCTGATACCGTGAGCTGCTTAATGATATTTCACCTTCATCGCAGTCCCCTCCCCAGAACTGCTGGCAGCCAAAGGTCTGATATGAAACCAGAAAAAAACCAGTGTGGTCTGGGTGCCCTTCCCCACACTCTGAACTGTGTGCCAAGGTCCTACCTCTCAGAGCTCTCACCCTCGATATCCTTAAGTCACCCATCTTGTCTCCGTAAATCCTGAGAACTTTCTCTCCCAGAACGTGTGCTGGGGTTGCCACTGCCCTTCCTAGCAGACCAGACGCCGCCTCCCAAACAGTGGTACTCATACTCACCTGCTCATGACAACCACCCACCAGCTCTTGCCCATCCACCCTTAGCCCCTCCCATGGAGCCCCCCAGAACTGCTTCCATTGTGGCTCCCACACAACCCCGACACCCCCCAGTGCTGGGCTATCCCTCAACACTGGCCTCTGCTTTCTCCTCTTTTAAACACTCTGAATGACTGTGATTAACTGAGTCTTAGAGAGGGACCGACGGAGAAGGCAATGGCACCCCACTCCAGTACTCTTGCCTGGAAAATCCCATGGACGGAGGAGCCTAGTGGGCTGCAGTCCATGGGGTCGCTAGGAGTCGGACACGACTGAGAGACTTCACTTTCATGCATTGGAGAAGGAAATGGCAACCCACTCCAGTGTTCTTGCCTGGAGAATTCCAGGGACCGGAAGCCTGGTTGGCTGCTGTCTATGGGGTCACACAGAGTCGGACACGACTGAGTGACTTCACTTTCACTTTTCACTTTCATGCATTGGAGAAGGAAATGGCAACCCACTCCAGTGTTCTTGCCTGGAGAATCCCAGGGACCGGAAGCCTGGTTGGCTGCTGTCTATGGGGTCACACAGAGTTGGACACGACTGAGTGACTTCACTTTCACTTTTCACTTTCATGCATTGGAGAAGGAAATGGCAACCCACTCCAGTGTTCTTGCCTGGAGAATCCCAGGGATGGGGGAGCCTGGTGGGCTGCAGTCCATGGGGTCGCTAGGAGTCGGACACGACTGAGAGACTTCACTTTCATGCACTGGAGAAGGAAATGGCAACCCACTCCAGTGTTCTTGCCTGGAGAATCCCAGGGATGGGGGAGCCTGGTGGGCTGCCGTCTATGGGGTCGCACAGAGTCAGACACGACTGAAGTGACTTAGCAGCAGCAGCAGCAGCAGAGACGGACCAAAAAAAAAAAACCCTCCATACACCTGACCTCTTACTCCTTAACCTGGGAGCAGGTGAATGTAGTCCCTCACGAGCTCTAAAATCTGAAGCTACCCTTCCCCTTGTTGCTGCACTGAGGTGTTTGTTCACTGACCTAATTTGGCTCCTTTTCTCAGCAGCGTAACCACTACAGATGTGTTCCGACAACCAATGGCTCTGTCCAAGGGCCGCATACCGCTGTGGTCCACGTGCTCAATCACAGCCCCCTTGTCCACCAGATACAGCACCTGCAGAGAGAGCGCACAGGCCCTGAGGGCGCAGGCAGAGGAGCCCTCGCCTACCCGAGGCCGCAGCTGGTGTAGAAAGAAGCTGGCGATCTTACTTCACTCTGATCTCAGATGCCTCTGGCCTAATGAGATCCTAGAATGGAAATAAAGTTGACACAGAACAAAGCAGAGAAATTGCAATCCACAGCTCAAACCTGCTCTGCTAAAGTGACTGTGATGTTGGCAATGAGGAAGGCAGGCAGATGCTCCGGAAGCAGGTGGGGAGTGTGTCCGTCACCCAGACCACAGACAGGTACACGCACGCCTTCACCTGTCTTCGCATCCTACTTCCCAGGCCACAGAGATAAGATACAGTCACTTTTTCATCTCCAATTACTTATTAGGAGGCAGGCTTCTGCCATAGCTCCAACTAGCTACCAGGTCACAGCAACAGGCACTCCAGAAATGCTCAGATCCACACAGCCTGGATACAGAACCTGAAAAGGTTGGAATCTGCCAGACCCAATAATAATTCACTTTTAAGGCATAGGAAAGAGATTTGAATACAGAGACTGTAAAGATGGAAAGCTTAAGAGCATGCTACCAAGACTGACTTGATGTGATAAAACAGCTATCACTTGGGCTAAACAGAGAACAAGTGGGAAAACCACACTGTGGTTTGACAGAAACAGAAATTGCCAGGAAAACTGAGCCACTCACTGGGAAAGTCTGTAGACTGCTTAGAGTTTCATGTGGATCTGATACATCTTATCAGTATACCAGCTGTTCACAAAATAACACACTAGAGGGATTAATATCCAGGATATGTAAAGAACTCCTACAACCCAACAACAAAAGCCTCAAATAACCCAATTTAAAAACAGGCAAAGCTGTGATAAGCCATAATGGAAAGAATATTAAAAGGTATATATATATGTATAACTGGGTCGTTCTGCACAGAAGTTAGCACACTGTAAATCAACTATACTTCCATAAAAGTGAAAAAATATTGAGCATCTTTTCATGTGTTTGTTAGCCATCTGTATGTCTTTTTTGGAGAAATGTCTATTTAGTTCTTTGGCCCATTTTTTGATTGGGTCGTTTATTTTTCTGGAGTTGAGCTGTAGGAGTTGCTTGTATATTTTTGAGATTAGTTGTTTGTCGGTTGCTTCATTTGCTATTATTTTCTCCCATTCTGAAGGCTGTCTTTTCACCTTGCTAATAGTTTCCTTTGATGTGCAGAAGCTTTTAAGGTTAATTAGGTCCCATTTGTTTATTTTTGCTTTTATTTCCAATATTCTGGGAGGTGGGTCATAGAGGATCCTGCTGTGATGTATGTCGGAGAGTGTTTTGCCTATGTTCTCCTCTAGGAGTTTTATAGTTTCTGGTCTTACGTTTAGATCTTTAATCCATTTTGAGTTTATTTTTGTGTATGGTGTTAGAAAGATGCTCAACATCACTCATTATCAGAGAAATGCAAATCAAAACCACTATGAGGTACCATTTCACACCAGTCAGAATGGCTGCGATCCAAAAGTCTACAAATAATAAATGCTGGAGAGGGTGTGGAGAAAAGGGAACCCTCTTACACTGTTGGTGGGAATGCAAACTAGTACAGCCACTATGGAGAACAGTGTGGAGATTCCTTAAAAAACTGGAAATAGAACTGCCTTATGACCCAGCAATCCCACTGTTGGGCATACACACTGAGGAAACCAGAAGGGAAAGAGACACGTGTACTCCAATGTTCATCGCAGCACTGTTTATAATAGCCAAGACGTGGAAGCAACCTAGATGTCCATCAGCAGATGAATGGATAAGAAAGCTGTGGTACATATACACAATGGAGTATTACTCAGCCATTAAAAAGAATACATTTGAATCAGTTCTAATGAGGTGGATGAAACTGGAGCCTATTATACAGAGTGAAGTAAGCCAGAAGGAAAAACATAAATACAGTATACTAACGCATATATATGGAATTTAGAAAGATGGTAACAATAACCCGGTGTACGAGACCGCAAAAGAGACACTGATGTATAGAACAGTCTTATGGACTCTGTGGGAGAGGGAGAGGGTGGGAAGATGTGGGAGAATGGCAATGAAACATGTAAAATATCATGTAGGAAACGAGTTGCCAGTCCAGGTTCGATGCATGATGCTGGATGCTTGGGGCTGGTGCACTGGGACGGCCCAGAGGGATGGTATGGGGAGGGAGGAGGGAGGAGGGTTCGGGATGGGGAACACATGTATACCTGTGGCAGATTCATTTTGATATTTGGCAAAACTAATACAATTATGTAAAGTTTAAAAATAAAATAAAATTGGAAGAATAAAAAAAAAAAAAAAGGAAAAAAAAAAAAAAAGTGAAAAAATAGGCAAAGTATCTGAACAGACATTTTTCCAAAGATGACATACAGATGGCCAATAAACATGTGAGAAAATGTTCATCACTAGGGAACAGCAAATCAAAGACACAAAACAAGTTATTAACTATTAGGATGGCTACTGTTAAATGGACAGGGAGGCCTGGGGTGCTGCAATTCATGGGGTTGCAAAGAGTCGGACACGACTGAGCAACTGAACTGAACTGTTAAAAAGGACAGAATGAAACAGAAAGCAAGTGTTAGAGAGGATATGGAGAAATAGTTACCCATGCGCATTGCTGACAGGATGTGACCACTATGCACACAGTATGAAGGTTCCTCAAAAAATTAAGACAGTATTACCGCTTGACTCAGCACTCTTACTTCTGGGTATCTACTCAAGAGAATGATAGATCTCCAAGAATTTGCAAGATCTCGGTGAAATATTTGCATACCCATGTTCATAACAGCACTATTCCTAATAGCCAAGAGGCGGAAGCAGTGCGCGTGCCCACCGAGTGGGTGAATGGATTAACAACATGAGGCAAATACATAAGCGGAATATTACTCAGCCTTGAGGACATCCTGACATGTGCTATGACATGGACAAACCCAGAAGACACAATGCTGAGTGAAATCAGTCAGTCACAAGAAGACAAATATTGTATGATTCCACTTGTATGAAGAACCAAACGCTGTCATTCAGAGAAAGAGAAGTACTGATAGAAAGACGGCTGCCGGAGGCTGGGGCTGAGGGGTGGTAACAAGGGCTTACTGTTCAGTGGGCGCTGTTTCAGTCTTACCCGACAGAAAAGGAGCCTGGGCTCTGGCTGCACAGCATCGTGACGTGTGTGTAGCATTACTGAAGTCTTCACGTAGGAATGGTTACGATGGTAAATTTTATGTTATGTGTTTATACCCAATTTTTTTTTTTTTTTTAATGACAGAATACTAAGCTCCTTCACTCTTCCCTAATGTTGATAAACTAGAGGATCTGGTAAGGTAACAAAAACGGAGAAAGAAAAGTGTGGAGATGTGAGGTTTAGTTAAATAGCTGTTTTGGGGAAATTGACACTTATGTACAATTTATAATGTCCAGGAAATTGAGACCACTTAATTCCAATATCACTGCCTTTTAAAACCATCAGGCACACATGTGCAGGATGGCTTCCGCCCCAAGGTCCACAGCTCCCAGCAACACAGTACCTGTCTGTCTAATTCTCATGTTAGACACACGTAACTATTCATAAATGACCATTCTCAAGGAACTGAACATTCCTCCAACACCTGCTTGGTACATGGGATGTAGAGACTGATAAAGATGTGGGTTTTTCCCTGAAAGACATTTTGTGGTTTTTCATTTATTAAGGTTTTATCCCTTCATTCCTCAGTTAGGGACTCAGGCATTTGACAAAGATAAAGACAGTGCCCCAAAGTATTTTATATTATTTCAAGACAAAGCTGCATTGATTTAAAAGCAAACCAACTAATTATTTGAGCAGTAATTTCTCACATACATAAGTGATTTTTAAATGAACTACATAGGAATTCTATTTCTATGAAAATTATAAGAAAATAAAGCTACATATGCGTGTGCGTACACATACTCACGGATGCGTGTTGCATCCACGTATGTGAGTGCAGTCTGTCATCATGGAATTTTAAGCTTTTAAGAATCTATCAAAATCTTGACTCCAGTTCTGAAACAGACCGCATGCCACAGAACTAGCAGAAAACGAAAGCCACCCCACAGCACACACAAACAGCCCGGCCACGCTGGGGCGGCGTCACACACACTTGGGGATGGCTCGGATCCCAGATCAGTAGGCGGCCCGGCCCGCCTGGCGCGGGTGGGGAGCACAGCCACCGCGGTACCTACGGTCTCCGCGTCGCCATAGAAGGCGGCCAGGTCCAGGGGGCTGCGGCCGTTCTTGTCCGTCTGGTCGATCTCGGCTCCCTCCTCCACTAGGAACTGGACAACAGCCCTGTGACCTTTCAGACACGCCCAGCTTAATGCCGACAGACCCTCCTTGTCCAGAGAAGAAAGGGTGGCACCTGAAAGAGAAGCCCATTCAATAAATGTGACTTCGGAAAGGCCAGACCTGAGCAAACCCTTCCGCATCCACAGGGGCCTGGCTTGCAGAATGTGGCCACCAGGCTGGTTAAATTTGTAGCTGATGGGTGAAATGATCGTCCCTGCTGTGGCTGAGCAATGGGTACATGGGATGCACCCCTAAACCCTCTACTTGTGTGCAAGGCAGAAAACATCCATAAATAATAGACTTAATAAAGAGATTAAAAAAAAAACTGAATCAGAAAGTACTAAATGGGTCTGCCAAAGCTCTTTTCTTTGTCCACCCAAGAGAAGCCCTCGCAGGGGGACAGTGCCGCTACCTTTGGAAAGGAGAAATTCCACGGTGCTCAGGTGCCCTTCGCAAGCAGCCACCATGAGGGGCGTCCGGCCCTGCTTGTCACTTAGGTTCACGTCACAGCCGTGGTCCAAGAGCAACCTAACAATCTGAAAGAAACACGAGGGATCACACACCTGCCGCTGCATCTGAAATCACATGCTCTCTGCTCGGGCTGGTTGTTCCACCTCTAAGAGGAGTGAAAGGACTCTTCAAAAACCCCTCTATGTTATGTGATCCAGGGGGCTTGTAAAATCTTTATATTTTATTTCTTTGAACAGACTCTTCTTTCAAATATATGCTCTTTTTAACATGCCCAATTCATTACTCTATCTATAACACAGGCACACACAAGGCAGCAGTTTGCAGGAGAGGGGGATCCTGAGCACAGTCAGGCTCAGCCACTATGAGCCACTATGGAGCAGCTGAGCAGAACTAAGGGAGTGAGCCAGGGCCCCACAGGGCACTGATGCCACGTTGCTGGTGGGGAAACACCTACCCTCTCCCCTCAGCCGTCTGCTTCCAGGGACAGCTGGACCTTCACACCAGGGGGATTTTACCAAAGCTTCCTGGACAAGAGTCTCTGCCTCAAAGTTATGCCTTTAAACAGTACATGGTGAAAGGGGGAGCGAAAACACCAGACAAGCATCTCCTGCAATGCCCTCCCAGCGGGAGCTGCTCTGCCTAGGGGGCAGTGGCATCTCCTGCAATGCCCTCCCAGTGGGAGAGGCAGTGGTCCTAGGGGGCAGTGGTGCAGCTTCTCTCCCTCCAGGACCACATTTGTTCTAATGCCACCACAAGAAGGGGGCATGTTCCCACTGCTTTCTCATTCTGGACCCACCAACAAATGCTTCCAAACTTCCTCACCACTTAGGGGACACTAAGACCAGGAGAGAGGATCAGCTAGGACATTGCAGGAGCTGTGAGAGCAACAGGGAATGGACGGGGCAAACCAAGCTTTTAGAACCGGAAAGGAGAAAAGCCAGAACCTTGGTGCGGAGCCCTCAAGGCTCCTACTGACAGAGCTGGCAGGAATCAGAAGGGTCACGACTCTATGATGTAAACTGGGGTCTAGAAAATTCTTCCTATAAAGGATATGGTGAGAGCTGTTTGTTTTTATGCAGCTGTGTGTAACCTGGTGCCAGGCATGGGGTAGATACATGGTCAGTGTTTACAAAATGAAGGAATGCAAGACTAAACCGCTGCTCTCAGGGATCCCTTAATTACGAGCAGCAGCACATCACTCCCAGTAAAAGAAAGCAGCCTGAGTCACAGTGCAGGACAGAGGGAGACACTTCCTTTCCCAAAGAGCACAGCAGGACCACTCCTCTCCCAAGTGCGCTGGACAAATGGGTCATCCTGGTGTGACAACAACTCTGTTACAGCAAATCTCCTGATGACATGATGGGCTTCACCAGCTCCACTCCCTTCCTCAGTTAAAAGGAAGTGGCTATGGGTCTCTGACCTGGTTACCAGCCCACACGGCTGACTACACCAGCCGGTCAGATGTCCGCCCTGATGCTGCAGGACTCCCCGTACAAGCAGAAGCCAAGAATGTGAGAAAGACGGGGTCCAGCAGCGGCAATGGGCACTTTTCCCAACCACTGTTTCTGAAGCCTCCGGGGTCCCCTGGGTACCTGCCAATGCCCCTGGCGTGCCGCGCAGAACAATGGAGGGACCCCTCTCCTGTTAGTCCGAGACACGGCAGCTCCACGCTCCAACAGCAGCTCACAGACCTCCAGCTTGCCTCGTCCAGCAGCGGCCGTGAGGGCTACAGGGAGGAGGAGACTGTTAGCATGATGGCCACAGGGTGGTAGCCAAAGGAGGCCACAGATCCTCTGACACCCCTCCCACTGAGAGGAAGGGGACCACGCACTCTGCCCCCACTGAATCTGGGTGGGCTCTGTGACACCTCAGACCAACAGAATACAGCAGAAATGATGCTGCACCAGTGTGTGGGCCCAGGCCCTGAGGGCAGCTTTCAATTCCTTGGAACACACCTTGGAACCAGATGCCATGCTGTGAGGAAGCCCAAGCACCCTTGAGATGAGGCCCCTGGGAGAAGCTGTATGTGGCTGACGTCCCAGTACAGAGCCAGCAACCCCGGCCACCACATGCGTGTGCCATACTGGAAATGGAGCCCCAGACTCCACCAAGCCACTCTATCACGGCAGCGCCATCTATGAGAACCTTCTCTACAAGCCCCGCCCAAATGCAGATTCAGGAGCCACAAAGCATGTGTTTTATTGTCATTTTTTTTCACAGTACGAGACAACAACAGTATGGGGCAACACAAACACAGAGATCAGTATTACTGTCCAGCCTCTCTTCTTCCCTTAAAGTCATACATTTCAGTCCAAAAGAACTAATAAATACTGAGACAGTGAGAGTGTATCATATCATCCCTGCCTTCATGGAGCTTAGAATCTCTGTAACAAGTCCAGATCCTGGACTAAGGATGTTGAGAAAGCAAAAAAAAAAAAAAAAAGGACGAGCAGACTGTGGAGGGACTTGTGTGCCCAGGCGAACAGCCCAGTTTGGCCCTGAGGCAGGCAGCTGCTGCTGGCAGGGGACTCTCTGCAGGGAGGCAGCCAAGGACAAAGCAGGAACTATGTGAAGGGCAAGAATACAGGGCAGGAACCCTCAGGACCACCTCATGGCAGCTGCTGCACCTCTCCACTCCCAGGTCGTGACACGTAATGGCGGGGGGAGGGGGTGGACTATGAGTAGAAAAGGGGTTCAGTTAGAAGAGGAGACTTCAGCTATGGCATGTGAACCACTGTCTAGAGGGAAGGACAGTGGCAGGCTGTGGTTGTCCCCCCGGCCAGGACGACGCTCTTCGGCAGAGGACAGGAAGGCGTGAGGGTGGGAAAGAGACACGGCAGGAAAGCTGTCTCCAATGCAGAGAAGGAAGGAGAAGCTCGAGCCTGACGCTGCAGCTCTAGTCCTGGGGCAATTCTTCTTTAAATACAGCCTCACCCCTACAAACTCCTGGCATTCCTACAAATCAATCAGATGCCTCAGTATAAAAACTGGGAAAACACAGAAATAGGCCGTTCACACAAGGTGAAGACCAAAGGCCAATAACTCATGAAAAGCGCCCAACCTCACTGGTAGTCCAAGCAACCGCAAAAACGAGACCCAGTGCTGGCTGAAGACGTTCACGTCCTTCCACCCAGCAACCCAGGTGCAGACATGCACCCGGAGGTGCCCCTGGAACACAGGATGTTTAGCCTGGAGGTGCCCCGGAGCGGAGGTGCCTATGGAGCACAGAGAGATGTGCACTCGTCACAGCCCTGAGCTGGAGCAGCCCAGCTGGTGTGGACCACCAACCCCATCAACAGATCACGGTGGTAACACTATACAGCAACCACAATAAACGCTACACAGCGCAGTGCAGTGCAATGGGTCAGTCTCCCAGATTTAACACTGATTCCGAGGAATAAAACAAAACAGGGTAACAGTTTGGAACTGAGCGCTCCTGGGCAGTTGCAGGACAGGCCCCAGCTGCCCCCTTTCCAAGAGGGCGGGGCCCAGCTCCCCTGTGAAGCCAGGGGTCCCCCAGCACCCAGACAGCTGAAGTGGGGAACTGGGGGCTCAGCAGTGCAGGGTCCGTGCGTCCTCTCCAGACACCTCTCAGGACAGACAGTATTCCTACTCCAACTGTCTTGGCCTGGCCATGGCTTAACTCCCAGGAACACACACAGCAAAGGACATAAATGTGACATAGGGGCCCCATCTCCCTTGGAGGGACAAAGAAATCCTGTCTGCTTTACCAGTTTTCTGAAGATGGGGAAAACCAGAACAAACCACGGATGGATGAAGTGGAAGCTACCAAGGGTCTTGACCCCAGGTGCCATTCCAACCTGTGTTATACCAAAGGGCTCATCACCACCCGTCACACGTCTAAGTTTATAAATAAATTATATATAAATACTGTAAACAGACTAGTATTTATACTGGTTTAGGTATATATATTAGAGAAGGCAATGGCACCCCACTCCAGTACTCTTGCCTGGAAAATCCCATGGACAGAGGAGCCTGGTAGGCGGCAGTCCATGGGGTCGCCAAGAGCTGGACTC
The DNA here is from genome assembly GCF_032452875.1 of Bos javanicus. Taxonomy (NCBI): domain Eukaryota; kingdom Metazoa; phylum Chordata; class Mammalia; order Artiodactyla; family Bovidae; genus Bos; species Bos javanicus. The sequence goes on from NC_083869.1 coordinate 37,234,626, forward strand.
GACTGAGCGACTTCACTTTCCCTTTTCACTTTCATGCACTGGAGAAGGAAATGGCAACCCACTCCAGTGTTCTTGCCTGGAGAATCCCAGGGACGGGGAGCCCGGTGGGCTGCCGTCTACGGGGTGGCACAGAATCGGACACGACTGAAGCGACTTAGTAGCAGCAGCAGCAGGTATAATATATATATACTGGTTTAGGTTCAGACGGATCTGAACACCCGGGGCTGGCTGGTGACACGGAGGATGTGAGTTACTACCTGGGCCTGCGACTCCTCGGAGACCTCCCTGCAGTTAGGGAGCCCCTCCTCTGCAGGGAGCTGACTGTGGCACAAGGCAGGCACCCGCGCTGCACGTGGCCAGATGTGGGCAGGACGGCATGGAAGGAACAAACTCAAGGCTCTTCCATCTGATGCGCAGCTGATCCACCGTGACATTCCAGTCTCTCTTATTTGGTAAACAAGTTCTATCTGCATTATAAACGGGGCCTTTACACCAAGATTTCTTTTGCAGCTGCCACTGATTTTTTTTTTTTTTTTGGCAACAACAGCACATCAAAAATGACAGCCCAGCACTAAAAATAGGACCCTGTGTTTGAGGAAGGCGCCAGAAGAGCCAGGAGTTAGAGCAGCTGAAGTCGGAGAAGACTGGCGCTGGAGACCGGGCTGGATTCCCTTGTCTTCCCTTCCAGCTGGACTGGCTGCACTTCCGGTGATCAGCCTGCCTTTGAGATGGGAAAATGCCTCTCAGCACAGGCTGGAGTCCCACACAGTTGGCCTAACAGGGATCACAAATTCTTAACCAGGCTCTCACTTTCAAATGACACCCCAAACAGCGGGACCTGTGTTTCCCCTTTTCAACTCAGATTGAATCTTTGGTGTCATCAGGACCCCTGAGGCTGGTGGAGGGGGCGGGCATCTCAAGTTCCACCAGCCACAAGGATGTGAGGATACCATATTCGGAAACAAGGGAGACTGAAGGCAGTGAACCACATGCTTAAACAAACAAAACCACAGCAGAGTTCTGCCCAGGAATCCCAGCTATTCTGCTGGAAGAACGCTGTCCTGCAGGCTGACCACCAGCCTCTGACAAGGGTCACTGCACTCGGCCTGGCCAGAGAAGAAGGGGGAGGGAGCAGGACAGGAGAGAAAGCACCTGATGTTGTGGCAAGGCCTTGGCTTCTGGCCAAGGGAATTTGACGAGGAAGGAGGAAAAGGACTTGGTATGAAAAGGCGGCGGGCTCTAAATATCAGTGTGAGCTCACGGCACTTCTCAAGACCCACACTGAACATCATTTCTCCTACTAGCAAAATCCTCAACAAGATGGCATTTTTGTAGCTAAATTCCCATGAAGGCATAGATCATTTTCTGACTAAAATTTTTCCTCAGGAATATAGTCTTCTGTCTTCAGAGCATGGGGAGATTTGTCGTGGCAGATGTTCATTTTAAGAAAACCCAATTCACACTCAGCAATACGAAACCTTCACTGAAAAACATCAGGGAGAGATGATTCTTGCATAAATGGATCGTTTGCAGGAATCTTATACGAACTAAAGTTCTCTGGGCGAAGACGCGATTTACAAAAACTCAACTGTCAACTCGCCTGGAACATAGTCATTCCATAAACAGGGCTGTTTATGACATTTTACCCCAGGTCTGTCTCTCTCTCTCACACACACAGGGATGTGTGGCTTAACAGGCCTAGGGGTTTCAACGACGACTGTCGCCCCGACACGCTTCTGTCCTTAGAAGGGTGACAGGTCGGAGCACACACAGGCAGTTCCCTGCTTCTGGACACTGACCTTCTCTTACCTCATACACTGATGACCCAGGCCGCCCTGCCAGGCCGGAGCTGAGCACAGGAGCCAGCTGCAGCCACAGAAGCACTTCCTGCCGGCTGAGATGGCCCCAAGAGGGACGGAGGAGGGCCAGGGGGCTCAGCTTGGCCTCCGTGCTTGTGCTTACTGGTGCACTTTATTTCCTAACATACTGGTTTTTCCCATCTCTCAGAAAAATGGATGGAAAATGAACTGCGGTAAGCAGCAGGGTTGCGACCAAGATGGAGACCATTAGACATGACAAAGGCAGTGAAGCTGGAGCCTCGGCTGGGAGAACGAAGGTGAAAGGCATCATGGAACGCTGGGAATCTCTCAGCTCTCTTATCTAGACTACGACGCTCAGAAAAATAACTTGGGATTTCACAGTTTTTTAAACCTCTTTGGGAGTGGCAGCCCCTCCCCCTGCACTTTCTAATAACTGGCCTCTGGAGAAGTTGCTACCGCAGAGGTCACTCAGCCTGTGTTTCGCTTTGCTGTCCCTGTGGGTCCGGGCAGGGTTGCCACTCGGACAGGCTGGTCCCAAAGGCCCCTGACTGAACACAAGTAGCGCTCTGACCCCTCCCGGAAAGCCAGGGGACACCCGCTCCTCCACCTTCTACAGACTGCATTTATAAAAAACCCAAGCTCATAGCCTTGTTCTGTGAGGCATTTCCTTCCTGGCTGAGGGAGGGGGAAGCTTCCATGAAAAGAATAAACTTCCCAACAGCTATAAATTCTTCATCTCCACAAAGACCTGAACCCTCAACAATGCAAAGGATAAAACGATACACAATGAAGACTGCTCTGACCGGAAAATGCCATTGCTCTGGGAGACCGACTCCCAGGAGCGCCCGGCACCCCTGGCCTTGGCGGACGCCCATGCTGGAGGGTGACCTTACGAACGGGAAGCCAGTCCTGCCCACACACTCCCTGAAGCACACGAGTGGCTGTTTGGAACACCTTCCTCATTGTTCTGACCCTTCCTTATGGTCAGCATGTGGCACAAGTCTCCCAGGAGGGCCTGAAGCTGCAGGCCTCAGTGGGGTCAAGGAGAGGGAACCTCTGTTACAAGGCAACAGGCAGCAACCCAGCGGCACGTGAAAATGTTGCCTCCCCCGCTGCATCAGCCCATTTCCCAGTGAACTATTTATAAAGCAAGACAGGAGCCAGATGGGAGGAACCCAGACACTCCTGATGTGCGACCAGTTCTAGAGTGAAAACACGCCGTCCGTCTCTGTACACAGATTAAACACGAACCTCAAGTTGCCAAGGAATTGTTTGAAAGAAATAAAATATGCAACTGCCACGGGACTTCACGTGTGACCAAACTTCTTTGTCCCTTATAGTCTCTTGCGACGATGCACTTTGTGATTCTAAGGAACCTAGGTTTTTAGAACTTTTAAAAAAGGATAAGAAAACAGTGCAATGTGAGATTACCAGACAAGATGGCAGAGTTAGAAGGACCTTGAGCTCATCTCCTCTCAGGAGGAAAATAAGAAGATTCTGACATTTTAATAATATACTCTGGTATTTGTGAAGTGCTTCCTACAGGACACTTGATGGTCCTTCAAATCCACAAATTTATTTAATACACAGCTAACTTCTATGAGACAAGTACCACTCATCCTGGTTTTACTGATGTGGAAAATATGGCCCAGAGAAGTTAAAACAACTCACCTAAGGCCACACAGCTAGTGGAAGGCACGAAAGCATGTGATGCCAGCGAGTCCAGCTGGAGTCTGAGTTCTTAACTCTCACACTTTGGCCCCTAAAGAATCTCTTTTAAAAAATATTCAATCAATCAGACTAAGAATGTTGTTCTAGAACAAGGGTACCAGAAAATACTTTTCTTCTCCTGAAGAATTGTTAAGCTTCCTCCCACAGACAGTAAGAATAATCCTTAATGAGTGTGCTCCCTTCTCACTCTGGTCAAAAGGCATCCTAAGGCCAAAACAGTAGTTCAACCTGGCAAGCACACAGGACATTACGGCAGAAATATCCACGTTGTTCCTCGTGTCCTGTTTCTGACCTTTTTTTCCTTTTCTTATATATTTTATTTCAAAGAAGCCTCTTCAAGTCCTTTGAGGGATAATGTGTGCTATAAATAACATAAATTCAGTTTAAAAACAATTTCCTAAAATATGGGATGACATAAATCACGTTCCATACAGACTTTGTGCCAAAAATCTATCAGAAGACTACAGCTCTGACCAGCTGTCACTTCTAAAGCGTGCTGAGAATGCTCACATTTTGGGTAGATCCTCTTACACACCGCATTATTTAAAGCATGTACATTGTGCTGTTCCCTCCTCTCCTCGAAGGGATACATGTGAGCCAAGGAGAGCAGAGTTAAATGCAGGACCCCACATGAGGGATCAATGCAAAAGGGGGGTCTTCTGACAAAACCATACTACACAAGTGTGTGCATGCTCAGTTGCATCTGACTCTTTGAGACCCCACAGTCTGTAGCCCACTAGGCTCCTCTGTCCATGGGGTTTCCCAGGCATAAATACGGGAGTGGGTGGCCATTTCCTTCTCCTCTTCCAGACCCAGGGATCAAAACTGTGTCTCTTGCATCTCCTGCACTGGCAGGCAGATTCTTTACTACTAGTGCCCAGCCTCAAAAACAGAAAGAATCCAAATATATTTCAACAATAATTTTAAACACTCAAGGTGACTTTTCAACAGGAGAGCAGGTGAACCTCCTGAGCTAGGAGGGAATGTCCAAAACAACAAGCAGCCATGTTTGTGAGTAAAGATGCTCTAAGCTACCAAAATGCATATGAGTGCATGTCTTTATGTTGGAAGCCCAGGTTGTGTTTTTTAATCAAAAGGAAGGCACTCACTAGAACAAAGCCTCTGTGCACAGCAAAAGCAGCACTATGGAGGTGGGGCACGGGTCTTGGTAAACGGTCAAGCCACCAGTCCATATGCAGCCGAGATGCCCCTGTAGGCCTCCACGGGCGCCCTCCTTGCCCCTCACCTGCCCTGCAGGACTGGGACACACAGTCAGTGGATTCCTGCTGTCCTCTCAGCAGAGGACAGGTCCCCATGTCAGGGACAAGCCCCGGGTGTCTTCTAGGGCAGAAAGGGGAAGTCTGTGGACGCACCCCGTCCCTCTCCTTCTCACCCCAATCCCCTCTATTGTTAGAGTGACCCCATGCCCATCTTCAGCTCCTTCCAGAGCCTGAGCTACCCCCTCCTCCAGTGCCTACATTAGTCCACTCTGTCCCTCCCCTCTCATAGTCCTGGGTTACCCACCCCACCCCCATTTCCCTCCCTTTAGGGTCCTGAGTTATCCCCTTCCATCCTTTCCAGGGTTCTGGGTTACCCACCTTCCCCTCCCTTCCTAGGGCCTGGGTTGCCCCCTCCATCCAGAATGTTAGATCACCTCCCTTCTAGGTTATCCCCTCCCTCACACTCTCTAAGGTCCTGGGTTACCCCCTCTTTCATGCTTTTATGCTTAGGACAGCCAAAACTTCTACCTTGTTCAGAATGGACAGAAATCTGGATTTCCACCCATCTTACTGCTCTTTTCTAAAGCAAACCCTAGCAGAGGAAGGAATGCCTGAACAAGGACTTCCCAGCAGTACTGATGAGACCTCCCCGGGACCTCCAAAAACTGTACAACAGAAGTCACTTGCTTGTCTCTACAAAGCAAATTCCTTCAGGTAAATCCTCCACATGTCCCAACAAGCAAGAGACCAGTTCTTTTCTTTCTAGTCTCTCACCTGAATCCTGCCTTGAGAGGCCCCTAACCGGTGTGAAGGCCAAACTCAACCCAGATGTCTCAAATTTCCTTTAAATTCTTAACAAATAAGAGCCCCACTCTGTCTAAAAAAAACCTAAGGTAAAATCTGAAAGAACAGAGGGTTCTTTTAAATCAACCACCAGGCATCCTATTGCCTGATGTGCACGTACAGAGTTCTGGGGTGGCTTTGGGTGTAATCAGCTCAGCCGTCCAAGGTCCCTGCAGTGAGAGCTGAAGGACACCTCACCCCCCCGCCCCCCCAGAAGGACAGGCAGAGTCCCAGAGTGGAAACTGAAGCAGCTGAATGGAGACAAGAGAAAAGAGAGAAACTTTTAAAACAGCAAAGATGAAATACAACTCATATTCTGGCTTCCTGGTCCCACAAGGAAACAGGTGTGAGGACCCTCCCCCCACACTGGTCTGGAAACATCCCACACCCAGCTGAGGGGCTGCGCTGAGACTCAAGTCCCATCTAGAATTCCACGCAGAATTAGAGAAGAGTGACCCATGACTTGCATACATGCTGGACTAAACTGCCTCCACAAACGATGATAATGAAGGTTATGCAGCTAAAAATCCCATTTGATTTGCTGGGGAGAAAATTCAACCCTTCTTGGAAATTGAGGAAAATACGGTGCTCTTAACAGCTTTAGCAATAAAAACAATATTTACAACGATTAAGTTTCTTTGGAAAGTATTTACCAACTAAAAAAGCACGAACAACATGAAAGAATACTTGACATGAAACATTCAGTGAGACATCTAACGACCTCTGACGGGCATCTCAGTTCAGAACTTAGGGAAGGGCAGTCCTTGGGAGCGGGTGGCTAACGGGCAGGATGGCGTCCTACCCATGTGTGAAGCCAGGGCTCCAAGCCTGCTGCTACCAACTAGGAGCAGTGAGAAGGATTTCCAAGGGACCACAGGGCACGGCACATGGGGGCTGGCAGTCGGGCTGGCGGTGTGGGGAGGGAGATTTATGCACACAAAGATGGGGCTGGCACTGGCCATCTTGGCCTGTCGGTCATGTCCATGCCGTGGGTAGTTGCTAATAGCTCGGTGTTTCAAAAGATGCAGTACAGCACCCAGCCACATAGATGACTGGGTCGAGGGCTTCTAAGCCAGCCTGGAGTCCAGCAGCACGTGACCTGCGCTATGACAGACAAGAAGACACAGAGGACACGGTCCCAGTGAGCAACGGGCTCCTGACCTCTTCCCTCCAACAACACAGCTTCTCCCAAATTATTCTGCAAGGTGAGTGTTACCTACCCTAAAAGTTACTTTGTTTTCTTTAAACCCACCTTGTCCGCTCAGTCAACAGCTATGTACCCAGCACCAGACAAGACCAGTGGCTAGTGGCTACCAGGCTAGACGTACAGATAGCAAGGCAAGCATTTCCATCATCACAGAAAGTTCTACAGGACAACATGAGACCAGACACAGTGATTATAGAAAGAAGAGCACAGGAGACTTGGAGAGTTCTGCCCTCCTGAAACCCATAATGTAGGCACAATAAGCTTTCATCAGATAAGCAACATCAACAATCAAATTTATAAGCAGTAAGTACTAAGCAGGGAACTGTAACGTGACCCCAAGGAGTCAGGGCTGGGAACGCTTTGCTTACAAAACAGGAGTATTCGCTGAAATAAAAGCGTTTCTATTCCCCTAAAGAGCAAGAGGTTCTGACTAGAGACAGACAGCAGGCTCACAGACTTGAGAGAGGCCTGGAGTTTGGGAGCACAGTTGCTCTGACAATTCACAGCAGCATGAGGTCACCAGTTAAGCATTTCTGATCATTTCATCAGGCTGATTCCCATCGAACACTGACAAGGGAACAGTAACTCACTTAGGTCAAGACTTCGTGGGAGCCAGCACTTGTTTGTCATGACTGTGGAATGCCTGAAGCAGACAACTTGAGCATCTGATGGGTTCTTGTCATGGTTCAGGCTGCCCAGAAACTACAGGATCAAGGCTGTTTGAACAAGGCTGTTTGTGTGAACGGGCCGGTGGCCTCGGCAGCCACACAGGCAGACCTGCTGGGTGGAGACGTACCCCAAGCCCACTCCAGGAGCTCCAAGCTTTCTCCTCACTCTTCTTCCACTGGAGTGAGTGTCACACTCTTTATTTGCATGAGAACAAGGGAAAGTGCTGAAGAGCTACAGGACTGATTTTGAAGGGCTGGATCTAAAAACCAAACAGACCAAACAGACATAAAAAGCAAAGGGCTCCAGAGGCTGGTGGAAAGGGAAACTTACACAAATCAGGCTCTCTGCTCTCCAAAACCAGGAGAGATACAGGTAGCTGAGCTCCAAGGGCGGCATAGCGCTGCATGGACACCATCAAAGCTGGGCAGGCGAGCCAGGAACAGACCATGGAGGCCCTGCAGGAACCCCCTCAGCTGGTATTTTAAATCCAAGTTGTTCATAGCTAATCTACACTGCATAGACTTGAATGAACTCTTGGGATCCTACCCTCAAGCTGCAGCCGGAGACAGAGAAGTTCCATTCTAGAGTGTTTTAGGCACAAAGCACCATTGACTACACCCAGGAATGAGGACCAAACCAGGAAGGAGAGCAACTGCTTTCATTCTGCGAGTCTTTAGCAATTAGAAGCAGCGCACAGAGCATGCAACCCACCCAGGCTGGGGGACCACCAGGTCAATGCTTGCTGAGAACAAGGACCGCGAGCTGCCCCATCGACTCAGGCTGTCATCACTGGGGCCGTCTCTTCCAGAAGGCATTTGGGGTCAGGTAATGTGGACCCTGTGTGGCTGAATCCCAAACACAGACCTCACAATCTGGGCAAGGCAGTACACATCTATGCAAAGCCCCATATATGCAGATGTTCCCTCACCTAAAACTTCCTCTGCAAGATTTCCAAGTGCTCCTCTGACAACCACTGACAACCTGATTTCCTCTGGAAATCAGGACGGTCTGTAGTGGCAGACATGGGTGGACATTTCTGAAAGAACACAGGAGAAAAATATCACACAGAAAAATGCAGAGCAGGCAAGACTGGTTTTACTGACATGCAGCCACAGAGTACAGCAGGGGCCTCTAAGCCTGAGAAATAGTGCTTAGCTTTCTCTTGGTTTAAATTTTTCCCAAAGCCTCTCTCACTCTCGGCTGAGGAAATTCACGTTTACTGCCTGCAGAGGAAAGCTATGACCTGCTTCTCAGGCTGCAGAGTGGTCTGAAGGTTATACACAAGGCTTTGCAAGGCAGAAGCTGAACCATTAGTCATCCTTTCACTGAGGCTGATGGGAGCCTGTAGTTTCTCTTCCATGCTTCTTCAGCCTACGACCTGGCAGATTCTCAAGGGGGAAGGAAGGAAGGTGCTTACTGAAACTCAGGACTGGTCATCTCGAGAAAAAACAGACCACACAAACAGAGCTCTCAAATGAAAGCCTTCTCTGCTTCTCTGGATATTTTTTTTTTTTGCCCAGAAAGAAAACACCCTTCTAATATTAAAGATCAGAGATTCTTATTGAGCTAAGTGCAGGGTGTTACAGGTACTGGCACTGACCCCCATCGTCATCACGGCTCCTCTCATTAGTGTCCCTGTGAGGCCGGCACTTAGACAGCTGCTTATGGTGATTCTCTATTTGTTCCGAGGCCACAGGGCCCCTGAAATCACCTGGGTGGACGTTTAGGAAAGGAGTGTCCTATCCTTCCCAGGTGGCGCAGTGGTAAAGAATCCGCCTGCCAGTGCAGGAGACGCAAGAGACTCGGGTTTGATCCCTGGATCAGGAAGATCTCCTGGAGAAGGGCATGGCAACCCACTCCAGTATTCTTGCCTGGAGAATCCCTTGGACAGAGGAGCCTGGCAGCCAACAGTCCATGGGGTCACAAGGAGTCAGACATAATTACTGGACTGAGCCTGAGCACACACCTGTGTGTGTCAAGTCACACACCCTCATGAAGCAATTTCTAGGCCCAACTGCCCCAGGGGTTCTGACCATAGGGAACACCTGGCCAAGACTGTCACATCTCATTCAATCTTCACCAGATCCTAGAAAGTAGGATTATTTACCTCATTTGACAAAGAGGCAAAGACCCTGCCTCCAGGCCCCAGAGGACAGGGACCTGGCCCTCTGAAGAAGCGCAAAGAAAGCCATGTGCTGGCCTGTGGGCTACCTTGAGGCCCACAGCACAACAGGAAGTGGTGGACACTTTCACCAAATATGGAGTAGCCCATACTGTTGAAATGACTGGGGAAAAGACTCCATAAGGAATTAAAGCCAATATTTACATCTACACACATGGACCCCAAGCACAATCTAAACCCGTCTGTGAGTCCTGCACTCTCCCTGAACCTAGCGGACACGCCACCACTCTCGCCCTTTACCACCACCCCGCTGCCGCCAGCCCACCACCCACATCACCACAACTAGCACTATAAGCCCCATGCATGCGCCTGGCAGCATCTACAGGGAAGTTGGGTTGGGGGGTTGACAGCAGAGAAAGGGCAGTGGGGAGGGAGTTGGGGGGCGAGCACCTGTGCTACCCATCAAGAAACTCTCTGAGGCTTTTCTTAAGTATGAGTTAGCTGAGGGACTCTACACACCACCGTTTGGTTTGTTAGGAAATAATTGAGAAGCAGTTGGAGATAAATCTGTGCAGGAGACATTGAAGTCATACACAGGACACAGCCTGGAAATGCATGTTAAACACCATTGGTTACATTTGGTAAACAGCAACTGATAAAGTCTCACACTTCTAAAACCAATTCAGTCAAATGGAAAATTTCAAAGCAGCCTTATTTATATTATTATTAACCTGACAAGTAGCCAACTCAGATCTTCCTGAAGATTTACTACAGTTCAATACACACAGCCCACACCAAAGGAAATGGACTCTGTAGCTGGTATTCAGTCTGTTGCGCAGGCTCCATGAGGACTGAGTCCTACTCTGGAGAAGGCAGGCCAGAGCCTTCCTCGCTGAGCACCTTGGATTCAGCTGAATACTGGGCTGCAAGTTCTGCGCTGCTCACGGTGCAGTCACAGGACGACCAGGTTGCTCAGGACATGAGAACACTCAGCGAGGTGGGAAGCACCGCCTTGTCTGGGTATTTCTAGCTGACATTCATCAGAGGCACAGGAACTGCTGGTCTAATTCAAAATGATTCAAATTGCACTTGCTTCTAGAAAAGTTTTACTCATCATTTGCGAAGTTTCAAAAGCTCTTAACTTCAAACGCTTTGTGATAACAATAGGCCCAGATGCATCCCATGTCATTCTTAAGACAACTAGGCCAAAATGGCGGCGAGGACATCAAGCAGCTACTTGGCCCCAACTACAAGCAGGGGAACCGTAATTACCTGTTTCTCCCCACAGCGTGTCGGTGCCATTGACGTCTATTTCATGTTCCTTTTCCAGTTCCAGCAAGCACTGGAGCACCTGTCACAAGTGGCAAGGTGATTTAATGAGTTTTCAAAGCCATATGCGCTTATTATATCCTGTGTATCAAAGGAGAGAACGTGTTGTTTTTTAACCATGATTATCTCATGCTGCACAAGGAGAGAGAATATAATGAAAATGGTTTTCCAGCATAATTCGTATGCTATTCACACTTTCACTTTGAGAAGAAAAAAAAAAAGTGAATTTCGGCAACACTGTTCAGGATTACTAGGTACTCAGAATTCTAATGAATTCCAACATGACCCAAATATGCCAGCCTCATCAACAAAGGACAGGGGAGATCATACAGAGTGCAGCTTCTGCATAAATCGCCAGAAGATGGTGAATCCCTTTCTTCACAAGGAAGGAAAATAAGGTGATGTATATACCTTTCAATAAAATAATGCTGCTTCAAATGCTTTTTCCACTCACATTATTCTTTCCCCTCTGTCAAACAGCAGGGTGGGTCACAGGGGTGGGGGCAGGGAGCCAGAAGTATCTGAGCCCTTAACCAGAGTCAGATCCACCCTGCTCTCCAGCATCCACCCTGCTCACCGGCAGCCATCTTCCAGCTCCCCAATCCACTCACAATAAGGGCCCCACATCCTAGTCAGAAAACCCGTGAATGTTACCTTACATGGGAAGAGGGGATTTGTAGATGTGACTGCGAATCTTGAAATGGGATGATTATCCTGAATTATCACAGCATATATTGTATACATACTTGATACGATCACAGCTGTTTATAAGAGGGACAGGAGGAACCAGGGCCAAGGGAAGGATGAGGTGAGATGACAGGAAGCACACTCTGAAGACAGAGGCAGGGCCTTAAGCCAAGGAGTGAGGTGGCTTCTAGAAGCTAGAGGAAAAAAAGAGAAAACACTCTTTTCTGAAGCCTCCAAAAGAAACACCGGCTTCCTGACCCAACTAAATTTCAGCCTTCTGACCTCCAGAACAGGCTGCTTCAAGCCACTGAAGCCTGCGGTCACTTACTACGACAGCATGCGGAAACTAACACGCCCCTCAAGGCCTGTGGTGAATGAGCCCTCCTCTGCCATGAAGCAGTGGCTGGCTATGCAGCTGCTTTCCCACGGCTCCTCACAGCCAGTTTCACAACAGCCTGAGACCAAGGTCACATCCAATGTGGCTTCGCTGTCCTTCCTAAGATGATTTTTCACCTTCTGGACCCATGCAGATTTAGGGAACAGTTTAAAAAGGAAAAGCATCCACATTCAAATATGTCGATTTAACATGTTCCCTCTGTATCTATGTAAACGGGTCTTTAAAAATATTTCTTTGTATTTTTAATCTAAAAAAAAATAAACCCACTATCTGGTAATGTTTAATACATTTTTATGAAATGTGCGCTTTGTTCATTTTTTATGAAAAAGAGTATTTTCTCCAAAACTAAAACATAGTTAACTTGACTAGCATTGTTATACAGTTCTATAAATTTCTTTTATGTCTGTCCTAAGAGAAGATAGCTTCTTTTTCTTATACGCTTCTGTATTCAACTTGCTGCAATATATTATCTTGGTTGAAATAGTGTACATGTGCATTTTTGACATTCTAAATGCCAACAATAAGCCAGCTAGCTTCGTGTATGTGTGTATCTGCTCCAGTGTCTTAAATGGTAAAAGTCAGCCAGCCAGCTTTGTACCCAAATTTACTTTGGTACATTTACATTTTACATTTGGTACATTTACATTTGGCACATTTACTTTGGTACAAAGTCATTGTGGGGAAGAATCTTAGAAACATTGGCAACTCTAATTGCCTGAAGACACTACAGAGTGAGAAATACACAGAAGAAAAAGGGTAAAATATTATTAACTTCACAGACACACGGGTCAGAAGATGACTACAAAATCTGCAAATCGAGGAATACTGACACCGGCCAGAAATAAGTGCTGGATGTAACTACTGCCTGAAGTTCTCCTTCAGTGCAGGAACCGTAGATGACAAGCATGCTTACATGCTACCAGAGCCTGTTCTATTTTAAACACCTCTATTTTTAAAAATCCTTTGAATACTCAAGAACAAGTTTAGAATTAGGATTCCATGTGATTATTGTTCAAAGACCACAAGGACAAGAGGATGAATCAAAGCGGGAAAAGGAGAGGAGAGCAGGACTAGAAGGTAAAAACAGAACAAGGAGGGAAGACAAGCAGCAGCAAGGCGGGGCAGAGAGCGCGTGCCCTGGAGGGGCTCCTTCCACTCGCAGGAAGGCTGTGGTAACCACAGAACACCTTTACACGTGGTGAGACCAACGGCTCTGTTTGGAAACCCTCATTTCCTTCATTCCTTCAGTGCATCACAAGCAGGTGACTTGGAAGAAGGTGAGTGGGAAGGGCCCAGACCCCCAGCTCCCGTTTTCCCAGGGAATGCCCTGGGAAAGGCCCCACTCACCGAGCCGTGGCCCATGCTGGCAGCCGCCGTCAGTGCCTGCTGCAAAGCTTGGCTCTTCCTCAGCGCGCCGGGCTGGGGCGGGCCCAACGACCACTCGCAGGTCAGCAGGTAGCGGAGAACGTCGCCGTGGCCCCTCAGTGCGCTGTGGACCAGCGCGCACTGGCCTTTCTTATCCAAGTGGTCCACCTGGGTGGGGAGCGGGGGCAGGAGCAGGGGAAGGTCACAGCTGAGCATCACTTTGTCACAGTGACCCACATGTGCTGTGAACAAACCCCACCCCACTGCAGATGTACGGGGTTCGTGTCCCAGTGTGTCTCTCTGGAGAGTCTCTGTCTGAATTACTGCAACTGATGCACTGTTCCAGGCCTCGAGTTCCCTCTGTAGATCTAGTGATCACAAGGCATCCTCTTCATGCCGTTCATGGAAGAAGGGAAGTGCTCCTGTTAAACCTTCCTAGTGGATTCATTACTGCTCACACTGCCCCTCCATTTCCACCTCCAGACCGTGGGCTGGCTTTATTCGGAGGCTAGCTTCGAGCTCTGTAGGAGGGGATGGAATCATACAGGTGGCTTATGAAGGCAGAACGTCTGGATCGAGGTGCAGAGCATCTTCAGAATTACAAGTGAGGCTGGACCCTAAGTCCTCTCCCAGCCCAAGACTCCCAGGCTTAGACAGGGCATGAAGTCTTATCTGCTGCCTCTTGGATCATTACGGGTATGCAGCCCTTGGTCACTGCCCCTTTGTGGCTGACCAGCCTTCCTGGCTTTGTGGCCACACTTGGCATGCTGGCACGACCTGGGTCACCTGCCTTCCCCAGTAAAATGCCGCTTGGAGTCCCTTCCTGCCCTTCCTTGTTCAGAGCTGGGTTTTCCTGTTTTGCTGGCTTTCCTGTTTCAGTGACTAAAGAACTGTTCTGCCCCCCAAATCATAGCTTGCCAAAGATTAAGGATACTGCACCCAAGTGACCAGGGTTGGGAAGAACAGGTTTTGTCTGCCCTCATACCTGCTCCCCAGAGAACTGGAAGCTCCAGTTCACTTCCTAGGGAGACAAAGGGCATGAAGAGGATGCCTTGTGATCACTAGATCTACAGAAGGAACTCTAGGCCTGGAACAGTGCATCAGTTGCAATAATTCAGACAGAGACTCTCCAGAGAGATACACTGGGACACGAACCCCATACATCTGTAGTGGGATGGGGCCAAAATGCTGTATTTTCAAGAGAAAAAAGCAAAAAGACTCCCATAGTTACTATAAGTCTAACGTCTTTTGTTGAACTTCAAAAAGCCTAACTATAAAGAAGAAAAACAAATACCAGCAATTTATTTCTATTGCTGTACAAAAGTACATTCTCCCTTCCCCAACAAAGTGCTTAAAATAAACAGAGTTTGCTGTAAACTTGGCACTGTTCTCATTCAACCTATTAACACTGACAGTCCTTGAGCAACTTGTTTAATATAGTTTATTCGCATTGTTTTAGGCACATGACTTCCAAGACCCACAGAATTCATTTATTATTATTATTTTAAAAGAAGACATAACATGAAATAAAAAGAAAGGAGAAAAAAAAAATCACATTTAAAACTTCAACTCATCCAGTGCAGAGTTAAATTCTGTGACAAGTTCCAAGGCAACACTTGCAGGCTTTTTACAGGATGGCCTTACTTGGGCCTCTAATGACCAGGAGCCTCCCCTCGGGCAGGATTAAGCAGAATAAGGGGTCTGAACAAAACACACGGCCCCCTCTCCCTCTCGAAGACAATATACTCCTATCACACATACCCACATCAGGGCACATCCCACACTGTAGCTCCACCCTTTCTGTTTATGTTCGTTGCAACTTGACAAAGTAGAGGCAGAAGGGAGCCTGGCCCAGCCAATGAGAATTCTACCAGCAATGGGAGACACTTCCCACCTCTGTGGCCCCCTTCAGCCCTCTTCGGGGAAGGCTGTCGCTTACCCTCGCCCCCTTCTTGGCCAGCAGACACACCAGCTTCATGTGACCTGCAGCGGCCGCGTAGCAGAGGGCAGTCATGCCGTTCTCCGACATGCCATCCAGGCAGGCGCCGAATTCCAGAAGCAGAGTGACCACTTCCTCGTGGCCGAGGTGAGACTGGACGCACAGGATCGGGGCGTTATTTAACACTTCGGTCCTGTAGTTCACGTTGGCCCCTCCTAAAATCAGGAGACGGCTCACCTGTTGGAGAATGTCCCCCAACAAGATTAATTTCTCATGAAGTTGGCGATCATAACAATGTTTGTGGAGAAGGGTGGTATCCTTAGTCCAGTGGTTCTCAAACATGAGTGTGCACTGGTATGACCTCACAGGCACTGAAGATGCACATTCTCGCTGGTGAGAATGCAGAATGGCACAGCTGCCTCGCGAAACAGTGTGGAGGTTTCTCAGGACCCAGCCATCCCACTCCAGGTACACGTCCAGAGGAAATGAGATCAGAATCTCAGTGAGATACCCGCACTGCTGTGTGATGGAAGCACTATTCACAATCGCTAAGAGTTGCAGGCAAACTAAAAGGTCAACAGACGAGTGGACAGACAAAAGTGGTATGTACATACACTGGCATATCACTCAGCTTTCAAAAGGAAGGAAACCCTGCCCCATGTGACAACACAGATGAACCCTGAGAACACGGCTCACTCAATCACGTCTGACTCTTTGTGACTCCACAGACCATAGCCCACCAGGCTCCTCTGTCCATGGAATTTTCCAGGAGAGAATACCAGGGTGGGTTGCCATTTCCTGCACCAGGGGATCTGCCAGGCCCAGAGATCACACCTGCATCTCCTGCATTGGCAGGTAGATTTTTACCACTGAGTCACCAGAGAAGCTATTGAGAACACTGAAAGTGAAAGTGAAATCGCTCAGTCATATCTGACTCTTTGTGACCCCATGGACTGTAGCCTACCAGGCTTCTCAGTCCTTGGGATTTTCCAGGCAAGGGACTGGAGTGGGTTGCCATTTCCTTCTCCAGGGGACCTTCCCAACCCAGGGATCGAACCCAGGTCTCCCACATTGTAGGCAGACGCTTTACCCTCTGAGCCACCAGGGAAGCCCATAAGCCAACCATAAAGAGACAAATGCTGTATGACTTCACTAAATATAAGGGACAAACTCACAAAGATAGAAAGTAGGATGGTGGCTTCCAGGGCCTGGGAGAAGGCGGGGGAAACAAGACCTGTTTAATAGGTATGGAGATTTCGTTTTATTGTAGAGTTTTATTACTGCACAATAATATGAATATATTTAACACCGATTTCTACCTTTAAAAATAGTTAAGATGATACATTTTATGATGTGTTTTATCACAATTAAAAAACAAAAATTTAGAAATGTCTATTCTCTGGACTCAGACCTCTGGATTCAGTAGGTCTGGCGGCAGTGGGAGTGCGGTCTAAGAGTGTGCCTGTTTACTGAACTCCCCCCAGGTGATAGAGATGCTGTTGGTCTAGGGATCACATTTTGAAAACCACTGTCTGATCCAAATATAAACAGAAAATTCATTTTGGGGGACAATGAAATAATCATCACGGGATTAAATAATTAACAGTGAGATAATAAAGCCAAAAATAAGAGCATACAGTTTTTTCTTTATAATGAATTGTACTTGCAAGAAAGAGCAGAATACGTAAAAATGCTCATATGCTGGGACTATCAGCAGCACAAAACTCCTAGAAAAGCATCTGCTTTTCTGACTAATTGCTACATATCCACCACCCACTGAATGCCTTGGATCCAGATATAAAAGGAAATTCATTATCTATAGGTTTTAAAATAAAATCATTGAATACTTTATGTGAGTTATAGCTATACTAATATTTTCTTCAAATCTCCAGATCATTGGAAAAACGACACTCCATTAACACCTATTAAGATGCCCACTGCGTTTCTTCAAACAGTCCCTTTCAATGGTCCTGATCACATCAGTCACCCCCTGACAGACTCTGGCCGCCTCCGGCTGCCCATTAGGTATGAAAACCACAGAGACTGCATCTCTTATCTGACCAGAGACACATGGGATCATTAGAGGATAGAGAAAGATGACAAGGAATATAAAATGTGAGGCATTTCAATGATACGGTGCCCACAAGAGTAGCTAACAGAATATTTACAAAGTGATAAATTATTATTCTGGTGGTGACACCACACCTCAGAACAGTGATACCATACAGACTGGTTAGAAGCCAGAGTGTAAAACCTGCAGACTCGCTGGCTGCCACTGAAGCCTGAGCCTTGGGTGACCCAGCCCTTCAGCTGCTTCTCTGACCTCCTCTACCAGCACTCTTCCCTCACTTACCGA
Source organism: Bos javanicus (assembly GCF_032452875.1). NCBI lineage: Eukaryota > Metazoa > Chordata > Mammalia > Artiodactyla > Bovidae > Bos > Bos javanicus. The sequence continues at coordinate 37,252,311 of NC_083869.1, forward strand.
CCACCCCACTACCCCTCAAAGGTGACCACACTGGGTCTAATGCTTGTCCCATAACAAGGGCAGGCAGGACCCCAGCTCCGGGTCTTCCCCTCTCTCCCGTATAGATCCCTCTGCCAGGAATAAATTCCCTTTCCATAGATACACATGACAAAGGATCACTTCACTGAGTGCCTGCTTCAACGCCAGGGAGAAGTGCCCCCAGTCTATACAGAATGCTCCCAGCCCTCCCCTATGCACACACCCCCACATCATCCACACACACCAACCCTGAGCACCACCATCTACCCCGCACACTCCATTTCCCATTTGGCCTACGGCACAAGACACTGGTTCTAAGACACAGAAGTTCACAGATAAGAGGGGTAAACAAAGCCCCTCTATGGGTGAGGATGGCCCACAAGTCAGTTCCTTCCCACTATTAGGACCATCACTTATAATTAAGGAAGGACCTCTTCAAGTGGGGGGAGGGGGGAGATAAATTAGGAATCTGGGGTGAGCAGATATACATTACTATATATAAAACAGATGAACAACAGGACCTGTACTGCACAGCACAGGGAACCACACTCAATATTTTGGAACAACCTGTAAGGGAGAAGAATCTAAAAAAGAGTGTATGTGTGTGTAAGGGAGTATGTGTGTATAAACTGAACCACTTTGCTGTGCATCTGAAACTATCTGTAAGGGAGAAGAATCTAAACAAGAGTGTGTGTGTGTGTGTGTGTGTGTGTGTAAGGGAGTGTGTGTGTGTAAGGGAGTGTGTGTGTGTAAGGGAGTGTGTGTGTAAGGGAGTGTGTGTGTGTAAACTGAACCACTTTGCTGTGCATCTGAAACTATCTGTAAGGGAGAAGAATCTAAAAAAGAGTGTGTGTGTGTGTGTGTGTGTGTGTGTGTGTAAAGGAGTATGTGTGTGTAAACTGAACCACTTTGCTGTGCATCTGAAACTATCTCTAAGGGAGAAGAATCTAAAAAAGAATGTGTGTGTGTGTGTCTAAGGGAGTGTGTGTGTAAACTGAACCACTCTGCTGTGCCTCTGAAACTATCTGTAAGGGAGAAGAATCTAAAAAATGTGTGTGTGTTTGTGTGTGTGTAAGGTCCGTCTAGTCAAGGCTACGGTTTTTCCAGTGGTCATGTATGGATGTGAGAGTTGGACTGTGAAGAAAGCTGAGCACTGAAGAATTGATGCTTTTGAACTGTGGTGTTGGAGAAGACTCTTGAGAGTCCCTTGGACTGAAGGAGATCCAACCAGTCCATTCTGAAGGAGATCAGCCCCGGGATTTCTTTGGAAGGAATGATGCTAAAGCTGAAACTCAAGTACTTTGGCCATCTCATTCGAGGAGTTGACTCATTGGAAAAGACTTTGATGCTGGGAGGGATTGGGGGCAGGAGGAGAAGGGGACGACAGAGGATGAGATGGCTGGATGGCATCACCGACTCGATGGACATGAGTCTGGGTGAACTCCAGGAGTTGGTGATGGACAGGGAGGCCTGGCGTGCTGCGATTCATGGGGTCGCAAAGAGTCAGACACAACTGAGGAACTGAACTGAACTGAAGGGAGAAGAATGTGTGTGTGTGTTTATGTGTGTGTGTGTGTGTGTGTGTGTGTAAACTGAACCACTCTACCGTGCATCTGAAACTAACGCAACAGTATAAATCAATACTTCCAAAAAAAAAAAAAGCACACTTGTGCCCAAGCAACTAGACCCATGTCATCATTCACAGAGTCACAGGGGGAGGACCATCTTTCAACTTCACCAGGTCAACAACAACCCAGCCCCCAGCTGCCAACCAGCACATGTGGACAGAAGGGCAGAAAATACAGAGAGGAGAAATCAGGAGAGGTGTCCCTGTCCCCACAGTGCCACGGGACACAACCTTGGGCAAACCCATCCCCACCGAGCCTGCTCTACAGCCTTAAGCGGTTTGCTCCTAAAAACAGCACCAGACTCAAGCAGGACTTTAAAGCATTTTAAAAGGGTAAGTGCCCAACAAAAGTCGGGGTTTTTGAGAAAATGACTTCCCTCTGAGTAACCACCAACAGTGTGGCAGGAATACGACAATGCTGCTGGCGCAGTAGGGGTTTTATTGAGGCCCAAGAAATGAGTTCTTAGGTGAGAATAATACAGAGCAGAACCTGAACAGCTTTTCAAAATTTTCAAAATACACACACCAGGGCCTTCACTGCTGGTCTAATGGTTAAGAATCCATCTTCCAATGCAGGGGACTGAGTTCGATCTCTGGTCAGAGAACTAAGATCCTGCAAGCCGGGGGGCGCTAAGCCCACCTGCAACTAACTACTGAGCCCGTGCATCACAACCAGAGAGAAGCCTGCACACCAGAATGAAGAGCACACGCTGCCGCAACCAAGATCTGACGCAGCCAAAACAAACTAAATATTAAACAAGATCAAAGCGGGGGCATCATTTACCAACATCACAGAAATAAAAAAGATTTAAAACACACATACACACACACACACACACACACACACTAACACTGATGGGCCCACTGGACTCTGGTCACCAAAGGACAGGCAGAAACTGCTTGTAGATTCGCAGGGTGACTTTGATCACCAGTTAGTTACCCTCTCTCTCCCCTCTCCCATCAATCCCATTCCCTCTTGAGATTCATGGGCCTAAAAGAACAAGATGATGGATTAAAGAGTCTGAGTTCTCAATCAGCCTCTTAACTAACTTGCTGTGTGATTTTCAGAAAATTACTCAACCTCTCTGTGATTCAGGTGCTGTCTCAGGAGATGACAGTACACTACCCCATTCTACTGGACAGAAACTCTTCTAAGAACATTGGAAGATGTCGCCTCAGTGATGTCTTGCATAATACTATGTAAGAAAAGTCTTATGGAAGGTCTGTGCACAGAGGCAGAACTTTCCTAAAGGCATTTGTTATCAATTCTCTATTTGCTTCTTGGGAAAAACATTTCCTTTGCTGGTGCGATGCTGTGGGTATTTTTACCACTTACCCTCCCTCAACAGTCTGTGATCTTCTCCAAACCCACGCTTCTGAACCCTGCTGCTCGGTGAAACCACCAGGGAGCTTGCAAGTTTCCAAAGCACCTGCCCCACCCTTGGAGATTCTGACTAGGCTGGGGCCTGGGGCTCCCAGGTGGTTCCAGCTGGCAGCCGCGGCTGTAAACACACCAGGTGAGGAGCGCACCTGTGGAGGGAGCGTGGGCTTGCTCCGTGCCAGGCACTCTTCCCGCCGTGGGATCTGGGCACCTATCACTACCCTCACCCGAAAGGTGAAAATAAAAACAGTTGCACTTCCTTGGGTTGTTGTGAAGATTAAAAATGAACATGCCACACACACAAAGCACTTAGCACAGCCCTGAGCATCCTATAAGTGCTGAATAAATATTACTTGCTATTGTGATAATCACTTTTGGGGGGGAAAAAAAATGAAAGTGTTAGTCTCTTGGTCGTGTCCGACTCTGAGACCCTGTGGACTGTAGCCCGCCAGGTTCCCCTGTTCCTGGGATTCTCTAGGCAAGAATACTGGAGTGGGTTGCAATTTCCTGCTCCAGGGGATCTCCCCAACCCAGGGATTGAAACCAGGTGTCCTGTATTGTAGGCAGATTCTTTACCATCTGAGCAACCAGGGAAGATTAATGGATCTTTAAAAGAGACAAGGGCCCCAGTCTCTGACCCTCAGAAGGCACAGGAGGGTGCTCTGCCCCCAGAAACTGGCTGACCCAGAGGGCCTGTCCCTCTGCCCCCACCGCGCCAGGGCTGCTCATCAGCACAGGCAGCAAGGAGACCTCATGCTCCTCTGAGGGCAGGTGTGGGCCCATCAGAGCCTGTGGGCAGCTCCCCTTCACCACCACCACCAGGCACATGCACAAGTTCTCAAGTGCTTTCCGGAGAATCTCAGTGTCCAGAAAGAAGGTGAAAAGCAACTAAAAATAACTCACTTGACCATATAATAAATGCCAAGTCTTCTCCCAAGAGCTTCAACATCTCAGTGAGGTGTCCCCTCACTCTACGATGCAGGTTCTTTAGTGACCTTCACTTCACAGGTGAGCAAACTGAGGCTCAGAGCAGGTAAGGCAGAGATTAGGCCCGGGCACAACACTAACTACTATCTTATCACAGTCCAGCAGCTGAAGCAGCAGCTCTGGCTAAGACTACTCGGCATTCGGGGAAGCAGAAAAATGGTTCTTTCTGTATATTTTTTCCCAACTACATGGAAATCTTCTGGTCACCACCACCATGAAGCTCTCCCTTTAACAACTGGAAATGGCAATATTACCTATACACACCTCTGGATCGGATGAATGCAAGAAAATGAAAAAGAGTAGGGTGGTAGGTAAAATGACGTGATCATGAAGAACAGAAGAGGTTCTGTCCAGCATGTGGTAAAGTGGGAGGCTCGGTTTTCTCACTGGAGGTTTTCATCAGTACAACTGGTGTAAATAAATGCGTGTTTCCCAATAATTATGCAAAATACAACTGCATCCTTTCAGCCAGGGAAGTTAGGCCAAGGTCCACACCTAACTCCTGTCTCCTCCCCTCCCTGCCTCCAGCTGTGAGAAGAATCACAATCTTAATTCCCTTGAGTCCACAGCCTTAGGAAGCCTGTGGCTGGCAGCCAGCCCAATGGAACTATGTGAGCAAAACAACCAACTGAACCGAAGCCTGGGGGCCCTGGTGGCAAGGACCCCAGAGGGCCAGCCAGAGCTCAGGCTGGCATCAGCCTGGCCTGGCTATGGTAGATCACATTGTTAGAAATCACGGGCATGCCACCAAAATTAAAATTCAACTACCAAGTAATTACTCCAGAGCAAGTAGCTTTAATTTACCAAAGTGGCAAACTGCAATTATTGCTCAAAATGACATCCTTTCCTGTATGACAACATTTAATACTCTCTGAAAAAAAATTCCTTAATTGCATGCATAATTTTAAATTACTGTAATTTGTTCAAGATTCTGTGAAAAATCACCCCCACCTTTTTTCGAAAGACAAAAGAAACAGAAGGATAATAGAAAGTCTTAAAGTTCTGTGACTAAGTTATACAATTTGGGGGGATAATGTTAGATGTAGACTACACTGGAATTTTATAAAACAAAGTAAAGATGAATAACTTTTAAAATAGAAAATATGTTAAAGAGGAAAGTTTATAATCCCAGGCGGGTCAAGCTCATTACACTATTACATGGTACCTTTTAATTTATTGTCTTAAAAACTCATATTCAACAGAGTATAACGTTTCCCATTTACTTTTCTCCACATTAAAATAACTTTTGTACCCATAATTCATTAAAACAGTGAAAACAGATACTTCCATTTTAATTTTTCTTTCTTTGTTCCTTGCCATCATTACAGAATTTTACTAATTATGGAGAAGCCAAAAGATATACTTTCAGCTGAAATAAGAGATGAAACTATTACAATAAACTCAGTTCCAGTTTCTATAACAAGTAAAACAAAAACTCGAAACACAATTTCTTCATCACGTGAAATATGTCCTTGGCACATTCTCTTTTTTCAGAGTAACTCTATCTAGAAAGGAAGTGCTCCTTTTGACTAGAAGCAGCTTAGAGCTGCTGCTAAGTCACTTCAGTCGTGTCCAACTCTGTGCGACCCCATAGACAGCAGCCCACCAGGCTCCCCTGTCCCTGGGACTCTCCAGGCAAGAACACTGGAGTGGGTTGCCATTTCCTTCTCCAATGCATGAAGGTGAAAAGTGAAAGTGAAGTCTCTCAGTCCTGTCCGACTGTGAGCGACCCCATGGACTATAGCCTACCGGGCTCCTCCGTCCATGGGATTTTCCAGGCAAGAGTACTGGAGTGGGGTGCCATTGCCTTCTCCGAGCTTAGAGCTAGTGCTCCTTAATTACAAAAGCGGCTTCCCTGTCTTCACCCCATGAAACTTGCACATGGCTTCAGTCAGGACACAACCCTCAAGTCTACCCCTCTGCAGAGCGCAGGTTGGACACAGGGGTTCCTGGGAGCAGTTCTCCAGGGCTGCTCTGCTTCCAGATGCCCTGTCCAGGGGTGAGCCCAGCCGAAATCCAATAGGCCCTCTGCCTCTCAAGACTGGAGCCCCAACAGCACTGAGTCCACCTACACTTTTGCATTTGTAAAGACCTTGTCTGAATCCACCAGGGGGGTGGTGGCCTTTCTCTAACCAATACCCAAGCTCTGTACTGGGCGGTAGGCCTGTGGGCGAGCCGCTCCAGGGTCAGAGCCCTGCTGGGTCCTTCCTGACACCCAGGCTCCTTTGTTACACTCTCCACTTCTAAAGACCAGCAAGGAGGGATGTCATGTACCCCACGGGACCAAAGCCAATAGTAATTTAGTTTATTTCAAAGTTTCTAAGACAGTAGATCTGAAGTTTTCACTGTAAGAAAAAATTTATAACCACATGTGGTGATATTTGTTAACGAGACCTTTTGTGCTATAAAAACAAGTATCACATCATTAGGCTGTTCATCTAAAATCTACATCAACTATACTTCCGTTGAAAAAAGAGAGAAAAAAAAATAAGGAAATACAGCCTGCTCTCTGTATTAGTAGGTTCTGTATCTGTGAATTCAACCAACCACAGATTAAAACTATTTGAAAATAAAACTCTCCATAAAGTTGCAAAAAAGCAAAACTTGAATTTGCTGTGTGCAACTCTTTATATAGTCTTTGTATTATATTAGATATTAGAAGCACTCTAGAGATGATCTAAAGTATATGGGAGGATATGCGTAGGTTATATTCAAATACTGTGCCCTTATATATGGGACTTGAGCATCCTTGGATTGAGGTGTCTGTGGAAGGACCTGGAATGAATCCAAGGGACTATTATACATCAGGAAAGCAGGGAAGGGAGAAGAGGGGGCAGTGCTCTGCAAGGCCTCGATCCCCAGACACACGTCCAAGGTGGGGTGCTGAGGGTGGGACATGTTGACAATAGGGGAGAAGAGACATAGAGGTTCCCCCGGGCCTGGAGAGGGTGTGGGGACAAGACTCTTCCATGGCACCATCTCAGGGGCATGTGGGTTTAATGAACCAAAGTGAGAAGAAGAAAAAGATTCTTGGAAAATTCTAGGGATACCCTTGACCACCTGGTGACAATGTTAGGCCATCCTTGGGCTACTAACAAGAGAACAGGTATGACTTTTCATAGCATTGACTGAAGGGGAGATCCTGGCTACCCGGGAAACGATGTCAGAGCTTTTGAAGGCAGCCAACACATCAGGGCCTGGGGCTCAAAGGCCTGGAGTCTAGCAGCTATGTCAAGCAGGTAAGAAATATAAATGTGAAGACAATTACAATCTCATCTTACTTTGCACTGGGAAGATGGTTATAAACAACTATAATGTTAAGTCAGGAGTTCCCACACGCCATGGGAGTTAACCCCTCTTTGCTGCCCTAAGCAGAAACTTGGCCTCTGTGTGCTTTAGATTCTTAGACTGCATTAACGGAGGAGGGAAAAATCTACTCTGAAAAGCTCAGCAAAATACTGTGAAATATTAGCCACTGATGGGGAGTGAGGAAGCCCTTGGTTCAGCAGCAGGCAGACCCTGATATACTTTCCGAGGTCATAAATACATGTGTGTACAAATCTTTAATAAAGTTTTCCTCTTTAAAGTGACCAACCCTTTGCCTCTCATCAGGGCTTAATTTCCTAAGAACCGTAAAGAGATAGTCCAGATTAGAAGCTAGGATGCTTTAAAAGTCCATTTTCCCTGGAAATTCCCCTCTGACCTCTGCTTTCCTTTGTGAACTGTTTCCCTTATCTCATCTACTCTGAAACAGTCACCATGAGTTCACATAGCAGCTCCTGACCACCCACATCTTGCTGCCTCAGCAAAAGCCATACTTGTGGAAGAGAACCGGCAATGGAGCAGTCACGTCCATGTGCTTCACACCCGGAAAACCGCCTCTTTAGAAGCATCCCAGCCTCCTTTGCCCACAACCCAGGGCAGGGGAGAGCAGGACCACTGATGCAACAGTGGTCAGGCGGGGACTCTGGCTCCCTGGGCAGAGGGCAGCTCACCTTCACATTGGGGGTGTAGAGATTCCTGAGAGAGGCCAGGGCCGCGGACAGCCCCTCGGTGCTGTACCCGATCCACAGGGCCTGGAGGTGGCTTGAAGAGATTCCTGTCTTCTTGCTGAGGCCCTGGGAAAAAACAGCAGCAAATCAGCTTCAACATCTCCTCTCCCACATGCAGCATGGGTCTGAAGCGGGTGAACGTCCCCACTGAACACGAGGCAAAGGCTGTGTGCCCAGAAAAAGGCTCGGACCTGTAAGCATTCCCGTCCTAAAACCAAGGGTCAAGGAACCAGCCTGCCTTTGCTACAGTAACTGTCTGCCTGGCGGAAAGGATGGCAGTTGAGGGAAAAGTTTCTCTTTATAGAGGTTCTCTAATCAATTAAAGGAAGAATAAATGTTAGAATATCACCATTTATAGTCCTTAACGAAGGAAGAGGCCAGTCGTGGCTGATGGCCTCCCACCAAGCACACGAGGTGTTCTGACCCAGAAACCTCATACAGACTCACAGAGCATTTTAACTCTCCAGGCAGACCTCAAAGATACTGCAGGTTTGGTTCCAGACCACAGCAACAACATGAGTCATGCAATTTTTCTGGTTTCCTGGTGCACTTGAAAGCTTTATGTTTACATGATACTGTAGTCTATTCAGTGTGCAATAGCACTGTCTAAAAAAATGTATTAATACATACCTTAATTGTAAAATATTTTATTGCTAAAAAATGCCAACCAACATCTGAGACTTCAATAAGTTGTACTAGTAACATCAAAGATTGCCAATCACAGAACACCATAAGCAGTAACAAAGCAGAAGTCTGAAATATTGCAAGAATTTTCCAAAATATGACACAGAGACATGAAGTAAGCAAATGCTATTGGAAAAATGGTGCCAAAAGTCTAGTTCAATGCAGGGGTGGCACAAACCTTCAATTTGTAAGAAAAAATACAATTATTTGCAAAGCACAATAAAGCAAAAATGCAGCATAACAGGTTTACCTGTATAAAGTAATTACGATATGGAGGGGGACTGGTAAGGGAGGAATCAAACCTGAACCTGATTAAACTGCTCAAAATAACTACCAAAGAATAAAAAATCCAGAGGAAAAAGGAACAAGTTAAACTAGGCCACAAGAAACAAGCACACCATCAGAAAATCCAGGTGGTAGGAAACTGCAGAGGTCACATAACTTAGCCTCTTCCGTAACTATTTAACAAGGAAACAAAGGGGAATGAATGAAGTGGAAACTTGATTTAGAGGGTGGAAATGTGAGAACAATGGTTACTTTCAGGCAGGGGCCGTGTCTGGAATGGGGCTCACAAAGTTGTCTCCAGAACCAAAACCTCAATGCGGCACCAATGAAACCCTCCCTCCAGCGGTGTGGGGCTCACCTTGAAAATGTGTGCCTTCAGGATGTGATGGCCAAGCTCCATGGTCTGCTGGCGGTTCAGCTTGCCCTCCTGTCGCGAGAACATGAACGCCAGCAGAGCGTGCCCGTTCCTAGGACGAGAAACACAAAGGCTGGTAACCAAAGACCCCAGTGCACCTCCCTGCAGGCCCTTGGGGTGAACATCACCAAACGACCCCTGAACTCTCCTGCTGGTGTCTCAGCATCACCGTATGAGATGGGTGGAAAGCTGCTTTTTCACAGAGGATACCAATGTTGTTTACTCCTTACGTCATCTTCTCGGGACTCCCCTATCTCTGTGGAGTCACTCAGAGAGAAGCCCCAGGACAGGGCAAGTCTTTGTGGAACCACCCACTCTGTGTTCATCGGCCATCACTCTCATTTAAGTCTTTCACAAAAACACAAACTCCATGAGACTAAGGGTCTTGTCTAAGTCACAGCTTGGTCACAATACCTAGCAAATGCCCAAGACTCAGTAAGAACCCAAATATGCATTTCTTGGATGGATGGACAGATGAAGGACAGATATGTGCAAATGGACAGATGGAGCAGAACCATACTGGACCTGACCCTAGGCCTCCTGTCAGTACAATCACCACTGAGGGCAGACCTGGGCCAAAGGACAAGACCTTACCATGGGAAGGAAAGCAAAACCAGGCTGCACGCAGAAATAGCTCATAATCAGAAAACAACTAGCATTTTAGGCTCGAAAGGAACACAGCTCCTTGTAGGGGTAAGAAAGCTAAGCTGTGTAAGTGTGTTTGCCATGTCTGGGCACAGGGCGGACATCAACTGGCGCCACCAATTAATCCCCTACCAGCCCTCTCATGAAGGAGCCACTTATCCACTTTCCCCTCCATGTCTGTAGAACTTATTCCGTCTCCCATGGACTCCATGCCTTCCTCTAGGCCAGTCTGGAAAACATGCTAAGGGCTGCTTACTCCAGCAGCAGTGACTGCTGCACGAGGTGAATCATTTTCATTTCTATTAACCTGACACCTGTGAAATTTTGTTCTGCTGAGAAAAGGCAGCTAGTTGTAGAGAAAAAGATCAACACTGTGAAAAAGAAAAGCATTCTTCTAAATGTGTTTCCTAGTCATTGCTGATCTAGAGGATTAAAAGCATGCATCACTTAAATCATATTTATCTATCCAGATGCTTGCCTGTTTCTCAATTATACATCATGTTACAGATGAGGAAACCAGGGCAGGTGGAAACCACAGGACTCTTTTTCATCCTACAGGAGAAGGTGTGACACGTAACCACCCACTGCCGCTGAGTCTCCCACTTACTGTCTTGTAAGGGTCTGGAGCACGTGCCCTGTGCTCCCTTGCACACACCACCTCCCAGACCTCACGCTTCGGCTCCCCTTCTCACAGGAGCACCTCCCCTGCCCCCAGGGAAACCCCTCTCTGCCGTCTCCCAGTGCGCCACGCCATCCCTGGCCCACATCAATGGGCTAGTCCCACATGACTCTGATCAGGGCCAGTCTCCCCACCACCGGCTCAGCCACCCTCAGTCTCCCAGTCTGCTAGCTCTGTGGCCATGCCAGCTGCGACCACCACAAAACCTGCTAAGTACTGTGGTTGGCTGGCCCTGGTGGGTGATGACCACCCACCCTTCAGTGGTTGGGCCAAAGGTGTCCGGTGCACTCAGCTAAGCGCGTGGCTTCCCACCTCTCTGAGGAAACAATTCACCACACAGTCACTGGGTACCCGAGCTCCTCTACACTGAATACACCTTTACATCCTTCCTTCCTAAGATCACATGCCTCCTTCCAAGTCTACCCACACTTACTGTCCATTTCCCAAAGCTTACACATATCCAGCCTTTTATCACGTGCCAGATGCAGAAAAAGTAACTAAGTTATTTTATTAACCTGTTTGACCCTGTGAATCATGAAGTATCATGATTCCAAACTGGTGTGCTTGGGGGAAACAGAGGCCTGTACAGGAAATGATGGGCCCAAATAGGTGATGACGACCGAGTACAGCATGACCACAGTCTACGTAATAAGAGCCCCTGTGCTCTTCCTCAGCATAACCTGACTTATCCAATCATTTGTGCATTAACATCCCCCTAGAACCAGCACCTTGTTTGATACTGGGGATCTCATGGGGAACAACGTGAGGTCCTTGCCCTGAGGAGCTCTCAGCAGCTGGACTGGAGACCCATAAACAAGACAAAATCAAGCTAGAATCGTGCCGTGAATGGATGCTGCAGAGGCAAAGAGGAGACTCGCTGACCCCATTCCCTCGAGTTTCCAATTTCTCTCCCTTCACGGATTGTGTTTCCATGAACATGCTGTCTCAAGGATGCTTCCAACAACATCCCAATCCCTTGTGTTGTTTAAAACATAAACCAAAACTTTTCCCTACTCTCAACCCCAAACCTCTCCACCCTTTTACTTTCCATGCCAGGATGCTGGCTCTCCTCTTTCACTCCTCACAACCCAATGGAAGGAATCTCCTGAAGATCTAGGACCCTCCTCCCGCAACGAAAAGCCAATGGCTTCCTCTGAACCCTCAGCTCCCTTCACTTCTCAGCAGCACCTACTTCCTTCCCCTCCTTCCCAGAAATCCTTCTCCCTGTCCCAGAAGTCCAGCATTCCCTCTCCCCCAACCGCACTTCCTCACCATGTCCCACCATTGCCTCTCCATCAACGATGCCAGATCTTTAACTCCAACCTCTCTTCCAATTGTTAGACCCCACCTGCCTTGGAACCCCACCACCAACCCCATGAGCTCACAATGCTAAACTCCAAAGCAGCTCCTGCCTAACAAAGCGAGCTCCGTGCCTCTGCCTCTCTGACCTGCCCTAAGAGCAATGCCATCCCTCGTTTCTGAAGCATAACACCTCAGAGTCATCCATACACAGCACCTCCTTCTGCTCAACTCTGCCTGTAGGCCAAGCCAGGCCCACCTACCTCATGCTAGCAAGGCTGCTCTCCACTTCACTATCTTCCTGTAAAATGGTCTGACTTGGCTAAATATATCATTGAACATCTGTCACCTAGTTTTTACTGACTGGCTAAATAACCTGGGAGTTAGTTTATTGTCCCAAAGCACTTTCAAAAGACAATCAACTCTTAGCCCAGTGTCACCTAAGAAAACACCCTATTTACAACATAAAAGAGCAGCTAGACCAAGATAGTCAATGGTAAGTCAATATTCATGGAAGAAACATATACGTTACCATATGTAAAATAGATAACCAGTGGGAATTTACTGTGAGACACAGAAAGCTCAAATCAGGTGCTCTGCGACAACCTAGAGGGGTGGGGTGGGGTGGGAGGTGGGAGGGAGGTTCCAGAGGGAAAGGACATATGTATACCTAGGGCTGATTCATGTTGATGTATGGCAGAAATAAACACAATATTGTAAAGCAATTATCCTCCAGTTAAAACAATAAATTAAAAATATATTCATGGGAGAAAGGGAGTATGTGGCTCACAAGTGCTTATTCATTTCATTTCCGGGCCTTAGCATTGGATTAAACGGCCAGGGCAGCCCAAAGGAGACAGCTGAGCAGCTTGTCAGACCTCTTACACAGGGCCAGGAGCAATTCCGAATCAGAGAAGGCAGGAGCAATGATGCTGGAAGTGAACCCACCCTTATCGAAGAACATTTGCGCTTCAAATTCCTGTCTCTCACCCTGACTAACACCACGCTGCAGGGTGGGCAGGCTTCCCTCCTACCTCCTCCCCTGGACAGTGGGGAGAGCTGTGTCCTGGCCCAGCTCTGCTACAAAGCCTCAGTGGACCTCTGACTCCTCGGATGCAGCCGCCCCACCGCAAATGAGGCACCTGAACTCTGAACCCGATTCCTCCCAACCCCAAACCCCAATTTGCTATCCCTGCAGGACACAAGTGCAAAATGAGGTGGCTGGAAGTGATGGCTGCGTTCCCCTCTGGGGCCACAGATGCATCAGATCCCCGGGACAAGACGCCACAAGCTCAAGAGGTGGCAGAAAGGCACTGAGAGGCAGTGTGCAGATTCCCCACCCCGCAAAGGAACAGAGCCATGAACAGGCTTGAGAGAAGCCAGCTGTTCCCTGCAGCTGGTCCCACACTCTCCTGCACGTGTCCCTGAGAGAGGGGACTGGGACCTAGAAGAGAATCACAAAGAAACTGCCCGGGCACCACCAGCCTCTCCTTCATCCAGATATACTAAGGAGTCCTACAATACTAGCAATTAAAGGAAGGAAGCTTTCACATGGAACTCTACTCAATGCGATGTGGCAGCCTGAATGGGAGGGAGGTTTGGGGAGAATGGATACATGTATATATAAGGCTGGTTCCCTCCACTGTTCACCTGAAATGACCACAACACTGTTAACTGGTTATGTGCTCAGTCGTGTTTGACTCTTTATGACTCCACAGACTACAACCCGCCAGGCTCCTCTGTCCATGGAATTCTCCAGGCAAGAATACTGGAGTGAGTTGATTCCCTTCTCCAGGGGATCTTCCCAATCCAGGGATTGAACCCATGTCTCCTGCATTGGCAGGCAGATTCTTTACCAATAGTGCCACCTGGGAAGCTGGTTAACTGACTATAACCCAATACAAAATAAAAAGTTTGGGAAAAAAAAAGTTTTTGTTTGAGGGCTTCCCTGGTGGTTCAGGCAGTAAAGAATCTGCCTGCAACTCAGGAGACCCAGGTTCAATCCCTGTGTCGGGAAGATCCCCTGGAGAAGGGATTGGCAACCCACTCCAGTAGTCTTGCCTGGAGAATCCCATGGACAGAGAAGCCTGGCGGGCTACGGTCCATATGGTCACAAAGAGCTGGACAGGACTGAGCGACTTGCACTGTATCATTCATGCTGTGTTGTCTTTCTGCAAAAGAACATGAATCGTGTTTGTGATCCCTTCACCAGCCAGGCATCAGGCTTCCTGCACAGAGCTGCTGCGTAAGCGGCCTGTCATACCTGGGTTCACACAGGAAGGCTGTGTTCTCGCCATCTGCTCTCCACACGAGCCACTCCCTGAAGGATGGGTGGCAGAACATGCGGGTTTTGTCTCGCCGCTTGATGAGGAAGCAGGAGAGGGCATCCATCCTCTGCTGGAAGTCCTCCCAGCCCTGCTCCCCTTGGACGTGGCCGGCGTTGATCGCCTGAAAGATCTGCTCATCCGTCATGGGGTGGAGGGACGCCAGGGCCACATTTAAAATGGGAAGTGCTCTCTCAAAAGCAGACTGGGTCATGAACTTCATGTTGCACTGCAGCAGGTAGAGCTCGGACAGAGACACAGGCACCACCTTGTAGCTGGCGCTCTTGATGACCAGGTGTCCCCTTTGGAAGAGGTCCAAGGTGAGCTTGAGGTACAGGTAGGAGCCAAGGCTCCGCAGAACCAAGTGGCTGCTCACTTTGCCGATGAGGGCAGCATCAGCCTTGCCGTTCAGGGAGATGTTGCTGAGGATGTCCTGGCTGCTGTGGACCCTGTGCTGGACGTAGGCGTGCAGGTCGCTGTGGATGTCCTTATTGTCCGGAAAGTCATCCAAGGACAGCTTGACAAATGGCAGCTCGCTGACGATTTCCTGCAAAGGAACAGGGCCCCACAGTGTCACTCCACGGAGATTTCTTTTTCATGTCAGCTGCACTTCAAACCAGATCCCCGAATTTTCTTTCAAGGAGGATTTTCATGGATTACAGGGACTCATTGTTTTATCTTAAAACATGTAATAGGATAAATTGAAGATAAAAAGCTTATGTGGAAGAAATGCCTGATGCAAGATTAAATCAGAAAAGGCTTTCCTGAGGCCCTTATCCGAGGATACGGAGCCAAGTGAGATGGAAGAGCCTTGAGCTGACAGTGACAACCTGGCTGCACCAGCAATGGGGCACTGAGACCCCAGGTGACCTGATATGCCCATAATCTTTACACTGTGCAACTGGTGATTCAACAAGCACAGACACCCACCACCACTGTGCATCTAAGGCCATGGCCAGACACTGGGATCAGAGGCGTTCTTCACTGTGCATCAAGATTCCCAGCCAGGTCATCTGAAACCGCCCCCAGGCTGGGCCCCGCGGACTGCTGTAATGAAGCTGTCAGACGTGCATACAGCCCACTATTTTTTTGTTGTTGTTAACTTTTTTTTTTTTTTTTGTAAACTTTTAAATTGAAGTGTGACATACAGAGGTGCACAAATCCCAATTGCATGGTGTCATTCACTTTCTCAAACCCCAATACACTTGTGGGACCAGCCGGGAGACACAGAACATTACCAGCTCCAGACACCCCGTCCCTTTGCTATCCCACAGGGTAAGCACCTGTGGGATGACACTTAACAGTAGAGGTGAATTTTGTCTTTTTTTTTTTTGTTTAAACATCCCACCATCATTTCTGTAGCATGTCCTCACTGAATGTGACAGCTGTAGGAGGCAGGCTGAGGACTGTCACCCCACAATGATGCTAACTGAGCCTCTGAAAACTCAACACAGCTCGAATGCAGAGCACAGGATTCCTGCTCCCGTGCTGCTGACTGCCACACTCTGCTCACTGTGAAAAGTGACTGAAAAGTGTATGATCAAAGGTCTATAAAAACAAACGCAAGTGCAAATGAGGTCCAATTCTACTTTTAAAGGGGAAAAGAAGGACCCAAATGCTATTTTTAAATAAATATCATCCAAAAAGGGAAAAAAATAAAAATCCATGTCTTGCATCATTACTAAAAATGGATAGGGGTAGATGTAAGGAGTCAATGGTTGTTAAGATGTAATTACAGAGTTCAAATGAGGGGACAGCTGAGGAACAGAAAAACACATACACTCTTCATTTTGCTGCAAGTGTTATCTCACGTTTAAGTTTTAGGAAAAACTGGACCTTTTTTTCGGAATTGGCTTTAAAAATATTCCTCCTTTATCTGTCCCTTATCTCTTCATTGAAAAAAAGAAAAAAGTTCACTGCAAACCCATACAAATAACTACCAGCAAGAATAACTTGAAATCCTAGTAGGCTTATTGGCCAGGCACCTAAAACAGCCCCGCAAACTGCGTTGCGAAGTACTGGGGCGAGACACTTCCGTTTTGGAAGCACCAATGTAGCTTAATGAAAGTAGGGAACTTACCTGACACCTTGACCAATGTGCCTTGAGGGTAAAAAGGTTAGAGCTTTGCCTGTTTAGGGCCCTGTACACTAATATTTCAAAGTTCTAATACACTTTTCAATTCAGCAGCTAAATGATTTACAACAGTTTACGTTGTTAATGTTAACCTAAAATTATAAAAATTTCAAAATTGGGGCATAAGGTCTTGGAAAGAGATTTGAGAATTCTTTTTTTACCTGGAAATTGGCTCTTACAGTCACAATCAACTTCAACCAAGCAGGGAATTTAGAAATAATCTTGGTAATAAAGGAAGAAAGCGTATCTCCATAATCAGGTTTATGAAACTCAGCTTCATTTAAGCCATCTATCAAAATAATGTATTCTTCTTCAGGAATTTTCTGCTCTAAAAGATAAAATGATTTTTTTAATTAAGAAATTCTACATTTCTATAAGACAGCACCACCCAGTGTAGTTTAATGCACAATTTAAAGTGTTTGGGAAAACTAAAACGGTTTACATATGGCAGAATAAGTGGTTTTCACAGAAGCATATTTTCTATTAAATTTGTAATGAAAACCGGAGTGCAGAGCCAAAAGAAGATCAATTCCCACCAAACAGTTTTCAGAAACATTCGGCATCACACGCATTAGCAGGATCTCACCCACGTGCATGATTACAGTTAGCTCTTCAAGAACTCCTGTCACTGGAGTGAGTGACAGCAAAGACAGCCAGCACACACTGAGATCAAACCTGCAAAAGACTCTAGGTCCTGCCCCGACCCTGCCCCACAGAGCTTCCCTGATGGACTCTGGGAGGGCAAGCTGACCCTGGAAGGTCAGAGCATCCCACCGAAGGCACACAGCCAGTGGAGGCGAGAACTCTGCTACACAGAAACCTCCAAGCCTGCACCTAGCTTTCTATTCACTGGTGCCAGCTTCCTGCCCGGCGATGAGGAGCAGTGATGGCCCATCTGCTTCACTCCCCTCTCCCTGGCATCAAACGGCAGAACTGCTATGGAGACAGGTAGACTAGCTCAAAAGGTAAGGAGCAAGGGGCAGGAAGGATGAATAGACAAAGGCTCAGAATATCACTAATGTCCCTACTGAGATGGTCAAGGGCAAAAAAACCCAAATGGCCACCTCAAGAAATGACTTTAGCTTCAACTGAACAGTGAAAGTGTGTCTGTTCGGTTATGTCCGACTCTTTGTGACCCCTTGGACTGTAGCCCACCAGGCTCCTCTGTCCATGGGATTCTCCAGGCAAGAGTACTTGAGTGGGTTGCCATTCCCTTCTCCAGGAGATCTTCCCAACCCAGGGATCGAACCCAGGTCTTCTGCACTGCAAGCAGATTTAGGGTCTGAGCCACCAGGGAACAGAGGCCCCTGGAAAAACATGCTGGCAAGTTTCCCAAACAATCAACGTGCTCCCAATGTACTCCCTTGCTACTGAGGAGTGCAAAATATGCAGGCAGCAGTTTCTAGGGAGCAAGTCATCTAAATAACCTCTGGTTACAAATTAGCTACTTTGGAAATGTTCAACTGGGGAGCTAATGCTTATTGGAGGTATTCCATTTTTAAGGACACTATTTGGAGGGGGACAAGGTGGGGCCCTGGACAGAGGATTCTGAGGAAGGGGAGGAGACATGCACCCCTACATCCTCCCTGTGCCCACTTCGCTCCCTCCCCCAGGGCCTAGCAGACGCCCACCCCCATTCTGAGGACCATCCCAGGGAGGGGGAGGACATGGCTGGCCGCTGGGAGGTACCGTTTCTCAGGCTTGTGAGTGGCTCCAGCACGCCCCGCTTGAAGGCGGCCACCGGGTCCTGCACACAGGACCTGAGGCTCAGCATGCTCTGGAGCTGGGGCTCCCTTATCAGCAGGTCCCGGTAGGCGGCCAGCTGGTGGGAGCGGCAGAGCAGGGCCGCGATGCTGTGCACGAACTCGGGCACCAGGCACGTGTAGGTGTTGTCGGCCTGGCAGTAGTGGTAGGCCACGACCTGCGGGGAAGCAGAGCCGTCAGCATCGCCCGTCCTCTCCACACGGCTCCTTCCACGCTCTCCAACAGGATGCAGTGCTCCCATTCTCTAACAAGACGCGTTCCTTCTATTCCCCAGGACTGAGTCATCATTTAGCTTAATGGACTCAGTCATTCCTCCACTTTGGAAGAATGCTAAAATTTGCTGAATTCTAGGCAGACTTTAAGTTGTAGCCACAAGTCTGTCGTGACTGCCCCTAAGATCACCACAAGTTACTCCCTCTGTGTTGAATATAAAAGAATAAAAGTTATTCAGGAAATGAAAAGTCTACTCTGGCTTACAACAATTTCGAGCCGTCTGGACAGTCTTGATATCCACTAGAACCATAGTCAGTACATGTCTGTTTTCAAATAGAGCAGCATCTCCTTGGAAAACTCATTTCCAGCATCCAAAAAGCAGATAAAATTGGTGGCAATGAAAGCCAGGCTGTCAAGTCACTGCTGCTTCCTCTTGGTGGCAAGAGGGCAAGGCAGCCCGGCTCAGGCCCTCAGCCTCCTCCCCACACTTCCAGCAACACCATGGAGAAGTTCAACAGCAGCACGGTTTGAAGGATCAACAGCAGACACTACCAAAATCCTGCCTATCATGTGAAGGGACACACAGGAGAAGGGAGGCTCCTGCCCAAGCGCTGAGAGGATCCTTTTTGTTGGGATGGATTTGAAGTGGCAGCAGGCTATTCATTAGAGAGACCCCCAAGGAAAGTGCCAGATGTGGCTCTGTCTTGAGAGTGGGGGGCATACTGCAGACAAATGAAAAATATGTGACTTTCCCAATGAGGATGAATGGAGGAATGTAAGCACAAGCTGGTGCTGGTGGTTTAGTCGCTAAGTCGTGTCTGACTCTCTTGCTACCCTATGGTTGATAGTCCACAAGGCGCCTCTGTCCATGAGACTTCCCAGGCAAGAATACTGAAGTGGGTTGCCATTTCCTTTCTCCAGGGGATGTTTCTGATCCAGGGATCGAACTGCATTGGCAGGTGTCTCCTGCATTGGCTGGAGGGTTCGTTACCACTGAGCCACCAGGGAAACCCTAAGTACAAGGTAAGGAAGGTGAAAAAGGTCAAAACACATTCATGTGAAGTGCCCTATGTTTTTCAGAAGGGTCTGTGTCACTGCTGTCCCACTCAGGCCTACAAGCCCTGCAGAGGCAGGACAAGAACCACTGGCTATGGATCAGAGCTGAGGGCAGCAGACACACAGGTTAATGCCCTGCCAGGGTGATAGTCAGTCAATGGAAGATCTCGGGTCTGATTCCAGGTCTATAGACTCTCACAAAGCAGGTGGCAAGACAGGTGTGGCCACTTTGGAACCCACGTGACTTCTGTTTTTGATTACATCTATCATGGACACTGGAGAAGGAAATGGCAACTCACTCTAGTATTCTTGCTTGGAGTATACAGTGGGCTACAGTCCATGGGGTCGCAAAGAGTCGGACATGACTGAATCGACTGAATACGCATCATGCACACTCAGAGGGAAGAGACCTGCTCTTCCATTCTCAACTGGACAGAGCTTAGAAGCAACGCACGGGGACCTGTGAGCTTGTGCAAACTACCAGTGAGCCAGCACCACAGTCCACCTAGCATGGTGTTTGATAATAGGAAGTCTGGCAATCCAAGAGTGGGGCATGAAATCAATTTGGAGCCATAAAGTCTTTTTTTTTTTTTAATTTAATACAGTGAACTTTATAGATGTAAGAATAAGTATATGTTTTTGCTTCAGTTGTGTGTGTGATGATGTGTGTGAACACCAGATGTTTAGTATCACATGTATTTCTTATTGTGGGTCCCAAACTGGTTTTAAAAGCCACTGTCACAGGGTGGCTGTGAAGTCTGCACCATATCCCTCATCTCAGATCACCCGTTCATGGCCAGAGGACTGCCCCAAATCAGTGGTCAGGGTGTTGGGACTGTCCAGGCTGGGTGAGGAATAGCCTTCAACGGGAAAGCAGAAGCAAGGAGCAGGATCTGGGGCTGGGGAACATTCGTTTCAGTTCCCCTGCACCAACCTCACCCGAGGGGCTCCTCACAGATGCTTCTCACCACTGTCCACCTGTGGTGGTTCTCCAGCATCACCAGCTCATGCCCCTTCTGCCCTGGGAGACCCAAGTGGCTCACGAGGAATGGGAGTGGTAAGTGCTGCTGTGCAGGAGGGCAGCTTATGAACCTGTGCTGGTTGTTGAGCAGATTGAAAATTTCAGAAGGACCCTGATGATCAGGTCCTAGGAAGGGAAAGTCAGCCAAGTCTCTTTACAACATCACAAGAAACCTCTGACAGAAAGACACTTGTAACCAAGGGCCCTAGCAAGAGAGTACAGGTGGGGAAGGAGGCCTGGGGCATGGTAAAGGCTCCCAACCTCCTGCTTTTATACCAAATGAAAAATGAAGGAGGGCATATGCTTACAAGAGTGGGTTTGTGGTGAGTGCAATGATATCTATGACGGCTTTGAGGAACTCTTTCAATTCATCATTTAAGATGAATAAAAGTCCACCGCCAGTGTCCTAAGATATTAATTTTCATGAGTACCTTTTATTTGAAGTACTCCATCACAATTTTATCAAAAGCTGTATTTTTAAGTTAAGCAACTCTTGTCTCCATGTTAAGATCCCTTTTTAAATTCATTTCTCAAAAGCCACACTAGCAAATCTCTCTCTCTGGGAGGCTCCCATAGGACAGGAGCAGGTTACCTTAGAAGCCAGGTATTTCACGGAATCCTCTCGTGGTCTCTGGTTCTCAGGATCAGATCCAGACACTGGGGGGGATTTAGCCGCACCAGAACCACTTGTAGAAGAAGTTGGTGAAAGCAGTGGAGTGAAAGGAACATCCTGGGAGGAATCTGAAGCTGCAGTGAAGAGACCAGTTTCATTATTTACAAGGATAGTGTGGGATGCTGAACATACTTCTTGGTTGGACCTGGAGAGTATTTTAACAGCTAATGAGTGAACATGGTACCAAATGCAAAGACCCAAATGGGAATACAGGCTCCCTCTCAGCCCTGTCTCCCACTACCCAGGTGCCCTCCCAGGAGAACCGCTGTTCCTGGCTTCATTATTTTTGGTTAAAAAAAAAAAAAAATCTTTCCTGGCTCCCTGTTCCTGTTCACCCTGTTAGAAACACTTTGTTTTATTGCACATAAAATAAGCTGTGGGTTGTCAAATTTGCCACTCCTTCCCAGCTGAAGTTAGTTTTTATAATTTTGTTAAGTCCAGCATAGAAGACAAAGGCTGTGAAAAACAGGATCCAAAAGAATTCTGCACAGACTCCTTCTGGCTTCTTCTGCCAGAAGACTAATCCTGAATTTTAGGACCCTGAATTCCTCAGAGCACCTGATCAGGCCTCACTGCCCACATCAGGAGGGTGACGGGCCTGCCAGCTGGGAGAATGCAAGGGAGGGCCGGCCTCACCCCAGGTCACACCTACAGAAGACTGTGAAAGACAGAGAATTCTCCAGCACGTGGTCACAAACCTGACACAGCAGCTGGAACATAAGGAAAACAGGGAATTTAAGTCTATCCAGACAGCAATTCCCTCCACCTTTCTTATATTCATGCAATAAACGGAACCAGCAGTTAAACACAGACATACTTTTTGTTGATGAGCTGGGGCTGTTGGAAGCGATCTGCCTCATGCGGCTTCCATGGCAGCTCAGTGCCACCAACTTAGAAATGATAGCCGTCTTCCCAAAGCCCACGTTTCCAACAACCACCGCGCCTCTGTTTTCTGTCAGTTCTGTGTTCCTCAAGTTTTCTTCTATCTGGTGAAAGAGCCAATCCCTTCCCACAAACACAGAGTCTGTGGTTATGCTTGGTACTTCAAACAATAATGGTTTCAACAAAATGTCTTGTGGCTTGTAGGGAGCAAATCGTGCTTAGGGGAAAAAAAAATCATTATTTTAGAAGAATGTCATAATTTTATACACTAAAAAACTCAGTTTATCGTTGCTTGTATGATTTTACAATACAAGGGATCTATCTGCAAGTATTTCCAGCATGGTTCTTATAATACTTCCTGCTGCTGCTGCTAAGTCACTTCAGTCATGTCTGACTCTGTGTGACCCCATAGACGGCAGCCCACCAGGCTCCCCCGTCCCTGGGATTCTCCAGGCAAGAACACTGGAGTGGGCTGCCATTTCCTTCTCCAATGCATGAAAGTGAAAAGTGAAAGTGAAGTTGCTCAGTCGTGTCCGACTCTTCACGACCCCATGGGCTGCAGCCCACCAGGCTCCTCTATCCATGGGATTTTCCAGCCAAGAGTGCTGGAGTGGGGTGCCTTCGCCTTCTCCGATAATACTTCCTAATACCTCATTTATCATACCTTATTGGTCTTACAAAGGGTCCTATTAACATGACTCTAGCCCTTTCATACTTCTAAGTTATTCACATGACTCAAGATAGATACACAGAGGATTAGAGAAAGTGATGAAGGGGCCAGATGATGTCTCATCAGTTTATCTGAAATAGTACTTAAGACCTGTTTCTTCCACTTCTGTAGGAAAAAACAGAAATGCATTTCCCCTGAAGACAGTGTCCCAGCTCTTATCGGGGTGTGGTGATACTTTGACCCTTATTGTGAGGTTTTTGGCCATTCAACTGTGCACTTCAGCCAGAAGCAGGAGGTGGCCCCCAGAGCCTAAGGAACTGGAACAAAGCTGATTCTTTGTTGGTGACCAAAAACTATAGTGAGTGATGACCCTTCACTTCAAAATAACATATTGAAGAATAATTTTTCAACTCCAGAAGCAAGTTAATTACATAACGTAAGGAAGAGGCTCCAAAAGTCTTAAGGATGACTTCCTAGCACACCTTAGAGATACAAACTTCTTGCACACATACACTTCATATCATGTTTTAAAAACAGCTGGCTTGAATGCTGGTTACCACAGACTTTCCATGTTTAGCGAATGAGCTCATCACAGCCATAATCACAGCAGATACAAAGATAAATAAATACCTTTAACTTCCTGTGCCCTACCTCCAGCTGTATTGTGCCACGGTAACCTAATTGATGTCCGAAGGGGAGCATTTCTCTGTCCGTCCAAATAACTCAGGTCTTCCAATTTGGTTGAGCTCGTTGCTGCAATATTAAACCGAAGTTTAGTCTCTTCAGAGTTGAGTTTAATATTACCCAAACTACAAAAAATTATAAATTACAAAGCCATTCACTTCAGGCTTTCAACAAAATTTACTTCAGACTGACTTTGGTTTGGTTTGCCCGCCCCCATTTGTTTTTCTGTCAGTGTTGTTAATTAAGAAGTGGACAAAACCAAGAGCTCCTCATTCTTGAGCCAAAGTCATGTTGATACAGTTGCCAGAATCTCCATTACTCCAGGAAAGAGACAGACCTCACCAGAAATTTTTAGAAGAAACCTGAATCAAGTGAAACTCGGTAACGCTTCAGTACTGACTGCAAACACACAGCACAGTGACTTTTCATCTCTGCAGCTCCAGAGAGTCTTACGCTGTCACTAGAATTCCAGCTCTGCTAACTAGGTGAGCACATTCTGCATGGACAATTCCCCAGGGCTCAGAACCCTAAAAGTCAGCTCTTGGCAGTAAAAGTAACCAAGTGGACTTTATCAGAAAGCTTCAAAGTTTTATGTATACATTATAGATTATATATTATACTATATTATGTTTATGTATTTTTTCACTTCTAAAAATAAGTAATCACATTTTCCTCTGATCAAATAAGTAAGAGTCACAGCACACAGTTACATGTTAAAAAAGTTTTACGGATCTAGTCAAGCACATATAAGGTGAATTATAAAAATAATCGGTATAAAATAATTTTGTTACATCTTAGCAAATTTTTAAAGCAAATACACAGTTCATGTTTCCATCTTAAAAAAGGAACCTTCTCCTATTTATATATTCTAGGTCACAATGAAAAAAATCTACATAAAATCAAACCCAATCTGGTTTGGGGGTTAAGGAGCCCATTATAAAAATAATGACGATCCTAGACATATGATTATCTTACAGAGATACAGACATCACTTGAGGGGGAACAATGAGGGAGAGGGAGTTCCTATTTCCAGGGCTAAAGCTTCTAAGAGTGGTGAGATCATCAGTGTGACAGAATTTCGAAGGACAGAAGTCAAGCTGGGCCATCTGCTTGCTGAAAACCCTCTGGCTACCCCATGGGCTCGGATGCAGCAGCCGACCGCCGGCCAGCACCATCTGCCTGGTCTGGGCCCTTCCTGCTGCCCCTCCTAAGGCCTCGGTCCTTTTCTTCCGCACTTTTGGCACTAGCTCCTCTCACTCCTCCATTCAGCAGGCACATGGGTGGCTCGTGGCCTGGCTCTGTGACAGTGCATCCACTCTGCTGCAGTCTCCAGAGGCCAACTGGCCCTGTTCAATGTCTGAGGCCACAGAGAAACCTCAGACAGCTCGACCCTACGGCAACACACACTGACGCTTCTTCAGTGCATATCCACAGCCTGTTCACATGTGCTGCACACAGTACGTCAATACTCCACACAAATCTTTCCTCTTAGAAGGATACAACTAATTCCCTATGCAGGACTTCCAAGTGAGCCTAAGGTTTGGGACTCCAAGGCAACATCTAGCTTCTCCCCAGGTCCTTCACAACCAGGGCACAGGAAACTCCCCAGATGGCCGGCGGGACCACACCCATGTCCCTGACTCCCTATAGTCACACTGCTTAGAACGCATTTCCAGGCTCCCACCTGGGACCTGGGACTCTGACTCGGGGCTCTGCAAATGACCCCTCTTCGGCACACCTCCTTGTGAACACACTTACATGTTGAAGGCTGAGACAGAACGAGTAACCCCAGCTATATTCTGGCCACAGGCTGGTTCGGTTCAGAGCTGGGAGAGCCCAGACTGTCTGACCTGCTGCCTCAACCCCAGAGGGCACAGAGACGCCTATAACCTCCAAAGGCTTTCCACTTACCTCCTTATCCTGACCCCTTAAAACATGACATTCAGTTCAGAACTTTTTGACAACCAAAGGCTTAAGAAGAAGAGACTATAAAGAGTGCTTCAACGAAAGGACTGCAAAAAAGCCCAAGTCTGACACAGAGGCAGGAGATAGGAGGTTTGAAATACCTCTTTGCAGATTTTCAGTGACTACAGTTTCAGTTCCAAAGTAGGGGAGAGAGCAGCCCAGCAACTCCAGAGGTCTATGCTAAACATGAACACGTTGCTTCGAAATGGACCGCTGCTCATCAGGGCTGCAAGCCACCAGCTGCTGGCTCCCTCCACTGTATAAAGTGTCATCACAGCCACTGAGAGTGATGGGAGAGGGGCAGCCGTGCCGCTGCAGGTGTTCAGTCCCACGCCCAGGCGACACCCTAGGACGACAACATGCTGTCCTTTCACACACCCCTAGGAATTCTCAGACGCTACAAAAATTAGCTCACTTCTGGTATTTAAATAATGAATGCTTTCAAAAGCCTGAACTATTCAGGGCCCAGAAAAATCAGAGGGAAAGCAATAATTTTGTGCTGCAATAAATCTACTGCTAATACCTCTACAATTAAATTAATTATACACTCATGGCATACATACATTGTGTCTAACATCTGGGTGAGAAGTACATTTTAAGATGCTGCAGGAAAGAGGGTTTTTTGGTGGGGGTGGAATGGGTAGATGGAGAAGCAGAGGGAGACTTGTCTAAGCTGAGCAAAGGGAACATCTACTAAAACCCCATGGATTAACCTACCAAAGGTAAGTGCCATTAAGTCCAAGGCAATTACCAGTTAGAGTCTCAAGAAAACTGACTGGTAATTCTGTTTGTTGGTTTCCTAAACTAACCAGTGTTCTGTGATTTACTTAGAAAGTATTTCAAAAGACAAAAAAAAAAAAAAAACAGTAGTCCAAAAAGGTAGAGCTCAATTATCCAACTTCTTGATTATCCAAGGTATCATTTTAAAGGCTTCTCATTCTGCTTTTTAATGAAGGAATAAAGTGTCTGTGTTATGTATTTTGATGTGGTATATACAATAATAATGAGACTGCAGCTTTCTAAATCAATTCTACTTCAACAAATGCTTTGCCAAAGAAAATCTCTGTATAGCAAACAATCACCAAACCTAGCCAACTTACTTTTATAACCTTTGACCAAAAAATTCCACTGTATGAGACAGTTAAGAATGAAGCAACAGCTCCAGTTCTCTGTAACAGGCTTAGTGACAATAAAGGCAGGCAGCCTTTGGAACTTGTTTCCATATCCTCACCCCCCAGGGAAACTATGCCCCTTGGGGAAGCTGGCATCACCTATCTTTCCCTTGTTTAGTCCTTATTCTGTTTCACATACCAAAACACCTTTCCTATCAAACGGCAGTTTCTCTGTGTTTACATGGATCTTGACATGCAAACACTTTCAAGAGATTTCAGTATACGGTCCTTCCCACCTTACTTCAGTCCACCACCAAGTGTTGCCTACTGCTGTTTGTAGCAACCTGCCTTCTAATCCCTAGATAAACAGCACTGCATATAGTCTATAACATGAGTCTTTTATTCTTTTCAATGATATTTGAAAAATCTTGCCATTCCCTCTTTAAAAAAGAAAATCTACTTATTTGGCTGCACCGAATCTTAAGTTGCAGCATGAGGGATCTTTTTGGCATGAGCACTCTTAGTTGTAGTTTGAGGGATCTAGTTTCCTGACCAGGAATGGAACCTAGCCCCTCTGCACTGGAAGTGAAAAGTCTTAGCCACTAGATCACCAGGGGAGTTCCACCATTCCCACCTAACTAAAGTTCAGCTTTAGGGGTAAAAGGGTAGGCAATGAAGAATCTACCAGACTCCTAGCTTGTTAGCAGATACTATAATGTAAGGCACTTTCCTATTTCCTTCCAAAATATGCTTTTAGTTTATAAAATATGCAACATGGGAGAAATGAGCAAACCCATTAGGCTAAGCAGTCACTGCTCAAGCCCAGAGATAAAACCCTCCCAATTCCACAGGAGGTCCGGTTCAAGTGCATCCGTAGAAGCTAATGAATGAGCACAGCAGAAATCAGAAAGCCATGTACTATAATCACTGCAGTCTCCTGGAAATGCTCAGCTCACACCCACTATCACTTCACATGGCAGGAAACCACATAAAAGAACATCAAGCAGAAAACATAACCCGAAAGGGGTCCTTTTAACACTGTTAAATTAATTTATTAATGTGTTTCCTAATTTTAAAATAGCTGCATTAAATTGAATACAAGTCTGCCATTTTGTTGAAGTCAATATAGCTATGAAGTCCTGGGATAATACAAATGAACCTTTCATCATATCCAGGTAAAAAGGGTCTAAAATGCCATGGGTGCAACATATTATGCCGTAGATGGTGAAACGGTGGTGGGCGGACACACTGCCTTCTGGAAGAACCCTCGTTCAATACATTTAATACACATAAAGCTCTCAGTACTTCCTTCTGGCAGGCACACCAAATCCCTCTTCTGGAACAAGGCCATTTTACTTGCTTTGAAAGTGAATTTAGAGTTGTGTCTCAGAATTCTTCCATTAGAACCGTATATTTATCAGCCACTTCGGAGATCCACTGTAAAACACACCCAGTGACAATCAGAGTAGCCTGGCCCATCCCAAAGGGGCAGTACAGAGTCACAGAGAAACCTTTTGATGTGGGAAGAGAGATCCTGGGTCCAGCCCTTGGCAGAGGAGAAATCGTAAGCATCTCATTGGTAACAAACAATGATCAAAACAAGTTCCTCTTCTAAATTCAACAGAAGAGCACCGAGTGTAGAAATCTGGGACCTTGAAGCAGGCACAGCAGGTCAGACGTAGGGTTCCCTTCCCCGCCCACTGTGAACTAGCACCCACTGACCAGTCAGCCAGCACCAGTCACCCCTTTCACATTCTCTTCTCAGCTCCAGCTGCCTCATCTTGCTGAGACATGACTGTCTGGCCTGTTTCCATTTCCTTGAGAGAGAACTTGCTTTTCTGCTGCTCATGTTTTAAACCGTGAGCTCCCTTAAAACAGAATTATACAAAACTGGATCTCCCATCTATATGATGAGCCTCAACTATAGAAAATTAGTTCGAAAGCTGGATTAGAAATTCTTTTGAGGGGTGGGTGGAAGGGAGGTTCAAGAGGGAGGGGATATATACGTACATTTGGCTGATTCACATTGTACAGTAGAAACCAACACAACATTGTAAAGCAATTATCCTCCAATTAAAAATTAAAAGTAAATTGTAATGAAAATTCAGGGGAATGGCACAAAAAAAGAAATTCTTTGAGCTGGTATTAACAAATTCATTCTAAACAATGATTTCCCTTGATTAAGCTGTAAATCCTGCATTAACTCAGGCTTAAAATAATCTGACAGAAAATAACAAAATTATGTAAAGCATTATCCTTCAATTTAAAAAAAAAAACAAGGACAGAGTTTTTGGTCCTTTCTTCCCTCATATACAAAGACCGATATAGTCTAAGTATTAAATTTAAAGAATTCTAGAGGGGAAAGGTCACTTAATGACCATTAAATGCAGCTTTATGTTTACATATGGGTTTACCATCATGCTTACAGATGGGTACAGTAAGGCCTGCAAAAGTTAAGTGCCTGACCCATTATCACAAGGGTGGCTTGTGTCTGGATTAGATTCCCACGTGAAGAAAGTGAGCAGTGGGCACCTCAGACCCAGCGAGGTCACCCTTCCAGGGAGAGGCGTGGCCTTACCTGCAACTGAGTTGGGCCGTGGCATTATTAGCGAGCTGGAGCTCTGAGAATAAGGGACCGGACCATCTCCAACTGAGGCTTCGGCTTTGGGCAGCACGCTCTCCGCTGGCCCAGGGGGCTCCTCTTCTGCCACTGGGGAGCAATTATCTGCCCTGCGGTCATGGAGCACTCCCTTCTGTACCCCTAACCTTAGGCTTCCGTCCTTATTCCATTCCAAACTGGAGCCACTCCGGTCATCATTTTCCGATGAACTTGTAATTGTGGCTGAAATGAGAGACCAAAATACTTTGAAGGAAGCCAGGAATAGCTGGGGCTCTTGAGAGCTCACACAGACACACAGACACACACACACCGTCCGCATGATCAATGGTTTTCTGGTCTGTGCAGATTGTTATCGAACTCTGTTTCATACAGTGTATTCTCGTGAGTTAGAAGAATGGTGCTTATCAGGGGAAATAAACTGCTAAATCATTCTACAGGGGAGGGAAAAGAAAACTCTGATAAGAAGATAATGAAAAAATTGTCTAAGAGTATCTGAGAGCTAAGAGCAAATCTATGTAGTTTGGAAATGATATATCCTGCCTTTTAACAAAGATGAATTGCTCACAGAAGAATTCAAATCTCATTAAATTCCTTTGAACCTTTAAGTATTTTTCCCAAATTAATAACATTTGTGCACAGAGAGAAGGGGCAGGGCAGTACAATGGTTAATGCAGGAATGATGTAGGAGGAAAATCTATAAAACAAAATCAATGATAAAATCAGACAGAAGTTTAATCCTTAGACTTCAAACACTATAACATCTGTTCAAGGCATCCAGAGATGCCAACTTGACTTTAATTCTTTAGCAGCCTAGGATGGAAACCTTGAGGAAACCAGGGACAGGAATACATAAGCATGGGAGGGGATACTTGATGGCAGAATTAATATTTAACCTCTTCCAAGAAAACCAGGATGGAAAGCATCTTGGCAAAAAAGGAGAAATAGGGCAACATCCACTCTATAAATCTACAAACAGCCACTTCCGACTTAAAGATACTGAGCCATGTGTGATCCACTTGCAAACACAGGTCCCGCCATAGGCCCAACACTGGCTTGTGTCCTTGAGAACAGAGGCCAGGTCTCCTGATCTCTATTCGGATCCCAGTGGCCCAGGCCCTTAACTGCAAGACTTCAATGGGAGCACACTGGGTGAGAGTGTATTCAGGACCCAGACGCCTGGATTAAGCTGCTTCATCACATACACACTTTATCAGCAGGCTGGTGAATTAGCTCCAACAGAGTCTGTTATCTGGGATCAAAGGGTCTGAAGCGGTTTTATTTTTACAATGCTCTTTATGGTTTGGAAATAAAGACAAAACAATTTCCTCCTGTGATGTGACTGCAGGGTATCCTACCACAATTTTAAAACTGTCTTTGCTCCTGGACTTACCATCCACTGCTCCCTCCTTGTTTAAAAATCCCTCCTATGTGCTAAAGCCTCCTTAGAGGATTTACCATTAGCTGATCCCTTCCTTTTCTGCACAGCCCAGGGCCTGGCCCATACTCAGTGCTCAGTAAATGTTTGCTTATTCAATGGATGAGCTCAAACTACAGAAACAGGACATTTATTCTCACTGTTGCTGGTTCAGGATTGCGGGCATTTAGTCTCTAACCAAAGTGTAAGCTGATTTGGGATGGGCCCGTCACACCCTTAGGGGACTCCCAGCATTTCCAAGTATTCTAGCAGGAGGATTACTACTAATTTCTCCATCTATTTGGAATCGATCAGTCTTCATTGTGCGTGTTTTTTAAATGGGCCATTCATATGAACATCCGTTTATTAAGTGTGACTCTTTCCGTCCTAAAAATAAGTGGTGCTAGTAATAACAGTAGCTAGTATCTCCTGAAGGTTACTGTATATCAGGGATTGTGCTAAGAGTTTCATAGGATTACCTTAATTTATTAATGAGATTATTGCCTCAATCATAATTAGTTGCTAATGATAATCTCTTAATAAGCTATGATTGTGTCACAAACTTTCATTTAGAAGTCCAATGCTCAGGACTCAAAATGCTTTTCCTGCAGGCAGGTTGTAATTAGCGGGGTTCCAAGACAACCCCAACATCTAAGTTACAGTTCCAGGGTGGAGGTGACTGATCTGGTTTTTAGGTTGTGGTTGTTTTATTTGAGGGATCATATTCTTAAGGTGAAAAACAAGGTCCAAGTGATGTTCTTCTTCATTTGCTCTTCCTGAGTGCCATGCACTTCTGAATCAAACCTCTGTCTCAGACCTTAAGCAGTGGGAACAGGGACTCCTTACTTCATGTTACAAATGACAGCAGCAGAAGCAGGACTTCAGGGACCCCAGCAGCAGCCAGGCAAGGACAGTCTGGTCAGGGCTCATGGACTGCAGGGACAGGCTGAAGACCCAGTCCTGTCAGCTCGGCCACAAGTGCCCAGGCCCTGACAAGTGGCATCATTCAGGTCAGGGAGAGGGAGGGAACGGTGGGGGGAGGGTGGGGGGGGTGTTGTGGAGGACAAAGGTTCCCAGCTGGGAATAGCAGCTGGGAAGAGAGGTCCTAGATGGGGCCGCAATTTCAAAAGGAGAATATTATATAACTTTATGTCTGTAAGTAGGAGACTCTCCCACCACCCTTATGAAGTTCACCTAAGAGATGCATTCCAGCATCCACCTTCGCCCCTGGTGCAAGGAAGGCAGGTGAGACGCTCTGAAGCCAGGCCCCTCCCGCAAAGACACTCCACTAAGACTGCCCCACTTCACAGCCTTCTTCCCTGGGATCCCAGGTCAGGCTGCCACCTGGCAGCCCAGGCAGTGAACTTTCATCTCGGTTCAGATATGATGAAGCACTGAGATAGATCTGGGGGGGCAGACAAGGCCCCAGTTTCCCCATCCAACCTAAGAAGCACAACAAATAGGACAACTCCACAGCCTCCAAGAAAGGGAAAGCAGCTCTTAAAACAAATAACCTGCTACTCAAAAACACCTGTTCTTCCAGGCTAACAGGAATATACTTCTGATTAAACTAACACAGTCACCCTCAAGTTGACCACACAGGGCAACACCCTAAATATGATGATTAAAATAAAAGACTCTGAAAAATAAGGGCTATTTGACATTTTCCAGAGCCTGGATAATCTTGAAAAGCCCCTTAACAACCAAAAAATTCTATCATCTTGTTCCTTTAAGTAGTACAGATGCCAAGAAAGTGAAAGTCACTCAGTTGAGTCCAACTCTTTGTGACCCCATGGTCCCCAAGCTCCTCTGTCCGTGGAACTCTCCAGGCAAGAATACTGGAGTGGGTTGCCACGTTCTTCTCCAGGGGATCTTCCTGACCCAGGGATCGAACCCAGGTTCTCCTGTATTGCAGGCGGATTCTTTACCATCTGAGCCACCAGCGAAGCCCAGTATAGATGCCAGTGTTCGTCAATTAAGTCTGGCCACTTTCACTTCACTTTCATCATCACTCAGGCTGGGTCTCAGTCACTCTGCAAATAGGCAGGATTCTGTAAAACGAGTGACTTATTAGGCGTTATGTTTTATCAAGCTACGAGGTTAGGCTGTGCCTTGTAAGTTAATATTAAATTAGATTTGCTCATTTACTCACATGTGATACTACTTCTAACTCTCCATGTAACCTGAAAACTCCTTTTAGGTAGGGACAGTGGGTCATCTTCCTCAGAAGTAACAGCACATTTACCCAGGCTTTCCCTGGTGGCTCAGATGGTAAAGCGTCTGTCTACAATGTGGGAGACCTGGGTTCAATCCCTGGGTCGGGAAGCTTCCCTGGAGAAGGAAATGGCAACCCACTCCAGTACTCTGGCCTAGAAAATCCCATGGACAGAGGAGCCTGGTGCAGGCTACTGTCCATGGGGTTGCAAAGAGTTGGACACGACCGAGCAACTTCACTTTCACTTTTCACTCATGCACATGGCTGTACCACCTCCAAAGCACCTTCAAATCATGTTAAGACACATACATGATCACCACAACATGTGAGAAGACGTGGAAAGGCTGAGAACCATCAACACGACTTTATAGATATGGAAACACACTGGGGAAAAACTAACCAAACTGACACACACACAAGTTAGTGCTATTCCCATTACCCTCTGACTGCACATGCAGTGTGTGTTAAAACTCCCTTTGCCTTGCACAGTTCTCATCATGTAAAAGGAGTTCTGTAAGAGTATCTGTGGCTATATTGTAAAGTAATTAGCCTCCAATTAAAATAAATAAATTAATTTTAAAAAAGAAGTATTTGTGGCTAAAAAGTATTTTGCAGTTCATGAAACCTGCCTTGTTAAAAATAGCTCCCGGGCAGCGGCTAGTGGAGAAAGGCCAGTCACGAGGGAGCCAGGAGGGAGAGTCAGTCAGGGAAGGCTGGGAGGCTGCCTGGGAGGTGGGGGAAGCAGAGACAGGGACCCAGTCAGTCATTAAACATTGTGCTCTATATGGCACTGCAATAAAACAATTCCCTCCTTCTCCTTCCCAGCCTTCCCCTCATCCCCTCTTTGCCTATTGAAGGTTCTATGTTAATATTCACTTAAAACAGAATTTCAAAAAATAAACAGTAAAGTTCAGGGTCCAAAAAGTAGTTTGGTGGGATCTAAATCAAGTTGTAGGTTTAAAAGAACACCAGGAAATAGTCTGACCATGGCATCAGTCCAGAATTGTTTAGGAACTAAGGGCCATTGGTATCAAACGTATACATAGGCAGAGTTGAATTCTTCTCTCTCTGAGCTCAGGAAAAGACAAGAGGTGAAAAATGCAAGGGGCATGGGTTCAAACTCTGGCTTCTCAACTTTTTAAGGACCCACAAGAGGCTCTCTCTCTGGGTCCACTACTAGGAATGGGCACGTGTTTGTCTTTACCTTCCAGACATAAATGTGTACGTTTGTGTTTCCCTCTTTACACTGGCTCCAAGTCCTGAGTAAAACTTTCTGCCCATTTTAAAGCAAGATTAATAAAATCTTATTTATCAACCTGACTTCTGACTTCATCTTTTCTCTTTTTCCCCAACTCATGCTGCGGTTGTTGTTTAATCGCTAAATTGTGTCCCATTCTTTGCAACCCCATGGACTGTAGCCTGCCAGGCTCCTCTGTCCATGGGATTTTCCAGGCAAGAATACTGGAGCGAGTTGCCATTTCCTCCTCCAGAGGATCTTCCCGACACAGGGATTGAAACCTGCATCTCTTGCCTTGGCAGGAGAATTATTTACTGCTGAGTCACCGGGGAAGCCCTCCTCCACCCATACCTTCTTTGAAAAAGAAAAATCTCAATTTAGTAAATGCCTATGAGCATTTCCGGAGAAGGCAATGGCACCCCACTCCAGTACTCTTGCCTGGAGAATCCCAGGGATGGGGGAGCCTGGTGGGCTGCCACCTGTGGGGTCACGCAGAGTCGGACACGACTGAAGTGACTTAGCATAGCATAGCATATGAGCATTTCAAATCCACTAGGGAGGAACGGACTATAAATAAATAAGTATCCCTAGGAAATAAGAACAATAATAGTGGTTAACGTGAATATTATAATAGTGCTTACGGTACACAGGCCCTATTCTAAACCTCCGTCATATCTCACTCAGTACTTCTAACAGTCCCATGGGCAAGAAAGCCCTAGAACACCTGGAGCCTCACTGGGCTCCAGAATGATGCTCTGCACTATTCCAATCACAGGATTAGAAAAACTTGTGCACACATCTTGCATACATGTATTTATAAATTATGTTCACGGACTATACTAATTTATTATAATATGAAACATACACAAAACATACATTTTGAAAAGATTTTTAAACACCCCCAAATTGAAAAAAAGTTTTTAAGCATCCCATAGGTTGTCCTGCATTTTCCATTTTCAAAGCCAGGGATCTATGAAGACAGCCCTTTGTCTCTCCGTAGGTGGTGGAGAAAAAGCAGATAGAAGGGCACACATCAGGTGCCTCCTATATCATGAGAATGCTGTCCTCCCCCTTTCAACTGAAGAAAAATAAAATACCACTAACAAAACCCAGACAAACATCTTTCAACTTCTATATCCAGTTTAATGGTTGAGAGGAAGAGTTTAAAAGTTAAAATAAGGGACCAGTGAATTAAAGATCAAACAAAAAAAGTGACTGGTTGCTTATGAAAGAGAAGAAAAGAAGTGAATGAAAAAGGAAAATCCAGCTAGTGCAGACACCGCCTTCTTGGACCCAACCGGATGAAGATCACTAGCAACTCTGGGAGGGGAACACCGTCTAACTGAGATCAAGACCAGGGAAAGATCAAGGTGACAGGTCCAAGAAGCCACATGCCCACTCCCTGCTGCTCTGGACCTGACAGCAGCTTGCCCTCCTCTGCTGTGCACTCACACCTTGCACGCTCAGGCTGCCAGGCCACACACTGGATCTCCCCAGCAGACACCGGGGAAGACTGCAAAGATGAACCCAGTCTGCAGGAAACCTCCCAGAAATGCCAGCCAGGGCTTCTCCCTCCGCCCCGCCCACACACTAACAAACCACAGGAACAAAGTCTGAGGCTCGTCGGCCTGGATGACGTTCTCACCCCCCACAGCCCGGCAGGCACAGCTTCCAGTGAAGGCACTCGGGCTGATGCGTGCTCACCTGGCACGATGCAGGCAGGGGGCCCTGAGTTACCTCTGGCTCCACGGGGCTTTCTGGCTTCTCTTCCTGCCACTCTGCCTGGACAGAAGCATGAGGCTCCTCTGGACAGCCCTGTGGAACCGCCGAGGGTCCTGTGACAGGCAGGTCTCTGCTCCAGACCTCCGCTGAGCGCCCACCACGTTGCACAAGGCGCTCTGCTGTGCCAGGCGGCTAGGCCGGGACTCGAGTCACAGCCATGTGGTCCCAGCAGTGCTCAGCCAGCCTCTGAGGCAGAGACACCTGAAGGGGCAGCTGGGGCAGGGCACAGGGGAGGGCGGGCAGGCCACACCGGCCAGCCTCAGCCTCGCCCACTGGCTCCAGACTCTGTCTGAAAGGGCGGGTAGCAGCCTCCACAAAGAAGCCTGCGGACTGGAACAACATGAAGTTTTTCGGCAATAGCACATGTCCCTGTGTACCAGTTCAGCTACACAGACCCTCAGCACTGAAGGCCTAGACAACAGGACTTCTGATTTAGTCCACTGACTCCACAGAGTTCCAGACTCTTCCAGGAAAGAGCATAAGGCACTCACTATTAGTGGTTGGTATTACCCACGGGAAGCACCTGCCCTTGCAGGGCACTGCCGTGTCTTACACCCTTTTCAGCAATTGACAACTTGCCCAAGTCTTCAACGATAGGAGACCATTCTTTCATTCCACAGGGAGACAAGTTTTAAAGTAGATACTGTAACTATCTCTAGCGTCCCGGCACTCAACAAATGTGCTCCTGGTATGCAGTTGGTGCCCATAAATGCTTCAGACAAAACAGCCTGGAAACTCCAACCATGGTCTGAATACAAGGGCAGCGGGCGCTTTGTTGATTCACACCACCACCAAGGACTTCTTTCCCATTAAGTGCCTTACTGAATAATATATGTAAAGGCAAATTCTCCTCCTTCACCCAAGAGATTAAAGAGCTTCTATAATTAAGGATGATTTTTTAAATTGCAGGCAGTGTAGCAAAATGAATATTAACACAGATTTGAAACACTCTAAATAGTTATTACCAAATCAGTTTCAAAGCATTTCAATTTAGTAGCAAGCAGGGCAATACAGGTGTCAACAAAGCAGTATTAGCATAAAATCAAAAGGGCAGGATTTACAACAAGTTAAAAATGAAAATAAAGTACAATTAATTCCTCTTTGTGTGCCTCCTTCTGCATCTGATCACCTCCCCTGGGGCCCAAAGTTCAGGAAATGAAAGGTCTAACGCTTCCTCTGGCACTACTCTGATTTTACAGGCCTAGGAGAGCAGAGAAGAGAGACGCAGGAAGATAAAAGTCAGCCCACAGTCACTTTTCTTTATGTCCTAAGCAACTGGGCAGAAAAACAAATATTATCAAACTCTAGCAAGGAACAGCAGCATCGTAATCAAGTGTCAGTATTTCACCACAAGCCACTTGTGTAGGAGCAATGTTTCTGTGAAGATATTCCCCTGCCTAAATGTATGCCTGCCTCCCCGCTTCAAAGCGAGTAGGGTGGGGAACAAATGTAAGCTCCCTTCCCCACCCCCTAGAGAAAGGGGAAAGGCAGAGTCCGAGTTCTTGCTTCACCCTTTTCAAATTCTGAGCACTTAATCATCCTGAAAGCTATCTGGCCTGGTGGAATGTGGTGGCTCAGTTGTCTGGGAGCAGGGCAGGAGGAGGTGGGGAGATGGTGGGGTGAGAGGCGAGATACGAGGTCAGGCCATCTTCCACGTGGGATGCCCTCCTCTCCCCTCCCTTCATGGGGCTGTTGTAACACCAGTCTCAACAAATTCAACACGCCACCAAAGTCATCTGGAGATTATAAGTGGCAGCAGGTAGAAGCAGATGGCAGAGAAAGCAAATGGAAGGAATGATTAACTTCTAAAGGCCTCTCTTTCTGCCAGAATGCTTTAAACTGCTACCTGGAAATCCTTCTCCTGAGCACCTCTATCAGTAATCGATAGGAAGGATTTATTTACATTTTAAATCTTGATAGGAAAACTGAGTTTTGTGTCTTTCTCTTCATCCAATATCCATCCTCTTTCTTTTGAAATAGCCCATTTCTTTGAAATAAATACACACAAACATAAAATACTGATCATATGAACATACATAAAAATCAAACAATATATTTAAAGCAAATAATGCTTTAAGTCATTATTTTCAGTGACTTTTTAAAATCAGACGGGTTTTTACACAGATTCGAATGAATACACATACAGGCATATTATACTTCACTGGACTTTGCAGAAACTGGTGTTTTTCAAATTGAAGCTGTGTGGTAACCTGCATTGAGTAAATCCAAGCATGCCATTTTTCCAACAGCATGTGCTCACTTCATATCTCTGGATCACATTTTGGTAACTCAAAATATTTCAAACCCTCTACCAGCAAAAAAGATAACAACTCGCTGAAGGCACAGGTGATGGTCAGCATTTTTTAAGAATAAGGTATCTTTTAATAAAAGTATGTACCTTTTCTTAAGTGTAATGCTATTGCACACTTAACAGACTACAGTACAGCGTAAACAACTTTTACACTCATTACGAAACCGACAAGAGTTCAGTGACTTGTTTTATTGCAACATTCACTCCACTATGGCAGATGGGAATCAAGCCTGCAATATTCCCAAGGTCAGCCCGTACCTCACTTTTTTCTAAGCTGGGGTTCATAGTTTATGACTTTCCATTTGTAACAGTTGGAAGCCAGTTATATTCAAGAGAGTGTCACTAAGAAAAAAATGTTCTTCCAGTCATGGAGGAAATACCTTTAAAAGCAACTTCTTTATAAAGTCTTCCTTTTCAAAGCAAGTAACTGAAAAGCTGCTTCAAGTGAATGAGTACAGCTGGTGACACATTTAGAGGTTCTCACATTGCAGGTTTGAAAATCAGACACTAACTCGTAGGTAATGTCAATAATTTTAATATGTTAAGAATAAGGAATTTTACCTTAGGGACAAAAAAAAGATATTGCAGGGAATTCAGCTAATCTCATCTAGCTTAGACAGTATTTCTACATGACAGAATTATTAAGCGTCTAAAGAAGTTTATGTTGGGAGAACCTGGAGGTCCTGAAATAGGATAAAGCGAAACTGCACGACACAGTGAGGGTGGGACAGGAGGTGGGAGGGTTCTGCTGAGCCCTGGCCTCCACAGTCTGCGGCTGTGTAGTTGCTCAATCGTGTCCGACTCTTCTGCAAACATGGACTGCAGCCTGCCAGGCTCCTCTGTCCATGAGATTTCCCAGGCAAGGATACTGGAGTGGGTTGCCATTGCCTTCTCCAGGGGATCTAAGAGACTGGAGATGTTGTTTTTAAGCCACTAAGTTGTGTCTGACTCTTGGCGACCCCATGGACTGCAACATGCCAGGCTTCCCTGTTCTTCACCAACAATCTCCTGGAGTCGGCTCAAACTCATGTCCATTGAGCTGGTGATGCCATCCAACCATCTCATCCTCTGTCATCCCCTTCTCCTCCTGCCCTCAATCTTTCCCAGCATCAGGGTCTTTTCCAAGAGACGGGAAGGGGTCCAATAAATTCCTCTACTGGTCATTGGCTTGCCCTTTCTCCTACTAAGCAATTCCAAAAAGAAATTCTCTTCATCTGCAGTATATCAAAACCAGTAGAAACAGAACCCAGGCCGGGCACCCTGTGGCAGCCTGAGAAGGCTGTCTGGGCATGTGGGAACACAAGTTTCCCTTCACAGCATCTGTTGGTCAAAAATATTTAGACTGAATAGTATCAGCATGACTGAAGTT
This sequence comes from Bos javanicus, assembly GCF_032452875.1. Taxonomy (NCBI): domain Eukaryota; kingdom Metazoa; phylum Chordata; class Mammalia; order Artiodactyla; family Bovidae; genus Bos; species Bos javanicus. The sequence continues at coordinate 37,291,829 of NC_083869.1, forward strand.
GGCTTAAATAAGGGGGAGGTTAAGGGGGAGGTTTGGGAATTTTTAAGGATGGCTTAGCACTGTTAGAAGTTTCCTCTAAATAAACTGTGCTAATGCTATACATGGAACTCAGGTCTGAGCCCTGGATGGGAGCCTACAACTTCCGCAAAGCTTGTAATGCCATGACAGCTGTGCACTCTTTACGCCAGCCCACCCCCAAGCCTTTGCTATTCTAGCCTGAGCTCCATAGGTTGACGAGTCTTAAACAACTTCAAATGGAAGATTAAGTGGAAAGCCTCTTCCGCCCTTCTCTAGGCCCTGTGTAACTTGGAACATGAATCTTAACCAGCCTGTTTGACAAGCAGCTGCCGGGCCTCCCAAAGCAGGAAGCCAAGATATCTCGCTTTCATCTCTGCCCACTGGGATCACTGTGTTCTTGACTATTTCACTCCGTTGAACAGTTAAGATGCCCAAAGGTTGTCATTCCCAGGCTACACCTTATAAAGACAGACATGTTCTTCACGCTCCACCCCCAGCAATCACCAAACCACAACTGAGTCACAGATGCCTGCTCCCAGAGAGGCGACAGAACCTGCATACCCTGTTATCAATTCAGGAGGAAGCTCTTTCCTCCTCTGGCCCAACCACGCCTACCTTTTCAAAGAGCTGCGGCTAGGTCTGCTGGAGAGGAAAGGTGTTTTTTTCCCTCTCCCTATTACACCTCCAACGTGTCCCTGGCAACAGGCTCTAGTTGTGCAGGTCTGAAGGAGAGAGGACAGAGGAACCTTGTCGCCAGCACAGCGTCTCTCCATCTCAGCCACCTACGGTCCTGGCTCCCTAAAGGAGCTCAGGGAACCAGGCAGGAAGCACAAACTCCCGCAGCAGGGGGTCTTCGCTGAAAGAAGGACTTAGCCACCACCTCCCACTTCCTCCCACTTTCATCTCAATCGTCACCATTTTTCAAGTTCAGCTGAGTTAAGAGAACACGTTGACCTGAGTCAAGGAATGAAAGACATCCTCAATGATATGAAATGAGCTGCTTCACGACAAGACACAGCTTACAGTACAGATGGCACGAAAAGACGTGACGACGCCGACTGGGAATGGGAATCCCACACAGCTTCTCTAGAAACCATCTAAACCATTCCCTCCTTCAGTGAAACTTGACAGTAGCCATAATTCTCTTTCCTTAATTTCTCATTCCCAACGCCATGCTAGGAGCCCAGTAGATAGCAGAACTAAGATAGATGAGACCCCCCTAACCATGTGGCAAGTGAAAGCCGCTCAGTCGTATCCGACTCTTTGTGACCCCATGGACTGTATGGTCCATGGAACTCTCTAGGCCAGAATACTGGAGACAACAGTAAACAACAAAACAAGAATAAGTAAACTGAAAATATTGAGGTATACAGACTGCACCTTGTAAGGGCACGAACTATTCTGGGTTCAGCAGGGACTATATTAAATCAAGTACTAATTGAGAGCCTTCATATTCCTGCAACTCAATCATTCAATGATAATACAAAAAACAAACCAGCAACTTTTCCCTCTTTAAGACACCTTTAAAACTGCAGCAATATCTCTTAATGAGAAAGAGAAAGAGTCAGAGAATGAACGTGGGTCGTTTTCTGTCACTGAAAAGTTTTCTGTCAAAACCAGAAACTGGCTTGGTTATAACCAGAAGCTGCGATGTCAATGCCACAAGACAGAATGAAGAGAAAAAACCTATTAAAAAAATAATAATAAAAAACTAGGACTTCTCTGGTAGTGCACTGGATAAGAATGTGCCTGCCAATGCTGAGAAAACAGGTTCAATCTCTGGTCTGGGAAGATTCCACATGCTGTGAAGCAACTAACCCATGCGCCATAACCACTGAACCTGTGCTTTAGAGCCTGCGAGTCGCAGCTACCTGTGTGCGGCAGCTACGAAAGCCTGTGAGCCCAGAGCCTATGCGCCGCAACAAGAGAAACCACTACAATGAGAAGCCTGCACGCCACGATGCAGAGCAGCCCCAACGGCCGCAACGAGAGAAAGCCTTTGTGTAGCAATGAAGACCCAGCACAGTCAAAAACAAATAATTTTTTAAAAGATCTGTAGCACTGGCCAATTTCCTGAAAGAAGACAAACTCTGAGGAAAAAAGGGCATTGCAGAAGAGCTAAGAACACTGTAAAGGAAGTCATCTGGCCATCACAGAATCAATACCAGAGATCCATCAATGGTCGACACTTCAGAGACAGACGGGACATGAAAACAGGAGTAACACTGGGGAAAATCTGTTAGACAGAATACAGGTGGGGAAGCAGAGTTAAAAGGGAATTGGAAGAATAAGCTCACTGGAAGGGCTTGAAGTGGAGTGAAGAAAATTCAGACCTGCTACAAAAACCAGTCACATGCAGTTAGTCTGCAGAGACAGAAAGTAGATTGCCCAGTGAGTAGGTCTGGTGTATGCAGGGAAATGAGGTGTGACTTCTAAGAGTACAGAGTTTCTTTTTGAAGTGGTAAAAATATTCCAAAATCAGATTGTGGTGATGGTTGCACAATTCTGAATAAACACAAGCCACTCAAAAGTTTAAACGGATGATACTGTGGCATGGAAATTATATCTCAATGAGACAATTAAAAATGAAACAAAAATCCATTGAAAATCCTGATCCAAGAGAAAACAGGGAACAGGCTTGCCTTCCTCTTGCTGCGGGGCCCCTCACAAGAGCTGTTAAGGGGGCGACATCAAGAACTTCACAACCCAGTCCAGGTATCTCACGTATCTTCTGAGGCAATCTCCAAAAGACAAACTGGATGAGCCTGCAGTTTGGTTTTTCAAATTACATATGAAAGAAATTGCAGGTGACTGAAGAGAACAAAGAGCTCAAATGTCACTGCATTTGGTTACATATTAACGTGGAAGGAAGTGGGGCTCCTTCCAATAATAAAACATAAAATATTCCTCAAAACCATGTGCATCACTCAGCAGCAGGGAAAGGGCTGAGCTGCAGGAGGGCACCAGGGTCAGGCAGCAGCACGGCCTGAGAGCACAGGAAGCCGGAGCAGCCCACCCCCAAGGCAGCAGGCTGTAGACCAGGACGCACAGCCACCCAGGCCCACTTGCAGAAATGCAAACGCGTTCCTTCTGGGATGGGAGGTAAAACAAGGGCTCTTAAATTCCCTGGTTGATTCTATTGTGCACCTGGGACTAAGAAACTACTGAACTCATCAGAAGCCTTACTTACGATTTCCTCAGAAGAAGTATGCAAAGAACTCAATTAAACATTCGCGTCACCTAGCCAACCAGCCTAAGAGTCACGACTATACTCTGCGTCTCCAGACAATCAGCTCAGCACATCCACATGTACTTTGCAGGCATGGGTGTGGGTGTTGGGGGGGTGGACTTAGAACCTCCAGGCCTCCAGACAGTGGTCAGATGCCATTAGAAGAAACAAAAGAACAAATACATAGGCATAAGTGGGAAAATCAGTGACCTTGAGATCTGGCTGGGAAGACTTCTCAATATGCAGGGACTTCATTGTCCTGTGGTGTGTCCTATACATACCCAATACCCATCAAGTGGATTAGTGACAAGGGAAGATTTTTTTAATGTCATAGGCCAGACCTGATGTGGAAAATTTTTTACCACATGCGTCCAGGGTTATCAAATAAACACGAAGGAATATAAAAGCCAATGTTTCAACCGCTCAGCTGTCCGTGGAAGTTCTATCTGCAAAGGACAGGGTAGTCCGGGCAGGCTGACCTTCACAAACCGCACACGCTAAAACCCTCTTAAGAAGAGCCTGGTGAACGCTCTGGCTGAAATGCATGGAGCCATCACATGACCGAGCAGTGAGCGTCTTACCTATAATTCCACTGTCCTTGCTTTCCAGGGTGGAGCTAGGGCTGCTAATGGTCTCACAGGGACTTTTGTTGGCTGCCGTCTTGCTGACACAGCTATTCAAGGTTGAGCAGGGGCTATCGGTGCTAGGAGAGGCGGTGCTGCTCGTAAGAGTGGAGCAAGGGCTGATGCCTTGGCTCAGAGCTGTGCACTGCAAGACGAACGGAAGGAGGAGTTAGCGCGTCTACACACCCTTTTGTAGCTTCATGGTTTTAGCATGAAAAACAAACAAGAAAATGGAAAACAGGTTTTCTTTTTTACAATCCAGGGATCTTAATATATACGGTCTTCCAAAATTTAAAAAGAGAAATCTCCCTTAGTTCTGTTCGCCTCCCTGTGATCTTTTTTCTTAAGAGGGCAGTCTTGGAAATAATTTAGTGGGAATGAACATTTGTAAAGCAGAAACAGCAAACAGGCAGACTTCCTTTCATTTAAACTCTGCAGAAGACAAATGGGTTCTTTGACCTCTGTGTGGAAAATCTGGGAACTCTGTTTTTGTAATGTATCACGAGCACCACAACCTGATTCAATTTTTGGAAGATTTATGGGCTCTGCGATCCAGGGAAGGAGACTGGTGGCCACTGTGATCTCAATCAACGCCTGACACCCTCGCAGAGACCCTCGAAGGGGCAGAGGCTCCGGCCCCTCATTGCTATTCAGAAGTACACTTCTCATCTCGGATGTGGCAGGCTGCCGTTCCCTAGGAAGGGGAGTGCTCTTCCGAAGATGAACCTTTTGATCTTATTTTGTTTCCACTCATCTTCTATAAATCTTTTCCTCACCCCACTGACCCTCCAAAGTCTAAACCAATTAAAAAAAGCACAGGAAAGTGCATACCAAAGCAGCCGGATGAAAAGAATGGTGCTATAAAGATAAAAGTAGTATCATTCCTAAGGAATTCTCTCGGCCACTTCAATTCAGTTACTCTTCTCTGGGTGGTGACCAGAAGGTTAATGTGGACATTTTTGTAAGGTCTGCACCCTCTGCTTCTCCCCACTCCCTACTACAAACGTTCACAAACAAACTGTTGAAATTTAATTTCAATACACAATGGCCCAGACTCATCTGGTCTGAACAACAACTTCCCTACTCAGGGAGGAGGCAAGACGATTATGCCGTCATTCATCCTCCGAGCAGATATGACATGCAGTATCTTCCTCGGGCATTACCATGGTTTCATTTTTTTCTTCAATGGTTATGTGTGTGGCACTTGGGATCCCTTCTCCCAGTAAAAATCCCAGTCTTGTCAACAGTTCTTGAGCTGCCGGCGAACAGCTCGGTTCATTATCGGCCTTTGCTTCTGGAACAAAGAAAGAAAACAATGAAGACACCCCTCTCAGGAATTTCAGTATCGAATCTGGAGGACTTGGCATTACAGCTGCTTGTCTGGTGCTTTTGTGTATTTTTATAAAATGCACAAAGTTTGACAGTGCTGCCTGTCCCCTAGCAATACATTCTAATTAAGAGACTGTGACAGGTTAAGAAAACAGTAAAAGGGAAAAACCAAATGCACAGGGTGAAATTGTTGACCTGAATCCAAAGGTACAGTATCATTATCTGTAGCAAGTCCTATTTCCATGTCATGAGGAATGGTACCTGAGACACCAAAGGCAGAAAAAGGCCTCATGCTTGAAGGGCACCATGTGTCCAATGCCCACAGAAGGCTGAAATAAAGGAAAACCCAAGTGGCATGCTGGCAGAGTTACCTGGATGCTGGGGGGAAACTGAAATGCAAGCTCTCATTAAACAAGGCAGGGGCACAACCACGTCAGTCTGTGCACACTCCATAGGAGTGATTTGCATCCAATACACTGAATCTTCCTTTAGAGGTAAGACTTTAATAGCAACACTGTAAATATTTGGTTTATTTGGCACTACTGTAAGTTCTGCTTTTATACAGAGCTCTTTGCTTATTGTAAAGCAAAATAAAAACTGTAGTTTCTTGTAAAAAAAAAAAAAAAAAAAAAACCAGGATTCAAACGCAAGGGTCAGTCATCAGGGATCCATGCTGAAACAAAGATCTTAAGCCCCAGTAAACTGTGTCCCAAGAGACAGGACCCAGGAGTACACCCTGCTGTCCACGAGGAGACGTAGAAAAACTGGATGTGCTTTCAGCACACTCCATAGTAATGCTGGAAGCATGTTCCATCTGACAGTCACAGGGCATGTTTGGAAGCCATGCCTTCCTCTGGTCTCCTTAAGGTTGGTCATCATGCTTTGTGCACTCAAGAGAATTTTATTGTTGGATTTAAGTGTTGAGCTGTAGATTAATCTTGTATCCAGACTCTAAGGGAACTTAATGATGGTCGACAAGATGATATTCACTTCATTCCAACACCTCTCTTACAGTTTTAAGCCAGCTGAGCTTCCATCAGGGAATGAAATAATGTATAACGCAACTGTGCTTACACAGTTAGAACTTAAGAACAACAAGCAACCTGCAACAGTCATTCCTCTTCATGTTTTGTTGGTTTTTGTTAATTGTCTAGGTACCTAGACCCATACATTCATGAACCAATGTCCCTGGATGTGGAAATCTGCAGATAATGGGTAATAGGTTATAGAAACATAAAATGAGGAAAAATAAAATCTGAGATATTATCTTTGACATACAGGATCATCACCAAAGTTCAATGCTAACTTTGCCTTTTGTAAGAAAATACAAAAGACAACATAAGCAGAGCTGAGAAAGACCATCTTTATTATTCTCACCCACATTATCAGTTTTGCTAAGTCATGCTTGCAGGATGGTAGCTACAAGGGAAGTTAAATCAGTTGTATCCTCAAGGAAGGAAAAGTACCCCCGCCCTTGCCTGCTCTCAAAAGCTCCCAATGTTTAGGGTGAGAACAGCTGTTTCCCAGCCTGGATATTTTTCAGTTGCTGTAGCATACTGCAGGGGTAAAATTAACCAAGACTTGATTGTTGTGGGTTGAAAGAGCCCTGATGTTTCTGGATCATTTGCGATCAACTCTTAACATGAAAGAGCAGTGGCCCCAAGCCAATGACCAGGGGTAAGGGAGCCGCCCCAGGGCGGGCCAACCACACCCTCAAAGCCACCCTACAGAAGATTCCTTCCCACCACAGGTCTCCAACCACATTTTGACTCTTAAGATACATGGGCACTGGTGAAAGGAAAGCAGGAACCCAACCAAATCAGCATAGCCCAGGCACACCCAAGGGCTGGGCCACTTCAGAACAGGATCCACGCTGCCCTCCTTGCCCTTAGGCTCGAGCAGAGCAGCCACTTTATCTTAGGTGGCAGCTGGACTGGAGGGAGAACAGGATGCAGCTGGAAAGGGGAAGAAGTGGGTGAGGGGCCAGAACTCAGCCATTTCCCTACTCCACACCCCTCTTTCTTTTCAACAGTCTCTACACTGTGACCCAATTGTGACTTGCCCCAGAATGTCTACCTTCTGGTTCAACTTGAAACACTCTGAGGAAAGAGCCAGAAGTGGCTCCCAGTTGGCAGCTGCTGTCACAAAATTCACTCTGTTGACAAACAGGACCTTTGAGACCAGCATCCTATGTAGGTCCTGCAGTGGGGTGGGTTAGGATAGCAGATTCACACCAGACTGTCAAGGTTTTCAGTTTAAGTGTGTGTGTGTGTGTGTGTGTGTTGGGGGGTGGGGGGTGGGGTGTGTGTGTGTGTGTGTGTGCGTGCACGTGGGCGCGTCCACACACAAATTCAAAGACAACTAGTCATCCAAACTATCCCCCTTCAGGCAAGTTGGGGAGCAGTGGCCATCGCAGTTGCCCAGATACACAAAGGACATCCAAATTCATCATTAACTTGTTCTCTTAACTGTTCAACCTGAACTTTGTTGTTACCAAAGCTCCAAAACTCTACCCGGGTTTGGGATGAACGAACAGATGTTCTGTACTGTAGTTTCGGCATCCATTAAGCTACTGCAATTTTCTTTCTTCCAAAAGCTTTCCAACTGTCTTTTCATCTCACTCTTTCTACTAAAATGTCATCCTAGCGACCTTCTCCTCAGAAGTCCCCTTCAGCCTGAATTCCTTAATCCACGTCAAGCTGTCTTCGTCTTTCCTTCCCTAGTGCACAGGGCCCTCTCTTGCTGAACTTTTCATTCTGGCAGAAGGACTCCTGGGTGAAGTATGACAGGGCCGTTTTGGGGAAGATGAGCTGCCCGGGAAAACACTCTGATACACGTGACTGTGAAATGGAAATGGATTTCTCCTTTCATAGTCAGTCACCAAATACTGAGATCTGAACAGTCAGAAAGAATTTTCTTTGAGCTAACAATTCCAAAATGACTTCCACACCAAAATCCAAATGGGATACCTCTAGATGGTCTATTTCTATCCATGTGGTTAATACTAAATCACTTATCAATTATGGGTTACCTTACCCAATACAAATGGGCTGAGGACTGGAGAGAAAGACCTCATCTCTTAGCAATGCTCTGCTATCTCATACATGTTTTGGGTTGGCCAAAAAATTTGTTCAGGTTTTTCTGTAGCATCTTATGGAAAATCCAAACAAACTTTTTAATCAACCCAATAAATATCCAACACATTTATGATGGCTGTATCTGAAGCTGAGAGAGTAATCAGCCTCACACTCCCTAGGATCCCATAGGTAAGCTGACAGTGATTGTCCTCCCAATAATGTACTCAGGCAATCCTTGCTTTCAAACCATTGTGGAATAATCATGTGGAAAAAAGCAAAGGAGATTGCTTCAATCACTCCCTGCCTGGCTCCTTCTAACTATTCACACTTATTGGATCACATTTAGGGGCACCAACATCCAGGTATGGTCCACAAAGTGACTATGCCCCCAGTTACCGCCATCCTAACTTCAAACCTGTGTGTGCCCCTTATAACCATCCCCTCTTCTTTCCCTCCACAGGCTCAGAGGAAAGGACTGTACACTAAAGCTATTCTGGACTCCTTAGTGGGTGAGCCTCTCCAAACCTCAATTTCCTTATCTTGGAAGTGGCCATCATCCATTTCTTTTTGATTGTGAAGTTCAAAACAAATATGAGAAACACCTAATAAACCAAATATCTCTGAAATAAGACACCGTATCAAAGGTGATCATTATTTCTACCAAATTTAACACTAAGAGCCCACTTCCTCACTATTATTACTTCACTTTCTGTTTTCATGTGCTGTGCTTAGTCAACTGCTCAGTCGTGTCCGACTCTTTGCAACCCCGTGGACTGCAGCCTTTCAGGCTCCTCTGTCTATGGGATTCTCCAGGCAAGAATACTGGAGTGGGTTGCCATGCCCTCCTACAGGGGATCTCCCTACCCAGGGATCGAACCCAGGTCTCCCGCATTGCAGGTGAAGACTTTACCATAGGAGCCACTAGGGAAGCCCGTGGCTCCCTATTTATATTTAATGTGTACATGTTTCTCTTACATAAAAATACTTTTCTATTTAGAATTTTCCTGCCTTAATTTAACTGTTTCTGAACTCACTATCCTTTCAAAACAACAAATTCCCTCCTTTGGCTGAGTATCAAACTGTTCCAACTTGGCCCACATCTACTGCTCATTTCCTATCTAACAGTTCCCTCTTCTTAAAGCCGGACTCTACTAGAACTGCAGAGGTCCTTCAGGATTACCAATGATCATGCCACCAAGAGAAGCCATTTCTCCCCTCTCCTCCTCCTCCTCAAACTCAACAGAGCACTGAGTGTTGTTGATGATGTCTGGCCATTCACTAGCACATAGTCTAGAACCACTGACTTAACATCAGCTTCCAAGACAGTACTTCTGATCCAGTCTGTTAACTGCCACACAGCCTTGACTGATGTTAAATACCTCCCTCTCTGCCTCTACCCATCCAGGACCTGCTTTGTGCTAAACCTGTTGCTGTCCTTGCCTTCTCCACAAACCTTTTCCAGTTTCTTTCTGGTTGCTCCCTCTCCTAAGCCATCACCAGTCCCACCTCCTTGAATTTCCAAAAATATTATTTATAGAGGAGCATCTCTCTAGGCACCTGATCTGGTTCTGTCAATAACGGGTTTCTAGTCTGCAATATGAAAACACAGTTATCATACTGTTGTTCAGTTGCTCAGTAGTGTCTGACTCTTTTCATCCTCATGGACTGCAGCACACCAGGCTTCCCTGTCCTTCACCAACTCCCGGTGCTTGCTCAAACTCATGTCCATCGAGTTAGTGATGCCATCCCACCATTTCATCCTCTGTCGTCCCTTTCTCCTCCTGCCCTCAATCTTTCCCAGCATCAGGGTCTTTTCTAATGAGTCGGTTCTTCACATCAGGTGGCCAAAGTACTGGAGATTCAGCTTCAGCATCAGGCCTTCCAATGAATATTCAGGACTGATTTTGGACTGATTTCCTTTAACATGGACTGGTTTGATCTTCTTGTAGTCCCAGGGACTCTCAAGAGTCTTCTCAAGCACAACTATTCAAAAGCATCAATTCTTTAGCACTCAGCCTTCATGATTCAACTCTCACGTCCATACATGACTACTGGAAAAACCATAGCTTTGACTAGACAGACCTTTGTTGGCAAAGTAATGTCTCTGCTTTTTAATACAATGTCTAGATTTGTCATAGCTTTTCTTCAAAGGAACAAGTGTCTTTTAATTTTATGGCTGCAGTCACCATCCACAGTGATTTTGGAGCCCAAGAAAATAAAGTCTGTCACTGTTTCCATTGTTTCCCCATCTATTTGCCATGAAGTGATGGAACCAGACTCCATGATCTTAGTTTTTTGAATGCTGAGTTTTGAATCCGTGTGCATTCTTTCACTCTCCTCTTTTGCCTTCATCAAGAGTCCCTTTACTTCCTCTTCACTTTCTGCCATAAGAGTGGTATCATTTGCATATCTGAGGTAATTGATATTTCTCCCAGCAATCTTGATTCCAGCTTGTGCTTCATCCAGCCCAGCATTTCACATGATGTTCCATATAAGTTGAATAAGCAGGGTGACAATATACAGCCTTGATGTACTCCTTTCCAAATTTGGAACCAGTCCATTGTTCCAGGTCCGGTCCTAACTGTTGCTTCTTGACCTGCATATAGATTTCTCAGGAGGCAGGTAAGGTGGTCTGGTATTCCCATCTCTTCAAGAATTTTCCACAGTTTGTTGTGATCCACATAGTCAAAGGCTTTAACATAGTCAACGAAGCAGCAGTAGATGTTTTTCTGGAATTCCCTTGCTTTTTCTATGATCCAACGGATGCTGGTGATTTGATCTCTGGTTCCTTTGCCTTTTCTAAATCCAGCTCGAACATCTGGAAGTTCTCAGCTCATGAACTGTTGAGGCCTAGCTTTTTTTGAACATGACCTTGCTAGCATGTGAAATGAGTGCAACTGTGCGATAGTTTAACCATTCTTTGGCATTGCCCTTCTTTGGGATTGGAATGAAAACTGACCTTTTCCAGTCCTGTGGCCACTGTTGAGTTTTCCAAATCTGCTGGCATATTGAGTACAGCACTAGAACAGCATCATCTTTTAGGACTTGAAAGACATCAGCTGGAATTCCATCACTTCCACTAGCTTTGTTTGTAGTGATGCATCATAAGGCCCACTTGACTTTGCACTCCAGGATGTCTGGCTCTAAGTGAACGATCACACCATTGTGGTTATCTGGATCATTAAGATCTTTTTTTGTACAGTTCTTCTGTATATTTTTGCCACCTCTTCTTAATATCTTCCGCTTCTAGATTCATACCATTTCTGTCTTTTATTGTGTCCATCTTTTGCATGAAATGTTCCCTTGGTATCTCTAATTTTCCTGAAGAGACATTATCATATAAGTTATCTTTAAGTTTTTCATCTCATGCATCCCATACTGAAACTGTCACCAAATCTTACCATTTCCTCTTTCAAAATGTTTCCTGAATTAGCCTTTTTCTCTCTCGTCCTCATCCTCTTCAGTCTAGATAACAATTAGACTCTGAATCAATTTTGTCATCTATTTTTATTTTCTCCTTCTCTAAGCTGGTGGTTCTCAAATTTCTGGTGTCAGAGCTCACCTTTAAAAATTAAGGACTCCAAAGTGTTTAGGCTTATGTGGATTATGTCTATGATATTCATCATGTTAGAAATTAAAACTAGGAATTTAAAAATCTATGTTAATCCATTTTAAGTTAAAAATTACATTAACAAATAACACTTTTAGAATAACAACCATATTTTCAATTTAAAAAGTTACTTAAGAATGGCATTGTTTAAATTTTTGCAAATTCTTTTTAACATCTGATTTAGTAGAAGACAGTTGGATTCTAATGTCTACTTCTGGATTCAATCTGTTGCGATAGGTTCTTTGGGTTGAAGCGTGTGAAGAACTGTGGCTTCAGAGGGCTTTCTTTGGGAAAGGGAGGAACCTCTCCAGTTAATTACAGATATTCTTCTTTGATATCACCCCAAAACTTGACAAGTAGCAATTTCTTAAAGGTTAGTTCCAGTGTTGACTCTGAATCTGAATCAATGAACTTTCTGTGCTCTGTTAAAAGAAAATCCAATGGTGTGTTTTATGCTTCAAATGGATTTTACCCATGCAAGATTTTGTAACACCATGTATTGGGTCATTTGGAAAATACTGGTTTTGCAGCTCTTGCAAGTGTTGACACATTTTATTATACAACACCAAAATATCACATTCATTAACATCACCACAGATCTCAACAGAAAAATCCTGAGAAACCATCACACTCACTGTGACAGGTGCAAATTCCCCCAAACCTAATTTTCACTCAAAAGGTCAATTTTTGTCACTGGAACTAAACCCTGCCAGGTGTGTTGTTTTTTTTTGTTTTTTGTTTTTTGTTTTTTCATAGAAGTGACATGCTCATTTTGTTCCTTTTTGAGAAAATATATGCAAACTACCCAATTTGGAGTAACTAAGATTTGTCAGGAGTACTTTCAAGTAAAAATGATGTTCCCCGTTTTTTATTTGAATGGCTAGTTCAGCTTGCAATTCAATCACACATGTGCTTTCCCTTCAGACAGCCATCATACTTCAGCACACAGTAGACACACTTTCTGCAGACTTCCAATTTCATCTCACCAGATATTTAAAAGGTGGGTATTCAAGGGTCAGGGCTTAAAATTCATCATTTTGGGGGCTTCATCAAGGACATTTTTCAGTTAACTATTATTTCTGATGCAAGTGGGTGGTGGTTAAAAAAAAAAAAAAAAACCCACATGCAGCCCTAGAATAATAGCAGGTGCCCCTACCCTGACATGTGCTAAGGCATTGGAAGTTTTACCAACAATTGCTCTTGCACCATCACAAATATCAATGTAAAAGAAATGGAAATATCAAGTGTTATTATGAAAAGAGCGGTGACTTCACAGACCCCTGAAAGGGTCTTGGGGATGCCTAGAAGTCCATGTACCACACTTGCAGTCTTTAAATGTTGAACTGTACTAAATTCTCTTTCTTTAAAATAACAAATAAAATCATAATTGCACATACCCTCATCCTACTAACTGATTTCTCATCTTCCATTACTTTCTCAACTCTTTTGGGGTAAAAGAGATGTGGTTTACCCTCACCAATTCTATTTTTTTAATCACATACCCACAACTTAAACTCATTCACTTGCCCAAGGCTCCTGAGACGGCCATATTAGGCACAGTAACTTTTTTTATTTTTTTATTTTTATTTTTTCACAGTAACTTTTTTTAATGGTCCATCTCCTTTTTTGACTTCCCTGTGTATGTGTGTGTATATATGTATATATTTTTAACTGAAGTATAGTTGACTTAAACAATGTTTCAGGTGTGCAACAAGGTGATTCAGTTATACAAATACACATAATTTTTGAAATTATTTTCCATTATAGGTTATTACAAGATATTGACTACAGTTCCCTATGCTATACAGTAAACCTCTGTTGCTTGTTGCATATCTATTTTTTAATTAGAAATCTAGCATTCTACTCATACTAAGTCAAACAAATGGTATCAAAATATCATAATTTTTTAGTTTAGGCAAAAATTCGTAAGTTTTCTAAGATATATATATTATAGATACTTATACAAAAGTTTTTCTACTACACTTGATAAAGGCTTAAGAAAACATTAAAAAAAAAGAGATGGAGAAACTGAGAACATAAACTAAATGAAATGGTAGCACTGAATATGAAATAGAAAAGTGAAACAAACTAGATAAAAGTAAAAGATCATCACACAGTCCAGATGTTTTTAAACATAACTGCTCACTAGAAACATATCTGGAGCTCTGGAGAAAAAAGCATACCTGAGCATTTGTGTTTTTCAAAAAATTTCAAGATAATTGTGATACACATCTGGATTTTTAAAAGTGGTATGGGTTTTTCTATTAGACCCTAGCTTTGGTGAGATAGAGGTCTATTATTTTTCTGTTGACCAATCATGATACAATGGTATTAAATGAGTAATAGTTACATCATCACAAAAGTAAAAAATGTTTATCAGTTCTCACAATCAATGGCCAGACAAAAAATAAAAGATAATTACAATTGCAAGCCATAATGGGAATATGACTAACTTAACAATATAAAATAATTACATACAATTTGGGGGGTGTCGAGCAGAGTGATGTAAGTGGAAGTACACATGTTTTCATCCACCCACTCAGTCTACGTCTTTTGGTTGGTGCATTTAATCTATTTATATTTAAGGTAATTATCAATATGTATGATCCTATTACCGTTTCCTTATTTTGGGCTTACTTTCTGTAGGTCTTTTCCTTCTCTTGTGCTTTCTGCCTAGAGAAGGTCCTTTAGCATTTGTTCTAAAGCTGATTTGGTGGTGCTGAATTCTCTTAACTTTTGCTTGTCTGGAAAGCTTTTGATTTCTCCATCAAATCTGAAGCAGAGTGTTGCTGGGTAGAGTATTCTTGGTTGTAGGTTCTTTCCTTTCATTACTTTACATATATCATGCCACTTCCTCTGGCACGCAGAGTTTCTGTTGAGAAGTCAGCTGATAGCCTTAAGGGAGTTCTCTTGTATGTTATTTGTCATTTTCCCTTGTTTTAATATTCTGTCTTTAATTTTTGTCAGTTTGATGACTATGTGTCTCTGTGTGTTCCTCCTTGGGTTTATCCTTCCTGGGACTCTCTGTGCTTCCTGGACTCGGTTGAATATTTCTCCTTTCCCATGTTTAAAAATTTTTCAGCTATTTTCAAGTATTTCCTGAGGTCTTTTCTCTCTCTATTCTCCTTCTAGGACCCCTATAATGTGAATGTTGGTGCATTTAATGCTGTCCCAGAGGTCTCTTAAGCTGTCTTCATCTCTTTTCATTCTTTTTTCTATATTCTGTTCTGTGGCAGTGATTTCCACCATTCTGTTCTCCAGGTCATTTATCTGTTCTTCTGCCTCAGTTATTCTTCTACTGATGCCTTCTAGTTTATGATCCATCTCTGCTTGTTTGTTCCTTAGTTCTTCTAGGCCTTTGGTAAACATTTCTTGCATCTTCTCAATCTTTGCCTCCATTCTTTTCCCAAGATCCTGGATCATCTTCACTATCATTATTCTGAATTCTTTTTCTAGAGAGTTGCCTATCTTTACTTCATTTAGTTGTTTCTCTGGGACTTTATCTTGTCTCTCCATCTGGGACATAACTTCCTTCTTTTTCATCATGACTAGCTTTCTGTAATATGGTTTTTGTTTTAGCTGCTGTGAGACTGTGCTTCTTGCTGCTTCTGTCTGCCCTCTGATAAAGGAGACTAAGGAGGCTTGTGTAAGCTTCTTGATGGGAGGCACTGGAGATGGGGAAAACTGGGTCTTGCTCTGGTGGGTAGGGGGCCTTGCTCAGTAAAGCTTTAATCCAATTATCTGCTAAAGAGTGGGATTGGGCTCCCTCCCTGGTAGTTGTTTGGACTGAGTTTTTCCCCAGCCCTGGGGTCTACAGGCTCTATGGTAGGGTTAATGGCTAACACCAACAGCGTATACACCAAGGGGGACCTTCCAATGCCCCTGTCCGACCCATGCCTCTGCCCCTGCCGACCCACACCTCTACAGGAGGCCCTCCAACATTAGCAGGTTTTTGGTTCAGTCTCCTGGGGCGTCACTGCTTCCCTCCTCTGGGTCTTAGTGCATGCAAAATTTTGTTTGTGCTCTCCAAGACTGGCATCTCTATTTCCCTCAGTCCTCTGGAAAGCTTATTATCAAATCCTGCTGGTCCTTAAGGTCATATTCCCTGGGGATTGCCAGTCCCTTTTTAGGATCCCCAGGCTGGGAAGCCTGATGTTGGGTTCAGAACCTTCACAATAGTGTGAGAACTTCTTTGGCATTTTTCTCCAGTCTGTGTGTCACCCACCTGGTGGATACGGGATTTGATTTTATCATGATTACGCTCTTCCTACCTCTTGCTGCAGCTTCTTCTTTGTCTTTGGACATAGGGTATCTTTTTTTGGTGGGTTCCAGTGTCCTCCCGTCAATGGCTGTTCGACAGCTAGTTGCAACTTTGGTGCTCTCACAGGAGGATGTAAATGCCTGTCCTTCTACTCCACCATCTTGAACCGGAAGCCTCCTGTATATTTTTGACCTTGGCACCTATTCTGTCCTCCAAGGAAGGAAGGAACAACTTTCACATCAGATAGAAGGGAAACTTACGGATACTGTGTGGTCTTGTTGGTTTTTCTACCCTTTAGCTGTGCTTCTTCCATGTTATTCACAGCTCAAGAATAAAATATCAAAGGTTTTTAGGGCTCTTCTTTCAGTGACCTTTTTCCTAGTGTTCAGTCGCTCAATTGTGTGTCCAACTCTTTGAGACCCCATGGACTGCAGCACTCCAGGTTTCCCTGTCCATCACTAACTCCCAGAGCTTACACAAACTCATATCCATTCAGACGGTGATGCGATCCAACCATCTCATCCTCTGTTGTCATCCCTGTCTCCTCCCACCTTCAATCTTTCCCAGCATCAGGGTCTTTTCTAATGAGTCAGTTCTTCGCATCAGGTGGCCAAAGTATTGGAGTTTCAGCTTCAGCCTCAGTCCTTTCAATGAATACTCAGGACTGATTTCCATAGTGTAATACACCTTGTCTCATCACATCCACTCTAGGCAAAAGGCTACCCAGGTTTCCTCCTGAACTCTTAAGCCCCAGTTTTATTTTTCCAGCTATTCAGAGGACATCTTTGCCTGGATGTTTCCAAACCTCAAACTCAACACGCCTGAAACCAAACTCAAACCAAAATGGACAGGTACTTCTCTTCCAGTGTCCATTTAATGTAGTCTCAAAACTCTGAAGTCATCATCTTTGTCTCTTACAGCTTCCATGTCCTTGCAATCTCTCGGGAATCTTCCTACCCCTCACTTCTTGCCTGATCGTGTTCTATGGATAATTTGAGATCTTAGTCTCTCACGTAACTATTGAAATCATTTTCTAACCATTCTCTATGACTGCAGTCCCCTTCCTGCCCCCACTCCATCCTAAACTTTGCTGACAGGTGAATCTTAATGCACAGGACTCCAAGCAAGTCTTTCCTGGCACAGCATCTCCATCTGCACTGGATTTGTCACACAGCTTAGATTAGTCAACACTATTCCCCCGCCCCCATACTATAGCTACTCTGTATATATAAATCTCTAATCCCTGCCCAGACTCTAAGGCTCCAAGAGAAAAGGATCTATGCTTGAAAAGCTATCTCAAATAGCATCCAACACAATTCTTTTCACAGCACAAGAATTTTTTATTCAAGGAAATGCAGAACGAATGGCTATTCTACTCTAGTCTCTGTTCCACTGCACACATACCAGGGATGTTTCCCCTTCTATGCTTCTATCGAGCTAAAACCTTATTCAACCATTGGTCAAGTAGTGCAACACCATTCTAAGAAGCTGGAATTTAAATTAGCAGGAGCAATGTTACCTCTTGGGAAAGCAAGAGCAGTGTAATCAGGAGGAAAAAAAGTCATGTTTTCTTTCTTAAACTAAGTAGTGGTTAGACAGGTATCATATTCTTCATACCTTTTTCATTCTCTACATCTTTCTGAATGTCTAAAATAGTCATCAAAAACATAAGGTATCAATATTTACTGAAATATATCTAAAAAAGGATTCACTCCTCCCAGTAAGATAGTTCTGCATTTCATTATTTTTCTGTTTCATATGTTAGTTCTATTTGCTAACCAGATGGCTAGAAAAAAAGTTTTATCATATTTTGGATTGATCTTCATCAAATAATGACTCATAATACTAAAACTCTCTCACCCTTTCCCATCAAAGCTTGCTCAAGGAGCAAGGGTAGATTGAAGCAAACCTAAACAGATTATGGCTGCCCCGAATTCAAGAAAAACATAGCTGTGAATCCTATTACAGTTAAATAATCCTCCCTAATTTATCTGTTTTTTTTTAGTTTTCCCTTAAAGCAGAGGTATTGTTCTGTGGGTGGCATTTTCCCCATAAACAATATGTTGGCCTAATAATAGGAAGCTTATTTGTGAAGAACTTACTTTATATATAAGCTTATTAGGATCATTTGACAGGAAAAAGGGGATTATATTTTGTTTGAGGACTAAGAAAAAATGCTGTTTTTCCAATACATTTAAAAATACTGAATAAAGTAGAATCTTTCCATAAAAAGGTTTGCAGGTTAGTGTAAACTTTAATAAACAGGTTCTTTGCTTGTAACAAAAATGTTCACCTGCCATATCA
This sequence comes from Bos javanicus, assembly GCF_032452875.1. Lineage (NCBI taxonomy): Eukaryota > Metazoa > Chordata > Mammalia > Artiodactyla > Bovidae > Bos > Bos javanicus. The sequence goes on from NC_083869.1 coordinate 37,310,280, forward strand.
TATTTCCCACTTCCCAGATGGCTAAAATATGCAGATTACAAATACAACTGTTTATAAATAAATGAATAAATTTCAAGTGCTCACTGTTTTTGTTTTACTTTAAATTTCAGAAAGCTAAGAGTCAAGGATTTATGGAGCCACACAACCATAAAGCAAGGCAGTTTAGTCTGGGAAGGGAATTTCAAACATCTAGGAATAACCTGATATTTCACAAATCCATGAAAAATTTCAAAAGCATTTCACAAGGGGCTGTTTTCAATAGTTCGTCAGACTGGTGAATACCAAAATGCTATTACTGACAGCATCCAGAAGAGTGTCTTAGAGACTTTTTTTAAAAAATGCCCAAAAGAAGTATGTGAAGTATACACCCAAGGTTTAAATTAAAACTTCAGTGATACTACTGCTCTGAAAGCCTCGAAATTAGGATTTAGCTCATCATGCATCTGTACATGTTTGGATGAATACTCAGACTCAATTAGTTTCCGTTTGCTCCAGATTCAATGACCTGGACATAAAATTTATACTTTAATATGGCAAACTTCATTAACCCCACAGAAATGTAAAGGAGTCTGTGGGGAATTACAAAACATGCCATCCTTTACTAATTATCAAGCTAAATTTTGTTAGGCAACCACCTCTTTATCTACCAACAGATAACTCTGATGGGGATCCCACCAGCACCATGGCAACCCATGAAAAACTACATGCCCACAAGCATGAACTACATCCCTTTCCCAGACACCTAAAAAAAGAGGAAATGTACCCTGCTTCTTAATTCTAGGCAAACTTCTGGAAATCCCTGGTATGTATTCGCAGCCCAGGTATGTCACAATGTCAGTCCCCATTGAGAAGGATGAGCCTAAATCCAAGAGCAAGGGTCTCAGGAGTAAGCGTGTCTGCAGACTGCTGGCTACACCAGCAACATCAATCACTGTGCTTGAATTTAGCTCAGCTGGCAGCCAAGCACAAGAACACCTTCTCCCCTAAGAAAGTCAATTCTGCCTTGAACAAGGGGAGAAGAGTTGACAGTGGGAACTATTTATAACCTCATTTCTTTGCCCAACAAAAATCCTATTTGTCCTCATTCTTACCCCAGGGGGAGTCCTAAACACTAGACAGGACCTCAACAGGACTCCCGCCCATGGAACAAGGGGTCCTATCAGGCAGTCTACACCAGTCAAATGCCAGGGGCGTAACCAACCAGGACTCCACAGGCAAATGGGGACAAGGTCAGGGGTTGGCAGGCTTAGTCTGAAATGGGCAGACAGCTCACAAACTCAGATTATTGATATTCACTTCAGAGGAACAGGTTTCCACTTTCTTTTTGATACCCAGAATAGAAGTGAGAGAACACATCAGCCCACAGACACCGGGCACATGTGAATTCACAACCAGGACGGTCCTCATGTTTGCAGGTTCTCTGGCTGTTCTAACCAGGCAGCACCACGGATCCTCCCCTCTGCAAGACCACACCCCTGGCGCCCTGCCCCTCCCCAGCACAAATCCTAGTGTGAGTCTCTCACAGAAGCCAAATGACTGCATGCCTGGACAGAAGGAAAAACGGTGGGGCTGCTGGTCCCACCTCGGCCCCCACCCGCGCCGAACACCTCTTTCTGATTTTCATTTTCTGCCAACCCTTCACTCAGCTTATTTTTAACTTTACTGTCACCACCACCACCCCACTCCATGTTCCTATCACATTTTACACTTCATACCCACTCCCCACCATGCCCTGGCCAACACATGAAATGCACACACGGTGGCAGAAAATAAAAGGAGAGCTGTACTCTTTCCCACCCACAATTAGAGAAACAAGGATGCCATTTCTTCTAAGGTGGAGATACGGGTGACTTTTCTCTTTCATCATTACTATATAAACTTGTGTCCATATTGGAGGTACAATAGGCTTCTCCACATTCCTCAGAATTCTTAATCATGTGTTTCTGCAGCAAAATAGGATATAAACTCAAAACACACAAAGACTTTAGAGTTGTGAGTTGGGGAAACACCCCCACTGACAGGAACGAACAGGTCCATTCTTGAATCAATTAAAATAAATAAAGTGCTATTAATATATCTACAAAATGCTAGAGCTTTTGTCTGTTACATGTATTTTCAGATAGAAGGAAAAAAGCAAAATATAAAGTGTCTTCATGAAAAGGTATTAATCAATTTGGAGGGTTTTTTGGTCTCTACTTCAACATTCTCTAAAGAAAAACTTTTGATGTTAAAAAAATAAGCAGCTTTCAAAAGCTACCAAGTGCTTTTACGAAAGCTAGGTATTATAAGCTTTGTCCAGCTACAGTTTCAGCTTTTCAGCCAAAGCCTGTTGTTAAAATATTCTAAAATGATGGAGAACTAAAAAAAAAAAAAAAAAAAAATATATATATATATATATATATATATATATATATATATATATTGGAAACAGTCTGCTGGCTGGCTTTTTATATCCCCCCATACTGGGGAGGTCAAAATTGATGGGAAATAAGTCTCAATCCATAAACAATGCATATGCACCATTGTTCCTACACTGTATACAATCTAAAGAATCACAGTAGCTAAACAGATCTCTCTAACTGCCCAAGGAAAACCACTTCCCAGATATATTCAGTTTAGCGAAGGATTCCTACAAGAGGCACTCAAGTTTCCCTCAAAAGTGGAGTGTCACAGTGTAAAATCTTTAGGGGGGGAAATCATGGCAAACATATCCTTACCATTCTCACTGGGCTCTGCTGGCTTGGGCACGTCTCGGAACGGGATTATGACTGCATCTCCAGGCACTCTGGGGCTTTCCACATACTTGGGCTTCCTGACAGGACCTGTAGCAGGGAAAGATCTGAGTGTGTCTAATTTTTTCCAGCTGCAAACAAAGCTTCAGAATGTACAGTGCATGTCCTTACCAGAACCCAGAGATGCCTAAAGAGCCAGCCCCTTCCCCTCCTGTGAACACACACACGGTCATTTCAGTACAGACGCAGCAACGTCCAGACTGGGCTGCCAAAGAGATGGGTGGAAGTTCGGCTCGCAGAATGTAAACTCTGACAAAAACAAAAGCGGCTCTTCTGCTATGCAGCCTCTACAGCTGTCTTTGGTATATGTCACGGAAGTGATTTTGACATGTTCGGACCTGGGCGGCTCGTGGTGAAGGATTTTTTTAACTTGGAATTTGTCTCTAACTGGGACCAAGATGATCAGGTTGCCTGGTACCTCCCCAAAGTCAGGAGGCAAGGATCATAAGCCGCCAGGCTGTAACATCAACATGCTCTGCGCAGCCATGGAACGCAGGCGTTTGATCAGCCTGGTGACACATGGCAATTGTGCCGGGCAGGAAAGACGGCTGCTTTCTTGTCAGCTGACATAGAAGAGGGAAGGCAGAGCAGTCAGTCCGGCATGCAATTCGGGACACAGAGAGCCTGTTAATCATCCCTCTCACCACCTCTTCAACCCCAACTTATCATCAGATAATCTGGAATTCTGAATTAGGCTACATGAAACCATCACACATTGCTGGTGGTAATGTACACGCACAGTCACTTTGGAAAACAGCTTGGCAGTTCCCAAGAAGGTTACACATATGGTCCAATAAATCCACTTCTGTGTAAATATACATTCAGACAAAAATCTGTACATGGATGCTCTTAGTAACATTACTCATTAACAGCCAAATGTCCATCAACTGATGACAACAAAATGTGATATACTTATCACGGGGCAATAAAAAGGAAGTACTGATTCATGCTAAACATGGGCGAAGCCTGAAAATATTTTGCTCAGTAAAAGAAGCTAGTCCCCAAAGACCACATAATATATGATTCCATTCAAATGGAATGTCCAGAAGAGGCAAATTTACAGAAACAGAGTATGAATGGTTACCAGGGCATGGGTAACCATGTGCAGGCTTATGGGGTGATGGCTAGGGAGTCTGGAGTGATAAAATTAATCTAAAATTGGGTTGTGGTGATGGCACAAAACCTTGTGAATATACTAAAAACTGCTGCAGTGTACACTTCAAATGAGTGGATTGTATGGTATGTGAATTATATCTAAATGAAGCTGCTTTAAAAAAAAAAAAAACACAAAAAACACTGCCTATTCTGTCCAGTCCTTTCAAACATCCCACTACACTTTGGTCCAGAATCATCCACTTGACTCTTGTTTTCCTTGGTTGCCTTATACTTAAAGTGTGCTTTTAATAAACATTTTACATCACTAAGAGAAGGTGGAGGATGAGTCACAGACAGGGGTCTACAGTTCTCTCTCCTGTTCAGCCCTCAGACACAACCCGGCCCCTCCCAGGACCTCAGCCTCCGCGCTGCACACTGACGGGGGAGTCAGGCAGATTCTGAAATCCTCCTGTGTCAAACGTCTCATGCATCTGAGAAATTCTATTCAGAATGTGGTTTATGGTGAGACATGCTGCCACCTAAAGGTTTACTGCAAAAGTGTCTACACTACTATAAAAATAATCTAATTCCCAGCCAGTTACAACGTACCACAACCGAAAATAGGCTACAAGATCAAAGAAGCTTATAGAGCTTCACAGATAGGATATCATTTTAGACTTTAGAAATCATGATTCCAAAATGACTAAAGTAGTAGTTAACCATATGGCTGTCTTCATAATTGATTTAACCCTGTTAGAAAGGGAGTTTTTTAATTAATTTATTTATTTGGCTGCACTGGGTCTCAGCGGAAGCCTGTGGGATCTTTCCTTGTGGCATGCTGGCTTAGCTGCCCTGGGGCATGCGGGATCTTAGTTCCCCAACCCGGGATGGAACCTGCATTCCCCTGCGTTGGAAGGCAGATTCTTAACCACTAGCCTGGCAGGGAAGTCCCAGAAAAGGACTGTTTTTAAAGGTTGAAATGGAATGGTTACTGCGGATGGGCAGAAGGAAAGTAAGTGGAAAATGTCAGCTATACAACGGTACACAAAATACAATTCAGATTTTATTAAGAATACACATCTATCCATATATAAATATGCATGAAAGGAAAGACTGAGGAGGAGAGGGGAAACAAAGATATTTGCTGTGATCAGATCAGATCAGATCAGTCGCTCAGTCGTGTCCGACTCTTTGCGACCCCATGAATCGCAGCATGCCAGGCCTCCCTGTCCATCACCAATTCCCAGAGTTCACTGAGACTCACGTCCATCGAGTCAGTGATGCCATCCAGCCATCTCATCCTCTGTCTTCCCCTTCTCCTCCTGCCCCCAATCCCTCCCAGCATCAGAGTCTTTTCCAATGAGTCAACTCTTTGCATGAGGTGGCCAAAGTACTGGAGTTTCAGCTTCAGCATCATTCCTTCCAAAGAAATCCCAGGGCTGATCTCCTTCAGAATGGACTGGTTGGATCTCTTGCAGTCCAAGGGACTCTCAAGAGTCTCCTCCAACACCACAGTTCAAAAGCATCAATTCTTCAGCACTCAGCCTTCTTCACAGTCCAACTCTCACATCCATACATGACCACAGGAAAAACCGTAGCCTTGACTAGACGGACCTTTGTTGGCAAAGTAATATCTCTGCTTTTGAATATGCTATCTAGGTTGGTCATAACTTTCCTTCCAAGGAGTAAGTGTCTTTTAATTTCATGGTTGCAGTCACCATCTGTAGTGATTTTGGAGCCCAGAAAAATAAAGTCTGACACTGTTTCCACTGTTTCCCCATCTATTTCCCATGAAGTGGTGGGACCGGATGCCATGATCTTCGTTTTCTGAATGTTGAGTTTTAAGCCAACTTTTTCACTCTCCACTTTCACTTTCATCAAGAGGCTTTTGAGTTCCTCTTCACTTTCTTCCATAAGGGTGGTGTCATCTGCATATCTGAGGTTATTGATATTTCTCCTGGCAATCTTGATTCCAGCTTGTGTTTCTTCCAATCCAGCGTTTCTCATGATGTACTCTGCATATAAGTTAAATAAACAGGGTGACAATATACAGCCTTGACTAACTCCTTTTCCTATTTGGAACCAGTCTGTTGTTCCATGTCCAGTTCTAACTGTTGCTTCCTGACCTGCATACAAATTTCTCAAGAGGCAGATCAGGTGGTCTGGTATTTCCATCTCTTGAAGAATTTTCCACAGTTTATTGTGATCCACACAGTCAAAGGCTTTGGCTGTGAAGGAGACAGCAACTAGGAAGAACCTGAGCGGGGCAGGCAGAAACAGACCCAGGACAAATGCAAGAGATTTTCTACACTGTGGGTTCCCAAACCACTCCTTATAGTAAAAGAGATCAAGAGCACCTCTCTCTCTTCATCCACTCTTCTCCATTTACAGAACTCAAGGGAGCTAAAGCCTTTTTTTATTATTTTCCAATGATTCAAGTTACCCAAAACAGCAACCAGGCTCTACTCATGGAGTACCTGTAAGTTTCTGTTCACCTTAACTCCTCGGAGAATAGTAATAACTTACAGAGACCTACTTCCCAGCAATCCACCTATCCCATACATCCTTCCAAAACGTTCTCCTGCACGTGGATGAACAACGACTGTTAGGAATGGTTGGAATATGAACCTCAACATCACCCAGAGCCTTTGGAAAGCATCTGTGCCCATCTGTGCCCACAGTTTGCCTGTAACTGTGTTCTATTCGGAGGTCAATCCCTCACTGTAAGAGATATTCAACACTAAGGAGATGGTGTTAAGAGCAGAGCCTCTGAATGATTCAAAGCCTCTGAACTGATTCACTGTGCTGTCCAGAAGAAACTAACACAACATTGTAAATCAATTAGTTTTTTTTGTTGTTGTTGTTTTGTAAAAGAGCAGAGCGTTTAGAGCTGGGCAGACCTAGGTTTAAAGATGGTCTCCGTCCCTGTCCAACTCAAACTTCAGTACACCCCAGAGCTAAAAGAAGAATGAGGGAGGCTTCAGCTCTTAGGGGAATATCCTGAGAGCAGAGGTCAAGTGTCTCTGGCTCCCTGGCTTGGCACAGTGCCTGCCACAGTGAACAGTGAGGCTGGAAAAGAAAGGAGACCTAGAATGTAACAAAGTCAGTAAAACTGCAGTCAGTGGCCACACAAGGGTAAGGGCTTACATACATTAATTCATCCAGTTCTAATAACTTTGGAGGAAAAACACTATTTCCCCCATTTTTAGGTCAGGAAGCTGAGGCTCAAATCTATGAAACAATTTGCTCAAGGCCAACACACGGTAAAGAAGGAACTCACACAGTTTTGAGGTGTGTGCAGGTTTGAAGCCCGTGTATTAAATCGCCATTCAGCCCTTATAAAAACTAGGAAATCTAGCTTAAATAGGCAATCCTAGAAAAGGCCAGGGCAGTAGGGCCTTCCACCACCCAACCCTAGGTCTTGGCTATACATTCAGCAAATCTTTTATTCATACACCCTTGTTTCTGATCTCCTCTTTTACTAGGAGTTGAAATATGAAGTGAATATAAACCACAGTTCTCCAACCTGATCCTTTTATTTAAATTGCTTTTCACAAACAGCTGAACCTCAAATGCTATAAAACCGGATAAATTTATAACTCAGAGGTTTTCTTCTCTCCCCCCTCAATTGCTCGTTAGAGACTCTTTGGGCACTTTCCATTAAACACAGCAGATGAACGCTCGTTTGCCCTCACTCCCTTTCAAAACACCATTAAAGCTGCAGTAAAGGGATTTAAGAGAGACCAGGGGGGAAGGAAGACAACCACAGGCAAGAAACCAAACTTCTGGAAGTGGAAAGAGACTGCCAAGGAGCATGGACGGAGCACAGCAGGAAAGGTTAGGATTGGGGAGGGGAAAGGGCGTGCGGGGGAGGGAGGGCTCAGCCTCACAGACAGCAGACCCCTCTGAAGGCAGGGGCATGGCAGGGTTGAATGCAGAAGTGTGGGTTGGAAATCTACTGAAAGGCAAGTAAGACCCCTCCAGAACCGCTTCCCAAACCAGGAAGCATTCCCTCCTTCATCCTGGATGCAGAAGTCTTCCCTGGAAAGGCTGAATTCCCAGACCTTGGAGATTCAAGAGCTCAACTCTTCAGTGCTACACTAAATCAGGGATCGAGAAAAATTCTCCATGTGGATTGGTGGGCCCCACCCAGATGCATCTCTCCACACCCTCTACCCCAGCTGTCTGCTATGAAAATGCTGACAACAAGCTTGCACACCAAGGAGGAACCTTTTTTGGTACCAGGGACAGGTTTCGTGGAAGACAAAAATTTTTGCATGGACCAAGGTTGGGGGTGGGGTGGGGTGGGGCTGGGAGAGATGGTCTGGAGATGATTCAAGTGCCATTACATTTATTGTGCACCTTATTTTTATTATTATTGCATCAGCCCCACCTCAGACCATCTGGCATTATATCCTACAGGTTAGGGATCCCTGGATTAGATTCCTCCCTGGGAGGAGAAAAGACCTATACATAATCACAGTTGAAGCCAAGCCCCCAAAGAAATGGTGGGTCCCTGACCCATCACTCTACCACAAAGCCTTCCCTACACAGAAACACACACACACACACACACACACACACACACACACACATACCTCTCTACCATTTAGTCAGCTTTTTAGTACCTTGTACTTACAAACTAAAATCATCAGAAACTCAAGGAAAGATCCTACTCTAACAGAAAACGCCAATAACAGGTTGAAGAAGGAATCTTGAGGAATCAGAGTTAATAGGAGGTACATACCCTCCAGAAAGATAAGAGCTACTGTTTCCATTACACACGGTGTTCTGTGACAAGGGGCATTCAGGGTCTGTGATGTGGGTAGCTGACCAGACTAACCACAGGAAGGGACGACCAGAGGCCACACCAGTTAGGAGCCACTGTAATCACTGGCTCTTACACTAAACTGCCATCTATTAAGCCACAGTGACACTGAGTTCTATGCCACTGAAATGGAAAACTTCTAAATGAAGTGGCCAAATCCATCATCAACAGAGATCAAAACTGAAAAACACATTTCCCTAACACCTGACCCTTACTCAGGGGAAACGACTGCCCAGCACCTTTCTACCCACAGCTTTTTGTTTACAATGACATATTCAACATTCCCAAGTCCGCCTGCAATGCAGGAAACACAGGAGATGTGGGTACAATCTCTGGGTTGGGAAGATCCCCTGGAGAAAGGAATGGCAACCCACTCCAGTATTCAAGTGGACTCCCGCCCTACACACACACAAGCATAAACTACCTAAAAAAGTAAAATAACTTCACCCCTTCATGTAAAACAAGCACTATCAAGTTAATCCCCCCAAATTAACCAGAATCTAATACTATAATAACAATTACCCACAAAGCACAGCTTGCTGGCTCCTGTTTAAGACAAGAGGCTCTGAAAAACAAGACTGTCAGGTATTAGCTTAAAAATGTGCTCATCCAGAAGCTAGTGTGCTTCCCTGCTGCAGCGGACTTCCCTCCCTATCACTCCTGGGCACCTAAGACACTGGTGTAAAGCACTTTTCAAGCTTAACTGGGCATAAGGATACCATGGGGGGCTCTTTAAGATGCAGCTTCTGATGAGGTTACCAGGTATGGTGGGAACCACGGGCCATACTTTGGTATCAAGTACGCAGAACACAGCCCACTATGGGCGCACCTCTAAGGAAGACCTCTCTTCTGTCAGGGTCTGAGCAGGGTCTCCAGCCATGAGTGGGGCACCAGTCTGTCCAGTTTACAAGGTTTATGATGAACAGGGATTGTTCTCGATCATAAACTACACCCAGTTCATAACAGCTCTGGATCTCTTCTCATCTCGATTTCCCCAGCTTCCTCTGCCCCCCATCCTATGCTCCGTGATACAGAGGAAAGGGGGCTCTCCAACGTAGAGACAAAGGGCTCTTAGGATGAAGAGAAACAGGAAATGTGCCCCAGAGTGGTTACAGAGACACCCAGTAGGCAGCCTGCACAGGAGAGCTCCCGCCAGCTCCTTACACTGTCCAGGGGCTTGCGTCAGTGGCGGGCAGCAGGGTTGGGTGGGGGCATCTCCCTCAGTCATCTCCGTCCACAACCTGGAACACAGCCTTCTCCCCATCCCTCTCCTGCCTCTATGTAAATCTCCAAGTACACTTTTCCCAGAGGCCAGTTTTCCTACTCCTTTTGACATTTTAATCACACAGCTATTTTGCTGCTTAGAAACGACCATATAAGGAATATTTTTAAAAAAGGAAAGGCAGAAATAAACCAAACTGGGCTTTATCTCCAGGCAGCGCAAGAGAGAAGGGCAGGGGTTACTTCTCATTTCTGAATGGTTCAGTTAAAAATAATTATATATATATTTGAAAGTCATATTTGGGACACAGAACACCTGAGGGTACTTACTGCATTTAAGGTAGATCTTACATTTTTTCACGACATCTGGACACTATGAAAAGTGACTCTCCTGTGTTATCAATCATTTTCGTTTTCTTTTGTTTTTTAGCATCCTGAACTTTCACAGTAAAGGTTCCTGTCACTTTTACCTGATCTGGGTTTTCATCTCACATTAGGAAATGTTCACAACAAGAAGAGAAAAATAAAAAGGGTGAGGAAGAGCATTTCTTTGGCAGGGCAGAGAGGGCGAGGGTGAGGGGGGCCTTTATCACCAAAGCAAATGTCATAAATCAAGTCAGCAAGAAACGGTAAACTCTGAAATTACAGTCTTGGATTTTTAAAGAGCACAATACCTATACTGAGCTTCCAAAGTCTGGCCCCTCTCTCTCCTGTACCCCCACAAGAAAGCATCATGGCGGGGCAGGGGGAGGGGAGAGAAATGCACTTCGGGACTGAGAAAGGGAAGACTTGGCCCAAGTCGACAGAGTGGAGGGAACCTGGCTTTACCTCCATCTGCTTCGCACAGTGTTGAGGCTGGGCAGGTGAACTGGCAGGACTGCCTACTGGGGCTGAGTCTCTTGGGAGGACTTCCTTTAAGGAAGGAGCCGGCTGATCAAATGACTGGGTCAGAAAGCCTCGGCCCAAGGGGACAGCAATTTCAAGCACAGAGTGTCATCCTATCATTGGATTTCTCCTATGAGAAGCAGGGTAGAGGCTACAAATAAAACCCCAAACTGCTACCTGAGAGGACTCAGCTCCAGGGAATGCCACCTGGGTGCCAGGGGCTAATGTGGGGCTCCAGGAGAGAAGAGCCAGCTACCCCGGCATCCGGAACTTTCCTGGCCAGGAGCACATGCCGTGGCCCTGGGGAATGTTCTAAAACTTCCAGAGACATTTTAACAAGGGCCTGGGGCCTTGTGTAAGGAGAGGTGGGCAACAAGTCAGTGAAACGAGTTATTAGTGCTGTAACCTCATCGGACCCAAAGACAAGTGAGGTCTGTGGAAATTCAGACTGTTCATTCTAAGGAAGAAAAAACAGAAGGCAAGAGGGAAAAAATGGGCAGTCTGCTGACAGTGAATGAAATACAACAGTTACCTGACACTCTCTTAGTAAGCCTCCATTCTCTTTCGAATAACATTTTTTTGTAAGAGTGACACGACCTAGGGACTGAACAATGATACCAACGTTGAGATGGGTAGACAGCCTTTATTCACTCATGCAGTGCACAGGGGCTGTGCAATGGGAATGTGCACTGCCACTAGGGCACTGAAATCTAGCAGGAAAATAAGCTATCAAAACGGAGCTACCCCCCTTTCAATAAAGCATTCTTGAAATAAATGTTGGCAAAGATTTGCAAGTCTCAGCTTGCAGTGTGCATGTTTATAGTATTATGAATACAATACATTCCCAGTTCAACAAAGCACCCTGAGCCACGTTCCCACTTTCTCCCAGCTCACTTTGTCTGCCATACTGTTCTTGTAATGTACCTGACTTTTCATGTATTACAGCATGAAAGTGAAAAGTGAAAGTCTTAATTGCTCAGTCATGTCAGACTCTTGGAGACCCTATGGACTGTACTCCACCAGGCTCCTCAGTCCATGGAACTCTCCAGGCAAGAATACTGCAGTGGGTTGCCATTCTCTTCTCCATGGGATCTTCCCAACCCAGGGTTCAAACTCAGGTCTTCTGCACTGCAGGCAGATTCTTTACCATCTGAGCCACCAGGGAAGCTCTGGTGTATTACAGCATGGAAATGCATTGATTCACCTATTTACTCAGAGAAGGCAATGGCAACCCACTCCAGTACTCTTGCCTGGAAAACCCCATGGATGGAGGAGCCTGGTAGGCTGCAGTCTATGGGGTCACTAGGAGTTGGACACGACTGAGCGACTTCACTTTCCCTTTTCACTTTCATGCATTGGAGAAGGAAATGGCAACCCAGTCCAGTGGTCTTGCCTGGAGAATCCCAGGGACAGGGGAGCCTGGTGGGCTGCCATCTATGGGGTCGTACAGAGTCGGACATGACTGAAGCGACTTAGCAGCAATAGCAGCAACCTATTTACTCAACAAGTATCTGTTGCACAACCACTGTGCCAGGCATGAGGTGACAATAAGATGTGACAGGACTCCCCCAAAGCCCTCAGTTGAGGGGACAAGAGTCTTTATCACATCATCTGAATTTTATTTCAAAACACTTCAACATAAACAGTGCAATATAAATGTGTGTCTGTTGGCTTTAATCTCCTGCCTGAGGGCAATTAGTTGTCTTAATCTATAATACAGACTCCTGGAGTAGTTAACTAGCTTCTAATCAAAGGCCACACACACAACAGCTAAGGTCACCGCAAGTCCTAGTCGGTCAGCTAGCTGTCCTTATCAGCAACCAGCACCATGGTAATTAGCACACTGACGGTCAGAAATGGACTTTCACACAGCTTAAATCACTGACTTCGTTAATTGGTACTATGGCTGTTGGAAATCTCTCTTCAGTGGTGAATTCATGGTATTTGAAGTGTGAGGACTGAAAAGAACTATCACAGAAACACTCTGGCCCATGTGTGACCCAGGCAGGTCCACAGATGTGCACTGGCTTGATTGGTAAGTGGTTGGAGGTCCAGCTGCTGATTCTAGGAAATTATTTGGCCCCAGAGTCAAAATGTCATAAGAAATTCTGTCTGTGGGAGGTAGAACTCCAAATATTCCCGGGCCTTAATGATTGAATCAAACACTCTTCAGGTATTGCTATGAAGGGGTTCTGCAGGTGGGATTAAGAATTAAGGTCACTAACAAGGACAGGGAGGGAATTAGCAGAGGGACTAGCAGAGGGAACTCTGTTCAGTGTTATGTGGCCGTCTGGTTTGAGTTTGGGGGAGAATGGATACATGTGTATGTATGGCTGAATCCCTTTGCTATCAGCCTGAAACTGTCACAACATTGTTAGGCTGTCTCTTTGCTATCCGCCTGAAACTGTCACAACATTGTTAATCAGCTATGCTGTGCTCACTTGCTCAGTCGTGTCTGACTCTTTGCAGCCCCATGGACTGTAGCCTGCCAGGCTCCTTATATTCCAATACAAAATAAAATGTTGTTTTTTGCTTTTAAATAAAGAATTAAGGTTACTAACCAGCTGACCTTAAACTAGAGAGATCATTCTGGATTGCTGGATGGGCCCCATGTAATCACATAAACCCTTAAAAGTAGAAGAGGAAGACTGAACTCAGTCTTCATCTCAAGAACACTTGTGATGTTTCCCAGGGGGGGGATGTCAGAAACTTTTTACAAGGGCTTGGAGCCTTGTGTAAGGAGAGAAGGTAGCAAGTTCAGTGCAACCTGAGTTAGAGGATGAGGGGAGATAGGGCCGAAGCAGTGGAGACGGTCAGAGAGACTCAGAGCATGAGAAGGATTCAACCCTTCTGGACAGGGCATGAGGCTGGTTTTGAGGATGCAGGGAGGGGGCCACGAACAAAGGGATGCAGCCAGCCTTGAGACATTTAGATGGACCCCCAGTGAAGAGCCAGCAAGCAAAGGAGGACCTCAGTGTTACAGCCATATGGCACTGAACTCAGCCAACCTGAATGAGCTTGGGAATACTTCATCTTCTGAGCCCCAGAAAGGAACGCAGACCCACCAGCATCTTCCACTGTGCCTTGGGAAACCCAGACCAGAGATACAACCGTGCCAGGTGGTGCCTGGACTTCTAACCTACAGAACTGTGAGATAATTTGTTTTAAGCTGCTGCGTTTGTAGTAATTTCTAAAGGCACTAGTAGAAAACTAACATATTATCCATAAAATGCTGGAATACTTGCTACAGGTAAACACTGAATGCAAAGTGCCACCAGAACACTACCCCCTCCCCCAAAGGACAGAGCTGGAACTTTATTAGGCGTATGAAACAGACTGTACGACTGCACTGTGCCAGCCTGCTAATAAACCTATAAATGGGCAGAATGCCACCTGGGCCTTGTTTTCATTCATACCTGAGTGAGTTTATAATGAGGAAATCTGTTGCCCTCACCTTTACTTTGGCCACCTGACATGAAGAGCCGACTCATTGGAAAAGACCCTGATGCTGGGAAAGACTGAAGCAGGAGGAGAAGGGGGCAACATAGGAATTAAATGGTTGGGTGGCATCACCAACTCAAGAGACACGAGTCTGAGCAAACTCCAGGATATAGTGAAGAACAGGGAAGCCTAGCAGGCTGCAGTCCATGGGGTCACAAAGAGTCTGACACGACTCAGCGAATGAACACCACCACCACCTCCTATAACTACTGGTTGCAATTATAACTTAGCATAAAGAATCTAAACCCCTGAATGCTGATAAGAATCATTAACCAAATCGTCCCAAATAAATGATTAACCACAAATACTGGTTTTAAGGTGTCCCTGGAGAAAAGATCTGAGTCTTTCCTGGAGTGACAGTTTCAACTTCTCTAAGGAACTAGGAAATTTCGTGACATGGTATAGGAGGCAGTGACCAAGACCATACCCAAGAAAAAGAAATGCAAAAAGGCAAAATGGTTGTCTGAGGAGGCCTTACAAATAGCTATGAAAAGAAGAGAAGTGAAAGGCAAAGGAGAAAAGGGAAGATACACCCATTTGAATGCAGAGTTCCAAAGAATAGCAAGGAGAGATGAGAAAGCCTTCCTCAGTGATTAATGCAAAGAAATAGAGGAAAACAATAGGATGGGAAAGAAAATTTTCTTTTTTTTTTTTCTCCAAGAAAATTAGAGATACCAAGGGAACATTTCATGCAAAGATGGGCCAATAAAGGACAGAAATGGTATGGACCTAACAGAAGCAGAAGATATTAAGAAGAGGTGGCAAGAATACACAGAAGAACTATACAAAAATGATCTTCACGACCCAGATAATCATGATGGTGTGATCACTCAGCTAGACCCAGACATCCTAGAATGTGAAGTCAAGTGGGCCTTAGGAAGCATCACTATGAACAAAGCTAGTGGAGGTGAAGGAATTCCGGTTGAGCTATTTCAAATTCTGGAAGATGATGCTGTGAAAGTGCTGCACTCAATATGCCAGCATATTTGGAGAACTCAGCAATGGCCACAGGACTGGAAAAGGTCAGTTTTCATTTTGATCCCAAAGAAAGGCAATGCCAAAGAATGTTCAAACGACCATACAATTGC
Organism: Bos javanicus; assembly: GCF_032452875.1. Classification (NCBI taxonomy): domain Eukaryota; kingdom Metazoa; phylum Chordata; class Mammalia; order Artiodactyla; family Bovidae; genus Bos; species Bos javanicus. The sequence goes on from NC_083869.1 coordinate 37,325,690, forward strand.
ACTCATCTCACACCTTAGCAATGTGATGCTCAAAATTCTCCAAGCTAGGCTTCAACAGTACGTGAACCATGGACTTCCAGATTTTCAAGTTGGATTTAGAAAAGGCATAGGAACCAGAGATCAAATTGCCAACATCCGCTGGATCATCGAAAAAGCAAGAGAGTTCCAGAAATATATCTACTTCTGCTTTATTGACTATGCCAAAGCCTTAGACTGTGGATCATCACAAACTGTGGAAAATTCTAAAAGAGATGGGAATACCAGATCACCTGACCTGTCTCCTGAGAAATCTGTATGCGGGTCAAGAAGCAACAGTTAGAACTGGACATGGAACAACAGACTAGTTCCAAATCAGGAAAGGAGTTACTCCAAGGCTGTATATTGTCACCCTGCTTATTTAACTTACATGCAGAGTACATCATGAGAAATGCTAGACTGGATGAAGCACAAGCTGGAATCAAGATTGCCAGGAGAAATATCAATAACCTCAGATATGCAGATGACACCACACTTATGGCAGAAAGCAAAGAACTAAAGAACCTCTTGATGAAAGTGAAAGAGGTGAGTGAAAAAGATGACTTAAAACTCAACGTTCAGAAAACGAAGATCATGGCGTCTGGTCCCATCACTTCATGGCAAATAGATGGGGAAACAGTGAGAGACTTTATGTTGGGGGCTTCAAAATCACTGCAGATGGTGACTGCAACCATGAAATTAAAAGACGCTTACTCCTTGGAAGTAGAGTTATGACCAACCTAGACAGCATATTCAAAAGCAGAGACATTACTTTGCCAACAAAGGTCCCTCTAGTCAAAGCTATGATTTTTCCAGTAGTCATGTATGGATGTGAGAGTTGGACTATAAAGAAAGCTGAGTGCTGAAGAGTTGATGCTTTTAACTATGGTGTTGGAGAAGACTCTTGAGAGTCCCTTGGACTCCAAGGAGATCCAACCAGTCCATCCTAAAGGAAACCAGTCCTGAATATTCATAGGAAGGACTGATGCTGAAGTTGAAACTTCAATTGATTCGAAGAACTGACACATTGAAAAGACCCCGATGCTGGGAAAGATTGAAGGTGGGAGGAGAAGGAGACGACAGAGGATGACATGGTTAGATGGCATCACTGACTCAATGGCCACGAGTTTGAGTAAACTCCGGGAGTTGGTGACAGACAGGGAGGCCTGGCATGCCTCAGTCCATGGGTCGCAAAGAGTGGGACATGACTGAGCAACCGAACTGAACTGAAGGAACCAGGAAGGGAGCCCATAAGGGGAAGGGGGTTCTCCTCATATTCACATTAGCAGGAGATGAGCCCTGGGCTGCATGAAAGTATTAAGACTCCAGAAACAGAGAGGCAGGGTCCTCATGAACTTTCTTTCTCTGAGGGTTTCTGACTGCTTCCCACTCTCAAGCAGTCGTGTTCAAAGTGTGGTCCCTGGACCAACAGCAACAGCATCACCTAGGATCTTGTTAGAAATGCAAACTCTCAGCTCTACCTCAGGTGATCTGATTCTGATGCTTTTGTTTGAAAACCAAATTATACAAGAATTTGGGTTAATTACATAAGAACTTATCCTTGCCTTGTGGCAGCTTCCAATCAAATAAGAAAATTAGACAGAAAGATCTGCCCAGGATAAGAAACGTTATGAGTTTAGTTAGACTGGTTAAAAAATTATCCTTAGATGTTAGTTACAACCTCACTAGCTTATACTGAAACCATTAAGAGATCAGTGAGCTACCAGTACACATCTAGTTGCTGGTGTTGTTTAGTTGCTAAGTCATGTCCAAATTGTTTATGATCCCATGGACAGTAGCCTGCCGGGTTCCTTCTGTCCATGGGATTTCCTGGGCAAGAATACTAGAGTGGGTTGCCATTTCCTTCTCTCAGGGATATTCCCGGCCCAGAGATTGAACCTCCATCTCCTGCATTGGCAGGCGGGTTCTTTACCACTAAGCAACTAGGGACATACCTGGTAGAATGGCTAAAAAATTTTTTTGTAATTTGATGATTAAGACCTGCTCATGAGGATGCACATCAATAGGAACCCTCCCACACTGCTGGCGGGAATGCAAAATGGTACAACCACTTTGGAGAACAGCTGGTATTTTCATATAAAATTAAACGTAATACACTTAAGTCATGAAGCAATTCCACGACTAGGTATTGACTCAAGATAAATGAAAACATATATTTACTGAAAAATCTGTATGCACATATTTATAGCAATTTACTCATAAACAACAACAAAAAAACCCTGAAAGCTATTCAAATGTCCTTCAGTTGATAAATAGATAAACTATGGTATATCCATGCAGTAAATTAATACTCAGCAATTATTAATTAATTGGATAACTAAGTATTATTAATACCAATAAAAAGTAAAGAGGTAAGACACAAAATTGTAAATCAACTACGCTTCAATAAAAATAAACTGAAAAAAGAGGTTTTGATACCCACACTACAACATGGATGAATTTCAGAAGTATTATGCTTAATGAAAGAAGTCAGATTCAAAAGGCTGGATAAATGCATACTTCTACTGATACAACATTCTGGAAAAGACAAACTATAGGTTTGGAGACCATCAGTGGTTCCCAGGCAGAAGGAGTTACTACAAAGGGGAAGAATGAGGAAGTATTTGGGGATGAGGGAACTGTTCTGTGCTTGGTACTGGTGGTGCTTTCACAACTCTATGTATTTGCCAAAAATCACAGAGCAAAAATAATTTTATTCTACGTAAATTAAAAAAAATAAGCAAAAAAAAAAAATTAAAATAGAGGGGGCCTGACTGAGGGTATCATTCTGTGTAGGGGAGTGACTAAAACTGCTTGAAATCTCCACTCTGGGTGAACAGTTCTGACTCACTGAGAGAGAGAATTAGGCAGAGGCCAACCCTAGCATCTGTCATCCTCTCCCATCTTGGTAAGAGAGACCTGATTTTTAACTGGTCATTGTTCTAAAAAGTACCCAATACCTGTTAAAAAAAAACAGAAGAGATCACAGGGGATTGCTTCAGCAGGGTGCTGGGGGCTGTTTAGACTCTCCAGACTATCTGATTACATACGTGTGTACTCATGATTGACTTCCTCTCATCTGGACTATTTTCCAGCTCTGCAAATTGCAAAAAAACTGAGAGCAATGCAAATGAATTTTGTCTTGCAGAGATCATAAATCTCTTTAATCCAGATTCTCATTTAAACTGGTCTTAACATCGTGCTTGTTCCTGCCTTAATAAATGAGCTAAATAAAACTGTTGACATAGGACCTTTTGATGCTTGCATGTCGTATTTTTGCCTTTTTGAAAGTTATACTTGAGCAGCACAGCATATTAAACAAATAAAAGGCTGCATTTTCTAGCCTCCTTGGCAGCCACTGAGAGAAAAGCGAGTGTTGGGTGGGGTTTCAAGAAAGACTGTTTAATGGGAGCTGACCCAGCTGGGAGAAGCCCCCTTGTTGCTCTTCTCTTTCCTCCTCTTGGCAGAAAGGCTGACATGTCTGCTAGTACTCAGCAACCCTACTGGACTTTGAGATGACCTTGTGATAAGAGGCTTCCCTGGTGGTTCAGAGGGTAAAGCGTCTGCCTGCAATGCAGGAGACCTGGGTTCGATTCCTGGGTCGGGAAGATCCCCTGGAGAAGGAAATGGCAACCCACTCCAGTACCCTTGCCTGGAAAATCCCATGGACGGAGAAGCCTGGTAGGCTACAGTCCATGGGATCACAAACAGTCAGACACGACTGAGCGACTTCACTCACTCTGTGATAAGAGGGCGTTAACAGCCCCCAAAGCTGGGTCCAAGCCCCAACTGCTACAAACTGCACACGTTACTTCATTCGGAAGAATGGTGCGTGTGGCTGTGGTTAATGATTCTGAGATGAAAGCATCATTTTGTATTATCCCATGTGGGGCGGGCCCCAAATGCATTCACAAGTATCTTTACAAAAGAAAGGTGAAGGGGGATCAGACCATCACAAGAGAAGGCCACGTGAGACGGAGACGGAGGCAGAATGGAACTGGATACAGCCACAACCCAGGAACACGGACAGCATCAGAAGCTGGAAGAGGCAGGGACAAGATTCTCCCCAGAGCCTCCACAGGGGCTGCAGTTCTGCTGATACCTTGATTTCTGACTTTCAGCCTCCAGAAGTGTGGGATAAGCAATTGCTGTTGTCCTAAGCCACCAGGCTGGTGGTAACTTGTTGCAGCAGCCACACCAAGCTGGGAGACTGGTACCCTGAAGACAACTTGAACTCACCAAGGCCCAGTGCCACGTCCTTCTGGACCGTTAACTAACGAGAGAAATGCACCTTTATCTATTTAAAATACACTTTTATCTATTTATCTCTCTGTTTAAGCTATTAGGTATTTGATTTTTTTTTCTTGAAGTCAAACTTAATCCTAATACACGGTGACATACTGGGATCATGAGTTCATGGCCCCAGCCTCATCTTGCCCCAGTTGATCCATTATATTGGTTGTCCCGCAATCTGAGTAAGGTTGAGAATTAAATGAAGACTTGAAAAATGCCAAACTCAACTGCGTCTGAGTATCAGTACAACTGCGTTACTGTTAAGATTAAGTTTGCACCACTGGGCATAATCAGGGAATATGTCTAGTTGAAAATTTTTTATTTTTTAAAAATGTGGCATATCAGAGTATCTGACTAACTTTGTGATTCCTATTTGAAACAGGTAGCTTTCAGTTGTAAGTCAAATTTACTTTTTTACTATAGTTTTTATTTTTATTACTTTTTAAATTGGAGTACAGCTGATTTATAATACCATGCTTGTTTCAGGTGTATAGCATAGTAATTCAGTTTTTTTTGTCAACTGTATCGCATTTTAGGTTATTATCTCCATCTCTTTTGTGACCCCATGGGCCATCCATGGGATTTTCCAGGCAAAAATATTGCAGTGGATTGCCATTTCCTTCTCTGGAGGATCTTCCCAACCCAGGAATCGAACCCATGTCTTCTGCACTACAGGCGGTCTTTATTGTCTGAGTCACCAGGGATAGAATATAGTTCCTGTGTATACATTAAATCTTTGTTGCTGATCTATTTTTATGTATAGTAGTTTGTGTCCCATAATTTAATTTATCCCTACTTTATCCCTCTTCCTCACTCCTTTCCTGTGCAGTAACCATACGTTTGTTGTCTATGCCTGTGAGTCTGTTTCTGCCTTGTATATAGATTCATTTGTGTCATTTAGATTCCACATGTAAGAGATTTCACACAGTGTTTATCTTTCTCTGACATTTCACTAAGCATAATATTATCTAGATCCGTCCACATTTCTGCAAATGGTCGTATTTCATTCTTTTTTTCTGGCTGAGTAATATTCCTGTGTGTGTGTGTCTGTGTGTGTGTGTGTGTGACATCTTAAGCCAGTCATCTCTTGGTAGGTAACAGGATTGTTTCCAGGCTTGGCTATTGTAAATAGTGCTTCTGTGAACATCAGGGTGCCTGTACCTTTTCAAATGGCATTTTTTGCTTCTTCCAGGTATATATGCCCAGGAGTGGAATTACTGGATCATATGGTAGCTCTATTTTTAGTTTTGTAAGGAACTTTCATACTGCTTTCCATAGTGTCTGCACCAATTTACATTCCCACCAACAATGTATGAAGGCTCCCTTTTCTCCACACCCTCTCCAGCATTTATTATTTGCAGACTTTTTGATGATAGTCATTCTGACAGGTGACAACACCACATTGTGGTTTTGATTTGCATTTCTCTAATAATTAGTGACGGAGAAGGCAATGGCACCCCACTCCAGTACTCTTGCCTGGAAAATCCCATGGACGTTGAACATCTTTTCATGTGCCTGTTGACCATATGTATATCTTCTTTGGAAGAATATCTTTTCAGGTCTTCTGCCCATTTTTTACTGAGTTGATTTTTTTTGATATTGAGTTATATAAGCTGTTTTATATGTATGGTTTTAAATTAGATTATAAACATAAGATTTATAAGTTGAATTTAAAGGCTATGAAAAGCCATGTTTAAAATTATTAACTACAGTATATTGAACAGTAATTTGAAACTTTCATCATCTGTACAGAAAGTGCTGTTCTCAGACATCAAAAGCCTCCTTTTAATAATGGGCTCTCCAGTGTATAAAATAGTCTCTCACTTTCAAAATGTTCACTGGAAGGAATTCAAGATGGAAGGAAGGAAAGAGGGGGAGAGAGAGAAAGAGAAAAAAGAATTCCCTTAACTCCAAGTCCACCACAAGCCACCCACAGCCCCCAGCTGGCCAACAAAGCTAGCTATCATTCATTTCTGATTCCCCAGCTGAATTCTAGAACCTTCCATGAGTCACCACAGTCCTCACTGTCATGGTTGTTGTACCTGTCAGGATCTGCAGGGAACTCTTCCATGTTCCTGACTTCTGTACAGAGGAGACACTCTGCTCTGAGACCCTATGAGGTCAGGAGCAGCCTGCCATCTTGCTGTGCCTGGTCAGAGGCCGGTATGTCAGGCCACACACGAGTGGCCTCTAACAGTCCCGGAGAGCCAGGACAGGCAAAGTTTCTGAGCTTGAGGCAAATGTCCTTCTCTGACCTCTGTGCTGAGGAGCTCACACTTGAATGCATGTGGTTCCCATTATCTGAAATACCTCTTGAAAACATCAGGAACCTAAGAGGGCAGCAGCTAAGTGATATTTGGGGGCTCAGCTATTATCTCTTTCGAGTTTGCCCAGGACAAGTTGCACTCACAGAGGACATAAGTAACCCATGACATCACTGCCGAGGAGCCAGATGAAGAGTCACAGGCAGAGTTCCTTCCCTTCCGACACAGCTGCCACCCCCGGTAACGGTGGAGACAGTCACAGCCCTCTCAGCTCCAACGTTCATCTTCCTACTAGTCAGTGTCTTGGGTTCAGGACACGGCAGAGGGAAGGGCTTCCACATTAAGTCGGTTACATCCAATTCTTCATGTATTTCCCTTGTCCATCAGCAACGACAATTTCACCTCATTCTCAAAACCTATTTAACGTTAAATTTGGAATTCCTATGACACACTGATTTAATACAATAAAAAGAGTGACTGTTTGATTTTCTTTAGAACTAACTCTAACAGGCTGTCACACTAATCTCCAGCTTAGCACTTGCTAACCATTACCCAAGTCAACCACAGGCCATACTAAATTATCCCACTAACCCTCCCCGCCCCTATTTCAAAGACAACTCCTGTGGATGTGAACATTCCAGGAGGCAGAGAGCTGCTAGTCCCACCCACATTCCCACTCAACATGGGGTGCACTCTCAGAGTCCCTGGGCCACCTTCCACATAGCCTCGAAATTCTTAAAACATTTGGCCAAAGAAGAATGCAACAAGTCCCTAACCTGCCTCAAGTCAAAGATAAAAGCTCCAGAAGTTCAGAGTTTCAACCTGTTGTACATTTATACCTCTACAAGCAATATGCACATTAATTAATAATTAATTTTTATTAATTTTGAATAATCGGGGGGGAAGCTTAAAGATACAAATTAAAAGTTAACAGTATGCCCAAAAATAATAATAGCTTACTAGAAATTTTAACTTTTAAGTGTTCACTTTTTATGTAAACCTAATCGTGTACAAAGGCAAAGTCAGAAAGCAGCCTCTTTTTAAAAGAACTTAAAATAATTTAAAGTACTTTATATATGTGTCCATGCATGTATTCAAGTCCTGTCCAACTCTTTGTGACCCCGGGGACTGTAGCCCTCCAGGCTCCTCTGTCCATGGGATTTCCCAGGCAAGAATACTGGAGTGGGTTGCCAATTCCTACTCCAGGGGATCTTCCCAACCCAGGAATCAAACCCACGCTTCCTGACTCCTGAACTGGCAGGCAAATTCCTTACCAGTAGCGCAACCTGGGAAACCCCTAAAGTAGTTCAGCTACTAGGTATCATGAAAGAAACACAGAATTCCCCAGTTGTTTCTAGAACACAGGAATCCTGCATTTACCACACGGTGGCGCTACTTCAATGCTAATTTCAGATAAAATCCAGAAGGGTGTTTCTTCACCAGCAAGAAAGTAATGCTTGCACCCCTTAGGAGTTAGGAGCTTCAGGTCTGAAAAAAAGTGTTTAAGGTTTCAGGTAACATACATATGGTTAACAGTCTATATGGAGAAATTAAAACCGCTCAGGCAGCAACTCTGCCCCCATTTTAGACTGGACCTAACAGCATTCTGACACTTTCGCTTGGCTAAGACTGATCAGTCTAACAGCCAACAAGGTAACATGTGTGGCGGAAGGTCTGAGTGCCTGAGTAAGGTGCCTCACAGTGCAACACTGAATGTCATCTGCCCATGAATCTATACTGACATAAATAAGTAAGTGAGGAAGAGCACAAGAGCCGTCCAGGCAGAAAAACTCCAAATAATTTATGTTAGTATTCCTCTCACAGAGGGGAGCCTAACTCCCCACCCTTCATGGAAGGCTCACACAGCAACTTCCTTCCAGAGGGTAGAGGATGGGGAAGGATGTAAGAAAAGTACTTTGACTGTAGAGAAACCTGGCCACAGCTGCCTTGGCCAGGTGACCAAAGTTAACGAAAACCCTGCTAAGTCATGTTGAAATGTCAACACAACATGATAAGAAGGGCACTTTACCTCTGTGGGCCTCCTCCCTTAAACCCCGTAACTTCAGTCTAATCATGAGGAGCATCAGACAAATTCCGAAAGAAGGGCATCCTACGAAACAGGAACAGTAGGCTCAGAACTGCCATGGTCATCAAAACCAAGGAACGTCTGGGAAACTGTCAGAGCCAATGGAGCCTAAGGAGACAGGATAAGTGTCATATGGTATCCTTGAACAAGATCCTGGATATTAGTTATAAACTAAGGAAATATGAAGTATAGACTTCAGTTAATAATAATGTGTCAGGGACTTCCCTGGTGGTTAAGAATCCAACCTGCCAAGCAGGGGACACAGGTTCAGTCCTTGGTCTGGGAAGATCCCACACGCTGCGGGGCAACTAAGCTCGCACGCCGCAGTGCTGAGCCCATGTGCCACAGCTACTGAAGCCCGAGTGCCTAGAGCCCATGTCTGCAACAAGAGAAGCCACAGCGAGGAGAATCACATCACAATCAGAGCAGCCCCCACTCCCGCAACTACAGGAAGTCCAAGTGCAGCAAGGAAGACCAGCGCAGCCCAAAAAAGCCTATTAATAATAATATATAAGTATGAGAGGTGGCGGAGAAGGCAATGGCACCCCACTCCATTACTCTTGCCTGGGAAATCCCATGGACGGAGGGGCCTGGTGGGCTGCAGTCCATGGGGTCGCTAGGAGTCGGACACGACTGAGTGACTTCACTTTCACTTTTCACTTTCATGCATTGGAGAAGGAAATGGCAACCCACTCCAGTGTTCTTGCCTGGAGACTCCCAGGGATGGGGGAGCCTGGTGGGCTGCCATCTATGGGGTCGCACAGAGTCAGACACAACTGAGGCGACTTAGCAGCAGCGGCAGTAGCATGAGAGGTGGATCAAATGGTAAAAGATCTGCCTGCAATGTAGGAGGACCTGGGTTTGACCCCTGGGTCAGGAAGATCCCCTGTAGAAGGAAATGGCAACCCATGCCAATATTCTTGCCTGGAGAATTCCATGGATGGAGGAGCCTGGAGGGCTATAGTCCATGGGGTCTCAATGAGTCAGACACGAATGAGTGACTGACACTTTCACAAGATCATCAGCTGTGACAGTATATCATACTATTATAATATATTATGCTAATGATAAAAGAAAGTGGGCATGTGGTGGTATACAGGAACTCTGAATTAGCTTTACAACTTTTCTATAAATCAAAAATGATTCCAAAATAATTTTCATAAACTTTTTTTCCTAAGGCTCAAATGGTAACTAAGAGAAGTCTTCACACACAGGAGAATGCCTTCAGCTTCTGTATTAAGTAACTTAGGCTGTGTTCTCAACAATCCCTTGACATCCACCAAAGAGGAGGCGAGTAGTTACAGCCTGAAGGGTGTTCCCCCAAATTTCATATGGTGAATCCCAATGTACTCCAGCATGTGACTGTATTTGGAGATCGAACCTTTAGAGAGGTGATTAAGGTAAAATGAGGCCACTGAGGTAGACCCTAATTCAATCTGAGTGCTGTCCTTGCAAGAGAAAACGTGGACAAAGAGACACCAGGGGTGCACACACAGGAAAGGCCACGCAAGGACACAGGGAGAAGTTGGCCATCTGGGAGCCAAGGACAGAAGCTGCAGGAGAAACCAAACCTGCCAGCGCTCTGATCTCAGGCTTACAGCCTCCAGACCTATGAGGAAACTAATTTCTGTTGTTTAAGCCACCCACTCTGTGGTACTTTTCATGGCAGCCCTAGCCACCTAATACGAAGGTGAAGCAGAAAAGCACTGCTTCCCTGAAGGTCAAGGAAGGACATAAGTGAGCATACAGAGCTTGGCGGCTTCTGTGCCGAGGGTACCTTCTGAGAGGGATCTAACATAGGCTGCTGGTTCTGGGCAGCAACTAAGTGAAGTGGAGATGACCTGGACTTTGGGCTCAGGCTGACTGAAGTGCAAGCTCCAGCTAGTCATTAAGGAGCTGAGCAACCTTCTGGCAAGTTATCTAACCCCTGAGGTCTTTCTATCAACTGTAAGTGGGATTGGTGCCTACACTTCAGGGTTAAAAATGTTTACCAAGGGTCGAGTACATGGCGCGTACTGAATAAATATTAAGTTTCCATTCTGCCCTTCCTTTCCTCTAAGGCAAAAGTCCGGTTGGCAGACTATGGTCTGGGAGTAAATCTGACCCACTGCATGCTTTTATAAATAAAATGTTGGAACACGGCCATGAATATTCATGAAAGGACTGTCTATGGCTGAGCTGTGCTACAGCGAGAGGTAAGTGGTTACAATACAGACCGTACGGCCCTCAAAGCCTAAAATACTTGCTATCTGGCCTTTAATGGAGCTTGTTGATTCCGCTCTGTCGTCAATTACCCTATTTCCAAAAGCTGACAGACACTTGTCATTCCTTATCATACCTGAACTTCCCAGCATCTGCCACAGATGTCATGTCTTGAGATCCTTCTTCCTCCCTGGAGGCCAGCAGTCTGAGCTCAGGCTCTGCATTTCCAACTCCCTGGTGCTCCTCACAAGTCAGCTGCTGTTGCTGCTAAGTCACTTCAGTCGTGTCCGACTCTGTGCCAACCCCATAGACGGCTGCCCACCAGGCTTCCCCGTCCCTGGGATTCTCCAGGCAAGAACACTGGAGTGGGTTGCCATTTTCTTCTCCGATGCATGAAAGTGAAAAGTGAAAGTGAAGTTGCTCAGTCGTGTCCGACTCTTAGTGACCACATGGACTGCAGCCTACCAGGCTCCTCCGTCCAGGGGATTTTCCAGGCAAGAGTACTGGAGTGGGGTGCCATTGCCTTCCCCCGTCACAAGCAAGACTCTTCCCGAAACACACAAGCTTTGAGATATTCGAAGTCACACCCCACTGGCCAGCCGGCTTCTGCATTCCACACTGCAGTTAATTACACTGGCACCTATGCCTGCGGCTGCAACGGAAATCTCATGACTCAGAATCCCAGGACTGGGGTTGAAATTCCACCTGTCAGAGCCTTACCTACAATATGAGAATAATGATTCCCTTGGAGACCCCATAACAATTAAATATGGAGAAAATGTAAATAAAGCCATGAGTGCAACAAGAATTTTTTGCCTCTAGATCTATCTTAGCAACCCAAGGAAGCTTCCCAATTGTGGTGAAAAGAATTCATTACAGAATGTGCTAAAACGTGGATCCCCCGGCTCTCTGACTACAGGGCAGTTTGGGGCAGTACTCCAGGGGACAGTCCATTTACCTCGTGGCTGGACAAGTATTTCCTGTGTGTGCCATGATATGAAAAGGGCTCACAAGTGCTGGCCCTGGGCCATTTTGTACTTTTCTTCCTTCTCTATAGACTCCTTTTCCTAAAATTTTCTCAAATGGACTTCCACCTCCCTATATCCTTCTCCTCTGTCACTGCCAAGGTTTCAGCCACTACACATCCTTTGAGTCATTAGTCTCCCAACCAGTCTCCTCTACACCAAGATGGCCTGAACAAAATACTCACTATCCCAACCAAAATCTATTATTTAATCCCTCTACTTTATACTTATTCACTTCTTGGGTGCACTGGGTCTTCCCTGCAGTGTGTGGGCTCTTAGCTGTGGTGTCTGGGCTTTCTCTAGCTGCAGCATGAGGGTTTAGTTGCCCCACGGCATGCGGGATCTTAGTTCCCCAACTAAGAATCAAACCAGCATCCCCTGCACTGGAAGGCAGATTCTTAATCACTGGACCACCTGGGAAGTCCCAATCTTTCTACCTTTAAAAACAGTCAAATAGTGCACATTAATGCATGCGTATGGAATCTGGAAAGATGATACTGATGAACCTATTTGCAGGGCAGCAATGGAGACGCAGACAGAGAGAAGAGACTTGTGGACACGGCGGGGAGGGAAGGAGAGAGAGAGAGGAGCTGAGAGAGTAGCGTGGAAACCTATACGTTACCATATGTAAAATAGATAGCCAGTGGGAACTTGCTGTGTGACACAGGGAGCGCAACCCAGGGCTCTGTGACAACACAGAGGGGGTGGGATGGGAAGGGAAATGGAAGCGAGGTTCAGGTACATATATATACCTATGGCTGAGTCACGCTAATATATGGCAGAAACCAAAGCAATATTGTAAATTATCCTCTAATTAAAAAAAAAGTCAAAAGACTAAGACACCACTGCCAGAAGAATTAAATCCTCCCTGCGCAGCACCTCCGCCCCATTATCTCCATCCTTGTCTGAAATGCAACCTGCCCCTCTAAGGCCGTGTGAGACCAGCCACTGAGTGTCAATCCAGACTTCATGTAAGGCTCTTCTTTCCCTAGGGGGTAGCCTTCCCACAAACCCCACCCCTGTCTGCCACATAACCCCTAACGCATGTTTGAAGAGCACCCTACAATGTCATCTGTACTCGGAACCTTGCCAGCTCCTCCAAAGAGATTCTTAGGCTCCTCCGTGTGGCCACAGCACTTTGTAAACACCACAGTGTCTTAGTCGTCATCCCTCACTCAATTGGAAGGCCCCCAAAGCTTATGGCCAAGTATGTACTTACATTTCTATCCACCTCATCTCTAGCACAGAGCCCAACACGTAGCTCACACTCAGTAAATCCGTACAAAACCGATGTTCATGGAACCTCATGAAATCACTGAGTAAAGGAAAGATGGAAGTAACTCAGAGTGCCTCTGAGGCCATTTGGAAAAATTAAGGTTAACACCAAAAGAAGTGCCATCCACACCACAGAGTCTTCTTTAGAAGGAAGCCTGGAAAAGTCTCTTGCCAACTTGGCTGCCAATAAGTCCAGGAGACCTGGGGAAAGGGAGCTCAGAAGAGCTCCAGTATGTAAAAGGGGGCTGTTTCTAAAGGCTGAAGCACAAACAGGCTAAGATTTTTCAGTGTGAAAGGAAGAAACGTGGAATGGTAATCACAAAAAAAAAATTATGAAAAGGTGCAAATTATGCAAATTAAAACGTGATTATTTTAAGCAGTCTGCTAGGATGTTCCTTTCTTATTTTAGGGAAAACACGTGGGACTCACCCCATCTCTCTTTGTTCCTTTCTGGGTATCATGGAGAAATCTACAAGCAATAGTATGACCCAGTCACAGTGACTGGCAGGTATCAGGCTATGGTTGAATTATTCCTGCCTTAAAAGGATGTGTTATTCCTTAACTGCTTATTAAAACACCACAAACTTAAGAAAAACATGCAGTGAAACCTAATGCTGAGTAAAAGTCAAGTCCTCAGAGATTGTTTAACGTGTGCTGCCTTGGCCTGGCCTAAGACATCATTTCTTCCTGACCGGGAGTCTTGAAGAACTCAGGTGGCCATTCTGAGGCATCGTATTCAGAGGGACACCGCACCTCAAGACAACATACGGATGCTAGGTGGTTTCCATACTCTCACCCCCAACATCTTTAGCAATGGTTTCTTCCACACTCCTCCAAAACAGTCACTTGCTTTCTTACAGGTTGATCTTTATCACTTTTGATAAGAACTACAACAGGACCAAGAATAAACAAACAAGGCCCTTGGTCAGGAGCAACACAGATGTCAGGAGATGAAGACCAGTGAAACATCCGAGAAGACCCTTCCATGGAGGCCATGGATGTGTCCAGCTCCTCCAGAAAGCCACACCCAGACCTAGTGAACCCAAATCTGGATACCAACAACCAGACCTCGGAGGTCCCTGTGCTGAAGCAGCAGACCCTTCCCTGGTGGTCCATGCCAGAGAACCAGACCAAAGTCACTAAAGAAGCAGTGGGAGAGAGGGGGCAGATCACCTGCTCTTGGAAATCAGAAGCAGCAGCAGCATTTCTTGTGGGCATTTCAGGAGCCAGGCACTTGCCAAACATTCCCTCTATCCTCTCAAAGATCAATACAGTAGATAATTTATTCTCATTCCCAGATGAGAGAAGTTGTGAAGTAATTTCCAAGGACACAGAGCTACTGCGAACAGGGACTCAGGATTTGAATCCACGTCTGTCTGTCTTAGAGCCAGAGATTTCCCACAATACTGCATGGCCTGGGTAGAATTCCTCCATCTAGAAGGCAGTGAGGGAGAGGGGGGTGTGTATAAAAGTTCAAACTTATCTAATGCAGGTAAGACCTGCCTGAACCACACAACTTCTAAAACAAGCAAAAAACCAAACAAACAAATCATGGACTCTGCACATCTTTCACATGCATACACTCATATTTTAATGTGTGTATATATATATGTGTATAGGTATAAATACATACACATTCATTCAAATCTTAGGAGCACACACATTTGGCTCTAACACGAACTACAGAAATGGCGGGGGGGAGGTTGTAAATTATTTTAGAAAAATAAACTGTCTTTAATATAGGAAATCTCTATTGAGTTTTTACTAAAGAGCTCAAAGTTGACAATCTTTGTTTGGCTGACACAGCAGGAGATTCGTAGCCTGTACGCCTCACCTTAAGACCTCTAATTTCCATATAAAATATTAACACTAGACTCTAGGATGCGTACAACAGGCATATATTTTCTCTTGATTACTGAAGACTGCCAACATCCAGAGACCTTGTAAAACATCAAAATGCACAAGACAGAAGAGTCCATACACTTCCTTCACTCTCAGATGCCACTCTCCTCCGAGATAGAGCAGAGTCGTGACCTGGGCACAGACACCTCACTTGCATTCAACTACATGTGCTCTGCAACACGAGGGATGGTTCTGGAGGCAAAGAGACACACATCTGCTGCTCCCTCAGCCCATATGGGCTTCTCACATAGTGGGATTCTGGTGTATAATGTAGGTATTTCTGGTACAATGCAGTCCCAAGTACAAACTTTCTACTTCACCTGGTGCTTATCCCCCCCAAAACCCTGTAACAATCTGCCAATGACAGAAGAAAAATGGTGGTATCATCCAGAGATGTTGCGTCTGCATGTGGAATTTATGAGCAATTTAAGGGATGCTTAAGGGCAACCTGATGCAAAGGTTTCTGCCTTACATTCTGACTTTTTCATTTACCTGTGTAGGAGCAACTTTGTAACCCTGTTTTCACACTCAGCTTCAGACAGTAACTCATTGTCTGCTCCACTTTCATTGGAGTTTTGATCTCACTGTCTGGTGACCACACTGAACCATCTGGAGCACTTACTCTCTATCAGCTTCACGAATCACTACTTCTCACTTCCATGAAGAGCTCATAGGAACTTCGCAGATTATTGAGGCAGGGCACCACCAGGAATCTGACCTTTTTTCTTTATCTGTCTTTTCTGTTAAGAACTAATGCTTTCTTAAACCTTTGCACTTTTATCACTAGTTCTAACAGCTGGCTTCCGTTATAGTGTAATTTTATAGACATAATTTTAATTACTTCACACGAATCATATGCAAACCAAAAGATGATGAATAACACAAGGAGCTGACGGCAGAGCTGGAACTGGAATCCAGACAGTCGGTCAGTCACTGTGTTATGCTGTTTTCATGTCCTATTCACAGGGAACAAAGCCCGCTGCACATCAAGAAGACATATGCTTGTCAGAAAGCACAGAGACCTGAGGGTGACATTCCAGTGGAAAGCATACGGCTGAAGATAAGGCATCAAGAGGACCGACTTTGTGAGAATCAGCCACTGAGTTAGATGAAGGAAGCTGAAGATGGGCTCTAAGGCAGACAGTCACAGAGAAATAGCAAGCGCCAAAGGAGAGCTTGTGTATCAGGCCTACACTTTACAGTCTACATCGCAATCTCACTTACCCTGTAAGAGAAACACCATTATTACGCCCATCACCTATGAAGAAACGCCTATAATTTAACCAAACACACCAAGTGGAAGATGAACACAGTCCCAACCTGCCCAAGACTGGAGTGAATGGAGACCTGCACCTATTAGGATCAGTAACAACTCAGTTTGCTAACACCAGAGACTCCCAAGTCCCTAACTTATGGAGGAAAACTTATTCTCCCAGGCTTTTCTGAAAGTGAACTCAATCTGACTAGGCCTGTATCTATTAAAGAAACTGAATAAATAATTAACATTGATAACTTTCCAAAACTGAAAGCACCAAGACCAGATAGGTTCACTGGTAGATTCTACTAAACATGTAAGGAAGAAATTAGACTAATTCTCTTTGAGAAGACAGAAGGAGAAGGAATACTTCCTAACATATTCTGTGAAGCCAACATGACTCTAATACCAAAACCAAACAAAAACATTACAAGAAGTTTACAGAACAGTATCTCTCATGAGCATAGATGGAAAAATTCTTGACAAAATACTAGCAAACTGAATCTAAGAATATATAAAAAAAATTATATATCATGAGCAAGTGGGACTTAACCCAGGTCTGCAAGGCTGGTTCAGTATTAGGAAATCAATTAATGTAATCTATCACATTAATTGGCTAAAAAGCAAAATCACATGGTCATATTAACAGATACAGAACACATATATGACAAAGTCTAACACCTATTCTTGATAAAAACTCTCAGAAAATTAGGAATAGTGGGGCACTTCCTCAACTCGTCAAAAAATGTCTGTAGAAACTTTAAAGCTAATATCACACTTAATGGTGGAAACAAAAACTTTCCCATCAAGATCAGGAACAAGATAAGAATATCTCTACTCCTTTTCAATATTGTACTAGAAGTCCAAACTAATGCAACTAGGCAGAAAAAGAAAACAGGTCTACAGATTGGGAAGGAAGAAATCAAACTGTCTTTTTTTGCAAATGACATGACTATGTATGTAGGAAATCTAAAAGGACTGATCAAAAACTCATGGACATAAGGGATTATAGCAAAGTTCTAAGATACAAGATTAACATACATAAGTCAATCAATTTTCTATATGCCAGCAATAAACAAGTGGAATTTGAATTTAAAATATGATACCATTTACATTAGCATTCCTTTCAAAATGAAATATTTAGGAATAAATAACAAAATACATACAGGATCCATGTGAAGAAAGCTACAAAAGGCAGAAGAAAGAAATCAAAGAACTAACAAAATGTAGAGATGTTCCATGTTCATGGATGGGAAGACTCAATACTGTCAAGATGTCAGCTCTTCCCCACCTGATCAATAGATTCAATATAATCTCAATCAATGTCCTAGCAAGTTATTCTGTAAATACTGACAAACTGATTCTAAAGTCTATATGGAAAGGCAAAAAATACCCAGACTACCCAATATAACATTGAAAGAGTAGAACAAAGTTATTCTACTGGATTTCAACACTTATTATAAAGCTAAAGTAATCAAGACAGTGTGGTATTGGCAAAAAATAGACAAATAGATCAATGGAATCAAATCAATTTGTCAATAGACAAATAGACAACCCAGAAATAGATCCATATAAATACAATCAACTGATCTTTAACAAAGAAATAAAGGCAATACAATGGTACAAAGTCTCTTTTCAACAAATGGTATTGGAATAACTGGACATCCACATGCAAAAAAATGAGTCTATTCACAAACCTTATGTCTTTCATCAAATTTAACTAAAAATGTATCATAGACCTAAAACAAAACTATAAAACTTTCAGAAGATAAAAGAAAACCTATATGATCTTGAGTATAGCAAGAACATTTCAGATATAATACCAAAGACACAATTCATGGGAGAAATTACTGACAGGATGCTGCTGCTGCTAAGTCGCTTCAGTCGTGTCCGGCTCTGTGCGACCCCACAGACGGCAGCCCACCAGGCTCCCCTGTCCCTGGGATTCTCTAGGCAAGAACACTGGAGTGGGTTGCCATTTCCTTCTCCAATGCATGAAAGCAAAAAGTGAAAGTGAAGTCGCTCAGTCATGTCCGACCCTCAGCGACCCCATGGACTACAGCCTACCAGGCACCTCTGTCCATGGGATTTTCCAGGCAAAGTCCTGGAGTGGGGGTGCCATCACCTTCTCCAACTGACAGGCTAGACGTCATTAAAACTAAAAACTTCTGCTCTGAGAAAGACAACGTCAAGAGAATGAGAGGATTAGCCACAGACAGTGAGAAAATATTTGCAAAAGATATATCTGATAAAGGACTGTTACCCGGAAGAACTCTCAAAACTCAAAGAACTCTTAAAACTAGGCAATAAGAAAACTCAATTTTTAAAATGGACCAAATCTTAACAGATAACTCACCAGAAAAGATATATGGATGGCAAATAAACATACAAAAAGATGTTTCACAACATATGTCATCAAGGAAACGCCAAATAAAACAGTAAGGCACCACCCAACAACTATTAGAAAGGTCAAAATCCAAAACACTAACACCACCAAATGCTAGCAAGTTGTGGAGCCACAAGAACTCTCATCCATTGCTTGTGGGAATACAAAATGGGTACAGCAGCTTCAGAAGATGGTGGGTTTCTTATGAAACAAACATTCTTACCATGCAATTCAGCAATCATGCTTCTTGGGATTACCTAAAGGACTTGAAAACTTATGTCCACACAAAACCCTGCACACAGATGTTTACAGCAGCTTTATTCATAACTGCCAAAACCTCAAAGCAACTAAGATGTACTTCAATAGATGAATGAATAAATCACCATGGTACAGTCCAGACAATGGAGACTTACTCAGCATTAAAAAGCTATCAAAACAAGAAAAGACTCAAAATGGATTAAAGATCTAAACATAAGACCAGAAACTATAAAACTCCTAGAGGAGAACATAGGCAAGACACTCTCTGACATACATCACAGCAGGATCCTCTATGACCCATCTCCCAGAATATTGGAAATAAAAGCAAAAATAAACAAATGGGACCTAATTAAACTTAAAAGCTTCTGCACAACAAAGGAAACTATTAGCAAGGTGAAAAGACAGCCTTCAGAATGGGAGAAAATAATAGCAAATGAAGCGACGGACAAACAACTAATCTCAAAAATATACAAGCAACTCCTGCAGCTCAATTCCAGAAAAATAAATGACCCAATCAAAAAATGGGCCAGAGAACTAAATAGACATTTCTCCAAAGAAGACATACAGATGCCTAACAAACACATGAAAAGATGCTCAACATCACTCATTATCAGAGAAATGCAAATCAAAACCACTATGAGGTACCATTTCACGCCAGTCAGAATGGCTGAGATCCAAAAGTCTACAAGTAATAAATGCTGGAGAGGATGTGGAGAAAAGGGAACCCTCTTACACTGTTGGTGGGAATGCAAACTAGTATAGCCACTATGGAGAACAGTGTGGAGATTCCTTAAAAAACTGGGAATAGAACTGCCTTATGATCCAGCAATCCCACTGCTGGGCATACACACTGAGGAAACCAGAAGGGAAAGAGACACGTGTGCCCCAATGTTCATCGCAGCACTGTTTATAATAGCCAGGACATGGAAGCAACCTAGATGTCCCTCAGCAGATGAATGGATAAGAAAGCTATGGTACATATATACAATGGAGTATTACTCAGCCATTAAAAAGAATACATTTGAATCAGTTCTAATGAGGTGGATGAAACCAGAGCCTATTATACAGACTGAAGTAAGCCAGAAAGAAAAACACCAATACAGTATACTAACGCATATATATGGAATTTAGAAAGATGGTAACAATAATCCTGTATACGAGACAGCAAAAGAGACACTGATGTATAGAACAGTCTTTTGGATCTGTGGGAGAGGGAGAGGGTGAGATGATTTGGGAAAATGGCATTGAAATATATATAATATCATATATGAAACGAGTCGCCAGTCCAGGTTCGATGCACGATACTGGATGCTTGGGGCTGGTGCACTGGCATGACCCAGAGGGATGGTATGGGGAGGGAGGAGGGAGGAAGGTTCAGGATGGGGAACACGTGTATGCCTGTGGTGGATTCATTTCAATATATGGCAGAACCAATACAATATTGTAAAGTTTAAAAATAAAATAAAATTTTAAAAAATGATACCTTAAAAAAAAAAAGAAGAAAGAAAATTGAGCTATCACTATCATAATAGTTATTTTTTTATTGTTTATTCAGGAATTGGGACTGGGAAACTCTGGAAAGAGCCAAGGAGCAAATATTTTCACTTATAGACTACATGGTCTCTGTTACAACTACTCAAAGCTATTGTAAATAGAGAGCAATCATAGACAACATGTAAATGATGAATATGAATGTATTACAGTAAAACTTTACAAAAAAAAAAAAAACATGAAAAGACGTGAAGGAAACTAAAATGCCTATTACTAAATGAAAAAGCCAATCTGAAAAATCTGGATGAAAAGTTATGATCAATCTAGACAGCATATTAAAAAGCAGAGATATTACTTTGCCAACAAAGGTCCATCTAGTTAAAGCTATGGTTTTTCCAGTAGTCATGTATGGATGTGAGAGGTGGACCATAAAGAAAGCTGAGCACCAAAGAATTGATCCTTTTGAACTGTGGTGTTGGAGAAAACTCTTGAGAGTCCCTTGGACTGCAAGGAGATCCAACCAGCCCATCCTAAAGGAAGTCAATCCTGAATATTCATTGGAAGGACTGATACTGAAGCTGAATCTCCAATACTTTGGCCACCTGATGCAACGAACTGACTCATTGGAAAAGACCCTGCTGCTGGCAAAGACTGAAGGCAGGAGGAGAAGGGGATGACAGAGGATGATGGTTGGATGGCATCACCAACTCAATGGACATAGGTTTGAGTAAATTCCAGGAGTTGGTGATGGACAGGGAACCCTGGTGTGCTGCAGTCCATGGGGTTGCAAAGAGTCAGACACAACTGAGTGAATCTGAAAAGGCTATACACTGTATAATTTCAACTACATGACATTCTGGGAAAGGCAAAACTATGGAAATAGTAAAAAAATCAGGGATTTGAGATGGGATGGGGGAGGGAGGGACAACTAGGTAAAAAGCACAGAGGATTTTTAGGGCAGTGAAAATACTCTGTATGATACGACAATGATGGATACATGTCATTATACATTTGTCCAAACGAAGAATTGATGCTTTTGAACTGTGGTGCTGGAGAAGACTCTTGAACTGGAATCCCTTGGACTGCAAGGAGATCCAACCAGTCCATTCTGAAGGAGATAAGCCCTGGGATTTCTTTGGAAGGAATGATGCTGAAGCTGAAACTCCAGTACTTTGGCCACCTCATGTGAAGAGTTGACTCACTGGAAAAGACTCTGATGCTGGGAGGGATTGGGGGCAGGAGGAGAAGGGGACGACAGAGGATGAGATGGCTGGATGGCATCACTGACTCGATGGACGTGAGTCTGGGTGAGCTCCAGGAGTTGGTGATGGACAGGGAGCCCTGGCGTGCTGTGATTTGGGGTCACAAAGAGTCAGACATGACTGAGCAACTGAACTGAACTGAAGAGAAAATCTAACACTGTAATGTAAACTTTGGACTCTGGGTGATAAAAATGAGTCAATGCAGAAGCATCAACCTTAACAGATGCACCCTCTAGTAGGTGATGCTGACGCTAGGGAGGCTATGAACATTTGGGGACAGGGGTAAATGGGGAATCTCTGTACCTTCCATTCAGTTTTGAAGTGAATCTAAAACTCCTCTTATTAAATTCATTTTTTTAAAAAAAGGGGGGCTCCTTAACTGCTACTTAGGATCTCTGGCCAATAAAGGAGCCTTTGGTTGGTGACAGAAGTGACAAGAAAATCACATCTCCCTGGAAGAGTTTCCTAAATTTTATTTCTCAGAACCTGTGCTCAGAGAAGGGCTCCATTTGTAACTGTTAGCTAGTGACTCTAGATAACCACCCCGAGACAAAACTTACTGGTTTCAACACTCCAGGCCCAAATAGTAAAATTTTTCCCAATGATCGCGGTTTTTCTTTTGTAGGACACTCCAGCTCTTGCTGACTACTCTTTTAGAGATCACCATCCTGTGTCCACTTTCTCTTCTGAACTCCAGGATCTGTGTACCTTTATGCCTCTGCCTGGAACCCCAGCAGCCACTCCTGCTGACCCAACCACAGGCTTGCTTCACTACAAATCTGAGGACTCAGGCTGGAACGTCAGTGCTTCCTTCCTGCCGGTTTCAACCTCACACTAACATTCGTTAATGTTAGATATGGGTGCAATAGCTTCTGTGATATCTGAGTTTCTCTGTGCATCAAAAATGACCAAAAAGAAGAGATTCCCACCACCACTGCCCCTGACTATTTTCTTGAGGTAAAAACCCTCATTTCCGAGCATGGCACCAGGTTTATTCCAGCCGCCTTCTGACACTGCTGTACAGGGTGACTGGATAAAACCTCCAGTCATCATTAAGTGAAGGTGGTAGGAAACACACAGCAAAGGAAAACAAAAACAAAAACGCAGGAAGCCTGAGAAAATAGAGTGTCAGGAGCACAGAAAAGGAGGGATGAGAAGGCTGCTGACAGCCCAACTTAAAGCATGCTCCTGATAGCAAAATCCTGAGAGAGGCCGGACCTTAATTAAGTAGTAGTTCTCTCAGATATGGGGAAAGGTATGTCCCGGCTTTACAAATGTAAGATACTATGACATTTAAATTGCTTATGTGTCCATTAGTATTTTCAGTCAATCACATGGTGCTTATGAAAGTAGACTACTTCAATTCAATTCATTTTAATAGGTACCTACCAGTACCCATCACCCAGGTGACTGTTTGAAGGAAGTGATTAGATCCTGTTTCCAAGGCTTCCAAGGGGAAGCAAAGACCAGGAGTTCAAAAAATGTCATGGCGGAGAAATGCCATCATAGGTGGTGCAGAGAATGGAGGAAGCACATTGCTAGCAGGTTTTTGGAAAGAAGTTTCTTCTTACATAGGGAAAAGGAGAGACATGAAGGAAGACTGGATGAAGCAACAGAGGTGAGCCACAGCTGGGCTCAACTTGAAAAGAGAAAGTTGTGACCTAGGACACAGGGAAAAGAGCAAGCAAAGGGGAAGTGGAACAGAAGGGCTGGTTTGGGCACAACAGTGGCTTGGACTCAAAATTCATTCAGTGGGAAAAGAATTCACTTGTCAATAAATGGTGCTGGGGCAACTGGATATCCTTCATCATGTGAAAAAATGAAGACGACCCCTACCTCACACCATTCACAAAAATCGGACTCAAAAAGGAGCCTAGACCCCAATATAAAAATCTCTGTGACCTTTGAGTAGGCAATAGTTTCCTGGATATGACATCAAAAGAGTAGTGGCAAAATAATAATTTAACTGGTCTACACTAAAATTTGAAACTTCTGTGCTTAGAACAATAGTATCAAGAGCACAAAATGGAAGAAAATATTTTCATATTGCATAATTTGTATTTAGAATATACAAAGAATTCTTAAAACTTAATAAAACTATAATAAGATACTAATTCACATGTACTACAAAGTTATCTATCGTTTTGATCATAGCCAAGGTAATAGGTAGCAGATAGATAACAACAAGAGTTACCAAGGATTTGGAGAAACTGGAAACCTTATACTATGAAACTAGGAATCCAAAATGCTGCAGTCATCTTGGAAAACAGTTTGGCAGTACTTCAAAAGGTTAAACAGAGTTATCATATAATTTCAGCAATTTCACTCCCTCGTATGTACCCTGCAAAAAAACAAAAGACACATCCCCACAAAAAAGGATACACATGTTCGCAGCAGCATTATTCATAATAGCCAAAAAGCGGAAATAACTCAGACGTCCATCAACTAAAAAATGGACTAAAACATGCAGCATATGCATGCATATAAAAAAGCCAGTCACAAAAGAACATATATCGTATAATTCTATTTATACAAAATCCCCCAAACAGGCAAATCCATAGAGGAAAAAAAGCAGAGTGGTGTTTGCTTAGGGCTGTAGGGTGTGGGGCTGGAAGGGACTTGGAGAGGGAGGGATGTGGAGTAATTGCTAATGTAAATGGATTTTTTTTAAGGGAGATTAAAATGTTCTAAAATTAGATTGTGGCAACGGTTGCACAACCCTGTGAAAATGCTAAAAAACACTGAACTATAAACTTTAGATGGATGAATTATACAATATGCAAAGCATCCCAATAAAGTTGTTTTTTTTTTAAATGCAATGGGATAGATTATAATGGAAAAATATGTAAATTTGAATTGAGAAAACAAAAGAATTTTGTGTATCATAAAACACTGTAAACCTAATTAAATGGAAAACCATGAACTGGGAACATTTTTGAATTATATACATGACTGATGGCCTTAAAACAAACAACAAAAAGTTGTGATAATTCAGTAAGAACTGTATTGCCCTAGTAGAACAGAAGACAGATACCACAAGAATCCTCAAAGAAAAAAGTACAAATGACCAATAAGTATATAATAATCCATTCTTAACATTAATAAAAAAAGTGTCACCTAGTAGTCACACTTTTATAGTCTATCCAATGAAAATATCAGAGATACCTTTAAATATTAATGAACAAGAATGTTCTTCCACTGTTGTTTATTAGGGAACTGGGATTGTCTTACACATACGAAGCTGGGGGAGTGGGCAAATACATCACTATCGTTTATTTACTATAGAAAACAAGGCAGGAAAGACATTCGACCCATTTTCAGAAGTGGTTGTCTTTCTAGGGGTGGGGTGGGAGTACCGAAACTTATTGTATCTTTATATTGTATATTTTTGTAATGAATTTTCATCCACAACTATTCTTTCCAAAATTCAGAAAATAAACAAGTTATTCCTGTATTTACCTTCTTTGAAAAGGAATTTTATAAGATGATCATGTATTCTTTACCAGTGGTTCTCACACTTTGCTACATATTAGAACCACCTGGGAAGATATTTTAAAATCCTAATACCTCATAGGCATTAAATCAGAATTTCTGGAAGCAGGACTCAGTCAGCGTTCTCCTTTAAAATCCCTGGGTATGATCGAGTGGTACAGCCAGATTGTGTATGGGTGGACCAGGACTCACAGGCAGGAGAATAAACAACACTCAAAGGTCCTTAAGTTCACAGTGGAACAAACCAAACACACACAGGTCCGTGTGTGAGCACAGAACAAAGTGTGTGTGTGTCCTAGTCAGGCTACATGCAGCGGTAAGACACAGGCAGGCCGCCAGCTCCTTGGAGGAGGTGATCATAAAACGAGCCTGCAGGAGGAAACAGAGAGCTGTCCAGTTCACTGCAGCAGGAGGGAACATCGTGCTGTGCGTCAGAGCCCCGACTGTGACCCGACCACTCAGAGGTGCTGGCAGGGCTTAGACTAGCTGGTTCTGCACTCAGACTGTTATTCCCTGTGCTGCTCTCCACCTCCCTGGAAAGGGGCCTCTCAGATGCACGTGTGCACAACCTCCAGCCTGCCGCCTCCCCCGTGCCTGCCACCAGAGCTCAGAGCCACGTCATCTGCAGCTCATGTGTCAACAAGGCGCAGACAGAACAATGCAGACTGGCACCAGCATGGGAGATTATGCTGGGGTGGGAGCTGGACTGAGGCCAACCTCTACCAACAACTCGCACACTGGGGTAAGTTCCCTACAGAAGAGCCTCTGCATCTGTATCTGCAAAGAGGCCTGACTAGTCGTGCCTTGCCAACCCTCACCTGCCTGCCATCCCCCATGATTCACGCACACAACAGAGAGCATGACTGTCGATAAACCTGGAAGCCAGTAGAGTGTTAGCTCTGCCTATGACCTTGATCTGACTCAGCTGTGATAATTCCTCTGTCACAGTACCATAGGAAGAAAGAAAATAGAAATTGAGAAGTGCAGACACAAGGGAAGTTCAAAAGAGGAGGGTTACAGAATGACTCCTCTCAGCCTCCTCTTGCTAATTAGCGGTCCGCAGCGGGGCCTGACAAAGCAATGCGTAGCACCATCCACTCAAGACTGTTTTCAGAAGATGCCGACTTCAGAAGGAAGCCTCTCAAAGAATGCTAGAGGTAATGTGAAGTCAATGCAGCGTTTTGTAAAGTGACGGGGTAGTACGGACCAAGCATTTTTAAAAATGCAGTCCATTTAATTCAATACTTTCACTTCTGGGAACCTGTCACTCTTGAGAAATCAGATGTATATAAAAAATTACTTAACAAAAATATTCACACTGGAAGTTCTGGAGACTGGATGCACAACACTGTCAGTGTATGACCAACTTGTACCCTTAAAAATGGTTAAGATGGGAACTTGTAATATGTATTTTATCACAATTAAAGATCTATAGGCATTTAATAGCAAAAAACAAAATAAAACATCCTGACTCAATTTTTTTAAAAAAAACTTAAAAATAATATAAATATCTAACAGTAAGAAATTAGTTAAAAATCAATTATAGAATACTGAAACAATGAACATCAAATTTCAAGTTCTTCAGGCACACTGGAATGCACTCATGATATAATATTCAGGAAAATGACAGAGCACATGTGGTACTGGGTTTAGGAAGAAGCAATTTAAAAAAAAAAAAAAAGCTAGAAAATCAAAACCCTAAGAATGATCCTGTCTCTCCACTGGGATTCCCAAATTTTCTACAATAAACACTCCAGCGGGGAGAGAGAAGGAGGGCCTTGGTAGACATTAACTCATGGTCCAAGAATCAAAGGGCAGAGTGACTTCCACTTTACAGCCCGTCAGCTTTGAGGTTTTCCCTTAAAGAAACAGACAGCCTGAGGGGTTTTCAGAACTGCTACATCAGCTCTGTCGACTGAGACAGAACTGGGACTGGAGACAGCAGAGGTGCAAGTGCAGCAGCACCCCCATATGTGCCAGGACCCCCAGTGGACGCCTGAAATCACAGAGCGTACTGAACCCTATATACACTGTGTTTTTCCTATGCACACATATCTATGATAAAGTTTAATTTATAAATTAGGCAAAATACAAGATTAATGACAATAACAAATAGAATGAGGTCTCTCTCAAAATATTTTATTGTACAAATTTAATGTGTTTCCCCTCTTACCTAAAGCACTCATCACATGCTGTGGTTGTAACTTGTGCAGTTTGATGTGTCGGAGCAAAACTAGCACAAGTTTTTCTCCTTCCTCACAATATCACGTATAGAAAATTCATTCTTACTGTAGATCTTAGCTACTTCAGCAAATTATTTTTTTCTTCTCTTATTAAGTCGAGAACCTTTGCACTTAAAGGAAACACTGCACAGCTTCTCTGCAGCGTGTCTGAACAGTCAGCATCACTACTCTTGAGCTCCGGGTCCATTATTAAGTAAAATAAGGGCTGCTCGAACCCAAGTACTGCAATATCAAAACAGCAGATCTGATGACCAAGGGGACTATGCAGTGACTCATGGGCAGACACACAGAACAGAGAGTCGATTCACGTCCCCGGCAGGACAGAGCAAGATTTCATGATGCGATGGCGCACAATTTAAAAATTATGAATTGTTTACTTCTGGAATTTTCCATTTAATATTTTTGGACACCAACTAACCAGAAATAACTGAAACCACAGAAAAAGAAGCCACAAATAAGGGGCAATGACTATAATCAGCACTACCCAGTCTCCCCATATATGTGAGGATTAGAAAAGCAATATCACCTACTTTTCACGATCTGCTGTTTCACCCCATTCACAGTAGCTTAAAAGGTCCCTCCCTGCCTCCTTCTGACTATTTATTCATAATGGGCCCAAAGTGATCTGGGAAAATGTAATCCAAATATAAAGTCACAAAAGATATTACTAATAAACAATCCACAGGAAACGGGCTTTGCTCTTCTCTGAGAGACAAAAGGATGCATTACAAATATTAATGAATTCTTAATCCAAAAAGGCTTGCAACACCACAGAACTACTTTAATGGATACGGATCCTTGTTTTCATCACCAGAAAATTTACTTCTCATTTAGCAAAAACAAAAGCTTTTAAACAGTACTCGGGAAACTGAATCTTCCAACTAGCAGTGAAAAAATATAAATACTGTACAGCAACATGACAGAGGAGTAAATAAAAATAACTGGCAATAGAATTGGGACATAAACTCAACCACATGAAGTGCAGGGTCCCATTACTTCAAAGTTAATGACATTTTCTCAGGTCCAGGATTCTCATGACCTAGGAGCTGATCACCAAATGTACTCATATTCACACCTTCATTATTGATACAGGCTTTGTGGAGTGCCTGTGACAGGAG
Organism: Bos javanicus; assembly: GCF_032452875.1. Lineage (NCBI taxonomy): Eukaryota > Metazoa > Chordata > Mammalia > Artiodactyla > Bovidae > Bos > Bos javanicus. The sequence goes on from NC_083869.1 coordinate 37,354,257, forward strand.
TTTCTAGTATTTGAGTTTTGCTAGAATAATAGTTCCAGTCCAGTAGTTTCTTGATTAGCATCAATTAGTGAAGCTTTTCTGTCTAAACAAGTAAAACAAGTTTGGTTTTTGGTTGGGTATTTTTTTGTTTTGGTTTTGCCTTAAACAGAAGAAAGAGAAGGGCAGCTAATCTTACAAATGAGAAGAGAAGTCATGGAGGTAAGTTCAGAGCTGGGTCTGAAAGATTATGTGCTCTTGAAGCACAGCTGGCAAGAGAAAACAGAGGGGACAGAGTAGGTGGCGGGGGGCGGTTCTCTACCTATGGGCTCTGCTCACACACTGTACTTACTGTATCATTAGCAACAACAGTGCTAACTTTTCAAATAGATGGCTATTTTTAAAATCCAGTGCACGTTCACAACCATATGTCAACTATTTTTATAGGTAGGTAGAACATTAGGGCTCTGGATAATTTTCCAACAATATGGTTTAAACAGAAGTTTGTGTGTGTGTTTAACACTGGAAAAATGTTGTTTACTGTCTGATGTATTCTGAGTCACTGCCACTTTTAAGCAAGCATCTCTGCCCTTGACTTTCCTTTTTGAATTAAAATTACCAAGATAATGAAACCAAATGACCACTGTGACTTAAGTTTGCTGTTCACATTTAGGCAATCATCAAACACCGCCCCACCAGAGAAGAATGAGCTTAGTGTAATTATCATTTGAACCAAAAGCATCTAATATGGAGAATATTTCCTTCATTCCATTAAAAGGTTGAATTTTGCAGAATTAGTTATTCCCTTCCATTTGTAAGGCCTTGCAGAGAACATATTAGCATAAATGAATTTATTCCTATAGAGAAAAAACAAACTTTGAGATATTTTCTCAAAGCCAAAGACAGCTAATTTGGTCAGGACACAGGAGACAAAGTCTTGTCAGGGATTTCTCTGCAGGTTTGCCTGTAGCCTCAGTGAGGCTTCAGACCCTTCTGGGTCTGACCGTTCGTTCTGGGTCTGAGCGTTCTTGCCACACTGCCCAGCTTGTCATGCCATTCATTGTTACCTGATGTCCCACGAAAATGCCACAAGGTAAGTAAACAGTAACTGTGAAATGATGAATGTGTTCGCTAACCTTGTTGTCATAATTTTGTAATATATATCAAATCACTACATTATACACCTTAAACTTACAATGTTATGGGTCAATTATATTTCAAAAAAGCTGGGAAAAAAACATTTTAAAGTCCCATTAAAACTAACCTTGATTTTTTAATCAATAATAATATTTCTGAAATATAGTATGCCCCAGTTTCTCAGGTGTTCACCAATCTTGGGGCTCAAGAGGCATCAATTCATTTGCAGCAGCACAGACTACAGGAGGGAAACCTCTAGAACCTGGCTTCTATAGATGAGGTACACTTGGAGAAGACATCATGCCTGCCTTCAATCATCAGACGTAAGAAGCATACACACACTAATTCAAGGAAAAAGGACAAACGATGAAGCTAATAAGAATAAAGGCAAAATGCTGTGTACAATTTGTAAAAAGCAGTTAATTCCAATGGGGTAACTGGCAAAAGGGACAGTGTGGGAACTGGGATTTGAAACAAGCGAAGAAATCTGACAAAGAGATACAGCAGCGGGGGGAGGGCACAGAGAAGCAAGAAAGGACATTCCAGGAATTTCCCCAAATACTGATAAACAGGTCAAATTCCTTGGCACAGGAAATCACTTCATACCAAAAGGTTTCCAAGTTCCAGCTAATGACTGGATTGTAAACAATGTTGTCCAAAATAAGAAAGTTCTATAACAACAAAAGATTTTTGGACAATCACCAACTCACAGCACCAATGCTAACATTCAGAGCTTAAGGTTTACCTTAATTTTACACCCCCTTCAAACTGCAAATATCCACTACATGACTTAGAAATAATGCATATAACATATTGAGGAAATTAGAAAAACAGACGCCAACTTCACAGTCCCAGGGCATATCAACTCCAAACATGTCTATTGTGTAAATGTAAATTATTCTTACACGGGCATCTGATCAATAAGGCCCCAGTTTATCTTGCCCTCAGTAAACAAATACTCAGAAAACCTAAAAGAAGATCAAAGAACTTTTATAACTCCAGGTATCAGCATTTTGGCAAGGCTTTCCTCACATCTGATTAAAGTTAGGTAACATTTGGGTTTTTACTGGTAAAGGAAAATGCAAAAAGTAACTAATAAAAAGTGAAGCCAAAATACTTCAAATAATCTATGAGTCCCTTGTCCTACCACTTCAAAGTCTGAATTTTCACCAACAATTAAATTTTATAGCTGTTCAAATGCTGGATGATGTAATCAAGGAAAATACATCAATATATAATGCTAAGCAGTAATAAACAGACTGTTGTCAGATTACACTTGCCAAAATCCATAACCTTGTAAACATACCACAGCAAGTTTAGATTATAGCGTTTCTCTAATTTGTGAACAAGAAAACAAAACTGTGGGTTAATGTTAATATTGATAACATGAATCTTTGTAAAAGTCTAGTCTGGGCAATCAATATGGCTCATAGATAGGTTAAACTAAAGAAATCAATCTATCCAAATCATCTTTTTCTTTCTTTTTTTTTTTAAAGATCTCCTTCCAGAAGTTACCATAACAAAGAATAAAAGCATTCTGCTGGAAGATTTCTTATAGACACTAGCTTTGCCTAATTCCAACACACTCACGACTTATATAACCAAGAAGCCAGGTAGGGGACTCGTTTACCTGGGGACTTTTTAGTTGACCTTGACGGCACAGAGTGAGACTGTCGGGGCAGCAGAGGTGATGAAGGCAGAGACATGGAGACGCCTTTAGCCAAGCTCACCCTGTAGGCATCCTCTGCCACTGGAAGGCTGCTCACAGAAAACTCACCGCCATGGCCAGGGGGCAGGACTGGAGGGGAAGTCTCTGGACCAAAGTCACCTCCTGGAGTGGAGAGAGAAAACCTTAGGTTAAGCCACAGATGCGAGTTTAATTCCTAAGAACTACATTCTTAGAATTCCCATATGCCATATGTGTGTGTTGAGTATTTTTTTTTTTTATGATTTTTTTTTAAAAGGATTCTCCTCTCATCCCATCCACTTCGCACTCCCCAGGGCAGAGTCCACCATCCTACATCTCAACCAGCCCAAACCCTTAAGTCATGAAACTGGAACCGTGGCTCATTGATGAAGCAGGTTCTCCTTAATATTCAGCCCCTTAATGAACTTAAGGATAGACAAGCTTACTATGAAGAAATTAAACATTTTAAGGCACATATATTTTTAAAAACGCAGAGAATGCAATTAAAAAGAGAACACAGGGAAGGGAATATGTCGGCTAGAACCAGAACCTCTGAACAAAACACAGCCAGTCCTCAAGGATGCAGATGTTACGCTTTCCTCCTCGACCCCAGGCATATACAGAGAAGCAACTGAGATGGTGCAAGAAGAAGAGATAAATAATTTTCCTGATGATTAAAAGAGCATCTTCAAGCTCTGAATTATATACAGCAAAACTGGAAAGGTACAGAAAGTTTTCCACAAGCTAACTTGTCTCTCTGACAGAAGTTATCCAACTGGTCCTTACCATGCCTTCCTGACTTCAAAAACCAAAGCCTGGATTTGAACTTACACCATTTATTTAGCCAGGAGGGAACTCAATTCTTGCAGATCTTTACATACAGCACTCAAAAAGGATGCAATGCTAACCGTCAAGTCCCCAAAGGCCTCACTGTACTTGTGTTTCACGTTAGGAGGCATGATGAAGCAGAGTTACTCCCCCCACAGACCAGGAGGGAGTAGGGAGGGGAAGAGTTGAAAAAGGGCAAACATGCTCAAGCACTGCTTTCAAAGGCAACTCAAAACCAGCAGGGCTGTGAACAGAAAAGCCACAGGTTCCACAAGGCGTAAGTTGGCACCATCAGAAAGTAATTTCAGTCTCAGCTGGGCTAGCTATGCTTGAAAGGGTTTTAATAAAGTTGGGGAACTAAATATCCAAATGACCTATATTTGAAGAAATGACAAGAGTGACCAGGAGACTCTCACAAGAATTTTCAAAAACAAGAACATTATGCAAACATGTAAGACAAATAACGTTCTTGTCCATGAGGAAGGTAGGCATGCAGGCCGGAGTTAATGGAGATCCTTACCTCCTAAGTCCCAACGAAGGCCAATACCCCCTCCTCTTACAAGCCCTGCCCACCCTGCTTCCGGAGTCTGCACTGTAAGATACCACCAGCACCAGTTCCCGTGACCCAGGAGCTAGTCTCACACCAACAAAGAAAAGCAAGAAATCTTTCAAAACCACCTCCTTGACGTCTTAAGCCAGGGCATGAAGCTTCCCAGTTGCCTCCCCTTCAACAGTCTGGTGATGAAACAGATCTTAAGGCAGAACAGGAGATACGCCATAACGCCAGCTCCCCCTGGGGCTGAAGGTTCACCATGCTGAGACTTGAAGGGACAGCTGTTTGCTCTGGTCCAATATCAGGCTCGCATGATCAGTTCCCCCACCACATTGGTCTCATCTTAGGAAAGCAAACAGGTGCTGTGCCTTCAAGAATGATACCTGGTCACCTGATTCCTGTTTTGGCCAGAAACCCCAGAAGACAGACAAGAACATGGCAAGCACGAAGGCCACACACAGCCCAGGGAGTTACATATATAGAATGTGGAGGGTCTTGAAGAGGCAACACTGGTTTTCCATGAGGTCTGAAGAGAGCTACCCTGCCCTGGGACTGTCCTTGCACTGCCAAGACCACCAGCCTGGATACTCAAATGGCTATGGGGTGGCCTGATGGGAGCAGGCACTGTCTCTTCCTACTCACACACAAGTATCTCTGACCGAAAACAAACCCCAGATTTCAAGTCATCTCATCTGGATGAGGACACAAATGAGGGAGAAATGCATCTATTACAACAACACCAGAAACAAAACCATAAGCTGATTACCGAGAAAGCATTTATTTTCTTAAATACTTAGAATTCTTCAATGTGATACATGAAGAAATTGGAGATTGAGGGGTGAAAGAGAATTAAAGCGTTTCCTAATTACAAATTCTGCCCATAAACTTTGTTTATATCAAGCAAAGCAAATATTTTCATTAACTGCAAGTCTGGTGGGGATGGGTTTCCAAAGAAAGCCATAACCATGAGGACCTTCGGCCTTCCGAGCAGCTGTGCTCCAGTACTTTGATTTTATGTGGTCTGCAATAAAACGGGACTTAGCGATGGGGCTGGGGGAGGGAAAGTTTCTGTTTCAAGTTTACTTTGACATCTCACCATAACATCAGTCCCAAACATGCTGTTCTGTTGGTTTGTTTTTAAGACACAATTAAAGATCCCTAACTTCCAGCTTCCTTTCATCACAAAAGCATAAAGCAGAGAAAGCAGCTTTATGTATGAACAGGAGGCACAAAGAAGTGGGTGATCCATTGGTTAAGAGGCTGGAGACAGCGCTCCAGAGTCTGGTGCTTTAACTGCATCAGACAAGGGGTTCAGGTCAAAGTCAGTCCAAGAGCATCACAAGGATGCCGACGCCAGTGCCAGAAAGAGAAAGTCTCTTAGGGGCATCCACAGGACTATACAATACTGGTTCTAGGCAACATGACACCAGAAATTCTCCGGTTGATTTAACATTCCCCAGCAGATGTTTAAAGAGGTTTAAGAGGAATTAAAAACATTTCACTGCAACAACCAGTATGGCTGGCACGTTTCTTTTCAGCCTTGAAAAGATGTTTTTCTTTCAACTGTGACCTATTTTATTCCGTACCTCAATTAAGCGACAGGAAGCACACCTCAATCCCCCTTCCTCTTGCTGAAGCAGGAATGCCCAGGCCAGGTAGTTTGATGCATCCTCTCCAGGGTAGGAAACCCATATTATCAACCACCTGTGACTTACCAGCCCTCCTCCAGTTCCCCTGGCAGGTGTTTCCCATTTATTCACCATGGACACTCACATCCACCCCAACATGCTTTCACTCTCAGAGAGCATCTAATCCAACCACATGAATTCACAGACAAGAAGCCAGGGCGTGGGGGTTAACCGTAAATAAAAAGCAAGGTCAAGGCTCAGTTCAGTTCAGTCGCTCAGTTGTGTCTGACTCTTTGTGACCCCATGAACCGCAGCACGCCAGGCCTCCCTGTCCATCACCAACTCCCGGAGTCCACCCAAACCCATGTCTATCAAGTTGGTGATGCCATCCAACCATCTCATCCTCTGTCGTCCCCTTCTCCTCCTGCCCTCAATCTTTCCCAGCATCAGGGTCTTTTCCAAAGAGTCAGCTCTTCGCATCAGGTGGCCAAAGGATTGGGGTTTCAGCTTCAAAATCAGTCCTTCCAATGACCATTCAGGACTGATCTTCTTTAGAATGGACTGGTTGGATCTCCTTGCAGTTCAAGGGACTCTCAAGAGTCTCCTCCAACACCACAGTTCAAAAGCATCAATTCTTCGGCGCTCAGCTTTCTTCACAGTCCAACTCTCAAATCCATACATGACTACTGGAAAAACCATAGCCTTGACTAGACGAACCTTTGTTGGCAAAGTAATGTCTCTGCTTTTTTTTTTTTTTTTGCTTTTCCTTTATTATTTTTTTTAATTTTATTTTTAAACTTTACATAATTGTATTAGTTTTGCCAAATATCAAAATGAATCCACCACAGGTATACATGTGTTCCCCATCCTGAACCCTCCTCCCTCCTCCCTCCCCATACCATCCCTCTGGGTCGTGCCAGTGCACTAGCCCCAAGCATCCAGTATCATGCATTGAACCTGGACTGGCATCTCGTTTCATACATGATATTTTACATGTTTCAATGCTATTCTCCCAAATCTTCCCACCCTCTCCCTCTCCCACAGAGTCCATAAGACTGTTCTATACATCAGTGTCTCTTTTGCTGTCTCGTATACAGGGTTATTGTTACCATCTTTCTAAATTCCATATATATGCGTTAGTATACTGTATTGGTGTTTTTCCTTCTGGCTTACTTCACTCTATATGCTGTCCAGGTTGGTCATAACTTTCCTTCCAAGGAGTAAGCATCTTTTAATTTCATGGCTGCAGTCACCATCTGCAGTGATTTTGGAGCCCAGAAAAATAGTCAGCCACTGTTTCCACTGTTTCCCCATCTATTTGCCATGAAGTGATGGGACCAGATGCCATGATCTTCGTTTTCTGAATGTTGAGCTTTAAGCCAACTTTTTCACTCTCCTCTTTCATTTTCATCAAGAGGCTCTTTAGTTCTTCTTCACTTTCTGCCATAAGGGTGGTGTCATCTGCATATCTGAGGTTATTGATCTCCTGACAATGTTGATTCCTAGAACTCCCAAAGTGCCCCCAAGTGGCTGTCTCATGCTCTAACATACTCACTACTCTACATATTTAAGAACTTAAACTTTTAAAAAAAGGAAGTACTCAAAATAGACATAGTTTTAAATGAGTTTATTCTATACAGGGTTAGCATATTTTCTGCAACAGAAGTTTAGGCTTTGCGAGTCACATACAGTCTCGGCCATTCATACACACATACATACACACACACACACACCTTTTCTTATTTTAAAATCACCAACTCTGAGTTTCAAAAATAAAAGACCAGAAAGGGCATGAGGTTATAAGGTTCTTCCTGTTTGTAATACATAAAAGCAAATATACATATATATATGTAGTAAATAAAAGCAAATACAATACATATATTCTTTCACACATGAAAACTAAATCCAAGTCAGAGTTCGCAAAGATAACAGAATTATCAAAGGGGATAAAGTCATCCAATAAGGCTTTCTTAATTGGCAGAAACAGCTTTTGATAATAGTTCTTTAATTTTTTTCCACTATTACAGACTGTGAAAAAGGATTTAAACTCATAATGGAAGAAAATGCAAACCTGGGAGATGATGAATGTTTAAAGGCGGCTGTGCAGCATGGCCATGTCCAGCACCAGAGATTAAAGTACATGGAGTGCAGGATTAGGGAAGGCTTTAAAAAAATGAGGGCAACAAATCCAGGGAGATGAAAGTAAAAGTGCATTTCTGAAAAGAGAAGACCTGAGAAAGGCAAGGGTGAGCTTAGACATTCAGGTAAAGAGGTCTGCAGATGCAGGAAATCAGATTTCCATTTATTGTGTCATTGAAGTGGCAAGCTGGAGGAGGAGGGAATGGAAGCTTAGAATAGAAAACAGAAAAGATGTTCTGTTTATCCAGTTCCAGAAAACAGAACTGGTGCAATACATTTAACTAGGGCATTAAATGTGTTAGGGCATCTTTTGTGCAGTTCCCGCCCAGGAGTGCACTCATGTTTCCTCACCATATCTTCCATCATAAGGCTTTGTATCCAATAACTCATGTATATTTACAGAAACCTAGAAAATTGGAAAAGATTTCATCCCACAAGATCCAATATCATTTCTGGAACCTTGAGAAGGCACTCTCTGAAAGCTCTTTAAACCATTTTACATCTCATAGGATCTCCCAAGGATCTAGCCAGAGCTGACTGTTCGTGTGCATCTTCAAAAAGAAAGATTAATGTATTCAAGAAAGCAATTTTCCAAAACATTCTTCACACAGTCATGACTAATTCTCAAACAATACCGCTAAAAGGCAACAAAGCCACTCACCCCAGAGCACAGAAAAATCTGATCAATAGGACAAGTTTATCCTTTTGTCTTCAAAACTCCAGAGGGTTCTGAAGAGAGCTCATTGAGGACTATCCTCACAGCTTTATTCTTAATACTCGAGGGTTACAGAACCAAATGTACTTTATCCAGAAACAGATGAGTAACAGACCAGTATTTCCTCTCAAATTGTCAAAGTTCTCCCTTCAAGGCAGGCATGTCACCCTGCAAGGGAGTTTGAACTTTAAGAATACGTATATGACCTCAGAAACACTTCCACTCCCAAGCCCCAGAGGGGTGCACTGTAACAGAATAAGTACTTTTTTAGATATGGGGGCAGGAGGAGAAGGGGACGACAGAGGATGAGATGGCTGGATGGCATCACTGACTTGATGGACGTGAGTCTGAGTGAACTCCGGGAGTTGGTGATGGACAGAGGCGCCTGGCGTGCTGCAATTCATGGGGTCGCAAAGAGTCGGACACGACTGAGCGACTGATCTGATCTGATCTGATGTTTTAGGACAAGGTTTCAGGCACTTTACATCACTGTAACCACCTCAGGAAGCAGGTGCGGGCTGCCCTGGTGGCTCAGTGGTAAAGAATCCACCTGCAATGCAGGAGACCCAGGTTCAATCCCTGGGTTGGAAAGATTCCCTAGAGGAGGGCATGGCAACCCACTCCACTATGTTTGCCTGGAAAACCACACAGACGGAGGAGCCCGGCGTGCTACAGCCCATGGGGTTGCAAAAGAGTTGGACATGACTTGGTGACTAAACCGTCTCCAGCAGAAAGGAGCTGCTAGTGTTACGTCCATCCTTCAACAAGGAAACTGAGGCTTAGAAAGAATCAAGAATCTCGATCAAGGACACCATCACACGGCAGAGTCGGGTCTGAAGCCAGGCAGTGCAATCCAGAGTCCCTTCCCTTGGTCCTGTTCCCCTAAGAAAAGGCTATTAAGATAAGTATACTAAACAACACACGGTGGAAAAGCTTAACAGGAAAAGCCAAAAATAGTCTATGTGGGTCTACACGCAGTGCCGGGCCACGGTGAGAAGAAATCCGTCCCTTCGTCTATTCTCACTCTTTGTGCTGGCTGTTTAATTAGCTCCAGCACTCCCGGAACACTCCATTTGGGAGGCTCCCAGGCCCAGGCATCATTAATTTCCTTTCAGTCACACCTTATGCTGTTACTGTACAGGCAAAGTGGATCCGAGAGAGATGTTAGTCATCACGCACCCTAAACAGTTTCTTCTCATTTCACTCCGTACTGTAAATGCATTAAATCTCGTAGCCTTTGGGCCTGCAGTCTCTGCCCAGGATGGAGGCACTGACTGCCATTCCCACCACACAGGACACAGAATCCTGCCACTCTGCCAGGCCAGGTGATGAAGGGGGCAGTGGGGCGGTTGTGGCCAAAAGCAGTCTGGGTTCTGGGTTCATCTTAAACCTGCATGGATGCATTATTCTACATCTCCAGCATTCCCCACGGGGCCTGTCTAAAACTCCACACTTGGATTCTGAGATTTGCCAGGCCCACTGCACACAACCGGAGCAGCAGTTCCCAGCTCTCCTCGGTGCCTCACAGAGGGGAGCCCAGGCCCTCACGAGGCGGCCACGGTGAGTGGCCAGGGGTACAGCGCATGCCGGCAAGCGAAAGCCCCCCACGTGATTCTCAGGTGCACGCAGGAGGGACAACCACCAAAGCCTGAGAGACCACAAGAAAGGAGACAAAAAGATCTGAACAGTTTGTGCTCCTGTTACAAGACGGTGGGGCGTGGGGGGAAATGAAGAGGAAAACAAACTCGAGGGAATATTCCATCATGCGGATGATTAAAAAAAAGTTCCCATTATTCACAATGTGTATCCTTCAGTGTGTGTGTGTGTGTGTATACATATACACACCTGTGTACACACATACATGTGCATGCACACAATGTATGTTTACATAGATATACAGGTGTATATAATGTAAACATACATACTTGTAAACGCATGGAAGGTCTCTACAGGAACCAAGTGCAGTGGATGCTCTGGGAACAGGAACTGCCCAGCTGGGAGCCCGGATGGGAGGTAAATACACTTTTAACTGGTTTATATTTTTTTTCTATGTGCATATGCTTCCTCTAAGTATTTTAAATTTGCATCCTTAGGATAGAGACAGGGGTGGATATGATGATTTTAAGTCTAATGGGGCCACGCACCACAGCTTAATTTGGCAAGTGGGAGAGATGAAGTTTCGTCCCATAAAGACTGTTCAAAGTGACAGTGTATGTGCTTGACAGGTCAGAGGTGGATGCAGGACAGCAGAGTAAGGAGAGCCCTATGCCCTGCCCCAGAGGGAGTCAGATTCTTGGAAGCTCCCATCATGTAGCACATGTCTCCTCTCTCCTCATCCTCCACCCTGGCTACTCCATGTCCTAGTCATCTCTGCTGCTGAGGGTGGAATGTGGGCACGCTCGTGGATGCAGCTCACAGGATAATCCAAAGCCCTAGGGAAACGTTGGTCTTCCCAGGTGGCTCAGTGGTAAAGAACCCGCCTGCAAATGCAAGAACCGCAGGTTTGACCCCTGGTCCGGGATGATCCCCTGGAGAAGGAAACAGCAATCCACTCCAGTATTCTTGCCTGGAGAATCCTGGCGGGCTACAGTCCATGGGGTTGCCAAGAGAAATGGCTGAGTGACTAAATAACAACAACAGGGAAACATGAAATCTGCCAGGGATAGGGCAGGATGAGGGGAAGGAAGACTTGGGGGTCTGTTAGATGGAGGGTAGGGGAATAAGCAGAGGCTAAAACAGGAAAGGAATGAGGCAGGACAGGACCAAAGAACACAGAGATAAAAGGAAGAGGGAGCAGCCCATAGCGGAATTGGGTGGAGGCAGAACACAGGCAGGAAAAGCACAAATTCCTTCTCCAGGGATCTTCCCAACCTGGGTCTCCTGCATTGCAGGCAGATATTTTACGACTGAGCCACCATGGAAGCCCTAATCTAGTATGACCTCAATTTAATTTGATTGCCTTGGACTGCAAGGAGATCCAACCAGTCCATTCTGAAGGAGATCAGCCCTGGGATTTCTTTGGAAGGACTGATGCTAAAGCTGAAACTCCAGTACTTTGGCCACCTCATGCGAAGAGTTGACTCATTGGAAAAGACTCTGATGCTGGGAGGGATTGGGGGCAGGAGGAGAAGGGGACAAGAGAGGATGAGATGGCTGGATGGCATCACTGACTCGATGGATGTGAGTCTGAGTGGACTCCAGGAGTTGGTGATGGACAGGGAGGCCTGGCGTGCTGCGACTCATGGGGTCGCAAAGAGTAGGACACGACTGAGCGACTGGACTGAACTGAACTGAACTGACAAAGACCCTACTTCCAAATAAGGCCACTTTCACAGCTACCAAGTTTAGGACTTCAACATTTGCTTTTCAAAGGGACACAATTTCAATTCTCTTCTCCAATACCAAGAGCCAATAAGCCAAAAAAGTAGTATCTTTTAATCCTGAGGGAGCAAAGAGAATGACCAAACTTCATAAAGCCAAACCAAGTTTTCTATTAAATATAGTATCAACCAAACAAATTCTCAGATACCTGTCAAAGGCTCAGAAAACGCACAGCCCATTTATCCTTTTTGAGGAAGAAGTAATTTAAAAATCAACTACTCAACAGTGGGGATATTATGACTGGCAGGAAAAAAGCAATAAACTATAACTCAAGCCCAACCTTCAAACACTTCACTCGACTATCCCTCTTCAGCTTCCATTCCCTTTTCATGCAGGAAATGTGTTTCTCGAACCATATTCTTCAACCCATGGTGCAGAAAGAAATCTCTTACTTTATCCAGTGACCTCTTAAAACAATAGTGCCTTGTGCCAGAACTGGCTAACAATGGCTAACATTTTTTTACATGATAGTGACACTGGGCAGAGAAAGCTCTCTTTACTGCTCCCCACCAATACCCTACCCCAAACAAGAAGAGTGTCACAGAACACCACCATGACCACTTCCGTTGCCAAGGAACTGAGATTACAAAAAAAGAAAAATATAAGTTTATCATGTGATCATTTTTTCAAACACCTGGGATAAACATTTAAGCTAGTGTACACAATTTTGTATATGTCATATGATGACAATAGGAAAATAATATGTGCCACCAAAAATGAGAAGTAAATTTAATAAAATGTTGATGGTGGTTACTCCTAAGAGAGTGAGAAGTATCGATGTTTTTCCCCCTTCCTTTTACATTTTAAGGTTGATGTATGTTCTGACATTTTTATAATTAGAATGCTTTGGAAGAAAAAACACACTTTTCCAGTAAACATTTATGTGAAATATAAATTTGTATCTATCTTCTTTTACTTACAGAGGTTTCCCAGCAAAAAGCCCCTCCACTGGATACCTGTCAAGCCTCTGTCCTCATGAGTTCCTTTCTTCAAGAAGGAAAGCTCACTTTTCCTTTATCCAGCCTCTTCTAACCATGTCCACTGGTTTTACTTAACCCACCAGGCTGACCTGCCCAAACTGCCCACAGTCATCATTCTCCCAGGTTTTACCGATGGGGATGGTCCTCCTTGTTGACAGTTCCCACGGTGAAGTTCTGGACCAGCTTCCTGTAACAGTCCTCATGTTGTCCAAGATCCAGTTCCTGACCCTATACAGTTGACCTTTAAATAATGTTGGTTGAACTGAATGGGTCCACTTACAGATTTTTTTTTCAGCAGTATAATCTCAGTATTATGCAATGTGTGGTTGGCTGAATGCATGGATGAGAAACTGCATATACAGAGGAACCATGTAGATGGAGGGCTAACTGTAAGCTACATGCAGAATTACAACATCAAAGAGAGTCATGACAGCACCCTTCCAGGCTGTTCAGAGGTCAACTGTATACTTTAAAGTAGTCAAAAGGAACCTCAAGGTGCTGGCTCTGTTTATACCTTTCTCTGCTTTTAACTCCCAAGTTCCAACCAATGAATCCTTCCCTTTGCATAAAACTGCAACCTGAATATACCCTCTTATTTGTAAAGACATGGAGAACTCTGCTTTATACACAGAACTTTCTTGAGGGAGTTGGGGGGCTGTGACCGAAGAATGATGAGGATAAGACCACCACCTCCACGTCCCACATCTGTGTGACAGCACCCCGGAACTGTGCCAGAAGGCAGCCCTGGGACTGCCCTGGCACACTGGAGCAACTCCTAAAGCCATTCTCCACCTCAGTTACACACCTTGTACTGCGGTAACTACTGGAATTCGCTTACCCTAAAGCGCCGTGTTAAGTACCCAGACAACACATCAGTATTTATGTTAAGTTTTCTGTTTTAATTCTGTGTGTTGGTGTTCACTGAATGTATCTGCTTAATGATGAAGATGATTAAGCTAGCTATTATTAAGATCTTACTTGATGTACCAGACCCCCTGCTAAGCATTTTATACCCATTGGCTAATTTATTCAACCTATTCCATTGGAAGTAAATGCTGTCATCATCCCCAGTTACAGATGAGGAAACTAAGGCTTAGGGAGGCTAAGTAGGTTGTCTGTAAGTGGCAGATTCAGACGTGAACCCAGGCAGACTGAGCACACAGAATCCTCAAGCACAGCATTGCCCTGGCCTGCCTCCCCACCCCCTGCAGATACCCTGACCAAGCTGCAGACTGAGCATGGTGCGCTGTTCGGTGCTTAAGAGATTCTGACTATCATCCCCTGACAGTTTAGCAAGTCATGTTCCTCTGAATGATAATCATCAGGAACATTCTGTCAGATTGGACATGCTGACATTTTGGGGGTGGAAAAAAAAGTGGAGGGGAAAAGACTTTTAGAACAATACCATAACCAGTACACCACCCCCTCACTGACTACTCAAATCCAAACCCTGGCGGTCCCCTGTCAGCAGAGCTGTCTGCCAACAGCCCTCATTACAAGAGCAAGGGAGAGTAGAGAGAGCAGTACCATGCATCCTGCTTCAACTCCTTACAAGGAAAGTGGGATCTATAAACATTTGGGGGAAAATGCCTCAAAGTTTCCAGGCAGCATTTAAACTTTCTCCCCCACAAACAGATTAAAAATACAATGCAACCAACTCAGTACAAATTCTAGAAAGCAGCAGAATAAATCAATTGCGTACGTGTGGCTATTTATCAAGATCCCTTTCAGGCCTGTATTGGGGCACAGGGAATAGGGGAGAGAATGAGATGACTTTTCACTCTCTGCCTCTGTCATTTTATTTGCTGTCTTCCTGCTGCATCATTAGCACCATCAACAAAACCACGACAAAAAAGAAAGAAAGAAAGAGAAAAAAGCATTGCTCAGTTTTTGAAGCAGCAGCCTCAATGACATGTCTGGTAAAATATCTTAGCAACAATGTCAATATTGTCTCACCACAGCCAACCATATTAACATTTCACTCTAATCATGATTTCTCAAATATAAAATGGAATGTGCATTATCTACTTCATTCATTCTCTGAATATCACTCTGGGCAGGGGCGGGGGGTGAACAGTTTTCTAACAATTTTGATAAAGCTGCATGAAAAATGAACACAACATTGTAAATCAACTGTAACAATCAATTCAAATAAATGTCTGTCTATCCTGGGATAAACCATAATGGAAAAGAATATAAAAGAGAATGTGTATATATATATTAATATGTACAGCAGAAATTAACACATTATAAATCAACCATACTTCAATTAAAAATAATTCAACATCAAAATTATATTCAATGCTATTCAATTTTGTGTATCTAACTTGCAAGTATGACAATAAGCAAGGGTTGAAATTAAAAGACACTTACTCCTTGGAGGGAAAGTTATGACCAACCTAGATAGCATATTCAAAAGCAGAGACATTACTTTGCCAACAAAGGTCCGGCTAGTCCAGGCTATGGTTTTTCCTGTGGTCATGTATGGATGTGAGAGTTGGACTGTGAAGAAGGCTCAGTGCCGAAGAATTGATGCTTTTGATCTGTGGTGTTGGAGAAGACTCTTGAAAGTCCCTTGGACTGCAAGGAGATCCAACCAGTCCATTCTGAAGGAGATCAGCCCTGGGATTTCTTTGGAAGGACTGATGCTAAAGCTGAAACTCCAGTACTTTGGCCACCTCATGCGAAGAGTTGACTCATTGGAAAAGACTTTGATGCTGGGAGGGATTGGGGGCAAGAGGAGAAGGGGACGACAGAGGATGAGATGGCTGGATGGCATCACTGACTCGATGGATGTGAGTCTGAGTGGACTCCAGGAGTTGGTGATGGACAGGGAGGCCTGGTGTGCTGCAATTCATGGGGTCGCAAAGAGTCGGACACAACTGAGCAACTGATCTGATCCGATCCGATTTGATGAGCAACTGGCATAAACTCAAGGGCCATACTGACAAATTACTTTGCCTTGTTATTTCTGTAATGGAATCCTTTCACTCATCTGTTTATCTATATTTCAAATTCATTTTTATAGGGCTGTCAAGAGCAGTTTACTAGATAACAGAGGAGCTCCTTTTCCTAGGAATTTTCAAAGTCACAAACACATACTTCTGTCATGGCTGGCTGGGGCTGGCTCTGCAGAGACACAGGAACAAATGGCATGCCAGTGGCTCCCAAGCCTGGCTGACCATTCAAAAACCATTTTAAAAATAATACAGAAGCTTGGGTCCCACTGCTGGTGAGTGATTGACTAGGTCTGGTGGGAATTTAAATCACAAGTGCCCTCAATGAACTAGCCAGGTTTAGAAATCCCCGCGCTAGGGCCTTCTCTGCCAAATCTGAGGAGAATATGCAATCTCTTAGGTAGAAGAACCCTTCGAGAGCACACAGATTCTCTTCGCAGAATGCTGGTGGCAGATCCTTGCTGTTCAGATCTCACATTCCTCCCCCTTCTCCCTCCTAGCAAACACATGCCATCCCAGACGTTTGCAGCAACTGACCCAGAGCACTCCACCAGGGCCAGGACTGCTACACAGCTCTCTCCTCTTGCACCAGATGGAACGGCCAGGGCCATGTCTGCCACACAGATAAGGGAATGGAGAAGACAAAAATAATCTGAGACGCCTTGTTTACTAATGCCAAAAGGAGAAAGTCAAGGGGCAGAAACAAAGAAGCCAGAAGTGTAGAAATTACCATAAATTATAATAAGAGCCACCATTTACAAAATGCTTACAGTGGTCCAGACACTGTTCCAAGTATTAACTCACGGAATTCTCAGGATGATCAACAACCCTCTGAGGCAGATGCTGTAATCATGCCCATTTTGCAGATGCAAAAATGTAAACAGCGAGGTTAAGCAACCTGACCTGGGAGCTGAACCTATGCAACCGGCTCCTATACTGCACTGAACACAAAGTTCTGGAGACAAACTGGATTCAAATCCTAGCTCCTTCACTTAGCAACTGTGCAGTCTTAACCTAGTTATTTTATCTCTACTGATAAGTTACTGTTTACAGGAGTTTGTCACACTGTCTAATACACAGTTAAACATTCAAAAAGCAACCTTTATTAGTACTGCCATATTTTACCCCAAGGGGCTCACTTCCTAGTTTTTTTCAGTATTGAAGAAGAAAAATATCTCACCACTCCCTCACAACATCTGAGTATCAAAAAAAAATCATTATATAAATTTAAATATCTGTGTATTTTATTTCCTTGCTTAATAGGCATTTTCCAAAACCAGAAACAAATGTGAAAACAAAAACAAATGTCCTTCATCATGATGCCTGTTTTTAAAAAAAATCTTCATTTCATTTGACTTTCATAATTATTCTATTATACCGATAGAGATTGTTACCTTCATTTTATAGGCAAGAAAACTGAGGTTCAGAAAAATGAAGCAATTTGTTCAAAGAGAACTAGATGGTACATTCAAACTGGAACTCTTACCTAAGCTTCCTGAAGCCAAACCTGTGCTTATCCATCTTTAAGATGCTGCTTCCATAAATCAGAAGAGATCTGAGGACTGTTTGGGAGCCCAATAGCCATGGTAACAATTTAATGGATAGTCAGGGTAGGGGGTGGGGGTGGAAACCAGAATTTCTAATCTTCAGACTCTCAGAGCTAAGTATATAGCTCTAAGAGATTTAATCAGATTAGCAGCATCAAAACTCTCACATGAAGCAGGGAAAGAAAGCCGATCTCCCTGAAATAATGACTTATAACCTCAGTCAGTTTTCAATACTGAACTTACAGAATTAAAACAAAATCCTTCCCTTAATCCTGTCAAAAATGGAGTCTGAGTTAGATGAATCTTTTTAAGTTTTATAATTCAAAATTAAACATGACATGTTTCACTTGCTTAGAACTCTGGCTACTAAACCATCAATGGTTAACACCACTTACCAAAATATTAAAACACCTATTGAACTCAACAGAAAATCAGGTAAATGAACAGGCAGGAAAGGAAAGAAATGCAAATTTTGTTGTCAAATAGTTATATACTATCTGCCAAGCGTGGATTCAAGTAGTTTATAAATATTAACTCATGTAATCCTCAGAAGTAACCCATGAGGCACAGAAAGTTTAATTTGCTCAAGTTCACACAGCTGGTAAACTATGCAGCCAGGCTACAAATCCAGGCAATGTGGATTCAAATGGCTAACACACATATTTAAATGTGTTTGATTCATTCAAAGAACTGCATAATTAAAGCTTACTGGAAAAGATTAAATCGTTCATTTGTTTATTCACATGCTTATCAGCAGAGGTTATAATCATTCTCACATATTGAAGGTGGAACTGTAAATTTAATGTCACATTTTTGAAGGGCAATTTGACAAAATTTAGAAAAATTATAAATGAATGAACTTGTTAATCAACAATCTTTCTTACAACTATTTTTATGAGAGGACAGGGAGTTAGGCACAAGGAGATTTATTCTAGCATTGACTGTAATGACAACAACAAAACAAGATGAAACCATCAATAGGAAAATAATAAAACAAGTTACAGAATATTTGTCCAATGTAATATTGAACAACTTTTTAAAAGTCTATATATTAGCGTGTGCTAATATGAAAATGTGTCTAAAAATTCATTCAGTCAACATGGTAATTTACAGAATAAAACACACTGTGAAGTCTGTGTAGGTTTTCTTAAAGACGTATATGCACGTATATGCATGCCTACACACATACATGCATAGACAATATCTAGAAAGATTTTAAAAACTGTTAACATTCCTTTTGGGAACAAAAAGGGAAGCAGAAAACAACTGGTGGGGTATCTTTACTTTGAAAATCACTGTGTAGTTTTACAATGACTGTATATTAAATATTACATTCATGGTGTTTGAGTGATTTTACAAAAAAAAGGTGAAGTTATAACCATCTCAAGGACATTAAGCAGAAATGGACTTTCAGATATAGAAAAAGAAAGACATTACAGTGCTATTAAATCTAGATTAAGACCATCTAAGAATCTGAAATAAACCTGGGGGAGGAAGGGGAAACACTTCAAGAAGGGAGGAAAAAATATCCCTGGAGAGAGAAATTATAATTTACCACTGTCTATCTTGAAGATGTGTTTTTCTTTATGTTTACTCAGCACCAGAGATAAAAATAAGGGAACCAGCCAGAGACATAGTAGAAACAGAACTAGTCTGGAGTCAAAAACTATGCCTGGAGCCCATCTTTGCTTTAACTAGCTATGTGACCTTGGACAGCTGCTCAAAGTTTTCCAATTTATTTCTCAAAAACTGAAGACACGGAATTCAATTTCTAAGATCCTCCTATATTTAAAACCTTTTACTTCATTAACTTGGTTTAAAAAAGCATCTCTGGGGACTTCCCTGGGGGTCCAGTGCCTACAATTCAGTGTCCCCAGCGCAGGGGGACTGGATCCTATTCCTGGTCAGATCCCACATGCCGCAACTTATGAGTTCACGTGCCGCAACTAAAGATCCTGTGTGCCACAACTGAGACCCAGCACAGCCAAATAAATGAGAATCCTTGTACATAATAACCCGAGAATATGAGCCATGGACAAAGTCGTATTAAGGAGATGTTCACCTATCTGCAACGATCCCTGCCTGCTTTCACTCACAGGACTTGGGCTCCCGGCACATCCGGGGAACAGGAAGCACTCAGACATGCTGACTGTGTACACAGGCAGAATGTTATCAGGTACCACAGAGAAACCTGATGACTCATTTGTGTTGGTTTTATGTCTTTATTTTGGTTTCTCTATGAACTTCTTAAATATAAGTCAATCATACTAGCAGCTCTCTAGCTTTATCACAAACATGAAATTTTTAATAATGGAGGAGACACTTTTATCCATCAAAGACAAGCAATGTGACTTTCAGCAACTTCAAGGAAAATTCCCCTACAAATAACTTTATAAGGAAATCCCCCTACTACACATCATGGGCCACATTTGGAAAAGGAAAGAACCAAACTAAAGAGTCTCTCACATTCCCAACAGAAAACATGTACTAGGAAATAAAAAGCAAATACCCAGTACTAGAAAGAGCCATGCAAGCAGGCACACACACACTGCTTACACAGGCGGTGAGCAAAATAGTCCTTCTTTCTGAAGAACAATTTGATAAGAGATACCATGAGCCCATGACACTTACTCCTTGGAAGAAAAGTTATGACCGACCTAGACAGCATATTAAAAAGCAGAGACATTACTTTGCCAACAAAGGTCCATCTAGTCAAGGCTATGGTTTTTCCAGTGGTCATGTATGAATGTGAGAGTTGGACTGTGAAGAAAGCTGAGCACAGAAAAATTGATGCTTTTGAACTGTGGTATTGGAGAAGAATCTTGAGAGTCCCTTGGACTCCAAGATCTAACCAATCCATCTTAAAGGAGATCAGTCCTGAATGGTCATTGGAAGGGCTGATGTTGAAGCTGAAGCTCCAATACTTTGGCCACCTGATGCGAAGAGTTGACTCACTGGGAAAGACCCTGATACTGGAAAAGATTGAAGGCGAGAGGAGAAGGGGACAACAGAGGATGAGATGGTTGGATGGCATCACTGACTCAATGGACATGAGTTTGAGTAAACTCCGGGAGTTGGCAATGGACAGGGAGGCCTGGCGTGCTGTAGTCCACTGGGTAGTGAAGAGTTGGACACAATTGAGCAACTGAACTGAACTGAACCGTGAGCCTCTGAAAAGTTCATTTCTTTTTACTATTAATCCTTGTTTAGAAAAATTCTACTAAAATAATCAGATATTTGTACCAAGATATGCATTATTCCAGAGGGTTTTTTTAATGAATGAAAGAAATATGTAAACAAAATGCATGTAAACGAAACCATGGGATACTGGTATAATAAAATGTTAGACATTTTCCAAGACTGGTGACATTTAAAAGGATAGAAGAAAACATAAGCATGATGGAAAAAAACAGGGTATTTATCATCAGTATTTTCCAAATTTTCTACAATGAGCATATGCTATACTGGACATTGATTTAAAGGCCCAAGTTTTACCCCAATGTTCACCGCAGCACTGTTTATAATAGCCAGGACATGGAAGCAACCTAGATGTCCATCAGCAGATGAATGGATAAGAAAGCTGTGGTACATATACATAATGGAGTATTACTCAGCCATTAAAAAGAATACATTTGAATCAGTTCTAATGAGGTGGATGAAACTGGAGCCTATTATACAGAGTGAAGTAAGCCAGAAAGAAAAACACCAATACAGTATAGTAATGCATAT
Organism: Bos javanicus; assembly: GCF_032452875.1. Lineage (NCBI taxonomy): Eukaryota > Metazoa > Chordata > Mammalia > Artiodactyla > Bovidae > Bos > Bos javanicus. The sequence goes on from NC_083869.1 coordinate 37,375,514, forward strand.
ATATGGAATTTAGAAAGATGGTAACAATAACCCTGTATACGAGATAGCAAAAGAGACACTGATGTATAGAACAGTCTTCTGGACTCTGTGGGAGAGGGAGACGGTGGGATGATATGGGAGAATGGCATTGAAATAGGTATAATATCATATATGGAACGAGTCGCCAGTCCAGGTTTGATGCATGATACTGGATGCTTGGGGCTGGTGCACTGGGACGACCCAGAGGGATGGTATGGGGAGGGAGGAGGGAGGAGGGTTCAGGATGGGGAACACATGTATACATGTGGCGGATTCATTTTGATATTTGGCAAAACCAATACAATATTATAAAGTTTAAAAATAAAATAATATTAAAAAATAAGTAAATAAATAAAGGCCCAAGTTTATTCTCACTTTAACTTTTCCAAAACCAGAATGGATTTAATAGCTGATGGCATCTTAAAATTGCTATCAGCCAGGGAATGGTTAGAATGTGGCAGGCCCTGACTGTGCAAACCTATGTTATTACATCTGGACAATTATAACCTCCTCCAGGTTTCAGTCAACAGACTATTTAAAGTCCACTGTGGAAGGAATAAGAGCCCTGGATTTTATCTGAAAGCCTTCCATTAAAACCTCCTTTTGAGATCATGAAAGAATGAAATCAAACTCGTAGAATGAATGTCTGTAACTGGGAAGAAAGTCCTGGAAAAAAAACAGTAAAAAAGACTCAAAATATGCTGCAACATCAATGCTCTTAATGGTGGAGATGATGACGTCATATGGAGAAAAATGAATACTGACAACTAGGTGAAAAAAATGATTTAGAAGAATCAGGTTCTGAATATAAACGTCAAATACCTTAACCAATTTATCTCATTCTCTTCTCATTTTATAAACAAGATTGATATACGTAAAGTATCTTTCTAAAGAAAGGAAATCTCAAGTATATCATTTTAAGTAATAAAGTATGTCAATTAAATTGATAGCAGTTCTTTCTTCCTTAGTAGTACCCAAAATAATGGTGTGTTTTATAATAAATGAAGTACTGTGTTTACACTGATAATCAGAACAGTAAAGACAAGTGTTATGGGCTGAACAGTGTTATCCCAAATCCACATGTTGAAGCCCTAACCCCCAGCATTGATGGCATTTAGAGAAAAGGCCTTAGCAAGATAATTAGGTTTACATGAGGTCATGATGTGGGGCCCTTATAATGAAAGTTACATCCTTATAAGAGGGGACACTGGAGAGCTTTCTGTCTTTAACAGCATGAGGATGCACATTTAAGGCACCATCTGCAAGCCAGAAAGAGGACCTTCAACCAGAACCTGATGATGCTGGCACCTTGAGCTCAGATTTTTAGTCTTTAGAATTGTGAGGAAAAAGACTTGTTTAAGCCACACAGTCTTTGGTGTTATGTTGTTGTTGTTCAGTCAGCCAGTCGTGTGTGACTCTTTGCGACACCATGGACTGCAGTGCACCAGGGCTCCCTGTCCCTCACCATCTCCCGAAGTATGCCCAAGTTCATGTCCATTGCATCGGTGATGCCATCCAGCCATCTCATCCTCTGATGCCCTCTTCTCCTCCTGCCCTCAGTCTTTCCCAGCATAGGGACTTTTCCAAAGAGTTGGCTTTTCACATCAGAAAACCAAAACACTGAAGCTTCGGCTTCAGCATAAGTCCTTCCAATGAGTATTCAGGGTTGATCTCTCTTAAGATTGACTGGTTTGATCTCCTTGTTGTCCAAGGGACTCTCAGGAGTCTTTTCCAGCACCAGAGTTCTAAGGCATCGATTTCTTTGGCACTCTGCCTTCTTCACAGTTGAGCTCTCACAACTGTACCTGATCACTGGGAAGACCATAGCCTTGACTTACGTACCTTTGTTGGTAGAGTTATGTCTCTGCTTTTCAACACACTGTCTAGGTTTGTCATAACTTTCTTGCCAAGAAGCCACTATCTTCTGATTTCATGGCTGCACACCATCTGCAATGACTTTTGAGCCCAAGAAGAGGAAATCTGTCACCCCTTCATGGATCACTGCCTTGTCATGGCAAAGGAGCTTGTGTAACTCGGTGAAGCTATGAGCCATTCCATGTGGGGGCACCCAAGATGGATGGGTCACAGCAGAGAGTTCTGACAAAACATGGCCCACTGGAGGAGGGAATGGCAAACCACCCCAGTATACTTGGCATGCGAACCTTATGAACTGTATAAAAAGTATTATGTTATGGCTGCCCATCGACAACAAGAAAATTTAACATCATAAGTCAAAGTATTCTTAAAATCTGGTACTTGGAAAAAAGTTTTATACATAACTTTAAAGTTATAGAGAAAGCTTGCTTGGAGAGGGCTGGTGAGGTGGGGACAAAAAAGCCCTCAAAAGCTACGAGGCATTAACATACAAATTGCTTGATTTTGAGAACTGAATAAGAGTAAGATCGTCAGGAAGTCAGCAGTACACAGGTGGCGCTCCTCCAGCCTCAGCCAGAAGTGTGCATCCTTTTAACCTCTGCTACCAGCCAGTTCCACGGTCTATAAAACCTCCAGACAACTGTCCAAACCACTATAGGCACCTATGTGCATGTCTATATCTAGAGCCATTATTATTACCGAGTAGTCTGTGCTCTGGGACAGCCTCTGGGCACAAAGAATGTCATCAGGTACCAAATGCAGCAGAATGATGCTTCCAAACTCCATTGTTCTCAGTCATTCAAGCATGTCCGACTCTTTGCAACCCCACTAACTGTAGCCCACCAGCCTCCTCTGTCCATTGGATTCTCCAGGCAAGAACACTGGAGCGGGTTGCCATGGCTTCCTTCAGGGGATCTTCCCAACCCAGGGATCAAATCTGGGTATCCTGCACTGCAGGCGAATTCTTTACCATCTGAGCCACAAGGAAAGCCCTCCTGACTCCCTTAAAAATGGGCAATTCGCTGACAAATTTTTGAAAGCGAAGAAATAAATATCAGCTCCAAAGTCTTGTTTCATCTTGACCTCCATGACAGTGCTGTGGGCATCAGAACACAGACAAGAATCTCTGATTCTACACTGGCACTACAGACAGCCGATGTGTTGTAAAAAGTCTGCCACGAAAGATCGAGGGGCAGGTGAGAGACAGACCCAGATCCTACTTTCCAACTCAGTGATTTCAGATATGAATAAGGGCTTCTCAGTTTAATGCTCTATACCTGGGCTAGGGCAACCCAACTGCTTATCCCTCATTGCCATCCAAAAACTGCAAGACAAGTGTAAGGTCAAAGCCCTAATTCCCTTAAGAGAAAAAATTTAGTGTCAGTCAGTCAGTCAGTTCAGTCGCTCAGTCCTGTCTGACTCTTTGCAACCCCATGGACCACAGCACACCAGACCTTGCTGTCCATCACCAACTCCCAGAGCTTACCCAAATTCATGTCCATTGAGTCAGTGATGCCATCCAACCATCTCATCCTTTGTCATCCCCTTCTCCTTCTGCCCTCAATCTCCTCCAACATCACAGTTCAAAACCATCAATTCTTCAGCACTCAGCTTTCTTCACAGTCCAACTCTCACATCCATACATGACTACTGGAAAAACCAAAGCCTTGACTAGACAGACCTTTGTTGGCAAAGTAATGTTTCTGCTTTTTAATATGCTGTCTAGGTTGGTCATAACTTTCCTTCCAAGGAGCAAACATCTTTTAATTTCATGGCTGCAGTCACCATCTGCAGTGATTTTGGAGCCCCCCAAAATAAAGTCAGCCACTGTTTCCACTGTTTCCTCATCTATTTGCCATGAAGTGATGGGACTGGATGCCATGATCTTTGTTTTCTGAAGGTTGAGCTTTAAGCCAACTTTTTCACTCTCCTCTTTCACTTTCATCAAGAGGCTCTTCTCCCGTAAGGGTGGTGTCAGTTGTAGATCTGAGGTTATTGATAACCCTAACCCTAAAACATACAAGGAAGCTATAAAGAGGATGGGCGATAGAGCCTTCCATACATAAGACTTTCACTAATTAAGGATATGCTGAGGTGAAATATCTCAGCAACTTGACAAAAACTGTACTTTGAAATCTATTCCTGGGACGTGCCTGGTGATCGAACGGCCAAGACTCTGAGCTCCAACACAGAGGTTGGGTTCATCCCCGGTCAGGGAACCAGATCTCACAAGCTACAGCTAAGAGTGCACATGCCACAACTAAGACCTGGCACAGCCAATTAAATAAATGTTTTTAAGAAAAAAAATAAATCTATTGTTAAAGCTGCCCGCTAACTCCTGAAATTTCTTTAGCAAGGGGGAAAGCATCTCAGTTTAACTTCACAAAGAAAAAGCATAAAATGCAAGTGACATGATATAAGCTAAAAGGTAAAATGAGTTATTTCCAAAGTATAAATCACCATACAATAGACAAACGACTCAGAGTGGCCCCAGCCTCATCATAAGGGGAAGGCTAAAAGGTCCTTCCAGTGAACACCCAGGACTGGTCTCCTTTAGGATGGACTGGTTGGATCTCCTTGCAGTCCAAGGGACTCTCAAGAGTCTTCTCCAACACCACAGTTCAAAAATTCTTCGGTGCTCAGCTTTCTTCACAGTCCAACTCTCACATCCATACATGACCCCTGGAAAAACCATAGCCTTGACTAGACAGATTGGAATGAAAATCCCAATCCCAAAGAAAGGCAATGCCAAACAATGCTCAAACTACAGCACAATTGCACTCATCTCACATGCTAGCAAAGTAATACTCAAAATTCTCCAAGCCAGGCTTCAGCAATACATGAACTGTGAACTTCCTCATGTTCAAGCTGGTTTTAGAAAAGGCAGAGGAACCAAAGATCAAATTGCCAACATCTGCTGGATCATGGAAAAAGCAAGAGAGTTCCAGAAAAACATCTATTTCTGCTTTATTGACTATGCCAAAGCCTTTGACTGTGTGGATCACAATAAACTGTGGAAAATTCTGAAAGAGATGGGAATACCAGACCACCTGACCTGCCTCTGGAGAAATCTGTATGCAGGTCAGGAAGCAACAGTTAGAACTGGACATGGAACAACAGACTGGTTCCAAATAGGAAAAGGAGTATGTTAAGGCTGTATATTGTCACCCTGCTTATTTAACTTATATGCAGAGTACATCATGAGAAACACTGGGCTGGAAGAAGCACAAGACAGAATCAAGATTGCCTCGAGAAATATCAATAACCTCAGATATGCAGATGACACCACCCTTACGGCAGAAAGTGAAGAGAAACTAAAAAGCCTCTTGATGAAGGTGAAAGTGGAGAGTGAAAAAGTTGGCTTAAAGCTCAACATTCAGAAAACGAAGATCATGGCATCTGGTCCCATCACTTCATGGCAAATAGATGGGGAAACAGTGGAAACAGTGTCAGACTTTATTTTGGGGGGCTCCAAAATCACTGCAGATGGTGACTGCAGCCATGAAATTAAAAGACGCTTACTCCTTGGAAGGAAAGTTATGACTAACCTAGATAGCATATTGAAAAGCAGAGACATTACTCTACCAACAAAGGTCCATCTAGTCAAGGCTATGGTTCTTCCTGTGGTCATGTATGGATGTGAGAGTTGGACTGTGAAGAAAGCTGAATACCGAAGAATTGATGCTTTTGATCTGTGGTGTTGGAGAAGACTCTTGAGAGTCCCTTGGACTGCAAGGAGATCCAACCAGTCCATTCTAAAGGAGATCAGTCCTGGGTGTTCATTGGAAGGACTGATGCTGAAGCTGAAACTCCAGTCCTTTGGCCACCTCATGCGAAGAGTTGACTCATTGGAAAAGACTCTGATGCTGGGAGGGACTGGGGGCAGGAGAAGAAGGTGACGACAGAGGATGAGGTGGCTGGATGGCATCACCGACTCGATGCACATGAGTCTGAGTTAACTCCGGGAGTTGGTGATAGACAGGGAAGCCTGGCATGCTGTGATTCATGGGGTCACAAAGAGTTGGACACGACTGAGCGACTGAACTAACTAACTAAAGATGGCAGAAGAGCCTTTAGTATCCAAAGTCAATGGCAGAATCAGTATTTGCAGAGAGGAAGTCATGGAAAGAAGCTTCTAGAACATAATTTTCTTGCCTGAGATCAACCAGGAAGGAACATGATGTTTTAGAAGGGTTTTGTTTGTTCTTTAAAGTACTACCCAGTGTCTCTACAAAGAAAAGATGCACTGAACATCTAGCAGAAACCAGATGTCAAGCAAGGCACTTTTGTAGACAGGTTATCTTATTTAACCTGGACAACATGCCTGCAAGTTAACTTAACTAGAAATAAGTTAACAAAGAAATTTGTCCAAGGTCAAGTTATCAGGGAAGTAAACAAGCTAGAATTTGAATTTGCATCTTCTGATTCCAAAGTCTGTGCTTTTTCTATATCCTGTTGATAGATGAGCGACAACAAACAGAAAACCTGATGAAGGAACCAATCAAACCAGACAGAAGAGCAGTCCCACTCCTACTGATAACCAGCCTGTTCCAGTCTGTGTTTAAGTCCTATCCTAACATTTTAAAACAAATTTACTTAAACACTCCTGTAAACAGAAATACAGTACCTTTAGAACTGAATTATTTCTGCTTATTTTGTTGCTTGGGAAACAGTTTTGGAGTCACTTAACAACAAGATACCAAATATCCATAGCTCAGCAAGACAGTCACTGTACTAAATTCCTAAATAATAGTCCACAACCACAAAAAAATGGGCAATGCAGCAGAGAATAATCAAAAGCAGCTTCATATTTTCCGGATAAAACAAAGCATCGTTTGTACTCAGGCATTTTTAGAAGGTACCACTGAAAACCAGACTGCAGCCTGGAATGGCTTAAAATACCACATTTAACAATCACATCAATGACTTTTAAACTTTAGAGGCAAACAGCTTCCTTTTACTACAAATTCAAAGTGAAGGATTAGAGGCAAAGCTCATAGATTCAGCACACATACAAACTTAGGGACTATCCAATGCCTTAATTAACTCTATTAATTACAAGTGTATTTAGCTGGGTTTTAATGATGAAGAGGTGAAGGTCAAAACTTTTAAATAAATTATTTCAAAGTAAGATCCCCTGCTGAAAAAAACCACCAATAATCAAACAGAAAGGAAAAGCCTAGTAAATGATTCTTTTGGCATATTAAGTAACTTTTCCTTCATCAGTCTATATTTTAATAAAGGCAGCACTACAATTAAAGGTTCACCACACTGCTCTTCTGCCTCAACTTGGAACTACTTCCACACCAATACAGAGAAAGTTGGGAAGTTGGATAGGGCAAGAGACTATGGTTTCAAGTCTGGCAGAGGTCAGAAGGGCCAGACAGGGAGAGGGGTTAGCCTTTTCTAGGAGGGCAGGAGGCCTTCCCCATCTAATGCTTCTAGATTGATGCCATTATCTCCAGCATTAAAAGTGGGGGGGGGGGATCCACTATCAACAGTGAGATTAGATTAGATTATAGATGTTCATTAATATTGTTTCAGAGGGCTTCCCTGGTGGCTCAGTGGTAAAGAATCCACCTACCAATGCAGGAGACATGAATTCGATCCCTGATCCGGGAAGATCCCACATGCCTTGGAGAAACTAAGTCCATGCTCCACAACTATTGAGCTGGAGCTCTAGATCCCAGGAGCCACAACTCCTGAGTCCACATGCCACAACAGCTGAAGCCCATGTGGCCTAGAGCCCGGGCTCTGCAACAAGAAGCCACCGTGATGAGAAGCCCACACACCACAGCCAGAGAGTAGTCCCTGCTCACTGATACTAGAGAAAAGCTTGCACAGCAGTGAAGGCCCAGCACAGCTCAAAATAGATGGATAAATCACTTTTTAAACATCAGGTTTCCTAACTCGGAGACCAGTAGAAAAACAGTCCAGAACACTAGCCATGCCATGTACTCACTCTGTGGAAGCAGAAGCTATTATGTTGTAGTGAGCTGCACTAGATATCCGTGTTAGTTAGCTTTTGAAGTGGAGGCGGCCTGCAAATGTCTATGACCAAGAATCCTCCCCAACGTATGTCTTGGTGGAAGGAAGTCCACCTTGCCCTAGAGAAACTAAGAAGTCCAAATATACACTTGTTTAGTCTCCCTTACAGCTAGAACACAGGCATGGGAACCAGGTTCAGCCTCTGTCTTTTTTTAGTGACAATCTTTTTCTTGTTCACTGAAAAATACAGGTCTGGAGAGAGTCTATTATTACATTATTTTCATACTGTATTTTTTTAACTTTTTATTTTGTATTGGGAAATAGCCGATTAACAATGTTGTGATAGCTTCAGGTGAACAGCAAAGGGACTCAGCTATGCGTTTATTAATATATATATCCATTCTCCCTATCTGCCCCACACTTGCAATTTCTCCTTAACTATTCTCAAGCACTCTCGCTTCTAGATGAGTTTTCAAATCAACGTGTCACAACCAAAATAATGCTGGGTACACGTTATTATATACTTGGCGAAATCCACAGAATGCCCAACACCAAGAGTGACCCAGAATGTAAACTATGGACTTTGGGTAATGATGATGTATCAATGGAGGTTCATCGATTGTAACAAGTGTACCTCCCTAATGGGAGAACACTGACAATGGGGAGCTAAGAATGAGTGGAGGCATGGGTATACAGAAAATCTCTGCGCCTTCCTCTCAATTTTGCTGTGAACCGAAAACTGGCTCTAAAAAAACGTACGTCTTTAAAAAGAAAATAGATGGGATTTCACTAGGGATTAAATCATAGGTATAATTTTGTAAGAGCAAGTCAGTTTAAAACAATAAATCTGAGGACTTCCCTGGTGGTCCAGTGGTTAAGACTCCACTCTTCCAATGCAGGGGGCATGGGTTCAATCCCTGGTCAGGGAACTAAGATCCCACATGCCATGCAGTGCAGCCAAATAACAGCAGTAGTAGCAATATCAGTAATAGTAAGAAATCTACCCATTAGGGAATACAGTATTTCTTGCCATTTATTCAGATCTTCTTTTAAGTCCACCAACAAAGCTTTAGTATTTTCTTCAATATAAAACCTGTACATTTCCTCTTAGGTTGATATTTAAAGTTCCTGTTTCTATTATAAAATGGGCCTCTTTTCCTATTCATTGTCAGTTCTGCTGTACAGAAAAGATATTAATTTCCTATCCTGGTCTTGAAAGAAAAAGTGAAAGTGTAGTCACTCAGTCTCTTGTGATCTCCCGACTCCTGTGATCCCATGGACTGTAGCCCACTAGGCTCCTCTGTCCATGGAATTTTCCAGGCAAGAACACTGGAGTGGGTTACCATTTCCTTCTCCAGGGGATCTTCCCGACCCAGGGATTGAACCTGGGCCTCCTCTGTTGTGGGCAGACTCTTTATCATCTGAGCCACTACGGAATTCTGCTCTTATAATCTCTCTAAACTATTAGGTCCAGGTTTGATACCAATACTCTTAAATATTAAGAGTTCAGTAATTATTCTTAAATTAAGAAACATTAATGATAGTGACATGATAGATTTCTGATAGCAAAGGTCACTTAGATGTGAGGCAACAGGCTGCAGACCTATCTCTAGAGAGCTTCAAAATAAAGATAACACCTCATTTGCTTGTTTTAGATCAAGGTTCTAACATAAGAGCAGGGAAAGAAAAAATAGATGTCCTCATCTGGCCCTCTCCACCTTACGGTTTAATATTGATTTTTGCTCCCATGGGCCTGACTCAAGGTCAAGAGAAACTCAGTGTTCCTTTGCACTGGTGGCCTAGTGGGGACAAGGTAAATGTTCCTTCCCAAAAAGCATTTTAAAGTTTTTAATACTGCATTCTCCAAGTAATTCTATAGCCTCCAGAAAACACTTTTTGCTCAGCTATAAGCATTTCCTAGGTTTAAAAGAAAAACAATTGAAAAAGAATTTTACTATTTTTAGAGTTGACTCAATGACTTTCAATAACTTCATATCTCACCACATGTAATACTTGAAATAGCCTTATATACATATAACTTAAATTTCAACACCTGCCAAAATTTTACCAATAGTTTAAGGACTTTTCAATACCTCTGAAAATATATTTGTTTTCTTTTGAAGAATACTAAATTTAACTGAGAGATTTTCCAAATTTTCAAAACAGGTTCAACATAAAAGTGTAGTTCAAGATTGTCTGTAAAAAAAAAAAAAAACTACAAAGGATATGAAAAGCTGAACTCAGTATTTTAGACAAATATTTTCTAAATTTCTGTGACTGTGAGTTCAAGCATGTAAAAATGAATTTTATTTTGTGTGTGCAACAAATACTGGTTTAACTGCAAACAGCAGAGCAAAAATTTTCCATATTGCAGCAGATATTATTTCCCAAATTTCAGAGCAGTCTCAGTAGATTAGCCAGCTTTAATTTACAGGGAAACTTAGCTGTGATTTACTTCTATAATGAGAGTTGGCACAGAGTTCAACATAGGAATGGTCAAATTCCAAGTATTTTCCCCAATCATCTTGTGACATAACCATCAAGATTTAAAATTCCATTTGCTTTGTTCCCCAGTGGAATACAACCAGGTTCTAGTTAGGAAGAAAAAGGCATACACCATACAGATGTTTTATGAGAAAAGTTCCCATTGCTTTTTCAAGTTGGTTTGCATTAGTGAAAAACCAAAATGTGGGAATTATTATGAAGAAATGATTCAGAAAACACAGTAGTTGTTCTTTAAAGACCAAAGGGGAAAATAAACCCCAAATCATACGCTCTACAATTAGAAAAGTTTCAGACACAAACAATGTTCACTGTCTGGCCCATCTGAAAGGCAGGGTGCTGAAAATCATTAATATACTGTAATTTCACATGAGCCCGGCATGGGTCACAGAGGATGGTATGGCCTGTTGTGAAAGACTCCATTACTTCATAGGGAGTTTTGGCTTGGAGACCCTGGCTCTGAGAAAAATAACCCACTGGTTGGCAGCTCTAGCCTAACAGACAGCTTTAGGATCTAACTTTATCCTGGAAATTACAAAGGCATCTAAAGAAGCAAATAACACAGCTCCTAGGATGAGTGTCAGCTGAGCTGGAACTGGTTAAAAATTTTTTGTTTTAGACAGCTTTTGGAAAACTCGAGAGGAGGTGGTTTTGGTCTTGACCCAGCAGAGGATGAAGAACCACCCGCCCGCCCCATAGAAATTATGTGAACTGAAAATTCTCCATAGTAACAATCCTAATTAATTATTCAAAGCTGGAAGTTGATTTTCTAAAGTTAAGAGCTAACTATGGTCTCCTGTTTCCATTATCAAAGACTGGTCTCTTCTTTGCATCTGCTTAGCCAGGCATTAATGAGAAGCTTTTAATAGAATTTTTCAGCAACTTCACAACAAAGTCTCTACTTGGTTAAAGGGAAATTAATAACAGAAAATCCATCTAGGTTCCATATAAACAAAATTTTATAAGTTCACTTATTCTTTTACAGAAACAACATAACAATATTACCAGAAGGCATTACAAGATCTTTCGAATTAGAGTTAACTATAATTCAACTTATTTATATCTTAATAGAAATTAAAACTAAACTGTTATTCAATATACAGTAACTCAGAAAACCAGCCATTCTCCGACTCTGGATTAACATGAGTTTACAGAGTGAAATGGCACATTTCAGGGCAATCAATCCATGCTAACAGATTTTTATTGTGCAACACAGGCAGATAACGTAGATTTTCTGGTGAGTGGTCACCAAAATAACCTTATAGGACTTTACCACACAGAATGCAGTGTAGAATCATACAATAACCGCATACGCACCAGAACTCTAGTACAAACGGGAGAGAAATCCAAGCCAAATTAAGTAGCTCTCATCATAATGAAAACTAGCAGCCTGGCATCAGCGGGGCTACACCTGTTAGGGGGAAAATCTGATACTCAAAAGATGAGGACCAGTCAGCCAGCAGTTGGTCAAACATAAAATGCAAGCGTGTGTGGGAAAAGAGAAAGGGCTTTCTAGAAACCAAATTCCTAGGCACACCTGCTCTCCCTAAATGTCTATAACTCTGCCTCTGGATCTGAATGAAATGATAAAATTATGACCCTTACAAGTCTTTAGGGAAAGGATTTGGTTCAGAACCCAAACTCAATTTTCAAAGTCCCCTCCCAGAAGAAAGCACAGAAATACATTCAGGTTCTCATGGCCTCCTGGACGCTGTTTGTTCTAACCCGTATCAGTTCTCTGATCCATTCCCAAGACAATAGCAGCCTGGATTAAGCAGGGCCTTTCGGACTCAAGAACGACCATGCTTGCTCAGTTCAACTCCATCTTGGACACATACCTGTTTCCTTCTTGCTTCCCTTTCCTCCCTCTCGGCTCTTCTTCAGCACAGCCTTTAACATTTTCAACACTCCTTTGCTTCTAAAGAGAAGAAGAGGGGAAGGAAGAGGAATTAAAGATTATAAACTGGAACTGAACTTGCATAGTGACACAAAAGGCAACTTGTCTTCAAACAAACAGATCACTTAGGATAAAGGTAACTTGAGTTTTACATTAATTTTCTGTGAATAAACTAACATGGGGAACTAAAAGCTAAAGACAGAGTGTTTTATAACACAATGAAGTGATCAGAAGGTCACTGTCTTTTTATAAAAGTAGGAAAAAAAAACACAATGGTGCATTCTCAGCATTCCACATCTAATTAAGGTTATGAGGCTAAATCTGGACACATTACTGTAAGATGTCTGGCATAGGAATGTGGGTCTCCCCCGGTTCATGAAAAGAAAACATTAAGACAGAATCAAAAAGATAACAGTTAAGAAGGAAGCTACATGGGTAACGGCATGTTTTACAGGTGCTACTGATTATACAACCATAAGGAAAACATTTTGGAAGGCTAATCAGAATAAAACATAACTGAAAAACATTTGGAAAATAAATACAGTGGGAACACTTTTCAACCCTGATGTCAGGGGATCTGATCAAATAGCACACACTGCAATGGGTTTTTACCACATATAGTCAGGGCTTTGGAGGTGGGGGTGGTGAGGTAAGGAGAACAGGCCTGTGGCTGAATCCCTTCAATAATGAGCTGTATTTTTTAAGCAGGGTTATATTGAGCACATAAAAACAACACAATGGTCCAGGCCTAAGATGAAACATAAAACCACCCCTCAAGCAAGAGACAGACAAAAGGACCATTATTTTGTCAGTTAGGCTTCTTTAGCTCTCTTCCCTCCACTAACTCAGATGAGATGGCCAGACAACCCCAAACAGTAACAAATCTGAATGGGTTGTGTTACCATCACACCTTTGTTAACACGCTAAGGAGAGACAGGTAGAAGAAGGCGAGCAGCTTGCTGCTGAAGAGAAAGCACAGAGGGGACAGACAACTCTTCTGCAGAAAAACTTGCCTCGTGAGCACCAATGCTTCCAAAGGCCTCGGTATAACACCCAACACAAGCACACACCACCCCAGAGTTGATTCAAGGTTTTCCACTGAGAGGGAGGAAGAGTCCCAAAGTGCGGCCATGTACAACATAAGCGCACAGGGTGACCTTTCTTATCATTGGGTCTGGGCCTGTATTTATCTTTCCAAGCCTTTTGTTTTCTTGATGAAGAAACAGAGACCCTGGGAGGCCAACTCGCCCAGGGGTCACACAGCTAATTAACAGTAGGGCCAGATTCTAAACAGCAGACTCCCAGCAAGGGTCCCCCTCCTTCCAAGGCGCTGGCCTCTCTGCTCCATGCAATGAAAGCTTTGGACAACAGCAATCAAACTAGCAAAAAAATTAACAACTAACCAACCAACCTGAAAGATACTAGAAGAAAATATCTTAAGCAGAATTTGGAGAAAGCCACAGTGAAACTCACTGAGGGTTAAATCATCTTACAGAAAAAAAGTATTTACACACAAAAGGGGCATGGCTTAGAGCCTAATTCTTTTTTTAAAAGCTACTTGAATGGACCCTTGTGAAAAGACATGGGTTTCATGACGTGCAAGCTCTGAATTTGGAAGTGGGCCACAGTGCGCTTCCATAGGGGAACCGTGGAAGCACAGATTTCTCTTGACAGTCATGCTTGAAGGAAACAATGCAAAATGTTGTGGCATTTAAAAAAAAGGGGGGGTAGGCAAAATTAGATAATAAATACATGCCTGGTAAGCACAGACATTTTCTTTTTCAAATTAAAAAACCAATCAACCAAACTTCAAGGTTTGTCATTTAGCAAAGACTACATACTAAAGAAATAAGACAAAGACAATTATTGATGGAGCCTTGCCAGCAGAGCTTGGCCAAGGCCCTCATGGGCCTTTTCCCTGTGTTTTCCTGGATCACTGAACAGCTCAGGCCCCATCGTGGTGGTGAAGCTACCCCTGATTAACCACCCAGGTCTCCACCAATCGACCACAGATCTACACACCTTTTGGAATACATGTCCCACAGGCGAAGGACTGGCAGACGTGGAGGTGGGCATCTCATCTCAGGTACCTTAGATACCTATTTCAAGGAGCTCAGCTGTTTTCAGCAAAGTCACATTTTCCGTATCAGTGGTCTCCAATGAAGAGGCTATCAAATATCTGCTATAAGTTTTTCTCCCATTTCTTGCTTCCCCCACTAAATAGTAACTCAATGGAAAGAACCTACATTTATATTTTAAATGATATTCAAACTGCAACATGGAGAAATTTTGATTATGTGTGTGTGCATGCTCACTCGGCTGTGTCCAACTCTGCGACCCCATGGACTGTAGCCCTCCAGACTCCTCTGTCCATGAAAATTTCCAAGCAAGAATACTGGAGTGGATTGCCATTTCCTACTCCAGGAGATCTTCCTAACCCAGGGATTGAAACCATGTCTCTTGCATTGGCAAGCAGATTCTTGACCACTGTGCCATCTGGGAGGCCCCCCCTTAAATGATTGTATCTGAGTAAAAAATTAAGGACCCCTCCCAGCCCCCATACACACATAAGCTGGAAAGGAAAAAAGGAAGACTGCTCCCTGTGGGCTAAATTCTGAAATTAACACAGATCAGAGTAGAGCTATGCAAAGTCCCACTTAGTCATGGCCCAAAAGATGTAACTGGAACTTGACATACATCAACAGACCATTTAAACACTGAGCCCATCTGAAGCAAGGTGGTCAGAAACAGCAAGAGCAGTAATAAGCTGGTGGGGTCCACATTAGCAGTATCATCCAGAGAAGATTCTCTGCACACCTGATAGAATCTATGAATTCATAAGTGCATACCCCCCACATCCAGAAACAGACCCTCTAGGCTATGGTACCCAGTGCTATTTAACACTGGCATCATAACTACTTTCCCTTCTTCTGATTCTGTTCTCACTGAGCAGGGCCTCATAACCTGACTTTTTAACCTAACAACGGAGGAGGAGAGTGTGCTGGCTCTGGTCAACCCAACACAATTGCCTAGCTTGTTGGCAGATATGACTCTGGGAATAAATTAATAAACTGGTGTTCTGGCTTGAAACAAAAGCTCTCATGAGAAAGAGTTCTGCCAAAGGGAGTCACTTTGCCAAGTACCATCTATTTAAGACATAAAGAATATTAAGTTTCTGATTCCAATTAGAGGACTAAAAAAAAAAAAAAAGGGGGTAAATTCTCGAATGCAAATGCCACCGTGAAGCAGTCTTCTGAGAGCAGCTGCAGGACTCCTCCTGAAAGATGCCTTCTGCATCACCTCCCTTCCTGTAGCAGCTTCAACTACTGTCACTGTTCATCTAAAAAGGGTGAGCACTGCCTGCTACACAAGTGAATCAGACAGAAACTATGCAAACCAGCCTTCCAGGCACAGTAATTCAGACCCAAATGATTAAATAATAAGCCCAACACCCAGAAAAGAAATTGCCAGAAAACAAAGAGACGCCAGAAGTTATCAGTTCAGTTCAGTTGTTCAGTCGCGTCCGACTCTTTGCGACCCCATGAATCGCAGCATGCCAAGCCTCCCTGTCCATCATCAACTCCCGGAGTTCACTGAGACTCATGTCCATCGAGTCAGTGATGCCATCCAGCCATCTCATCCTCTGTCGTCCCCTTCTCCTCCTGCCACCAATCCCTCCCAGCATCAGAGTCTTTTCCAATGAGTCAGCTCTTCGCATGAGGTGGCCAAAGTACTGGAGTTTCAGCTTTAGCATTAGTCCTTCCAATGAAGACCCAGGACTGATCTCCTTTAGGATGGACTGGTTGGATCTCCTTGCGGTCCAAGGGACCCTCAAGAGTCTTCTCCAACACCACAGTTCAAAAGCATCAATTCCTTGGCACTCAGCTTTCTTCACAGTCCAACTCTTACATCCATATGTGACCACTAGAAAAATCATAGCCTTGACTAGACGGACCTTTGATGGCAAAGTAATGTCTCTGCTTTTGAATATGCTAAGTTGGTCATAACTTTCCTTCCAACGAGTAGGCGTCTTTTAATTTCATGGCTGCAATCACCATCTGCAATGATTTTGGAGCTCCAAAAAATAAAGTTTGACACTGTTTCCACTGTTTCCCCATCTATTTGCTATGAAGTGATGGGACCAGATGCCATGATCTTAGTTTTCTGAATGTTGAGTTTTAAGCCAACTTTTTCACTCTCCTCTTTCACTTTCATCAAGAGGCTTTTTAGTTCCTCTTCACTTTCTGCCATAAGGGTGGTGTTATCTGCATATCTGAGGTTATTGATATTTCTCCCGGCAATCTTGATTCCAGCTTGTGCTTCTTCCAGTCCAGAGTTTCTCATGATGTACTCTGCATATAAGTTAAATAAGCAGGGTGACAATATACAGCCTTGACGTACTCCTTTTCCTATTTGGAACCAGTCTGTTGTTCCATGTCCAGTTCTGTTTCTACCTGACCTGCATATAGGTTTCTCAAAAGGCAGGTCAGGTGGTCTGGTATTCCCATCTCTTTCAGAATTTTCCACAGTTTATTGTGATCCACATAGTCAAAGGCTTTGGCATAGTCAATAAAGCAGAAGTAGATGTTTTTCTGGAACTCTCTTGCTTTTTCCATGATCCAGCGGATGTTGGCAATTTGATCGCTAGTTCCTCTGCCTTTTCTAAACAGCTCAACTGGAATTCCATCACCTCCACTAGCTTTGTTCGTAGTGATGCTTCCTCAGGCCCACTTGACTTCACATTCCAGGATGTCTGGCTCTAGGTGAGTGATCACACCATCATGATTATCTGCGTCATGAACTAAAATGGACTGGAATGGGTGAATTTAACTCAGATGACCATTATATCTACTACTGCAGGCAGGAATCCCTTAGAAGAAATGGAGTAGCCATCACGGTCAACAAGAGTCCGAAATACAGTACTTGGATGCAATCTCAAAGACAGAATGATCTCTGTTCGTTTCCAAGGCAAATCATTCAATATCATGGTAATCCAAGTCTATACCCCAACCAGTAACATTGAAGAAGCTGAAGTTGAATGGTTCTATGAAGACCTACAAGACCTTTTAGAACTAACACCCAAAAAAAGATGTCCTTTTCATTATAGGGGACTGGAATGCAAAAGTAGGAAGTCAAGAAACACCTGGAGTAACAAGCAAATTTGGCCTTGGAGTACAGAATGAAGCAGGGCAAAGGCTAATAGAGTTTTGCCAAGAAAACGCACTGGTCATAGCAAACACCCTCTTCCAACAGCACAAGAGAAGACTCTACACATGGACATCACCAGATGGTCAACACCAAAATCAGATTGATTATATTCTTTGCAGCCAAAGATGGAGAAGCGCTACACAGTCAGCAAAAACAAGACCGGGAGCTGACTGTGGCTCAGATCATGAACTCCTTATTGCCAAATTTAGACTGAAATTGAAGAAAGTAGGGAAAACCACTAGACCATTCAGGTATGACCTAAATCAAATCCCTTATGATTACACAGTGGAAATGAGAAATAGATTTAAGAGACTAGATCTGATAGAGTGCCTGATGAACTATAGACAGAGGTTCGTGACATTGCACAGGAGACAGGGATCAAGACCATCCCCATGGAAAAGAAATGCAAAAAGCAAAATGGCTATCTGAGGAGGCCTTACAAATAGCTGTGAAAAGAAGAGAAGCGAAAAGCAAAGGAGAAAAGGAAAGATATAAGCATCTGAATGCAGAGTTCCAAAGAATAGCAAGAAGAGATAAGAAAGCCTTCCTCAGTGATCAATGCAAAGAAATAAGAGGAAAACAACAGAATGGGAAAGACTAGAGATCTCTTCAAGAACATTAGAGATACCATGGGAACATTTCATGCAAAGATGGGCTCCATAAAGGACAGAAATGGTATGGACCTAAGAGAAGCAGAAGATATTAAGAAGAGGTGGCAAGAATACACAGAAGAACTGTACAAAAAAGAAGTTATCAAGTTCCTGCTAAATTAAAAGATCATACATGTAAGGATGTACTTAAAAACAAGCATGATAGGATAAAATAAGAAATACTGTCCTTTTTCACTTTACCATATTACAGATCAAGAGTCACAGGTATAACAAAAATAAACACTGGCCAAATAGAATTCCTCAATGTCTGCCACATAAAAACCTTGGCTTCTACCACACAAGTAGTATAAACATATGGTTGGATATAAATATTTAAAAATAAATATTGGAAAAAGTGGAGAATTTTGGTCCTCATTTCTTTATATATTTTTTGAGGAAGAGAGAAAAGACCAGCCTCTAGGTCACAACAACTGAAATTATCTAATGAGAGAAAATTTCCTATAATGTTCATTTAAAAGAAAATAAAATGAGCATGTGACATTATCTTCAATGATCTGAAGTCACCCAGATTTTCTTGTTTTTCTACTATCCTTCAACATCAAAGTTTCCCAAATGCCACAAATTCTTCCTTTTAAAACTCAGGAAGTTAAATCAACTATTTAGTTTACTTTTACTTCTCAGATTTCTCCTTTAACACATAAACTCTTTGGAGATAGGCATAATGTCTCCATGTTATATGTTAAATAAGCATTCTGCATAGTGATTACAATGGTATATAAAATATAACAAAAGTTATCCTAGATTAAACACTGAGATGATTTCAAAACAAGACAAAAACCTATTTCAGTCTGCAATCCCAATGGCAGTATCATAAACATGACCACTTTGTGTGAAATCACAAAGTAATACCAGCCTTCAAACCTTCCTCTTCTGGAGTGCCTTACTGCCTATTTACATTATTTCAAGTGGAATCCATGAGGCAGGGACTGTTTATTCTTGAAGAGATACAAACAGAAGCCGGAACACAGTCTTCGCACCCACTCTGTTCTCAGTATTTGTTGACAGATTTAACTAGGCTGCAATGAACACAGATGAGCTATTTCCTCCAAATCAAGCAATTAAACAACATTTATAGCAGTTTATAAATTACAAAGAACATTCCTATATATTTTCATTTGCAAAGAATGCAAAAAAACTCAGTTAAATCCATGAGATACTTGGGAGGAAAATGCTGCATTTTACAATACCCTGTCATGTCCACACCTGAGTCAGCCTTAAAAATCTCAAGATAATAAAACCTTATCCAGTTATCCTGCACACCTAAACATATGCTCTTTGCTCACTCTATGGAAAGGAACTCCTTGCATCAAACCATCTACCTGACCTCACAGCAAAGCAGTCTCAGAAGGTGACTCCATTCTTCAGTCATTGAAACATGTATATTATCATATGTGAAATAGATTGCCAATCCAGGTTCGATGCATGAGACAGGGTGCTCAGGGCTGGTGCACTGGGATGACCCAGAGGGATGGGATGGGGAGGGAGGTGGGAGGGGAGTTCAGGATGGGGAACACATGTACACCCGTGGCAGATTCATGTCAATGTATGGCAAAACCAATACAATATTGTAATTAGCCTCCAATAAATAAAATAAAATAAAATTTTAAAAAAGGGGATGTAATGTATAGCATGGTGATAATAATTAATAACATTGTATTATAAGTTGGAAAGTTGCTAAATAAATATTGAAAGTTCTCATCAAAAGAAAGGTGACGGCAACAGTGTATGGTGAAAAATGGTAACTAAACTTCCTGTGATCATTTCACAATGTATAAATTTGTCAAATCATTGTATCTTACATCAAAACAAATATAGTATTGTATGTCAATTATACTTCAAAAAATAAATAAATAAATAAAAATAACCTACTTAATTTGTAAAAAGAAATAAAGCAAGCCAGAGTAGCAATATTTACAAGTGAAAAACACTGGACAGTAAGACACGCATACTCATTACGAAAAAAAAATTTTTTTTTTAATTTCAGAGAAGAGAGACATCAAAAATATCCTCAATTTTAGGGACTCAAAAGATTTTCAACCTAATAAGATTTAAGACTCACCTAACACAATAGTCATGACATTTGCAGGACTGCCTTTAGAACTTTCCTTTGCATTGGCAACTTTTACTATTTATCAAAAGAAAGGAAATGGGTGACAGTGGTGATGGGGTGATGGTGTCTAAAGCAGCCTATAGGATAAATAATACGGAAGGGAGCAAGCTAGAGAAAACAAAGTCAAATAGAGACCACAAAAGGAAACAAAGAGCTCTGCTAGAGGGGGCGCTGGCTGCTGCTGAAACTCATGGAAAACTGTACTGTTAATAGAAGCTTCCTGAAAGCAAGAGCCATATCTTGAGGACATTCTTTTAGAGTTCCCAGGAGGCTGGGGAGAAAAACCAACCCTTGATGAATACTTGAAATTCCAGGCGGTCTCTCTCACATTTTCCCCCATCCTGGCTAGTAGAGAAAACCTAGGAGTCAGGAGACCCGACCCTGGCATTGTGACAGGAAACAGGCCACTAGACGTCTCTAGGATGCAGATGCTTCGTCCAGGAAAGTTGCAAGAGAAGGGGTTATTGATCAAGAAATCAGAAAGCAATTGTGATGATAAGTTAAAATAGTGGCCTTTCATATGGCTTAACATGCAGAGCTGGGGAAAAGGAGATAAAGCACAGGCGAATGATGCCCTAGGACACAACAGACCTAACCATTTGGTCCTCTTTATTTGAAGTCATTCTACAAACTCTACCTTTAATTCTGCTGTTCTTTAAAATCAGGTTTGTCTTAGGCAAAAAGATGCCCAGTTTGAGTTATTAAAAGGAAAGTTAATTTACAGTCACAAGTAATGTGAATTTAAAAGAGTTCGGGGGCGGGGTGGGGGGGGACAAACAGAGTTCTGGGCATGAAATTTGAACTCAGATGCTTAAGTTCTGATGCCCCAAATTCAGTGCAAATTCCCTATTAGATCGAAGTCATTTTCAACCCCTATTTAAAATATTCTGTAGAAAGATACACAAGTTGTTTTGAGAAACATGTCTTTAAAAATCTGAGTCTCCTAAGCTAGTATTTCATGTTGCTAAAAAATTACTACATATAAGTTTGTTTAAAGAAGTTTTCATTTTGATAATACTTGGCAGAAGAGAAATTTTACTTTTGGAAGAAAATATGAAGAAGTTACCTGCTTCTGGCTACAAGATCCATTTTCCTATATTGTGAAGAGATTTGTTTCATTCAACTTGGAATACCATCCCCTTCATAAAACCTTCCCAGGCCATGATAGTCAGAAGGTACCTTTAATTCCACACCTCACTTTGTACTATCAATAAAAATCACAGTGAAAAACGTTGAACTCTACAAATCTCCCATGGCACCTAAAAATGTCCCTTAGATGTAACAGACACCTAGTAAGTCTCCTTAAATGAAAGAATAGCGGGGTTGTTATGGAGGGGAAATGAAAATCATTGCAATTCTCTCCCACAACAGATTTGGGCTAATAATGTAAGAATTCTTCTGTTACCAAGTACTAATTTCCAAGTTTATGGACAAAGTTATTTGACTTACACACGATGAACAGCACATTCCCATGGCAGGATCTGCTGTGTTATCAGGCTTTCAGAAGTACCAGCTGCAGGTAGGTTTTATTTTGGGATTTTAAATACACACACAGAAGGGATAAGTACAACAACAGAGAAGCCAAAACCTGAAATCAATACATTCTGCCTCAAACCAGGAAAGGCTCAGATAGGGAAATAACCAAGTCCAGCTGCTGCTGCTGCTGCTAAGTCGCTTCAGTCGTGTCCGACTGTGCGACCCCATAGACGGCAGCCCACCAGGCTCCGCCATCCCCGGGATTCTCCAGGCAAGAACACTGGAGTGGGTTGCCATTTCCTTCTCCAATGCATGACAGTGAAAAGTGAAAGTGAAGTCACTCAGTCATGTCCAACTCTTCGTGATCCCATGGACTGCAGCCTACCAGGCCCCTCCATCCATGGGATTTTCCAGGCCAGAGTACTGAAGTGGGTTGCCATTGCCTTCTCCGAACCAAGTGCAGAGTTCCTGGCAATTATCATTATGCCTCCCAGGTCAATGGTTCTCATACAGGATGGAGCACCAGCCTTGCAGAAAGCCCCTGCTCATCTAGAAGCTTCACCCAGGTGCTCCCCAACCAGGCACCTGCCTCCCAACCTAACAGCATGCTACCTAACTAGAGAACAAAATAACTGTGACATTATTACCATCACCACCACCATCCAGATGGCCATAGATATTTATTAGAGAAAGAAAAGGCATTTCACAAGCTCACTTAAAAAATCTATTTCAAAAGCTTCCTCTTAGAAGCCTTCCTGCTCTTATTTTAATTGCTTCTCCACCTGCCTCCTCCACTAGGCTGTGGGCCTCTGAATGGTCAGACCCTGCCAAGCTTCACCAGCACAGTTTTCTCACTTCAATATCAATGGATATATCAGAGAGGAACACAATCTGAATCCATCTCTAATTCTCAAAGGGAAAAACTGTACCTCAAAACACATTGCCAGCCTATTTAAGTAAATGTAACCTCCTTGTTTAAAATGCAAGACCCTGAGCATCAGAGGAACTTGTCCTGACTCTCCTAAGACAAGGTTACAACCCGATTTTCCAATTACAGAATAAGCACTGGGCTAGGTGTTTCATTCTGCACACATTCCTGAGTCTCCACTCTGTGCCAATCAAAGAGGGGCACAAAGTATAATATGTTGGAGGAGGAAGACAACATCATCAACGAACATGGGCAGGAAGCCACAAGTCCAGGCCTCCCTTTTCTCTGTAAAGTGAAACTGAAGTCTGAGAGGAGCAGAGATGGTTCAGAGTAGCCCCTGTAGAGAAGAGGAAGGCAAGCACAAGATTAAAAGGGTAGCTCAACAGTTCTGATTGCCCAACCAAGAGCAAGACACAATGAAAGTGTGCAATTCCATCCTGCGATGCTCAGCCCCGAGGAAGAACCATCCAGAGGACAAGAGGTTTGATCGGCCATCGGGTGTTGGCAGCACAGGTGCAACAGGAGTGGTTGGGGTGCTTGTACAAGAGTACCCAGAGTGGTATGCCATGGAAGTGAGGCTGGACAGGAAGCAACTGGAGCCCTGAGAAGAAGCACAGCCAGAGAGAACAGGGATGGTGTTTCAGAGAGATCAAAGAGCAAATACAGAGGGGTAAGTGAATGAAGAAGCTAAACAGAGGCTGTCTGATCCTCTTAATTTTAAATTCTTGGATATGGAACAATTCCAGACACTGTTAAAGCCCACATGACTGCCAACAGCACGGTTCACTGAAGTGGAACGTCCTCAAGTGAGGATCGGAAGCAAAGAAGTCAAGGAACTTGAATCTTGGCCTGGGAAAGGGTCATTCAGATGCTCCCTGCAGTAAGGGAGGCAAGGTTAAGGATATCAGCCACCACGCTAACAGCCAGTATTTACCAAAGTCTTTACCATATATCGGGTTTCCCTGGTAGCTTAGCTGGTAAAGAAGCTGCCTGCAATGCAGAAGACCCTGCATTGGTTCGATTTCTGAGTTGGGAAGATCCCCTGGAGAAGGGAATGGCTACCCACTCCAGTATTCTGGCCTGGAGAATTCCATGGACAGAGGAGCCTGGCAGGCTACAGCCCATGGGGTTGCAAAGAGTCAGACACGACTGAGTGACTTTCACTTTCCTTTCTTTACTGTCTATCAGTTAAGTGGAAGAGTTTTATATTCTTCAGCAACCTCATTTTTAAAATCTTTAAAAAATCATTTATGGGACAGTCTCACTGATTCTTTTTTATAAATAAGAACACAAAGAAAGGCTTAAAGAAATGAACAACTTCCCCAAGGTTACACAATTCATAAAGGCGAAGCTGGGACTTGAACCCAGGTCTGACTTGAAAGCTCAGGCTCTGAATTGCTACCTCCCAAGTCCTCAATGAACCAGGGAGAGGGGAGCTAGGAAGGTGACCCGGAAAACACAGAATACAAGTCTCAAAGACAAAGTGGCTTTTGCATGAGGGTGACAAAGTACAGCTGTTATGGATCCAGCTGAGGAGAGCTGGGGAAAAAGCCAATGCCAGGCCACAGTAGCCATGAGGCCAAAGCCCGTGCAGCACCACCTAGGCTGTGGCTATGAAGCTCAATCTCTGCATGTGGTCCCACCCTTTCTCACACAGCTCCACGGAGGGGGTGACCAGACCACAGGACACTGTCCTATGTAAGGTTCACAGCAACTGGAGACCCCAGTCCCAATCCTCATAAAGGCGATTAGCTCCTTAACAGCCGCCCTGATTACATCTTCTCTTTTCCCTTCTCCTTCCTGTGAAGTTTTCCACTTATATCATACAACAGAGTTATGAACCGCAACTCACATGGGCCACCTTCTTGATGTGTGACAATGACAGCTCCCTGAGTAAAGGTAGGAGGCCTCGCGTTATTAACTAGATGACCTTGGGCAAGTTATTTCGCCTTTCACTGGCTCATCCGTCTAACGGGAACACCGCTTCCCTTCCCGTTTGACAGGGTAATATCAAGTCTCTTCCACCTCTAGGTGCTATCATTGCAAAGGGGGAGCTTTATTTCTTGTTCACAGGGCCACTGTAATCACAGCAGCTGATAAACCATCACCACAGATGAAAAAGGAACTCCTCTAAGGAGTCTATGGCATGGGCTGATGATAAGTCTTGAGTATGAAAGGAGAAGCGATCCTGAAGACATGTCAGGAAGTCCATTTTTTCCCAAAAAGTGTTAACAGGCACTCAATCAATCAGTGCCAGCTGAATGAAGCCTGGTATTATAAATCTAAAGAAATTAAATTTTTTAAATTGCACTGCATCTGGCTTCAAAGCGAAAAAGGTCAGACAACTTCAAAGATGCCCTGTGAAAGGCAGCTATTCATTACACCAAGATTTCTTGCTTATGGCGCTGACAGACGGATCTTTCACTTAAAGCTTCAGAATATAAGATGTCAAAATCCCTCCTCCGCTTCTGTCAGAGCTTGCTATGATGCTCTGAACAAGGTTATAACCTCCCCAGGACTTAATTTCATTAGGTTAGGGATTCTCAATACCCATGTAGTTTGCTTTTTTTTTTTTTTTTTTTTCAGACTCCCCCAGGTGATTCTGATGTACAGCCAGCAACACGCATTTAGGACTAATTATATTTCAGGCCCTGCTCTAAGCACTTTATATATATAGTCATTTAATCCTCACACCAGCCCTCTACAGAAGGTGCTATCAGTATCTCCATTCTCCAGAGAAGCTGGAACTTGCCCAGAGTCATGAAGCTCATGAGGGCCCATCCAGGCAGTTGGGCTCCAGAGCCTGACCATGTAGTCCTATCCCATGCCTCCTTTTTGGATAAAAGCGAGAGAGTAGCTCCCAAGGGCCTGGTGAGGTGGTGACACACACATACCTGCCACCCCCACCCCATGCCTCAAATCTTTCTTGGAAAAGAAAATCTATCTCTATCCCTTATCTTGAAAAAGACACCTACTGTCCACTCCCTCAAGTTCTGCTAGGCACCCAATCAGAGTTATTTCAAACTACCGTGTTGTTGATATGTATGATCTGGAAGCATCACACAAGATACATGCAAAAAAATGAGCACACTCAAGCTCACAGGTGGAAAATACTGGGAGATGGGCCATACTGTTGATGAAGAAGATACTTTGGGGCAGAGACCTCCGTGTCACATAGGCAATGCTTCCCACATTCCAAACACTTACCCAGAAATAAGAAACTATGCTATTCAAGAGGAACTCAAAAAACATCTCCCCATTCTCACTAGAATGAACTGAATGAAGCTTGTTAAAAAGTGATCGGCTGGGGCAAGGAATGGCCTTGTGCCCAAGTTCTCCTCTGGACAGTTTTACACAGTCCAGTTAATGTAACATGGTCTTAACCTTGGACATCAAAGTTCTAAAATAAATTAGGCAATGCCGGTGACAATGCAGTAGCGAGCCAAATCAAATACACAGGTGTCACACTTGTGCATCATATGCGCATTCTCTCTTCCCACAGCTAAGGCAAGTATATCAACACACGGATCAAGGGGCTCTTATCTGAAATTTGTAAGGAAAACCATTCTGGGCCATAAACATTTGGTTGCAATTCAGTTCAGTCACTCAGTCGTGTCTGACTCTTTGTGACACCATGGACTGCAGCACACCAGGCTTCCCTGTCCACCACCAACTCCTGGAGCCTACTCAAACTCATGTCCATCGAGTCGGTGATGCCATCCAACCATCTCATCCTCTGTCGTCCCCTTCTCCTCCTGCCTTCAATCTTTCCCCACACAGGGTTTTTTCCAATAAGTCGGTTCTTCACATCAGGTGGCCCAACTATTGGAGTTTCAGCTTCAGCGTCAGTTCTTCCAATGAATACTGATTGCAGTACACAGTCTCAAACTGCGACTGCCACAGGGCCCATGAGAAAGGTCACGTGGGAATGTGCGCTCAGCCGCTCCAGTCAGGCTCTTTATGACTTCTATGGACTAGAGCCCATCAGGGTCCTCTGTCCATGGGATTCTCCAGGCAAGAATACTGGAGTTGCCATGCCCTCCTCCAGGGATCCTCCCAACCCAGGGATTAAACCTGTATTTCTTGCATTGCAGCTGGATTCTTTACCGCTGAGCCACCAGGGAAGCCCCATGTGAGAATGGGCATTGGCTTTATTTTTTAATCCACTCCAACCACCCCCAAATGGGGGAATACCAGAGTTCCAGATGATAAAATTCAAAGACAACTCATGCTAGGAAACAAAAGCCAAACATGTAGAGGAGACCATTTTTTCTTTTTTTTAATATTAACAAATCCAGGCTCAAAGGAAGAAAGGAAAGACACAAGGGTGCCATCCAAGTCAGGAGTATCTGACCTTTTAAGTGCCATGGGCTGCCTCAGCAATCTAGAGCCTCTAATCAGAATGTTTCTGAGTGATTTTGACACAGAAAATGCAATTACAGAGAAAATCAATTATACTGAAGCAGACATCAAAATATTTAAAAAGCAAATCTGTGATAATAGTAATGTGTGCTTCTTAACGCATAAATAACATGACACAGCAGCAGGTCTAAGAGCTACTGTAGTTTCCTGAGTGGTGATAGGCATAATTGATAGCTTAAACTGCCTCCCTCAAAATGATATAAAAGTCTATAATTTCTATGTGCCAAAGCCACAGGTGCTACTCTTATTCCATAGTTTATTCTCCCTTTCATGATTAAAGGAAAAACTACATTTTGGCTACAGTATAGCTAAATTTGCATTTTTCTCCACTCATCGAAGTTCAGAGACCCTCTGCAGTGCATCCAATGACCCTAAGAGTTTGGGACCCTTACCCAGAGAATCAGGATCAGACCCAACAGAACAATTACTCTGACTTGCCAAAAGCTCTGCAAATAGCCCAGGAGTTTCTAGAGAAACAGTAGCTCACTTTTATCCCACTCCTGGAACCACTGAAATACAGGAAATTAAATGGTAATTTACTGATTGGCACATATTAGCAGGATTGGGAACTCCACAAAGACATCACCCCTAACAATTATATGCCAAGTTCCATGGTTAATTTTCACAGTAGTCTGTAAAAGTTCTATTTAACAAGAAAGTCCATCACCACCAAATTACTAACAACAGCTAGCCTGGCATCACAAGAGAGATACCTATGGAAATTTAGTGTGAGACAACATACAAAAGCATGAAAGTCAGGGTGAATATTAGGGACAAGTGTGTTTTATATTGGTTTTATTTTCTTGAATTCTCTTCTTATCCTTTTAAAAAGTATTTAAGCTCTAATATGTATGGCCTTCCCATGAATTGGACCAGGCTTCCACGTGAGACTGGTACCCAAGGCGTGGCCTCTTCCGCCCCCACTGCTTCATACAACCAGGCCACTCACCAGATGCGTGCCTTCATGGGGGATGCCCTAAGAAGATAAATATCATTCAGAGTCCAAAATACACGGACTCACACTGGGCCACTGCCAGTTTCTCATGGATCCTGGGTAACTGAGACGGTTTTTGTTTTCATGGTTAGGACCTACAAACAACAGCTGCAAAAGTGTAATACTTTTTCTAGACTAATAAAATTACCTAAATCTGGCTCACTGTTTCAGCTGTGGCAGCAGCCAAACTTCCCAGAAAGATGCAAGCCCTGTATGGTTTCCAGAAGATCTGGGATGGGAGCTCTGAGCTAAACCAGAGGCATTCAAACCCAACCCAACAGCAAAAGATACATTACCTAAATTCTGAATTACAGGATAATTCCTATGCGTGGAGATTACAAACATTACTTTTAGGAGTCAGATAAAACTTTAATCAAACCTATAAAGTTCAAGCACACTTGAAGTTATGTGACATGCCATATATGAACATCAGATTTTTTCTCTCTAAAACACAGTGAAAGGTTCAATTAAAGCCCTTAACTCTGCAGGGAAGCCTTTGATCAAAGATTCTGTCACCACCTCTCAACACATACAGACAGTATGAAACATATCTCAGACCTAAGGAACAAAATCAGTATTGTGAAGTGGCGTGGAAACCACACATACATATACACAGAGATCATGCTCCTTTCAAGTCGGGAGGACGGGGGCGGGCACAGGGAAATGAGTTGCAGAAACTACAGCTTCCAAACTGAAAAGGTTCCTTAGACACAGTACATGAACACAGCTATCAAATTATTTTCTAAATATAAGTGTGTGGTCCAATGCCTTCTTTAAGGAAAAACAGCTTCATTAGAACCCAGTGGAAAAGTGGAACACTTTTCTTGAATGACTCTGAATTAAAGACAGTGGATACAAAACTGTTTTAGATAAAACGAAGATGTTGCACAGATGTTATAAGTTGTCATGGTCTTACTAAAACATCTTTCTGCCACAGCAAAATATGAGTCTGCAACAGAGCTGGATATAAAATAATAAATATCTGTCCCTTGTCTTTATGTAATCCAACTTCCCAAGCTGACTCCCTTCTGCCTCCTCAGAAACCTAATAAAGCCCATATTTCAATGTACTGATAATTCACTGAAAACCACAAAGCCATTCATCTCCAACTCAGACTTAAGTTATGATTTTTTTTGCAATTATCTCTTCTTATCAATATTGTAAATCTGTAACAAACAAAAGGCCTTTACTCCACAAATCCAACAGACCACCATAAAAATAACAGCCAAGGTGGGAACACAAATGCACCCCATAGTAAGTATGGTTATGTCTTTCACTGTGAATAATCTGGTTTAGTCCTCACAATGAGGAGGTCGGAACTGCAATTGTGCTGACAGATAAAGAAATTAAGGGTCAGAGAAACTTCACAGCCTGCCCCTAGCCACACCTTCCCTCTTTTAAAAAAAAAAAATTATTTTTAATTGGAGGATAATTGCTTTACAATATTGTGTTGGTTTCTGCCATATATCAACTTGAATCGGCCACAGGTTTACGTACGTCCCCTCCCTCGTGAGCCTCCCTCCCACCTCAAGGCCCATCCCGCCCCTCTAGGTTGTCACAGAGACTGGGTTTGAGCTCCCTGTGTCATACAGCCAATTTCCACTTGTATCTATTTTACATATATTAATGTATATATTTCAATGCTACTCTCTCAATTCATCCCACACTTTCCTTCTCAACATAGCACTCCTTGGCAGAAAGAACACTAGACCCTCACTTTTGGTATCCTGAGCCTTGGACCCCAAGATTAAATGACGCATAAAACCAGCCTCTGTGGCACAGCATAGGGCCTAAAGATAGGACATATAAAACTAATTGTTTCTGTGGAATTTAGAAACCATTCAACTTTCACTAAAGCGGACCCTCCCCTTAGAGAAACTTGTTACCAAAAAGGAGAACTATGATGGAAAACAAAGAACATTTCCTTCTTGGAACAGGGCAAAAGGAGAGACCTATAGGAAACCAAAATACAGAACTGTCTGTGCCAGGACTGTGTCCAAGTCCATCCTCACAAGATCAGTTAAACAGAAAAATAAACCTCATTAGAACTCTGCTTTAATTCACTTGCCTAGTCTTAAATATGTAGGCTTCATAGATGATACCTTCATCTACTCCAAAACAGTTACATTCAGAACTATTAATAATAGCAAAAATCAGATCTACATATACTATCCTCATTATCAAGGTTTTTACTTGGGTCTTTTCTGCCTTTACTACTTTAAGCACATGAATGATTCAATCAACATGATCAGAGGTCCAGAAGAGTTTATATTTCCACATGTTGTTATTTATAACCTAAAAAAGAGAGGCTCATCTGAGCTAGCCAGTTATCAACTCCCACAACTTCTTCAATTTTTCCAAAAAGAATTTCTTAAAAGTGTCACTGAATTTTAAAGCACCTTCCCATAAAAACCCTTTGAGGGTAAGGAGCATGACCCCACCGTCCTGAGCTCGGGCTACCTAGCCAATATGCAGCTAATAAAAAAAATCAGAGGCTGAACCCAGATAAAGCCACAGAAGACACAGACCATGGTTTTTCCATTTAAGGGTCTTGTCTTTATTGCCTACTATGTAAAAAAAAAAAAAAAAATACACACATACATATATGGTGATACACAAATTTGGAAAAGTCCCTGATGCTGGGAAAGACTAAGGGCAGAAGAAGAGGGCGACAGGATGAGATGGTTGGATGGCATCACTGACTCAAAGGACATAAGTCTGAGCAAACTCCAGGTGATAGAGAAGGATGGGGGAGCCTGGCGTGCTACCTGCCGCCCACAGGGTCACAAAGAGTCAAACACGACTTAGCAACTGAACAAGAGCAACACGATTTTGAGTAAAACCCAGTTCCTGCCCTGAACACAGCCATCCTACTCACCAGACAGAAATCTAAATCTGTGGCATCATGGGAACAGAACAAGTCAGAGTGGCATGATGGTGAAGGTTTTGGAGCCACGGAGACCAATCCATGGGTTTAAAACCCCCAAACCCTAACTCGACTATGCTTCACCTTCCCTGTGATCCTGGGCCTGAAACTTAAACACTCTAAATCTTAGAATCCTCATTCGTAACAGAGATGACATACCACAAAGTAACTTTAAGAATTAAAAACAACATGACAAGTGCCTACAACTATGCCTAGCAAGAAATACATACTAAATAGCTGGTTGTGACGGTCTCATGTTATTCCATCTGCTTATATCGGCCCAACTACAACTTCTAAAGCCCAATTAAATGTCAGTGGAATGGGCTTTCCCTTTTTCTGTTTAGGATATTAAAATGATAGGGCTTTATCGCCAATAACAATCAGAGCTGACTGAGGGAGGGTGAAGGATGAGTCACACATTTTTGCCTTGAATAGTGCCAATGACCACAGTGGGAAAAGCAGACAGAAGCTGGGGGTGAGGGGACTTGGGGAGGTGGAGAGTGGAAAGCAGGCAACAATTAGGAGGAAAATGAGTTCAGTTTGGATATCTCAAAAGTACATATGAGTCATCCAAGTAGAACTTTCCAAAAGATTGTTTGAGACAGGGTGAACTTGGAGAAAGACCTGGGGGTCATTAGCATGTGGGTGGTGGCTAAAGCCATGGAAATACAGAAGTCACCCAAAGAAGCTTAGCAGACTAAAAGCAAAGCACCAAGGATGCAAGCCCAGGAAGTGTGCACACTTACTGGCAGGCACAGTAGGACCTAGGAAGAAATGAAAGGGAGAAAAGTAGGAAAAATGCAAAGGAACCCAAAGGAGAAAGTTTCAAACGAGGAATGGGAGTGATCAGTAGGTCAAGAGCTACAGAAAAGTCTTGTCACAAGTCCTCTTAGAGGCCATCTGTAACCTTAGGAGCAGTTTCTGTGAGGTTGAGGTGATGGAAACCAGATGACAGGTCGTCGGTAAGATCTCTGCCTAAATGGTGAAATTCTTTGATTTCAAAATAGAAACTCACTGTTCTCCAAACCCACAAAATATTAAAACCTCAAACAACTGATTACAAGGTGTTTTTTTTTCCCCCCAGAGAAAGGGAAATTTGCAAAAGAGACCCAGTCAAAAACCACAAAAGCCAGTTAACATGATCTTTGCTATTAAGCTCCTATCTATTTCCTTGAAGCTGGTCCTCAAGGAGAGAGAAAAGAAAAATTAGCTTAATTCTCTACCACCCAAAAACTGGAGGAGGGAAAAAAGGGTCTAACTTACTAGATAAATTTCCTGTCCAATAATTCTCCAAGGGCAATGCATATAAATTGCTATTTCAACATTACCTAGAGAAATGTGTTGCCACAAGTCGGGACTTTGGTTTCAATATGCAAATCCCTGCATACTTTGGTAAAATTCCGTTTAAGCAGAGTCCCACCTGGATTTCTAAATAAGCCTGAGCTCTTGTTAAATTTAGTAGATTGTTCCTCAACATCATTTTCTTCATTCTTTGTATACTTATAACTGTAGAAAGTGCTTTCCTAGGCAATTTTAAATAAAAGTTATAAAATGGTTCTATGATGCAAATTATAGCACTACAAGGGACTGTTTGGCTTGGCAGTATAAACTGGTAAAACTAGTTAGCAGACTTCAAAAATTATTCCCCCAAAACATCTGCTCAGGCTAGAAAGAAGTTTTTGTTTTTTTTTAAGTCTACTCCACATACAAGAATTTATACACCATCAGCTCTTGAGAAGCTTAAAACGCGTGCACGCGTGCACACACACACACAGATAGATAGCAAGTGAACAACAACAAATCTAAGTTGTGTCCAACTCCTGTGGCCCCATGAGCTACAGCCCACCAGGCTGCTTTGTCCATGGGATTTTCCAGTCAAGAATACTGGAGTGGGTTGCCATCTCCTCTTCCAGAGGATCTTCCCAACCCAGGAATCAAACCCACATCTCCTGCATTGACAGGTGGATTCTTTATAACTGAGCCACCAGGGAAGTCTAGGTAAGTGGGTCGGTAGGTAGGCATATACACAGCAGGGACACTCTCTCCATCCCCCTATTTCCAGTTCAGTAGGCCTAGGGCGAGTCCCAGTATCTTAATTTTTAAAACCTCAAGGGAGATTATAATGTGTCCTCCCCTGACATGCTCCTGTTGAGAAGCTTTTATGTTTTGGCAGGATCCGCCAAAGCGGGGGGGGGGGGCAGACAGGGGGGATGGCAACTGTCCACTGCTTCATGGACGAGCAAGACACAGTCAGAAAGGTGACTGCAGAATATGAAGTCCTGCGAGCAAGCCACACTGGACAGATGGCAGAGTGCATCTGCACATCGCATGGACGTCTCAAGAACACTCAGGCTGGAAGCAGCTTTAACCCTGACCCCGCCTCCTAGGGAAGAGTGTTTCCAACACCCACAGAGAAGAGATCCAGGGCAGAGCCTTCATTCCCCGAGTCAACAGTTCTGTCCTGGGCCTCCTGGGGACTTCTGCTCCACAGCCTCAACTGAGAGCATCGGAGCATGAATAACAACAGTCCTCCAAGCTGTGCCCACTCAGGATGGGACTGGAGACTCCGTTCTCAGTCAGTTCTCTCTCCTTAAAGGAAAGAGGGAATACTTGAGTCCTACTACACGCTACACACTGGAGACAGCAAATACAAATGAAAAGGCGTACAGACCAAAAATCTTACCCATCAGGAACCTCCAGTCTCAAACACCTTGCATTAGGTACTTTTGTTTCACGACTTACATGTAAGATAGCAGTACAGGAAAACCACAGTCCAGGAGATGTTCAGCAACATGTTTAAAGTTCTTAAGGCCACAAGAAGCCTCCCTGAAACCCAGGAGGGGAGTAACTCCAAACAGGTTAACAAGACAGCATGTAGAGCAGATGAGAGATGGAACCCAAGCTGTTGTAACTGGTATGGCACTAAAAAGGCAGCCTGGGAAGACGTCTGGGTAAGGTAGGTGTAGACGTCCCTTTATTTGTCTCCTGGTAACTATGGGGAAGTTCATATTAATTATTAAACTTCAAAAGCTATTCACAAGAATTGGGGGCGAGAAAAATGATAAAGAAGTAAACATCACAATATATTTATCTATTGAATCATTCTATTGTACACCTAAAACTACCGCTACATGTCAACTACAACTCAATTTTTAAAATATATCAAAAACAGACAGCAGGCTGACACCATTAAAAATCTAAAAATTTTTATCAGTTCTACTGATACAATATTTTTGGTGCCCCCCCCAAACCCTGAAATGGGCACCAAAAAAGGTCAGAAAGATTTTTAAAGAATGTTATCAACACATCCCTATTACTAAGAGTTCTTCAACATAAGTAATTAAGTCATGGATTTTTTTTTTTCCAATTCTTCTTAAATTTCTTTGAATAAAAAACCAATTTACCTTCAAAAGCCACAGAATTTTTCAGAAAATAACATACTGTGGAAAACTTGTATACTTTGTAGAAATACAGCTTTTCCCTGGGTCTCACTCACCTTGCCTCACCCCAGACTCCACTTGCTGGCAACAGAGAGCAGCTGTCTCACTCGGGGGAAACCCCGAACGGATCAGGCGACTACAGCAAGATGGAACGAGAACTGAAAAAAGAAAAACCAGTCAGTATACTCGTCCTATGACACCAGAAGCACAGAGTTCATAAAACCAGCTACAACCAGGACTTCAGAAAAAGCCATGATGGACAGGAAAAGCCATCAGTATATACATACTTTAAACAGGGGAACAAGGTGATGGGCTGGCAAACCAAGAAAACTCATTCCTCCTCCTGACAACCTCTGCCCAGGCTGACCAGGGACTGTCACTGAAAGCCTCGTCTTGAGCAAGGTACGGCAGCATTCAAACTACCTTCTCTAGCTTGGGTTTTCTCTTCAGCTGATACTAATAAGTTTGCAGCCCAACACAAGCGTCTCAAAGGTTTCAGACAATGAGCCCAGAACCTTACTAAGGCACTCATGGTGCTGAAGTTCTCCAGAATATTTTCTTCCCATATTTCCTGCCTCACTCCTCACAGGTCCCGGTTCTTTAAACGACTCACCGTTTCCGAACACACCGCCTAATCTCACACCTTTGCTCTCCCTGTTCCCTCATCCGGAGACACCGCCCCCACTCCGGAGATTAGTCATCCTCCAAACACAGCTCAAGTACCCCCTGCATGCCCGGCCTACCCCCACAGCACCTCGCCTCTGCACACAAAGCCCCTTGCAGACACCTGTGTCCTAGCGCCCGCTTCCCTCTGCCTTGACCCCACCCCTCCTCCCCAGCTGGCCCCTCTACCACCCTCCTGTTCTTCTCACAAGGAGAGGCACATGCCAAGGCATGTTTGTTCCTTGAAGGATTTCCAACAAGAGGTTCTCTGTGACTGACTCGGAGTCCTTTTCCCTGGGAAATATTCTTCTTACTGCTACTCTGGTCCTGGAAGATGTTCTTTTTCAAGAGTGCTATCCAAGCTCCAACACAGCGACAACCGGGCTCTTGCCCAACTCAGTCCCCTCACAGCAAGGCTGCCGGGCATCACTGCCAAAGAGGATGGATCATGTGTAGTCACGCTGGGGCCGATGAAACCACCTTGGCAGGGCCCCGGAGTGTAATAGGTTCGTGCATGCAAAGGCTGGGCGGAGACCTCTTTCTCCGTTAAGTCTGTTTGATGAGGAGCTCTATAAGACATGCCACGCCCTCATCCCCCCACCACCACTAATCACAACCCACCTGAACTTCAGAGATGAAAATGGAGCACGGGAGCTCTTCTCTGGGAGGAAACCAGGGACGGAGGCAGGGGACAGGCCCGGTGCTCCCCACCTCCACCTCAGAGAGAGCTAAGATCTCATTCAAGCAGAACATGGAGGAGAAACCTACCCGGTCCAGGTGGTCCCCTGACATCAAATCTCACCTCACATTCAGCAACAGCCCCCAAAGCTGCCCAGGCTTCTGAGCGCCGCACCCACCCCCCCCACCCGCCGGGTTCTGCTTCCCTAGGTTGCTGACCTCGCTGGTAGTACTGACGCATTCACTGCAGCAGAGCACCACCTGGTGAACCACAGCTCAAATATCCGAGGCATCCTCCTAGGGTTCACTCGTAAGGCAATCACCTGCCTCATTGCCGAGAGTCTGGCAGCCAGGGAAGGAGTCCATCTCACACCTGCTGCGAGGACATCAGCCAACCTCCTCGCACAAAACACCTCAGCAGCAGAGGCAGGCATCTCAACGGTCCCAACCACAACTGCCAGACAAGTATAAAAGAGTATTCACCACAGCTGCCCACTGTCGCACAGACCCTCAGCCCAGAGGAACCACGGACATGTGTGCACTCTCACCACTAACAGGTGATCATACACCTCGTGCTCTCTCTCTGGCCTCTTCTCCACTCACAGCAACCCATTTACTACTTCTGTGATGGCGGGGGGCAGGCAGTCCTTTCTGAGTTCACGATGACAAACAGAGCTCTGTAAATTACAGAGGTCCCAAAGAGGAGGCAACTTTCTGCAAAGAAGGACTGTCCCTACAGCCTGATTTGTGGTGATGCGATCACAGAGTCTAGATTCTGCATTTGGTCCTACATGGGTTTTAAGGGCCACATTCAGTAATTACAGAAAGGAAAAAGGGAGGTGGAGACCAGAGGAACTCTGAGTGGTGTTTGAGGAGTTACTTATAACTACGGTTAGACCACTCATCCACCAGACTCAGAAGAGAAACTACCCCTCGAGTTTTCAATTGTCCTTTAAAAATCTATGTTAGTCGAGGAAAAAATTGACCTTTTTACTTTTTATATTTTCTTGTTTTAGCATTCCTCCACTAAAACTTCCCAGGTGGCACTAATGGTAAAGAAACCGCCTGCCAATGCAGGAGACAGAGAGATGTGGGTTCAGTCCCTGGGTCAGGAAGATCCCCTGGAGAAGGAAATGACAACCCACTCCAGTATTCTTGCCTGCAAAATCCTATGGTCAGAGGAGCCTGGCAGGTTACAGTCCATGGGATCACAAAGAGTCAGACACGACTGAAGCAACTTAGCATGACCACTACAAGGGCTCCATTTTCAACACACAGTCCAAAATTTGGGCCCAAGCAAGTTTTGAAAAACAAGCATTTTGCTATATAATATTCTCATGTAAACTTCAAAAAGTACACTTATTGAAGGAACTTTTTATGGAACCTAAAATACAGGAGTTTAGAGACCAGGTGGGTGATGACATTCAACTGCCAAATCACTAGCTTTTTATTTTCATGGATCTAATTTCCAGTTGGCTCCTAAAAATAAAACTTGAAAAAGCCTTTCGAAGAGAATTATTAGGGTTTACCTCCTGGCCCTCATTCTGTTTCAAAGATGAACAAAGAGACTTTAAAGTTGTTTATCCAACAGAAATAAGCTTTTTTCTCTTAAGCATCCTTCCCAAAACCTAGCACTGGGCATCTGCAGACCACAAAACAAAGATGAGGGAATGTTTGCCGTCCAAAGTGTGTGGCCAGTGATCCCGTGTAACTGTCCGAGTCCTCCGGTGGCACTGGGTCCTGCTGCACTGAATACTGCTCCTCACAGTGTGAGGCCCAGAGAGGGTGACCAGCGAGACGAAGCCTGCAGCCTTCACCAAGTCACACCCCACTGTATCCGAGAGCTCGTGCAGCACAATGGAAAACAACACCACTGAAATTCTGAAGCCAGTGAAAGAAAGCTCTTGTTTTTGTTTTGCTTCATTTTGAATGCTGGTGCTTAATAGAAAGCAAGTTTAAACAAAGACAAGAAAATAGGAAGAAGGGAAACTCTGGAGACTCAGCATGCATCTGGGACCTGAGCTGCAACAGGCATTATATAAAACTACTTGCTTCCATTTCAAATCTTGCAGTTTCCATTTTCCTTAACACAAGTTTACTACGAGTACCGTTAAACTGTCCACTGAGGCAATTTAGATCCTTCACCACCCATCAGAATCTCCTAAGGAGCTTTAAAAATTCTGATACCCAAGAGAGTTAGAACAGAACGTCTAGGGACCCAAATGTGGTTACTTTTTAAAGCTGACCAGCTGATTCTAATGCAAAGCCAGGACTTGGAACCTCTGCTCTAACCTATCCTCAGGGTGTTTTTTTCTGTCTTGGTGGTGCTGCTGCTGCTAAGTCGCTTCAGTCGTGTCCGACTCTGTGCGACCCCATAGATGGCAGCCCACCAGGCTCCCCCATCCCTGGGATTCTCCAGGCAAGAACACTGGAGTGGGTTGCCATTTCCTTCTCCAATGCATGAAAGTGAAGAGTGAAAGTGAAGTCACTCAGTCGTGTCTGACTCTTACCAAACCCATGGACTGCAGCCTACCAGGCTCCTCCGCCCATGGGATTTTCCAGTCAAGAGTACTGGAGTGGGTTGCCATTGTGTTTTCCGTCTTGGCGGTTGGGGAGCAGCAAATATTTACACCCAAAACAAAGGGAGTGGGAGGAGAAACACAAATTGACAGGTAGAGAGCCAAAGGAAGCTGGAGTGAGTAACAGTGTGCAGGGGCTGATCACCAGGGTGGGTGCAAGTTGGGGCCTGGTGGTGCACACTCCCGGAAGGAAGGACAGGGGTGGGGAAAAACCAGGTCATTCCCTAAGTAAGGCCTGGATGGACCTTGTCATGGAGTTGATAAGAAAGAACAATTCAAAGCTCATCTGTAAAGAACATCCTGGTGTCAAGTGTTTGCTATGTGAGAAGTGATTATTATAACACTGGTTTTCAGATGTGAAGAACTGTATTTATCATTGTGATTTCTCTTGGTTCTTCTAGTAATAGTACTAACAGGTTTTTTAACTGATAACCCATATTTTCTTGCTCACTAACTCTGACAAAGCACATACTCATTACAGGCTAACTGTCTGGAGTTACAATGTCCAAAGAACAAAGCTTTCCTAGGCTCATATGAGAGCTGACTCCAAACCTGATTCAATTACCATCATGGTGTTCTCAGATGTGGCAGCATGTGGATAAGAGAGAGAAGCTGGATACCTAGGAAGGGTGAGGACCGCGAGAACACTGTCTCCAGCTGAGAGCTAATTCCATCCTCACTTCATTTTCCTTAGTCCACAGGGTTACCTGCTCTCTACCTGTCCTGTAACAGAGGGACAAAAAGCAGGCTGTTCAGCTGGGTACCTCCTTCCCAATTTCAGTCTCTCATGGAGGAATTAATCAGTTTTACTTTATCCATCCTTTACCAGTGCTGCCCGAAGTAAATTACGGTGCAGGCCATCTGTACCAGATACACCTGGGCCATTTCTAGACACCCCAGACAGCATAAGAAGGCAATCAAAATACCTGGAGTACAGCCCACGAGTCTGCATTTTAATCAACCATACAGGCACAACAGCCTGTGAACCCATCATAAACTCTCACCAACTCCTCCTTGGAAATGGATTTATCAGGTGTGCTGCTAAATCCCTCCATAACCTCTGCCACTTCCTACCTGGGCTTTCATTAACTCACCCTCCCTCTTGGTCTCTCAAGGTATCTGGTCTCCTCAAAGCACACTACATGGCCTTTCATTCAAATACCTCTTGGACCCCAGCACTGCTGGCTCAAAGCTCCTGACTCACGTCACGCCTCTCTGAACTCACATCAGATGCAAACCTTCTCCAGCACTTTCAGCTGTGGAGTTCCGATCTGTTAGCTCTTTTCCTCTCTCAACTAAACCTCAAGCTTCTTGAAGGCAGGGTCCACATCATCCCTCTGAGTCTTCCACAGGGCAAAGTATATCTTGGGTTTCCAGAGCAGTGGTTGACTAACAGACCAAGCTCCTGCTTCAGCCCCAGGTTTTCCTTCATTCACCTTCTTCTCTTCTCCCTGAGAAAACTTTTTGATCTCTCCTTTCCAAAACGAATTGTTTCAGGCAAGGGTGGGAGAAAAATTAACATGCTACTGGGGAAAGAGTGAGGAGGGGCAAAAGAAACAAGTCAGCAACCTCAACTCTCCAGCCAACAGCTAGAAACCAAGAGGATCTACTTAGTCTTTGAAGCTGCCAAAATCAAATAAACTCATGTACAATTTAGAAGAGAATGTCCCAATTTCTCCTTTTTATGCCACACCTCTTTTCCCAGGCACTCCCTGAGAGCTAGGTTTACTCCTTTTTTAGATAAAATACTAACAGGGAAATATTTGTTTGCCCCGGTCACCATAAATGAAGAAAGTGGAGGGTGACTGCTAGATCAAGGCACAACGAACAGTCCTGAGAAATGATTACAGGCAGTCACAGTTTAAATAGGCTTTCAGTCCCCCAAAGAGTCCAAGAACACCTAAACAAAGCATTTCAATACAGCACCAGTAGCGGCTCTAAGAGATCACCCCAGGCACGAAGTAAAGGTTATCTCCTTCTGGGGGGATGGTGTCTCCAGTCACTACATTCAGGAGAGAAGATGCCCACAGTGAGTGACCTCAGGGGCTAAGAATCAAGTGTTCTCAGAAACAGCAATGGCCACTGTGTCCTACTGCAATGCGATGTCCCTATGTTTGTCCCAAACCAGCGACCACCCAGACAGACTTTCCCTCAGCGTGGCCATTCTGATGGGGAACCTTTCTTCTGGCTACGCCCACACCTGCCATCTGCTCATCACTTTCCACCTATCTTTTCTTATGCTATTTGTGAGTAAAGCTGCTCTCTGGATCATAAACTTCCTTGAGCAGAGGGACTGCACCTTTGTATGAACACCATGCCCCCTCATCTCTGCATCTCACAGCTGATATCTACTAACCCTATCCAGAAGCCCTGCAGCCAGCTGATCTTAAGGAAGGAGGTATTTAAATGAGTGTTTTAAAGTAGCCTGAAGATTTCTATAGTCTTTAAAGATAGATTTTCATGCTTTCTGATAGCATTTTTAAAAACACAGGTTCACCTTAGGATCCTGTGATCAGTGAGACAAGCCTCAATTTATCATCTTCCAATCTAGTCTGTATGGGACAGAGTGCTAAGTCACCTCAGTTGTGTCCAACTTTGTGTGACCCTATGGACTGTACCCAGCTGTCCGTGTAAGCCCTCCGTCCATGGGATTCTTCAGGCAAGAATACTGGAGTGGGTTGCCATGTAGAGCCCAGGCATAAATTCTGGCCGGAGAAGGCAATGGCAACCCACTTCAGTACTCTTGCCTGGAAAAT
Source organism: Bos javanicus (assembly GCF_032452875.1). Classification (NCBI taxonomy): domain Eukaryota; kingdom Metazoa; phylum Chordata; class Mammalia; order Artiodactyla; family Bovidae; genus Bos; species Bos javanicus. The sequence continues at coordinate 37,416,645 of NC_083869.1, forward strand.
CCCAAGGACGGAGGGGCCTGGTGGGCTGCAGTCCATGGGGTCGCTAGGAGTCGGACACGACTGAGTGACTTCACTTTATTTTTTCACTTTCATGCATTGGAGAAGGAAATGGCAACCCACTCCAGTGTTCTTGCCTGGAAAATCCCAGGGACGTGGGAGCCTGGTGGGCTGCCATCTATGGGGTCACACAGAGTCGGACACGACTGAAGCGACTTAGCAGCAGCAGCAGCAGCAGCAGCATAAATTCTGGGCCAAACTGCATGTGCCCATCTGAAACTGCACATTTACGGTGAGTTTATCCTTGACCTAAAGGAAAGCTAACCTCCAGTGGCTTCAATCGTACATCTATTCAGAACTAATTGTTGGATAATTTCATATTTATATCTTGATAAGTAGCAGCATTCAAGTAACAATTTGCTTTAGTAAAGAGAGTAATGAATCTAACTGGTAGTTCTATAATCATCAGGTTATGATTTACACTTGGCTCAAGGATTTTTTTTTCTGTAAACTGAGTTAGAAACTCTTTTTCCAGATTCACAAAAGTAACTCTCAGTATTGTTTCAAGTTCATTGTTTAATATGCCACTTAACTCTAAGACCTGTCCATTTACAAGCAGGCTACCATGCGTCACCGGGTACCGAAACCTTATCTCATCACGTCTGAGCTGTGCAGGCCTTCCAGGCCAGGCCTGTGCTTCCAGCTTCCACAGCCCGTCCTTCCTTCCCCACAGCTGAAGCCTCTTGACCCATGCCCCCACCCTCCCCTCCCTGGCTCCATCCAGCAGGAATTTCTAGAACAGAGATTCAAACAGCTTGAGCCAAGTTGTTCTTACTGCTTAACCAACCCTGACCTTGCTGTGTCTAACAACTGGGCTTCTCTCTCCTGCATTCCACAGGCCTGGGTCACCCTCTCGTTCAGTTCTGGTAACAGCCTGAGGCCCTAGCTGGATAACCTGTAGGTCCCTGGGCTCTGAGATGCTGCATAGTACTTGATCATCTTCCAGGGTACTGGCGGTCTAACCTGAACCCACTGGGCTTCAGCTGCTTAACCTATCTGAATCTCAACATATCAGAAATAAAAACCTCAGCAACAAAAACATCAACAAAGCAAGAGAAAATGTGGGATGAATCTTTTCCTTGAGCATTTAACACCCCCACGCTGTGGGTGCTGAAGTCAGAGGACTTCTTATAAACCACTTCAAAGCTAACACCCATGGCTACTTAATGTGCAAGCATGCGCACCCAGTCCTGTCCAACTCTTTGCAACCCCAAGGATTATAGCCCACCAGGCTGCTCTGTCCACGGAATTTCCCAGGCAAGAATACTGGCGGGGGTTACCATTTCCTTCTCAAGGGGATCTTCCTGACCCAGGGATCAAACCCGGGTCTCTTGTGTCTCCTGCATTGACAGGCAGGTTCTTTACTAGCTGAGCCATGGAGAAAGCCAGCTACTGAATATAAAATATGAGAATGACTAGATAATTATTCTCTGCTAGAAATCAAATCATCTTCTAATATCTCATTAACAAAGCTAAGTTTATAAGTACATTTTTATCCATAGCCTTAAAAAAAAATCAGACATTAAAAACTGGCTGGCTAAACTCTCTTTCACTTCAAAATAACTTGAAAAACAGCAACCTTCATTTTCTGGTCAAAGCTTATTTTTGCAACACCTATCATTTTCTACAGAATTCTACCATTTTCTGCTTTCTACCACTATTTTGCAGAAAGACTTTTCCCTCTTGGCTTTGTATCTTTGCTTTTTGATCTTGTTAACAATCCTGAAAATTCCAACCTTGCAATTTTTTCAGTCCTGGGAAGGAAAAACACACAGTCATTTAAAAACCAAAAGCAGTGTCAACACTTCCTCAATGACATAGCTGCTGTGAGCGACCAGTGAATAAAAGTCTGAGTTTTTCTGTTGTTGGGTTTCTTGGTCTGCTTTTATTGGGGGGGGTGGGGAGGTGGGATAATGACTTCTCTCAAAATAATTCTCAGAGTTATTAAGCACATGGTCAGAAACAGTATGGCATTAGCGTAAAGCTAAAAGTACTATGATAAAGTTCTGTAATAAAGCACAGAAAATATACATGAACAACAAAAAAAAGGTTTCTCAAGGACTCCAGACAGGAGAGAACCCACTCTGTGTGCCAGGCATTACCTGCCACACAAGTTCTTTAAGGTATTACAAACCTTTTTAAAAAAAAAAAAAAGAGGCATGTGACCCAGCAAGCCCACTTCTGAGTTTTTATCCAAAAGAACTGAAATCAGGATCTCGAAGAGCTATCTGCACTCCCACGTCCACTATAGCCTGATTCACAATAACTAAGACTGGAAGCACCCTAAATGTCCATCAGCAGATGAATAGACAAAGAAAATGTGACATATCCATACAATAGAGTATTATTCGGCCTTAAAAAAAGAAAATCCTGTCATATGCTACCACATAGATGAAACTTGAGGACATTAAGCTTGCTTGATGAAATAAGCCAATCTCAGGAGAACAAATACTGCATGATTCTAACTCATATGAGGTGTCTAAAGCAGTCAGGGTCCTAGAAGCAGAAAGTAGAATATGGTGGTTGCCAGGGGCTGGGGCAAGGATTGTGGGGGGACAGGGAGAGGAGATGGGAAATGGAGTGTTGCGGTTCAAGTCTCAGTGATTTAAGATGAAAAAGTTATACGGATCTGCTATACATTATGCTTAGAGCTAACAATAGTGTACTGTGCACTTAAATTTTAACTTTTAAGTCTTTTTTTTAAACCACAATTTTTTAACAGTGAGGAAACAGGCTCAGGAATTCAGATTATGCTGGCTTCAAAGTTCCCATCCCTTCTACTGCTTCATACAGCCTACTTGCAGGCAAAGTATAAACAATGTAGATAAGCATATAATTATGGGCTAAAGTGCAGGGTAGGAGGAAAGGAGAGGGGACAGGGAGGCAAAGAAGGCTGAAGTCACCGAGGAAAGCCTCAAAGTAAAGGGCAACCTAAGCCGACCCCTGAAGGTGAAGCTGAGCCCATGGGGACTTCAACAAGCCTGACATCTGAGTACAGACACTTGGCTGGTCCAAACCAAGAAGGCATGTGAGGAAACTGCTTTCAGCGGCCACAGGGTAGCAATATACAGAACAAACTTCACACTTCCAACTCATGAGCTAAACACAGAGAGCTAAAAACTGAAGCAAACCAAAGGAACTGGTCAGAGTACCTTATGCCATTTATAATCTAGCCCTCCCAGTTTTGAGTGCTTGTCAAATCCTGGAAAAGGCCTTGCTATAGGAGAAGCAAGCAACAGGATGAGATGGCTGGATGGCATCACTGACTCAATGAACATGAGTCTGAGCAAACTCTAGGAGATAGTGAAGAACAGGGAAGCCTGGTGTGTTGCAATTCGTGGGGTCACAGTCGGACACAACTTAGCGACTAAACATTGACAAGTATTATAAATAGTTACAGGGCATGGCCCTCCACTAGGTTCACTATGAGTTAAAACAATCAAAAATAAGACAAGGTATACAATAGTACTAATATGGCAAAACCAATACAATATTGTAAAGTTAAAAAATAAAATTAAAAAATTAAAAATAAACAAAAGAATAAAAACGTGGCTTTAGAGTAATGCCCCAATTATACAACATTCCTAAAAAAGTATGCTGAGCAAATACCAATAAATCTTTTAGACAATGAAATAGCTCCCTTTAAGTATCAAACGGGTTAATAGAGGAAACCTGCCTATGGACTTTGTTCTGAATGAGTATTAATACTCATTAAATACTTTACTTAATGCTGTGAGTGACCAGTAAATAAAAGTCTGAGTTTTTCCGTTGTTGGGTTCCTTGGTTTGCTTTTATTGGCGGGGCAGTGGGGGGGACTTCTCTCAAAATAATTCTCAGAGTTATTAAGCACATGGTCAGAAACAGTATGGCATTAGTGTAAAGCTAAAAGTTCTGTAATAAAGCACAGAAAATATACATGAACAAAAAAAAAGGTTTCTCAAGGACTCCAGACAGGAGAGAGTACTGTGAGTACTGGTCACTCACAGTATTAAATAAAGTATTATCTTTATTTTATTGTGTGAAATGGCCTGGGGGGTGGATCTTAATCAATTGAAGATGCACACTGAAGTCTTTACCAGCAACACATAAAGCCTGGAAATTGCTTCAAAATTTTCTAACCACATTAAAAAACAATCGTGATTAATCAGACAAGACTGACAGACGTTGATATCTGTGCAGAATGCATGGGTATACAGTGGCACATATTACCTCACTACTTGCATGCCTTTGACAATTTCTATGGTGACTTTTTAAAGCCCTACATCACCCATTTGGAGTAACATTTCAACATTTATTTACTAGAATCCAGCTACCTCATTGTCATACACAGGTTCTCTATCCAGAATGTCCTTTTATTTCACATAGACAGCTCCGATTCACTTCCCAAGACCCCACCCTCTTCCTTTCACTCAGTACAGAGTACAGTACAGTTACAGTCTTCAATCCCCCCGTGCTCCCACTATATCCCGTTCATCTCTGAGGTGTGCCCCTCACACTGTCATATATTTGCATATGCAAACAGCAGCCCCCCAGACATTAGGAAAAGAACCCAAGTTTGTTTATCATTATATGATGATATGGGAACAGTAAGTACTGATAAATACAGAGGAATTTAACAAGGCCTAACCTGGAGTCATCACAAAAACCCAGCTGCTGTCCTGCAGCAAAGAATCTCAGAAAGGTCTGTCAGGCTGCACAGCCTGTGTTCTTCCCCAGCTCACGTCCTTGCACAGTCAAGCAAGCTGACTTCTACAGCCTGCCTCCACTTCTAACTTCCAAATTGTTATTTCTTATGGACAGAACCCCTGAACATACACCAATGTTCACAGGTCAAATGGCCTCCAGATAAAAGAAAACAGAGATCCCCCAGGCACACGCTCTGAAGAAAGGTACACAGAACACACGTGTGCCGTTTATTCTGGACTGCTCAGCGGGCCTGCCTGCTCGATTCCAAAGTTGTTCAAGATAAGACTGTCGGGTGATACGTAACTGTACCTGTGCAATACCTCCATCTCCTGCCTAACCAACACACTGGAAGGAACACCAGCTGAGAAAGACTGGCGTCCTGGCCACTCCCCTGACTAGCAGCATCACCTCGTGGGAATCAAGTCACTTCTCCATCAGCCTTCAAGACTCTGACGATCAGAACTGGAACACCACCCACCACAGGCTGACGTGAGGAAGCAAAATAAATGTATATCCAGGGCTTTAAAACCTATGTTTAAAGAGCAAAACTTTTTTCTTGTACAATTTCAAAATGATGAAAAAGATACAGATCTCCCTAGTACTTTCTCCAGGAAAACTTTTAGCTGTCATTTTTTTTAAGTTTTTTTATTATTATGGCATAATGTCTGGCTGCACTGGGTCTTCACTGCTGTGTGTGGGCTTTCTCTAGTTGCGGTGGGCAGGGGCTATTCTCTAGCTGCAGTTTAGACTTCTCATTGCCGTAACTCTCTTGTTGAGGGGCAGAGGTTCTAGGGCACCCCGGGCTCAGTAGTTGTGGAGTACGGGTTTAGCTGTCCCCCCTTAGTTGTCTAGAATCTTCCCAGACCAGGGATTGAACCCATGTCCCCTGCATTGGCAGGCAAATTCTTTACCACTGGACTACCGGGGAAGTCCTCAACTGTATTTAGTTTTTAATTGTTTAAATGGGAGTTTACAAATCATCTCTCCAACCCTTAAACTTACAGTATGAACCTACATCTCACACTCTAACCCTGAATTACATGCCATTCTATATTGTTCATCCTTCTCCAGTGTGTGGACAAAATGGTAAAGTACAAAAGATAGGAAATCTGAAAGTAATCTGGATTCTTGTGCTAGCTTGTCAGTATTTTTCAGATCTTTTTTGAATTTTAGAGCAATCTTCTTCAGGTGTGTGCGGGGAGATAGTAACTTTGGGGGGGGGTGGAAATCTTAATTTCAGCCATTCCTTCAGTTTTAATTTCAGTTATAGTCTGTTCAATTTAAACAAACACTTACTATTTTATTTTAAATGTCTGTAGTAAATTTCTGAATGGTAAAATTACTTTTCAGTACTTTTAAAGAAATCTTTACCATAGATTACTTCTGTCAATGGGAAAATAACTTAAAAAAAAAAAAAGCCTTGATTAGTTTCAGTTGAATGAGAAAAGGGCCCCAACCCTGCCCTATGTCTTAAATTGGATTTGAAAACCACTGGCATCTACCAAAATGTAGGCAAAGGGTCAAATATTAGAGAAATACAGTGATTACTATGTCATTCATAAGTAAATTACCTGTTTTAAGTAAACCATTAACCTTGCATTCTCATTTACAGTATTTATCTGTAAGATGATCAGATCTTTTAGTTTGGAGTCCTGGGCTAATTAAGTAAGGACTTAGTCTCTTAGCTTCCTGTAACTCCAGACTACGGCTGGTTCAACAAAGGCACAATGCTGCTGCTGCTGCTGCTAAGTCGCTTCAGACACATCCGACTCTGTGCGACCCCATAGACAGCAGCCCACCAGGCTCCCCCATCCCTGGGATTCTCCAGGCAAGAACACTGGAGTGGGTTGCCATTTCCTTCTCCAATGCATGAAAGTGAAAAGTGAAAGTGAAGTCACTCAGTCGTGTAGATGCTCTAAAACCGCACCTGTACTAGCAAACAATTTTAAATACCCTGGTAATGATCCATAGCTCAGAAGCTATCTATAGGAGTGGTAACAAATTATTACACTTTAACCTAATAAGCCCAGTGTGTTCCCACAGTTGGTAAAAAGATAAAAAGAAGCACTGTGGTGTCTAGAAAAGGACTACTGGACAGGATGCCAGTGTGGGCAGGGTGGGGCCAGGGAGGGGGAGCTGTGTTGGCTACACCACACAATAGTTATATATTGGAGAAGGTTACATCTATACCACTCAACAGATGTGTTTGTCCAAAGGGTTCTGGCCGTACCATACAACAGATGTATGACATTGAACCAGTCTCTTTAATTTGCTGGCTCTGAATAGCTTCATAGGCAAAGTTAGCAAGCTGAATTAGCTGTGTTCAAGCCTTTCTGATACTAGTGAAAGTGTTAGTTGCTCAGTTGTGTCTGACTCTTTGTGACTCCATAGACTGCAGCCCACCAGGTTCCTCTGTCCATGGAATCCTCCAGGTAAGAATACTGGAATGGGTAGCCATTTCCTTCTCCAGGGGATCTTCCCGACCCACGGATCGAACCTGGGTCTCCTGTGTTGCCGGCGGATTCATCACCATCTGAGACATCAGGGAAACCCTTCCCATACCACAATTCAATTTAAATCCACAAACGCTTGATTAACTCCAAATTAAAAGAAATAAGGCATGTAAAATCCTTAATACAGTGGCTAGAATGCCCACACACTTCTGTTGGCTGTTATTAAAATAAGGCGGCTCAGGTCTGTATGTGTTGAACATAGCATATATTTGAATTTCTTTGGTGGGATTTTCTAAACGAAAACACATACACACTTTAAAGTCCTATTTTAATCAGCATTGTTAAATCAAAGGATCCCCAAATTAAACAATAAATTATGAAGCTCTACATGAAAGGATATGAGCCTCTCAAAATTGACTGGCTTTGTTTTGTTTTGAATTAGACTTTCAGTGAACTCTTGGCAGCAAGAGGGAGGAAATCATGAGTGCTGTCAAGATCACTGGCTCAGCAGACATTTAATGAAAACTGCTGTATCAAAATTGCAGCTGGGTAAGCAAAGATCGGCGAGACCCTGCCTCCGGGTCCAAAAAACGGCAAGTGACCAGAGTCCCAGGGGTACAAAGTGGTGAAGGGTCTTGGATATATCAGAATAAGGCTCTCCTGAAACCTCCAGAAAAAATGTCTTAAAAGTAGTGTGGCAAAGATACTCTGTCTGGCCCACATGCTTTGTTGTAGTTTCTAATTGAGTTAGGTTGCCAACTCTCAGAAATCAAAAGGTCATCCCTAAATAACGGTCCAGCCTCTCGGAAGTTCGCAAGTGCCAGCAGCACTGAGCCCGAGTTCCCACTCTGTGACACCCCGCCCCCACAGCGGTGCAGCCCCTCCACCTCCACTGCTCCCCATAATTAACCCCAGCAGAGGGGCTCAGCCTTCGCCATCAGCTCACTCCCTCGCTGGCTCATGATCCCATCTGCCTTTGCCCCCTCTACCTGTGCATAAGCACACAGCTTTGCCAGAGCTCAAGCTCTGAAGCAGAGACCTCCCGAGCTGGCACCTCCACTCTGCCACATACCAGTCTTGTCATTATCTTAGGCAAGTAATTCATCTCTTAGCTTCCCATCTGCAAACTCTGATATTAATAGTATTTACCTCATAGGGCTGGTGTGAGGGGAAATGTGTCGTTACCTGCAAAGCGCCTCATGCATAGCAACTGCTCTATAAATATTAGATGTTACTACTCTCTGGCCCCTGAGGGCATGTTAGTGTCAAACTTCTGTCCTAGAGCTTAAATATTCTAAAGTTGCCTACTAAATTATGATCAAAAAGAAAAAGGCATATGGTGAAAGCTGTTCAGACACAACTTAAGAATTATGAGGGACTTTACTGGCAGTCCAGAAAAGATTCCATGCTTCCACTGCAGGGGCACAAGTTCAATCCCTGGCCGGGTAACTACAATCCCACAAGCCACAAAGTGCAGCCAAAAAATAAAAGTAAAGAATTATGACACCTCCCACTTACAAAGGACAAATATTCTATGATTTCACATATACGAGGTACCTAGAAGAGGCAAAAATCACTGAGACAGAAAGTAGAATAGAGGTTAGATAGGCAGGGAGAAGTGGAGAATGGGCAGTTAGTATCTAATGGGTATAGAGTTTCTCCTGGGGTCAAGATGAAAAAGTACTGGGGATGGATGTATACTGACTGCACAACCACTGGAATGTAATTAGCGCCACTGAACTATACACTTAAAAATGATTAAAATGTAAATTTTGTTTATGTATACTTTAAAGGAAGGACTGATGTTGAAGAAGCTCCAATTCTTTGCCCACCTCATGTGAAGAACTGACTCATTGGAAAAGACCCTGATGCTGGGAAAGATTGAGGGCAGGAGGAGAAGGGGACGACAGAGGATGAGATGGTTGGTTGGCATCAGCGACTGAATGGACATGAGTTTGAGCAAGTTCCAGGAGATGGTGAAGGACAGGGAAGCCTGGTGTGCTGCAGTCCATGGGGTCGCAAAGAGTCGAACACGACTGAGAGACTGAACTGATACTTTAAAACCATTTTTGAAAAATGAATGACTAGAGCAGACATAATTTGGCCTGCTGCTGTTTGCTAGAATTAAGTGGTTAATGATCCCTAAGACCCCAAATACAGTACACATTCATGTTCTCAAAAGCCAACTACTGCATTTCCCCTAATAGTTTAGGAAGAACTGTGTTAACTATCTAACGGCTGTGCAGCACGGCTTTCTCTCCATCTGGAGGCTTGTGGGGATGACACTTCAGCAGATACAGTTACGAGGCCAGGGGGATTGCCTTTTCATATCCATCTACAGAGGTTGGGCTGTTCTTCCTTAATTATCAAATGCTCCACACAGACACCTCATTCGCTCTTTTCTCTCAAAAAGAGACAAAATGGGCAGCTTCCTGCCAAGCACTATGTAACTGGCTGCCTTTGAACTGGGAGATGCCAGGCAACAGCGACAAGAGGTTTTCATTTCCATGCCTGTTTCACAACAGCATCCAACATAACAAGAGTCTGAGACAGCAAAAGAGACACATTTGAATAGAACAGTCTTTTGGGCTCTGTGGGAGAGGGAGAAGGTGGGATGATTTGGGAGAATGGCATTGAAACATGTATAATATCATATAAGAAACAGATCGCCAGTCCAGGTTCGATGCAGGATACAGGATGCTTGGGGCTGGTGCACTGGGATGACCCAGAGGGATGGTACGGGGAGGGAGGTGAGAGGGGGGGGTTCAGGATGGGGAACACATGAACACCTGTGGAGGATTCATGTTGATGTATGGCAAAACCAATACAATATTGTAAAGTAATTAGCCTCCAATTAAAATAAATAAATTTAAATTAAAAAAAAAAAAAAAGAGTCCTGCCAGGCTACAAACCAACACGTAGAAGGCACTGTCCCAAACCACTTCAACCAAGGTCTGACTTTTAAATTTCCATATGCTGTGGTGTCTGTCCTTCATTTAAAAAAAAAAGAAAGGATGTAAAATATAAGCAAATGTAAAACCTGAAAACTGCATTTAGCCTGAGAAATACTCACACATTATATCCAGTATGTATCTGCAGTCTTCCAACTCAGTGTTAGTTGCTCAGTCGTGACCGATTCTTTGCAACCCTATGGAATGTAGCCCCCAGGCTCCTCTGTCCATGGGATTCACCAGGCAAGAATACTAGAGTGGTTAGCCATTCCCTTCTCCAGGGGATCTTCCCGACGCAGGTATAGAACTCAAGTCTCCTGCATTGCTGGCAGATTCTTTATTGTCTAAGCCATGAGAACCACTACAAATATTTATTCCCTAACATATACAGAGCCACCCCCTACAAATTTACAATCCTGAGCCAAACAAACTGCACTAGCTCTAAGAAGAAACTGTACTGCACTTGGAAATTTCTTAAATAAACTGATGCATTTTTGGTACCAAGTTGTTTGGCAGGAAAGATCTCTCTATATATTACTGAAAAATCAAAGTGATAGAATATATTTCATCTTTTAAATACTACACTTTAAACTTGGACTGGGAGAACTACCTGGTTCTACTTCTGGTTCTGATTTCTAAAGCTGCCTGAGAGTTAAGAGACTAACTACCCGGGCGGCTGTATATCCTATATATAAACCCTCAAACACTGATGATCATTTTCCCCTGCAAGGACCAAAAAGACAAAAAGGGGAAAAAAATCACAGGCTAAGTACACATTATGTATCTCTTCAAAACCAATGTGTGCATCAAATGATGAGTATTTTTATACTCCTGGGATTAAAGGGGAGAAGATAAATGTTTTTAAAACTCCCTAAAAAACAGCCTCAAACAAAACTGTCTCCACATAAGAAATGGCTTCAATTTACCAGCCAGGAATCAGTGAGCAGGGGAGTTGGTATTTTTGTGAGTAGAAAGTGTGGCCTTCTCTGTCAAAGCTGAATATAAACCAAGTAACAAATCTTTATTAAACAGGGCTGGGAAAGTTGCTGAATTAGGAGACAAAAAGAGAGTGTGACCTCAGTTTCACTGTTGTTATGGCCTGAACTGTCCACCCCCTCCCCACCCTTACTTAAAAAGCTTCTTGTTGAAGACCTAACTCCCAGACCTCAAAATGTGACGCTATTTGGAGACAGTCTTTATACTTAAGTAATGAAGTTAAAACAAGACCTTTGGGAGGGCCCTCATCCAATATGACTAGTGTCCTTATAAAAAGGAGAAATTTAAACAGAGTCAGACATGCCTAGAGAGCAGATGATGTGAAGACAGTTATCTAATAACTCCCAAGGAGAAGAGTCTAACACATATCCTTCCTTCTCAGGTTTCAGATGGAACCAGCCCTGCCAACACCTTGTTCTTGGACCTCCAGCCTCCAGAACCCTGAGACAATACATCTCTGTAGTTTAAGCCACCTTGTCTGTGGAACTGTTCTGGCAGCCTTAACAGCTGTTTACCAACCATACAACCTCAGATTCAACACAACCCAGTCCTTGGGGACCTTTCCTATCAGGTGCACAGAAAACAATACCCTTGCAAATATCCTGCAAATCTACAAACAGCTATGTAGCAGTCAGCACTGTAAGGCACAGTGGGTTACAGAAGAAATCTAAAACTCTTTCCACCCTCTCCTGCAAAGATCTTAACCACCTAATTGGCAAAGGGAATGTACAATGCGTTGCAAATTGACCACACCACTATAAATCAGGACCGGGAATGTATTTTTTAAAAAATCAAACTCTATACTTACCAGCCAACAACCCAAAAAGCAGAGTCACTTTTAAGATAGGATTGTTTTTCTCAGGACAAATGGCAAAGACTGCATAAATACTCTCATGTTCTGTGAAGTCTGGATGCATCAAGATGTGTCATCCTCTGGGTCTCACCCCTCTGGGACACAATTTTACTGCAGGAATATGATGTAACTGGCCTGCTTTTGGCCACCAAACAGAATACAATATGCCTTCAATATGTCAGCCTGGTTTATCTCCCTAAATACATAATTGATTTTCAACATTTTATGCTCCAATTACTGCCCCAAAGCAGATTGGGACAAGTTCACATTTCAAATGCTCCTTCCTTCCAAGGACAAAAGGAGTGATCAGAACAATTAACAAAGTCTCTGCAATTTTTCTTGGAGGAGTTGTTTGCTTGCCACCTTCTCCATTTTCTCTGCCACTCACATATATACCCTCATGCATCAGAAAGGATACAGAACCTTTACAACCTGACTAAAACAGAGCCATACACAATATGAAAAACAACCAACAAGAAGAGAAGAAGGAATTGTCTTTATTTAGAACACTGAATGAGCAGCTAACTTACAGTCCCAACAGAAATGGAATCAGGACCAATGTCAAAAAAAATTAAAAGCTTCGACTTTCCTTAAAAAAAAAAAGTAGAGCTATATATTTAGGTCATTTTATTTTTAACCACAGTCTTCTAAATGACCTGAATATCCCAACATCCAGTCTAAATGACAAGTTTTGTAATTCCTATGAATAATTTAGTTGGGCAAATTTGTTTTACTTGTTGAATAAAAATGTTACTTTAGAAAATGACAAGCCAGTTGCCCACAATAATTTTCAGTCTGAACATCTTCCATTACTCTTAGGAAAAAATAGCCTGGGATGGGAGAGAGCAACTTTAAAACTTGGTCTCAAGCACGGCATGGACATTAACAGCCATATGGAAAGGGGTAGTTTTGTTTATCTGAAGTTTTCCAGCTATTCACACCCCACCTCACCAAAGTGGGGGGAAAAAATGCAAATACCAAGGTACTTTACAGTTCCAAAGGCATATGTTTAAATTCAGTTTCTGAAAGACATTACTATTAGCACAATCAGAGTGACTTTCTTAGAACATCAAATGAATATTATAAACCAGAAGATTCTACTTTGACATCTACTAAAATGGAAACAGCAGCAGCTTTGGCCTCAGCATCCGATACGGTTTTGTTTTATTTCTAAATCCAGCTTCACTTCACAAAAGTATCTGGAGTAGAATAAAACTTATATCCAGAATGCTGTTGGCCATGGAAAACAGAATAGCATTTATTACTGGGTGGAGCTGGGAAGTAGGGTATACGTGATGCTCTTGTCTCCTTTTAGGTGGAGAACAGGCCTCCAGCTTACGATTCCGGCCCCACACTCACCCCTTCCTAGAAGCCCTGGTGACAGAGCTCATCCTTGAAGGTCGGGAACAGAAACTGGGGTGGGGGGGTTGATAGGGAAGAAGCGCCTCCACCTTCTTCTTCCTAGATGCCAAGCTACTCTCTGGAGGCACGTATTGAAGTCTTCTTGAGACTTCCCTGGCAGTCCAGTGGTTAAGACTGGACACTTGCAATGCAGGAGGCATAAGTTCAATCCCTGGTTGGGGAACTAAGATCCCACATGCCATGTGGTGTGGCCAAAATATTTAAAACAATTAAAAAAAAACAATTAAAAAATTAAGTCTTCTTAAACATCTTGGCTCTATGAGGACAGCACCACGTGAGCAGCCAGACAAGCCTAATGACTGCGTGGAAGTCAATTAGGAGGCTCACGGTTGACAAACGTTTACATCACACTCTCCAACATGAGTTCCATCAGTTTAAAAAAACAAAGTACCATTTGAATTCCTGATACTGTCTTTCTCCTGTCCCTCTGAGAACTGGTTCAGAACTCAGATTGACAGGAAAAAGTGGACTGTCCTTTTAGTGCCCTTCTCTCAAATCCCAACAATCTAAAGAATGAGTTTCCCTGTTTGAGGGATAAAATTTGAGATTTGACTCTCTTTCTAACGTTTATTTTACTTCTAGTAACCTGTGAAAAAATAGAACAAGTCTAACATCCCAAACACTGACTTTTTTCCATTTCATTCAAAACTAACGATGAATCACCGTTACTATTATTATGACCATCTCTCTGTATTCCAGTTCAGCCAGTGAGTAGTGGTAGCCGAGTGTACTTATCCACGTTACTCACACTTGTTTATAAAATGAGAATAGTGATATCCCTATCTCATGGGTATAATTTATAGAGTGAATGAAATGAGGATAAAAAGAATTACTGTACATAAAGCACCCAGAACGTACAAAGTTGGTAGTATTACATGTCACCTCCCTGCTTCATCTCTTCAAAATAGACACACTCACTGAAAACCAGAAAGGGCTTTAGAAAATTATTCCAATAAACCTTTCTTTTATTTTTAGATGAGGAAATTGAGACCAGAGAAAAATTTCTAAAGCTCTTCATTCAATTCTCTAAACACTTATTTCTGAATGTTATCCACTTCCCACATTCTTGAAATAGGATTTGGCAGATTATAATCTGGAAGAAAGGAAAACCAACCTAGACAGCATGTTAAAAAGCAGAGACATTACTTTACCAACAAAGGTCCGTATAGTCAAAGCTATGGTTTTTCCAGTAGTCATGTATGGATGTGAGAGTTGGACTGTGAAGAAAGCTGAGCACCGAGGAATTGATGCTTTTGAACTGTGGTGTTGGAGAAGACTCTTGAGAGACCCCTGGACAGTAAGGAGATCCAAACAGTCAATCCTAAAGGAAATCAGTCCTGAATATTCATTGGAAGGACTGATGCTGAAGCTGAAATTCCAATACTTGGGCCACCTGATGTGAAGGACCCACTCATTGGAAAAGATCCTGATGCTGGGAAAGACTGAAGGCGGGAGGAGAAGGGGTCGACAGAGGATGAGATGATTGGATGCCATCACCGACACGATGGACATGAGTTTGAGTAGGCTCCAGGAGTTGGTGATGGACAGGGAAGCCTGGCGTGCTGCAGCATGGGGTTGCAAAGAGTCGGACACGACTGAGCAACTGAAATGAACTGAACTGAATCTGTACACTAGAGCCACGTGTTAGTATCGGATCTTTTTTTACCTTACAAAGAAGGCCAAGAGGAAGACTCGCAGGGTTTATGGGCAGGCTGGCCCTTAGGCCCAGGCCCTTCACCGGATGCTCCCACGCCTTTTCATTGAAAGAGCAGGGAAGGGCACGGCTGCATTCCCCTAATGAGTCATGTTTCTGGAATCAGCATAACTCTTCCTTGATTCATTCTTTGAGTGAGGTCACTGTTCTCAAGGGCTCCCAGCAACCCAAAACCCTTATTTTATCAGTTTCTCAGTCTATTTCTGTCATTTCTAAGCATTTGCCAGCTATCACAGTTTCTCAATTTTCCCATCTAAGCTACAAACACATCAACCAATAATTTATGAGAGTGACTAAGCTTTTTTTTATATAAAATTAAGGACAGGAATACTTACTGCTAGTGTCTTCTGAATGATATTATGACTACCATTTAAGAAAACTTCTTCAGATATGAATGCTGCCAAAGACTGGGTCCTTTTATCTATCCCATTTTTCAAGGAAGTTTCGAAGGAAAGGGGAGTACCTACCAATGGCCCATATTTCCTTTTTCTTCTGGTTCTTTAATATCTGCTCCATCTATTTCCAGAAGAGACCTTTTTCTCTCTCTTGTGAAACACTTCCACTAAAAATACTCCAATAGCACTCAAGTATTTAATTTGCAGGTAATCAATAAACTTCGTCACTGTTGAAACGATATTAAATTCAACTTTCCATTCAGTACTAAGTACACAGTTTTGTGCATCCTCAAATGGAAATGAAGCTTTGGGCAATCTATCAGTTATTTCTTCAGTCTGCTTTTAGTTCTTCAAGAAATAATCATTCGAATTCTAAATCTGTCTGAAATTCCCAACTTATCATAGTAGTTAAAGCCAGTGCAAGAGATCAATAGAAAATCGTAGACGACCAGTCTACCCCAACCATCATCCCAACAAATTCATATTCATTACCACCTGTTGGTCGCTGAGGAGCTGTACCTTGGAGCTATACTACAGCACTCTGCCCAGGTACGCAAACAATAGTCTTGAACTCGACAGTCTCTCTTCCCACCATCTTTTAAGTTCAGAAATAGATTTCTAAGATTTGACAATCTTAGGAAGTATTTGTGAGTAAACTAAGACTAATTTACCTACAAATATTCCACAACAAAGACAAGAAGGGTCCCATTCTAGCTCTGCTCCTGCCCTTTCAGAAACGACAGCAGCCTCCTGGCTGGTCTCTCCCAGGGGCTGACCAGCATGTCATCAGTCACCCCTCTAACCTTTCTACCCACCCAGCCCTCCTGCCAAAGTCAAACCCAGTGATTTCATCTGACTGAAATGGAGCAGGATCCTGTGGGGCCCTCCCCAGAATAAACCCTTTCCATGCCCCACCCCACCCCCATTTCTTGTGTATAGGAAATGGGCTTCATTCATCCTCCTTGACCTTGCCTGAGTTCCAAGAGGCAGATTCAAAACAGCTGCTAATCAGGGAAGGGAGGAAATGTAGAAACAAAGGAGGAGCAGCCAAGAAACAGTCTCCTCACCCCAAATTTTGTCCATAAAAACTCTTCCCCAAAAACCACCTGAGAGTTTGGAGGCTTTGACCATGAGCCGCCAGTTCTCCTTGATCGGCCCTGCAAAAAACCTTCCTCTGCTCCAAACTCTGACATTTTGGTTTGTTGGGCCTCTCTCTGCCTGGGGTGTAAGAACTTGTGGTTCAGCAACATTATTTCCACTTTCTCACTTCCAAATGATTAGCTTGCCTTTTTTACCACCCCATTCAAGTCTATTCCCCTCAAATAGATGAAATACTTTTCAAATTTACAAGCAATTCTGCAAATATTGTGTATAAGGCTTTCATACGCACAAATTCTTGTGTATGAACTGTATTTTTCACCTCTAGTCCAGCATGCCCAGCATAATCCATTATGAGGAAGTGATGTGACCATCCTAATGGGAACACTGTAATCCTTATAAGTTTGGTTTATGACCACCTCACCAACATTTTCAAGCAGATGGCTAAGGATAGCTTTCTGGTTTACTCCCCAAAAGATCCTACACGCAATCTGCCTGACAGTGTACCTCTCTGTCAATTTCTCATCCACCTACCACTCCAAAAATCTAGCAACCCCTCCTTCAAAACACACACGTACTTTCTCTTTTCTAGATGACTTTTGGTCCTTCTCAACCAGATCAAAAGTAGAGGGTGCAAGGTGATTGCCTGGATATAGAAAAAAGATACTAGAATATCTAACCACATTTACTTTTCTCATTCCTTTATTTTTATTTTTATGGATTTAATCATGGTTTTAATTCAGAAATATACAAATGTTGCAGGTATGAGAAGTATTTTATTGATAGAACTGCTATATCAAAGATGTTTTGACTACTGGGCTAAAGAACAACACTTTTTTATAATACAAGTCTTGGTGCTCTAAGGACAACTCCTCCAAAAATGTTGCATTCTAGTTATCTAATAAAACATTTTCTATTCATGTATATTTAGATGGTAACAATATTCTCATTACTAAAATCAGACCTCACTCTTGGCTTTCCTATTAGATCTCTGAATCATATTTTCTCATTCAGGTGTACTCTTAAAGACAGTCTCCATAGTTAAAGTTTTAATTTTTAAGTAGAGATAAAAATTAAGTAAATGAGCAAACATCCTTTAAAAGACAAACAACATTCAAGGCAAATTTTCACACAGATGGCACTTTAAAAAGTACACTGTTCTAAGTTCTTCAAAAGAACTTTAAAAAGGCACTGTTCTAAGTTCTAAGATCCCTTTCAAATTACCAATGGCATTTTTCACAGAACTAGAACAAAAAACTTCACAATTCATATGGAAACATGAAAGACCCCGAATAGCCAAAGCACTCTTGAGAAATAATGGAGGCAGACGAATCAACCTTTCTGACTTCAGACTATATTACAAATTTACGGTCATCAAGACAGTATGGTACTGGCACAAAAACACAGACCAATGGAACAAGATAGAAGGCCCAGAGATAAACCCACACACCTATAGGTACTTTATTTTTGACAAAGGAGGCAAGAATATACAATAGGGCAAAGACAGCCTCTTCAATAAGTGGTGCGGGGAAAACTGGACAGCTGTGTGTAAAAGACTGAAATTAGAACACTTCCTAACACCATACACAAAGATATACTCAAAATGCATTAAAGACCTAAATGTAAGACCAGAAACTATAGAACTGTTAGAGAAAAACATAGGTAGAACACGCGATGATACTAATCACAGCAAGATCCTCTGTGATCCACTTCCTAGAGTAATGGAAATAAACATAAAAAAAAACAAGTGGGACCTAATTAAACCTAAAAGCTTTTGCACAGCAAAGGAACTATAAACAAGGTGAAAAGACGACCCTCAGAATGGGAGAAAATAATAGCAAATGAAACAACTGACAAAGGATTAATTTCCAAAATATACAAGCAGCTCATATAACTCAAGGCCAGAAAAACATACAACCCAATCAAAAAGTGGGAAAAAGACCTAAACAGACATTTCTCCAAAAAAGACACTCAGATGGCTAACAAACACATGAAAAGATGCTCAACATCACTCATTATCAGAGAAATGCAAATCAAAACTATTATGAGATATCACTTCACACCAGTCAGAATGGACATCAACAAAAAGTCTACAAACAATAAATGCTGGAGAGGGTGTGGAGAAAAGGGAACCCTCTTGCACTGTTGGTAGGAATGTAAACTGATAAATCCTCTTGCACTGTTGGTGGGGATGTAAATTGATACATTCTCTCACTGTGGAGAACAGTATGGAGATTCCTTTAAAAAACTAGAAATTTTTAACTAAAAATTCCTTAATAAAACCACTATATGACCCAGCAAGCCCATTATTAGGCATATACCCTGAGGAAACCAAAATTGAAAAAGACACATGTACCCCAATGTTCACTACAGCACTATTTACAGTAGCTAGAACATGGAAGCAAGCTAGATGTCCATCAACAGATGAACGGAGAAAGAAGCTGTGGTACATATACAGAACGCCCTATTACTCAGCCATAAAAAGGAACACATTTGAGTCAGTTCTAACGAGGTGGATGAACCTAGAGCCTATTATACAGAGCAAAGTAAGTCAGAAAGAGAAAAACAAATATCGTATACTAACATATGAAATCTAGAAAGATGGTATTGATGAAATTATTTGCAGGGTAGCAGTGGAGACACAGACACAGAGAACAGACTGATGGACACGGAGTGGGGGAAGGGAGGACAGGCTGGGATCTATGGAGAGAGTAACATGGAAACTTATATTACCACGTGTAAAATAGATAACCAATGGGAATTTGCTGTATGGTTCAGGGAACTCAAACTGGGGCTTTGTAACAACCTAGAGGGTGGAATGGGGAGGGAAGTGGGACGGAGGCTCAAGAGGGAGGGGACACATGTATATCTATGACTGATTTATGTTGATATTTGGCAGAAACAAACACGATTCTCTAAAGCAATTATCCTTCAATTTAAAAATAATTAAAAAAATTAAAACCAAGTAAATGAGCAAAAGTACATGCACTGTTCTAAGTTCTTTCTCATTTAATCCTCATAGTGAGTGAAAGTCACTCAGTCGTGTCCAACTCTTATGCAACCCCATGGACTATACAGTCCAAGGAGTTCTCCAAGCCAGAATACTGGAGTGGGTAGCCTTTCCCTTCTCCAGGGGATCTTTCCAACCCAGGGATCGAACCCAGGTCTCCCACACTGCAGGCAGATTCTTTACCAGCTGAGCCACAGGGGAAGCCCTAATAACATTATTAGAATTACAAAATTATGTCGTATATATTTTTAATAAAATTACAAAAATTACTATAAGAGATGGAGAAATTATCTTTTAGAAAACTCAAGACACCTCTAGTTAGTAATATTTTCAGTGAAACAGTTCCAACCATTACTCCCCGTGCCTTTCAGTCTCTTCACTGACCTATTGTCAAGGAACCTGTTATTAGTGATGTGGCCTTGGGCAGGCAACAATTACTCTGTGATGCAGAACCTTTTTCTGCATTAAGTTCATTCACTACAGCACCTACTCTGTGCCAGACACTGTTCTGGGCTGGGGGATACATTTGTGAACAAAAGACAAGATTGTGTTCTCAAGGAGCTTATTAGGTAATACTTAGATGGCCCCTGGCCCAGAAGATAACGGTACATCATGTTAGCCATCATTAGCTCTCAAAATTAAGTGTCACCTTAGTAATCATTATCTTAGTCCTATTTTCACGTTAAAATAAAATCCTATTTGCTTTATTTTACCTAGGCCCAAATGCTTCTTAGCAAGAGAAAAAGGGCAGAAAGGGGGACAGTTAAATGATTCATCAGAATCTGGCACCACCGAGCATATAAACTCTACATTTCCTGGGAAAGAACTGTTGTAAAGTGCTACAGATACCACCAGCTACTGGGGATACAACAGACTGCTGCCAGGAACAAGATTCTGCAAACAACTTTTGATGGATAGCATCCCACTGAGATTTGGCTCCTCCCAGGACTTTGCAATGATGCTGATGAAGGTCTATTTACACCTGGAGGTTACAGCTGACAGTGCTGCTGCACCTCTGACAAGCTGCAAATTTTAACTACAGAGAAATTTAATCCCTAATGATGCCAGCTTTCAAGCTGCCCTTACAAAGCCTGCCATGAGAACATCTCTTTATTTGTTCAGAATTATTACATAATCACAGGCCATGCTCACCACAGTCACCATACAGAAAGCAGCCTGTCTTTCAGCACAGAATCGAAAACCACCGGCAGGAGAATAAAAGAATTCTGCTCAATCCAAAGTAAATACGTGAAGTAAAATGATAACAGGAACTCTTCGGAGAGCAGTTCCCTTATAAACAGCTTAGATCACTTCACAAACACCTCGCTAAATCCAAATATCTGAAGTAGGCCCCCATCTCCATCTGGTGTCACAAATGTCATCGGCCACCACTGAAGGCAGGATACGCCTTAGAGGGTTTAGGTTACACCCTCAAAAGACTTCCTGAGGAGTTACATACAGTCTATCAATATATACATTTCAGCCCATTCTATTAAAAAGAAAAAATCTGCAGCACGTTTGCAGTCTCCTGGTCAGCTAGAGTCAGGTAGTTGGCTATGATTTGACCTCACACTTGGTATTTGCTCTGTCAGCATCAGAACACAGGCAACCCTCCTCACCCCTCTGTGCCCTCCTCCCCAAATTCATGCACCAAAATTCAACATCAGGTTGCAGAACTTAGACTCAACAGGAAACACTGTAGGGAGGGAGGGGAAAAAACAAGGGAGGGAGGGATCAAGAACAGAGGTACAGGCTGAGCCACAATCTATACTGTCCATATCTCCAGCCCCTCCCACAGCAAGTCTGGGAAGAATCTTCTGCCTACAATTCTGTAGATGGCAGGCTCCTCCCCCAACACTAGGCCCTTATGTTTCTCTGTAGGCCTCAACCCCCTTCTGAGACCACATCAGCGCTACCTGGACTTCCCATCAGTTCATCACAGCTCACGCCTGATCTAGACATGGACACGCAAATCCTTGCATCCTTCCATCTGACCTCTCATCCCTGTGGTCCTCTCTCCCATCCCCCACCACCCTCCTTTCCTCATCCAGCTTTTTCCCTACTGAGTTTCCTACAACCCCTTCCTTCTCCCTCTTCGCTCAGTCTCTACAACCTTCTTTCCCTTGGTAAATCCCCCAGGGGTTACTGGCAAGGGTTATAGAGTCAGGAGATTTGGCAGTGCCCAGCCTCTGCCAGTTTCTGGATGGCAAGATGCTTAATCTCTTCAAACCCGAGACTTGTCATCGGTACAGCAGGGTTTACCTATTTCTGAAAGTGAGGATTAAACGATTCACTACGTATAAAGCATTTAGCAAAATACCCATATACTTTCAAATATGAAATAAGAGCCCATTTTGTAACCAGAAAATCATCAATGGTAGAGAGGATCATTTTCTCCCTCTACCATCTTTTTAATTTTTTTTATGGTGGTAAAATATACACAACATGAAATTTACTATTTCAGCTACTTTTAAGTGTACACTTCAGTGACACTAAGTACATTCATGCTGCTGTGCAGCCTTCACGACCATCCATCTCTAGAACCTTCTCTGCTTCCCAAACTAAAAACTCTGTATCCATTAGACACTCACTCCCCATTCCCTCCTCCCCACCTTGGACAAGCTCTCTCCACAGGGAGGTGTTGGCTGAGCCCTTCTCTTCCAACCCCGTGTAAAATATCTATCCTCCTTTGAGACTCTCAGCACTCACAGCTATACCACCCTCCACTCCAATTCTCAGCTGTCACCTATCTATTTTTGGTAACTTCTCCTCCTTCACCAGGAAAGGAAGGGAAGGGGCTTAGTTCACAATCTTCTCTTCAGCAGTCAGTTCCCAAAGGAATGAACGGGAGCGGACGTGTTGGGGGTGGGGGAGGTGCTTTTACAACCTGGTTTGGATTCACCTACCTCACATTTACCCACTTTGTTACCCCCCAAACACCACACAGCTTACCTTCCAAATAAACCCTGTCCCCACCACCAGCCTCCACCTCTCCAAGCTACTCCCTTGAGATGTAGCTCAAAAATCACCTCTTCCAGGAAGTCCCCCCCTACACTACTCTTCTTCCAACTCCTCTGATAGCCCACACACTTTTCGAACTTCATTTTGCTATTTATCAACTGTGTGACCTTGAGTCACTGCTTAACCTCTATGGGCTTTTAGTTGCTCGTCTACACATGGGAATAATAACTCCTCATCATGAGGTTGTTGAATTAGTTCATGGCACTTCGAGCACTGCCCAGCACACAGCATTAGGAAGTGACAGCACTTCCTGTCATGATCACTGCACTTGAGCCTCTGATCCTTGGCTCTGGACTCCAGTCCATGCCATCCCCAGGGCCACACCTTAGAGTCAGAGGGCACAATTCCTTGTTCTTGCTGGTGACCACAACTTCTGTGCCTCCAGCTCTTACCTGCCTCCCCCTCACCCCCAGAGGACTTGCTCTCCAATGTCCCTGGGCGCGCCCCTTTCCTCACTGAGGGTGATCCTTTGACCCACCCCCTTTGCCAGCACCCTGGATGATCTGCACCTCTCTTCTTTGGCTGCACCCATGGGAATCCACACCACCACTTAGCTTCCCCACACCTACGCCCTGAGCTAAGAGTCCCCATGAAGACATGCCACTGCACTTGAATAGCTCCACCCCAAAAGGCCCCCAGTGTCCTAAAAAAGCCCACCCTAATGCCCCATGCCTTAGAGTCCCCAAAGAAAAGCCCCTCCCAGTCCCCTCACGACTATCTCAAACTTTTACCACCATTCTCCTTGACCCCACTCTAGCTTTCCTCCCACTTCACCCAGAAACCCGAAGCCAGCAGACTAACTGCACTAACACTCCAAATTCCTGCCCCGGTTCTCCATCCACCGATGTATGCACACGCACCTCCCCGGCCTTTCCCCTTCACTCCTATTTCCACTGGCCTCTCCTACACACGCACTCCTGCACTCCACCTACCTCACACTTACCCACTTTGTTCCCCTCTACAGCACACTGTTTACCTTCCACAGGTCAGCTCCTGTCCCCTACACTCAACCCCACTTCAACTGGCTACTCCCTTGACCTGTGTGCATGCTCAGTCGCTAAGTTACATCTGACTGTTTTCAACCCCATGGACTGTAGCCTGCCAGGTTCCTCTGTCCTTGGGATTTCCCAAGCAAGAGTACTGGATTGGGTTGCCATTTCCTTCTTCAGGGGATCTTTCCAACCCAGGGAACCCGCTGTCTCCTGTACTGGCAGGTGGGCTCTTTACCACTAGCCACCAGGAAAGCCCTGACTATTCCACACACACACGCCTCAACAAACTTCACTTTGCCATTTCTTCTGTGTCTCGCCCTAACACAGAGGCTACACGGTCCACTGCAAACCCTAAGTGCCTGGCACACAGGGGTTGCAGTAACTGCTGAAGAAACCAAAGGATATAGGCAACAAATCCTGCTTTTGCTCTTAAGTGTTTTATTGAATGTTTTATTAGAAACATCACCAATTAAGATCTGTCAACAGTCACTTACATATGATGCCATATATTTTCTTTCTCTCTAAACTGAGAAGCGCCCCCTCCCCCCGCCTGCCCAGAACAAATATTCCTTTGATGAAAGAAAGACCAGAAACAAAACACTACTTCCTTCTCAACCAAAACAGAAAACCCAAAATAGCAAGACAGTTTATTAAAAGTATCCAGTTGACGCTGGCTTAGGTAGGAGTAAGTGCAGTTGTCCAAGCTTAGGAAGAGAAAGGGAAGTTTATTCTCGAAAGTTTATTCTCGACCGCTATTTGGGGGAGGCGATGAGACTCAAGTACTAAACACGAGAGTTGCCTGAAATAATAAGCCTCAGCTCTATTACAGCACAAGGGAGGAAAAGGAAGCAGGAACTCCAGTGGAAATTTCCTTCGTCTAGTTTCACTTCAGGTAGGCCTTCCATACTAATTTCTCAACACTTATGATGATTTAATTTATAGGGAGTGATTTTGAAGACCCCGGGGACGCTGCAGATGGTTCCTCCGGGGCCCATCTGTTTGAGGAGAAAAGCTTGGCGCACACCATTACATCACTCTGACCTTCCTCCGCAACTTCCTATCCAACAAAATCTAGATGTTTGCTCTGTCAACAAGATATTTGTGTTTGTCTCCAGCTCTGGCCTCAGTTCCTGATTAGTTTTAAAATCATTATGCACCCGAGCTGAATAGGGCTACTGTTAGCAGCTGTAAGGTCCTTTTCTGGGCACATCCCCAAGTCTGTGGTCTTCAGGGAGTGATTTCTGTCCTTTCTGCATAATTACACACTCTCCTGATTGATGCGCTGATCAATCCTCCCACCCCCAGCCAGAACTAAAACCTCGCTCTTCCCTGCTCTATTTATTTTCCCAGGGACCATCAGGAGGGGAGAATGGCATGGGGAGGGCAGCCCTGGGCTCCCCCCACAGAAATAAATGCTCAGGCACCACACATTCCACTGTCCCAGTCCAGACTCACCATCCCTTCCATCTATCCCAAAAGCTGCCCACACTGGTTAATACCATTTGAAGTACTGGAAACTCATGGCAGGAAACCAGCTGCTATTTTCTGGATGTTCACAGACCAGACCCCCCAACACCCCAGTGCCCACCAGCACAGATCTACTTCAGTCAAGCATGGTCCCCTAATCACCCACATCCGTGATCACCTCTTAAAGTGAATACTAGTAACCTACATCCTCCCAACTTTCCATCAGTCTCATTCTCCACAGGGCACAACCACAGACATAATATCAACTGTGAGTGCCCAGTAGGCACAGGGCCATAACCTTGGAAGAAATTACACTTTAAACAGGTTTGGTTTTGTTTTTCATTGTTGTTAAGGGAGAGCGGGTTTCACGTACTGATCTTTACAATTTACTTTGAAATATTTTTAAGAATAAAAAGGAGTGACAGGTATGTAATAGAGCAAAGACCACAAATTCCTAATTGTAGAATCTACACGGTGGGTACGTTCACTATACATTTCTTTCAGCTTCTCTTTGCATTTGAGTATTTTCTGAATTAAACGTTCAGGGGAAATGCGTTCAGTACTGCAGGGAGCCGGCGGGAGGACCTCCGTCCATGGCAAAGGTCATGAGGAAGGAGGCCCGACACAGGCAAAGGCGGGATCGAGCCTCAGGAGTCCCCCTGGAAATCCTCGAGCATCTACCCCCATAACCAGAGCCTGCCTACTTTACTACTTTGTGCTCTCACCTACATCTCTGACTTTACAGGGAGCTGTCCCCCACCACCTCTTTCAGAGAAGGAGTTAACTTAGAGCTCCAGTTAATAATAATTCCTGGGCATGACAGGAGTGTTCCAAACTTACAAACAGGCTTGTCCGGCCACATGTGATTGCTCACAGCCTCCCAACCATGCACAAGATGCTTTAAACCTTCTAAAAACAGATTCTTTAGAGAAGTTAGAAAACTATTAGTATAAGTATAGTGGGCTGATTAGAAATTGTATTGGTGAAGGGTTTTTCATTTGTTGAGCCAATGTTTACTGCTAAGTCTCCACATCCCCTGCCCTTATACACATTAATGAATATATAGAAGAAAGAAGTATTAACCTTTGATATTAATCACGTTAGACCTTAGGCTAAGTAAATTCTTTCCTTAACTAAAATCCACTACACCCTCACCCTATAGGAATGTAACTTTATTTGGGTGGCGTCTGTTTCAAAAATAATCACCCCTGGAGAAATAAGTGTTCTGGTTGACTGACTGCTGTCACAAGGAGAGGGTCATAAATTGTCAGCAGGCCCCCCTGGCCAGAAGATGATGTAACACCCCTAAGACCTCTGTATACATTTGTACAAAGCACCTGACTTTTATAATAAAAGTCAGGACTGCTGTCCCTGCGTGACTTTTGCATAACATCTCAGTGTATAAAAACAGACCCTGGAAAATAAAGAATTGGGATCAGTTTCTCGAAATACTGGTCTCCCCATGTCGCTCTCTCAAACTCTGGCTGAGTCTCCATCTGGAGCGCGGAGCCCGCCATGCTTACTAATTATGCCTGGGCTTCTAAGATCCGACTGGGGAGGCCTCAGTGTCTCCTCTCCTTCGGGAGAATGGAAGGACGCCTGCGGCCTACTTAAGTGGTGCAAGCTTCTTGTCTTGAAGTTTTATTGGTCTCCCGCGTAAACCAAGCTACTCAGCCTCTTTTCTCCACTGAATTTTCCTACTGAGCTATCCTCATTCTATTACTCTTTATATCTTTGATGAATATTTAAATAGTTGCCGATGCCGTCTCCCCTTCGAATACCCTGGATCAGCCAGGGCTGGACCCTGGCACAGTACCTTTTAGAAAACTTTACTAAATTCCAGACTATATTTGGGTTTCATCAGCTCCCACTAGTGTTGTCTTTCCATTTCAGGATCCATAGCCAGGATCCCACTTTGCAAATTGCCCGTCTTATCTCCCTAGACGCCTCTGGTCACCCTTTCTCTGTCTCCCATGACCTTGACAATTCTGAAGACTGCTGGGCAGGTTCTGTGTATTACAACCCTCAGGTGGGATCTGTCTGACCGTTTTTCTCACAGTTAACCTGGGACGATTGGTTCTGAAGGGGGAACCATGGAGGCAAGGTGTCCTCATCACATCATATTAAGAGGACATGCTCACAGCATGACCACCAGTGATGCCAACCTTGATTATCTGGTTAAGGTCAGTGTTTATGGGTTTTCTCTATTGTAAATTTACCTTTTCACACTTTCTATAATCTCTTTTTTTAGAAGCAAGTCACCAAATTCAGTCCACACTCAAGAGCTGGGGGAAATTAAGCCTCCCATTCCTGAAGGGGTAAGTATCTACATAAACCATTTGGAATTCCTCAACAAGAAGGACAACTCTTTTCCCTACATAAGCTTATATACATTTATTTTAATCTGGGCTATAAAGCAGTACCACTCTATTTTTTTTGCTCAAAGTGTTCTGGCTTTGGCTATTAGGAGGTCATTGATGTTGGCTCCTATGTCCTTTGGCAAGCCCCCTTCCTTTGTTTCTTGAGCATTTCCTTATTTTCTGATAATATGAGATGCTCTAGACCTATAATTATCCATTTCTCCAAAAGCCCAGATTACTTTTATTGAAGAACGATATTTAGAAACCAAGACCTGGGGACGTTGTTGCTACTAGGGTGTCACTGCTTCCAAGCTCTCAATCTAGATTTTCTAGACAGATCTAGAAAATACATATATGTACACCAACCCAGATACGCACAATCCCCTATCTGTATTAAGCTAAACATAAGGATGTCTCCAACTCTAATCCAGTACCATGTGATTCACTGCAGTCTTCTGCCCTTGCTTAACTTTAAATTCTCTCTCCAACAGTGGGAAAGCTGTCTCCCACCATCCACCATCCATTTATTTGTTGGATCTCTAAATACATTTTTCAGAACTGTTAACCCGTACTCCCATGAGAAACCACCTTACCAACTAGAGTACCTTGTTAATGTGCAGTCCTTTTGTATTTAGCCTTACAGTGTCTAAGCAAAATACCACTGTCCAAAGTTACTTGGTCTCATGCCTTTTTGTCCTCAACCCTTTCAGTGAGGTTATGCGAAACGACTGTGACACAGAGAGTCTCATGTCAAAGTCTGCATTCACCCGGGAATACACACCCACCTGCACACTGGTTTTCTGGTTTTAATTTGTATACATTTCTTACATACAGTTCTTTTTCTTTTCCAGTTTTACTGGGCCATAATCGACAAATACAATTATAAGCTAAAGTGCACAAGTGATGTTTTGATGTGCACATACTTTGTGAAAGAATTTTCCCCCTCCAAATTAACACATCTTTGCCTCCCTCACTCACCCCTTGAGAATATGTGTAAGTTCTACTCTCTTAGCGATTTCAATTATACAATACAGTGTTATCAACTATAGTCCCCATGTTATATATTGGATCCTCAGACTTTATTCATTTTATAACTCAAAGTTTGTACTCCTCTACAAAACTCTATTTCCCTCATCTCCCAGCAACCACTTTTCTACTCTGTTTCTACCAACTCAAGGTTTGTTTTTGTTTTTTTAATGATTCCACATATAAATGATACCATGCAGTGTTTGTCTTTCTCTATCGGGCTTATTTCACTTAGCATAATGCCCTCCAGGTTCAACTATGTTCCCACAAGTAAGAAAATTTCCCTCTTTCTTAAGGTTGAATAGTATTCTATTGTACATATACAACCAACTTTTTTAGTCCATCATCCACTGATGAAAATAAGTGGTCTGCCTAAGTTATTTAGTACCTATTTTATCTGAACAGTCTATTTAAATACTAGACATCACTTTCTATTGGTATACATGTTTTATTTTATCCTTAGTACTTTAGTACTTATTTCTGAGTGTACCTCAGAACACCTAGAATAGTTCTGAACCAGAGTGATTACCTAGATACTAATAAAATGAACAGATTATACAAATGAAAATTTTAACTACTATGTTAAGTTGATTATAACAGTTTAATTGCTGGAGATCTTTCAATAAAACTATTGAGGGAGAATGTTCATTGCAGGGTTATTTAAATATTAAGTAGACAGTTTAAAAAGTATACCAATAGGCTGGAATTTGAATTACATGGAGTCATTAGAAATCATTTGTAAAACACATTAACATGAGACAATATGCACGTTATGTGTGTACATAAAGAAAGCAAACTATACAAAAAGTACAGCATATCACTTAACATATATATATGTACACCTGCGAAAGAAAACACTGAAGGAAGGAAACGCACCAAAAAATTATTTTTTTAAGCTCCTGTCTTCTATTTTAATTAAAACTAAAAGACAGAAGACTGTGTTGGACCAGGGAAAGAGGAAGAAACAGAATCACAAGTTACGTAATGGAGCTCCACATCTAGGTAAGGACCTCCACATCTAGGTAAGGACCAAAGAAAACCAAGCAAAAAGCACAGCTGGGGAGTGCCTTCAGGTCAGCTGTAATCTGAGACTAACATTAAAAAGGTGAGGATGTGCTGCCTGTGATAATACATCCATTACAGAAGAAAATACAGGAGCAGAATGGAGAGCTGTCTGGGAAGCATCTGAGAGATGCGGGGCTTGGACAGAGCCTTCAAGGACAGGAGAGATCTCAAAGGAAGGAGGCAGCATGAATGGATACAAGCAGTAAGCAGTATTTCCATCCACCTGGAAGTTTTTTCATCCCATTCCATAAAAACCCAAGGAAGATTTTAAGCAGTGACAGCCACAGGGAGAGCTTCAGTTTAAAGTGTCCCACCCTCTTGACAAAGGGCTTGTGGGGATTGGGGCAGGATTACCGAATAGGATCTGGTCAGCCTGTAGCAGACTGGATAAACTCAACTGGCTGATAACTGGACTAGCTCTGGTTTTCAAAGATTAACATTTTTACATTGGAATTTATACTGTATCCTTATAAAACTGTGAGTCGCTTAGTCACATTCGACTCTTTGCGACCCCATGAACTGAGCTCGCTAGGCTCCTCTGTCCATGTAATTGTCCAGGCAAGAACACTGGAGTGGGTAGCCATTCCCTTCTCCAGGGGATCTTCCCAACCCAGGGCTTGAACCTGGGTCTCCCACATTTGCAGACAGATTCATTAATCATCTGAGCCACCAGGGAAGCCCATCCCTATAAAAAGTGCTTGTTCCTGTAGAACACACACACACACACACACACACACACACACACACACGGTAACCATCCATTACACTGAAAAGGTCGACGGCAACAATGACCAGCTTTCAGCTTGTCACAACTTTTCCAAGCACACCAGCCAGCTACCCCCAGGGCCAGATCACACACAGCGGTAAATACAAAGACAGCTACAGGACAACGATCTACAAACACAGGGGCAACACCCCTAGAGAATCCACTTCTCAACACTAAGAGCTCAGGAGGAACAAGTGTTTGTTAACATTTAACTAGACAAGGCAGCAGATGTTTTACACAAGTTATCTCTTAGTCTTCCCAACCAGCAAGACAAGGATTAGTCTTGTAAATGGCCACTCAGTTTGGAAATGGCAAAACTTTAATTCACACTCAGCTCCATCCAGCTTTAAGCCTGTTATCTTTCACTCGGAATGATATCATGTGTTTCAACAAACTTCAAAAGCAGACTTAAACATACCTTTAGTATCACTGGTTTAAAAAAAAAAAAAAGAGGTATCTAATCAGTTTTTTCTCAAAATAGTTATAATTCATATATGATGCCAGGAATTCAATTTAAAAATCTAAAGCATATTTTCAAGCCCCAATGGAATAAACATTTATGATTTTGCAAAGTATTACAAACTATAACATTACAAATATTATAACATTTTTTTAAAAAATGATTACAAGTCTAAAATATTAAAAACTCAACTTTATCACAATATGAATACTTCTCAAATTGAGACAGGATCATCCAGACTGACCTTTTTCATTCTCAGTGAAGACTAATTTGTATTCTAAAATGTACTACCCTCTTTCTCTCTGTATGTCTTCTCCGCCCCTTCCACTCACTCTCCCCTCCCCACAAAGAAAGGTTCTCTTTCTACCATTAACTGCAAAATCAAAATTCTATTCTGTGATCTATAAACCATGAACTATGAAAGGTTAGGGCCCATTGATAGTTTAATCTCCATGGTCCTGAGACAGAAATCCCCCTAGAAAGTTAAAACCAAGTATATCAGGAGTACGAGAGTTACTTTGCCCAAACCATCTAAAAAGCTTTCCGTATTACAGTGATTTAATTTCTTAACCACTCTTTAGATGCTTTGGAGTGATACTGTCAAATACACACTGTAGATGTCTGGAGTGTCACTGCCAAACCTTGGCTTGGAACCTCTACATGGTAGACCCTTAAATGTTTTAAAGTTACCTAATACACACTTTGAGGGGGAAAATAGCACAAATGTGATTAGAGCATACATTATACTCTTCTGTAGCCTATTTTTCAACAGTAGACTGAAGACATCTTTCCACACCACTCCACTTAGCTCTCCCCCACCAAGTATAAAAGGGCTCGTTATTCCATTGTATAGGTGACCAAGTTTTTCACCAAGCTCCTTTTGAGGTAAACATTTGATTTCCCTACTTTTTGGCTATTAAGCAATGCTGCAATAAAAACAATTTTATGTGTTTGTACAATTATTTCCTTACTATAAATTTCTAGAGCTGGAATTTCTAGGTCAAAGAGCTGTCATGCTTTAAATTAGCACACTGACAGGTTACCCTCCAGAAGGGTTGTGCCCATTCATTCCCTCAACACTGTGTGAGTACTCAGTTTCACCACCCTTACCAACACTGGTATCATTCTTTTTCATCAAACCATCATGGGAAAAAGTTATATTAGCATATAGTGAGCTGCCACCATGTGCCATATGCCTCACATGTATTAGGACAGCCTTGTGGAGGCAGGTCCCACATACACCACTCTAACTGATGGGAAACTACTGCCCGAGTATGCTAAGTGAACTTACCTAAGGCCACACAATTGTGTCAAAGATGCTACTGGGGTTTGAACTCAGTTCACTCATCACCAGAACACACAGTAGGAAATTTCTCAGGAAGGTCAAAAACCTGTTCACTCACTCTCAATGGAACCCAACAATCTCTTTCCCCAGCAAAGCCTGGGGAAAGGCTTTTAAAATTCTGATTTTAAAATTCTGATTTCATGAACAGTGAGAAAGGCTGCTGGGCTGGGGTTAGGAGAATTCAAGGTTGAATTCAGCCACTTACGGATAGCTACTGTGTGACTGCTTACCCTTAGTCTCTTTCCTTGGCTGTAAGCTACACGTATGTACCATTTCTATCTCCAAATGTTGCTGCAAAGCCCCAAAGGAACCTCTATTCCGTCAACAATAGCCCTTTCTCTGTGCCCTGTGCTTCAGTGACACACAGGCCATCCATCCCAGTTCCAAGGGTCTAGGAAGGGGTGAACATCAATCCAGACAACCAGCACAGCTAAGAGAGTGCACAGGAGTGTGAGTGATTCAAGGGGCCCCTGGTGAAGGGGTAGCTGGTTTCACAAAATAGCAGCCATCCAAAAAGACAAGAACACAGATGCACACCTGGGAAGACGCATGAAATCACACTGAACAGAAAAGCCTGTAAGTAAGTGTATATTTTAGTCACAATTACATTTTTTACAAAGCCATATGCAAAGAAAGCAAGGGGATAAATTCACGGATGTTGCATTAAACACGTAATATCATTCTTTTCTCCCCTTGCCCAAACTTTACAGAGCATCATTTAACATTTATAATTCTTAAAATATTTTAATTGCTATGAGAGCACAGATGGAAGTGATTAATTCTGACTGAAATAATGTATGTGAAAGTGGGAAACTCTAAAACCCCCCATGAATGGTATTATTGTCAGAGGATGAAATAATCTAACATTCCGCATAATGGCGTTACAGTGCGCTAACACAAGTTATTTTTATATTCCGTCACTTGGTTTCCGGCTCACCTGATAATGTACAACATTCGTCATTTCTTTACAGTATTTTCTTTTTTGTAAAGAAAGGCATGCATATGGAAAAATGGCCCAACAGCACAAAACGGTCTGCAGTAAAATGAAGACTGTCATCTATGCCAGCCCCCCTGCACAGGCAATTGCTGTGTAGTTTCTTGTATACATACTCCCAAAGATACCCTACGAATTTTTTTTCAGTTAAAAATATTCTTGGAAGTTTTTCCTTAAGAGCACAAATAAACCTACCTCGTTCTCTTAACATCTGCAGATCACTCTCTTGCATGGACGCACCAGAATTTATTTAATCAGACTCTGCACTAAGAAAATGCCTGACAAAACTATTAAGCACTACTTACATAAGTCTTTTCCCTTACATTTTGATCCTCCATCCTAGAAAATATTACATCTTCTAAGCTCTTCAGCCAGCATTCCAGGCCTACCAACACCTTCATAGATACCAGGATTCAGGGTTCCTTTCCCTGTTTCAGCTTCCAGCTGAAACCAGGCTGCACACACTTCTCCCAGATTGACCATCCATCCATAGCTCGTGCTGCTAATAGGCAGCCACCCATCCCACCTTCCTTTCTTTGGTTAATTCTCACTCAGTGCTTTAACACGGGGTTTGGGCATAACCTCCTTCAGGAAGGAAAGATCTCCCAGCCCTGAGGGCACAGGAAACGCTTTGTTCGTGGTTCCTGCCACAGCTTGGGTCTTGGCACCTCCTCACCTCCTCATGATGAATGTGTATGCGTCAGCCCTGACCACCAGAATTTAAGCTCCCCAGGACAGAAACCATCTCTAAATAATCTTTGTAACTGCCAAAATTCAGTACAAAGTCTAGTACACTAACTATATTTAATATCCATTGAATCAAGCTTGAAATGAATAATGAAACTTCTGAACACCTCTTAGGTGCAAAGCCCTAGGAAGAAGTGCTGGACAAACAGTATTTCTCCCCGGGTACAATGATTCCCATATTACAGATGAAGAAACTGAGGGCCCTGATGTTAAGAAACCTGTCCAAGGGTATAAAGAAGAGCTGAAATTTGAAACCAAGTCTACTTTACTCCAAATCTTTGATCTCTCCATTATGCTTTTCTTCTACATATCTGGATGCTGGGAGTTAAGTGAGGAGGTGAAACAAAGAGTCCTGAAAGGTAAGATGTGTTCATTAACACTGTGGATAACCTAAGGGCATTGTAGTCCTCCTCCCCAAAAAAAGTCAGCCAAAAGCAATCTGTAATGTAGGACTAAAATGGGAAAGAACAAAAAGGTTATGAGAAGTAAATCTTGTCTATAGCATCCACAAATATGCACTTAATTAGCACACTGGAAGGCAGAGTCTTTCAGGAGCCATTCAAAATGAGAACAAGCAGAGGTAAGAAGGTGGGGGCGGGGGTTGTGTGTGTGTGTGTGTGTGTGTGTGTGTGTGTGTGTGTGTCGCTCAGTAGTGTCCGACTCTTTGCAACCCCACTAACTCCTTGCCCCCCCTGTGATCACGCACAGCTAGTTTCGTCCCAAATTTCCCTCCCAGCCCCCTAACTCTGCACCTTCTACAGTACCCAGGCCACTCATTGAAACTGACATTTGCACCTGCACTCCTAAAGGATTTTAAATTTCACTGCTTCTGCTCTGGCAGATAACTACGCCCACCAAGGGCGAGAGGTGGGACAGAAGGGCAGCATTGCAGAAGTTGGTACCCGGGTCTGTGGACCTTCTCTGAGACCCAGGGCTGGGCACAGGCACCCCCCAACTCATCCACAAACTGGGCCTAGGAATAATACCTACTTCCTTTTAGGGGCTTAAAGAGAATGCAAGTAGGTAATTTAAGAAGCACTTAGCACAGAGCTGGCACCAAGTGAGGGCTCACTGGCCCGTCTCCAGTGACTGAACTAACGAACCACAGGGCAGGCGGACCCCTCCCGTTCCCTCCACAGGATGGAGACCAAGGAAAGGCAGCTGGGAAGCCCCATAATTAACACAGGAAGTAGTAAATGGCATTTAGCAAAGGTGGGAAAACCAGAGGAGGCGGCTCCTCCCTCCCACACAGAAGAACTGTGAACCAATCAGCAGCAGTCAATGAACCCATACCTGTTCACTGGAGGAGACAAAGAAGCAAAACCTAGCCCAAGAGTAACAGGATACCAACAGAAAAGATACACAGGCTGAAAACAAAACCCGAAAAACACTTTCTCCCCTGTTACCGGCCACGGAGACAAGAAAGCCTCCCAATTCTGGAGGAAAAAATGGGATAAGGGCTGTGAAGACAGGCACTGAGCGGTGAGCCCTGAACACCCGCCCAGTGCAGTGAGGAGGCACCGGAGGTGTGCAGAGTGAAGCGCGGCTCCAGGCCCCGCCCTCCCTGCCGCGACCAGGGAGTGTGGCTGGGTTTAGGTGCAGTGTTATGTCACTCAACTCCCAAAACAGCCTTCAAAAGCACCAGCATTCCAAAGTCACAGAAAACCAGCTCAAGAAGGCTGGGTAAACCTCCCAGGATCACAGTGATGCGGAGGGGCTAAGCTGTGACCTGAACTGGCTTCAAAGTCTCCTGTACCAACAAAAGACCTGGCTGGGGTGGGGTGGCAGGGGTGGAGGGTGAAGTGGGTGAAGGAGGTCAAAAGGTAAAACTTCTAGTTATGAAATAAGAGTTCCTGGGTATGTCATGTACATCATGGTGACTAGTTAATGATACTGTACTGTTTGGTAAAAGTCGCTATACAGTCCATGGAATTCTCCAGGACAAAATACTGGAGTGGGTAGCGTTCCCTTCTTCAGGGGATCTTCCACCCAGGGGTTAAACCCAGGTCTCCCACATTGCAGGCGGATTCTCTACCAGCTGGGTGGGGGCTTATTTTTTGTTCTGGTTTGGTCATGCCTCGAGGCATGTGGATCTTAGTTCCCCAACCAGGAATCACACCCACATCCCCTAAATTAGAAGCACAGAGTCTTCACCACTGGATCAACAGGGAAATCCCAATGATACTGTATTGTATACTTTAAAGTTACCAAGAGAATAGAGCTTAGAAGTTCTCATTTCAAGGGGAAAAAATTGTAGCCATGTGTGGTGATGGATGTTAAGGAGACTTACTGTGGTGGTCATTTCACAGTTTCTACAAATGCTGGATCGTTACATTACAAGCCTGAAACTAATGTTACATGTCAATTCTATCTCAATAGAAAAAAAAAGACCCAACTGACAGAGAGGAACGGGAGAAGAATCTAGGCTGGGTTCAAGACTAATAACAAAGCAAATGGTGTAATAACCAGTAGGCTGACTGGGCTTAAAACCTAGACTTCAAAGAGTTGAGTCCTTTTCGGTGTCTTTTTTCCCGGGATTTACTGAGATGTTGTTGACATATGTGTAAGTTTAAGGCGTATGACATGGTGATTTGACACAGATACACAGTGCAAAACAACTACCACTGTAAGGTTGGTTCATACCTCCATCACTTACAATATTACCACTTGTGTCTCTGTGGTGATAACATTTTAAGACCAACTTTCTCAACAACTTTGAGATCTATAATACAGCATCATTAATGATCAAATCTATAATACAGCATTGTTAATGATCAAGTCTATAATACAGCATCATTAATGGTAGTCACCAAGCTGTACATCAGATCCCCACTGGGCGACTTTTTCATCTGTGACAACCTAGGCCACTCCCAGGCAAACCAAGAGCCCTATGATATTATTCCTCACTCTCCACATCCCAGGTTCCCTCCTCCAACCTCTTTTTCATAAACAAGAAAAATAGTCAGAATCTAATTTCACTAGAAACTTCTTGCCAAAGGTCCGTCTAAAAGGCCAAAAAAAAAAACCTAATTTTGAGGGCTTGCTACTTTTGTGTATGAATCCAAATAACTAAAAAGCATCCTTGGCAGAACTAAATATGAATGTACATAGTAAGTTCCTAAAAAAAAAAAAAAAAACAAGCAATTCTCCTAGGTGTGCCTTTTCACCAGAGATCAAAGCCATGTTGTTCAAGGAGCTCTCAAAAGCTCCATAACAGAAGTAAAATGAAAGGCCAGGTTAGGCCATTCAGAGTCAAACACCCTCAAAAGCAGGATCTGGTTGCACCCTTCCTCACTCACCCCAAGATTCTGATAGAAGCATAGCTGCCAAACCCCACTCCATACCAACTGAAACACCACCTTCAGGCAGGCCTGGAAATGTGCAAGCAGAGTAAGAGCCCAGGTGATTCCTGCATGCACAATTCTGCTCTGGAACTAGAGGCTACAGGAGCAAGGGCTGTTATCCACCCCCTCCTATGGAAGTTCTACTCCAAGCCCATCCAGAGGACGTGAAGGAGTTTCCACAGGGAAGTGGGGATGCCGCTTGAGAAACCCTATTTCCTCCTGCCCACCGAGCATTCCCAGCTGCGTATCCCAAAGGGGCCTCGAACTGCCCTTCCTGTCCCGAGAGTTTTCGTTTCCTGATAACACTCAACATCCCTCGCTTGCTGCCCAGCCTGGAAGCAGCCTTGCTCTCTGCCTTCAGTCTGCTGCCATGTATCCCTTTTCCTTTGTGGAAGCAGCATCTACTCCACTGCAAAACTCATCTTCCCATACACACTTTTTGGTGTTTTCATCCCTCTGTTCTGAAAGCCTGTTGAGGTCTTCCCAAGTGGCTCAGTGGTAAAGAATCTGACTGCCAATGCAGGAGATGAGGGTTTGATCTCTGGTCCAGGAAGATCCCACATGCCCCGGAGCAACTAAGCCCATGCACTACAACTATTGAGCTTGCACTCTAGAACCCAGGAGCTGCAACTACTCAGCCTATTTGCCACAAACTACTGATCCCACACACCCTAGACCATGTGCTCCGCAATGAAGCCACTGCAACAAGAAGCCCATGCACGGCAACTAGAGAGTAACCCTCCCTCGCCACACCTAGAGCAAAGCCGGAGCAGCATCGAAGACCCAGCACAGCCAAAAATAAACAAACAATTACATAAATAAATAAAAATAAAAGCCTGGTAACACAGGACTGGCAACTTGCGTTCAAAGCTTGGCTGAGCCCATTTCCTTCTCTGCAAAACGAGGATAAGAACAACAGCACTCTGCAAAGTTTCTGCGAACGTGATAGGAGCTAATGCACCCTAAATCCACGATAAAAGGAGTTCAACTGACTTTCATTCTCTTCCTCCCACTAACTCAGGCCTCAAACATCAGCTCTCACCTGACCTACTTCAAAAGCCTCATCGCAGCGAACCCTGCCATCCATCTGTCCCCACGTCAGCCTCCCCTCCACATCACAGCCGCCAAAGCTTTCCTCCAACGTGCGGCTCTGATTACATCATCTCCCTGCTTTAAAACCTTTGACAGCTATCACTTGCTTTACAGGATCAAGTCCATACTTCTTAGCCTGGCAAGCAAGGCCTTTTGCAATCTGGCTCTCCCCCTCCCTGCCACTGCACCCAAATGCCAGGCACCATCTGTTCTAGTAACAGCACCCCAAACACGACTTGCATTTTCATGCCTCCCAGCCTCTGCTGAGCGTGCTCTTGCCAGAGAAAGCCCCTCACCCTCTCTCCCACCTGGCCAAGTGCTAGGTATCTTCCATCTCCTCTCTGAAGCCCCACCCCCACGCCAGCTACCAGCCCCACCTCTCCTGCCTCCCCCTCCTCCTTCCTTCCTTCTTCCTCTTCTCTCCTGCTGCACACACTTGTACTCTGCAAGACTTATCTCCTCAGACTGAGACACAGAGCTGGGCCTCAAACTCAGAAAGGCACAATGACAGCCCTCAATAAATACTCTTGGGGAAATTAATGCAAGGCTTCCACCTTTGACAAGTGGAAAGTTTCTAATTTGTCAAACAGTTAGCACCTTCATGGTAACTTTTTACTTCTAGAACTCTTTAAGGATATTATATTCAGTTGAGCCAGCTAAGACTGCTGTTAAGAAAGCAAAAAAAGAAGCCATGTCAGGGTCAAATGTCTATAAATCCCATCAGCTTAGAACTCAATCACTAGCCCTCTAGAAATGGTGTCTCTTCACTCTTTCCATGATGGGAGGGGGAAATCATGCCCTTTTGAGTCCTCCTGGCTTGACTTTGGTAGGAAAAGCTGCTGCTGCTGCTAAGCAGGACAGTCTAAAGAGTCCTTCTTGCTTAAACAGAACATTACAGAAAGGAAGGGATAAACAAACTGTGACTTCATGGTAGAAAAAAAAAAAGTGTAAAAATACTCCAGTGCAGCTGGACTTGAGCACCCTTAAGGAATCTAGGTCATTCACAGGAAACAGGTACCGTATTACCTGGGCAGGGAGCAGCAAGAGACTCCATCTTCCTGAGACCTTTCTTTGCACAAGCCAGTAGCAAAGCCAAATGCCCCAGGACTTACAAACAGCTGGGTAAAAGAAAACATGTCTTTCTTCACCAATATATGCCTACTTAAGTAGCCTCCAAACTGTTCCTGGACTTCTGCTGTTCAAAACATGTGTGCATGCATGCTAAGTCGCTCATTCGTGTCTGACTCTTTGCAACCCCATGGACTGTGTAGCCCACCAGGCTTCTCTGTCCATGGGATTTTCCAGGCAAGAAAACTGCAGTGGGTTGCCATGCCCTCTTCCAAGGGATCTTCCCAACCCAGGGATCAAACCTGCTTCTCTTAAGTCTCCTGCATTGGCAGGCGGGCTCTTTATCACTAGCACCATGGATATATTAATTCTCCCTTTCCGTGAGTCATTAATAGGGCACAAGCCAGTAAAGAGAGTCCTCCCCACTGAGGATCCGGGGCCCATTGGAGTAGCATTGATGCCTCTCCTCTGCAGGAAGCCTGCACTCTTGGTTAGCAACAATCCTGTTCATAAACACACACCTATGACTGGAGAGTGGCACTGCAGACTTACACCATCTAAATAAAATAAAGTTTATTATTGTAAACCGCACTCCACCAAAACTCAACTGAAAGTCTTTGAAGTAGCTCACGGTCTCACAGACTTAGTAAATAAATGGACTTTTTAACATACTGACTTTCATTAAAACCAGGCAGTTTGTTAGCAATAACCTCATGGCAATAATAGAATATCCGTTTTATTCTCTGGTTCCTTCTCCTTTATATATTACCATCTAAAAATGTCTCACTTGTTTGTTCAAAACATTTCATATAGACATCTGTCTAGTTGTTTTAATATAAGTGACTGACAAACCACACGTAAAAGTTATCTTGAAATCAAGTTCTTGTATACCTATGGCTAGTCCGTGTTGATGTATGGCAGAAACTAAGGCAATAGGGTAAAGCAATTATCCTCCAATTAAAAATAAAAATTAAAAAAAGAAATCAAATTCTTATCTGGACTTCTATAACAAGCATTTTAAAATTAGCAATTTCTAAAACACTCAGAACAAATGAAAATTTTCATTCATTTACTGCTCCAGAAGTTGAATTTAAAAATAGGGTTAAGAGAAGAAGGAAGAAAAGGACCTGTTTTGGGCACCTATTAGGCAAATTCAGTCGCTCGGTCACATCCAACTCTTTGCGACCCCATGAATCGCAGCACGCCAGGCCTCCCTGTCCATCACCAACTCCCGGAGGTCAAACTCACGTCCATCGAGTCGGTGATGCCATCCAGCCATCTCATCCTCTGTCATCCCCTTCTCCTCCTGCTCCCAGCATCAGAGTCTTTTCCAGTGAGTCAACTCTTTGCATGAGGTGGCCAAAGTACTGGAGTTTCAGCTTTAGCATTATTCCTTCCAAAGAACACCCAGGACCGATCTCCTTTAGAATGGACTGGTTGGATCTCCTTGCAGTCCAAGGGACTCTCAAGAGTCTTCTCCAACACCACAGTTCAAAAGCATCAATTCTTCGGCGCTCAGCTTTCTTCACAGTCCAACTCTCACATCCATACATGACCACTGGAAAAACCATAGCCTTGACTAGACAGACCTTTGTTGGCAAAGTAATGTCTCTGCTTTTGAATATGCTATCTAGGTTGGTCATAACTTTCCTTCCAAGGAGTAAGTGTCTTTTAATTTCATTGCTGCAGTCTCCATCTGCATTGATTTTGGAGCCCAAAAAAATAAAGTCTGTCACTGTTTCCATTGTTTCCCCATCTATTTCCCATGAAGTGATGGGACCGGATGCCATGATCTTCATTTTCTGAATGTTGAGCTTTAAGCCAAGTTTTTCACTCTCCTCTATCACTTTCATCAAGAGGTTTTTTAGTTCCTCTTCACTTTCTGCCATAAGGCTGGTGTCATCTGCATATCTATTAGCCAAGCACAGTGCTAATTATTTTGTATAGGTTCTCACCTTTAGTCTTGGCATGAACCCTACGATACAGGAATTACTATCCCATTTTACAAAGAGACAGCAATCCAGTAAACCACCTATGATTCCTCTAGCTTCAAAGATCATGCTTTTTTCACTATCTCCTATATATTTGTTGTTGTTCTTCAGTTGCTAAGTCATGTCTGACTCTTCTGCAACCCCATGGACTGTAGCCCATCAGACTCCTCTGTCCATGGGCTTTTCCAGGCAAGAATACTGGAGTGGACTGTCATTTCCTACTCCAGGGCATCTTCCCCACCCAGGGATCAAACCCATGTCTCCTGCATTGCAGGCAGATTCTTCACCACTGAGCCACCAGGAAAGCCCCATCCTCCTACAGATTAGTTTTTTTTTTAAGGAGGAGAAAAAAAGCTGTGTTGTTTAGTTACAAAGCACTGCTCTATCCAAGGCACCTTATTATTCACAAAAGGCAAACTGTAATATATGAAATAGTATTGCTGCCCACTAAGGGGTTAAACATAAGACTATGCTGGGATTTGCCAACAATAGCTTTCATCCCTCCATCAAAGCTACTTTATATATACCATACTAGTCTTCATTAATACACACAAAGCTCCTTTAATTTTTCCCAGACATAAAACAAGCACTTGGAAAGCTATCAAGGGAAAAAACTTAAATATAAAATTAAGTTAGCAAAGTCAGTTATAATATGAATTTTTATTTACATGTCTGAATTTCTAAGACAATGTACATATAAAATTATCACCCTGAGGGTGTATGTAGATTTGTGGCTATACTTCAAATTAGCATAAGCATTTATCAGAAAAATACTGTTAAAATTTATCGAGTATAGGTAGAATTAATGCATATTTCTAAATTAATGTGTTTAGAAATAAATCTTTATAGAACCATGTTTTACCATTATAATTCAGATAACTTGTCATTCTGAATAAAATTCCACCACCAGCAACATTTCACACTCAAGCCATTTTACCCGAGTCACACGGTTTATAATCTTAAGATACACTAAAAACGTATACCCATTTAACCAGGCCAGCTACTCAGAATACCACCGTGTTTTCAACCACAACTGGAATAATCAAACTTGCATCCCTCCCCTGATATACTCATAAATTTCCAAACAAACTGTAAGTCATACTTAATATTTTAAAAAGTAACTTAAGAATTCTAAATTAAATTGCCTATTCTCAAATCATAAGCATAGTCTAGGACATATCCTTGCAAAAAATATTTAACCTGAATCTAAACTTGCCTTGAGATTAAAGGAAAACTTCTAGTTTAGAGGAAATATAGGGGACAGAGGAACAAGATAAACACCACCACAAGGAAACAAGTCCAGACATGTACATCCTACAAGCTCTCTTCTGAAGGTCAGGAGAGGGAGGGAGGAGGTGGCCAGATAGTCTTTTTCTATATTTAAAAAAGCAACAGGGACAAAAGCAACCACCCACAGTGCAGTACATAAACCCCGACCGAATCCTGATTCCCAAAATGAGAAATGGTGACAGATGACATTTGGGGAACAATTAGATAACGTAAGAAATCAGTTAATTTTCTTTAAAGTGATAAAGAGGTGGTGATTTTTTGTCCTTAAGTCCTTAGTTAGAAATGCATACTAAAGTTCATCAGGTGAATTATAAACTGTCTTGGATTTGCTTTAAAATAATTTAAGCAAATGAAGCAATCCAACATTGTCTGTTGGTTAAAAGATGCTTAGCAAATGTTTCTACAATTTAATCCATTTGAGAAATACTAAATCCTGTTTCCCTTCAAGGAGATTGAGAATGAATATTAGAAATAAGGATGGTCAAAAGTTCTGTAAATACCTGTTTTACTTTGATTAACCCTGATTTTCCCACTTAAACAGAAACCTTGTTTCCCTGCATAATATCTATTAACTTTCTGAGAATCAGTTTCTGTGGAACCCACCTTGGGAAGTGCTGCCTTATAGACATACACCACTCAGAGGTAAGGTTCTCTTAAGTTACATGCGTGCTTCAAGAACCCTGAATAATCAAATATTCACAACTGCATCTATTCGCAACGTAGGAACCAGCACTTTTTCTGTCTTTTGAGTCTGAAAGTTATTATCATGGTGGTAGTGGTGGTCTAGTCACTAAGTCATGTCCGACTCTTTGCAACGCTATGGACTGTAGCCCACCAGGCTCCTCTGCCCATGGGATTTCTCAGGCAAGAATACTGGTGTGGATCACCAGTTCCTTCTCTGGTAACTTACTTGTTAAATTAACATGTTTTAATTTATGTCACGCTCTGTAATATGAAAATACCCACTGCAAAATTTTAGTTATTCACATCCACTTTCTTGTAAATCTTCATTGGAATAGATTTCAAATTCGTAAGTTTCAAACCACACTGAGTTTCACTTTCAAAACTACCTAGAGATATTTTGAAGGGTCCCTCCCTAAATCCTCTGCAATGACTCCTCAAAATAAGTTACTGGCTTCCCAGAAACAAAACACAAAACAAAATATAACCCCAAGTCAAACCTCTTCAACCATTGATGGTACTTAAGGATTCCCAGGAACTCACCTCAAAGACCCCCATCTTTATGCACCAGAAGTGGTTCCATTCTTATAAGTGGATTCTATGGGTATCTGAACAACTAAATCCCAAGATAAATTCACTTTACCACAAACTCTACTTACTCCACAGCTAAAAGTTTTATAGTAAACTGTGAACTAATATCTGTAGTTTGGTTTTGGGTCTTTGTTTGCTTGTTTGTTTAGAAAAACTGCATCCTATTCCATTTAAGAACCCCAACACTTTAAAAAAATCCTTCGGTAATTCACTTAAAAGAGAACAAAAACGGCTAACAAAGAAATCTAAGCTAGAAGTCACTACGACAAGGAAAGAATCAAATCTGATGTCTCCTTTGCATCTGGGAGGCAATTTACAACATTCAAAACCCTTTCATATACATTCCGTCATCTGACCCTCAAAACCCTGGAGAGACGCCTGTTTTCCATCATGATAGCATATATCTAACATGGTTCAACTTGAAAGCTGACAACCTATCAACCCTCAATTATCCTCACCAGAGAGAATATAGGCATAAACAATTTGATTCAGCTGAGCAGAGTAGAGAGCCTCACCACTTGTCTCTCAACTGGGACTCTTAGGCCAGACCCTATTGTAGGGACTTATTTTATTGCCCATGATTTTGCCTGAGGGTACTTGCAGACAGCTAACTGTCCATAGGCATTTAGATCTACACACATAAAATCCTCCAGGCCTTTCCTATTATTGCACAAGGAGAGCAGACTCTCCTTTGAACGCACCATACCTGCCCAGGATGGTCCAGGAATATTTTTGTAGCAACATCCCATGGAGTTTTCCATTTTCACTCATGCCAGTGTTCCCACGTGAAAGAAGGACAACATGTAACTGCAGGCAACATGTATGAGGGCAGTTTTGAAATAAAGTGACCGTGGTTTGGACCCCGGATCCTCCTGTCTGGACTGTGTGTGCTC
This sequence comes from Bos javanicus, assembly GCF_032452875.1. NCBI lineage: Eukaryota > Metazoa > Chordata > Mammalia > Artiodactyla > Bovidae > Bos > Bos javanicus. Next base: position 37,461,473 of record NC_083869.1, read on the forward strand.
CCTGCTCTCAGATCCCTCACAGGTATATGGCGCTTTCTACCTCCTAAGGTTGCAGGGAGCTGGAGGAAAGACGCCCTCCCCATGGTAATCAGCACAGAAGGGGATTTAACAGCTGTGAGTTCTCTGCCTGCCTCCCTTTCCCTCAGATGGGGAAACAAGCAATTTTGTAAAATGACTACAGCAAGCCGGACCCCAACCACCAAGAAGCCTACGACCCATAGGCAAAGCAAGCAGGCAAATGACTTTTCAATAAAAAGGCAAACAGAGAAAAACATTATAATCAATGTACAAGCAATGTGCTAGGGAGGTGAAAGAGAAGGAACCATTTAGAGGCAGAAGGGGGAAATCAGAAAAATGTGAATGAGAAAGCACTATTTACTTGAGCTAAGCCGTTAAGGACAATGAAAATTTCAGTGGTAGGAGGAGGGGAGAACAGGTCCTCCGAGGCAAAATTGAAAAGATGCAGGTTATCAATGGACCCAGCAGGGGCGCAGTGGCAGACAGAGAGGGCAACTGGGTCTGGTAAAGAAAGTTACAAATCATATCACAGAGAATCTTGAAACCTAGATGGGAACTACCAGGGGTCTTACCTGTCCTTACATTAGCTGTGGTGTTTTTGGCTTTAAGTAACACAAGTACATGAAAATAAGGGACAACAAGTGACTTAAACTGTGGTCTCAAAACCTTTTGATCATGTAGCCCTAACAGTAAAAAAAAAAAAAAAAAAAAAAACCTATATCCCCCAATAGTTTATATGAAATTAAAACACTTCTTCTTCTTCTTCAAGTCACTCAGTCATGTCTGACTCTTTGCAACCCTATGCACTACACAGTCCATGGAATTCTCCAGGCCAGAATACTGGAGTGGATAAGTAGCCTTTCCCTTCTCCAGGGAACCTTCCCAACCCAGGGACTGAACCCAGGTCTCCTGCACTGCAGGTGAATTCTTTACCAGCTGAGCCACAAAGGAAGCCCTAGAGTTATCAATTACCAGGGAAACCCATACGTGATAAAACATCCATTAAAAACTCTTTAAAGGATGAGAATGATTCAAACAGTATTCCCAAGTTTATTTGTATTTGTTAATATACCTCTATACACAATGTTGGTGCCAACTCATTAAATTTGATTTAAAAGTCATTCCCTAATCTCAAATAAGACATTTTCTTATTCCTATGGATTTTAGATTTACATCATTATCATTTAACTTTCTTTGAAAGAATCTTTTTTAAACCACTTGCCTATTTTGTAGGAGCCAATTTACTTAAAACTAGATGATATAACCCATAAATCTGTCTACATGGATAGAGTTCACCAAAGGCAAGAATAGGAATGAGAGTGCCATTGTCAATTCCAGCAGGTTGTAAAATGCCTCCTCTGCCCTCAGGTGACCTTGTATAACCTAAGTACAGAAGACTCTCAGATATACCAACTAGTGTCAACTCATCTGTTAAATATTAGTAAAGCTTTTTTCTCAACAAACTTCTAATATTTCTTCCCATGTTGGATGGTCTGGCACACTCTACTTGGGGAATCACTGCTTCAAACAATAATAAAAAAAAATTCCCCACATAAGAAGTTCTGAGTCACAGTGGTTTCAGGGTTGGTTAATTCTGCAGCTAAAAAAAAAAGTCACCGTGGTCTTAGGCCCCTTACATCTTTATGATTTTCAGACTTTCAACCTGTTTTATTTTGCTGACAATATTGGGCTCCCAGTATAGTAGGAAATATAGTTGGTCACACCCTTACTCATTAACCAGTCACTAGCAACAGGTATGGTATTACTAAAGTTGACTTGGCTTAATCAAGATTCACTACCTGGGGCAGAAAATATACCCAACTTACCCTGAAACAAATGGGCAATGGAAAACTAACCAAAAGCAGGGTCATATTATCAAGCAACATGGTAAATTATTACAGCAATGGCCCCTGCAATGAATCATGCAACCACCAGAGCCTGAGTGAGCCCAGACCCAGGCAGAAAAACCACCCAGCAGAACTCAGCTCCAGTTTCTGAATTCCAAGCAAATAAAGGGTTGCTGGTTTAAGCCACAAGAAGGAAGGGAGGACCAGGAAGGGGAATGCTGTGGTATGGGCAAGAGACTACCTCTGCCACAGCGCTTTGTGTATGTAGGACAATGGATGAAGAAAGAACAACACTGTTTCATTCCCACGTAATTTTTTAAATTCAGTCATCTAGCTCAGAGTCAACAAGCACTCAATAAACATTAATAATTGATGTTACTAATCCCCAGTAATTTAGAATAAAGCATGGCAGACAGAAGGGAGTATAATGGGTTACATGGGAATAATGACCAACTCGCTTTTTTTTTTTTGCAGTAATTCAATACCCGATTACCCAAGTGCCTGAGCATGCAGCCATTCAGATACCCACAGAATGTGGAAAAGTCTACTACTCTCAAGACTACAGTGTATATATCACAGAAGCATTAAAAAGGTTCATATTCTTCCACATATTGGTATGGAGTTATAACCAGCAATACCACTTCTGGAAACCTATCCTGCATTAGGCAACAAGCCCTTTTTGTTTACCCAGCTCCCTCAATGTGAGAGACCGGGGTTCAATCCCAAGGTCGGGTCCTCGAGAAAGAAAAGGCTACCCATTCCAGTATTCTGGCCTAGAGAATCCCATGCACTATACAGTCCATGGGGTCACAGAGTCGGACACGACTGAGCCACATTCACTCCCTCTTCCATTAAAAATAACCCCCTTCTGTGTGGGATACTTTGTCTCCCCACAGTCCCATCTTGTGGACCTAAGGAGACTTGCCAACTGTAACTCTCTGTTGGCTGGCATCAAGCCAATCTGAGCTCTCTCCAGGGTTTTCCCAAATTGGAACTGAGAACAAAGATTCAGTTTTGTTTTTTTTTGGGTTTTTTTATATTTTTATTTTATATTGGGAGTATAGCTGATTAATAATGCTGTGATAGTTTCAGGTAGACAGCAAAGTGACTCAGCCATACATACATATGAATCCACTCTCTCCCAAACTCCCTTCCCATTCAGGGTGTCACAAAACATTGGGCAGAGTTCCCTGTACTCTACAGTAGGTCCTTGCTGGTTATCCATTTTAAATATAGCAATGCGTACAAGTCCATCCCTTCCCACTGCCCCCCTCAACTTCCTCAGAGTCAGTTTCTTGATGATGTGAGGTTCTGAAGCTACCAGCAGCCAGGTATCCCTATGTGCTGGGCTCTGACTTTTTTTTTTACTTTATTTTTTATTGGGTCCTATGATTTAATGATGAGTAAATCACATCCTGAGACAAAGGGCTCTGATAGCCTAAGAGATTTCTTTCCAAACACCTAAATGTCAAAATGGGTTGGTTAAACAAATTATAATAATGTATGTAATGAATTTACAAAACAGCCATTAAAGCTGTGCTAAAGAATGTATTGAATAACAGGGGTGGAGCAGAGGGAGCATATCACATAAGCATACACTGTACTCTGTGCAAATACATTATATGTACCTTTGTATGTCAAATCTTTTTTGAATTTCTTTAAAAGTTCGTGTAATATACAATCCTACTTTCGCATGAGTATATATGCATGAGAAGATCACATCCAAGTGTTGCTTAGAGACTTCCCCAAATCCAACCCCAACTCACAGAGGTATTAAGTCTCTTCTGGGTATGCAAGGGAGGGTGGTGAGTCACCGTGGCTCTGGGCTATACAGCTGAACATCTTGGGTTCACATCTACATATAGTTGTGACTGGAAGATTTCTACTAATAAATTCCCTCATGGTAGTGGTGAAATCTGTGGGGACTAAAATCCAGGGACTATGCCATCCCTTTGCAATGCTTTTCTTGTCCTTGACATTTCTACCTATGCGACTCTTCTTTCCAGAATATTCTCCTTGATCACACACACCTTCGAGAACCCCTAAAGAGGACATCTATCCTAGGAGGGTTACTTCCATCAGTAACATGGAAACCCAACCCAAACCAGAACCTGTTCTATGCTGTACAAGATGTTTCTCGAGAGCCTTCTTTATCTAAATCCTCTCCTATCCTTCAAAATCTATTCCCCTATAATAAAAACCAGAAGCCATTCTTCTGCTTTGCTGCTCTTGTCCCCTTCTAGCACACTGGTAACTCTTCTCCCAACTTTATTACTGCTTCATAACTCTCTCTCTCCACACACATACCTGGAAATGGCAGCCTTTTTACAGTCAGCCAAAGGCCCATACAGTCAAAGCTATGGTTTTTCCAGTAGTCATGTATGGATGTGAAAGTGTTAGTCACTCAGTAGTGTCTTTGCGACCCCATGGTCTATAGCCCACCAGGCTCTTCTGTCCATGGGATTTCCCAGGCAAAAATACTGGAGTGGGTTGCCATTCTCTTCTCAATGGCAGGGATCCCCAAACCAGGGATCAAACCCTGATCACCTGCATTGCAGGCAGATTCTTTATTGTCTGAGGCACCAGGGAAAAGGTCCCTCAGAGTGGGAGAAAATAACAGCAAATGAAACAGATTAATCTCCAAAATATACAAGCAGCTCATGCAGCTCAATACCAGAAAAACAAGCAACCCAATCAAAAAGTAGGCAGAAGACCTAACAAACACTTATCCAAAGAACATATACAGATAGCTAATAAACACCTGAAAAGATGTTCAACATCACTCATTATTAGAGAAACGCAAATCAAAACTACAATCGCCTCACACCAGTCAGAATGGCCACTGGACCATAAGGAAGGCTGAACACCAAAGAATTGATGCTTTAGAGTTGTGATACTAGAGAAGACTCTTGAGAGTCCCTTGGACTTCAAGGAGATCAAACCAGTCAATCCTAAAGAAAATCAACTCTGAATATTCACTGGAAGGACTGATGCTGAAGCTCCAATACTTTGGCCACCTGATGTGAAGATGTGACTCATTAGAAAAGACCCTGATTCTGGGAAAGACTGAAGGCAGGAGGAGAAGGGGGATGAGATGGTTACACAGTATCACTGACTCAAGGGACATGAGTTTGAGCAAACTTCAGAAGATAGTGAAGGACAGGGAAGCATGGTGTGCTGCAGTCCACGGGGCTGCAAAGAGTGGGGGCACAACTTAGCAACTGAACAACAACGGGTACTCATTAATTGCTTAGTTATTTTGAAAAGATGGTCTTCTGAGTATAAGTTTAAGAAGCTGAAGAAGGACAAGTTGCTCAGACATAAAAGAGTCTATAATAGCACATAATTTATTTTAGAACCCTTTAAAGAAAATCCATACCAGCTTCCAAATGAGTGTCAAGTTGCACTCAGTACTCTTAAATAGGCAAGCAGGGCACAGTATAAACATTTAGAGTCCGTGAAAATGGGTCACTTGCAGCCTACCACTTCTTTACCATTAAACCAACAGCATAACAGAAGAATTTTTTTTCTTTTTTGCACAGCAAGTGGTGCAAAATCAGACTAATCCAGACAGCAGTAAAAAGAGCCCAAGAACAATTTCACCAAAAATGGGACATTTATCCAGGCTTTGTAATTCAGCTGAGAGATACCAAGATGAAAAGCAAATGATATATTTATTACTTATTTTAAAAAAGATGCACAGATTTGAGAAGTGATTTCCTTAAGAATGCTGTCTGGGTTACAAATGGGGATTATAAATCACACCAGATCCTGAAGTCTACTTAATAAAAAAATAAGTTGGAAATAAACAAATGATTAATTTAAGGTATATGAATTTCTGAAACTCTCTTGGGGAGAATGTTCTATTACCATTATTACTGAACTGTTTTTAATCTCTGACATCAAAACATAGATGTTAACCCTGGGGTTCTGAAACCCAAGTAACTCATAAATGAAATATTATGAGAAAATGCCACATAGTAACTTAAGTCTGTCTGCCAAGTTTTAGCCAATTCACTTGTGACTTCATAAATAGAGATATGGGGGTTGGAATATAAAGAATCAAAAGACCTAGGTTCAAGCTCACCTCCACTGTTTACAGATGATATTAAGCAAACTGATCTAATTTGCCCAGCCTCAGTTTACTTAACTAAGGGTTTAAGAAAATAATATGTAAGTAAAGCACTTTATAAACACCAAAGTACTACTTTAATATTACAGAACTAGCTCCAGAATACCTACATTTCTCCAACTATTGGACAGTCACAGAACTTTATAGTTGAAAGATAATCTCATTTTAGGAATGATAATGAGAAAACTAAGGCCCAGAAAGGCTAAAGAACCTAGTATACTGACAACATCTGTAAACTGGTAGGGGGTTAGGAAGAGGTTCTAGTTTTTCCTCTATTGAAATATGCATTTTAAAAGATGGTTCAAAACAAAGCTATCCTGCGAACTAATACAAATCCCTCCCCAGCAATACATATATTTCTTCTGCTTTATTTTGTTTGTGTAAACTTTATTCCTGTAACAAGTTAAACTTTTCATCAGAAAGGTAAAAAACAAAGCCATCTCTCTGACTATGAGACCCTCAGCCTACTTGCAACCCAACCCAGACAGAAACCTTTACAACTGGGTTAGAAATGCCTGATGGAAATATCGACATAACACAAACGTCCAGCTATGCCGGCAGGCATCATTATAATATGGATTACAATTCTACCAGCCCAGGGATACTGATTTTAATGTTCCTGGGAGATAAAGAATTAATCAGCAACTCAGAAGGGGATGTTGCCTAAAAATGAACAGTTTAATCGAGAAAATTCCACTGTCTTTAAATTTGTGCCCTCAATCACCCAATATCAAAAACCCACTATGGCACCAAATAAATTGTGTGTGGTTAAAGAGACAAAATGTTCTTTTCTACAGGCTGTTATGGGAAGTAGAAAAAGGCTGACTATGAATCAGTTATGTTTTAGTTCCACACTGGACATAAATTATGATAATTTAGACATTCTGGTGGCTAAACCAAAAAAGCAGGAAAACCATGGCTTCCACATCCCAGCAAAACTTAAGTTTGCAGACTCACAGCTGAAAGACAGGGTCATGAAAAGTGACCTTAAATTTATTTCTGGACTTTCCTGCCTCCACTAAAATCGATGACACTATTTCCCACCTCTTATTGTCAAATCACAACAATCCGGAAGCCTGGACCGAATTCACTTGGCAGGTAACAGGAGCAACCCTAGGAGGAAGTCCTGAGGATGTCAGATACCATATTTCCTTTACTCCCACATACTTTTCATCTTAATACCGCCAAGATATACTTACAATGAGTTCTCACTGACACCCACCAAGCATTCTGGCTGACACGAATTTTGCAGAAACTGGCATCCCTAGGGAAGGTCCCTTGTGAGGTCTTTAAGTAGCTTAGATGAGTAAAACATTCAGACTACCACTATAATGAACAGCTCTCAGTGGCTCATAAATTCTTTCATTCCCAGCAATCAAGAAGCAGCTGTTAAAATCCTGGAATCTTCCTAGTAGCAGATCTTAAATACCTCCAAGTTGGCCAGGAAAGGTTCCCAACTGCTTTCTTCTCTCCTCCCCCAGCCTCTCCCCAGGAGTGCCAAGCTGGCAAGAATAAGGGAAGGGAAAAAAGACCCAGGAAAGGAAAAAAGAGAGTGAGTGAGTAGCGGCTCTGGCGAAAGCAGAGAGGCAGACTCCCTTCATTTCCACTACAGAGAAATACCAACTCCGCACCAACTAACCAGGTGTCTCCTTTCTTCTCCCATTCCCACCCCCTCCAAACACATTAACTTCTACAGTCTGATGGCCTGGCATTTGGAGTTAATGACCTCAGCAGTCCTAAGCCCATTCCTCAAAGATTCTAAACCAAGCTCTTCCTTTCCTTGCCAGAGTTCGAGGCCCATCCCCCGGGAAGATTCAGCTTCCTTTTTCCTTGTATCTCGCCCAGACGGCGATGCTCCTGGGGTCAAGTTCAAGATGAAGGTACCCTCCTAACCTCCAGGAGCCGACTCCACTGCAGGGAACAGAGCTACCTAGACGAGTCCCATCCTTCGAGGAACGGGGATCTGGGGCTGTCAGAAGTGGGCCGGAGGGGGCTGGGAGGGGAAGACCGTCGCCGAGCCCGTTGTCCTCTGAAACCCTGGCCGCGGCGCCGGGATTCTACCTGACCACCGCCGCATTTCCTCCCGGAGCCTTACACAATAAGTAAACTAAGTTTTGAAAACGCCGGTTCAGAGACGTTTCTGTCTGCAAACACGGCGCATAATGCCTTGGGGCTTCCTTCCTTGCCAGCCATTCCGGAAAGCTGCCGCGCCAAAGCCGGGAGCCCCTCACACCCCCAAAGCAGCGCGCCCGCACCCCAAAGTCTCCCAGAAAGAACGTGCGCCCTGACATAAGTCCCCCAAAAGAACTGAGCACCTTCATTCTCCAAGAACACAATCCTGATCTCGAACTCTCCCTCAATGTCTAATCCTTGCTCACCCCCCTCACCCCACCCCCAAAAGAACGTGGATATACTCATCGCAGTGTTCTCGGAAGCGAACAATACTTTCGACCCAGAGTGGGGCACTACACTCCCCCAGAGGCTTAAGTTCAACCCGCCAACTTCGCGACCCGCGCTCATCTACACTTCGGGGGTACTCTGGACCCCGCCGTGCCAGGCGCGCCTCTCTCCCGCCTCCCCCGCCCCAGGTACCAGGCGCAGCCCAGGCCCTTGCCAAGCCCGAAAGCTACAGAGGAGGCGGAAAGGGGAGCGCGGAGGCGCGCCAGGCGGGGGTGGTCCCGAAACTCAAGTGTGCGGCCACAAGATCCCGGTGCCCCCGAACCTCAGCTCTGCCCGGGGCCAGATTGGTCCGGCGAGGAGGGCAGGCGAAGGGAAGGCACCGACCCTCCGGAGCCGCCAGGATCAAGGCCCGGAGCGCACAACATGTCCGTGCCTATCTCCGGAAAGCTCCCGGGTGTGCCCAACGAAGGGGGGCAGGGAAGCTCCAGAAACTTTCCCACATGCCTTTCCACTCTCCCCATCGCCCTCTCCTCTCCCCAGACCCCTGCTCCCCTCTGCACCGCAGCAGCTGGCGCGGCTCGGGACTCGCGGAGGCCGGCGGCGGCGCCAGGGCGGCGGGAGTTACCTGCCGGGAAAGTTTCCAGCTCCTCGGCGCTGTTACCCACCCCCAGGGCCGGGCCTCGGGGCGCGGCCAGCTCAGCGCTCCGCAGCTGCCTCTCCTCCGGCTCCCAAGGCGGCCGCTGCTCCTGCAGCAGCCACTGCTAAGGCTGCGCTCCGGCCCGTCCCCCCGCCTCGCACACCGGGGCCTCATTGGCAGCGCGAATCCCCGCCCTTGGGCGTGTTCCCGAAGGCACCTTCCTCTCGCGCGCCCGCCCGGGCCGCGCCTCCCGCGTCCCTTCCCGCCCCGGGCTGCGGCTGCTCCCGGAACCAGTGGGACGCGGCGCGCGAACTTTCTGCAGGGACTCTAGCTTCGCTCAGGGGGCCTAGTCCCTGCGGCTGCGTTTGGGCCCTTCCAGGATTGGATCAAAATGTGTGATTGCATTTTTTTTCTTCAACCTCTAAAAATCAGTGAAGTGGCCTGGCCTTCCCTCCTTGCTGCTTGTTGAAATCAGCCGAGGAGGACATCTGGGAGCAATTAAGCAAGCTGAAGTTTTGGTGGATCCTTTAGGGTGACTTGTGTGGCTTTCTTAAATTTTCTCTGCCTCACTTAACTACACACACTCACTTTCTAGGGCAAGAATGAGCTAAAGCAGATGGGAGGTGTAAAGGGCATCTCGCCTGCTGTGTCTTTTTCTTTCCCGAACTCGAATTAAGTTCAGGGACCGGTGATTGCCTCGGACGTCCCCGGGGCCGTGTCCCCGCAGCCTCCTCCCACCTCTCCGGGCTGGCCCTGTGTTGTCTGCACGCACGCACACAGACACACACACACACACACACACACGGGTGGCCCTGTGTTTTGTGCACACACACATGGAGTGCTAACGTCATGCTTGTATCGTGGGAGGAGGGAGGTATGGAGGCAGGAAATACACAAAGATGCTATTATTGTTTCCGTCAGCAGCAGTAAATTAAGTTCCCGAGTTCCCAAAATGTTTTGTCATTCCACAGTAGAGTGAAAGCTGGGGTAGGGCTTATGGATTCGGGAACCCTGGGTTCCCAGGCAGGCAATTCAGCCCGCAGGGCGCAACCCACTCCACACCCGAAGCCCGTTAGACCAGCCTTGGTCTAAGAGCGATCTACTTAGGACCGTCGCTGCCTTGCATGGCCTGCGGGAATCATACACGGGTCACCCCAATCATGTGTCTTAGAGCAGGGAATACAGAAGTTGCTATAAATGGATTTATTGGCAACCCCTAACCTTGCTGAGCCAAATACGCCTTTAAAGACAACTGTCTTTTAAACAAGTTCCCCCATAAAAACTTCAACCTCACGCAGAGCTTCCCAATATAAAGATACCCCGGGAGAGAAGCGTCCATGTTTAAAGTTCCTGTGAAAAGGGACAGGAAGTAAGATGCCACACAATCTCCTTACATAAATAAAAGATGACTGAAATTTGCTGGATTTTTCACCCACAGTTTCAAAGTTCTGATTATTACTATGTTGATACTTGAGCAGTAAACATACCAGCGACCTTGAAGTTTTCCTGAAATAAAGCAGGATATGAATATTTAAAATAAAATGTAAACTTACTAAACCAGAAGAACTGTGACTTATTTCTTCACTCTGAAATGTCCCATTGCTGAAAAATATGGTAATACGTTTTAATTTCTCTTGAAATGCATGAAAGTTACCAGTCTTTCAACAACAGATGAAAAAGCAGGACAACAACGTTAATAATAAAAGAATGACACAATAGAAAGAAAAAAAATATCCACACACAGGCTAGTCTAACTAATCTGAAATGTTAGGATACAAAAGAAACAATCCTAGGGAAATAGACTAGTAGAGTTCCCTGACTCCAACTTCTTTATAATGGGTGAAATGTACAATTTGCATTGGCTCTTCTGTCTCTGGCCCTTCTAAGCTATGTTCTCCAAGTTTTTTAAGAAATTGCTCAGTTGGATTGAGCTTTGAAGACAACAAAATTCATTTTCCCTCCTCCTCAAAACTCCCTAAGTAGCAAGCAGAAGATCACATAACGTAAATATATTAATTAGCAGCAGCATCTTTATTTTTAGCTGTAAATTTTTTGTCTTTATAGCTTCAGAAGTCACAGTCATTAAAGAAATAACTTCATCACTGCCTAGTTAGGAGTGTTTAACATTCTAAACAGGCATACAGCTAGCAATCTGAAATTTGTACACAGAAGGGCCCTGTCTCCCGTTCTTCCTGTAGTGTTTATATAATCCAAACTACATATGTTATTATGCACAATCTGATCTCCAGCTTTAAACAGCTAACATTACATACAGTATGTCATACTAAGAACATCAAAACCTGTCTTAAACTGTGAGTGAAAATGGTACATTTTATAGAAGACAAGGCCAAAAGCACAGAGTAATGAAAATTCATGGGTGAGAAAAAAGGAAGATTCATTAAGAGCTAGACTGTAAGAAAAAATTTTGAGCATTTTCTAAGCAGCTAAATAACGCGGGTATTAGTGGAACACAGATTCAAAAAAATCAATGCTTTTTAAAACTCTGCTTTTCCCTCAAAAAAATAAAAATGCTTTTGGTTAGTTGTTAGGTGAGGACTTATTTGTGTTTTTAGGAGGAAGGGAAGGCAAAAATCATTGCCTGCTTTTCTTATGGTCTTTCTGCTTACCCTACCCAGTTTAAAAAACTCACTCATTACATTTTGTAGATTCCAGTACAAAAAAATTTTTTAAAATATAGCTCACATTGAGCATTTGCACCAAGCATGCATACAATACACTGGATTCTATTTTTAAATTTTCTGTCAGTTTGCCAGCAATGTAGCTTTTCTCAACAGAGTGAAAGAAAACAGCAAATAATAAACCGGTTATTTTACCCTGCAATTTACTGCCCTGGGCAATAGGCTGAGGAAGGCGTGAGAAAAGAATGTGCCTTGTGAGTGTTAGCATGGTTTTTTCCCTTGCTCAGATTCTTAAGTACATCTATTTTAAAGCAAGCCTAAGTTAGGATCATAGCCAGTGTTTATTATGATAAGTGTAGTATAGAAGACATAGTGAGAAGTGAAATGTTTAAAACAGTATAGTAATTAAATGCAAAAAGTGAGACAGGACTTTAAAAAAAAGGTAAGGTAGGCAATCCAGACTCAAAATGATTGAGCCCACAAACATTTTTTGCCTACTTTGGAATATTTTTTTAATGTTTACAGAATTCATTCTCCTTTGATTCATTCATTCTTCCTTTCCCTTTTAACTCTGTGGAGAGGAAACAAAATTTTTAAACCTGGGGGCAAAAAAAAAAAAAAACCTGGGAAGTGATGAAATAAATTGGGTTATAGTTAGAAATCAATTGGGAAAAACAAAGAAATTACATACCCTTAGCACATGTGTAATAATCCATGGTCATGTACATATACCAACACATGGTCAGATGTGGGATAATGGCAGACATCCATCCAGGGATATCAGAAGCCATACTTGTACACAGTTATTCAGGCAGTTGAAAGAGTCATCTAAAGTGACATATGAACCCCTCTGCAGATCAAGCACATGGCCTGCCAGTATTGTAGAAACTCATCCAATAGGGGCCAGGCAGTGAATTATTTAAACTGATAAGGAATCCACTGAGGGAAGAAAGTAGGAAGGTAGATTCAGGGACTCACATTTCCTTATGACAGTATAGGAGTAACTAAAATCCTGGGAGAATCTGCTAAGATGGCATGACATCTGATGAACATTTTAAATATAGATTTAGCCCTATCTTGTGATGGTGAAATGGTCTGTCAGGAGAAATAGACATTTCCTATGTTCAGGAAGAATGAGGTAATGCAATCAGGTAATAATCCCTCCAATAAATGTTAAGTCTGGTTAAGATGGCTTAAAAAGAAAGGAGAAATGTGTTGCTAAGTTTCAGTGTAACACATGCATTTTAATGTTCCCTACCATGGGAGGGGTGCCTTCCTTCTTCTGAGTAAGTTGCACAAAAAGTCTGGACATTACAGGAATAATATTTAGACTCTAGAGTTCTGACTTTGGCAGTTATTGTTTGTGATTCCCGGCAATTCACTTAGTTTTTTTGAACCTCCGATCCCTCATCTTTGAAATAAGGAAGATAGCCTGGAATTTCTGCTTCCCAGTTTTGTTGAGAAGATTAAATGAAATAAGGTGAAAAGCATTTAATAAATTAGAAAATGCTTTACAATTGTTAATTTTTATTCAATAAACAATAAGCTATGTTTTTCCTCCCCATTACCTGGGTCCGCTTTGATTGGAATAACAACCTAGAAACTTGATCAGAGCAGCCCAGAGGGCCCACGTTTGCCAAATGTGAGAAGGAGAGAGCCTGAACGATGATTTAGTAGTAGATAATAACACAAATCAAACTCTCAGAGGCTCATCTGGGGCTAAATTGGCAGTTCTTGTCTCAAACAGTAGCAGTCAGGAGACACTTACTGTTATATTTTTACAGGAGCCATTTATGTTTTTCTTGTGTGTTAATGTTAAGGAGGAAAAATTGTAGTATGTTTACAATACAGGTGGACCTCACTTTATGCAAATCAACATGGAAACCCTTAATTACACAGCATATTGATTACAACGAAATGTTTCCTTTTAAAGAATTCTTGCTGAGATTCTTTGCCAGTGCAACTACCATCTTATTTACATTATTAATGACTAATAATCATCCTGTCAATTCTGTGAAACAGTACTGATGCACTAAGGAGATTATGAGCTTGAACCCATATAAACATTTTTTTGTAATACCAGGCACTAGTCAAACTCCTTTGCAGTTGCATATTTACTTGAAGAAATATAAATCATAGACCAGCACCTACCACAACATTTGGTTCAAAGGGCAGGGAGCAGGAGGCATAAATATGGAGAGTCTAGCCCAAACTGAACGTTTGGTTTTGTTTAAAAATCAGTTTGCTATTTCCCCTTTGATGATCAAACAATCTAATCCAGAAGGATGGGGAATATGGATACCATTGATGATGATGATAATTGATTTCCTAGAACAGAGAGTGGTTTCTCCACTAAAGGACAATGCAGAATAGACAGAGGCAACTTCCAAGCCAAATGTGCATATAGCAGAATTCCCCCATTTAAAAAACTGTTTTTTTTAAACTAGTCTTGGGATTTAATACAATAAATAGAAGTTCTAGGACTCCCGTGATGGTCCAGTGGTTAAGAATCTGCCTGCCAGTGCAGCAGCCACGGGTTCGATCCCTGGTCCCGGAAGATCCCACATGCCTTGGGGCAACGAAGCTCTGCGCACCACAACTACTGAAGCCTGTGCAATCTAGAGCCCGCACCCCACAACAAGGGAAGCCGCCACAATGAGAAGCTCCCACATCACGATGAGTAATCCCAGCTCATGATGATTAGAGAAAATCTATGTGTAGCAATGAAGACCCAGCACAGCCATACATAAATAGATTAAAAAATAAATAAATAAATAAATAATTTTAAAAAATAATTAGAAGTTCTGTCTAAAACAGTCTATTAAAAATCTTTAGAGTTGGGGCAGAAATCTTTCAATCTACACATTTGCACTCTAGATCTTGGTGTATGTCATGTCTAAATGTTTCAATGGCTTTAACAGGAATCATATCTGCCTAAGAGAAAATAGGGCATGATGTAATTATCTCTGAGCTTCATTAGAGGAGTCACTCCTTACCTAGAGAATTTGCTTTAAAAACCAGCTACTTAGTAAAGATTGATTTGACTACCTAGTGAGTTGTTCCTAAAGCCCTGTTATCTTTCAGTGAATTCAAAGCTCTTCTAGCTTTTACAGTTAATCTAGTTCCTCTCAGTCTTCAAGATTTTCTGTGCCTTTGAAAAGACCACCTGAAGGGAAAGAGATTACTGATACAATTACAATAGAAACAGGTTAAAACAAGACATCAGAAGCCCAAAATAAGACAGCGATCACTGGGGGTTAAAAGTAGATGATGTCCTCTTAGGCTCTTCATCCTCTTTCTAATTCTCCATGCCCTCACCCTACCCCCAGGAGCCAACCAGAATGCTAGAGGCCTAAATCTTGTTGACAAAGAATTAGTACCGAAAATTTAAAAAAAAAAAAAAAAAAACTGTCCTAATATTTATCTGGGAAGCTATATTTAGCGTCCCAAAATCAGGTGACATGCAGAGAAACTGGATCACTCATACATCACTGGTGGAAACATAAAATGATACAGCCACTCTGGGAAACGTTCCCTCGTGTTCCCGTGGTTAAGAATTGGCTTGCCGATGCAGGGGATACGGGTCTGATCCCTGGTTGAGGAAGATCCCACATGCCACAGAGTAATTAAGACCATGCACCACAATTACTGCAGCTAGTGAACTCCAGGCCTGTGCTCCGCAACAAGAGAAGCCTCCAGAATGAGAAGCCTGTGCGCCGCAATGAAGAGAGCCCCTCTCGCTACAACGAGAGAAAGCCTGCATGCAGCAACAAAGACCCAGGGCAGCCAAAAACAAAGAAACAAATACATACATACATAAAAAATTTTTTAATTAAAAAAATAAAAACTAAGTATGTAACTGCCACATGACCCAGAAATTGCACTCCTGGATATTTATCCCAGAGAAATGAAGACTTGCATTTCACATGAAAACCTATACACAAATGTTCATAGAAGTTTTATTTGCAATAACAAAGCGTAGAAACAACCCGGACATCCTGCAGAGATAGATCATCAAACTGGTCTATCCATGCCCTGGAATACTAACACAGCAGTTAAATGGAATAAACTATTGCACACAACTTGGATGAATCTCCAGGGGATTATGCTGAATGAAAAAAAAGCTAACTCTAAAAGGTTACATACTGTATGATCCATTTATATAAAATGCTTGAAATGATAAAATTATGAAATGAAAGAGATTATTAGTTGCCAGGAGTCAACATTGGTACAAGGGAGAAAAGTGAAAGTGTTAGTCACTCAGTTGTGTCCAGCTCTTTGTGACCCCATGGACTGTAGCCAGGCAGGCTCCTCCGTCCATGGAATTCTCCAGGCAAGAGTACTAGAATGGGTAGCCATTCCCTCTCCAAGAATCTTCCTGACCCAGGGATTGAACCTGCATCTCCTGCATTGAAGGCAGATTCTTTACCATCTGAGCCATCAGGGAAGCCCTGGTGCAAGGGAGAGGAGGGCTTAAAAGGACAACAGAAGAGATCTTTGTAGTGATAGAAATGTTCTGTTTCTTTACTATGTCGATGTCAATATCCTTGTGAAAACATTCTATAGTTTTGCAAGATATTACTGTTTGTGATAAACTGAGTAAAGGGGACAGGAGAGCTCTACATTATTTCTTATTACTGCATGTGTTATAAATAGTGATCTCAAGACAGAAAGTTTAATTTTTAAAATCAGATGGCAAAAAATACTCAAGAAGATGAAAACCAAAATATTAATAGAAAAAAATTGTCATTAAACAAAAGGTCCTTTGTATCATCACTGAGAACGACAAACATATCAAAAGCAGACTGTCTCCACGTGTTGACTAAAGCATAACATCCAGAGGCCCTTGAGAACAGTGATACGTACAATAAATAATGTGTGTGCATGCTCATTTGCTTCCAACTCTTTGTGACACCATGCACAGTAGCCTACCAGCCAGGATCCTCTGAATTTTCCAGGTAAGATACTGGATTGGCTTGCCATTTCCTACTTCAGGGGATCTTCCTGACCCAGGATCCAACCTGTGTCTCCTGGGTCTCCTGCATTGGCAGGTGGATTCTTTACCACTGCGTCACAATAAATAATGCTGATGTTCAAATGGCAAAGCAGTTTAAAGCCTGCTCATAGTGACTCTGACAGCTTTTCCCAACTAGAATGTGAGCTCCATAAGGACGAGGATGTTGCATGATTGAACTAATATAAATTGTCGGTTTTCCCCAGTTATCTGTTGTTGTGTACTAACCCATCCTAAACTCAGTCTTTGTAGGATAGTGATTTAGGATTTCACTGGGCTCATTTAGGCAGTTCCCATCCAGCTTGCAGTCAGAATATGTCTGGTACTGGACTGAGAAGATACAGAAGAGCTGAGATTCCTTAGGCATCTCTATCTGTCTCCATTTGGTGGCCCAGCATAGTCAGCCTCTCACATGGGCAGCTGAGGGTTCACAGCTGTGTCCCCAAGAGCAACTGTAGAAGGTGCGTGGCCCTTTCTAACCCAGACACAGCAGTCACACAATAACCTTTATTGCTCTTGTTGGGAGTGGCTGTGGTGTAATAAAAAGGCCTTGGGCTTCAGAGACACGCAGACTTGCATTTCACAGTCCAGTTCCCCCTTTTCTGCAACCCAAGGTGAAACTGTTATCTTAATAACTGGCATTAGAATTCACCTTTTTGAAGGTATTTATTAGGAAAATATTTGTTGGGTCAGAGGGGAGACCTTTGAACCTGAGTGTAAGTTGAGTGGCAAGGCATCATAGACAAGGGCCAGACAGCTCTGAGTGTGACAAGGAGAGGAATTTGTGTCTGTTTCTGAGCGGGGAGGTAAGAAGAAACGTAAGATAGCCAAAGGGACAAAGCAGTGTATGAGTGACCACCCCCGACTCCACTGCCCTGGGAAGGTCCCTTCAATGGAGCGGCTAAAAAGCATTTTAATAATGATAGAACGCCTATTTTTAAATTGAAATTGTTTATGGTAACATTGCTTCTGTGTGTCCTTCAGTGCCATTCTTTCTCCCTCTGCAGCTGACACACAAATTATACTTTAATGACAATGATTACAATCAGTTTCCAATGTAATGGCATCAAGTAGATATTCAATAAATAGTAGCAGATATTATAGTTGTTGATCAAAAATTCAAATTTTGGCCCACTGGGACTCAGTGGTAAAGAGCCTGCCTGCCAATGCAGGAGACACGGTCTGGGAGGAATTCGCATGCCATGGAGCAGCAAAGCCCATGCACAACTATTAAGCCTGTGCTCTAGTGCTCAGGAGCCGCAACTACTAAGCCCAGGCACAGCTACTGACGCCCATGAGCCCTAGAGCCAGTGTTCGGCCGCAAGAGAGGCCACCACATTGAGAAGACCTCACAGTTCAAATAGAGAGTAACCCCCACTCTCCACGCCTGGAGGAAAATCAGAGCAGCAGTGAAGATCCAGCAGAGCTCAAAAATAAATACAATTATTTTTAAAAATCCAAACGTTATATGTCTTAATAAAAATCACTAATTAATTATTCTTGCTATACCAGTTAAGGATATCAGAGAAAACTCGGTTTTAAAGGGCTTAACCAATAATCGTGTGTTTCAGGCTCATTTAAGTGGCAAAGTCACAGGTAGAGTAGGCTTCAAAATTGGATGATCCAGCAACTCAACAAGGTCATCAGAGACTGCTTTTCTTTCCACGCCCAGTTATGTTCCATGTGAGCGTCATCCTTCATCTGGGCACCGATTCCCCTTGACAATGGAATGTGGCTTCCAACTGCAACTGGGCTATGTTTCCCTGTTTGCATCCAGTAGGAGAAAATGCATATTCTTGTCCCAATATTATAAGCAAGAGTACAAGCCACCTTTATTGAATCATCTGAGGTCCAATGTACACTTATAAATCAGTGTCAGTGGACAGAGGTGGAAATGTGCTGATTGGCCTGAGTCAATCACGGCCTATCTCTGGTGTGATCTCTCTGGTGTTAGAAGAGGAGGTTGTTAGTTTGCCTTGAAGTATGTAGGCAGTACCAGGAAAAGGTAAGTTCCCCAAAGAATATCACATAAGAAAGAAGCAAACCAACAACATCCACTATAATTGACAAATATGGATAACAGACAAAAATCCTTCAAATTATCACCTCTATGAGGGGAAATAACCAAGGGAACCTTTGGTGATTAAAACAAAGTTATATGTTTTTTAACCACAATTAAAAAGAAAAACAAGTTGGGAAGCACAAATATAACAAGAAAAAAAAAAGCAAAGAGAAGAGAAAAGGATAATATATGGATTAAAAATGAAAACAGAAGGATTGGACAGAAAAAAACATAAGCAAAGATAACTTTAAAAATTAATTTATTTATTTTAATTGGAGGCTAATTACAATATTGTAGTGGTTTTAGGCAAAGATAACTTAATTGTAAGAATCTTGTCTCAAGAAGAAGCTAATAGGTTTTTTTTGAACATAAATGACACAGAGGCCTAATTATAAGGCTTATTAGAGTCATCAGCAAAATGGAACAGAAAAGAACAGAACAATTTGTAATAAATCTCACCTAAAAAAGGTGGGAACAATACTAAATAGGGCTGGCTGCAAGTAAAGAAGCACTGAAACCTAATTATCTAATGGCAATATTTATGTGATCTGTTCCCTTTTTAATGTATAAATGTTTTGAATACTACAAATGGAATAAAAAAAAGAGTTAACAAATATTGAAATTATATGATATTTATATTAGTTTCCTGCAGCTGTAGCCACAAACTACCCACAAACTTGGGGGCTTCAAACAACAGAAATTTACTCTCTCCCAGTTCTGGAAGCCAGGTATCAGCAGTAGGAAAATGCTCTCCGCTCTGTCCGAAGCCTCTGGGGGAGAATCCTAACTTACTTCTTCTAGTCCCGAAGGGCCTCAAGCATTTCTTGGCCGTGGCTGCATAACTCCAGTGTCTGCCTCCACCTTTGATGGCCTTCTGTGTGTCTGCCTCTTCTCTTCTGTCTCAAATCTTTCTCTGCGTTTTTCTCATAAATATGCCTGTCATTGGATTTAGGGCCTCTACCTAGATAGTCCAGGATGATCTAATCTCAATATCCGTAATTTAATTACATCCACAGAGACCTTTTTTTTTCCCAAAAAGGTAACATTCACAAGTTCTAGGTATTTGGACATGCTGTGCTGTGCTCAGATGCTCAGTCATGTCTGACTGTTTGCAACCGCGTGGACTGTACCCCACCAGGCTCATCTGTCCATGGTGTTTTCCAAGCAAGAATACTGGAGTGGGGTGCCATTTTCTATTCCAGGGGATCTTCCCAACCCAGGTATCGAACCTGTACCTCTTATGTGTCCTGCATTGGCAGACGGATCCCTCACCACTAGCACCACCTGGGAAGCCCTATTTGGACATGGACATACCTTTTCATCAGGCAGCCATTCAACCTACTAAAGTATTTGTTAAAAAAGAAAACTAAGCTAACCAAATTGTATAAGGAACCTAATACTAGATTTAAATATTTACAAATCAATCACATTTGCTAACGAAGTGTTTATTTTTATTTTTTCTTTTTAATACAAATAATTTTTGTATAAAATGAATGCACATATATGTTATCATCTAGAAATGTCTATCACATGAGAAACGCTGGACTGGAAGAAACACAAGCTGGAATCAAGATTGCCGGGAGAAATATCAATAACCTCAGATATGCAGATGACACCACCCTTATGGCAGAAAGTGAAGAGGAACTCAAAAGCCTCTTGATGAAAGTGAAAGTGGAGAGTGAAAAAGTTGGCTTAAAGCTCAACATTCAGAAAACGAAGATCATGGCATCCGGTCCCATCACTTCATGGGAAATAGATGGGGAAACAGTGGAAACAGTGTCAGACTTTATTTTCTTGGGCTCCAAAATCACTGCAGATGGTGACTGCAGCTATGAAATTAAAAGATGCTTACTCCTTGGAAGGAAAGTTATGACCAACCTAGATAGCATATTCAAAAGCAGAGACATTACTTTGCCAACAAAGGTTCGTCTAGTCAAGGCTATGGTTTTTCCTGTGGTCATGTATGGACGTGAGGTTTGGACTATAAAGAAAGCTGAGCACTGAAGAATTGATGCTTTTAAACTGTGGTGTTGGAGAAGACTCTTGAGAGTCCCTTGGACTGCAAGGAGATCCAACCAGTCCATTCTGAAGGAGATCAGCCCTGGGTGTTCTTTGGAAGGAATGATGCTAAATCTGAAACTCCAGTACTTTGGCCACCTCATGCGAAGAGTTGACTCATTGGAAAAGACTCTGATGCTGGGAGGGATTGGGGGCAGGAGGAGAAGGGGACGACAGAGGATGAGATGGCTGGATGGCATCACTGACTCAATGGATGGGAGTCTGAGTAAACTCCGGGAGTTGGTGATGGACAGGGAGGCCTGGCATGCTGTGATTCATGGGGTCGCAAAGAGTCGGACACGACTGAGCGACTGAACTGAACTGATACTTAAAAATACACAGAGCACTTAGGTTGATGACAAATGGGTAATATCCATTTCCAGTAGTACTTTTTAATGCAAAATAAAGCTTTGGGGAGCCATCATACATACATTACCTTAATAAAATATATATTTGAATTATAAAACTCAGTTTATAAGTCAGGGTCTAGTCAGGAAAATAGAAAGCAAACTAGGTATTTCAGAGTGAGCATTGCATCAGATCAGATCAGATCAGTCGCTCAGTCGTGTCTGACTCTTTGCGACCCCATGAATCGCAGCACGCCAGGCCTCCCTGTCCATCACCAACTCCCGGAGTTCACTGAGACTTACGTCCATCGAGTCAGTGATGCCATCCAGCCATCTCATCCTCTGTCGTCCCCTTCTCCTCCTGCCCCCAATCCCTCCCAGCATCAGCATTGCATACAGGAACCTATATTGCTGGGAGAGTTGAAAGGTCACAGAGGGAGGGGTAGGTAACCCTGAGATTCATAGGACAGAAAGTGTTGGTCACTCAGTCATGTCTGGCTCTTTGCAACTGCCTGAATCTCAAAGAGGAATTCCCATGGACAGGCTCCTCTGTCCATGGGATTACCCAGGCAAGAATACTTGAGTTGGTTGCATCCCTTTCTCCAGGAGGACAGAAAGAAAACAGGTGGGAAAACAAACAGGAAGAGACAGCACTGTGCTAGCTCAGGGCTGCACCTCTTACTGTGTCCCTGGAAGCGCTACACGGGATGCTGCGAACACCAGCAACAGGGCATCTGAAACGGTCACTTCTAAAGATACTGCCAGAAACAGAAAAAAAAAAAAAAAAAGCGAATTATGACTTCTCCCCTCTGTTCCTCTAATGCCTTCTAATTCTCTGCTGGCACCTTCTACTAGCAGAACTTAACAGGAAGCCAGCTAGAAAGGAAGCCTGGGAAATGCAGTTTCCGGGCTCTTAGCCCCAACATTTCAAAGCAGATTGTAGAAGGGTTGATGTGGAGCTCAGAGACAGCAGGTAAACAGTCAACACACCCAGTGATTTAGAGAAGCAGGTGTACTTCAACATTGCTGATAACACTGAGTCAGAGCACAGCTACTGATAAGAAACTCTTCATACTCATTGACTAAACAGTTCCACTTAGAGGAACATAATTGAAAGAAATAAAGGCAAAAAAGAAAAAACGTATACCAAGTTGTTGAAAGTAGCCTCATTTATAATGGCAAAACCAGAGAAACAGCCCATACCCTCAACAGTAGGGAGACAATTGAGCAAATTATGGCAAAAGGATGTAATAAAATACTCTTAAAGCTTAAAAAACACACCCTGTATTTCAAATAAGTATGAAAATGTTCACATAAAAGAAATTTAAAGAAAAAAGTAGAACCTAGAATTGTAAGTGTACTATAATTATTACAATTGTGTAAAAATGTACAAAATTAGATTAACAAAGATCAGGGGAGACTTGAAGAAATGGAGCTCGTCTAGAGGTTCATGTTTCTCAGGCTTCCTTTCTTCTATAAAGTTGCTTAAATTCTTAATTAAAAAAGAAAAGTAAATGGCTTTAATTGTATTTTTAGATTCCAAACTAACTAAAAAGTATGTTTCATGTTAAGCTGCTTTGAAGAAAAAAACCAACACACAGACACACACACACAAAATACAACCTGGCTAACCATTCCCACCATAGCACTTTTTACAACTCTGGCATTAATCACTGCCATGGCCTGAGGCCAGTGTCCAATTGGTCTAGAGATTTTATTTTACAACCTGAGAACACTGGCTGGCTCTGAGTGCGTCTGCTCTCCTGCCCCAAGCTGAGCCTTTCTTCTTGTTGCTATAAAATATTTCATGCATTTTGCTACAGGCCAGAAGCTGTTAAAGTTAACTAAAGCAATGAATAAAGATAACAGGTTGAGTAAAAAACAAATACCCACCCCCCAAAAAATCATTAGCTATTAGCATGTTAATGACTCAAAATGGTCTGTTCTCCTTCCCCCACCCCCATACCCCTCAAGCCTGAAGTGCCTTATACCCTGCCTGAAACAAAATTCCCTAAACCCAGAGAGCAGAAAGGCCACACCTTGGATTCACCCCTCCCCCAACCCACGTTGCTTCCCAGAAACTTGATGTTCCATGTATTTTGCACTCATGAACTCTGCCTCATTAACAGGCTCGTGCAGATGCTTGTCACAGCTGCCTCAAGACTCTTTGGAGTCTGAGAGTATGTGGTTACAGCAAGGAAAGAATGACAGCGTAACTGCCTCCCATAGGGACCTGCTGGCAGATTGCCCAAGAGACCTTGGCCATGCCCTGGGTTGGCTTTCTGTGTGATTGATTAAGCAGTCAGAGGCCTTCCAGGAGAACCAAGTTCCCAGCTTGATCAGCTTGTCATTGTTGCCTTTTGTGATTGCTTGAGAATTACATTTCAAAGGGTGTCTAACTTTGTTCCATTTTCTCCACCTACCATCTATGTGACCCTAGATAAGTTATTTCAGTCTCCATGCCTTGGTTTCCTAATGTATAAAACAGGGAAATAACAGGAAATGGCAGTAGTTGCTTCATAGTTTTGTTGCAAAGATCAGGGATAATGCCCTCAAGGCCTAATGGCGGATCTTGCTAGTTATCTACCCAAGATCCACATCCTACTTTCTTTTCTATTACAGAAACACAATTTTGTTTGAGGTGGCAATGTGCCCAGCTAAAGTACTCCATCCCCAGACTCCTGTATAGCTATGGTGACCATCTGATTCTGTTCTACAGGGAGGGGCTTCCAAGAAAGCAATGGTTTCTGATTTAAAAAAAGGGGGGGGACAGAGCCAGTTGGCATGTGTATTTTGCTCTTTGCCCTTTCTGTTTCATTCTGTATAGAATGGGGCTACCTGGAAGAAAAGCAGCTATCTTGCAACTAAGACAACACAAGCTCTATGCTAAGAACGGTAGATCAGAAAGTTAGAAGGAACCTGCCTTGATGACTTTCTCAAGCAGCTGTACCAGGACTGGTCTACCTATCTCCTAACTTCTTGTTAGATGAGAAAAATGAACTTCATTTGGCTAAGCTACTGGGGTCAGGTTTCTGTTAAATGCAGCTGAATGAAATCCTGACCTAAGCACTCAGCATACTGCCTGCCAATAGTAATAATAAAGGTTACTTTTCATTTTTCTATAAAGCATCATGATTATAAGTCAGCTGTCATTGCAATGAACACTATGGGAGATTCACAATTATTGTTCTGGAATTTAGTTATGGTAAATAGTGCATAAAGTAATCCATTGTCAACTACAGCTGGTAAACATTCTCATTAGAGACACTAGTTGTAATAATATTTGTTTAAATAGAATTTGACATTGTATTGTCATTCTTTAAAAGTGCTGCTAGGTTATATTCAATGAGTCCTCTAAGGAGGTTATTTACTGATAAGTCTAGAAAACATCTGAGGGGGAAGGGAATGAGACGTTGAAATATTTTGATGAATGTTTGTCTTGTTTGGTGTAAAGAAATGTTCGTTTCTAAGAGATGTTTTCTTTATTTTCTTTATTTATAGTAGATTAGCTTCTTTGGAACTCAAGAACATTTTAATGCTTTCTAAGTAAGACTGGTAGTGGGGGTAGGAAGAATGTTGTTGATTCATCTGAGAGTTGATCTGAAATTTACTTAAAAGCCCTAGGAGATTTGTCAAGACTTTCTCAAGAGTTAGTGAGAATGACACCATAAATAGCTTGCCCTCATATCTTGGTTTCCCCTAGCTCCTCTACTTGGACTGCAACTACTTGGATTCATCCTCAACATCAGAAAAGCTATTTCTATTAATAGCTTCCATCTGGAAATGTAACTTCACCACACTGACCAGGATGAAACTGGAGAAGCTCTCAGATGTCTCCGCAATCCACTAATTAAGTCATGGTTCTATGTCCTCCATTTTTATACTTTATTGTTATAAAAAGTAGAGGAGAGCAAGAGAGTAGGTTGGGTCATGCTGCAGTCACAATACTAAAACCTCAGGGGCTAAAGATACCAAACTGTGTTCCTTGTTCTTTCTCTTTAGCCTCCATGGGTCAGCAGGACATGCTCCTCAGTTGTTGAACACAAGCTGAGAGAAGCCAGCACCTTGAATGCTGCCAGTCACTATGTCAAAAGAAAGAAACTTGCACCGGCAGCTTCAAATACGTATCACTTTTGCTCAACAAAACTCAACAGCTAGAACCAGTCCCTTAACTCCAGCAACCAAAAATGGGCCATGAGGGGCAATCCTACTGTGTACTGGGAAGGGGAGCTCCAGAAAGAGTTGGCAAATTGCACCATTAGAGAAGTAGCATCACTGAGTGCCTGTTATGTACCAGCTCTGTGTCACAGCACTTGTGTTATCTAATTCTCATCACAAGTTTTGATATTAACTTTAATTTTCAAGTGAGAGATTTGAGGCCTACGTCAAGGGATTTCTTCAAGAGTTCCAGCTAATATGTAGCTGGATTTCATCTGATTCCAAAATCTGTGCTTTTCCCATTATTTCCCGAAGCCACCTAGTACAATGTTCAGCTGCTCACAGCCTCACAATCTGGGGGTGATCAAGTAAAAGACGGGGTAGGGAATGGAAAGAAGGGTTTATTAAGAAATGCTTTTCTCTACAAAACCTAAGGGTCCATATTTCTGTGGCCTCATTAGTATCATGAGGGGACCAACCAAATTAACCTAACCAAGAATCCAAAACTTAACCCCACCGAACAGCAACAAAAAGTGACTAAAATGAGACTATGCTAAAGGAGATACTAAGCCTGCCAAATGGGTCAGACAGACAGTGTTATCAAGTTGAGAGGCAGCATTATGCTATTTCTGTTTCTCAAAAGCCTTCGCGTGATCCCTCCAGAGTGCCTATTACTCAGGGTGAAGCCCCGTTGCTTTCAAGAGCTCTCTTGGTTGTTCCGTTATTCTCACCCTTAATCCATAAGATTATTTACAATTTTGGGAAGTTCATTTAAAGCATTATGTATATATTTCATATTATTGCTCTGAATATACAAGTTCTGACAGGGATTCACATTTTGACTTGAAGTGTGTACTCAAGGATGCCAGCGAGAAGGTTTCTATCTAGAAGTCTCAAGCAGAGCACAGTTGTATACTATTGACCTGCCTCAAAAAGGGATGTAATTTTCAGTACAGAGAGAATGATACTTTAAGCTTTTAGAATAGTTTTTTTCACTGGGTCTCATTTCTACTACATAATGGCAAGACCAGTATTCAACCACAGTTGAAGATGTGGGACTTCTCTGGTGGCCCAGTGGTTGTGAATCTGCCTGCCAATGCAGGGGACACAGGTTCAATCCTTGGTCTGGGAAGATTCCGCATGTCTCAGGGCAGCTAAGCCCAAGCGCCACAACCACTGAGCCTGTGCTCTAGAGCCTGTGCTCCGCAACAAGAGAAGCCAGTGCAAGGAGAAGCCTGCACACGGCAACAAAGAGGACTCCTTGCTCTCTGCAACTAGAGAAAGCTGTGCAGCAACAAAGACTCCATGCAGCAAAAAATAGATAACTTTTTAAAAATGTTTTTAAAGTTGAAAATGTGGATGTAATATAGCTAGATTTTTATTTCTCTAAGTACACACTAAAAAAAAAAAAATCTAAACTTGGAGCCATATAATTTCTCCTCTTGTGAAGACTTATACTTTAAAAATGCTTGTGATGTAATGTTACATGTAAAAGGCAGTCCTTACACATTTATGGCGCCATTGGTTCTAGACTGCTAGGCAGCCAAGTCTCACCAACTTCAATATACCAACCTGGAGGTGCATGCATGGGTCAAAGCCCACCTCACCTCTGATTAGGTCTATTTTAGCAATATGTGTGTGGGTTATAGATCAGAGGTTATTTCTCACCTCCTGCTTCTCAATTTTTCTTTAATATTACTTTTATAACACTTTTATGACAAAATATATTTTAAACTTGAAAAGAGCATTTACAATAAGAGTTCAAATACTGCAGATAACACAGTTCTATATTATTATTTTTTGGATGGAAATTACTGTGAAGATAGCATATCAAAGACTCAAATAGTACTCTTAAAATAATCAGTAATGCATGGAAGTCAAAACTCAATTTTAACAGGAATGTCCTAGTGTTGAGGGTCAACCCCTCCTTATAACAGCCAAAATTTAAGTCACCTGAATAAACAGAGAGACAAGAAGGAAAGGGCAATCTGAACTCTGCAACCTCTCATATTTAAAAGAAGAAACAGAAGAGGTAATTCCAATTGACCCCTTGTGTTTTATGGGTTTTGCATCTCTGGGAGGGTTAAGATGACAGCCCATTCTAAACACACGTCCATTTACATTAGCAGCCTTTTCTATGGGTGACCTAAGTGCATATTTGAAACATTCCAACAGAGAAACAAAAAAGACATCAAAGAACCAAATAAATCCACACAAACATGGGAATTTGAGAGCCAGTTTATTTGGACTTTATCTCACTCTTATTTGCCCACCATAATCCAAATGAGACCATAAAATGGTACCCAAAAGACCTGCCTTCCATAGTCAAAACAGTATGGATCTGGACTCTCTGGGGAATGCTACAGTGGGTGCTTGGGTTGTATTAGCAAAGGTGACTAGCAAAGGATGTTCGGACAGTTATTTTACTAACATATTTTAAATGAGTCAAGTAAGTGTCAAGCTCCTGTCTGAACACTAATTAAGCCTGGATACTAAAAATGAATAAGAACAGGTTGAGAGTAGATTTTATACTATGTGGGTGGTTAGCCGAAATGGCCATAACTGGAATGGCCCTGAACACCCCAACTTGGGTTGATGATGTAATTCAAGTTAAACAATTACTTTAACTTTTCAGAGACTGATGGTCCAGGTCTAGCTAGATTCCTTTGTCTTAGCCTAACATTCTGTTTTTAATGACTTTTCCCCTTCTTCTCTTAAACTCCTTCCTCCCTTGATGGTATCATTACATATGGAATATTGCAGATGTTTCGTTTATATAACAGGCAAGATTAATATTTACTTTAAAAAAAATCTGGAACATGAATAAAATCCATATAACAGCACATACAATACTTCCATAAAAATCTCGGAGACCTTTAACTTTTGAAAGAGCTAAGGAATGTTTTTACATGGAAAGGAAGAAATTATGAGAATATTCGCTCAGGACGCAGACATCAGTCCCCTGGTACCATTACCTCAAAAAGAATTAAATGTAACTATGAACAGGGGAAGCTGTGAAGTCAATGGTATTTTTTTTAGGAAGTCCTTACTTTGCAACCTGGCTAGACTGATTTTCTGGCTTTGCCCAAGGACCGCAGAGATAAAATAATTGGGTAGAAGAGAAGAAAGAATGTAAATAAAAGACAAAAACTGAGATTCTAATGGGTACAACCTAACGAATGTGGAGTTGTGGAGTTGATGAGAAAGAAACAGATGTTAAACACTTAATTTCTTTAACTGGTGTCTTAACTAGTGACATTACCATTAATCAAAACTGCATATTTAAGTACTGGTTCTTTAAGGGAAAAAAAAACTCAGAAAGGGGTTCTTTGTCCTTTGTTAACACAAACATAAATATTTGTTCAACAGAGAGAAATGCCCTTCTGTGGTTTTCTCCTTTGCAAGTCAGGGATGACTGGGTAATATTTAGTCAGAAAAACATAATGATCGATGACTGGCAATGTCTTATGTTTTATATCACTGGGAGCAGAAATTTTATGTTTTGGCTTGTTTCTCTGTATATAGTCACCATGACTAGTCATTGAGTTTCTCACATGTTTTTTGAAATATGTATTATTCTTTCTAGGTTTATTGATGAGCTAGACCTTCCAAATGAGCTATTACTTTTTCTTAAAGATTGTCCTTTTCAACATAAAATTTTTTTAATTTATAAATCATAAATGTCGAGTATTATTGCTGAAAGTCTAGAAAACTTGTCTTAGTGATTTAAAAAAATTTGAATGAGACTTGAAAATTCTAATCCAATTCTGAGAATAGAATGAAATATCATGTTGTAAAAAAAAAAAAAAAAAAAAAGAACAGAAAATTAACAAGTGATGCAGTTTTATTAAGTACAGATTTTGTTCAAATTTCACCAAAAAAAAAGATAAAATAAAAATCATTATAAAAATGTAAACAATGGAGTATAAATTTTTAAAAGTTTTTAGAGTGCATTGTTCTAAAAACTTTATCCTTTTCTTCTTCATACTCATTTTAGTTGTCTGTTGCCATATAAAAAATTATCCCCAAAATATCGTGGCCCCAAACAATTAACATCTATTATCTCACACAGCTTCTGCGGGTCAGTAATCTAAAGTAGCTTAGCTGGGTGGGTCTTGGGTCAGAGTCTTTCACAAGTTGCAGTCATGGTGCCAACAGGGATTGCAGTCATCTGAAAGCTTGACTGGGGCTGAAAGATCTACTAACAAGGTAGGGTCCACCCACGTGCCTGGCAAGTTAGTGCTGCTTGTTGGCAGGAGGTCTCAGTTCTTTACCACACAGACCTCACCACAGGGTGGCTAGCTGTTTTCACAAGGTGGAAGCTAGCTATGCCCAGAGAGAATGATCCAAAAGACAGAGCAAGGAGGCAACTGAAAATCTTATGTGTCCTAATCTCAAAAGTCACACACAGATACACATTAAGCAAGCCCACAGTCAAGGGGAGGGAAATTGGGCCTCACTTTTTGGACAGAAGAGTACTGAAAAACTTGTAGACATACTTTAAAACCACCATAGTGATCCTGTTCTTTAAAGGCTCATCACTATTAATATATTGGTTCAAAACTTTCTGGACCTTTTTCTATGCAAATACAAATACATATGAGGTACATATGAATATATATCTATTCCATATACATGTTTTACATATATTTATAGTTGTTTACAAAATTCTTAGAAAATGCTATGAACATTATTTTGCAAACTCTTATTCATTAAAAAATATGTTAAGGACACCACTTCTGTTAACACATTGTTTTTTTTAATAGCTGCATAGCATTTCATTAGATACTGAAAACATAATTTATTTAATCATTTCCCCAAAGATATACATTTAGGTTGCCTACATTTTTTTGCTACTATGAATATTTACAGTAAATATGCTGGTACATAAGACATTGCCTGCTTATTTAAGTATTTATGTAAGTTACTTTCTTATAAATGGAATTATTGTATCAAAACATTTCTGCTTTTACTACTATGATAGGTACTATCAAATTGCCCTTCAAAAGTATATTTTCTGTGCACAGTTACATTACTCACACCCTCTGTTTATTGATGATTCCTACTGCCTATGGTATCTGTGCAAAACTTTCTCATCTCTGGTATCTTTTAGCTTTTCTAATATCTAACTTGTCTTTCTTATGAAATATTTCTGAGATTATCTAATTATCTGTCTAATCATTATTATTCCTGTTTGGGCAGATTTGTTTCTCCAGGCTATCCTATATATCTTGGCCCTATAGCTTGGCTGCCCTTGAATGAAGCAATCGCTTCTGGCAAAACTGGCTGTGGGCTAGGGGTGGGAATGCGTCAGGAGATGCTATTAAACAGGGTGGTCTGAGGAAGCACCCAGGCCTACTTTTCTACCATGAGGCTGTGGGTATGGCAAGTATTCAGAGGTATGACTAGCCTTTTATAATGATTTTGCCTAAGACACTCAAACCTGAGAGACTCAATGACCAATTTGAAAAGCAGAAATAATTAGATATCTTCCATCTGTTACATAGGACTGTTATCAGAATGAAATAAAATATTGTAAATTATAAAGCACTGCATGAAGTAAAACAACTAGCAAAAACTCTAGCATATACTAGATGTTCCATCAACTGAGATGGAACAGGATGCTGTGAAGTGCCCAGTACTAAAATGGTCTGCTCAGGCCCACTGCTTAGAACCACAGCACGAAGTACCACTCAGCCTTAGTCCAGGGCGCTTCCAGGCACTGGGGCTGCTGGCAGGACATGCTGACACTGCACGTCAGAAGAGCCAACAAGTCGACTGTCAGGCCTGCCCAGAAGCCCTGGGAGCAAGAAATGGGGGACTTCTGGCCAGGGGTGGGGGCTTCAGAGTTCTTGAGGGGAGGCTATTCCCTCTTCTCACCAACCTGGGAAGAGGAGCAAAGGTACTTCCTCTTTCTGAAGCACAGGGAGGGAAGTTTCGGGGTTGTGTGTGTGTGTGTAACCACATCCATTCCTGCTCCACTGAGTCAGGGACATGTGAGAGTGTCTCTCATGAAGCTGCCAGTACTGGAACCAGCAGAGATCCTGCTGACACCCCGTATGGAAAAAGGGGTGAGAAAGGGATGATGGAGCTGAGAAAGAACAGATGGTCTTTTTTTTTTTTTAAGTTTCTCCTAAATCTAAAATTTTTAATTAAAAAGACTATTATTTTTCCTTCTTAAAACTCCCCCTTTTTATGGTAAAATATAGCACACAAACAGAAGAAAAAACATTAAGTGCACCACTTATTGAGTTATCAAGGCAATATCTGTGTAACTATCACTCAGATCAATAAATAAAACATTGCCAGCACCCTAACAGTCTCCAACTGTGACTGTTCAAAATCAGAAAACCCTTTCTCCCCTAAAAGGTAACCATGACTTGACCTTTATAATAATCAAACTCTTGGTCCTTTTTTTAAAAAATTTTTTTCAACTAAGCATGCACCCCAAAGCACTATACTTCACTATTGCTTTTCTGGGAAATTGATACAAGTGGAATAATACAGTATGAATATACATCAATTTGTCTATCTATGCTGTTGATGGGCTGTTTGTTTCCAGCTATTATTAATTTTGTTTCCAGCTATTATTAATGTGCTGCTATAAACAATCTTGTACATGATTCCTGGTATGTGTCTACAACATTTCTTTAAGGCATGTACCTAGGAATGTACCTAGGATAGAGTATGTGGTTCTCAACTAGACTACAGAGTGTTTTCCAAGTGGATTCCCAAGGTCCATTCCCACCACAGTTGAGGAGAGTTCTCCATGCTCCACACCTAAAATGCTCATTCTTGGGAATTCCCTGGTGGTCTAGTGCTTAGAAATCAGCACTTTCACTGCTGTGGGCCCAGGTTCAATCCCTGGTTGGGGAACTAAGATCTCACAAGCCACATGGTGCAACCAAAATTAGATAAATGAATAATAAAATGATTATTCTTCATTTTGAGATAGTGTACTTTTCAGTAATAAAGCCCTTTTTAAAAAAATGGTAACAATGATAATGGTAGCTTTACCAGGATACATCTTTTAAGTAGCTTTACATTGTGAAATAAAGATTAAATAGTTTCACTTAGGCCCTATTTTTCCCTCTGAAATCCTACTAGACCATGACATCACAAATGCTAGAGACCACTGTCTCACACAACATGATATAGATTGTCCTTACTTATTGTTTTAACATGAAAACCACTTGATACATATAGTAGCCAGACCCCACGATGGCCCTCAGTGAACCTTCTCTCTTGGTACCCATGTCTTTGTGTAGACATTCTACAATGAATGAGGGCTGCTTTTGTAACTAAAGTGTCAGGGTATGAATTTGTAATAATAAGCTAGGTCAAAAAAGAGACTGCAGCTTCAGTGTTGGTCCTTTGGATCAGTCACTCTGGGGGAAGTCAGTCACCATGTTGTGAGGATGCTCAAGCAGCACTGTGGACAGGCCAGCACCTCAGCAGAGAAAAGACCAATTTACCAATGCCAACTTGCTAAACAAGTAAATAAGCCACCTTGAACAAACTTCTGTCTCAGTCAAGCCTTCAGATGATTTAGCCCTCCAGCGTTTCCACTTTCCACCTAGACCCCAGAAATCATAAACTAGAGACAAACCATTCCTCTGTGCCCTGTCTGAATCCCTGATCCACAGAAACCATGAGATAATACATGATTATTGTTTTAAGTCACCAAATTTGGGGATGATTTGTTAGAAAAGAGATAATTAACAGAACACTCATGACCATTTACAAAGTATCCTTGGCCAAAAACCTGCATCTGATTATGCCTCTGTATATAAACACAAGTTTAGAACAAGCAGAGGTGGCAAAACACCATGTTGAATAAGTGTGCAAAGGGATGCAATTAGCAAAATCCAGAAAATAGGAAATTCTACAGCATAAATGACCCCATTTCTTCAGCTGCTGCTGCTACTGCTAAGTTGCTTCAGTCGTGTCTGACTCTGTGCAACCCCATAGATGGCAGCCCACCAGGCTCCCCCATCCCTGGGATCTCCAGGCAAGAACACTGGAGTGGGTTGCCATTGCCTTCTCCGAAGTAAGTTGAAAAAAAAAAAGGAAGTAAAAACATGAGAAAGGGAATCTATAAATCAAGAGAGACTTACAAGCTTTGATAGATTGTATTACTCCCAGTATTTGCTGACCTCTCCTGTGAGAGAGTTAGTCTTCCCTTCTCCCCCTCTGACATCAGCTTTGGCTATGTGATTTTCTTTGACAAATGAAATGTGAGCAGATGTGATGGTTGTTACTTCTGAGCAGAAGTTTTAAAAGTCATTGTGTTTCGACCATTTCTCATTTCCATCTGCCAGGAAGTGGGTGTATCCCAAATAGGGACTGTTTCTTCAGCTTCTGGCCAAGAGTGAAGAGGATGCAGAGCTGACTAACGGAAATTCACGTGAGCAGGAAAGAAACCCAACCTGTCATAAGCCATTGTGATTTTCGAGTTGTTTGCCACCATAGCATAACCTTAATGTAATCTGATTTATGCAAGGAATGTTTCCATCAAATAAGCCTAAAAGATAAACCTTGTTAGGATTCCAGTTTATGACCCCACTGTAGAAATTTGAGTATAGACTAGATACTTAATGATAATTAAGAATTACAAAAAAAAAAAAAAATTACTGTTTATTTTTTAGGTGTGTTGATAATATTACAGTTAGGTTTAAAACAAAAAGATTTCTTTTCTTTGGGACACACGGTCCAGAAGGAAGAGAAGGTAGGTGGAGGTACAACTTAGTCATGAGTTGATAATTGAACCGGGTGGTAAGTATATGTGTTTATTATATTATTCTTTCCACTTTTATTACTGTTTGGAAATTTCCATAATAAAAAGTTTAAAAAAATAGTCTATGGATTTGAGTCCCAGAATTGTCCCTTGACCCCCCAAAGAGTACAGAAAATATGGGTGTTGAGAAGATAGAGCTCATCAACTAAGTTTAGTGAGTAAGAAAATAAGGAAGGTGTTTGGAGTGGGTCTCATCCTGGTGGCTCAGACGGTAAAGAGTCTGCCTACAGTGTGCGAGACCAGGGTTCAATCCCTGGGTTGGGAAGATCCCTTGGAGAAGGAAATGGTAACCCACTCCAGTATTCTTGCCTAGAAAGTCTCATGGATGGAGGAGCCTGGCAGGCTGCAGTCCATGGGGTCGCAAAGAGTTGGACACGATTGAACGACTTCACTTTCTTCTTTCACTTCTTTCAGGAAGAAGACATCAAAACTCATTTTCAGTGACCACATTATATCAGGTGAAAGCACTTCCCAGGTGGCACTAGTGGTAAAGAATCCACCTGTTAATGCAGGAGACATAAGAGACTCGGGTTCAATCCCTGGGTGGGGAAGATCTCCTGGAGAAGGAAATGGCAACCCACTCCAGTATTCTTGCCTGGACAATCCCGTGGACATAAAAGCCTGGTGAGCTATAGTCCATAGGGTCCCAAAGAGTTAGACAGGACTAAAGTGATTTAGGATGGATAGGATGAAAGCACTATTAGGGTTAGATTTAGAGCACTGGGAGGGGAGGGGGCTCTGAAGGTATTAGCTTCCACCACAAGTGTGAGAGGAAACGGGTGTGGCTTAAGTAGAACTGTTATCTCTTCTCTATTAGCTAAAATCAAACTTCATATCTGTCTTACCAATTAAAGCACCTGATGTATTCTTTATTTGTGTTCTGGGCATTAAAGTAATGTTTGGAGCTAGGAGATGGATTGGTGGCTTACTCTATCGGCTCCACTCAACTTGGAATCTCATTACTTCCAGGAACACTGCCTTGCCTTTAAGTTAATGACAGATTGTTTTCTATTGTTCCCCTGGTCTCCTACAAAGTGCTCTAATTCACTCTTTTTTTTTTCTTTCTAATTCACTCTTAATGAGGCTCCAGACTGCATTTCCCCAATTTGTACTGCAAGGATAGGATTTCCTGTAAGTGGAGCAGACAAAGTAGCTGAGCTTGAGCCATCTTGTCAGTTTCACATCCAAGAGCATGTGAGACAAGAGGACCACTTGGGCTGAGGGAGAGAAGAGGCTGAGCTTGAGCCAGATTCTCTGTCAGGAGGCTGTGGGCTGGGACATGTGACTCAGGAAAAGCCAACACTGGCAAGTCAAGAGGGGAAAGAAAATCTGTTGGCGTTAGAGAAGCAGCAGCAGCCTCAGTGGTAGCACCTTCCCCACCACCACCTTCCCCACTCTCTACCCCCACCCCCATCCAAAGGAGCCAGGGAAGGAGATTCTCATTCCATCCTCCAGACCTAGGGTGCTCTTATCTGGAAAAGAGGGAGATGTGGGTATAATAGTAGACACATCTCCCATCCCCACTCCCACAACGTGGACATTGAAGTTTTATATTGTTTTGGTTTTCAGATTGAAGTTTGGAAATGAACAGAGCTGAGCATTAAAGATGAGACTGGGAGGTTGTGGAATTAGAAGGAGACATCGTAAAGATAAGAGGGTTCACTGACCTGAGAAAAGAGGGATTATACCAGACGGGGCTGGGGACAGTTAAACAGTTTCGTGTTTACACCCCCATGAATTGCTATGCCTTAATAATCATAACCTAGACAGCATATTAAAAAACAGAGACATTACTTGTTGACAAAGGTCTGTCTAGTCAAAGCTATGGTTTTTCCAGTAGTCATGTATGGATGTGAGGGTTGGACCATAAAAAGAAAGCTGAGCATGGAAAAATTGATGCTTTTGAACTGTGGTGTTGGAGAAGATTCTTGAGAGTCCCTTGAACTGCAAGGAGATCAAACCAGTCAATCCTAAAGGAAATCAATCCTAAATATTCATTGGAAGGACTGATGCTGAAGCTGAAGCTCCAATACTTGGGCCACCTGATGCAAAGAACTGATTCATTTGAAAAGACCTTGATGCTGGGAAAGATTGAAGGCAGGAGGAGAAGGGGACGACAGAGGATGAGATGATTGGATGGCATCACCGACTAGATAGACTTGAGTTTGAGCAAGCTCCAGGAGTTGGTGAAGGACAGGGAGGCCTGGCTTGCTGCAGTCCATGGTGTCGCAAAGAGTCAGACATGACTGAGCGACTGAACTGACTGAATAATCATAAGGTTCCTTCATTTCCCCTAACACAACAACAAAAAGCAAAACAATTTTTGGTTCAGGGTTTTAGTGATATACCAGACACTACCAATTAGATGAAGCTTGTCTTCAGCAATTGGCCTTCTTAATCTTCCTTCCTTCTTCCTTCTCTCCCTTATCCTGCAGAAAATCTGCACCCTCCTGCTGCCCTCTGTGCAATTAGTGAGAGACAAATATATGTACCATGAAAGACACTAAAAATATCTTTATTTTCTTTTAATATTTTGCCTACTGTGACCTACTTTTGGTTCAGTGTCAAAAGCAAAGGGGTGAGGTGTGCCCTAAATAAACATGTCAGTGAATTCTGTCCCACCATATTGACTGCATGACTTTTGTACTGTAAATTAAAGTGGTTTTCTACAGATTGCAAGAGTTAAAAAGATGTTCTATGTCAGTACATTGATATTTAAGTTCTGAAATTCCATTTGCTTCATCAAAAATCTATTTCTTTGAAAGCCATTTCCCACTGATAATCCTGGAATTAAGGAGATCTAGTTAGTGCCTGAGTCACATGAAGAATCACTTCCAACCCACCCACATAGCTGAAAACACATTTTTTTGGTGATTATCAAGTCAGGAGCTATGAAGGGTCCTTGCAAAGAGAGCATTTATCAGCTGACATTATTTTAATTATTCGCTTTTAATGAGGAATCTATGAACATCTTCAAAAATCAGGGTCAATAGGTAGGCTGTCACCTAACAAAAAAAAACATGTTTTTTTTGTCTGAGAGTTCTACTGACATTAGGTGATTATTGTCATAATTGAAATACTTCAGCATAGCAAGATAAGTGTGCTTTAAAAAATAGTTTTAATATTCACCCTGTGCATGAGTGCTCAGTCGTATCTCTTTGCGACCCCATGGACTGTAGCCCGCCAGGCTCCTCTGTCCATGGGATTCCCAGGCAGCAGTACTGGAGTGGGTTACCATTTCCTTCTCCAGGGGATCTTCCTGAACCAGGGATCCAAACCTCGTTTTCTGTGTCTCCTGCCTTGGCAGGTGTATTCTTTACCACTGCACCACCTAGGAAGTACAAGTTGTTAATGAACACTTGAAGTGCTCTAATGGGGAATATGAGTTTCCCTTATTCTTTAGCATAAGAGGTGCTAGAAATAGCTTAACAATTTATTGGTGACATGGATGATTACTGAGGGATGTGTGATGCACGGGCATCTTACCCTTAAATGAACGGGGCATCAGTTCTGTGTGAGCCCAGAATGGTGCTCTAGGCCTGGGTGTTTCTTTAGTCCCATGCTTGCTACTTAGTGTAGGATTATGTCACCTGACCAGATGAGAAGCATGGCTGGATCTGGCTCTGTGACATCATGACATCTGGTTCAGTTTTCTCAAGGGGTTCTGGTCAGGAGGTTTGAGCTCATGGACACCAGACTCTAAGGGGACAAATTGGCAGAGGCCCCACCAAGACACTGACAATTGTACACCAAAGTGGCTTAAGCCAGTTAACAACATTTGATCCACAAATAGTTCTCATTAATGAGATGCATCTAATGAGATCTGTGTATAGTGACGAAGATTTGAGGAAGTTTCATAGAGAGAAATGCAATTTTGTCTATATAATAATAATATCAAAAAATTATAAAGGGGTTACTGTGTGTTAGGCACTGTTCTAAACTCTCTCTATGCACACACACACGTATTCAATTAGTACTTGTCACATCTCTATGAGGAGATACTACTATCATATTGTTAACCCCATTTTACTGGCACGGAAACTGAGCACAACGGATGACTTGTCCTACATGATATAGGCCAACTGAGTGAGGAAGCCGTGATTTGAACACAGCCAGTCTAACTCCAGAATCTAGGCTCTTATTGGTATAGACACTAGTTTCCTTTCTGAAAAACAGTGGTTGGTATGTAACTAAGAGTCATAGGAGTTTATGGAATTAAAGAAAACTGACTTGCTGTACAAGCCCAGGGGATAACTCAGGAATTCTGAGGTTTACCTTGGCTTGAGAAAAGGTCCTTACCAACAGGAGATTTTTCTGTCAGGCATCATTTGGGTAGCAGGGTTTCTGTAATGAACTAAAAATAAAGACCTGTCACTTGGTTGATGATGTGTATAACGGTTTTCCTAGACACAACAGGACTGGTGAGTATCAGAAGACTTTGATGAGAAAGGTAGGCAGCAGACAATCTGTTTCTCTTTCCCGTATTTGGCTTCCTTCCTTTTATATCTCCCTATATCATTCTATATCAGAACAACCACTCACACGTGTGATACTACTCATCTATGTCACAGCAAACATTCCTTTATGAAGCCATATACTCCTCTGGTCCTTGCAGTCCCTCAGCCTGGGCAAGAGTTGGGATAATCTGATTACTAGTCCAGCTATTTGGTGAACTCTTTACCTGAAGCTATAAATCTGATGGTGCATCTTGCTATTGCAAATTCCTCTATGGACATGATACTTAGAGAGACCAAAAACCCACCACCCCCAGCCAGCATCCTGTGGATGTCTGTGGTTGGTTTACTCATCCTAATTCCTGTGATATCATATTACTCAAGTGTTACCCAGATGTGGGGAGGTGCACTTCGCACCTTCTTCCATTTCCTGTCACCACGGCAACCTGCTGTGCCTCTCCCACGGTGCCCCTTTCCTCAGCCACTTTCTGCATGTTCTCAGGATGCTGGTCAACCACTCACTCAACTGCATCACCCAGAACTGCAAGGAACTGAGCACAGCTGACCAATACAATGGCTCTGTAGGCTTCCAGATTCCCAAACTTTTCAAAGTCCTAGGATTTTTAGTGTTCTCATAACTGTTACTTACTTGGTAAGTTGCCAATTCTTTAAAAAATAATCCCCAACATTTACATATATCAGATTACTTTTATGTAAAAACATGATAATTAAGGTTTTAATCCAACCTCATAGAATTGTGCAACTTCAGCTTCTTCAGCATCAGTGGTTGGGGCAGAGCTTTGTCAAAAGAACACACTGGTCATAGCAAACACCCTTTTTCAACAACCCAAGAGATGAGTTTACACATGAACTTTACCAGATGGTCAACAACGGAATCAAATTATTATGTTCTGTGCAACCAAAGATGGAGAAACAGTATACAGTCAGTAAAAACAAAAACTGGAGCTGACTGTGGCTCAGATCATGAGCTCCTTATTACAAAATTCAGGCTTAACTGGAAGAAATAGGAAAAAACGGTAGGCCATTCAGGTATGACCTAAATCAATCTCTTATGATTATACAGTGGAGGTGATGGATGAATAGATTCAAGAGATCAGATCTGGTAGATAAAGTATCTGAAGAACTACGGACAGAGGTTTGTAACATTGTACAGGAAGCAGGGACCAAAAACATCCCAAAGAAAAAGAAGTGCAAGAAGGCAAAGTGGCTGTCTGAGAAGTCTTTATAAATAACAGAGAAAAGAAGAGAAGAGAAAGGCAAGGAAGAAAGGGAAAGATATACCCAACTGAATGCAGGGTTTCAGACAATAGCAAGGAGAGATGAGAAAGTCTTCTTAAATGAAAAGTGCCAAGAAATAGAAGAAAACTATAGAATGGGAAAGACTAGAGATTTCTTCAAGAAAACTGGAGATATCAAGGGAAGATTTCATGCAAGGACGGACATGATAAAGGTCAGAAATGGTAAGGACCTAACAGAAGCAGAAGAGATTAAGAAGAGGTGGCAAGAATACATTAAAGAATTATGCAAAAAAGGTCTTAATGACCCAGATAATCATGATGGTATTCACCTAGAGCCAGACATCCTGGTATGTGAGATGAAGTGGTCTTTAGGAAGCATTACTACAAACAATGCTTGAGGGCTTCCCTGATAGCTCAGTTGGTAAAGAATCTGCCTGCAATGCAGGAGACCCCAGTTCAATTCCTGGGTCGAGAAGATCCCCTGGAGAAGGGATAGGCTACCCACTCCAATATTCTTGGGCTTCCCTTGTGGCTCAGCTGGTAAAGAATTGGCCTTCAATGCAGGAAACCTGGGTTCAGAAGATCTCCCTGGAGAAGGAAAAGGCTGCAGGCTCCAGTATTCTGGCCTGGAGAATTCCATGGACTCTATAGTCCATGGGGTCACAAAGAGTTGGACATGACTGAGCAACTTTCACTTTCACTACAAACAAAGCTAGTAGAGGTGATGGAATTTCAGCTAAGCTATTTCAAATCCCCAAAGATGATGCTGTTAAAGTGATACACTCAATATGTCAGCAAATTTGGAAAACTCAGCAGTGGTCACAGGACTGGAAAAAGTCAGTTTTCATTCCAATCCCAAAGAAGGGTCACATGAAAGAATGTTAATACAATTGTGCTCATTTCACAAGCTAGCAAGGCTATGCTCAAAATCCTTCACACTAGGCTTTAGCAGTACATGAACCAAGAACTTGCAGATGTAGAAGCCGGGTTTTGAAGAGGCAGAGGAATCAGAGATTAAATTGCCAACATTCGTTGGATCACAGAGAAAGCAAGGGAGTTCCAGATAAACATCTGTTTCATTAACTATGCTAAAGCCTTTGACTGTGTGGATTACAACAAACTGTGGAAAATTCTTAAAGAGATGGAGGTAACAGACCATCTTACCTGTCTCTCGAGAAACTTGTATGCAGGTCAAAAAGCTACAGTTAGAACAGACATGGAACAATGAATTGGTTCAAAATTGGGAAAGGAGTACATCAAGGCAGTATATTGTCACCCTGCTTCTTTAGCTTAGATGCAGAGTACATGTGAAATGCCAGGCTGGATGAAGCACAAGCTGGAATCAAGATTACCAGGAGAAATATCAACAACTTCAGATATGCAGATATTACCACTCTAATGACAGAAATCAAAAAGGAACTGAAGAGCCTCTTGATGAGGGTGAGAGAGGAGAGTGGAAAAGCTGGCTTGAAACTCAACATTCAAAAAATGAAGATCATGGCATCCAGTCTCATTCAGATCAGATCAGTAGCTCAGTCGTGTCCGACTCTTTGCGACCCCATGAATCACAGCACGCCAGGCCTCCATGTCTGTCACCAACTCTTGGAGTTCACTGAGACTCATGTCCATGGAGTCAGTGATGCCATCCAGCCATCTCATCCTCTGTCGTCCCCTTCTCCTCCTGCCCCCAATCCCTCCCAGCATCAGAGTCTTTTCCAATGAGTCAACTCTTCGCATGAGGTGGCCAAAGGACTGGAGTTTCAGCTTTAGCATCATTCCTTCCAAAGAAATCCCAGGGCTGATCTCCTTCAGAATGGATTGGTTGGATCTCCTTGCAGTCCAAGGGACTCTCAAGAGTCTTCTCTAACACCACAGTTCAAAAGCATCAATTCTTCGGCACTCAGCCTTCTTCACAGTCCAACTCTCACATCCATACATGACCACAGGAAAAACCGTAGCCTTGACTAGATGAACCTTTGTTGGCAAAGTAATGTCTCTGCTTTTGAATATGCTATCTAGGTTGGTCATAACTTTCCTTCCAAGGAGTAAGCGTCTTTTAATTTCATGGCTGCAGTCACCATATGCAGTGATTTTGGAGCCCAAGAAAATAAAGTCTGACACTGTTTCCACTGTTTCCTCATCTATTTCCCATGAAGTGATGGGACCGGATGCCATGATCTTCGTTTTCTGAATGTTGAGCTTTAAGCCAACTTTTTCACTCTCCATTGTCACTTTCATCAAGAGGCTTTTGAGTTCCTCTTCACTTTCTGCCATAAGGGTGGTGTCATCTGCATATATGAGGTTATTGATATTTCTCCCGGCAATCTTGATTCCAGC
The DNA here is from genome assembly GCF_032452875.1 of Bos javanicus. Classification (NCBI taxonomy): domain Eukaryota; kingdom Metazoa; phylum Chordata; class Mammalia; order Artiodactyla; family Bovidae; genus Bos; species Bos javanicus. The sequence goes on from NC_083869.1 coordinate 37,503,632, forward strand.
TTGTGTTTCTTCTAGTCCAGCGTTTTTCATGATGTACTCTGCATATAAGTTAAATAAACAGGGTGACAATATACAACCTTGACGAACTCCTTTTCCTATTTGGAACCAGTCTGTTGTTCCATGTCCAGTTCTAACTGTTGCTTCCTGACCTGCATACAAATTTCTCAAGAGGCAGATCAGGTGGTCTGGTATTCCCATCTCTTTCAGAATTTTCCACAGTTGATTGTGATCCACACAGTCAAAGGCTTTGGCATAGTCAATAAAGCAGAAATAGATGTTTTTCTGGAACTCTCTTGCTTTTTCTATGATCCAGCAGATGTTGGCAATTTGATCTCTGGTTCCTCTGCCTTTTCTAAAACCAGCTTGAACATCTGGAAGTTCATGGTTCACATATTGCTGAAGCTTGGCTTGGAGAATTTTGAGCATTACTTTACTAGCGTGTGAGATGAGTGCAATTGTGTGGTAGTTTGAGCATTCTTTGGCATTGCCTTTCTTTGGGATTGGAATGAAAACTGACCTTTTCCAGTCCTGTGGCCACTGCTGCATTTTCCAAATTTGCTGGCATATTGAGTGAAGCACTTTCACAGCATCATCTTTCAGGATTTGGAATAGCTCAACTGGAATTTCATCACCTCCACTAGCTTTGTTCGTAGTGATGCTTTCTAAGTCCCACTTGATTTCACATTCCAGATGTCTGGCTCTAGGTCAGTGATCACACCATCGTGGTTATCTGGGCTGTGAAGATCTTTTTTGTACAGTTCTGTGTATTCTTGCCACCTCTTCTTAATATCTTCTGCTTCTGTTAGGTCCATACCATTTCTGTCCTTTATCGAGCCCATCTTTGCATGGAATGTTCCCTTGGTATCTCTGATTTTCTTGAAGAGATCCCTAGTCTTTCCCATTCTGTTGTTTTCCCCTATTTCTTTGCATTGATCGCTGAGGAAGGCTTTCTTATCTCTTCTTGCTATTCTTTGGAACTCTGCATTCAGATGTTTATATCTTTCCTTTTCTCCTTTGCTTTTCGCTTCTCTTCTTTTCACAGCTATTTGTAAGGTCTCCCCAGACAGCCATTTTGCTTTTTTGCATTTCTTTTCCTTGGGAATGGTCTTGATCCCTGTCTCCTGTACAATGTCATGAACCTCATTCCATAGTTCATCAGGCACTCTATCTATCAGATCTAGGCCCTTAAATCTATTTCTCACTTCCACTGTATAATCATAAGGGATTTGATTTAGGTCATACCTGAATGGTCTAGTGGTTTTCCCTACTTTCTTCAATATAAGTCTGAATTTCGCAATAAGGAGTTCATGGTCTGAGCCACAGTCAGCTCCTGGTCTTGTTTTTGCTGACTGTATAGAGCTTCTCCATCTTTGGCTGCAAAGAATATAATCAATCTGATTTCGGTGTTGACCATCTGGTGATGTCCATGTATAGAGTCTTCTCTTGTGTTGTTGGAAGAGGGTTTTTGTTATGACCAGTGCATTTTCATGGCAAAACTCTATTAGTCTTTGCCCTGCTTCATTCCGTAACATTGCCTGTTACTCCAGGTGTTTCTTGACTTCCTACTTTTGCATTCCAGTCCCCTATAATGAAAAGGACATCTTTTTTGGGTGTTAGTTCTAAAAGGTCTTGTAGGTCTTCATAGAACCGTTCAACTTCAGCTTCTTCAGCATTACTGGTTGGGGCATAGACTTGGATTACTGTGATATTGAATGGTTTGCCTTGGAAACGAACAGAGATCATTCTGTCGTTTTTGAGATTGCATCCAAGTACTGCATTTCGGACTCTTTTGTTGTCCAGTCTCATTATTTCATGGCAAATAGATGGGAAAAAGTAGAGACAGTGACAGATTTTATTTTCTTGGGCTCCAAAATAAATTCAGACTGTGGCTGCAACCATGTAATTAATATATGCTTGTCCTTGGAAGGAAAGCTACAACAAACCTAGACATCATATTAAGAAGCAGAGACATCACTTTGCCAACAAAGGTCCGTATAGTTAAAGCTGTGATTTTTCCAGTAGTCATGTATGGATGTGAGAGTTGAACCATAAAAAAGGGTGAGCACTGAAGAACTGATGCTTTCAAACTGTGGTCCTGGAGAAGATTCTTGAGAGTCCCTTGGACCACAAGGAGATCAACCAGTCAATCCTACAGAAAATCAACCCTGAATATTCATTGGAAGTACTGACACTTAAGCTGAAGCTCCAATAGTTTGGCCACCAGATGTGAAGAGCTTGCTCATTGGAAAAGACTGGCGGCAAAAGATAAGATGGTTAGATAGCATCACTGACTCAATGGACATGAATTTGAGCAAACTCCAGGAGGTAGTGAAGAACAGAGCAGCCTGGCATGCTGCAGTCCATGGGATTGCAGAGTAAAGACAGGACTTAGTGACCGAACAGGAACAACAACAATAAATTCATCCAACTTGAGTTGAGTACTTAGAACCCAATGTTGGAAACTCAAGAGGAGTAAGATACAGACCCTGCTAATGTGTTGGAGTTGTTTTTGTTGCCGGTGATAGGAGTCCAACTTAAACTAGCTTAAATAAAAAAGGAAATATATTGACCCATGTAACTAAAAAGTCTGTATTAATTTCAGGTTTGACTGGATCAAGGGAGCTCAAATTATTTCATCAGGGCTCTTTTTTTTCTCTATTCATCTCTACTCGTTTTTACCTCTCTTTGTGAGTTGGCCTCATTTTTTCTTACTAAAGATAGCTTCCTCCAATTTGACCTGAACAAATGGCCTTTAGAAACTCCAGCTAAGATCATTCTTAGATCTCAAAATAGCAGAATAGAGACCCTCTCTTCCTTAGAATCCGTATATCAAAAGTAAAGGAAGATTCTGATTATCTCTAGTTGGTCACAAGCCCATTTAACTGACCACTCTGACCAGGGCAATGGAATATCAAGTTGGCCAGGCTTAGGTTATATGCTTCACCCTCAGCTGAGGAAGGTTCAACCTGGTTGTATAACATGAAATGTGTTTCCTACAAAGAGTGATGGATAGATAAAATAAAAAAGTAGATATTCTCTGTGGTAGCCAACCTCAAAGATGACCCCAAATGATCCTTACTTATATCCATGCATAATTTTCTACACTGTATTATGGTTGTCTTGTGTGATCAATAGAACCCTATAGAAGTGATGGTGGGTGACTTTGAAGGCTAGGTCATAAAAGAAATTGTAGTCTTATTCTTGCTCTCAGAATGCCTGCTCTGAAGAAAGGCAGCCACCATGTTGTAAGGATGCCCAAGCAGCCCTATGAAAAGATCCACATAAAGAATAACAGAGGCCCTCTGCCAACAGCTGATACTGATTTGCTGGCCACTTAAGTTTGCCATCTGGAAAGTGGATTTTTCAGCCCCAGTCAAACCTTCAGGGGACTATAGCCCTACCCAACACCTTGACTACTTCATGAGAGATTCAAGCCTGAGCCATCCAACTAAGCCGGTTCTGAATCCTTGAACTGCAGATGTTGTAAGGTCTGTGAGTTTTAAACATTAAGTTTTGAGGAAATTTGTTACCCAGGAATAGGTAGCAAATACATGCACTATACTCGCTCTCAAGTAGCTCATTGCCCAGCCTAAAGTCATAGACACTTAAATGACTAATTTGTGAGTGGGAAAGAAAGAGGACATAGAAAAGCCTCTGGTTGGATGGCATCATCAAATCAATGGACAGAAGTTTGGGCAAGCTCTAGAAGATGGTGAAGGACTGGGAAGCCTGGTGTGCTGCAGTCCATGAAGTAGCAAAGAGTCAGACACAACTGAGTGACTGACCAACAACAGCAACTGTGAAATCTGACAGAGGAGGCCACATTTGAGCTGTGCTTCAAGGATGAATGTGAGAAGGAATGGAAACCCAGGCAAAGGGAATAGCACAAAGGCCCTGGGACTTGAAAGTGAAAAATGCAAATAGAATAGTGTAGTTTCAGTTAAGGTCATGGCTCATCAGAATCAAGAGAAGAGGGACTTCCCTGGTGGTCCAGTGGATAAGACTCCATGCTCTCCAATGCAAGAGGCCTGGGTTCAATCCCTGGTCAAGGAACTAGATCCCATATGCCACAACTAAGAGTTCACATGCTCCAACAAAAATTGCAGCCAAATAAATATTAAAAAAAAAATCATGAGAAGGGATTAAAAAATAGGCAGATACTCAAACCCAACCCATAGGGAATCTCATGATTAGGAAGCACTGGTTTGGGTTTCCAAAGTTGTTTTTGGTCCTCAGTTGGTTGGTTAGCTGGTTGCTGTAGAGGGGTGAGTCTGTAGAAATATTTCTCAGCAGAATTTCTGGACCTCTCACAATAGAAAACAGGAAACAGGCTCTTGGCCCAAACCAATAGTAATGAAATAGAATATTTGTGACGGGGTAGAGTAGGGTCCAGGGATTTACACATTAACAAGCACTTTAGAAATTTTACGTAAAGTAGTACAAGTTTTAAAAATGGGTAAATTATTGAAAACTCAAAAAATTATTGTTTTATGGAAATAAGAAGAGTTTCAAGAAAGAGGTGGTAAATTCAAAACTGGATTTATAGTCATGCTATAATGATGTGAAAAATACTTAAAAAGACTAGCAGGAAATATATCAAAATGACTTTGGTAGTATTATGGTGGTAACATTGTAGATGATGGGTTTGTGTGTGTATGTGTGTGTCTGTGCGTGTGTGTGTATTACAGGTACATTATTTCCATAGTTTAAACAGTGATTTTCAGAAAGTTTAAGAAGCTGTGTTAATGATATGGCAAAATCAAGTTGGACAAGGGTTGAAAAGAGGTCACTGGCCTTGGCAAGTGGGAGGCCACTGGAGACCTTTGGATGAGGGAATGGAAGCCAGATTACAATGGCTAGATTCAGAGAATGGGGAGGAAGTGCAGGAGGGAGCCAGTATAGATCACTAGTTCAAGAAGTTTGGCAGCAAAGGCAAAATTTAAAATCAAATTGTTCTTTTTTTGAACTGATTATAAAAGTAATACTTGTTTATTATTAAAAAAAAACTGGGAAATACAGAACATTAAGAACAAAACAATAGTCACCCATAATCTTACCTACCACCCAGTGCCAAACCATGCTAAGAATTTAGTATATTTACGGCATGAACTTTTCTCCTTCGTGGCAGTGATTTGAGATAGAAGAAATAATCCACAATATTCTTAGATGAGGGAACCAAGGCTCAGAAAGTGACTTTCCTGAGGCACAAAGAGTTCATAACAAACTGTTTGGTACCCATAGTGCTTTGGCTTGAGTTTCCTGGTTGCTCTGCCCCGACCCTGCAGGAGAATTAGCCAGTCAGCCTTTTTCTTGTGCCGTATTGTGTCCTGAAGGTATTTCAGCCGCAGTGCCTCTAAAATTTCATTGCACCTATGGATTTATACACTTAAATCACTCACTAGGCCTGTCCTCTTTGACAGTAGAGCCTGGGTCACCTTCATCTCAGGGTTCCCAAACCCTAGCACAGCATTTGAGAGAATCACTGCACAACACGTGTTTCTAGAATGATGGGTGAGGCTTTGCTGTAGCAACTAATGCAGCTTTCATTCCCAGTATTTCCTGCTTCTCTGTAACATCTACCCCATTCTGGCAGTAGTGAGAGTGTTTTATGCACAGATTGCCTCGGGCTAAGAATAACACAGTAGAACCAGAGTCAAATTCTTGGCTTTTGGCTTTCAAATACTCAGGTGGGGTATAAACAACAGTTTTGGAAGACAGACAGAAGAGCTGTATTACCTACTCCCTGACTAAATGTGAAGGAGAAAGGAAAGCTGAGGAAAAGTAAACAAGTGAGATAGCAGTGAGTGTTCCTATGAAAGGGGACTAGGCTACCTCCCACCCTACTGAATCCCATTCCAGACTAGTTTGTGGAGTAGGTAAATCACCAGAATTCCCCTACCTTGATGTGACAAAGGAGAGGAGAGGCATAGTGGGAAAGAAATGGCCTCACGGAAAATTTAGACCAGCACAGTGTCCAATAGAGATGTAATTTGAGCTACATATGTAATTTTAAGTGTTCTAGTAAGTCGGCTTCCCTGGTGGCTCAGACAGTAAAGAATCCATCTGACAATGCCGGAGACCCGGGTTCGATCTCTGGGTCGGGAAGATTGCCTGGAGAAGGGAATGGCTATCCACTTTTCCAGTAGTCATGTATGGATGTGAAAGTTGGACCATAAAGAAGGCTGAGTGCTGAAGAATTGATGCTTTTGAACTGTGGTGCTGGAGAAGACTCTTGAGAGTCCCTTGGACTGCAAGGAGATAAAACCAGTCAAAGGAAATCAGTCCTGAATATTCATTGGAAGGACTGATGCTGAAGCTGAAGCTCCAATACTTTGGCCACCTGATGCGAAGAGCCAACTCATTAGAAAAGACTAATGCTGGGAAAGATTGAAGGCAGGAGAAGGGGACAACAGAGGATCAGATGGTTGGATGGCATCACTGATTCAATGGACATGAGTTTGAGTAAGCTCTGGAAGATGGTGAAGGACAGGAAAGCCTGGCATGCTGCAGTCCGTGGGGTCACAAAGAGTCGGACACAACTGACCAATTGAACAACAGCCACAACAACAGCCCACTGTTGCCTGGAGAATCCCTAAGACAGAGGAGCCTGGCGGGCTACAGTCCATGGGGTCACAAAGAGTCAGACACAACTAAGTAACTAACCCTTCTGTCTTATTATATGTTCTAATAAGTAGCCACATTAAAGAATGTAAAAAGAAACTGGTGAAATTAATTTTAATACATTATTTTATTTAACCTCATATGCCTAAATATTATCATTTCAACATGTAATCAATAGAGAAATTATTAATGAGATATTTTGCATTTTTCTGTGCTAAAGTTTTTGGGTTTTGGCCCCGCCACACAGCACGTGGAATCTTAGTTCCCTGACCAGGGATCAAACCTATGCCCTCTGCATTGGATCCATGGAGTCTTCACCACTGAACCTCCAGGGAAGTCCCTGTACTAAGGTTTTGAAGTCTAATGTGTACTTTATCGTCACAGCACACCTCAGTTTTTATTAATCATATTTCAGTGAAATGTTCAGCAGCCACCTGTGGCTTGAGACTGCCAAATAGCACAGGTCAAGACAGACGAAAATGGCCCCATGGACTGCTGAATCCCATAGCTGAGAACGGGACCCATAAAAAGTTTCTTGTATGCTCGAGTATCATAGATAAGGACCAAGCCAGGTGACCTAAGGAGATCTTGTTTTATAATCAGTTTCCGACAGGAAAAAGCTCTTTTGAAGGAAAACTTCTCTGCAGGAGGTCCCTTTTGTCTTTCCACTAACCTAAAACCAGCTCCCCCCTCTAACACCATGCTCTATTCATCTCCAGCTCTAGCACACTTTTCAAATCTTTTGATCACACAATACCTTGCCTAACCTGTTGGTTCTTTCTGTACATCAAAGAAATAGAAATGAAGAATAAATAATTAACAGTTTACCAGATCTCTTCCCTGGATTCCTCTTCAGTAATTTCAAGAACAAACTGTGGGAATAAGATATCATCTAAAGAAAACTCATAAGAAGTTTCGACAAGCTGCTCATAAGCCAACACACAGTGGGGGATGGTGATGACTCTGACCCACTATCTCAATGATTAACTAAGATTTCTTCCTTTTTACCCTTTAAAAACTTTCATGGCTGCAGAATCTTCAGAGATAGTTTTGAGGAGACACTGAGTCCACCATCTCCCCAGATTGCTGGCAATCTGATTAAAAGCATCTTTCTTTCCTACCAACACTGGCCTCTTGAGTATTGATTTTGAGCAATGAGCAGTCGGACTTGATTTGGTATGATTCAGGCTGAGTGGAATACAATCTAGCACTTCTCTGCATGGACTGAGTGGGCAGAAGGCCATCGGAATGCTTCAGTGGATGCCATGAGAGATGGCACTGAGGCGCCCAAGACCACCCCTCTACACATGTCCACATTCTATAAACCCCCAGCAACTTGGATGCCACCCTGGGGAAAGATGAAACCCCAATCTAGATCATGATTAAGATTCATTTGGTAGAATAGGGCAGAGCTCAAAATTCTGTATTGGTAAAGAAAGTTACATTTATTTAGTGGACTGAGTTTCAAAATCATTATTAAAAGAGTGATGAACATGCTAGAAATGAGGTTTGTGTAAACCCTATCTGCTGTTTTCTCATAGGCTGTCAGAAGATGATCTAAAGGAGGATGGTAACTTTTCAACAAGTCAGTCTCGAGGGAAAAAGGGGGAAGTATAGCATTCTTCTCTGGCCACCTGATGTGAAGAGCTGACTCATCAGAAAAGACCCTGATGCTGGGAAAGACTGAAGGGGATGACAGAGGACGAGATGGTTGGATGGCATCACCGACTCAAAGGACATGAGTTTGAACAAGCTCTGGGATTTGGTGAAGGACAGGGAAGCCTGGCATGCTGCAGTTCATGGGGTCACAATAAGTCAGGCACGACTGAGCAACTGAATAACAACAACAACACTCTTTTTTAAAAAATATATATAAATTTATTTATTTTAATAGGAGGCTAATTACTTTACAATATTGTACTGGTTTTGCCATACATTGACATGAATCCGCCATGGGTATACATGTGTTCCCCATCCTGAACCCGCCTCCCACCTCCCTCCCCATCCCATCCCTCTGGGTCATCCCTGTGCACCAGCCCTGAGCATCCTGTATCATGCATCGAACCTGGACTGGCAATTCGTTTCACATGTGATAATATACATGTTTCAATGCCATTCTCCCAAATCATCCCACCCTCGCCCTCTCCCACAGAGTCCAAAAGACTGTTCTATACATCTGTGTCTCTCTTGCTGTCTCGCATACAGGGTTATCGTTACCATCTTTCTAAATTCCATATATATACGTTATTATTCTGTATTGGTGTTTTTCTTTCTGGCTTACTTCACTCTGTATAATAGGCTCCAGTTTCATCCACCTCATTAGAACTGATTCAAATGTATTCTTTTTAATAGCTGAGTAATACTCCATTGTGTATATGTACCACAGCTTTCTTATCCATTCATCTGCTGATGGACATCTAGGTTGCTTCCATGTCCTGGGTATTGTAAACAGTGCTGCGATGAACATTGGGGTACACGTGTCTCTTTCAATTCCGGTTTCCTCGGTGTGCATGCCCAGAAGTGGGATTGCTGAGTCGTATGGCAGTTCTATTTCCAGTTTTTTAAGGAATCTCCACACTGTTCTCCATAGTGGCTATACTAGTTTGCATTCCCACCAACAGTGTAAGAGGGTTCCCTTTCTCTACACCTTCTCCAGTATTTATTGCTTGTAGACTTTTGGATCGCAGCCATTCTGACTGGTGTGACATGGTACCTCATTGTGGTTTTGATTTGCATTTCTCTGATAATGAGTGATGTTGAGCATCTTTTCATGTGTTTGTTAGCCATCTGTATGTTTTCTTTGGAGAAATGTCTGTTTCGTTCTTTGGCCCATTTTTTGATTGGGTCGTTTATTTTTCTGGAATTGAACTGCAGGAGTTGCTTGTATATTTTTGAGATTAATTCTTTGTCAGTTGCTTCATTTGCTATTATTTTCTCCCGTTCTGAAGGCTGTCTTTTCACCTTGCTTATAGTTTCCTTTGTTGTGCAGAAGCTTTTAATTTTAATTAAGTCCCATTTGTTTATTTTTGCTTTTATTTCCAATATGCTGGGAGGTTGGTCATAGAGGATCCTGCTGTGATTTATGTCAGAGAGTGTTTTGCCTATGTTATCCTCTAGGAGTTTTATAGTTTCTGGTCTTATGTTTAGATCTTTAATCCATTTTGAGTTTATTTTTGGGTATGGTGTTAGTAAGTGTTCTAGTTTTATTCTTTTACAAGTGGTTGACCAGTTTTCCCAGCACCACTTGTTAAACAGATTGTCTTTTTTTCCATTGTATATTCTTGCCTCCTTTGTCAAAGATAAGGTGTCCATAGGTGCATGGATTTATCTTTGGGCTTTCTGTTTTGTTCCATTGATCTATATTTCTGTCTTTGTGCCAGTACTATACTGTCTTGATGACTATGGCTTTGTAGTAGAGCCTGAAGTCAGTTCCATTCTTCTTTCTCAAGATTGCTTTGGCTATTCGAGGTTTTTTGTATTTCCATACAAATTGTGAAATTATTTGTTCTAGCTCTGTGAAAAATACCATTGGTAGCTTGATAAGGATTACATTGAATCTATAGATTGCTTTGGGAAGTACACTCATTTTCACTATATTGATTCTTCCGATCCATGAACACGGTGTATTTCTCCATCTATTAGTGTCCTCTTTGATTTCTTTCACCAGTGTTTTATAGTTTTCTATATATAGGTCTTTAGTTTCTTTAGGTAGATATATTCCTAAGTATTTTATTCTTTTCGTTGCAATGGTGAATGGAATTGTTTCCTTAATTTCTCTTTCTATTTTCTCATTATTAGTGTATAGGAATGCAATGGATTTCTGTATGTTGATTTTATATCCTGAAACTTTACTATATTCATTGATTAGCTCTAGTAATTTTCTGGTGGAGTCTTTAGGGTTTTCTATGTAGAGGATCATGTCATCTGCAAACAGTGAGAGTTTTACTTCTTCTTTTCCAATTTGGATTCCTTTTATTTCTTTTTCTGCTCTGATTGCTGTGGCCAAAACTTCCAAAACTATGTTAAACAGTAGTGGTGAGAGTGGGCACCCTTGTCTTGTTCCTGACTTTAGGGGAAATGCTTTCAATTTTTCACCATTGAGGATAATGTTTGCTGTGGGTTTGTCATATATAGCTCTTATTATATTGAGTTATGTCCCTTCTATTCTTGCTTTCTGGAGGGTTTTTATCATAAATGGATGTTGAATTTTGTCAAAGGCCTTCTCTGCATCTATTAAGATAATAATATGGCTTTTATTTTTCAATTTGTTAATGTGGTGTATTACATTGATTGATTTGCAGATATTGAAGAAGCCTTGCATCCCTGGGATAAAGCCCTCTTGGTCATGATGTATGATCTTTTTAATGTGTTGTTGGATTCTGATTGCTAGAATTTTGTTTAGGATTTTTGCATCTATGTTCATCAGTGATATCGGCCTGTAGTTTTCTTTTTTTGTGGCATCTTTGTCAGGTTTGGGTATTAGGGTGATGGTGGCCTCATAGAATGAGTTTGGAAGTTTACCTTCCTCTGCAATTTTCTGGAAGAGTTTGAGTAGGATAGGTGTTAGCTCTTCTCTAAATTTTTGGTAAAATTCAGCTGTGAAGCCGTCTGGACCTGGGCTTTTGTTTGCTGGAAGACTTCTGATTACAGTTTCAATTTCCGTGCTTGTGATGGGTCTATTAAGATTTTCTATTTCTTCCTGGTTCAGTTTTAGAAAGTGTACTTTTCTAAGAATTTGTCCATTTCTTCCACATTGTCCATTTTATTGGCATATAATTGCTGATAGTACTCTCTTATGATCCTTTGTATTTCTGTGTTGTCTGTTGTGATTTCTCCATTTTCATTTCTAATTTTATTGATTTGATTTTTCTCCCTTTGTTTCTTGATGAGTCTGGCTAATGGTTTGTCAATTTTATTTATCCTCTCAAAGAACCAGCTTTTGGCTTTGTTGATTTTTGCTATGGTCTCTTTTGTTTCTTTTGCATTTATTTCTGCTCTAATTTTTAAGATTTCTTTCCTTCTACTAGCCCTGGGGTTCTTCATTTCTTCCTTCTCTAGTTGCTTTAGGTGTAGAGTTAGGTTATTTATTTGACTTTTTTCTTGTTTCTTGAGGTATGCCTGTATTGCTATGAACCTTCTCCTTAGCATTGCTTTTACAGTGTCCCACAGGTTTTGGTTGTTGTGTTTTCATTTTCATTCATTTCTATGCATATTTTGATTTCTTTTTTGATTTCTTCTGTGATTTGTTGGTTATTCAGCAGCGTGCTGTTCAGCCTCCACATGTTGGAATTTTAAATAATTTTTCTCCTGTAATTGAGATCTAATCTTACTGCATTGTGGTCAGAAAAGATGATTGGAATGATTTCAATTTTTTTGAATTTAGCAAGGCTAGATTTATGGCCCAGGATGTGATCTATCCTGGAGAAGGTTCCGTGTGCACTTGAGAAAAAGGTGAAATTCATTGTTTTGGGGTGGAATGTCCTATAGATATCAATTAGGTCTAACTGGTCTATTGTATCATTTAAAGTTTGTGTTTCCTTGTTAATTTTCTGTTTAGTTGATCTATCCATAGGTGTGAACGGAGTATTAAAGTCTCCCACTATTATTGTGTTATTGTTAATTTCCCCTTTCATACTTGTTAGCATTTGTCTTACATATTGCGGTGCTCCTACGTTGGGTGCATATATATATATAATTGTTATATCTTCTTCTTTGATTGATCCTTTGATCATTATGTAGTGTCCTTCTTTGTCTCTTTTCACAGCCTTTGTTTTAAAGTCTATTTTATCTGATTTGAGTATTGCTACTCCTGCTTTCTTTTGGTCTCTATTTGCATGAAATATCTTTTTCCAGCCCTTCACTTTCAGTCTGTATATGTCCCTTGTTTCAAGGTGGGTCTCTTGTAGACAACATATATAGGGGTCTTGTTTTTGTATCTGTTCAGCCGGTCTTTGTCTTTTGGTTGGGACATTCAACCCATTTACATTTAAGGTATTTATTGATAAGTATGATCCTGTTGCCATTTACTTTATTGTTTTGGGTTTGAGTTTATACACCCTTTCTGTGTTTCCTGTCTAGAGAAGATCCTTTTGCATTTGTTGGAGCACTGGTTTGGTGGTGCTGAATTCTCTCAGCTTTTGCTTGTCTGTAAAGCTTTTGATTTCTCCTTCATATTTGAATGAGATCCTTGCTGGGTACAGTAATCTGGGCTGTAGGTTATTTTCTTTCATCACTTTAAGTATGTCCTGCCATTCCCTCCTGGCCTGAAGAGTTTCTATTGGAAGATCAGCTGTTATCCTTATGGGAATCCCCTTGTGTGTTATTTGTTGTTTTTCCCTTGCTGCTTTTAATATTTGTTCTTTGTGTTTGATCTTTGTTAATTTGATTAATATGTGTCTTCAGGTGTTTTGCCTTGGGTTTATCCTGTTTGGAACTCTCTGGGTTTCTTGGGTGACTATTTCCTTCCCCATTTTAGGGAAGTTTTCAACTATTATCTCCTCAAGTATTTTCTCATGGTCTTTTTTTTAATCTTCTCCTTCTGGGACTCCTATGATTCTAATGTTGGGGTGTTTAACATTGTCCCAGAGGTTTCTGATGCTGTCCTCAATTCTTTTAATTCGTTTTTCTTTTTTCCTCTCTGTTTCATTTATTTCTACCATTTGATCATAAACCTCACTTATCCTATCTTCTGCCTCTGTTATTCTACTGTTGGTTCCCTCCAGAGTGTTTTTGATCTCATTTATTGCATTATTCATTACATATTGACTCTTTTTTATTTCTCCTAGATCCTTGTTAAAACTTTCTTGCATCTTCTCAAAAATCCTTGTCTCCAGGCTACTTATCTGTAACTCCATTTTGTTTTCAAGATTTTGGATCATTTTCACTATCATTATTTGGAATTCTTTATCAGGTAGATTCCCTATTTCTTCCTCTTTTGTTTGGTTTGATGGGCATTTATCCTGTTCCTTTACCTTCTGGGTACTTCTCTGCCTCTTCATCTTGTTTATATTGCTGTGTTTGGGGTGGCCTTTCCGTATTCTGGCAGTTTGTGGAGTTCTCTTTATTGTGGAGTTTCCTCACTGTGGGTGGGGTTGGACGAGTAGCTTGTCAATGTTTCCTGGTTAGGGAAGCTTGTGTCGGTGTTCTGGTGGGTGGAGCTGGATTTCTTCTCTTTGGAAGTGTAATGAAGTGTCCAGTAATGAGTTATGAGATGTCAATGTGTTTGGAGTGACTTTGGGCAGTCTGTATATTGAAGCTCAGGGCTATGTTCCTGTGTTGCTGGAGAATTTGCGTGGTATGTCTTGCTCTGGAACTTGTTGGCCCTTGGGTGGTGCTTGGTTTCAGTGTAGGTATGGAGGCGTTTGATGAGCTTCTATCCATTAATGTTCCCTGGAGTCAGGAGTTCTCTGGTGTTCTCAGGATTTGGACTTAAGCTTCTTGCAACTGGTTTTCAGTCTTAATCTTACAGTAGCCTCAAGACTTCTCCATCTATACTTCACTTTCAGATAGTTCCTTGATCTGGCTTATACTTATCAAGATCTATAGGTCCCTTCCTATGTAGTTGATGCTAACTACAGGGTTTTAATCTATTGCTCCCATCACTTCCAAAGCAGTTCCCTCTGTTTTCGCTTCTTCTGTGTCTAATTTGCTGGTCTCTTCAGTGTCTAATTTCCACCCTGACACATGGGGGCGGTGGTGGACATTTTTTAGGCTCACTTGTTCAGTTGTGCTGTGGGGAGGGAGGAACACTGCAAACAAATAACACTGGCATCTGTGGGGAGTGATCCCAGTGTCTCGGCTGCACAGGGTTTGCCCCCGCTCACAGTGTGTGTGCTTTCCCAGTCTACACTGCTTAGGCTCTATGTTGCTCCGCCAGGAACCATCTGAGGCTGGCCCTGGGCTGCATGCACCTCCCAGGTCTAAGCTGCTCAGGTTCAGGCACTTGGGTAGTCCTCAGAGGCGCAGACTCGGTTGGGCCTGCATTTTGTGCCCTTCCCAGGTCTGAGCGGAGAAGGCAATGGCACCCCACTCCAGTACTCTTGCCTGGAGAATCCCAGGGATGGGGGAGCCTGGTGGGCTGCTGTCTCTGGGGTCACACGGAGTCAGACACGACTGAAGCAACTTAGCAGCAGCAGGAAAAGCAAGTCCGAGCAGCTCAGGTGACTAGGTGTTTGGCGAGCATGGTAGCTGCGACTTATCACCTCTCCCGTCCCTCCCGCTCAGTTTTCTGGGTGTATAATCGGTGCACCTTCTCAGGCGGATGTCAACCATCCAGAATCCCAAGAAGTCTTGGTTAGCAACAAAGCCTGCTTGCAGTTTGGTAGATGATGCCTCTCTGGGGCCATGATTGCCCTCTTTCGGCTCTGGCTGCCCTCACCTGCCTGTCTCTGACGGGGGATGGGCTGGTCCGCAGCCGGCTAGCTCTGCTCAGTCCTTTGTTCTGTGGGCGGGCCTGGCAGTGTCTTACGTTAGGGCTTTTCTCAGGGTAGCTATCCCAGTCTGGTTTGCTATCTCAAGTTAGTTCCCTCAGATTGCCCTTGGGGCATTCAGGCCCAGTCCTTACTCTAAGCAATGCAGCCTGCACCTCCCTGCCCAGCCCCTGCTTGCTAGTGGCGGATGCAAGTGTCTGTGCTGCTTCTCCACTGGGAGTTACTGTTGGGCATATAATCTGTGGATTTTAATTATATATTTATTTTTCCTCCCAGTTATGTTGCCCTCTGAGGTTCCAAGGCTTGCCACAGACTCACCGGTGACAGTGTTTCCTGGTGTTTGGAAACTTCTCTCTTTTTAAAGACTCCCTTCCCGGGACGGATCTCCGTCCCTATCTCTTTTGTCTCTCTTTTTATCTTTTATATTTTTTCCTACCTCCTTTTGAAGTCAATGGGCTGGGTGCATGATGTCTTCTGCTGGCATTCAGAAGTTGTTTTGTGGAATTTACTCAGCGTTCAAATGTTCTTTTGATGAATTTGTGGGAGACAAAATGGTCTCCCTGTCCTACTCCTCCACCATCTTAGGACCGCCTCCCAATAACACTCTTCTACTTAGAAGGTACTCGAGTGACATGACAACCAAATATAGTATATTGAAACGTTGTATTGATTGGGTCTTGATTGGAACAAATAAACCATAACAGGAGATTTTGAGAAAAATTAGTGAAATTTGTATCTTGATTAGGTCATTCAGTTCAGTTCAGTTCAGTCACTCGGTCGTGTCCGAATCTTTGCAACCCCATGAATCGCAGCACACCAGGCCTCCCTGTCCATCACCAACTCCCGGAGTTCACTCAAACTCAAATCCATTGAGTTGGTGATGCCATCCAGCCATCTCATCCTCTGTTGTCCCCTTCTCCTCCTGCCCCCAATCCCTCCCAGCATCAGAGTTTTTTTCCAATGAGTCAACTCTTCGCATGAGGTGGCCAAAGTACTGGAGTTTCAGCTTTAGCATCATTCTTTCCAAAGAACACCTAGGACTGATCTCCTTTAGAATGGACTGGTTGGATCTCCTTGCAGTCCAAGGGACTCTCAAGAGTCTCCTCCAACACCACAGTTCAAAAGCATCAATTCTTTGGCGCTCAGCTTTCTTCACAGTCCAACTCTTACATCTATACATGACTACTGGAAAAACCATAGGCTTGACTAGACGGATCTTTGTTGGCAAAGTAATGTCTCTGCTTTTGAATATGCTATCTGGTTTGGTCATAACTTTCCTTCCAAGGAGTAAGCATCTTTTAATTTCATGGCTGCAGTCACCAACTGCAGTGATTTTGGAGCCCCAAAAAATAAAGTCTGACACTGTTTCCACTGTTTCCCCATCTATTTCCCATGAAGTGATGGGACCAGATGCCATGATTAGGTCATTAGAGGATTTCGAATTTGGATGATATTGTGGGAAAATGCCCTTATCTCTTAGATATGAATATTAAAAAATTAGAGATAAAATGTCAGGTTACTTATAGACCAATATTCATAGCAGCCTTACTCATACTAGTTAAAAAAATACGAACAGCCTAAAAGTCTGTCAATTATGATGAATGGATAAATAAAATATGGAATATCTACATGATGGGATATTATCCAGACATAAAGTATTGACTCATGCCACAACATGGATGAACCTTGAAAATATGCTAAATGAAAGACGCCAATCACAAAAGGCTACATGTTGTATGATTCCTCTTACGTAAAACGTCTAGAATAGGCAAATGTATTAAAAAACACAGAAAGTAGATTAGTGTTTGCCTAGGGCTGGGGATGTAGAAGGAAGTGGGGTTAACAGCTTAAGGATTCAAGTTTATCTTTTGGAATGATAAAAACGTTTTAAAATTGATTGTGGTAATGGGTTACACATATCTGTGAATATACTAAAAACATTGAATTGTGCACTCTAAATGGGTGAATTGTATGGCATGACTTCAGTTCAGTGCAGTTGCTCAGTTGTGTCCAACTCTGCAACCCCATGGACTGCAGCATGCCAGGCCTCCCTGTCCATCACCAACTCCTGGAGTTCACCCAAACTCATGTCCATTGGGTCGGTGATGCCATCCAACTGTATAAATAAAGCTGTATTTACAAAGGAGGGAAAAAAGGGGAAAACAAAGTCATGCTCTACAATTTTGCTTAAAACAACTAAGAGAAAAAAGGAGCAAATATGGCAGAGTTAACATTGTTAAACCTAGGTGCTGGATACATGAGGGTTTGTTCCACTATTCCATCTACCTTTGTGTATATTTGAAATTTAAAAAAACAAAAACAAAACAAAACTGGAGGATGGTAATTCTCTCTGAACATCCATGCCTTTAAACATCTATTTGAGAAGACATACCCTTGGCTTCATAACTGCCAAATAAAATGCAGGAAGAGAGCATCACCCCTCTTTGGGGACTGTATGAGGTGCAGGAGTGGTAAATATTATTTCCTTTCCTTGCTATTGAAAAGCTATCTGGGGAGCAAATATTTAGGTGATCACCAGAGAACTGGGCTATGGGGGCCACTGATAGAAATGACCCCTCACACTTCCAGGCTACCACATAGCCAAATGCAGGACCAGATCATGGAAAAGAAATGCAAACAAGGGAGATGGGTGGAGGAAGGAGAATTATAGTTGTGTCTAACTATAAGAAAATTTCACTTACAAATATAAAATCCAAGAAAGCATATTATGAGACAATTATTTGCTCTATAGAAATATTTCTAATGCTTTATGAAAACATAAAATTATTTTTTTTTCATGGCACAACATTGCAAATCAGCTTGTGTGCATGCTCAGATGTGTCTGACTCTTCGTGACCCCATGGACTATATATATAGCCTGCCAGACTCTTCTTGCCCGGGCAAGAATACTGGAGTGCACTGCCATGCTGTCCTACAGGGGAATCTTTCTGGCCCAGGGATTGAACCCATGTCTCTTGCCTCTCCTGTGCTGGCAAATGGATTCTTTACCACTACCATTCTTTACCGCTACCGCCACCTGGGAAGCCCCGGAAATCAACTATACTTCAATAAAATAAAATAGAATAAAATAATTTTTTCAATAGGTAAATATATGCAAATACATGGGAAAAGCCAAAAGTTGCATAGCACTATGTTCATTGTCCCGTTTTTTGAATAATAAACTCATTTAATCCTTATTATAATCCCCATTTTACAGCTGAGACCCTTTAAGGTTGAAAACCCATACAACTACTAAAGGACAGGCCAAAGTTTCCAGGGTCACCCTCTTAACCGCTACACTTGACCGCCCCCCTCATAAGACACAAAAGGCTGGTCCCTTCCCCAGAGGACACCACTGTTACCAGCTTCCTGGGGATCCTTCCAGAAGATAGGTAATTCTTTCAGAGGCTCTTTCAAGCCCATTTTTCAATCAGCAGTTTGGAGAACATATTCAGAGGCTGTCCTCCATCCACATGGCTAGTTCTGACCCATTAACTGTGAAGTCCCTGAGGCCCCCACAGAGAGGCACAGCCTGTTACATTGCCACCTGTAAGCCACAGGCCCACAGACAAGGGGCTTCTGATTTACTGGGCTTCTCCCTGCTGGTCCACAGAGCTGTTAATCTTCTGCCTCAGGGCAGAGTTTGACAGCTCCCAAAGGTCCCCATGAAGTACTCTTTTCAAAGTGAAATTCTCAATCAAATAAACTTGAAACAGACTTGGTCTGGATCCAAGTACAGATCCCCCCACCCTGTGCCCCCGGGCAGTCGTTGGCTACACTTTACTTCCTGGGTTTTTTGAGTCCTCTGGTGCAGGCTACTTTTTTTCCTTCAATAAAACAGTGATTTAAAACCTTCATTCTTCCTGTTCTAAAACTGTGCCAGGGCATAACCACTCTTGTCTTCACCAAGAGTATACAAAAATCAACCAGGGCTCTGCACCCACCCTGGCTGTAGATTATCAGGTAAGTACTTTATCAGACTCTTGATCTACTTTTTGAAAAATATTCTTTTACCTGATAAAAACTTTTTTCACTCTTATTTTGCCTCTTCACTTGACATTTTATTTTGATTATTTTTATGTTTTTCCCTTGGATATTCAAATTATTCCTTTTCTTAAATGAATGCCCCCAGCTTCTCTTCACCTCTGCCAGGGACCTCAGTGATTTTCTGGTGGTGATAATAAAAAGGAAAGTCTTCTTTTCTCTCGGAAACTCTAACAACAACAAAAACAATCACAAAGGATGATATTTTGTGGGGCCATGGCATGGAAATGTTTTCGTGAGAGGAGAAGGTGCCAAGTACATTTCTAACATCTCTACAGTTTATATTAACAATGATCAGAAGTCTCCTGTGGGGCACCTCATCCTTTTGTGCTTATTTTATCTCTGAGCATATTGATGTGGGATTCATTAATGCCATTTTGGTCTTTCTTTCCTCCTGGCACAAGGCAAGGGCTGTGCTTCCCTGCCCCTTTCAAAGTAAGGTGAGACTGTGAGACTTGCTTTGGCCAGCGGAATGTGAGAGGTAACATATCATTTCCCAGTGAAGTGTGAAGTGAAGTGAAGGTCGCTCAGTCACAAAGTGTCTGACTCTTTGTGACCTATACAGTCCATGGAATTCTCCAGGCCAGAATACTGGAGTGGGTGGCCTTTTCCTTCTCCAGGGGATCTTCCCAACCCAGGGATTGAACCCAGGTCTCCCACATTGCAGGCGGATTCTTTACCAGCTGAGCTACAAGGGAAGCCCAAGAATACTGGAATGGGTAGCCTATCCCTTCTCCAGCAGATCTTACCGACCCAGGAATTGAACTAGGGTCTCCTGCACTGTGGATCCTTTACCAACTGACCTATGAGGGAAGCCCCATCATTTCCCAGGGAAAACTTTAAAAGCCCATGTGTATGTCTCAGATTCCCATCCTGCTGCTGCAGTGGTTATAGAGCAAAAAGCAAAGCAAAGCGAAGTCGCAAAGTCGTGTCCGAATTTTTGTGACCCCATGGACTGTAGCCTACCAGGCTCCTCAGTCCACGGAATTCTCCAGGCAAGAATACTGGAGTGGGTTGCCATTTCCTTCTTCAGGGGATCTTCCCAACCCAGGGATCAAACCTGGGTCACCTGCATTACAGGCAGATGCTTTACCGTCTGAGCCACCAGGGAAGTAAGTGTTAAATAGAATCTCCACTGCTTCCCAGGTGCTGCTAGTGGCAAAGAACCTGCCTGCCAATGCCTGGTTCAGGAAGATCCCCTGGAGGAGGGCAGGGTAACCCACTCCAGTATTCTTGTCTGGAGAATCCCTTGGACAGAGAAGCCTGGCAGACTGCGGCCCATAGCGTTGCAGAGTTGGATGCAACTGAAGCAACTCAGCACAGCACACAGCAGAGTCTCCAGAGCCTAAGTCCTTGAGTCACAATCATTAAAAGACCCCCCTCACTGCAATGATTAGGGAAAAATCAACTTTCCTTATGGTAAGCCACTAAGGTTTGGGAGCTATCTGGTATAATCTAGCCCCTCTAGCCATATAATTTGAAACAACTATAAATAAGTAATAATGAGCCCTGTGGACTTTTGCCTCAACCTGTGAGGACAAAAATTAAGTCTGTTTTTCCATCCAATTGTGCAATCTCAGATAAAATAATAATTTGATTGATGCATTTAGCAAATATTAATTAAGGACCTAGTCTGTTCAAAGCACTATTAACAAGAGTAACAAAAACTTTATATAGTCATCAGGACTATTGATTTAAAAGACACTAAAATTTCAGATAATTCAAAACAGCCAAAACAACTTAGTATCTAGAATGCTGTGTTTAGTGATTTTTGTTACAATTTCCCATTGCCGCTGAGCATTTTCCAGCTATAAAATTGTTAAAGGGTAGATTTCCCTCCAAGAGGTAAAATCATGCCTCTCATGCAGATATAAAATAAGCATATGTTAAAGATTTTACTTAACTCATTATTCAGTGATGAAACTGGAAACACATTATAACTGGTTAAAAGAAGAAATCAAAAGAACCACCATTTCATATGGAATAAAGGAATGTTGAAGTTAATTTACAAAAAGGACGCAAAATGGGAATTTTTCACTAGGATGTGGCGGGGCAGGGTGGTTCAGCGATGTGGAGAAAGTCAGTTTAAACCACCACACCACAATTCCACTAAGGAATTTATTTGTATGACACTATAAAAATTATTTTGTATTACTATCAAATATCTACAAATTCAGAGTTATGAAATAGCTCAAAGTCAGCAAAAGGTTAGAAATGATAAAGCAAAGGGTGTGTTGTAGACAATTCAGTTTCCATTAGAAATATCCATTAAGCTCTTTTCCTTATTCTAAATTTCCTTACAGATTGGATTTCCAAAATTAAAAAAAAAAAAGATTAAAATAAGTGATGCTATTTACTCAGTGCTACGCAATGTGCTAAGTTTTGCATACATCATCATTAGATGGATATTATCATTACTATTTCATAGATTGGATAACTGGAACTTAACTTGCCCAATAGCCCTTTTTTTTTTTTTTTTTTGTCTCACCCAGTGGCTTGAGAGATCTGAATTCCTGTATCAGGCCCTTGGCAGCGAGAGCGCAGAGTGCTAACCACTGGACCGCCAAGGAATTCCCTATTGCAAAATTCAAATGAAAGTCTGATCCAAAGCTTTCAGCAGTATTTTTTTTAAATATGTAAGATAATGACAACTTTTTTAAAATAATTAATATACAGTAAAATTGACATTTTCATGGTATACAGTTCTAAGAGTTTTAACACGTGTATAGATTCTCCTAACCACAATAACAATCGGGATATAGAATTGTCCCTCCCTTCTCCCCCCAAATCTCCTTGAGTGACTCCTTTGTAGTCACATCCTTCTTCTGCCCCTGGCAACCAATGATTTGTTGTCTGTTGCTATGCTTTTGTCTTTTCAAGAATGTCAAATAAATGGCATCACACAGTTTGTAACCTTTAAAAGATTGGGGGAGGGTTGTGGTTAATTACAGATTCACAGAAAGTTGCAAAAATAGTACAGAGAGGTCCTGGTACACTCCAGCCAGTCACCCCAAAGGCTGACATCTTACATAACTACAGTGCACTATCAAAACCAGAAGACTGACCTTGATACACTCCATAGCCCTCATTCCATGTTCATCAATTTAACATTCACGCATTGGTGGGTACCTGTACAGTTCTATACAATTTTATCTGTGTGTGGTTTTGTAAAGTGAAAGTGAAAGTCACTCAGTTGTGTCCAACTCTTTGTGACCCCACGGACCATACAGTCCATGGAATTCTCTAGGCCAGAATACTGGAGTGGGTAGCCTATCCCTTCTCCAGAGAATCTTCCCGACCCAGGAATCGAATTGGGGTCCCCTGCATTGCAGACAGATTCTTTACCACCTGAGCTATCAGGGAAGCCCAGTTTTGTGTAACCGTCATCACAATCAAGATATGGAATTATTCTATCACTGCAAAAATCCATGAGCCATCCCCATATAGTCATATCTTATGGGGTTAGATTTTAGAAACCTTTCTTTATGTGTTCTCCAGCTTAAAAAAAAAAAAAAGAAAACACTTTAAGGTAAACAATTCAGTCCTTTTATACTGTAATTGTTTTTTACTGAAATTATTTTTAGAAAGTTCAAAAAATTTCATCTTTTTTCCATAAGTATTATTGAAAAAATTTGTCACATAGAGAGATATAAAGAGTGCTCCATCCCAGGTGTCATTTGTTCTGTGAAAGTCACCATTTGGAAACCTTGGACTCACCCAGGCATCAAGGTGAACACAGCAGCCCATCACTTAAAATGAGTTCAAACTCTTTTACAGCTGTTGAGCCAAAGGTAGAACCTTAATCATTTTCCTCTTCAGTACTTTTTTAGAAAACAAATTTCATAAGAAAAAGTATGACATTTTAAACTACTAAAAATGTCATGCTTTGGTAGTTCACCTGGAGAATCCCAGGGATGGCGGGGCCTGGTGGGCTGCCGTCTATGGGGTCGCACAGAGTCGGACACGACTGAAGCGACTTAGCAGCAGCAGCAGCAAAGTGAACTGTGGAAATGGAATAAACCAAACTCATTTCAAAGTTAAATAAAACTTTTTTAGGGGAAAGTAATTTTCAAATCTATAAAATCTCACTGCTTCTTCTGGGCTCTGTTTTTCCAACTAACCAGATTTACTCTTTTAGGGTAAGACTATCTGCAGATATTCCCATCTCCATTTTTTTTTCTATTGCTTATAAATTAAAACAAACTTTATTCTTAAAGAAGATTGCTGCTTTGGAATTGCCAGAATACTATTTAACTATATTGATTTGTGGAAGACTCTGCTTCCTTATGGACCCCGTCCATATTCTTTATGTTGTTTCTGTCATGGATTACTATTTATTACAAACATAAGGATGGCTCCCATCCTTTACTCCCCTCTTGCACTCTCTGGTGGGCTTAGCCTTCAGCCGTGATGGAATTTTTCTCCTAGAGCCTGGACAGAGACATCCCATTCAGTACTGATGGCATATGTTATCTGCAGAGCCCGAGCCTGGAATAATAAGGAAACTAAATACTGATGGAGGGGGAAGGTAGAGGATGGTTTACTATTGACTCTTCTTATATGTAGTCTCTTTTCTATATAATTAGAATGAAAACCTGAGGTGTGGGCGATTTTCAGAGATGTCAATTAATTCATCACTATGGGGTCACAAAGGGTCAGATGTGACTTAGCAACCGAGCACAGGCACACACATGATTGGCTAAGGGCTTCTCTCGTGGCTCAGTGATGAAGAATCTGCCTTCCAGTGCAAGAGACACAGGAGACTCTGTTTCCATCCCTGGGCTGAGAAGATCCCCTGGAGTAGGAAATGGCACCCCACTCCAGTATTCTTGCCTGGAAAATTCCATGGACAGTGGAGCCTGGTGTGCTACAGTCCATGGTGTCACAAAGAGTCGAATGCAAATGAGCATGCGCTCATGAGCGTGGGTACCCTATGATTGGATAAATATATCATCTGTGGTTCTTGGTGAAAGGCTTTGCCCTGAGGTCTGCAAACGTGACTAATAATGAGAAAAGTAGGACACAGATGTACCTCTTTCATATAGGAGAACTAGTTTCCCTTTGCCCCTCCAGACTGACTCTATTCTTCTCCTCACCTAGGGTGCCAGCTTCAGCAAACAGAAACCCATGAAGAGTGAGGTCAGGTGTTTTCCCTTTGTGGTTGCAGAAGCTTGGCTGTGTCACTCTGCCAAGGCATGGCTCCCACAGATGCCCTGGCTTACAGCTAGAGTTGCTCTCTGGGGCCAGTGACTGTTCTCTTTTCTGATCTTGGGGCTTAAAGGTGGTCATCGCTCTCTGTGTTGCAAGCCCTTAGTACCTCGCCTTTTTGGTTTCCCTTAACCCTCACACCACTGAAAATGGTCCCTTCATTAAATTCACCTCAGTTCCCCCACTTGAAAGTGCCATCTGTTTCCCGTCAGGACTTTGACACAAAGTGGTTCTGATTAGAGGAGGATACATCTCATGCTTTGTAAAAAGATAAACTGCAAACTGAACCACAGAGTTACAGAACATAGCTTTATATTGGTGTGTCTGTGGGCTTGCATAGCTTCAAGGATGCTTTAGCTTCACTCTGGTGCATCTTTAAACGGAGTTGAATCCTAATGTCTCAGATTCTGGAGGCACTGGAGATGGTTCTATTCATCCAGTATAGACATAACTCAACAGTGAAGATTTCTATGTATATAACATGGTCCTTTTGATTTCTCCCTTACATATCAAATGTCAAAGATGATTATTTGATGTTTATGCAATTCTAGTCACTTAATTTACTTACCTTTCAGGAAGATAAATGTGTATGTATATATATATATATGTCTATGTGTATAAAGTTTAAAAGAGTATTTAAATAAATTATGATAAATTTATACTATTGACTATTATATAGTTATTAGAAAGAATGAGTTAGGACTACAGGTACTAATATGGAAATAGCTCCAAGACATTTTATTAAGTGATGAAACCAAGGCTAGAACAAAAAAATACAGGACAATCAAATAGTTTGTGTATGTATAATCATCAAGAATTAACCTGGGGAGGGTGTGTATACCAGACCACAGACAGATACTGCCTTGGGAGAAAGGAGGGCTTGGAAGAATGGTGTTTTGGGGTTTTGTTCTCTATATTTAATGCAAAGGATCTATTGCAACATGTGTTTTGAGTTCATCTATGCTTTTTTCCTGGGGGTCCCCTGGTGGCTGAATCCACCTGTCAATGCAGGAGATGTGGGTTCAATCCCTGGGTCAGGAAGATGCCCTGGAAAAGGAAATGGCAACTCATTCCAGTATTCTTGCCTGGGAAATCCCATGGACAGAAGAGCATGGCAGGCTACAATCCGTGGGGTTGTAAGAATTTGACATGACGCATTGGAGAAGGCAATGGCAACCCACTCCAGTGTTCTTGCCTGGAGAATCCCAGGGACAGGGGAGCCTGGTGGGCTGCCGTCTATGGGGTCACACAGAGTCGGACACGACTTAAGCGACTTAGCAGCAGCAGCAGCAGCAGCAACTAAACAACAACAGCAATGTTTTTTCCTAAAATCTCACCCAAATGACAGTAAAGACATTAAGAGGTAACACAGGGCCATTAGACCAGAGAAAGCATGAAGAGGATTAGCGATATCAGCAGAATTTTGGAAGGTTAAAGTGGAGGATAAGCAGTAACTGAATTATCAGGATGGTGAAAACTGAAGCTTATGTTTCTGCAGAAGTAGTCACCCATGAGAAGCAAACTGATTTATGGCCCAGAATACCCAAGAGACTCAGAAATTAGAGACACCATGTACTTTCAGGAGGGGCAAGATGTGAGGCGAACATAGGAAAATTAGTTGAGAGTTTGCACAAGGAGCAAGCAGACCCCTTGAATTTCTATCCCACCCCTGATGTCCACGGATTATAGCACCCCCACCCTCCACCTCATCCGGAAATGGGAGGCTTGATCCAGGAGGAGATGACACCAAAGAGACTCTGGCCTCAGGGATGATGACAGGCACAACTGAAGGGGATGAGGCACCAGACAGAAAATAGTGGGATTGAGAGAAAGATTACACACTGCACAGTGAAACCCACGCCTTCTCCCCACCTCAGTCCCCAGAATGCTGGCAAGGACATTTATACCCCTCCGTCAGTAGACTGGATAATTTTTCCTTGGAGAAGGTCCAAGAAAAAAGACCTGTTGACGTTTAGGGTTGTCCAGTAAAATGTCCAAGTTCCACTTGATTACCCTACAGTGAAACTCACCATTCAGCAAGCCCCATTCATGTTCCTAGAGCTTTCAATCAGCCTTTTAGCACCTCGTGTTTAATATGAACTGGCAGACTTTTTGAGGAAAGCCTGTGACATGAAAAAATGGGGACAAAATGACAAGAGAAAAGGAACTCAGAAGAATAAAGACAGTGCAAAGAACAGAAGGAAACTCCAAATGACTAACATCCTCTGAAAGATAAGTGATGATACCACATCCTTGAAATGAAAACAGGATGATAAGACAATGGAATATATAAAGAACAAGAAAAGCTTTTGAAATTAAAAATATGTTGACTTAAGTAAAAAATTCAATAGAGGGTTAAAAGACAAAGGTGAAGAATCCCTGAAAAGCAGAACAGCAGCAGCAACAACAACAACAAAAAACTAGAAAAAGAAAGAAAACTAGAGCAGTTTAAGAGATTCAGTATCTGATTAATAGGGATTTCAGAAATAAAACAAAAGCAGCAGAAATTGTCAGCTATTGTATCAGTCTGGATTCTCCAGAGAAACAGAATCAATGGTGTATATATTTCTATTTATATAAATTCAATGTATTTATTATAAGGAATCAGTTTACTTGTTGATTATGAAGGCCAGCACGTACCCAGATCTGCAATCAGTAAGCTGGAGACCCAGGAAAGTCAATGGTGTATTTGCAGCTCAAGCCTGAGTCCAAAGGCAGAAGATGGATTTCCCATATGGCAGACTAGCAGAGAAAGTGAATCCTCTCTTACTCAGCCTTTTTTTTTCTATTCAGGGTTTCAGTGAATTGAAAGAGGCCTACCCGCACTGGAGGACAATTGCTTTACTCACTGATTCAAACGTTAATCTCATCTAGAAACACTCAGGCACACCAAGAGTAATGTTTACCCAGCTATTTGGGCACCCTATGGCCCTGTCAAGCTGACACATAAAGTTCACCATCCTAGACATGATACAGGAGCATATTCCAGAATAAAAATATGACAGGTCCAAATGAGAATGAGAAATGAAGATGATCCATATCAAGGCACATCACTGAAAAACCCTCCATCATTAGGGAAAGTAAGAATCTAAAAGTTTCCAGAAAGAAAAAGAAAGGCCACAAGGAACTAGAATAGCATTAGACTCTCAACAACACTAGTAGTTACAAGCTATTGCAGCAGTGTCTCCAAAATTCTGCAAGAAAAATTCTTCCATAGTAGGAAATGAGTAGATAATGTCTAAAATTGCATGAAGTTATTAGTAAAACTATGGAGTTAAATATAAGAAGAAAAACTGCTAACTGGATTAGAAGTTGCCTCTGCCTTCAAGGAATCTACTTCTGGGGCTGAGTATTGTTTTGTTGTTTGTTTGTTTATTACTTTAAATGTTGTAAGTATTTGACATTTCAAACCTTGGCTGGGTATATTTTTGATTGCCAAACATATTTTTATGACCCAAATGAATTGTATATATGGTAATATAAAACACTTATCTTAAAGGTTTTCTTAATCTTTCTGGAATAGGCTGGGTCTAGACAGTTAAGTTATGACCAACCTAGACAGCATATTAAAAAGCAGAGACATTACTTTGCCAACAAAGGTCCATCTAGTCAAGGCTATGGTTTTTCCAGTGGTCATGTATTAATGTGAGAGTTGGACTATAAAGAAAGCTGAGCGCCAAAGAATTGATGCTTTTGATCTATGGTGTTGGAGAAGACTCTTGAGAGTCCCTTGGACTCCAACGAGATCCAACCAGTCCATCCTAAGGACAATCAGTCCTGAGTATTCATTGGAAGGACTGATGTTGAAGCTGAAACTCTAATAGTTTGGCCACCTGATGCAAAGAACTGACTCATTGGAAAAGACCCTGATGCTGGGAAAGATTGAGGGCAGGAGGAGAAGGGGACGACAGAGGATGAGATGGTTGGATGGCATCACAGACTCAATGGACATGAGTTTGAGTGAACTCCAGGAGTTGGTGATGGGCAGGGAGGTCTGGTGTGCTACAGTCCATGGGGTCACAAAGAGTCGGACACAACTGAGCAGTTGAACTGAACTGAACTGAGACAGTTAAGATATCTTGATGTTAATTACCTCTAGTTATTAATCACTGTTTTCCCTTAATTCAAATACCTAATTCAAATGGCTAAATGCATTAGGGCATGTACTTTATTATATTATATTAAATATTCCTATCAGTAAAATATTTTTTATTGTATGGGATGAAGAAAATTTTTTTTTCCTCCTACTCTTCTAAGTTCTCTGTTGGGGCTCTGTAACAAAAGACAGATTAACAAGAGAAAAGCATTCAAATTTATTCAGTATAAGTTTTATGTGACACAAGAGTCTTCACAAGGAAATGAAGACCCCCAGGAAACAGTTAAACCTGAGTGTTTTTATACTAGCTTTGATGAAGAATGCAAAGTCACAGAGAAACGTGATGGGACAAAAGGGTGAGAGCGGAGAGTGCGAAACCGAGGGCAACCTAGCAAGGAGGCCTGTTTGTTCAGATTCCTTTCAGTGTCCCCCCTTTTCTCTGGAGAGAGGGAGACCACTTCTCACAGGACGGTCTTTTGACCTTCTTCCAGGGAGAAGGGAAGATCAGAGAGTCCTTCCCACACCTGCCATTTCTCAAATTCCCTCAGCTTAAAATATTCAGTGTGCTAAGGCGCCATATTTGGGGGGTAGCATGTTCTTAACTGTCATAAATTAAATGTACTAACTCTTTGTGAAATACTGCTTCTAAGAATTTTTATGTAGAATCAGACGATTCTGTAATTTTATTTTACTCTTTTTACATACAGTTTTTATTACCTTCTCTTAATAATCATCAAAGGGAACAGCCCTAGATTAATACTTTAAAAGTTAATGAATTATCCAGACATATTCTTTTGAGATATTTATATATATCCTCTCACATAATTTCCTTTTTCTAATCAGGATAGAAGTATTAATATCCAATCTGTGTATCTTGGCTTGAATTTCTTTAAATTATCTTTGTATAAGCAATGCTCTTAAAATAAACATGTAGTTCTATAGCAAACACTCTAGAGGAATATTTAGCGAAAAACTAACATTGCATAGCTGGGAAGTGGAATTGGGGAGGATTTTCTAAAATGTTTTACAGCCTTTTGTATTATTTTTATAATCAGAATATATTTGTGCATGTGTATGTGTGTATGCGTATATGTAAGATAATATGAGAGGTTTTACCTAGCAGTTTTGGCCTCTATTGCAATTCTTTATTGTTTTCACCTTCATCATAAAGGGATTTTACTGGCACAAACCTAAAGGATATTCTGTTGAACTTCACATGACATTCTAGGATTTGGTTTAGCTGCTTTGAGCAAATGACTGTAAACTGAGGTGAGGCGAACAAAGACAAATGCCCTGCTTTAAACTGTTAGATCCAAACTGGATTCAACATGTTAGTGGTACAGCCAGGAATGCCTAAGCTAGGCTAATGGGCAGTCACTTGTCAGTCCACAATCAGTCAACAGAAAATACATGTGCATGGGAAATGAACTTTATAGATTTAAAAAACCAATATGAATAAATTATAATGATTATATATTAATTAATAGAATACATTTCCATTTTCCCCTCCTTTCCTTGTTAGGCCATTTTATGTTGACCAAAAAATACAGGTAACAGAATTTCAACTTTCTGCTGTTGTCCTTCTACAGTGGGAAGCATTTTCTTTCAAATTAGCCCTTCCTGCTTGAGAAGACCTTGACTGGATCAATTCTTTCTTTTTTAATTTCTAGGATAAACAACAAAAGGATTCTTGGTCTCCCGTTCTCCAGTTTCTATATTATTATTCCAGTCCTTAGCATGCACTTAGAGACTCTGCAGGTAATTTATGGTAGAATTAGGAATAGAACTATCTGATAGTCTTTGCTCTTGTCAAAGATGAATAGGCAAGATATTGGAGAGAGTTGCCATTTCCTTCTCCAGGGGATCTTCCTGACCCAAGGATTGAACCTGCATCTCCTGCTTGGCAGGCGGATTCTTTACCACTGAGCCACCTGGGAAGCCCCGATAGTATGGTAAATGTATATTAAACACTGGAAGGACTGATTCTGAAGTTGAAACTCCAATACTTTGGCCACCTGATGCGAAGAACTGACTCATTGGAAAAGACCCTGATGCTGGGAAAGATTGAAGGCAAGAGGAGAAGGGGACGACAGAGGATGAGATGGTTGGATGGCATCACCAATGCGATGGACATGAATTTGAGTAGGCTTCGGGAGTTGGTGATGGACAGGGAAGCCTGGTATGCTGCAGTCCATGGGGTCACAAAGAGTTGGACACGACTGAGTGTCTGAATTGAACTGATATTAAACATTTCAGTTGTGTGAATTCCAGTTGCTTCACATCCCTCTTAGCACTTGGTATTCTTGGGGTCTTTATTTGAGTCATTCTGGCTTTAATTTGCATTTCTCTAATAACTAATGATGCTGAGCATCCTTTTTTGGTGCTTAGTCACTATCCATCTCTTTTCTTTGGTGAAGTATCCAAATTTGTTGCCCATTTTAAAAAATTGGCTTGTTTTATTTATTGAGTTGTAGTGTCGTTGTTTTAAATAAAATATTCTGAATAGATAATACATTCACATGGTTGAAAAACCAAAAGTGACTTAAAAAGTCATTCACTGGGAGTTCCCTGGCAGTCCAGTGGTTGAGACTCTGCCTTCCAATGCAGGGAATATGGGCTCAATCTCTGGTCAAGAAGCTAAGATCCCACATGTCTTGCTGCCAAAACATCAGAACATAAACAATAGAAGCAACATTGTAACAGATTCAATAAAGACTTAAAAAATGGTACACATTAAAAAAAAATCTATTTTTAAAAAAGTTAAAAAAAATTCATTCATCAGAATGTACCCATCTTTGTCTCCATTAACCTGTTAGAGAATACGTTCATTAACTTGTGTTTCCTTCCAGAGTTTCAGTAAATATAAATACATATTCTATGTCGTCTGCATTCTTACACTACAAATAATATATATACACTGTTCAGCACTAATATATCCTGAAGAGCATTCTCAGATGGTATTCTCTTTATAGTGACGTGGTTCTATTGTGGGGATGAGGAGCAGCTTATTTCCAATGATTTCTGTATATTGAACACTACAATTAATAACCTTGTACGCAAGTCCTTTGGTATGTGTGCGGTTCTCTTGGTAGGATATATTCCAGAAATGATTTTCAGACGACTATTTCTTAAAGTATGGACTTCCTTAACTCCTATGCAAATTCCCTCTGTCCATTTCCACTAAACTCAAAGGGCTTGTGTAAACCCCACTCATAAAGAAGAAAATCAGTGTGTGAGGTGTGTGGGTGTAGGATGGTGTGTGTGTTTGCGTACATGTGTGTGTGCTGGTGTGTTGTGTTGGGGGGAGGTGGTGTTGTGTGTGTAGGGGTGTGTGTATGTAGGGAGGATGGTATGCGTGTTTGTGGTGTGTGTGTGGCTGTTGTGTGTGGGTGATACATGTGCGTGGGAGTGGTATGTGTATAGGGACAATGGTGTGTGTGTGTGGTGTTGTATGTGTTGTATGGTGTGTGTGAGTGTAGGTGCTGTGTGTATGTGAGATATTGTATAAGCTACTGTATATTTTTGTGTCTGTGTGAGGTGGTTTTGGTGGGTATTGTGTGTTTGGAGGCTGATGTATGTGTATGGGAAGGTGGTGTGTTTTTGTGTGTGTATGAGATGGTGTGTGTGGTGGTATGTGTATAGGAGTATTGTTGGGGCATGCTGTGTCTGGGGGTGTTACATGTGGGAGCGGGTATTGGGTTATGTGGGGTGTTATGTGTTTTGTGTATGTGGGTGAGGGCACTGTATAGGGAGGTGGTGTGTGTGTGTGTGTGTAGCGTGTGTGGAGAAATGGGTGGGTGTGTGGAGGTTGCAAGTTGGGAGCTCCTTGTGATTTCGGCTCTACCCGACGGGCAAGGTGCGGGAAGAGGGCTGTGAGGAGCTGCCAGGCACCAGCAAGTCCTCTGGTGATCACGGCTGGACCCTGCTTGCTCTTTTCTCTCCATTTATTTATAGCAGTTATCTCATGCTTATATCTGGGCCTTTTGCTTCTGATCTCAGACTAAAGAAAGATTTTTTTCTGATCTGTGTTTCAGTCTCACCAGCGATTTATGGAGTTGGCTCTTCATAAGTTGTTCTTTTGATCATCGTTCACCCTCAGTTAATTTGCTCTGGTGAAGAGCAAACTCTTGGGAGGAGATTAGTGAGAAGAAGGACTGCATTTAGTTTTTATCAAATGAAGTGTTTCTGAATTTGATCACTCACTTCTCACTCAAGGGGAAATTTAGGAAGTAGTAGTAACCTCTTTGATATTTAACAATCTCATTGATGGTCTCTGTTATTTATGTTTTAAAGGGCCACCCTGACTTTAAATACTGATTATTCATTTAAACCCTAGTCATAAGCTAAAAGCAGAAGTTGAATGCACAGCACAACCACTAACCAGATTGCCTCCTGGTTGGTTCTAAATTTAACTGGCGTCTCACCTTTAGCATTAAGGAGACCTTCTAATTTTGGCTTACGTGTTCACACACAGGTATTGCAGTACCTGGGACACTGGTTGTTGATTAGAGAGAGGCAGCTGTGAAAGTGCTGCCACAGAGATTTGCTCAGGCATGTTTCACTAGGTCACCTCTCCTGCAGTTATTTTCAGAACCAAATGCTGCAAATAGAGACCATAACATTTTTCTTTCTACATTGTTTATTTCAGGAGACATGGGAACCATCACGAAGAAGATTCATAGGCTGAAAATGTAAACCCTGAAAGGCTGTTTTGTTTGAGTTAATGAAGATGTGATTTTGTAGTCTCCTCTTCCCCATCTCACCTCTGCCCTGAGAAAATGGCAGACCCTGAAATTTATTGGAATTCTGACCTGAAGGGCCAGGAAGTGCAGGAGACTGAAGAAGGTGGGTAGAAGGGAGATTGGCCCCTGGTGGGGCACATTTCCCAGGAGAGAAAACAATATCACTCACAGCTGTAGATTTTTCAACTTGCAAAGATTTGTTACTCCTCTTGAAATAACCGCAGGCATGTGGAAGACACTAGATGTCATTTAAGTGATTTCCCTTCCCTTCCAAGTTTGAAGGCTGATAACCTCTCGTTTTATCTGGGGAAAAAATTCTGAAGCCATTAGAAAATGCCTAGTTCTAAAATTGTAGACAGACACTGCACCTGTATAGCCCAAACAAAGTCTTAGGGGAAAATGATCGGATTTAAGTTGAGATTTACTGTGAAGAGTTTTATTTCTGAAGATCAATGTTTGCCAGTACTATTAAGCTAACAGGGACAAGGCTAAAAAGGCTGAAAGAAGCCTTAGACTAAGTCATGAAAGCTCCAGATTAAAAAATATTTTTTAAATGGTCTCATTGAGAAAATTTTCAAATGAGAGTCACACTTGAATGAATGAATGCTGTATCAAATTATCTGGAGACAAAGAAGAGAAGCCATTCTACCAGAACAAATGCAGCCTGCTTTGTCTAGAGGACAAATCATTCTTGCAGCCCATTTGGAAATGTCACTTTTAAGTCAATGAGAGTTGTGTTCAAATAAGAGGGGGATGCAAGACCCTATTATATCCACTAGGACGTGATGTTTTGCCTCTGAATGGTTTCTATAGTGCATGAAAATTCCTTTTTTTGGGGAGGGGAGGCGTCTCTGTTTTTAATGTCTTAAACTGTTTTCAGGTTTTACAAAGTGCTTTAGTTTTTACATTGAAAGGGCAGACATGATCACACTGGAACACCAGTTGTCTGGCTACAGAAGCTCTGACTTTGGGGGCAAGTCTTTTGAACTTTTAACTTGGTGAAAACAGATTCCTTGGCTCGCGTGGGGAAGCTGTCTTCTGGAAGTGATCCAGCACTTAGAACAGTCCAAGACAGCCATTTTCTCCATCTTTCCGAGATATCACAATTTGAACAGCGATGGTGATCAGTGAAACAGGAAGTTCAGAGTTGAGACTGAGCAAAACTGACAGGGAAGCCAATTCACTGCCCCACATTGACCAGATGGGCTGGCATCTCCAGGATTTTTAGACTAGGCAATACAGTTTTGCTTTTTTGGTTCATTTTGACAAACTAAAAATCTTTTTAAAAAATTATTTATTTATGGCTGTGCCGGGACTTCGTTGCAACGCAGGCTCTAGTTGCACGGATCAGGGGCTGCTCTCCAGTTGCGATGTGCGGTCTTCTTGTTGCAGTGGCTTCTCTTGTTGCAGAGCACGAGCAGGGCACAGGGGCTTCAGTAGTTGTGGCTCCTGGGCTCCAGAGCACAAATTCAACAGTTGTGGCACACAGGCTTTGTTGCTCTGTGGTGTGTGGGATCTTCTCAGATCAGGGATCAAACCC
The DNA here is from genome assembly GCF_032452875.1 of Bos javanicus. Lineage (NCBI taxonomy): Eukaryota > Metazoa > Chordata > Mammalia > Artiodactyla > Bovidae > Bos > Bos javanicus. The sequence goes on from NC_083869.1 coordinate 37,538,312, forward strand.
GTGTCTCCTTCATTGGCAGGCAGATTCCTTACCACTGAGCCACCAGGGAAGCCTGACAAAGTATAAATCTTCAAATACTATTGGTAAACTCCTGAAATCAATTTGTTGTTGTTGCCATTATTAACAATTGTTTTTTGACTACTAAAAGGTCTATATGCTAAGCAATAGTCCAACATCATCAAATTCTTCTGGCAGATATACTAAAATGACTGGTGATGTTTTATACCATTTTGAAGTATGATTTTTGAAAAGGCAAGTTTCTCCATGGAGATAGAAAGATGCCAAGATGCCAATAGCCAAGCCATCCTTGCTCAGTGACAGTAAACACCAGCATACACCCCCTTAGGGAAAAACTAAAAATGATGCCCACTTTGATCTGTAAAAGCCTCTCTAGAAATGCACAAAGGCTGACACCTTGTACAGAAACTCCAAGTTTTTGAACAACCCAAGGAAAATATCTCCTTTCAAAAAGAAAGTAGGTTTTAAAGGGGCACTCAACTATATACACTGTCTGTTGACAAAGATCAAATTCTCCACTTAACTGTACGAGTTTCCATTTGGTTTTCTGGTAGAGGCAAAGCTTTGGAACAGGTCTGGAACCTGGCTGACTTCAGCAAGAATCAGGAAATGTGCTCCATGCTGCTCTTTCTCAAACATGCGTGAGGACCACTGCCAAAGTTTTCATTACAAGCCTAATAATAATGCTGCAAGTGATTATAAAAAGAATATTAAAAGTAATACTAAAATAAGCATTTATTACATTTTACTACATGCCAGGCACTATACTAAGTGCTCAAGCATTTACTCCTCAAGCACTTATCCCAGGGGTGGTGTTATTACCACCTTTTTACAGACGAGGACACTGAGACTAAGAAAAATAACTCGCTCAAAATTAGCCAAGTTATTTATTTAACTTGATAGATCTAGCAATTGAATCCAGGCAGTGTAACTCTAGAGCCTGAGAGCTTAACCTCTGATGAGAACTAACACTTACAGAGCATGCTCACTGTGCACTAGGAAGGCACTGTTCTAACCGCACTATTACTATCATTTTATTGATAAGGAAATAAAGAAGCAGAAAAAACATCCCCAAGGTCACACTGCTATTAAGGGTATGTGTAGGACAGATTTAAACCTGGTCACTCTGACCCTAGACTCTGAATACTTACGCCTAAGGTTGTCCAACTGCTTAGAATATACATATTTCTCATGGGAATTAGTAAAAGTATTTTCATTTTGGATTGTTAAACAATGTTAGCTGAATTATTTTGCCTAAATTGGTTATTCTAACGAAATGACTGATAAACAGCCTGTTTAGGTTGTCTCAGGATTAGTCTGCAGCAGGCTGGATGGTGGGACTTTTTGTTGGTTTATACTGCCCTCTAGTGGTTGGTATATGCTAAAGCCTTTGACTACAACAAACTGGGAAATTCTTAAAGCGATGGGGATACAAGACCACTTTACCTAACTCCTGAGAAATTTGTATGCAGGTCAAGAAGCAACATAACTGGACATGGAACAACAGACTGGTTCCAAATAGGAAAAGGAGTACGTCAAGGCTGTATATTGTCACTCTGCTTATTTAACTTATATGCAGAGTACATCATGTGAAATGCCAGCTGGATGAAGCACAAGCTGGAATCAAGATTGACGGGAGAAATAACAATTACCTCAGATATGCAGATGACACCACCCTTATGGCAGAAAGTGAAGATGAACTAAAAAGCCTCTTGATGAAAGTGAAAGAGGAGAGTAAACAAGCTAACTTAAAACTCAACACTCAAAACGAAGATCATGGCATCTGGTCCCATCACTTCATGGGAAATAGATGGGGAAACAATGGAAACAGTAAGAGACTTTATTTTCTTGGGCTCCAAAATCACTGTGGATGGTGACTGCAGCCATGAAATTAAAAGATGCTTGCTCCTTGGAAGAAAAGCTATGACCAACCTAGACAGCATATTAAAAAACAGAGATGTTACTTTGCTAACAAAGGTCTGTATAGTCAAAGCTATGGTTTTTCAAGTAGTCATGTATGAATGTGTGAGTTGGACCATAAAGAAAGCCGAGCACCAAAGAATTGATGCTTTTGAACTGTGGTGTTGAAGAAGACTCTTGAGAGTCCCTTGGACTGCAAGGAGATCAAACCAGTTTATCCTAAAGGAAATCAGTCCTGAATATTCATTGGAAGGAATGATGCTGAAGCTGAAACTCCAATACTTTGGCCACCTGATGCAAAGAATAGACTCATTGGAAAATACCCTGATGCTGGGAAAGATTGAAGGCGGGAGGAGAAGGGGACGACAAAGGATGAGATGGTTGGATGGTATCACTGAGCCAATGGACATGAGTTTGAGCAAGCTCCAGGAGCTGGTGATGGACAGGGAAGCCTGGCATGCTGCTGTCCATGGGGATTCAAAGAGTCGGACATGACTGAGAGACTGAACTGAGCTATTTGATGACCAAGAAAGAACATTGTCTGTAAAGCAATTATCCTTCAATTAAAAAATAAATACATTTAAAACAAACAAACAAAAAAAGAATTCCTTTGAAACATAAAGCAGTTAGGTTAGGTGTGAGTGCTCAGACTCTTTGTGGCTCCGTGTTTGCAGCCTGCCAGGCTCCTCTGTCCATGGAATTCTCTAGGCAAGAATACTGGAGTGGGTTGCCATTTTCTACTCCAGGGGCTCTTCCTGACCCAGGGATCAAACCCGTGTCTCCTGCACTGGCAGGTGAATGCTTTACCACTGAGCATCGGGGAAGCCCCTATGTACTTTGACATACATGTAAAAATGCCCATTCGTGTATGTTATTTATTTATAGTTTATGTGTAAGTCTTAGTTATAGACAATGCTTGAGGTACACTGATGGATTTGAAAGCCTCACAACAGACTTCTCTTCAAGGCTCTTTGGCTATAATTTCCACAATTTCAACATGCTTAAAGGTTATAATTTCAACATGCCTAAACCAATTCAGGCAAGGGGAACTGAATAAACATAAAATCTTAGATTAACCAGTATATTCTCCTGGTGGTCCCCTCCCCTGGTGTTGTTTAGGAGGAAGAAGCCCTGATACACGAGTACATCACAGTCTTACTTAATCTCTCTTGTCTCCCAATCTCCATCCCTGGCTGACCTTAGGAGGTGGTAGCCTACAGACAAGAGGGCAGTAGGAACAGCCTTTTTTTTTTTTGCAGGCATAAGAGATGCACTGTCTAAAGGAAATTAAAAACAATACTAAAACCAACCTAAAAAGGGCTTGCTTTTTATTATCATATGGTCATCAGCTGGAAATTCTAAACAATGACAGTGATAACATATTCCCCCCTGAAATACTTATCCTGGTCTGAATTCTAAACAACTATGGTTTCTGTTTAGTTTTAATAACATGCATATGTTTCTAATTAACACAGTTGTGTTACTTATCCTTTCATAAACATTGTGTTCCATATCACAGAAATTTATTTGGAGAACTTCCAGTTATACAGTTGGCCTATGACACATGCAGACTCAGCTATACACATTTTTTTTCAGGAGTAAATTCATGATAAATCGGACCTAAATTAGACCTAAATTTGGGCACAGTTGAACCACATTTTCCTGAGTCTAAACTACAGATTTGAAAGAATCAGTAATAACATAGTGATTATAAAGACTAACAGAATTCGAGTAACTTTCATTCTGTCATTCCCTGTAACCAGAATTGACTAGAACAATGAACAGGGAAATGCTGAGCTTTAGGAATGTTCATTGAAGACTGGCACATACAAATTGTGGAGAAAAGTGGTAACTCTGCAAAAACAAAGCGTAAGGGAAATGGACATTTTGAAGAAGCAAGTTAGGACAAGTAGCAAAAGATGCTGGTCTTACATTGCCAGAAGCATCGAGAGGACCATGTTTGATGCTTCCATCATTTTGACCAAGAATGGGAGCCTCATTCTAAAGCAAAAGATCAGATACAGTCAGCGTTTACTTTCACTCTGACTTTTGCAAAGGAAAACTTTAGGAAGCATAACCAAATAAGGTAGAAATTTATGATGAATTTTTCTGGTGAATATATATTAGGGAATTTTTTTTTTTTTTTGGACTACAGAGACATTTGAAAGCTGTTACTATACATCCTGAGGGAACAAAGACTTGGACAATATTGCAATCTCTGGGATTTTCTGTGAAATAGGATTATTGGAGATCTCTGCAAGTCTCATCCTTATAGTTTTTTGCTCTTTTTATATGTATTGCCTCATTTGGAAAAAGACTGTCAAAATTAAAATAATTAAAAGTGTTTTGTTTAATTTGAGTGGAGACTGCTCTACTGTCTATTAAACACGTGAAGAAGATTGATTTCAATGATCACTGACAAATTTGCAGAAATGAAAGCTCAAAAATAGAAACTAATGTTATTCATTTCTGTAACACACCAAATGTATGAATAAGTTTTAGTTGACTTTTCAAAAATCCATTACATGTTTTCTTTTGTGTCCTATATTTGTTTTTTATTAAAAATTTTTTTTACTGACTTCATTATACTGATGACTGCTGATGCCCTGTGGAGGTCACTATCTTGATAAGGTCTAATACTTGGGTCACCTGATTCAAGGAGCTGACTTGTTGGAAAAGACTCTGATGCTTGAATAGACTGAAGGCAAAAGGTGAAGAGGGCCACAGAGGATAAAATGGTTAGATAGCATCATCGATTCAATGGACATGAATTTCAGCAAACTCCAGGAAACACTGAAGGACAGAGATGAGATGGTTATATAGCATCACTCACTCAATGGACATGAATTTGAGCAAACTTTGGGGCATGGTGAAGGACAGAGGAGCCTGGCGTGCTGCAGTCCATGAAGGTGCAAAGCACTGGGCACGACTTAGCAACTGAGCAACAACAAAGTCTCTCTGAAGAGGCAGGTCAGATGTGGGCTGTTTATAAGGTGTTTAGGCTCTTTCAACGTCAGGCTCGACTGGGACTGGATAAAGTTCAAGATATAATAATTTAATATTGGTGGATACAGTTAGGATTTTGAAGTGTAAACAATAAGTAAATAAAAAGTAAACAATCACTTGCAAAGTACAGTTAACTATTGCTTTGAGAAGTAGCTCAGCAACTATTTACCTAGTGTCATGGACTGAGTGAATCCCCCCAAAAAATTCATGTGATAAAGTCCTAAACCTCGGTCTGATGATATCTGAAGGTGGGGCTTTTGGAAAGTACTTGGGTTTAAATAAGGTCAAGAGAGTAGAACCCCATAATGGGATTAGTGTCCTTATAAGAGGAAGAAGAGACACCAGAGTTTTCTCTTTCTCATGGGCATGCACTAAGGAAAGGCCACACGAATGCACAGCAAGAAGGCGGCTGTCCACAAGCCAGGAAGACCACCCTTGCCAAGACCCTAATCTATCAGCACCTTGATCTTGGACTTCGCAGCCTCCAGAACTGTGAGAAATCAAATATCTTTTGTTTTAGCCACCAATGCTGTAGACTACAGCATTTTTTTTTTTTTTTTACAACAATCCAAATTAAGACACCCTACCAAGGGCAAATTGACAGTCTTTGTTTGGATAAATTGATTTCTCAGAAAATTCAACTTAACCTTCCTGGTCAAGGATTTTCTAGTAAATTTACAAGAGTAAAGTCATGTTAATGCAGACATTAAACTGTAGTCAATTCCAGTTTTCAATATATGCGAAGTTCAATAAAGCACAATGAGCACTGTCTGCATTTTTTTTTTCTGGCCATCACTATTATTTATTTTATTGCATAGTTATTTCTGAAAATACTTTTGCTGTTTGGAGGAGGAGTGTTAAAAGTGTTCTGTCCTGGTTATGTGAGGGAGGCCTGGGAGAGCAATTATGTAAAAAGACCCTGCAGTGTGTGGGGTGGGAGTAGTAGAATCTTATCCTTATACCTACAAAAGGAAATGGGGTTTATACAAGTAACCCCATAGGCACTCTCAAAGGCCCAAGGGAGTTACTTACCATGCAACCCTTTTGGTATGTTAAAAATATTAATTATGCATCCTTATGTTCACAGCAGCATTATTCATGGTAGTCAAAAGGTGGAGGCAACCCAAGTGTCTGCCAATATATAAATGGATAAAGAAAATCTGGTCTACACATACAAGGAAATATTACTCTGCCTTAAAAAGGAAGGAAATCCTGTCACATGTTACAACACAGAGGGACTCTGAGGACATTATACTAAGTGAAGTAGGTCAATCTGTCACAAAAAGACAAATGCTTTATGATGATTCCGCTTATATGAGGTTCCTAGAGCACTCAGATTCATAGGGACAGGAAGTAGGATGGTGGTTCCCAGAGGCTGGGGGGGGAACAAGTGGCCATTGTTGCTCAATGAGTGTAGATAGAGAATTTCAGTTTTGCAAGATAAAGAGTTCTGGAGATTGGCTGTATAACAGTGTGAATATACGTAATACCTCTAAACTTAAAAGAATACTGAATTTAACAATTAAAAGTGGTTAAGAAGGCAATGGCACCCCACTCCAGTACTCTTGCCTGGAAAATCCCATGGACAGAGGAGCCTGGTAGGCTGCAGTCCATGGGGTCGCTAAGTCAAAGACAGAGTGACTTCACTTTCACTTTTCACTTTCATACATTGGAGAAGGAAATGGCAACCCACTCCAGTGTTCTTGCCTGGAGAATCCCAGGGAAAGTAGAGCCTGATGGGCTGTCGTCTTTGGGGTCGCTCAGAGTCGGACACGACTAAAGTGACTTAGCAGCAGCAGCAAGAAGGTACATTTTATATTTTATACTTATATTTTACCACAATTTAAAAAAACATCAATTTGTTACATGGAAACATTGATGATCACTACTATTTGCATAACCCTATTGTGGCACAGTTTCCTTAAAAAGGGGGGAGGGGCAAGCAACCCCCCAAAGCACCTTTGTGCAAGTAAGAAAAGGCATCTTTTCCTCAGACACCTTGCTAGACACCATCTGGCAGACACTATCAGCCAGAAAGTGATTCTCCTGCAGGAACAAGTCCACAAGGATCTCAGCAGTAAGAGTGCCCCATGGAATTGTGCCCTGTGCTATGCAGAGTCATTCAAAGAATCCCCAGCTAAGAGCTCCACGGAATGCAAGGGCTCTGGCCTCCCCACTTCTGAGACGCTCTGCAAAGAGTCCACGGTGTGAGTGGTGGCCTTTGGAACTTCAGGAGATGGAAGAATACAAGCAATGTTTGATATGGAGAGTTTGGACTCTACAGGTGGCAGTGGCTGAAAATGCTGTCACATGAACATGAATAAGCCAAAAATGAAGGCTCCCAAGGGGCCTCGCTGGCAACTCAGGAGGCGGCTCTGAGTCAGAAGTGGTGGGCGGCGATGTGCCAGGACAGGAAGATGCCACCCAAGTTGGCCTCATTCACAGATAAACACTTAGACGGATGTCATATGGGACACGGAAAAGGCCCTCTGTACAGAACTGATCGTCCTATTAGTTGAGGATGCCTAGAGTCCCAGTTGCTTTCTTTATGACTTATGGATTGTCAGAACTACTGATAACTTTTTTAGCCTTTGCCTGTTCAAACCTCCCATTTCACGGATGAGGACCTGCTGTCTAGAATGTTGAATGAATGACTCGCCCACAGCTGCTCACTAATGGGGTTTTGCTTTGTTCTCCCTCTGGGCATCTGGAGGAGGAGAGAGTTCTCAAAGGGGCATCACAAAAGAGCAGGTAGAAGGTTCCAGAGACATAGGTGTCCGACTTCACAGTCACCATAAATTCCCCTAAGCCCCAGGAAGGGTGAAAGGGAAGGCAAAAGGGGGAGACAAAAGATACTGGTAACACTGAGAAGCCCCTTAAAGCTTAAGAAGGAACTGTAGGGACACAGTGTGAATTAGGCTTTAAATAATTTATTCATCAAATATATTGAACATCAACTTATGACAAGGATACTGTCCTTAAGGATCTTACAGCCTAGTGAGAGAGAGAGATATAAACAGATAAATTATAATAAAACCTGAAATTTGTGGTATTAGATGTATGAATCCAGGGCTAAGGGACTCTGAAGAGGAACAACTATTTCCCACAGAGGCCTTTGGGAAAGCTGTTTCCAGAGGAAGAGATGTCAGAATGGGTACTGTAAGGTGAATAGGAGTTTGGCAGGTGGGATGATTGTGACAATTTTAGGAATTCTAGGTGGAAGAAATTGCCTTGTCCTGTGGCAGTCTAGGGAGTGGCTGCGGGTAGAATAACTTTAGGAATGATGAGAGGGTATGAGCTTCCTGGGTGGCGAAGTGGTAAAGAATCCGCCTGCCAATGCAGGAGACTTAAGAGATATAGGTTCAGTCCCTGGGTTGGGAAGATACCCTGGAGAAGGGCATGGCAACCCCCTGGGGAAGGGCAACCCCCTAGAGAAGAGCATGGCAGCCTTCTCCAGGATTCTTGCCTGGAGAATCCCATGGACAGAGGAACCTGGTGGGCTACAGTCCATGGGATCGCAAAGAGTCAGATATGACTGAGAAAGCAGTCATGTCTGACAGGAACACTGTGATTAGTGGAGAATGGGTCAAGCTAAAAACTTGGCATTTTATCCGGGAGCCTGCAAAATCAACAAAGGCTGTGGAGCAGAGCATAACAGGACTTCTTGCTGAAGACGACGCTGGCTCCAGTGGAGGACAAAAGGCAGTGGGAGAGAGCAGGGGTGGCCTGGGCAATACCAGGCTGTGCTAGTCAGTGAACATGCCAGGACAAGCCGGGCAGGGCATGGAGAGTGGCTGGGCCCCCACCCCACTGCAGCCATCTGTTCCTTCTCACACAGGCTGTGCCTCCTCCCACTCCTGAGGCAGCTGAACTTCTGCTACTGATATTTGAAACAGTGGAAAAAGCTAAGAACAAGGGAGGCCTATGGTGAATGCTTCCCACCCCAACTCCCATCTCAGGCGAGTCTGCCTGTGCAGGCCACGTGATATCTTCAGCTTCCACATGCACCACAAGACTGGAAAAATCAGTAGGTAAACAAGAATGTCTCTGATCCCTCCAACAGCCTCACATCTTGAGAAAAGCAGGAGGGACCAGGCACTTAGGTGCAAAGCAAAGGTGAATACCCATGGAAGAGAAATGCTTTAATCTGGTAGTGGCTGAATTCCAGGATAATGCATCAGAATCAGCCCTAAGGTTGCTACCAAATCCTGTAGGAACAGGCAGAGGGCCAGGGAGTCGGCTGAACCCCAGAGGCTGAGATGATCTCTTGGATCTCAGCCTTGGGGCTCATGTAGCATTAATCTTACCAGCTGAGAACACTTTCTAGCTGAGCATTTGAGAAGAATCCTTTGTTCAGTAGCCAGCATAACATTGGCTCTGGTAGAACTAGATTCCTAAATGGAATTAAACTCAAGTGATGAACTTAATGAGATTCATTCCTTATAACCGTGTATGTCTCCCCATGGCTTATGGAGATAGTTTTGAGAAAGCTGCATATTATTAATACTAGGAAAGGAAGGAGGAAAAGGGTGTAAGGGCTGAAACCGAGAGCGGAGGCAGGAGTAGAGGGAGAACTGGGCTAAGCAGGGTCTGGAGCCCTTTTTGGGAGCCCAGTAAAGGTACTTACACTTTGGCTGCTTGACAGAGAAAAGCAACTATCCCAAGGAAGAGGTGGTAGTGGTGTGGCGAGGCAGAAATCCAGGCACAGGTACACTCAGATGGGAGGTTCTCAATAGTTTAAATAATTCCTGTGGCCATCCTGGTGCACCTGGTTACTGAGGGTGAGAGGTGAGGATCACGAGACCTGGGGCAGGTGCTACAGAAGGACTTGTCAGGATATATATGTTTATGCCATAACAGATGGCTGCAGGGTTGGGGCTGGGGAAAAGAGGATATCATAATGATAGTCATTTTCAAGATCTTCACACTTACGTAACTCTTTTAATTCTCACCACATTTGCATGGGGGTAGATACAAATGACACCACCCTTATGGCAGAAAGCAAAGAAGAGCTAAAGAGCCTCTTGTGAAGGTGAAAGAGGAGAGTGAAAAAGTTGGCTTAAAGCTTAACATTAAAAAAATAAAGATAAAAAAAATGAAGATCATGGCATCCAATCATTTCATGGCAAAGAGATGGGAAAACAATGGAAAGAGTGACAGACTTTGTTTTCTTGGTTCCAAAATCACTGCGGATGGTGACTGCAGCCATGAAATTAAAAGACACTTGTTCCTTGGAAGAAAAGCTAATGACAAACCTCGACAGCATATTAAAAAACAGAGACATTACTTTCCTGACAAAGGTCCATATAATCAAAGCTATGGCTTTTCCAGTAGTCATGTATGGAAGGGAGAGCTGGACCATAAAGAAGGCTGAGTGCTGAAAAATTGATGCTTTTAAACTGTGGTGCTGGAGAAGACTCTTGAGAGTCCCTTTGACTGCAAGGAGATCAAACCAGTCAATCCTAAAGGAAGTCAGTCCTGAATATTCATTGAAAGGACTGATGCTGAGGCTGAAACTTCAATACTTTGGCCACCTGATACAAAGAACGGACTCATCGGAAAGAACGCTAGGAAAGATTGAAGGCAATAGGAGAAGGGGGAAACAGAGGAAGAGATGGTTGGATGGTATCACTGACTAAATGGACATGAGTTTGAGCAAGCTCCAGGAGATGGCGATGGACAGGGAAGCCTGGCGTGCTGCAGTCCATGAGGTCACAAAGAGTCAGACACAACTGAGTGACTGAACAAAGATACAGTTATCATCCCTATTTTACAAATGAAGAAATTGAGGAGTGCACTGGATCCACTTAATAGAATGAAAACAATGAGTAGAATGTAAAAAGCATCCAACTGTCTCACAGGAATTTGAGAAACAAAAACCACACCATCATGACCTGCTTTCATGGACCAAGGTCTACAGCAGCTACAACTTACACTAAAACTTCGTTTTGTGATTGACAGATTTGAAGGCAGAAGATTAAAGTAGAATATGTGAGAAATTGCTTTAAAAATTTACAAGTCAGCCTGTGAGAACTGAAAATCAGAGCTCTCTCTCGGTTAACTGATGCTGGGTCAGACAGAAATAAGTTAGCTGCCTGTTCCAAAAAATTCTTACTCTTGGAAGAGAAGAGTATGATCCAACTAAATATCTTCCCAGTCAAGAATAACAACTGCGGGACATCCCTGGTGGTTCAGTGGCTAAGACTCTATGCTCCCAATGCAGGGGGCCTAAGTTCGATCCCTAGTCAGTGAATAGATCCCATATGCTGCATGGGATCCAGCATGCCACAGTGAAGACTCGGCACAGACAAATAAATATTAAAATAAAAGAATAACAATTGCTCATAAAGATGCCGCTTAAGACCTCTGCCTCACTGAACCCACAAATGCACAGCTATTGTGCTGTAAACTCTGCCTAATTCCAGCCAGTTCCTCATCTTGCAAGAGCTGCCTGAAAAATCACTCAGCTCAGGCCCTGAAAACCTAAAATTATCCTGCCCTGTATGGTGATGCTCATCAACAGGTTTTTTTTTCTGGTGGTATGGGAGAAGTTAACAGTTGACATCAAGCATATATTTAACTATGTATCGTGGTAGCATTGTTAATTTGTCAGTAAGACGACCAAGTCTTAGCACAGCCTTACTGGTATAAAACATGCATTTGGATCTTTCCTGATGTGCCCCAAAACTAGAGCCAGAAGTTTATAAACTGGGGGGCCCAGTGACACTGTGTGTGATGGAACAAAGTTATTACAATGACTGGCTCATGGACCTTCAAATGCCCGCCATCCACAGCCCCTTGAGTTCCTGACTTCCACCCAAGCTGCCATGAAGTGTGTCATGAGACCCTGCCAACCTGGCCAAACAGACTGGACCAGAAATTAGGTTCTGACAAGTAAAAACACTATGTCAAAGAGACATCTTCACTCCTATGTTCACAGCAGCAATACTGACATCAGTTAAGATATGAGAACAACCTAACCGGCTGTCAACAGATGAAAGGATAAAGAAGTTGTGGTATGTACACATGTACACAGTGGGATATTATTGAGCCATAAGAAGAAGGAAATCCTGCTATTTGCAACAACATGGATGAACCCTGAGGGGATTATACTAAATGACACAGTCAGACAGTGTATAATCTAATTTACACGTGAAACCAAAAAAAAAAAAAAAAAAGTATAAAAATAGAGAGTAGAATGGTAAGTTACCCAGGGGTGAAGATGGAGGAATTGTGGAAAGATTGATTACGGGTAAAAATATTTGAATGTAGAATTTAAAAAATATAAGACATTTCCCCCAAAACTCGTAGACAAGGAGATCAAAAACATTTTTTTAAGAAAAGAAAAAGAGATCATATTTGTGGTCACCAGAAGCAGACAATGGGGAATTGGATGAAGGTAGTCAATAGGTACAAACTTCTAGTTATAAGATAAATGAGTTGCTGTTTAGTTGCTAAGTCATGTCCAACTCTTTTGTGACCTCATGGACTATAGTCCTCCAGGCTCCTCTGTCCATGGGATTTCCCAGGCAAGAATACTGGAGTGGGATGCCATTTCCTTCTCCAGGGGATATTCCCAATCGAGGGATCAAAACCACAACTCCTGTATTAGCAGGTGGATTCTTTACCACTGAGCCACCAGGAAAGCCCAAGACTGGGAACGTAAAGGACAACATGGAGACGATAGCTAGCCATGCCGCATAGTATGTTTGAAAGTTGTCAAGAGAGTGAACTTAAGAGTTCTCGTAACAAGGAAAAACACAGTTTTCTTTCTTTCTTTTTCTTTTTGTATCTGTATGAGATGATGGCTGTGAACGAAACTGATTGTGGTCATCATTCCACAATACATGTAGTCAAGTCATTGTGCTGTACACCCTAAACTCACACAGTGCTATATATCAATTATGTCTTCAGAAACTGGAAAAAGGGCAGAAACAGGGTCTAACAACAGCAACTCTATATGTTAGACATAAGGAAAGCAGAGGCTTCTGAAGCGGTGGGACACGAGAAGCAGACCAACAGGGGTGTCAGACAGCATGTTGACAATCTTATTCATTCTGGGGATAAGAGAAGGAAATAGGAAAAGTCAGAAGCCAAGAGAAGTAAAGACGGAGGCAGCAGTAGAAACAGCTAGAGACTTGAGAGAGGATCAGAGTCATGAGTGTGCCAAGTCACCAGGGAACATCAGATGCTCGGTTTGAATGGACCGTACAATGTTGGAGCCGCCGAGTTGTGGGAGCATCCTGCGCTGAGGCTCATAGTGTTCAGTTCTCCACCCAGCTTGCAGTGTTGCTGGTGAGAGGATTGGTTATAATAATAACAAAGTAATAAGCAACATTTATTTATCTTTTTCAGAGGTTCAATCTAACACACTTATATCCACAGATCTGAAATGCTCAGTTCTGCAAATTTTGAAAATCGTCACGACCAACCAAAACTTGATGGAACATTTTCATGACCCCAGAAAGTTCTCTTGTACCCCTTTCTAGTCAACTCTTCTTATACCAGAGCTCCATAGACTAATGTGCCTCTTCTTGTGCTTCAGATGCTATGTCCCCTTCTTTGTCCCCACGAGAAATCTTGGGTCCGACTTCTTTCATTTCTTTGGAGAGTAATCCATGTGGTTGTGAGTATCAATAGTTGGTTTCCTTTCATGGCTAAGTAGAATTCCATGGCAGGAATGTGCTAAAATTTATCTTTACTCCTGTTGATGAACATTTGGATTATTTCCAGTTTGAGCCAAAGAGAAGAGGCTGTTATAAGAGATACATGCTCAACTCTTTCAGTGGATATGTATTCTAATTTTCCTTGGTTCTGGATCATAGGATTAATGTACACTTACATTTATGAGAAAGTGTAAAACTGTTTTCCAAAGTGATGGTACCATTTTGCCCTCCTAATAGCCACAGACGAGAATTCTAGTTGCTCTGTATCATTGTCAACATTCAGTATCATCAGTCTTTTTCATTTTAACCACTCTTTTGGGTGAAAAGGGTATTTCATTGTAGCTTTAATATGCAGTTCCCTGAGGATTAATGATGTTGAATGCCTTTTCATGTATTTGTATTTCTTTTTTTTTGTGACGTATTTTCCCATTAAACAAAAACCAACCTGAGTGGTTCATCTATTTTTGACTTGTAGCAGTTCTTCATGTATTCTGGATATGAATACTTTTCCAGATAAATATGCTGTATGTGTTTTTCCAGTCAGCAGCTTGCCTATTCATTTTCTTAGTGATTTCTTTGATGAAAGAACGCACACTGTTTTGAGTACCAGACATAGTATTAAGTGCTTTACCAGTGTTATTTTATTTATTTTCAAACTTTTGTAAGTTAGACATTCATCTTTCCATTTTACAGATGACAAAATCAATGCTGAGAGAGGTTAAACAATTTACACACAGTTCAAGGATAAGACAGGCTGAATTTGAATTACTTAGTTTGACTTCAGAGCCTGAGGGTCTAGCTACATGGCTTTATTCTTCTGTTTTACACAAAGCCACATCTTTACAGAGACCAGAAGAGTGGTTAGGGGAGGGGAGGGAGCAGAGGGAGGGGTGGTATGTAGGGGAAAGGGGATCAACTGTACGGTGACAGACGGAAAGTAAATTGGTGGTGGTGAGCATGTTGTAAGGAACACAGAAGTAGGAATAAATGTTGTACATACCAAACTTACATAATTTAAAAAGTGCAATAAAATAATAAAGTTAAGACAAAAAAATAGGAGAATATAAAACAATACTGAAAGTTATGAGCATCAGAAGCTTATAGAATTGACCTGGATGTTATATGATATGGGAAGTAGAGTTTAGATCCAAGAAAGTTATCAATAATGAGATTGTTGTAAGGTTAAAAAAAAAAAAAAAACCCAACCAGAAACCTGTCCTTGAAGTCAAGACATCTGAGCCTTTTTTCCTGGCCATCTGAAAGAACCTCCCTCGGGCAGTCGTGAACTCTATCCCTAGACAGTGCAGACCCGTTTCTGAAAACCCACAATGTGCTTTAACCACTTTGATGCTAAATAGACACAGATGAGTTCCCAGCTTGATCCCGTGCGCTCTATTCCATCATCGATTGCTCTAAAAGCAAGAAGTTCCTTGTGCTCATACTGACCAGCCATAGAGTTCTTGGCACCGTAAAACTGCTTTGAAGTGAGGTTATAAAGTTCAGAGAAGAGAGATCTCCTTCTGGGGAGCCATTCAGTGTTGAGGCTTGTCTTGTCCTTTTCTTAATTCTCCCCCATTATTTACATATAATCACCACCTCATCCTCTTAGACAGGGTCCTCTGTGCAGTACCAGCCAGACTCTCCTAGATAGGGTACTATTGTATGGGTAGCCACCTGACGGCTGCTAAATATTTATGCTCTTTGTTTTCTTAAGGATGTCCCGAGTTCAATAAAATATCAACATCTGAACTTGCATCACACAGTTCTTTGCCACAGCTCAATGATTTATAAAGGCTTGATTGTTGTAATACTTGAACTTACATAACAGCAAAGAATACCATACGTTAGGAAGTGCTATGCTGGGTAGAAGAGTCAGCAAGAGCTATAAAACTTCAGGGGACAAAGGGTTCAAGAAAGCCCAAGTACTCAGGGCTGAACAGAACTCTGCAGCAGAGGGAGGGATCAGGGCTTTCCCAGAATGACAGGTAAAGAGAAAAATCATGGGTGCAAGGCCCTGGCCAGTAGGAGGCCTGCAAAAGAGAAGGCCCCACGGGCTGAGGAAGCTGTTTAATGTACGGCTGACAAAGGGCAAAGAAGGTCCTGGAAATGTTTACAGGGTGCTCCAGCATGTAGCCTTCTCCCAACAGTCCTGTGAGCTTTGAGCTCTGGGCTCCTCATGTGCAACGTGGAGATGGGATTGGGTTTGTCTCACTTGAAATGATTCAGTGTTCGTCTTGGTTTGATTAGTCTCAAAGGAATTGTTTTATAAAGTGCGATGGCTTGCACTGCTATTTCCTCAAACTCACGTTCCTTTTCATTCCCTTTTAAATGCCAAAATTGGGAGCCATAAAAGTCAGCTCTTTTGGCCATCTGACTTTCTGCTGGCATTAGAATCCAATAAAACAGACAAAAACACTCCTAGACATTTTTTTTTCTGGTTTTGAGTGAATATCAAAGGCATTTTATGGGTAACTGATCAAGTTCTAGTTCAAAAAAGCAGATTAAATATATGGTACAGCAAAAAGACAAAGGTACCTGCTGTATGATTTTGGGGAGCTTAAGTTTTCTAAGCCTCAATTTCCTGAGGATGATGATAATATCTATCCTATGTGTTCACTAGGGACGCTAAATGAGATGATGGTGGTGGTGGTGGTGGTTAATTAGTCACTACATCGTGTCTGACTTATGCGACCCCATGGACTGTAGCCTGCCAGGCTCCTCTCTCCATGAGATTCTCCAGGCAAGAATACTGGAGTGGGTTGCCATTTCCTTCTCCAGGGGATCTTCCCGACCTAGGAATCAAACCCGGGTCTCCTGCGTTGCAGGCAGATTCTTTCCCAACTGAGCTATAAGGGAAGCCCAAATGAGATGATAAATGTATCAGAAAAAATCACCTAGTACATAACAGTATTCGCTACATGTTAGTTCCCCTTCCGTTTCTGCTGGGCTTCACGTATTTCATCTGTAAAACCGGACTTGCCTCATCCTTACCTCACAAGAATCAAAGGAGAAACACTGTATAAAGACAACTTCATAAGCTGGGAAGTGCTACATCACTAGTTGTTACTATGATACAGGTTATTTTATTTTCATCATATTTGCATCAGTCACTCCTCTGTGTTCCAGGTATTCCTTAAATTAAAAAAAAAAAAGAATAAGAATGAGAAGTGATCTGTGGGTCCCAAACCTCCATTCTGAAGGGACTGGAGTATAAAGCAGCAAAAATAAAAGCTTTAAGATTTAGTAGGAAGGAGAAGAATAGCATTTTAATGGGAGGGAGGAGAAAAGAATCTCCTAAACCTTCTTCCAGACAAAGAGCATTTTAGATATTATCTTCAAAATTCAACTTGAAAAGGTATCAGATTATAAAAAATAACTGTATGTATATTACCATGTTGCAGAAACTCAGAGACCCAGAGGTTCTCTAGTCATTGAAGAATCAGCTTTATTGACTTGTTTTGAGATAACATTCTTAATTCCTTCCCATAACGGGATGTTACAATGGAAGTGTCGACTAAATACTAAGATGCCGTAGATGTGACATTCCGAGTGGAGGCCCCATCATGGTGACTGTTTGCAGAATGGAGAACAGTTTTCTTTTTTTTTTTTTTTAATTTTGTTTTTTGTTTTTTTGTTTTTTTTTTACAAAACCAGGCCACAATCTCTTTTTTTTTTTTTTTTAATTTTGTTTTTTGTTTTTTTTTTTTTTTTACAAATGGAGAACAGTTTTCTAATTCATGATCCTTTACCCCAGAGGGAGGTGAGTCCTGGGGCAGCGAGGGGGAAATCAAAGGATGGGGGAAGGTGGGGAGGCCAGTACCAGGGCAGGGATGGAGAGAGGGTGTGGCCCTGAGAATGGAATGCACTCTATACTTCCTGAGAGTTGTACCAGAAATTTCCAATGACGGGACTCTCTGAAAAACCCACAAAAGGAAAAATCAGTTGTGATTTTTAGCAAGTAACTTGGAAACTTCTCTCACCCGCTTTTCCCGATCCTTCTCCACTCAAGTTAGTAAGTTGGGGCCCTGAGAGGGATAAGGGGAAGCAGATTTCTCCAGCAGCAGCCCTAAATCTATCTGACTTTTAATTTTTGTATTGATCAGGCATCCTAATTACTGAATAGAGACTGTGTGTGACCAAAAAGGACCATAACGCAATTTCTCCCTGAGGCCCTGGGAGTCAGCAGATGAGTCCTATGCCTGCCTGGGTATGGGTAATGAGTTTTGGGGTTATCCCCCTCCCTAGGAAATGTGTGACAGTGTGTTTTGATTGTCATGATGGTTAGTGGGGAGGCCACTGGCATTTAGAGGGCAAGGACTGGAATGCTAAATATTCCAAAAATCATTCTGCTTGGAATGCTAACAGCGCCTTGGTTGAGACACAGGCATGGAGGCAGGATCACCTCTTCTCTGAACAAATCTTGAAAAGGCTATGGAAGGCAAGAATAGAAGTACATTTTGATCATATCATCATTCGTGCTCATTCACCATATCCTTTTCTTCTGGGTTGAAACACTGTTTTGGGTTTTCTGCACTGACTGGAGAGTTCTTTTCCACAGCTGTTCGACTATGTCCTGGATGCTCCTGGATGAATTAGAAGTGGGTGGTGGAGTGGGGGAGGATCCAGCAGAAGGTACACTGACTGTGTGGTTCAGCTTGCTGTGACTGAAGACAGGCTTAGTCCCCGATCTGAAGAGACATGGGCCACCCTGGTGGTTCAGGCTGAACAACTTAATCCTAATTCCTGAAACCCATACACATGCTACCTTACAAGGCAAAAAGGACTGTGCTGATGAGACTAAGATTTTGAGATGTGAAGATTAACCTGGTGAGAAATGGAATACTTCCCATCATGTTAGTAAACAAGGATGTCATAGTCATCAGTGATTTCAGCCCTCTAATGTAAGCCAGTGAGCCTTAAGGGCACTCAGGAAGGAGAATACCTGTGCTCTAGCAGCCATCAGGCTGCGGCCACCCTCTACGGTGAGCCCCAAGGGAGCCCAGGATGTGAAAAACACAGGTTACTATCGCAGGAGAGCTGACATGCATATGAAAGGGATGATTTCACTGTGCCCAGACTCTTGCATCTTCCCGTACATAGAAACGTGCTAAATTCCTTAACCTGGGATATCTGGTTTTCCTTAATTAACAATAATTTTTTGATATTCAGGCTACCTGCCCTTTGTGGTGAAACTTCTATATAACCTGACTCCTCCCCTCGCCTCCTTATAGCAGTTCTCTCAGGGTTACTTGAGATGCTGTCTACTGGGCTTGAAGTCCCCAAAATTCTCACCAAATAAAATATAACTCTCAACTTTCAGGTTGTGAATATTTTTTAAGTTGACACGGGATTATCTAGGTGGGCTCAATATACTGGGTTCTTACAAGAGGGAAGCAAGAGAATCAAAGTCAGAAAAAGGAGATGTGACCACAGAAGCCAAAGGCGGAGTGATGTGTTTTGTAAATGGATGGAGGCAAGTAACCGATAGAAGCTGGGGAAGACAAGAAAATGGATTCTCCTCTAGAGCCTCCAAAAAGATACCAGCCCTGTTGACGTCTTGATTTAACCCACAAGGCGAGACAGATTTTGGACGTCTGATCACCAGGACTTAAGATAGTTAATCTGTTTTTTCAAAGCCACTATGTTGGTGGTAATTTGTTACAGAATCAATAGGAAAACAACGCACCTGGTTTAAAGTGTAACACAAACGTTCCTACTGAGGAAACCCTAGTAGTTCTCAGAATTTTTCCTAAAGAGTCTCTATATCACAAAAGACCCCTCTGTACCCATTCTGAAGATTCCAAGGAGATAGGAAAGCAAGTTTGACAGTCTCTCCCTCCAGAACCTGTGAGCAATTTGCAAACACAGCACATTACTCTGTGGTGTATCTGGAGAGGCCACACTAAATAACAAAGATTTTTATACCATCTATTCTATTTTCCTAAATATCCCCTCTCCATCTAAATGAATAATTGAGTACTTACTCCGTCACCTGCAGACATGATTGCTAAGTTGCTTCAGTTGTGTCTGACTCTGTGCGACGCTATGGACAGTAGCCTGCCAGGCCCCTCTGTCCATGGGATTCTCTGGACAAGAATACTAGAGTGGGTTGCCATACCCTTCTCCAGGAGAGCTTCCCAACCCAAGGACTGAACCTGCATTTCTTACGTCTCCTGCATTGGCGGGTGGGTTCTTTATCATAGCACCGCCTGGGAAGCCTCCTACTCCATAATATCAAGGATGTAAAGTTTTTGCTTTCATTTTGAAAGGACTCCTCACACCCCACAAATTTCCTGGATTAGAGCCAATGCCACCTTAGATCTTACAGAAGTCTTGATTAGCAAAGGAAAATAAGAGAACATTAAGTGAACATTGTTGGGAAGACAAAAAGAACCTCCTTTACTCAGCAGACCTGAGCGTTTACAACAGCAGTAATTATGTTACCATCTTGCACAATTTCTGAGGATGTATGCAGAAATACATTCTACCACCAACAACTGACCTTCTTTCTCTTTCTTCAGCCAGAAATAAATATTTAGCTACAAACTTCAAGACAGTATAAAGCCAGATTTTTCATTTATCTGACAAGAAAGCCGAGTATCAGATGCTTAAATCATTAAGGAGAAAAGACAGCCTAATGCTGTTGTAAAACAAAAGATTAACTAGGAGTCAACAGGTTCTCTTATAGTCTGTTTTCAACTCATCTCAGTGGGAAAAAATGTTAATTCACTCAGAATGGGATATCATGGCACTGAGTCTGGGTTCTTGAAAAGGTCTGTTTTCTCTCAGGAATACTTAGTCTGGCATAGGGAAAATGAAAACAAGTTGAAAAAAATCATTCCTGGGTAGTAATTTTTCTCTGGAGACTTAAATAAGAAAAGCAGCATTTACGTTGAATAGAAAGCTTTCTCTACAAGCTCATTTTGAGTGTCAAGTAAAAATGTACAGAACAGTCTCCCCTGGCAGCTTGAATCCAAATATAACTGCTTAAAAACAAAATTTCCAGAAGATAACATATTTCCTTTTGTCAAGGGAAAAACTGGGAAGAAGTTTATATGTGTGTTTAATAGGAAACAAAGTAAGCAGTATATGAAATTAATGTTGCATATCAGAGCCTAATTTTGCTAAAATCTGACAAATGTGAGAAACACATTCAATGTTATTAATCAGTGTGTAATTATATCAGTATTCCATGTAAACCTGTTACTCAATGTAACTAGCCTGCTGCTGCTGCTGCTGCTAAGTCGCTTCAGTCGTGTCTGACTCTGTGCGACCCCATAGACGGAAGTCCACCAGGCTCCCCTGTCCCTGGAATTCTCCAGGCAAGAACACTGGAGTGGGCTGCCATTTCCTTCTCCAATGCATGAAAGTGAAAAGTGAAAGGGAAGTCGCTCAGTCGTGTCCGACTCTTAGTGTCCCCATGGACTACAGCCCACCAGGCTCCTCCATCCATGGGATTTCCCAGGCAAGAGCCTACGAGGCTGTATTAGATGAAGGTCCAGTTACGGAAACGTGTGGCTAACCAGTTACATTCAGTGAGCCGACTGCATTTGGCATCCACTCAGCACTGGGTTATTCTCTGGCTTCACTGAGGCTGGCACGGGGACCTGTGGGCCTCTTCTCCGTCCTATAACCCTGTTTATCCCGGCGACATTTTCAGTAACCTCATTCCCTTCTCCAGCAACACTTAGCCGCCTGCCTCCTTGACCCTCAAGGGTGCTCTGACCACACCCTTCCTGTTGTCTCCCCCCCTGCCAGCTCTCTGACCCCGCAGAGACTCTGAACCCTTGAGACTTTTTTCTTCCTGTTGTCAGCACCTTTTGCTCCTTAGCGCATCTAGAAAGGATTCCTATCACTCACCTGAAAATCAGGGCTAGATTAGATGGCCCCAGGCACTGAAAACTGAAAATGCAATGGTGCGCTTGTCCTAAATAAAATTCAAAAAGTATAAAGAAATTCAATTTCTGATTTGTTTCTTAGGGTGATTTTTTTTTTTCTCCCCAGTTGTTTGTTTTGGAGAAGAGGTGAAGAGGAAGTGGTAGGGTTGGGGGGAGAATAAAATACTCTTAAACCTTTTTTTTTTTTTCATTTCTGTGCACCCTTGCATAGCTGGTACCTCAAGCATGGATTTATTCTGTTCATTGGGTAATTGGAGTCATTCTTTTACAAATACCTTCATCTTTACTGCTCACTTGTTCTAGTGTCCAGCCAGGTGAAATCCAACATTCGTTCAGTTGTGCTCCAACTTCAGTGTACCTGAGAATCACAGAAATGCTTGTTATTATCACTTGATACAAATGAGTTGGGGTCAACAGCCCACCTCAGCACCCACTGGCCATCCTCAGACATCCCTGAGGATTGCTGGGACTTGGACAGTCCACCCCAAAGTCTTCAGTTACAGGGCCATTTCAGCCCTCACCATGGTGACCCCTTGGTTTTCGGGTCAGCCCTCTCAGCTCATCTTCTCCATCTCCTCCGAGGCCTCTGGGAAATTCTGGTACCATTAGGCCTCCTGAGGGTCAGACAGGCTAACGCAGTCCATCTTACTGCCTAGATCCATCCTACTGAGGTTGCTACTCAAATACAGCTGCCCAGTGTGGGCAAAGGGCTTGGAAGAGGCCACCTCTTTTCAGGGGTTCAGGAGGGAAATGGGTCATAATTGCCCCCCTACCAAGGCCAGAACTCTCTGGGGATTTATTAGTCATCTCCTGTCTAATAATCCTCCTCTTGTCTCCTATTGCTCCTGCCAACCCAGAAGTCAAGATCTTTCCTTGAAGGAAAACTGCTCCTACATCTTCTAGAATTCCTTCTTCTATGGATCCTGAGAGACCCAGGCTCTTGTTCTCAATTTTTAAGAGGAAGTTTTTAGAAGATTGAAAGCCTTTTCTCATTCTCAGGAACGGGGCTCTTGGCAATAAAAGCTTGAATCTACTGTTTGTTATGTTTTTTTAAAAAGGTCTGTTTTGAGCATCACAACTGAGCAATGATTTTTTTTATATTGTTCTGAATTGCATCTCACCTCTCCCTGAAACAAGCTGAGTTAAAAGATGCTGAGCTATAAAAAATATAGAGACAAAAAATACATAACACACACGAACACCCCCTGCCAAGGGCTGTCAGGTTTCATTTGGTCTGGACAGCATTTGAAGTAACATGTAACTAGTTGCCAGTGTTTTCAATTGGATGAGTTCACCTAAAAAGTTGTATTTCTGCCTTCTCTTGGGGTCTTGGTGGACCTGGGCTGTGACAGTCACCAGGACCCATTTTGGATGATCCTGCCCACCTCGGTTTGTTGAAGCCCTTTCCTGGTGCGCCTCCCACATTTACCCCATGACCCAGCCGCTAAGGACATTTATAACCACCATCCTCAACAATACTTTTCATTTACTCTCAGTGTCCTTCCTCAGCAAGCCCCTTAAAAGTTTTTCCAGATCTTAGCACTTCCTTTAACTCCTTCCCCTCCCCAACATTCATTCCCTGCTGCTGCTGCTGCTAAGTCGCTTCAGTCGTGTCCGACTCTGTGCGACCCCACAGACCGCAGCCCACCAGGCTCCACCGTCCCTGGGATTCTCCAGGCAAGAACACTGGAGTGGGTTGCCATTTCCTTCTCCAATGCAGGAAAGTGAAAAGTGAAAGTGAAGTCGCTCAGTCGTGTCCAACTCTTAGCGACCCCATGGACTGCAGCCCACCAGGCTTCTCCGTCCATGGGATTTTCCAGGCAAGAGTACTGGAGTGGGGATTCATTCCCTAGATGACCCATTTTACTGACAAAACTGAGACCAAAATTATTGACTCTTCTATTGTCCAGTCTACAAAATTTCCTATAACTGTCCAGATCTTGCTTCCACTCTCAGAGAATGAACAGTCCTCCTTTTAGACAAAGCAACCTCTTCAGTTGCTGCTGCTGCTGCTGCTAAGTCACTTCAGTCGTGTCCGACTCTGTGCGACCCCATAGACGGCAGCCCATCAGGCTCCACCGTCCCTGGGATTCTCCAGGCAAGAACACTGGAGTGGGTTGCCATTTCCTTCTCCAATGCATGAAAGTGAAAAGTGAAAGTGAAGTCGCTCAGTTGTGTCTGACCCTCAGCGACCCCATGGACTGCAGCCTTCCAGGCTCCTCCTTCCATGGGATTTTCCAGGCAAGAGTACTGGAGTGGGGTGCCATTGCCTTCTCCGACCTCTTCAGTTATGCTATTTCAAAAACATAATTTTTTTTTATAATTATAGAAATGATATACTCTCATAACCATTCAGGCAGAGTTGAAAATAACAGTAATCCCCTCCACAAACCCACAATGATACTACTCCTCAAAAGTAAGTACTGTTAAATTACTGTTAAATATTTGGAAGAAATCCTGATTTGCACACATACACACAGACAGACATACACATCCTCATATATACCTAAACATATACATATACACAAAATTTTATTATATTTTTCCAAAACTATGATTGTTTATTTTTGTGTCATTTGCATTTTTCTACTTAACAATGCTTATGAATGCATTTATGTGTCAGTGCATGTAAATCTGCTTCTAACGGCTGTATAGCATTCTGCTATTTGAGTATGCCATGTTTATTCAAACTTTTCCCAAAATTCCAAAAGTAGTGTATGCCTACTAAAAATAATCCAAATTATACTGAAGTGTAAAAAATGAAAGATTCTTTCCTTTCTATACTTCCCCTGTCCCATTCTCCAAGAGCTAACTATTAGTAACAACTTGCTGGGAACCTTTATGAATTTTTAAAAGTTAGGTTTACTGGAGCATAATTCACATACAGTAAAATTCACCTTTTGTAGTATACAAATGCATATGGTTGTGGAACCATCACTGTAGTTGAGATATGGCATATTTTCATTATTACTCACACACACAAAAAACCCCTCATGCCCCTCTATAATGACCTTCTCAACACCCACCATGGCAACCATTGACCTATTTTCTGTTCCTATGGTTTTGCTTTTTCCAGAGGGTCATATAAATAGAATAGACAGTGTGCAGTCTTTTGAATGTGGCTTCATTCATTTAGCATAATGCATCTGCAATTCATCCGTATTGATGTATTATCAAGTCCTTATTTTGTCAAGTACATGGAAATGTTTTTGTTTCCAAAAGTGAGATCATGCTATACCTGGAATTTAGCTATCTTTTTTGCTTGTTTACTTATTATAAACCTACTTCTGTATCATTTATTACATCTAGATCTAATTCTTTCTTCTGAATCGCTGCCCAGTATTCCTTATGGAGTGTATTTAACTGCTCTTCATGTATTAGACATTCAGGTCATGTCCAGATTTTCACAATTTTGGCAAATAACAAAGTATGAACCAATAAAACACATACTTGTTCAAAATTTCATGTGCATATGTAGAGTATTTCTATAAGATAGATTTTTAGAAGTGAAATTGTTAAGAGTCAGGTATATGAAGCATTTTAATAAATACTACCAAACTTCTCTATAAAAACTATAAAACTTGTATATATTTAAATTCCATTCACCCTGTTTGAGAATGTCTTTTTCTTCATAAACTTACCAATAACAGATATCAATATTTCTAATTTTTGTTGATCTTATAAACAAAATGTTGGTATCTCATTGTATATCTCTCATCTCTAATTACATTGATTACTAAAAATATATATTTATAAGCTATTTGATTTTTTTCTTCTCTGAAATGCTAGTTTACAGCTTCTGGTCATTTTCCTGTTAGGTTGTCATTTTAAAATGCAGTTGAAAGAATTCTTTAAATACTAGGTAGACTAGAAATGTTTTCTTTCAAGTCTTTATGTGTTTATGGGGTCTATAGGAACTGTATGTTTTATTATCAATTCTGTAATACCTTCCTTTATGATGTTTATAAATCATATCATACACAGGGAAACCTTTATACTCGGATTTTAAAGCTATTCTCAACTTCAGAGGTTAACTAATCCTTTGCTGATAGACAAGACAGTTGCTTCCAGTTTTTCCTGTTAGAAGCAATGTTGCCCTGAACACTCTTGTACACCTTCTGCCTTTTAAGAGTCTTGTACATTTTCCCCTCTTATGTGAGTATTTTCACAAGATTTTTTTTTGTAAGATAAATCCCTAGAAGCTGGATCAAAGGATAAAGTGAAATGAAGTCGCTCAGTCATGTCCCACTCTTTGCGACCCCGTGGACTGTAGCCTGCCAGGCTCGTCTGTCCATGGGATTCTCCAGGCAAGAATACTGGAGTGGGTTGCCAGTTCCTTCTTCAGGGGATCTTCCCAACCCAGGGATCGAACCCGGGTCTCCTGCATTGCAGGCAGATGTTTTATCCTCTGAGCTACCATAGGCCTATTTCAAATTTTGTTTATCTGTGCTCCTGGAGTTCATATTCATTACCCTATTTTGAGACTTCATTCTATCAGGGATTCCCTCTCCTGCACAAACATTTAGCCTCTCCCATCCATGGGCTCTTTCTGTTCGGCCCAGAAGCATACTCTAGACTCACATCTTTTAAGAAACAAAGCAAAATAAAATAGCTTCCATTGAGTCTGCATTGCTTTCTAGTCGCTACTAGTTTTTTCTTCTCTTTCTGGACAACTTGTCAAAAGGGAGTCCACTCTTCCTCATTGCCCATTACTGCTATCCTCTGCCGTGGGTTTTCTATCCCTGTACTCCATGGATGGAGAAGATCCCCAGGAACCTCCAGAGGGTTTACCCAGTTTCACCTGCAGCTCTTACCCGCTCCCTATTTCCTGACATCAGCTCTTTCCTGTTCTCCCCTTCCTGGCCAGACTCTCTTCTCCATCTTCTTTGGGTTCCTTCTTCCAGTGCTCACTCCCTTAACGTTTTTGACTTTGATCTAATGCTCTTCTATCCACACACATCCATCCTGCTGACTGTACATACTCTCGTGAACTTCATGCCAACAACACCTATAGTAGGCTAAATAATGGCCTCCAAAATATCCAGGTTCTAACTTTTAGAACCTGTGACTGCTACCTTTTTTGGCAAAAGGGATCTTATGATGCAAAGATTATCCTGGGTCATCTGTGTGGGCCCAATGTCCTTATAAAAGGAAGCAGGGGGAGAGAGAAGAAAGCAATGTGATCACAGAAACAAGATGCTACACTGGTGGCTTTGAAGATGAAGGAAGGGCCACCAGCCAAGAAATGTCAGTGGCCCCGGCAGGTAAAGGCAAGGAAAAGATTCTCCCCTAGAGCCTCCAGGAGGGACCTCCCTGCTGACATCTTGGCTTTAGCTCAGTGAGACTGATATTAGACCTCTAACTGCTAAAACTAGAAGAGACTATATTTTTATTAAGTCACTGCTGCTGCTGCTAAGTCGCTTCAGTCGTGTCTGACTCTGTGTGACCCCATAGATGGCAGCCCACCAGGCTCCCCTGTCCCTGGGATTCTCCAGGCAAGAACACTGGAGTGGGTTGCCATTTCCTTCTCCAATGCAGGAAAGTGAAAAGTGAAAGTGAAGTTGCTCAGTTGTGTCCGACTCTTAGCGACCCCAAGGACTGCAGCCCACCAGGCTCCCCAAGTTTTGTGATAATACAATGCTCAAATCTATATGTCTACTATCAGAACTCTCCTCTGACCACCAGTCATAGCCATCCGCCTCCTATCTTCAATTTAGCATGACCCAAACAGAATTCATCACTACCTCCCTCCACCTTCTGTGTTTCCCTGATTCATTTAATGGAACCACCATTCCTTGAATCACACAGATCAGAACCCATGGGTCTTTCTGGCCTCCTCCCACCCACAACCAATAACCATAAGACCCTGCATAATTTGCTGTCCAAATCTTTTTCAAGTACGCCTCCTCTTCTCTATCCCTATATCTCTCTGCCTGTGGATTGATCCCCTCCTCCAAAACACCCTCCACACCAAAGCCAAGAGGAAGATGAACCTTCTACAAGGCGAACATGCCAGAGCTCCTTCTTTTAACAATCGCCCAGAGTCAAGTCTCGGCTCCTTGACAGACGATATAAGAATCTCCCAATTTCCAGTCACATTTTCTGTTATTCCCTGCCTTGAACTCTAGTGACACTGAGCTGTTTGCCATTTCCCCACCTGTACTAGGTACTCATGTGTCTTCATGGTCACAATCCAGCAGCTTGGTCTTTCTGCGAAGGCTGCCTGTTAGCTAACTATAATAGCTGTGGCCGGAGGGTCAGGCTTCTAATTAACATGCATCTAGGGGCTGACTATAATCCTTTCCAGAGGCCATAGGGAAAGGGAAAGTGAAGTTGCTCAGTCGTGTCGGACTCTTTGAGACCCCATGGACTGTACCCTACCAGGCTTCTCCATCCATGGGATTTTCCAGGAAAGAATACTGGAGTGGGTTGCCATTTCCTTTTCCAGAGAGGACATAGAGGCAGGTGCTATCTTTGCATTCTCCCTCTGGCATGCTCCAGAGTGCCAGTGTCCCCTCAAGAGAGCTTTGCATGCATCTGGCACTCTGATTTTTATGTCTGGTGCCCCCAGTTTTGTGCATGTTTCCCAGGGAATGCTGCTTTGATATCTAGCTCTGGTGACAGGGGGAGAAGGGGGCTTGCATTCCTGGGTCCTGCGGGCAATTGGAGTGATGACTCTTGGCAGGCTACCATCCCCAGAATACTGCACAGATAGCAGACTGGGGCACCCACCACCATCCTTCTGTGAAGGAGGTCTTTTGCTTGTCCTGGAGCTCTGGGCTGAGGAGCCGGCTTTGTATTGGGCATGCATCTAGTAGCCTACAGAGCTGCTCTCAAAGTATGTGGACTGTAGATGTTATCTTGGCCTTTTTCCAGCTTGCTAGTATCTCCCAAAGAAGAATTTATATGCTTGTCTGGAACCCTTAAATTTGTAGCTGCTGCCCAGAGGATATCTCCAGATTGCCTGGTTGTGGTGGCCTGAAGGGCTTATGCTTGTGGTCTTACAGGAGTATATATTTTTGCATAATTTTAAAAGCTGTTCGCTGAAGGTCTGGCTTTCAATCAGTCCAAATGTAGGTACAAAGAGCCTCCCTACCTTTAACACTGAAGTCTTGGTACATCCTCAATTACTGGGAGTTATTGAATATAGCTGCTTTAATAGTCACAAAAGTCTAAGAGACAACTATGATAAACTAGGGCAGGACTGAATGACAAAGTTCATCTCCTACAGGAGGCCACTCCTTCAAGACTGCAAGTGGTGTTTTGTTTTTGTTTTTTATCTACTGCATAGAAAGCAACAGAGAGTCAAGCAAAATGAAGAAACAGAAGACTATCTTCCAAATGAAAGAACAAGATACGACTTCAGAAAAAACCTCAATGAATCAGATTTCATTTACCCTGATAGGGTTCAAGGTAGCAGTCATTAAATTAGTCACTGAACTGGGGAGAAGAATAAATGAACACAGTGATAGAACAAAGACATTGAAACTATAAGAAAGTACCAGTAGAAGTCACAGAGAAGACAATAATAGAACTGAAAAATACACTCAGTTCAGTTCAGTCAGTCAGTCACGTCTGACTCTTTGCGATCCCATTGACCACGGCACGCCAGGCTTCCTTGTCCATCATCAACTCCCAGAGTTTACCCAAACCCATGTCCATTGAGTTGGTGATGGCATCCAACTATCTCATCCTCTGTCATCCCCTTCTTCTCCCATCTTCAATCTTTCCCAGCATCAGGGTCTTTTCAAACGAGTCAGCTCTTCGCATCAGGTGGCCAAAGTATTGGAGTTTCAGCTTCAACACCAGTCCTTCCCATGAACACTCAGGACTGATCTTCTTTAGGATGGACTGGTTGGATCTCCTTGCAGTCAGTCCAAGGGACTCTCAAGAGTCTTCTCCAACACCACAGTTCGAAAGCATCAATTCTTCAGCACTCAGCTTTCTTTATGCTCCAACTCTCACATCCACACATGACTACTGGAAAAACCATAGCCTTGACTAGATGGACCTTTGTTGGCAAAGTAATATCTTTGCTTTTGATATGCTGTCTAGGTTGGTCATAACTTTCCTACACTAGAGGGGTTCAAAAGCAGATAAAGTGAAGAATAAAGAATCAGTGAACTTGAAGACAAGAGATGGGACTCATCTAATCAGAGTAGCAAAAAGAAAAAAGAATTTAAAAATTGAAGATAGCTTAGAGAACATATGAGACAACATCAAATGAGCTAACACTTGCATTATAAGACACCCTGAAGAAGAAAGAAAGGGGCATAAATTTTATTTGTAGAAATAATGGCTGAAATTTTTTTTTTTACTTTTTTGAGCATTGAACAAATGTTGTATGCAGTAGAAAATTTCCTACAAAAGTCCCCTAATCTGTCCTTAAAAAGATAGTGGTGTCTAGTTCCCAACATCCACCCTCTTTCATTTTTAAATGATCAGTAGCTCCTCGTTTCACTCTATAGGTCACTTCACCTTCCTCATAAGTGTCTGCCATGGAAAAGTGCAGTTGACTGGATTTTTAAAAGCCTGGAAGAACTAAGCAGCATGTCCACCAGACCCAGGAGTGCATACTTGCTTTGAAATTCGGCTCCTTTAGAATCACTTGACCCATGATGTCCACTGTCAGATGGCTTATTTCTTCATTAGTCCACAGTCGAGCTCATCACTCAATCTTTCCTTGCACTTGATGTCTTTGGTTAAACCCTTCCATTATCTCTAGGCTCCCTCTTTTGGTGCCTTTTTCTGCCCATTTTAATCTTGCAGCAGTTCTCTCTTCTTTAGCTTTTGGAGGGAGTGTTTCTGCTCTTCTGTGACCCTTTTGTGCTCTCATCATCTCCATTCTGTTTCATCTGTTCTTTGATTTCACTATTTCTTCCCCAGTGTCTTCACCTTGGTTTTATCTGTCTGTGCTCTCCCTTTTGTGACAATACCTATTTTATTCTTAAAAGCCTTTGGCTATATTTCTGTGGAGAGAACTCTTTTTATGTCATTAAAAAAAAAATGTTTCATTTTTCTGAAATCTTTAAGGGGGAGCATGACTTTGGTTCTTCGCTTCTCTACCCAATTCCCTATGTTTTAAGAAATTAATTTCAATCTCTACCAATGCATGAATAGAAATGATAAAACGTTTCGCTTTAAATGTTATGACCTGTAGCACTTTTGCTTGTGAGACTCTCAAAGTACTGCATTCAAATGGCTAGCTAGCACAGACAGCTAAATAAATATCCCTCTCTCCAATCTAGCGAATTTTAAACTTGAATAATTGATAGACTTTTTTAAAAAAAAAAAAAAGGAAAAAAAATCTGGACACACAGTATTGACCAAAATTATTTTATTTATGATAAATTGCTGTTTTAATACAGATGTGGTTCTGGCTAATATGGGCAGTTTCCTGACTCTAGAAAGCCTTAGCAGACTCAGTTCTCTCACATTCTTTTCAAACTACTCTGAAACTTCTGTTCACAAAGAACATTTATGTGGTCAGCCCTCCTTTCTTCTTTTTTCACAGCTTTTGGATAATTATAGTAGCGGTATGGTTGACCCCAATGAGACCAGGGTTGAAAAGACTAGCACAAACTTGAGCCTGAGGTTTTGTTCCATACCTGCTGATAAACTGTGCATACAGGTCATCCAGATAGGCTTTTGCAATTATTCAGATTGATTTGGAAAGCTCTAATAGAAAACATTCACATTTTTGTATCTACATCTTCCAGGCTGATAACAAATACTTCACTGAAGGGGTCAGCGTTTGTTTATCCCTGGCCGCAGCTCCTTTCCTAAGATGCACTTGACTTCTCCCCCAGACTCATGCCTTTTGCTGGACACAGGAGAGGCATCCTGTGCACATTTTCCTTTTTCTGCGTGCACTCTTCCTTTTGAGGGTTCAGATATAAAAATTGCATCTTTCCTCTCAACCTGTTCGCTTCCATGATCTTTCCAAACTTTTAAACAAAAATCTGGAAATCTGAACTTGGGTGGCTCTTTTCCCATTGAGGAATTTGATTAGTCCCAAAGCAGTCCTTTCATACATAGATTTCTCTCTTCAAATTCAGCTCTATTTCTTAAGCCCAAGTTACGTTCATATCCTCGGTATCTTTCTGGAGATTTCTAAGCTTCATCTCCAGTCTGCGTTCTTATGGGATAATGGAGACAGCTCTATATTTGATATTAAAAGATTCCCAGAGAAACTTCACCAATTAACAAGCTATAAAGCCTTGGGAGAATCTCTTAACTTCTGTGAGGTTTAATTCTCTCATCTGTAAAATGGAATGACAGCTATCATCTCTCACGATTGTTGTGAAGATGTCATGAAATACTGTATGCAAATCATTTAGATGAAGTTTTGCTTATCTTAACATGTGTGTGTGTATTTTCTTTTAGTCTTCTGATATTTCCTCTGAAATTTTTCCTCTATTTCCTTTGGCTCTTCATTTTTCTTGGCTCCGGTTCTCTGTCACTGCTTTCTCTAATTAACTATTGATTGATCATTCATGCATTCTATCCTATTTGGATGAAAATGTTGAGATCCTGAAGAATTGGCACCAGCCTTGCTGGAGGCAGGGAGACTATGTTGGGGTAAGGTGACTCCCTAAGGACATGGAGTCAAGACGCTATACTCTCCTTGGACTTGAGTTCCATCTAAAGAAAGCCTATTGTACAGGAGGAACTTAATAATTGTTGAATAAATCATTTTCATGTTCTACTACCATTAATTTGCCCTTCTTTATTCCTACCTCAACCGACTTTTTTTTTTTCCCCTCTGAGTGACCTCAGAATTATTTTAAGTGTTCTCTTTATCCTTTTCCTCAACAGGAGGTATTTACCACACCTCTTGTTTGCCCTGACAAGGGCATGTTTACCTTTTTCTTTCTTTCCACTTGAAAGTCATCTTCATTTTCTACTTCCTCTCCAGAAGTCCACTTCTGTTTTCCCAGATTCCACAGTAGTCATTTCTGTGGCTGTTACTGCCTCTGTTCTTCGTGTGTGTGTGTGTGTGTGTGTGGTTTTGTTTTGGTTTCTGGCTTTTGTGGCTAGTCTAACAATCCCAGTCTCCCTTTTATGGTGAAGCATTCTTGGATGGTTTGCATAAATACTCCTTTTGCTCCACAATATTTGTAAAATTCAGTTGAGAGTGGGGGAGAGTATGTGGACACACAGGAGCACTTATCTCTTGGAGATAACATACTGAAGTATTTCTAGATAAGATTATTTAAGGTTTGGAATTTGCTCTAAAATAATCCAGAAAAAAAGAAGGGAGAGGAAGAAGTGGTAGTGGGGGCAGAGGGGGTTGCTCGCTATTATAAATCAAACAAAATTGGCTGCATGGTTGAAGCTCTGCAATTGGTACCTGAGGGTTCAATATATTATTCACTCAACTTTTTTATATACTTGAGAATTTCCATAATAAAAAGCTCAAAATATTAAAGATCTGCATGGGAGTCACTAATCTCCACAGTTAACGTATTTCTTCTCCTTTTGTTTTTTTTTTTTTTACTATACATGACTTTATCACCAGTACATCCCTCATCACTCACTGAGCCATTTCTAGACTTTCCACATTGGTTAGTTGGCTCGCCAATTTCCCTTTGGCCTAAGAGCTTCTAGTGGGCAAGGGCTAGTGTCTTAATCCCCTTGATCGTGCCCAGCATAGATCCTGTTGAACTGGGATGAAATGAGCTAAATTATCCATCAGTAAACCCTGGGTCTGCACTGGCTGATGGCCCCTCCCCCACTGTGGTGGCTTTTACTGGGCCTTAGACTGTATCTTAGGGGCCTCTAACCACAGGGGGCCACAGCCCATTGGTGCAGGCTTTGTTCCTCAGGAGGGAGAGGGAACAGCCCCTGCGGCTTTCCATCACAACTTTCTCTTACCAGTCTAGTTCCTCTTCAAGACATTTTCAGCCATTCCAAGACATTCTCTAAGACCATTCTGGTTTCTTTTCAGATCTGGAGTTCACATCAAACTTCTTACTTCCTGTGATTCTGTGATGGCCATGGTGGGCCTCGGTTAATGTGGGGCCCTCACTGCCTAGTGTCCCTTTGAGCAGCCTCTCTTCCCCTGCAATTCACCTTCTGTTTCGGGACAGAGAGAATGGCACCGTCTTCCCTTTGCACTTCCTTTGGGTGGTTGGCCTTCAGATCGCACTCAGGAAAGCCAAATGTGCAGTGCTGCCTTCCTTGCTTCCCACGTATCTTATCAATCTCCCCAGGTTCCTCCCTGCTGTCATCTAGCCCAAATCTTCAGCTTTTTCTTGAATTTCCTATCCAAGGTTCAGTTTATACCAGCTCTCATAGTTCTCTCCAATTACTATAGTTCTGGGAGCTTCTTGAACAATCATCCTGGTACCACATCGCTCTCAATAATCTTTAAATGGCTTATTATAAATCCAAGTATCCATTTTTTCTTCTTCCCAGGATGCCACTGCGGGGCTTAAACTGAGGAGTCAGATGTTCTTATGCTCATATGATCAGGATCAGAAAAGTTGAGTGGCTTGCTTGAGGCTTACGACCTAGTAAGGGTCAGAAGTAGAACCCCAGTCTCCTAATTGAAGTCCACCACCACACCAAGCACTCACCATCTGGTTTATACCTTGCTACTGTCCCTGGGGAAGTGGTGCTGACTTTGAACATCTGAGCATCTATTTGAATTGCAACACTCATCTTTCTGACCATACTCCCAGAGGACCAGGTACTGAGCTAAGCCAATGTGGGGTGGTTATTACTGTTGTGTTGATTCATGCTGGCACTGACCAGAAGCTTGATATTGCCTCAAACAGATCTCCTAATTCTGAAGAAGAACCAAACAATGAAGGGGAGCCAGTGGGGTGTGTCATCATGACTTCTGGGCCTTCGCCAGGTGCCTCTGGATTTCCAGAAATCAGAGACAGTCTTGGCATCAAGTCATACTCCAAGTGTTGTCAACCTATAAAGTGATGGAGTGAAGTACTGACCCCTTCCCTGGGTAAAGAGAAATACTGAATGCTGGATAGCATCGTTAATTAGAGGTACAGAATGGTGAACTATGCGTGGCAGCCAACCTCTGTGGGGGAAAATGTGGTTGTCCCCTACTGTCACCTAGGGATGTCTTTGGCTATTCATTTGTGAGTATATGAAGTGTGTGTTGGAGGGCAAGAGAGCTAGAGTAGGTTTAACTACAGCAACACTTTCCCTCTCAGCTTTGCCTCCAGTGAAAACCAACTTCTGTACCCCAACCACAATGCCCTGAGCATCAGGAGCCCCCAGTTCCAGAGCACGAACTTTGCAGAGGCCCTGAGCGAATGTGCCACTAAAAGTAGAATTCTATTAATACCTTCTAAACCTGATTGCTTTGTAGAAGAGAACATGTCTGAAATTAATATTTTCATTTCCTCTCAACAAAACGTCAAGACGAACTACACATTTATGTGGGAAATTAGAAAAGACGTTTCACCTTAAGTGAAAACTTGAGCATCTTAAGACAAACGTATCAAAAAGAATCACTGCTCAGCTTTGCACAGAATGTTCTCCTTGCAAAGGTCAGTGGACTGCTCTCTAACCTTTGCCCTCAAGGAGAACTTGCTGTGGGTGGAACCACTCAGGGTCAGCATCAAGAAGAAAAGAGCTTATCCACAGGGGTGGAGTGGAATAGTCCTTCTATCTTCTCCATTTATTCAACAAAATTACGCATGCAGTAAACATCAGTAGGATGCTAACTAGGTCCAAGGATGCATTGGATTTGCAAATTTGAATGTTTTATTATCTGAAGTCAAAAAAGAAGATATAAAAGCTGTTTTATTTACCAAGCAAGTACACTAGGCCTATGCAAAGTGTGGTCCTTTTTGCTAAGCTCTCAGACATTCGAGGCAGTTGGCTAGACGGCTGTTTTATGTCCCAGCTTAACATTTTCGAGGCTGCTGAATAATGTAGATCCTTTTCAGTGGAGTGACCTTCTCCAGAGCAGGTCTGGGTTTTTGATGTGCCATGTGCGCTACTGCTGGAAATTTATGGCTGAGCTAGAGGTGAGAAGGAAAGAAAAAAAAATAAGCATATTGGATCTTTTGGGTCGTAAAGTGTTAACGTAGTAGAAAGCAAAACAGCTGGGCAGAGGAATTTCACAGTTCTGTTTAGCTCTTTGATATAACCTCTTTTCCATACCACCTCTAGCTCTGTACCCATGAGTATATGTGTTAACCTGGGTTTTCCCTCACTAGTATGTTTTTAATTTTTTTAACTATAAAATATTTTATATGTAATATATAAATAATATATATATGTGCATCTATATATGTTTTGAAGTGATATTTTTAAAGATAGAAATGGTAACCGTATCTTCTTCATCAGTTCTCCAATATTGATCATTATTCTGGCACCACTATGCACCATACGAAATACAATATGCTAAGAAGGCTACGGGCACATTGGAGAGGGCCTGGGGTGGGGAGAAGGAACCCCTCAGATGTCAAAAGATCAGAAATAAAGAGCCTCTGAAGGAAGTTAGGAAAACTTAGGGTTATTATTTTTTAGATTGAAGCATGTGAAATTTCTATTTTTGTAGGTAAAAAAATGGCCAAATACTGGCTGTTTTGTATGGTCCAACCTACCATCATCGTAAAGAGAAGGCTAAGGAGTGACTTATTAGCTCACTAGTCACCTCATGCGAAGAGTTGACTCATTGGAAAAGACTCTGATGCTGGGAGGGATTGGGGGCAGGAGGAGAAGGGGACGACAGAGGATGAGATGGCTGGATGGCATCACTGACTGGATGGACGTTGAGTCGGAGTGAACTCCGGGAGTTGGTGATGGACAGGGAGGCCTGGCGTGTTGCGATTCATGGGGTCCCAAAGAGTCGGACACGACTGAGCGACTGAACTGAACTGAAATGAGTCATCCCTTCAGAAGACATTTGTGAGGAAATGAGCCTAAACTAACACAGACTGAGACTTCGACAATAAGAGGAAGTTCCTATGGGACAAAGAGACCTTATGGAGTTTACATCAAGGGCAGCATGAGATCATAAAGGATGCCCAATGCCGGGACAATTTCAAACACACTTTTCCTAGGAGGAGAATTTAGACTCAGTGGCCTGTTGGGCCCATTCCACTTGTTGGTTTTCCAGCCCACTGACTCAATATAAAGGAACCTAAGGAAACCTTCCTCAGCCAGCAAGGAAGGGATGTCTCAGCTGACTAGGAATTTAATTTATTTCTATTGAACTTAGATGCCCTTGCCTTGACACTCAAGTCAAATAAAAGGGGAGATAAACTGTTCATGACCCCAAACATCACACTGTTTATGGCTTGTTTGGGCTCTTCTAAGCCAGGGAAACACAAGTGCCTTACATGTCTTCTTAAATATCCCTGGGCACACAGCACTCCCTTTCATACTCCGGAAAGCTCTTTCTTCTTGGTCTTAAAAAATTAAACACACTGGAAGAATATACACTGAAGTGTTAACACTGTTTATCTCTGAGGGATACAATTATGGGCAATTCCTAGTCTTTTTCTTTACTTTGCCTTTGTTTTGCTCAAAGTGTTTTTTTTACAATGAGAAGCTACAAGTTATTTAATAATTAAACCCAAGGATGGTCTATGCTGACATTCTAGTAGAAAGGAAGAAACATAATTGAGGTATTGGTTATAAATATTGCTTTAGAACTTAAAAAAGAGCTGGTAATTTTGGAGGGTCAGATTAATTAACATTGGGCCTCATGACATACATGTTATAGTGTGGTAACAGCAGAATGTCTTGTTTTGTTTTTAAGGTTAGAACCAAAAGGAAACTTAAGAAGTCACTGACTTCAGTAGTTTTCTTTCAGATTAGGTGTCTTTAGTGTCAACTAAAACAGACGGATTATTTCAGGTTAGCTCTAAATCACATTCAAGAGATTATAGGTAGGAAGATGTAGTACTTAAAGTCAAATATAAGGTAAAGGAGGGTGAGAAAGGAAATGAATGAGTAGCTCTGATAGAACAGAAGTCTGGGCAATTAGCCAAGGTGAGATGGAGCAAGATGACAAGTTGAGACAGAATAAGAGACAGCCACAGTGTGACTGTTGTTCTTACGGTGTCAAGACGAATGATGGGTGGAGGTGCAAAAGGAAAGGGGAGAGGAGAACAGTGATAATGACACGCCTATTGCTTAATTTGGCACTAACTCATTATTTGATCATTTCCAGGGTTATCTCCATAGTTCAGGGGCTACATTTCTTTTGTAATTTAAAAAATTGTGATAAAATACATATAACATAAAATTTACCATTTCATCCATTTTAAGTACAGCATTAAGTACACTTACATTGTTACGTAACTAAAACTGAGCATGACCCTATGGGACTTTCCCAGGATAGGCTTTCCCCCATATCCTCTGCTTTAGCTACTCTCTGAAGTACCTAGATAATAGTATTTGATGCACATTTCCTGAGGTATTTTACAGATGTGAAAACCCCTCCACCAAATGGAAGACTTGATGTTAACTACTTGATGACCACAAGTACATAGCCCCAGGCTTCCTGGAGTTTAAGGACAGATAATGTTAACCCTGTGACGTCACCTTGCTACCTCACCATCAGCTGACCAGAGAACTGTGCAGAGCCGATCAATACCTTGAGATTCCACCCCCAAACCTGGCTTTTAAAAATGCTTTGCCAAAACCTTTGGGGAGCTCAGGGCTTTTTTAGGGCGTGAGTCACTTGTGTCCTTGCATGATCCTGCAATAATCTCTGCTCTAAACTCTGATGTTTTGGTGTGTTTGGATTCACTGTGTGTCAGGTACACGAACTTGTGCTAACATGGACATCACTACCATCCATTTCCAGAACTTATCCATCATACCAAACTGAAATTTCGTACCCATTAAAGAATAATTCCTCATTATTTCCTCCTCCAGCCTCTGGCCACCATCATTCTACCTTCTATCTCCATGAATTTGACCACCCCAAGTATCTCATGTATGTGGAACCATGCAATATCCCTGAGATAGGAAGATCCCCTGGAAGAAGGCATGGCAACTCACTCCAGTATTCTTGCCTGGAGAATCCCACAGACAGAGGAGCCTGGTGGGCTACAGTCCATGGGGTCTCAAAGAGCCGGATACGACTGAAGTGACTTAGCATGCAATACTTGTTCTTTTGTGTCTGGTTTATTTCATTTAGCGTAATGCCTTCAAGGTTTATCCATGTTGTAGTATGTGTCAGAATTTCTTTCCTTTTAAAGGTTGAATAATATTCCATTGTATGTCTATAGACCACATTTTGTTTATACATTTATAGGTTGATGGACACTTGGGTGGCTTCCACCTTTTGGCTATTGTGAATAATGTTGCTATGAATACTGTTGCACAAATTTCTCTTCAAATCTCTACTTCCAGTTCTTTCGGGTATATATTGAGAAGTGAAATTATTAGATCACACGGTAATTCTATATTTAATTTTTTGAGATACTATCATATTGTTTTCCATAGTGGCTCTACCATTTTTTATTCCCACTGGTTAGGGGTTACCTTTTAACTAAGGCATTTAACTGAGGTTCTAAGAGCTCTGCTGAATGGCTTCCCCACAGAGGAATGACAGAGGTCAGAATGAAAGGGAGACTGCCCTTGGGGGCTGTTAGCCATCTGTGAACTGACCTGGTAAATTTTAGAGGGGAAAAAAATCAACAGGACTGAGAATATAGTGGAAATAATTCTGCCAAGGATAATAACCTTAGAGGAACCACTCATGATTATTAAATTACAACTGTACAAGTTTGGGAGGGTCAGGGCTTTATAGCAATGCATGAAAATACAAGAGAGCTGAGTTCTTTTTCTCAAATACTTCACCCCCTCGATCAGGGGCACTCTAAAGTAGAAAAACTTAAAAAAATAATAAATAAATAAAATAAAGTAGAAAGACTTGCAGGTTGTTAGTAGAGAGCCTATAAAGGGTCTACCTTCAGAACTGATGAAATGGTAAGTAATCAACCCTTAAATGCCCTAATTTGTTGTAAATTTTATATCAATGGAGATAGGAACATTTTTGTATTCAAGTCTTAACCAAAAATAAGTAGGAATAGCTTTCCAACCTACAAACAGCTGAGCTTTAGTCTGGCATATTAACTTTGGGGCTGTTTTGGATTTTTCATTATTAGTCTTTGTAAAATGATAGGATATGTAGAATGAAAGGTGTTTGTCTGACTCATCCCAAAACAATGAATTTCACCTTTTTCTCAAGCGCACATGGAACCTTCTCCAGGATAGATCACATCCTGGGCCATAAAGCTAGCCTTGGTAAATTCAAAAAAATAGAAATCATTCCAAGCATCTTTTCTGACCACAATGCAGTAAGATTAGATCTCAATTACAGGAGAAAAACTATTAAAAATTCCAACATATGGAGGCTGAACAACACGCTGCTGAATAACCAACAAATCACAGAAGAAATCAAAAAAGAAATCAAAATTTGCATAGAAACGAATGAAAATGAAAACACAACAACCCAAAACCTGTGGGACACAGTAAAAGCAGTCCTAAGGGGAAAGTTCATAGCAATACAGATACACCTCAAGAAACAAGAAAAAAGTCAAATAAATAACCTAACTCTACACCTAAAGTAACTAGAAAAGGAAGAAATGAAGAACCCCAGGGTTAGTAGAAGGAAAGAAATCTTAAAAATTAGAGCAGAAATAAATGCAAAAGAAACAAAAGAGACCATAGCAAAAATCAACAAAGCCAAAAGCTGGTTCTTTGAAAGGATAAATAAAATTGACAAACCATTAGCCAGACTCATCAAGAAACAAAGGGAGAAAAATCAAATCAATAAAATTAGAAACGAAAATGGAGAGATCACAACAGACAACACAGAAATACAAAGGATCATAAGAGACTATTATCAACAATTATATGCCAATAAAATGGACGAGGAAGAAATGGACAAATTCTTAGAAAAGTACAACTTTCCAAAACTGGACCAGGAAGAAATAGAAAACCTTAACAGACCCATCACAAGCACGGAAATTGAAACTGTAATCAAAAATCTTCCAGCAAACAAAAGCCCAGGTCCAGATGGCTTCACAGCTGAATTTTACCAAAAATTTAGAGAAGAGCTAACACCTATCCTGCTCAAACTCTTCCAGAAAATTGCAGAGGAAGGTAAACTTCCAAACTCATTCTATGAGGCCACCATCACCCTAATACCAAAACCTGACAAAGATCCCACAAAAAAAGAAAACTACAGGCCAATATCACTGATGAACATAGATGCAAAAATCCTAAACAAAATTCTAGCAATCAGAATCCAACAACACATTAAAAAGATCATACACCATGACCAAGTGGGCTTTATCCCAGGGATGCAAGGATTCTTCAATATCCGCAAATCAATCAATGTAATACACCACATTAACAAATTGAAAAATAAAAACCATATGATTATCTCAATAGATGCAGAGAAAGCCTTTGACAAAATTCAACTCCTATTTATGATAAAAACACTCCAGAAAGCAGGAATAGAAGGAACATACCTCAACATAATAAAAGCTATATATGACAAACCCACAGCAAACATTATCCTCAATGGTGAAAAATTGAAAGCATTTCCTCTAAAGTCAGGAACAAGACAAGGGTGCCCACTTTCACCATTACTATTCAACATAGTTTTGGAAGTTTTGGCCACAGCAATCAGAGCAGAAAAAGAAATAAAAGGAATCCAAATTGGAAAAGAAGAAGTAAAACTCTCACTATTTGCAGATGACATGATCCTCTACATAGAAAACCCTAAAGACTCCACCAGAAAATTACTAGAACTAATCAATGATTATAGTAAAGTTGCAGGATATAAAATCAACACACAGAAATCCCTTGCATTCCTATACACTAATAATGAGAAAACAGAAAGAGAAATTAAGGAAACAATTCCATTCACCATTGCAACGAAAAGAATAAAATACTTAGGAATATATCTACCTAAAGAAACTAAAGACCTATATATAGAAAACTATAAAACACTGGTGAAAGAAATCAAAGAGGACACTAATAGATGGAGAAATATACCATGTTCATGGATTGGAAAAATCAATATAGTGAAATTGAGTATACTACCCAAAGCAATTTATAGATTCAATGCAATCCCTATCAAGCTACCAACAGTATTCTTCACAGAGCTAGAACAAATAATTTCACAATTTGTATGGAAATACAAAAAACCTCGAATAGCCAAAGCGATCTTGAGAAAGAAAAATGGAACTGGAGGAATCAACCTACCTGACTTCAGGCTCTACTACAAAGCCACAGTTATCAAGACAATATGGTACTGGCACAAAGACAGAAATATAGATCAATGGAACAAAATAGAAAGCCCAGAGATAAATCCACGCACATATGGACACCTTATCTTTGACAAAGGAGGCAAGAATATACAATGGATTAAAGACAATCTCTTTAACAAGTGGTGCTGGGAAATCTGGTCAACCACTTGTAAAAGAATGAAGCTAGAACACTTTCTAACACCATATACAAAAATAAACTCAAAATGGATTAAAGATCTAAACATAAGACCAGAAACTATAAAACTCCTAGAGGAGAACATAGGCAAAACACTCTCTGACATACATCACAGCAGGATCCTCTATAACCCACCTCCCAGAATATTGGAAATAAAAGCAAAAATAAACAAATGGGACCTAATTAAACTTAAAAAGCTTCTGCACATCAAAGGAAACTATTAGCAAGGTGAAAAGACAGCCTTCAGAATGGGAGAAAATAATAGCAAATGAAGCAACCGACAAACAACTAATCTCAAAAATATACAAGCAACTCCTACAGCTCAACTCCAGAAAAATAAATGACCCAATCAAAAAATGGGCCAAAGATCTAAATAGACATTTCTCCAAAGAAGACATACAGATGGCTAACAAACACATGAAAAGATGCTCAACATCACTCATTATCAGAGAAATGCAAATCAAAACCACTATGAGGTACCATTTCACACCAGTCAGAATGGCTGCGATCCAAAAGTCTACAAGCAATAAATGCTGGAGAGGGTGTGGAGAAAAGGGAACCCTCTTACACTGTTGGTGGGAATGCAAACTAGTACAGCCACTATGGAGAACAGTGTGGAGATTCCTTAAAAAACTGGAAATAGAACTGCCTTATGATCCAGCAACCCCACTGCTGGGCATACACACTGAGGAAACCAGAAGGGAAAGAGACATGTGAACCCCAATGTTCATCACAGCACTGTTTATAATAGCCAGGACATGGAAGCAACCTAGATGTCCATCAGCAGATGAATGGATAAGAAAGCTGTGGTACATATACACAATGGAGTATTACTCAGCCATTAAAAAGAATACATTTGAATCAGTTCTAATGAGGTGGATGAAACTGGAGCCTATTATACAGAGTGAAGTAAGCCAGAAGGAAAAACACCAATACAGTATACTAACGCATATATATGGAATTTAGAAAGATGGTAACAATAACCCTGTATACGAGACAGCAAAAGAGACACTGATGTATAGAACAGTCTTATGGACTTGTGG
Organism: Bos javanicus; assembly: GCF_032452875.1. Lineage (NCBI taxonomy): Eukaryota > Metazoa > Chordata > Mammalia > Artiodactyla > Bovidae > Bos > Bos javanicus. Next base: position 37,581,320 of record NC_083869.1, read on the forward strand.
GAGAGGGAGAGGGTGGGAAGATTTGGGAGAATGGCATTGAAACATGTAAAATATCATGTATGAAACGAGATGCCAGTCCAGGTTCAATGCATGATACTGGATGCTTGGGGCTGGTGCACTGGGACGACCCAGAGGGATGGTATGGGGAGGGAGGAGGGAGGAGGGTTCAGGATGGGGAACACATGTATACCTGTGGTGGATTCATTTTGATATTTGGCAAAACTAATACAATTATGTAAAGTTTAAAAATAAAATAAAATTAATTAAAAAAAATTTAAAAAAAAGATAAAATAAACTATGGTAACTCCATAAGAGAAAGAATTCAAGGCCAGTATGCGTGTAAGGATTCTGCCTGGCTGCAACTCCGTCCCATAAGGGGCAAAACATTGGACTTGAAAAGCAGATTAATAGAAACTTCCACATTGAGAATGTACCTTCCTCTCAGGTAGTTGTGACCTCAGAACCGGTATTTTTCATTTCAGAGAAAAAGTCAAAGAAGTATATTAAAAAGTCTTTATGATTAGAGCTGTGAAAGAAACTCAGTGGCAGGTTTTGTTTTAGAGCCTTAAGTCAGGTGGTATTAGCAGACTGGCAGCTCTTCCATTCATCTTTCCAGGGTGTTAACTTCCAACTTGAATGTTGGCACTTAAATTTCTACACCCCATTACGCAAAGTGCTTAAAACAAAACATTCAGTCGATGAAATTCAAGGATTCTCCTATGGTGATGTTAATCCACAGAACAAGAGAAACCTTTTTAGATTTGCAGATGCCTTTGATGGCTTCCTCTTCCCCAGGATCCCATTTCACATACATCTCACTGTGAGCCTGGTGACACAGCTGGCAGCTTGAAAAGTGGCCCCAATTTAACCAGGCTTCAACATTCCACCCACATCCACACTATAACCCAACCCCATTACTAATGGCTTAACTGGATACTTTTCTGTTGGGAGAAGCTTCACAACTATTGCCAAACATACTTCTGTGACTATCCAGAGAATTAACATATTTGGCAGTACCATTCTCTCTTATTCTTTGCCTTAAAATAATCAAGTAAATGAGCAATCATAAATCTCAGAAGAGCTATGTGGCTTCTAAAAGGTCAAAAACCTCTAGGGAGTAGGTGGAACTTGGTCTAAGACCAGATCTCCCAAATTTTTAGCTTGGAGAGCTTATATAACCCATCTTCTGCAAGAATAAACACGTTGCATGGCCCATCACTGGGCAACATGAATTCTTTCATTATTTATGGCTGAAACAGGTAGGAAGGACTGGCAAGAGAGGAAGGGAGAGTAGGAGGAAGGTAGTTGGTCATGAGGTCTGTGTGGGGATGAGTGGGTGAAAGAATGGGAGAGGAAATTTTAGGTTGCTTTCCACTCTGTTATTGTTTAGTCACTAAGGCGTATCTGACTCTTGAGACCCCATGGACTGTTGCCTTCCAGGGTCTTCTGACCATGGGATTTTACAGGAAAGAATACTGGAGTGGGTTGCCACTTCCTTCTCCAGGGGATCTTCCCAACCCAGGGATTGAACCCACGTCTCCTGCATTGGCAGGTGGGTTCTTTACCACTGAGCCACTAGGGAAGCCCTCCTTTCCACTTAGATTTGTACAATTCCAACCTTTGGGGAATTGTTTTTCATTTTCCCAAATCTTAAATCTAGGTTGGTTTTAAAAGGGTACACAGACATGAATAGTATATGGATAGAAATTTCCTGCCATGGTTGAACTGTTAATGAGATCCTATGAGTAGGGCTGTAACTCTCACTGTTTTGGACTCTTAAGTTCTTAAACTGGCATGAGAATTAACATGGGTTCTACTAACTAGATATAATTCTAGCCGAGAGCATGAATGAATGCTAATAAATGCAGAGTCTATGACCCTCATTACTGCTACAATATTACTTCAGGCCAATTATATATGCTTAGATCTTCATGACAATATGTATTGTTGGGGGAGTCATCATAATGCAGATGGAAATTTATTAGCAAAAATCTACATCTCTGTATTTTACATCTTTTTTTTTGTATTAGACTGTTTATTAATAATCATACAATTTTTACATTTAAAATTACAGAATAATTTATCCACAGTAAAATATATGCCCTCCTCAGTGTTCAGTTCTACGGATTTTCTTAAGTGCATACAGTCTGTGACCAACACCACAATCAAGATATAGAACCTTTCTATCACTCTTCAAAATTCCCTCCTGCCACTTTGTGGTCAACTCCTCCTCCTACTCTCTGGCAACCACTGATCTCAGCAGATCTATTTTTTAAAAGGCATTGTTCTTTCCACCTCAGGTTGACCTTTATTATGAAATCCTGTTACACTTCAGGTTGAATTATGGATTTATGGAAAATTTTACTCAGCTGTAAGGGAACACGTGGATCCCACAAACCTCCATATTCAATACAGTGACCTAGGGTAATCTTGGGACTCTATGATTGGTCTCTTATTCTTTGCCTGGATTCCAAGTGATGCTCTGTAGGACATCTCCCCCGGGGAATAGAAGCTAACCCGTCCCGAGGGCTAAGTGTGTCTGGCACTGTGCTGAGTCCTTTGCACATGTTATATAACCTCATTTTATTTTCACATCTCTGTGAAGTGGATTCTGTGAATCACATTCCTATTTACAGGTAAGGAAATAGAAGCACAGAAAAGTGAAGCAACCTGACTAAAGACACACAGCTACCAAGTGACAGAGCCGGCACAGGACCCAGGTACCTGACATCTGACGCCAGAAACTGTCATAATCAGTAATATACACAGTCCCACACAGTACACATTGAGCTAAGTGTTAAAGGGTTTTTAAAATATAGAATAGTTACTGTTAAAAATATTTGTAACAGCACACCATCTGTGTTTTCTTATGATTTCAAAATATAACTTATTGTTGTTGCTATTTGATTATTTTATCTTTGAAATACAGAGGTGCTATTTTTAACTGGCAGGGAAAGAGTCCTTTATGCCATAGACATATACACATGTGTCTATTAAGAAACAGTGAAGACTCCAGCATCATACCTAAAGTACAGCATAATTGACCTTTACTGACCACTCTTTTTAAACACTTTATTTTGGGTTAACATATTTTAGAGGAATGTATCTATTCCACTCAGTTCCACTTACTGTGGATATCTCTTGCCCCCTGAGGATGAGGTGTTTGGACAGCAGGAGCCAGAGAATGCAAGAGGCAGATCACCATCCACCCCTTCCCTTCTTCTAAAGTCAGGAAGGCAAACAGTCATTTATGACCTGCCCGCTGATCTACCTGATGGGAGAACCACACCCCACCATGTGAGAAGGCTCTGTAGCTATGGTCTATTGTCAAGATCTCATCTGGTACTACTGCCTGCCTCAGGGGCTTCAGACATAACTTTCCATTGCACTGTCATAAAATGGATGCTACTAATCAGAGCAGAGAGTGCAGACAGGTTTCCATGTGTCAGGCACTGTTCTAAGAGATTCCTGTGTGTGAATCTCATTGATTCCACACAACAACCATTTCTTCCTTATCCTCATCTTACAAATGGCAAATCAGAGGTGCAAGATCAATAACTTGCTCAAGGCTTTAAAGACAGTAAGAGAAGAAGCCAGTACCAAAGAGAGGTCCCAGAAGTTTAGCTGCACAATTTCCATTCTAATCTATTAATATTTCAGACCCCCGATGTTGGCAATAACAGCAAGTCTTCCTTCTACAAAGGACACCCAGTCCTGTACCTTCAATATATGTTGGGGTAACAGAAATGGTGGTTCTTCAATGCCTGAATTCAGTGTATCTGCCCCCTCCCTAGGAGTAGAATAAAGATCCTCACTCGGATCACTTACAACATTTAAAAACAAACTATTGAACCCAAAATTAAACCACTGTCTATTCAGGAAGAACTTTCTGAGTTTCCTGAGCTACTAAGAAAGAATTCAAGATACAGAAATAAAAATAGTAATGGTCGACCACCTTTATAAATAGACTCTATTAGATAAAGCCAGCCAGTGCCCAGCCTTCCTCCAGTCTTAAATTGGGCAACCCTCCACCCATCCTGGCCTCAGATCAAACATTTCCATATGGGAAAGCAGTGGTGGGGAGGAAGGTCAAAAAGGGCTGAATTCCTAGCACACAGTTTGCCTTATTTGAGCAACATGCCAAGGTCTCCAGGAAATAAATGGATGGCAACGTAAAGTTCTGCCAATTTGGCATCATGATTTCTGATTAATTTCCTATCTTATTTTTGAAATGATTTCTTAAATAGATGCTAGGAATTCGGGAGCATCAGCTCTTCCCATCAAAACGGCTCTGTGTTCCTTGAACTGAAAGCAGATTCTTTCACAGGGACATCAAACCTCTGAGATGGAAAAAAATTCCGGTCATCAGCTCATTCACCCATGTAGCATGATCAGCTAGGTGAAAACTGGCTAGGAGTATCATGTGATCTGCCTCACCCATGGCTCACCTTCTCCAGCGTGTCATTCAGGGCATCCATCGTCTGTATTTTGGCAACATTTGCAGTGGCACTGTGAAGATGAAAAGAAACCTCATATAGAAACAGCAACTTTCTCACTAAAGACACTAAATGATCTGTATAGATGGTTTTCTACTTGGTCTTTAAGCTTTCATGCTGCTTGGCTACTTCTGGAAGATTAAAAAAAACCACAAAACCCTGCTCTGTGTGACCATGAACTACAAGCTTTGCAGGCCAAGTTATTATAATTTTAATTATAATAATATTTATTAATATTTAAAAATTTTTTCTTCAAAGTAGAGTATACATGCAGAAAAGTGCACATATTATCAACATATAGGTTGGTGAATATTTACAGACAGACCTGTAGCACTAGTCAAACTGGCTGCCCCTAAGGATAATCACTACCCTGCCTTACTGCCCCATATATTAGTTTTGACTTTGTTTGTACATAGTAAAATGCACCACATAGCAGGTACTCTTCTGTGTCTGACTTCTTTTCTCAGGCCAAGTTATTTTGTAGCAGAGTTTCAACGAGGGACGAGCTTCCAGTGTAATTTCTTGAAGGAACTCTGCTCTTGGCCTATTTTGTGTATGTGTGGGTTGGTTAGTAGAAGTTATTAGGAAAGGAAAATAAATTTGATGATGCTTAGGAATTTATTTTCTATGATATATTTTTCAAAAGCTGTTTTCCTAGAATATATAAGGAGAGATATTTGTCCATGAAAAGGAAGCAATCATATCCGTGCAAACATGAAGCGGATATGAAGAACAGAGGTGACTTCATGGGGAAGCTGGGGAAGCTCCAGGGCCTCTCATTATGCAGTCTCCTTCCAAGGGGGCCCTAACCATCTCATATTTATAATTTTATACTGTCTTTCCTTAAAACAGCCTCCCAATTCTGTAAGCTTCGAGTCCCACATAACTATATCTATCCCCAGTAAATAGCGCAAGAAAGCTACTTCTAGCTGTTTAGGTTCTGCAGTTGTCCAATTCTCATCTTTTAATGACTATTAGAAAACAATTCGGAGAAGGCAATGGCACCCCACTCCAGTACTCTTGCCTGGAGAATCCCATGGACAGAGGAGCCAGGTGGGCTGTAGTCCACGGGGTCGCTAAGAGTCTGACGTGACTGAACGACTTCACTTTCACTTTTCACTTTCATGCATTGGAGAAGGAAATGGCAACCCACTCCAGTGTTCTTGCCTGGATAATCCCAGGGACAGGGGAGCCTGGTGGGCTGCCGTCTATGGGGTCGCACAGAGCCGGACACGACTGAAGCGACTTAGCAGCAGCAGCAGCAGCAAATAATTGCATTTTTAAAGAGGGTTCCACTCACCACTTTATAACTCTCTAGGCAACTCCTTATAATGTTCACTTGATGTTCGGATTAACAGTAAGTCCCACTTGCTGAGGTATAGAGAAAAATGACTTGTCCACTGGCTGCCAACTAGAAGGCCATTTTCAAGTTATGACTCTTTAGTTCCTGAGTCTCTGGCCTAGGCATGATAACGAGTGTCACAATAAACAGAGCTTATGCTTGAGTCAGATTTTAACATCAGGATAGGCTTTCAAAGTTAGCCAGCTGACAATTCAATGACAGTCTGATGTCATTTACAGAGTACTTTCTCTATTCTAGGAACTGTCCTAGATGCTGGGTCAGGAGATAAATAATATGTGACTCTCACTCTTGAGGGCTTAGAGCTTTGCTTTCACTATGTGGTGATTATTTTGTGATTCAGAAGAAACAAACACTCAATGCCAAATGGGCAAATTTTTAAAAAATTGAGCTATCACTGACATAAAGATTCCATTAGTTTCAGATGTACAACATAATTATTTGATATTGTGAATACTGCAAAATGATCACAATAAGTCTAGTTAATATTTCTCACCATATATAGTTAAATATTTTTTCTTATAATGAGAAGTTTTAAGGTTTATTCTCTTAGCAACTTACAAATATACAATACAGTATCACTAACAATCCTTGTCTAATTCAATGAAATATTGAGCCATGCCACATAGGGCCACCCAAGATGGAGGGGTCATGGTGGGAGAAGGTGAAGGACAGGGAAGTCTGGTGTGCTGCAGTCCATGGGGTCACACAGAGTCGGACACGACTGAGCGACTGAACAACAGCAAAATCATTAACCATAGTCAGTATGCTGTACACTGCATCCGCATGGCTTATTTACTTTATAACTGGAAGTTTGTACCTGATGATCCCCTTCACCCATTTTCTACCCGTCACCAAACCCCCTCCCCACCCCCGCCCCGCCCCCCCCAACCCCCGCCAGCTTTTGCAACTACTAATCTGCTTTCTGTATCTAAGAGCTTGAGATTTTTGCTGCTGTTGTCCTGGGGTTTTTTCTTCTTAGATTTCTCATACAAGATAGATCACATGTTAATTGTCTTTTTCTGTTTGACTTACGTCATTTAGTATAATGCCTTCCAGGTCCATCCATATTGTTACAAGTGCTAGGATTTCCTTCCTTTATATGGCTGAAAAATGTTCCTCTGTGTGAGTGTGTGGGTGTGCGTGTGCACATATGTGTATATATGTAGGTATCACATTTTAAAAAATCCGTTCATCCATTAATGGACACTTGGGTTTCTTCCATATCTTGGCTACTATAATAATGCTGCAATAAATGTGGGAATGTGTGTATCTTTTCAAGTTAGTGTTTCCATTTTCCTCAGGTAAATATTCAGAAGTAGAATAGCTGGGTCATATGGCAGTTCTAGTTTTAATTTTGGAGGAAACGCCATTCTACTTTCCATAGTGGTTATATTAGAAACTAAGAATGCACAAATGTTCCCTTTTCTCCACATCCTTGCCACAGTTTGTTATTTTTTGACTTCATGGTAATAGCCATTCTGACAGATGTAAGGTGATATTTCATTGTAGTTTTGATTTGCATCTTCTCCCTGATAATTAATAATGTTGAGCATCTTTCCATGTACCTGTTGGTTATCTGATTCTTCTTTGGGAAAATGTCTGCTCAAATCTGTCCGTTTTAAAACTGGTGTGTTTGCTTTTTGGCTACTGAATTGTATGAATTCTCTATGTATGAGATAGAGTATTTCATTTTAAAGTAGAAAAACCCTCAACAAAAATTCTTTCCAGAAGAAAGAAAACTTTTAAAGTGATCTAAAAAGTAATTTTATATGGAAAAAAAAATCTGAGAAATTCTGTAGCCTGTTTCCTTTCACATGTTCTTTCTGAAACTGTTACCATTTTAAGTGTTAAGGACATATCTGAGCATCTTCTAATTTACTCCTTTTGAATTACTCGTGAACTCACCTATGGAAATTACCCTGAAATTAGTCTCTGAAATGCCCCTATTTGGAGGAGCTAACTTTATATGCTTCTTTTTGAAGGCACCATTTTCCTTACCCCAGGCATAGAGGGCTGGGCCATTTGTACAAGAGATCCAGCCCATGGCTCTTTGCTTAGCTCTGAGAAAAGCACACTGTGTCAAGGTTATCCGGGAAGGAATTCAGGGAGAAAACAACCTCAGTATCCAAATGCCTTTTGGCTGTGCCAAATATAGTGGCCATTATTTTCTAAATAATTGAGAGAGGAATTTGAAATAAACAAACAAGAAAGCATTTATTTTTAATTCAGGAGATTTGCTTCAGCAGAAAGCATATTACAAAAACAAGACCATAGTACTTTAAAGGCTAAGGTGAAAAAGAAATGTTGAATCCAGTTTCGATGCATTTAGGACTGTGTTTTTTAATAGCAGGCAGTTAGGCTATCTGCAGAGAGGAGGGGTTTGGGCAGAGAGAGTCTCCAGAGGGTAGTTACCTCCCCCCACTGCTTTCCCCTCCTATCTTGACCCCCATCACCTACCCCATCCCACCCCACCCCACCCCACCTGCTGCCTCTAACTCTGGTTAGCCAGTGCCTGGGGAGCCTTGGTTTGCCCTAAGATACAGCAACGCCTCTGACTTCTGGCAGCAGAGTTATCTAAAACTCGAGATGACGAAGGAAAAGAAATGAAGCAGTCTCCTACCTTGTTTTCTCTAACCCTGTTTTCTTGGTGTGTCTCTCCAAGATGCCAATTTCCTGTTTTTTGGAAATTCGCTTTCCTCCAGCTTTTACTATAAACAAAGAAGAATCAGCACAGGAGACATGGTTAGGGCAGCAAGAGAAAGTTAGTTTTATTATTCAAGGTATGAATTGACATTTGAAGAATTTCAGAACTTTTTGAAGAGCTGAACTTTTTTCTAAAACAACATAATAAAAAAAGTACCTTGAGCTAATGTTACAGAAGAAAAAAAAATTCAATCAAAGTGGGAAGGAGAGAAGGGCTGAGGTTTTTGCCTGTTTGTGTTCAGAGAGGGGGAACTAAGGCTAAAAAAGGCAGTGGTGTTTATACCTTTGATTTGGGAGGAGATAACAATGCACTCCCTTAGGCATTTCACTGAAAAACATTTTTTCTTATTATCAAACCAATTACATTCTTCATGATAGCAACTGACAATTACAGTGTGACCCTCCTGTTTTCCCACAAGATTAAAGTGCAAGGCTTGCAAATTTTTTAATCCAACCGAAGCTTTCAAAAGCTAGATTGGAGAATGAGCCAAAAGTCAGGGCAGTGGTGATAACAGGCACTTAATTCAAGAGAGATGCTTCTGATCCCACCAGATACCTACCTTCCATCCCAGACCTCAAACCTCCGATGTTGGAGAAGCTCAGATGTTCTAATGAGTAATTAAAATGCATTAATAATCCTGCCGTTCAAGAGATCAATTAGTGTTAATTAGGCTACAGATGACCTAACAGCAATTCAAGTGTTTAACAATGTCAGATGAAATCAACTTGAAAAGGAACAACCCATTTCATATTGCAAGTCAAAGCAAATACTTTTTTCTGTTCCCAGGAAATTTGCACATTTGAAATCTGACAAGCTCAAATGATTAAAAGCTAAATGGACATTGATTTGTTTGAGCCTGTTAATTCTCTTTATGGAAATGTTAGATTGGCAATTTTCTAAAACTGCCTTCAATAAAGCGAAAAATAAGAAAACCTCTTCTCTTTCTCAATGCCCTCGTGAATTGACTTCATTTTTCTTTTAAAACTATTAATTTTTTGACTATGTAATATACATTCATAAAGCACACAATTCAAAAAACATGGAAAGGTCTCTTCTACAATTATTTTTAGGTCTCCAGTTCACCTCCCTAAATACTGCTAACGTTAACAAGTTTCCTATGTATTCATCCATAGACATTCTATACACATACCTATATATTTTTTAATGGCAGCAGACATAGTTCTACATCTTGTTTAATGTTTTTCATTCAGTCATGCACTTTGGAGTAAGTTCCCTATCTGTGTGTAAAAAGAGATACATATGTATATATGTATCACATATATATGTAAAAATATATATGTAAAAAAAAAGAATATATGTAAAAAGAGAATGTCTTTTTTTTTTTGACATCTGCTTTAAAATTTCATTATATGGACGTTCTATGATATGGACATTACAGCATTCTACAATGCTGTAATGAATATCCTTTTCATGTACATAATTTTGCACAAGTGCAAGTATATCCATGGGATAAATTCCTAGAAGTGATCTTGTTAATTCTTAAGAGTATGTGCATTTGTAATTTTGTTCAATCTTGTCAAATTATCCTTCACAGAAGTTGCATTAGTTTACAAGCTCACTAGCTACAATGACAGTGATTGTTTCCCTACACCTCAAGCAACAATGTGAACTAGAAAATATTTGGTTTCATTAACCAATAAGAAAAAGAAAGGTAATTTGCATTTCTTCTATTTTATTAAAAGTTGAGCTTATTTCTGTTTCAGAAGGCAGTTGTCTTTTCTTTTTAAAGACTGTTTAACTTTTATCTTTTTATATGCTGTTACAACTTAATAATGATTGTAGCTTTATATTTTAATTGATAGTCTTTCTCTGCTATATTTACTTTGCAGAATTTTATTAGCTATTCTTATTTATTTTTCCATATGAACTTTTGAACCATTTTGTCAATTCCCACCAAAAATATCCTGCTGGTAGTCTTTTAATGGTCTTGCTTTAGATTTATAGATTTTTTAAAAATCTTATTTATTCATTTTCGGTTGTGCTGGGTCTTCCTTGCAGTGTGGGCTTTTCTCTAGTGTGGCAAGAGGGGGCTACGCTTTGATTGTGGTGTGCAGGCTTCTCATTGTTGGGGGGCATTTGCTCTAGAGCAGAGGCTCAATAGCTGTGGTGCGTGGGCTTAGTCAGCTCCATGGCCTGTGGGAGCTTCCTGGATCAGGGATCAAACTCGTGTCTCCTGCATTGACAGGCGGCTTCTTTACCACTGAACCATTGGGAAGCCCTTAGATTATTTTTAAAGGGAAAATTCATATCTTCATATCCTGGTTGCTCTCTTTTCAAGACCATGGTATGCTTTTCCTTTTTTACATCCTCTTTTGGGTCCTTTAGTAACTTGTTCACATGAATCTCACACATTTATTATTAGGTTTATTCCCTAAGCATTTTCTCTTTGTTGTTGTTGTTGCAATTGTAAAGAGGGTCTATTCTTCCATTATAGCTCTCACGGATTGTTGTTCTTATATTAATATCATTGATTTTATATCCAGATCTTATTGAAATCTCTTATTGTTTATAGTATTTTTGTTGATTCCCTTTTATTTTCCAGGTTAAAAATTATATAATCTGCAAACAATAGAATATTACTTCCTCTAGAAAAATATTAAATAGTGGTCATGAAGGACATCTTTGTCATCTTAATTTTTTAAGGGATTGCTTTTAGTGTTTTCCCATTAAGTATAATGTGTACTTAGTTGGATATACACACAAACACATATCTGTAATATATATATATCTATTCAAATGCATTTCTTTTACTGTATTAAGGAAATATCCTTTTATTACTGTTTCATTGGCTTAAAAAATTACAAACACATGTTGAATTTGACTAGATGCTCTTTTATAATTAATGTATATGATCATATAGTTTTCCTCCTTAATGTGGTTAATTATGTTAATAGATAAAAGTTTTGTAAGTATATATTAATGAATATTTTACTATCAAACCATTCTTGTGTTCATGGAATAAACTCTTCTTGGTCATTTTGAATAACCAAGTTTTTCTATTGATAATAAAAGCATATCACTATACTTTTATAATACTAGATATAGTCCAGGGGGGGAAAAAGTCCTGTGTTTACACACACACGTGTGTGTGTTAGTCACTCACTTGTGTCCTACTCTTTGCAACCCGATGGACTGTGTAGCCCACCAGGCTCCTCTGTCCATAGCAAGAACACTGGAGTGGGTTGTCATTCCCTCCTCCAGGGGAAATCTTCCCAAGCCAGGACTGAATCTGGGTATCCTGCATTGAGGTGGATTCTGTACCATCTGAGCCACTAGGCTCTGCTTTAAATTCACACACATATACACACACAGCATACAAAATAATCAGCAACAGAAATGGAAATGATGTGGAAACATCTTTTGAATAGCCGTGGGAAATAGAGATGAAAATAACCGAGGGGCGCCCTTTTCTGGAGACCGCTTGAGGAGAGTATGCCTCTGTATGAAGGGTGTTGCTCACAGCACCGCTCTCTCTTCTGCCAAGAAGAATCAGATCACAATAGCTCCAGAGCTAGAGCCTGGGTCTTCAGTACCCTTCAGTAGTATCTTTCATTCTTCTTATGACAAATGCTTTTCAAACATGGAGTGTTGTAATTACTTTCCTATTAGTATTCCTTTTGTTTTCTCTGTTATGGTTTTCACATGTTTTCTTCCACTGATTATTATTGCCAACTATAGAAGCACACTTGTTATGGTTAAAATGAGCACCAGTTTAAAGTGAGAAGAATTCTGGAATGTTGAGGTCTGTGCTGCTCGTTTGAAAGGACGTGGACAGTCTAGACAATGTCCAGAGGAGAGTGACCAGAGAGGAGAAGAAGCCGTGTCACACTGGAAAGACCACTTCTGAGGAAGCAGAGGCACAAGGGAAGCTTCTGGTGTCATTTTCAAGGATTTTAGAGGCTGTCTTATGGAGGAGGCCTGGTTTCCAGGTAAGGAGATGTTATTAGGGTCAGACAGCTCTGCCCTGCCCGAGCTCTGTGACCTTGGGCAAAATACTTAAACTCCTCTGTGGCACAGTTTTTGCATCCTTCAAAGGAAATAATACTGATTGTGTGAGTTGTCCTAGAAAATAGAGGTAACAGAAGCACCTGGATACACGGGAGGCACTTAATAATTAGTAGTTATTATTATTTACATTTGTTTTTCCAGAGGAGAGAATGAAAACCAAAGAGCAAAAGTTCCTGAAAGGCAGAGCCTGGCTGCATATAACTGTTATTCAAAGTGAAGTAGACTGCATAGTACAATAGTATATTCTCTGGCCCCACAGTGTGCTGAAAAGAAGTGTATCTGTCATGAATATTTTAGAAGGGTTTTGGGGAACTCAGTAGAAGTTAACTAGATGGTTTTTATTGTAACGTCTTTAATGTGAGTCTAACTATTCCCATCTACCTACAAAAGAAAATCTATCATATTCCCTCCCTTTCGAAAGAGTACAGTGCACTTAGAAAAGTAAATGCCAAAAAAAAGAAAAAGAAAAAAAAAAAAGTAAAGAGAATGCACACCTGGGAGTTCTTCATTCTTCAGAACAATAAAACAGAGACATTTGAGGGGAAATTAAAAATCCTCTCATGACAGACCCTAGAGTTTGTCACACAGAGTGAAGTAAGTCAGAAAGAGAAAATCAAATATTGTATATTAATGAATATATAAGGGATCTAGAAAAATGGTATAGAGGAACCTCTCTGTAGAGCAAGAATAGAGATGCAAACGTAAAGAACAGATGTTTGGACACAGCGGGCGGAAAGGTGATGAATTGGGAAACGGATGTTGATATAGGTGCACTGTCGTGTGTAAAACAGATAGTGGGGACCTGCGGTATAGTGCAGGGGCGCAGCTTGGTGCTCTGTGATGACCTGGAGGGGTGAGGGTGGGCTGGGGTGGGGTACAGTGGGGTGGGGCAGGGAGGCAGATCCAAGAGGGAAGGGACATGTGTATACATACGGCTGATTCACTTCGCTGTACAGCAGCAACTAACACAATTTGCAAAGCAGCTATACCCAATTTGAAAAAATTCTTCTCACAAGATTCTTACTTTCATCCAGGAGTCTTTGAATCTATCCAGGGCTGCGGGCTCTGAGTGATTTAGGAAGCACAAGTCAACCACACCTTGAATTTTCAGAGTATAGTTCTTGTACCAAACTTGTTCTGATAAGTAATCTCACTTGGTCAGCAAAGTACAGTAGAAAGGAGCAGAGGAGGATCCCTCCACACTATAGATGGATACACCGAGATATAGAGTAAGGCTCTCACTACACAGGGGTGATTGAACCAGATGGAACCTTGTGGGAGGGTCATCTTCAAAATTTTGCAGGGAATACTGTTGACACTTATCTCCTGGATATCCCTGGATTTAGACACGCTTTTTTTTTTTTTTTTATGTTATTGCTTTTTATTTTTGTTCATTTTCTTTTTGGTTGAGCTGTGCGGCTTGCTGGAGAAGGCAATAGCAACCCAATCCAGTACTCTTGCCTGGAAAATCCCATGCACGGAGGAGCTTGGTAGGCTGCAGTCCATGGTGTTGCCAAGAGTCGGACACGACGGAGTGACTTCACTTTCACTTTTCACTTTCATGCATTGGAGAAGGAAATGGCAGCCCACTCCAGTGTTCTTGCCTGGAGAATCCCAGGGATGGGGGAGCCTGTTGGGCTGCCATCTATGGGGTCGCACAGAGTCAGACATGACTGAAGCAACTTAGCAGCAGCAGCAGCAGTGTGGCTTGCTGGAACTTAGTTCCCCAACCAGGAATTGAACCCACAACCTCAGCAGTGAAAGCTCAGAGTTCTAACCACTGGACCACCAAGCAATTCCCTAAACAAGCCATTAAAAAAAAACATTTGCAACCAACATTTGCAATCAGATTCCTGCCAGTTTTGTTTAAACTAGTTGGTCTAACTCATGGGACCTCAAAGTCTCACTATAACTAAATTAGGTCAATTAAATTTGTAATTATTCATGTAATTCCATGTTTGGGACTATATTGCCTTTTGAACCTTTGTAGAACAACCAACTAGAATTGGGCAAAGTACAAAATGAACTGATTTAATATTTTAACAGGATTTGAATACAAATATATTCAAATACAAGACTGCAGGTCCTTTTAATAAGCAAAATGAACTAGAGATTTTTAAAGAATGTGAGAGAGCTGATGTTTTTTAATAGTTTCATTAGAAAACCTACAATGATGTGGAGAAAACAAAACTTTGATTTCCCATCTATGACTAGGTGCCATACTTTTGTGGTCACTTTTGTAGTTTATGGATTTTGTAGTTTTCAAAAGTGGACCCTCGAGTTTAGAATGCTATACAATAATTTTCCAATTAAGATTTTTCAAGCATTTTGCATCTTGTTTGGTAGAGGGTGGTTAAGATAAAGAAAGACAAACCTCCAAGAAAAATTGAGCTTCTTTCCTTCAATAATCAGTGGAGAACATGTGTGAAGAAGATGACCACCATGAAGGTTTGGGCAAACTCTGCCTTGTGACTTAGAACTTTCATTTGAACATTTTACTTGAAAAGTCAGATGTTTGCAAAACACTTTCTTTGCTTTCACAGTTGAGTTTTTGGTAAATTCTAAACTATCCATCAAAAGAGCCGCATGAGGAATAGCTTGTGAAGCAAGGAGAGAGGGCTTGGCATGGGTCCACCTGACTGTCCATCTCTGCACCCCTGCTCTCCAGCTGTGTGGTGCTGAGCATATCCCTCGACCTTGCTAACTTTCAGCGTGCTCCTCTGTGAAACAGGGATGTGGGAGCATCATTGGTCTGCAGGGTTGATTTCGTGTCTAGAAGGCTCCGTGGAGTGCCAGCACACAGGGTTAAGTGAAAAGCAGCTGTTATTGTCATCAAACCCCATGCTGTGCGTGTGGGGTAGTGGTCTCACAAACCTCTCTGTCAAACCTCACAAATCAACTCCCAGAAGTTGACATGAACAGAATAGAGTCGATAGAATTAAACCTCTAGTGTTTGCTTTAAAAAAAAATCATACTGGCCCTTCTGCAACTATGATTTCTTCCCCCTTTTCTGCATTAATTTAACCCTAGGGGATACACGGAGCTTCCCTGGTAGCTCAGATGGTAAAGAATCTGTCTGCAATGCAGGAGACTGGGGTTCAATCCCTGGGTTGGGAAGATTTCCTGGAGGAGGAAATGGCAAACTATTCCAATATTCTTGCCTGGGAAATCCCCTGTACAGAGGTGCCTGGAGAATCCCATGGATAGAGGAGCCTGGTGGGCTACAGTCCATGGAGTTATAAGAGTCAGACATGACTTAGTGACTAAACACTCACTCATGCAGGGGATACATTCCCTAGACTTCCCTCTCTCTTGAATGAGTCAGTAAACGATTTTCTCTGGGGGTTCAGCAGTGGCCCTTTTGATGGCTCTGATTCGTTTGTCTTACGCCAAATAAAAAAGTGTGAGGGATACAGAAAACTCATGAATGCTGCTCTTTCTCATTCAATATGTATGCCCTTAGCTTCCTTAGATTACTTCCTACTCGCACAATTTCGGCTGTTCATGTAATGGAGGTCTTATAAAACTGAGAGTGAAGCAAATCAAAACAGCAGAAAACCAAAAGCTAAGCTTCCTAGAGCCCAGGCCACCTCATGTTTAATGTAGTCTTGTTTCACAACATAAATAAGCAGGGCTCACAGAGGTGCCATATATTATACAACATACATGAAAGAAAAAACCACTACACACTTGCCGCGTAGGTGGGAAAGAGTTACAGCTGGCTGACTTTTGAGTGGTTTCACTTTTAACTGTGATGGGGCAAGCACATGGTTCTTTCCCATTGCAATTTCCTTCTGTTCTGATGATTGCAGTAGTTTCTAATGCCTCCCTCAAACATCAGGAGGTCTTGCCATGGAAGAAAATCATTTTTTGTGACAGCTATGTGTTTTCCCAGGCCTGTACTTTACAGGGATTAACATTCATGTCTGGGTACCTTACACAGGTTATCTCTTTTAACAGTCATAACAACCTTACAATATCAATGTTATTTATTACCGCTTCCATGGACAGAGGAATCTGGTGGGCTACAGTCCATGGGGCCACAAAGAGTCAGACATGACTGAGCATGCATGCACACCCCCTCCTGTTTTAGAGATAAGAAAACTGAGGCTCAGCGATGTGGAAGGGAGGCAGGGTTTTATTCTAGGACTGACTGGTTCCAAAGGCCATGTCAGACCTTTCCACCTTATCATGTCTGCATCCTACTTTCTGGGGCCTATCTATTGCTTATAAAACTCAGGTGAAATTTAATGGAATTCTGGCAATGAATTATTTTTGTTCTATAAATAAAATTTTGTGTGGTTAGCAATCTGGTTCAGAGTTAAACTATGTAATAGACAAGCTGAAGGATGAGGCTTTCTTGTTCCCTTGTTCTCAGCGGGGAGGCAAAAGTCTGCCTTCATCTCCATTCTAATTATCCCAAACCTCTTATCTGAAGTGTCACAGTTCATAATAATTAATTGTCATGCCAGAGGCATTGTGACATGCTTGATGGCGTCATGGTGTGCTATGTACACAGAGTAATTAGCAATCATTAGCAGTGGGGACAAAAAGTTCCTGGTGGTTTCATTCACATTTTTATTTGCTTGAGTTTATCTCTGTGTTCTTTGTGTATAAATGTCATTTAGCAAATCAGGCATTAGCTGAACTGTTTTATGAAGGATTGGGATGGAAGCTGCAGGAAGAGAATGATGTCTTCTTTTGTCCTTAGGTAGAAACTTCTAAATTAGTCCTTCCAGGTAGGACTTCCTGGTGGCTCAGACTGTAAAGCGTCTGTCTACAATGAGGGAGACCCGGGTTCAATCCCTGGGCCAGGAAGGTCTCCTGGAGAAGGAAATGGCAACCCACTCCAGTATTCTTGCCTGGAAAATCCCATGGACAGAGGAGCCTGGTAGGCTATAGATGCAAAGAGTCACACACAACTGAGCGATTTCACTTTCACTTTCACAAGCTTCTAATAATTGACATCAATAGTTCTTGATCATTAGTTAGCATCATTAACTTTACATGTAGATAATGTTAATTATTCTTAAATCCAATGACAAATATAAAAAGTCAGGAGTCTGCCACAAGAGACCATGACAGGGTGCCAAGACGTGTAAACTCAGAATTAGTGTAAAAATTCTGACTCTTTTTTGGCTGGGCTGCCCACCAGAAAGCCACTGAGCCTTGTGTCAGCTTTTGATGCTTTGTGAAGGTTATACCTGCCATTGTCCTCTGCAGCAAAGATGACTGAAACAACCTTGGCTTAGAAGAGCCAAAGAATGATACCAACAAATAAATTTGGTTATTTGGAGAAAGGCAAGAACAAAGCAGTTGAGCTCGTGAGATCATTCTCAAGGAAAAAAAGAGAAAGACAGTAGAAAGAACATCAAACTGGCTAAAAATAGGCCTGAGTGCCTCAGCCAATCTATATGAACATATGGTTAAGTACAATAAAAATAATTTCCATATTCCAGAGAATTGATATAAATAGCATACTTAAAAAAAAAATAGAACTGTGGATCCTTTGTAAAATACTTCAATAGCTACCTTTTCTAGTCAGCCTCTGCCAGGCCTGTATCCTTTTTTAAAAGTGCTGCTCGTACATTTCGACATATGGCAAAACCAATACAATATTGTAAAGTTAAAAAATAAAATAAAATTTAAAAAAAAAGTGCTCCTCAGCTTGGTGACAGACAAAAGAGATCACTGATAACACTGCCAACCCCACACCTGAGGAGGGCGAGAGAAACTGCATTTCTGTCTTCTGTGCAGAAGCTGGTTTGCCTGGGCACCAAGTCAGATAATGTGTAGGCGTCTTGGGGAGACTGAGTCTAGAAGCTGGAACCTCTAGGGAGGAAGGTTTCCATGAGTAGGAAATCACCTCTTGAGTGTGGACTGGTCGTTACAAACCTACAGCCAGAGAGGGAAGATCCAAGCTCTCCACCTGTTCCTTTCCACCAGTGCCCAATCCCTTGTGCTCTCATAGAACATTAGGCTTTAATTCAACCAAACCGGGGCCTGTTAAGTCCCCAGGTGGTTTTTATACATAAGCCTAAAAGGGTCAAAGACAGAAGAGGAAATCAGTTTGCAGGAAGTTGAACTAACACGGGAGACAGAGCCTTGGCTCTCTTGGGGTACCTCTGTTGAAGGCACTGATGGAAGCGGGGCAGGGGCAGCAGCAGTGGGGCCTTGCTATCTGCAGGGCAGAGGGTGGGTGGGCAGCCTACCTGCAGGAGGATGCCCCCCTTTCAGTGGGGAGAGC
The DNA here is from genome assembly GCF_032452875.1 of Bos javanicus. Classification (NCBI taxonomy): domain Eukaryota; kingdom Metazoa; phylum Chordata; class Mammalia; order Artiodactyla; family Bovidae; genus Bos; species Bos javanicus. The sequence goes on from NC_083869.1 coordinate 37,600,159, forward strand.
TGGACTTGCACTTCATTTGCCATAGTGTGTGCCAAGGCCAGTGGCAGTGCCGGTGCTCTGGAGGCTGAGTGCCAGCTGCTGCAGCCGCCCCACTGCACCCTGGCTTTATATGGGCTGGGGGTGGGGCCCCTTAAGGGCTTTGCTGAGCAGCAACAGGGCTTAGCACCTAGCTTTTCTGGGAACCTACATCTCTTTGACCAGTTCTCTCTTAGAAGAATGCTTTCTTCTTATTCCCTTCATCTGAGAGGTGAAGGGTACTCTTACTTTCTTTCACAGGAGGAAGGGGAAAGGATCAAGCTCAGGGGAATTCTTTTTCTCTCCAACTATTTATTTATCCACCAAGTATGTGCGATGCACTTACAATGTGACAGGCTCTCTGTTGTGTACTGGCATGACAAAGAGGGCAAGATGAGATCTTCAAGACATCAGCTGTCTTTCTTCAGAGGCAATTAGGAAACAAAGTGTTGTGTCTTTGTCTCAGTCTTTGCAACTGTAAGCATTCATACTAAGAAAATAATTGAGGATATTCACAGAGATTTCTGCAAAGGGTGGTAATCATATATTTCTCTCTCTTATTTTTTGAAAGTGAAAGTCACAGAGTCGTGTCCGACTCTTTGCAGCCTCATGGACTGTAGTCTGCCAGGCTCTTGTCCATGGAATTCTCCAGGCCAGAATCCTGGAGTGGGTAGCCTATCCCTTCTCCAGCAGATTGTCCCAACCAAGGAATAGAACTGGGGTCGCCTGCATTGCAGGTGGATTATTTACCAACTGAGCTACCAGGGAAGCCCAAGTACCCCCAAAATAGAGAGGGATAGTTAAATAAATTAAGAAATATCCATGAGAGTACTATGTATACATTATCCTGTTTTTGAATAATATTTAATGATGTGGAAAATAGTCATGATATGACAGTGAAAAAGGAGGCTGTAAACCAACAGATGCCTATTTTGCTAAAAAGAAAAAGTACAAATGTAAGCTGAGGCGTTATTATATTTCCAGTGCTGATCAAAGCTCAGCATATTGCCGATAGTTAGAAATGTCTCTTTGTTCTTCCACACAATTAAAAATGTCCTCTCTTTATAAGATATTGTTAAGGAAGTGAAGACCAGCCCCAAACTGTGAGAAAATATTGGTAGAATACATTTCTGTCAATACTGGCATCTAGACTATATAAAGAACTCTTCAGTTCAGTTTGGTCACTCAGTCGTGTCCGACTCTTTGCGACCCCATGAATCACAGCACGCCTCGATAAAAGGAGTACAAAAAAACCCATTTAAAAATGGGGAAAAGATTCAAACAGAAACTCTGCAAATAGAGATATTGACAAAATATAAAGATGCTCCACATCATTAATTATTAAGGAAATGCAAATTAAAACCACAATGAGCTACATCACATATGTATTAGAATGATTCATCCAAGAAAAATGGAAAATATAGTATCATAGTGAAGATCTCATACCTGGCTGGTGGGAATACAAACTGGCAAGGCCAGGTCTGGTGTTTCTTATAAAATTAAACATATACTTATTACATGACTAACAATCAAATTCCTTGAAATTTTCCTAAGAGAAATGAAAACATATGTACCCATAAAAACATGTATGTAAATTTTTATAACAGCTCTATTCTATAATTGCCCAAAGTCAGAAACAACCACAAAGTCCACCAAGTGTAGAAGGGATAAACAGTGGCATAGCCATAGAATAAAATATTAATCAGCAATAAAAGAAAGGAAAAGATATTTGCAACAACATGGGTGAATCTAAAAAGCATTGTGCTAAGTGGAAGAAGTGAGACAGAAAAAGCCACTTAGACAAGGCTAGTTATATGATCTTCCTGAAAAGTCAAAATTACCGAACAGAGATCAGACCAGTGACTGCCAGAGGAGGAGGCAAGAAGAGAAGTTTGATCATGAAGAAGCAGGAGATGGGACTTTTGGAGGCTGATAGAAATGTTCTATATCTTGATTATAGTGGTGATTACCTACATCATACACATGTTAGATGAAAATGGTGAATTATACTACATGTAAATTATACCTCAGTACATAAAAATATCTATTTGTTAAATGGATGAAAATGTTACAGAATTTTGAGTGGTTGTCTACAGGTGAGAGTATTGCCTGTTGAGTTTTATTATCTTTTCTCAGTTTTTGTGTGTGTGTGTGTGTGTTGGGTTTAAAATTAATGAAAACCAATTATAAACATTGGTGGGGTTTTGGGGAGGGGAGTGTGCTATAGCATTGACCCAAGTAGTCACATGCTGTAGGAGCAAAGAGAAGGGATCATCCATATTATTGGCAAATATTTTGTGAGTGACCTTCCCTAAAGTGCCCTGGACTAGGGGCTGGGTATCAGAGGTCACACAACCCCATCCATGCTTTCAGAGAAATTAACAGGCTCATGGGGGATGTGGAAGATGATATTAGAAAAAGGCTAAGAGGATTCCTTATATGAGTGACAGCAGCAGCAAGGTCAGACAGAAATCTCTGCTTCTGCTGTGACCGAAATGGTAGCCACAACCATATGTGATGCGGGCACTTGAAATGCAGCTGGTGCCCCTGAGGAACTGAATTTTTAATTTTAATAACAATTAAATACTTTAAATATTTGGTTAGCCAGAAAAGTTTATTTGGGTTTTTCTGCACCATCTTTTTTTCTGTGCCAACAAACGAACTTTTTGTCCAGTCCAATGTAAATAGCTACACGTGGCTTGTGGCTACTGTTCTGAATGGCACAGGGTGGTAGCATAAAAGTTAGACATGTGATTCTTGCCCAGATCTCATGGATTACTCTCTGCATCTACAGGTTGCAGAAGATAAGGAGAACATCAAAGGGCAACCATCCCCTTAGGAGTCTGTGCAAAGGACAGACCAACTATTAATAAGGACTAAAACATAATGCATGCTCAAGAGGGGAAGACATCTTCTGAGCACGTGCTGCTTTATGTAACCATGAAGTCATATTAAATAACTTTCCTTTTCACCTCATTTACATGCAGAGCTTTCCACGGTGGATGTATGTCGTGAACCTCCATAGGGAGAGTTAGTAGGCAACTCAGAGTTCTTTTCAGGTTTCTTTGTTCTAATGGCCCTGGATGAAAACTCTTAGAGTTACTGCTCTTGAAACTCAAGTAGGAAAACTCTAATCCGAGGTGACGGGAGTGATGGTGTTCAGGAGGTGATTGTGACAAACAAATAACCAAGGAAATAGGAAGAATTGGTTAGAATCCACAGAGTATCCTTTATCCTCCCCCCAACCCTACACACTGAGCATAAATATCATAGAATAATAGATAATAGGCTCAACTTATTTTGTTGTTTCTAACATGGAAAATACCTGTAAGTTAATACCAGGACTATAAATGAGAATATATGAGATAGCAGCATGATTTCTTATGAGACAAACAACCTGTCTTACTGCAGAAATGCCAGTAGAGGAAGGGGAGAAGGAAAGATGAGGCCGCCACAGTTTTCCTCCTTTGTGGCCGCTTCTAGCGCATTCCTCCCCACTCTGCCACCATCTGCTTCCACACAATTCTGACACTTCTGGTGCATGTGCACCACACGGGGTAGCCCCTCAGCCCCTCCCCCGCCCTGTCTTATATTAGTGACTAAAAGCCCAGACTCGTTTTGCATCCAGTGAGGTGAGCCGAGCCTGATCATTTACTTTGGAGATATACTAGAGCCTTCATCAGGATGAAAGTCTCATCCCAGAAAAGCAGTATGTTATTACCCTTTAAATAGGCTTGTAAACCTCATTTTAAGAGAGGCATTAGTCTAGTTAACTGCAGGGAGAGAGCAGTTCATGCTAGGACCAAAGTATTTGGGATCATGCTTTGTAATGCTAAAAGCCTAGTAAAACGGCTTCTCTGGACACTGAGGTTGCCAGGGAGCTTTTTGTCTTTTTAAATGAAAGGACAATATAATATTAAAGGCATGAATAATATTTTAAATTTATACAACACTTTCATCGTAGTACTTTCTTCTTTTAATCTGTGTGTGGGGAGCCGTGATTTTACCTCCTCATGCACGTGCAGCTTTGTAGTCTGCCTCTCATGCTTGTATTTTACTTTTTCCTTTTAATATAAGTTATTTGTTGTTGCTCAGTCGCTAAGTCATGTCTGACTCTCTGTGACCCCAGGACTGCACCACGCCAGTCTTCCCTGTCCTTCACTAATTCCTGGAGTTTGCTCAAATCCATGTCCATTGAGTCGGTGATGTTATCTAACCATCGTATCCTCTGTCACCCTCTTCTCTTTTTGCCTTCAATCTTTCCCAGCATCAGGGTTTTCTCCAATGAGTCGGCTCTTCTCATCAGGTGGCCAAAGTATTGGAGCTTCAGCTTCAGCATCAGTCCTTGCAATGAATATTCAGGGTTGATTTTCTTCAGGATGGACTAGTTGGATCTCCTTGCAGTCCAAGGGACTCTCAAGAGTCTTCTCCAACACCACAGTTCAAAAGCATCAGCCTTCGGCACTCAGCCTTCTTATGGTCCAACCCTCACATCTGTACGTGTGAGGAAAAACCATAGGTTTGACTATATGGACATTTGTCTTTGCTTTTTAATACACTGTCTAGGTTTGTTATAGGTTTCCTTCCCAGGAACAAGAGTCTTTTGATTTCATGGCTGTAGTTTTGGAGTGATTTTGGAGCCCCCCAAAATAAAATCTGCCCCTGATTTCACTTTTTCCCTATCTGTTTGCCATGAAGTGATGGGACCAGATGCCATGATCTTAGTTGTTTGAATGTTGAGCTTCAAGTCAGATTTTTCACTTTCCTCTCACCATCATCAAGAAGCTCTTTAGTTCCTCTTCACTTTCTGCCATTAGAGTGATGTCATATGCATATCTGAGGTTGTTGATATTTCTCCTGGCAATCTTGATTCCAGCTTGGGCTTCATCCAGCCTGGCATTTTGCATGATGTACTCTGCATTTAACTTAAATAAACAAAGTGACAATATACAACTTTGTTGTACTCCTTTCCCAATTTTGAACCAGTCAGTTGTTCCATGTAAGGTTATAACTGTTGCTTCTTGACCCACATACAGGTTTCTCAGGAGACAGGTAAAATAATCTGGTACTCCCATCTCTTGAAGAATTTTTCATAGTTTGCTGTGATCCACACAGTCAAAGGCTTTAGTACAGTCAATGAAGCAGATGTTTTTCTGGAATTCTCTTGCTTTTGTTATGATTCAATGAATGTTGGCAATTTGACCTCTGGTTGGTCGCCTTTTCTAAAACCAGCTTGTACACCTGGAAGTTCTCAGTTCACCTACTGCTGAAGCCTAGCTTGAAGGATTTTGAGCACAACCTTACTAGCATGTGAAAAGAATACAATTGTCTGGTAGTTTGAACATTCTTTGGCACTGCCCTTCTTTGGGATTGGAATGAAAACTGATCTTTTCCAATCCAATGGCCTCTGCTGAGTTTTCTAAATTTACTGACTTACTGAGTACAGCACTTTAATACCACCATCTTTTAGGATTTTAACAGCTCAGCTGGAATTCTATCACCTCCACCAGCCTTGTTCGTAGTGATGCTTCCTAAGGCCCACTTGACTTCACACTCCAGGATGTCTGGCTCTAGGTGAGTGACCATACTATTGTGGTTATCTCAGTCATTGAGACCTTTTTTATATAGTTCTTCTGTGTTTCTTGTCACCTCTTTTTAATCTCTTCTGCTTCTGTTAGGTCCTTACTGTTTCTGTCCTTTATTGTGCCCATCCTTGCATGAAATGTTCCCTTAATATCTCCAGTTTTCTTGAAGAAATCTCTAGTCTTTCTCATTCTATTGTTTTCATCTACTTCTTTGCATTATATTAGTTATACACTGCATCTAATCCCCAGTTCTGAAAGTATGAGAAATCTATGTCAGGAACGATCTTCAAGAAAGCTAACCAGGAAGGTGGTGACTTTCACATGAGAAGGTGGCTTAGTGGGAAGGCCCCCTGCAAGGGGCCCTGTGCCTTGTTTTGAAAGATGTCTCTGAGCTTCCAGCACCTGCCTGCCCCCTGGGTTCACCAGCTTCCTTTGTCTGTTTTGCAGAAGTAGCACTCCTTCGCCCCCGCCCCTCTTTCCCCGACTCCCTAACTGCTGCCGTCTCTCCAAAACGCTGGATGTTTCCTCTCCTCCAGGCACATTTTTAATTTCTAGTGTTCTTTAGCAGCAAACTTGTGCTATTTTCTCTGTCCACTTGCTGGTCCCCAAACAAAGAATCTGTGAATAATTCAGAGATGTATGTAGGGATGTTGTTTCTGAATTGTCACACATACATATGCCTGTGCAAATGGGGGATTTCCCCAGCAACAAAACAAGGCTTGTTCTGTGTGCAGGATGGCATAGAGGCATAGTCCTGAAGCAAGTCGACTTGCGGCCCTATGGACTGTAGCCTGCCAGGCTCCTCCATCCACGGGATTCTCCAGGTAAGGACACTAGAATGGGTGGCCATGTCTTTCTCAAGGGGCTCTTCCTGACCAGGGACTGAACCTGTGTCTCTTTTGTCTCCTGTACTGGCAGGTGTGCTCTTTGCCACAAACACCACCTGGAAAGCCCTAATAAGGTAAACAGTGAAGAGCATACTCTTGCCTTGGGCCTTGGGTGTTAGGACAAAGGGGTGGATAGTCTTCATTACGAGACAATAATCGCCACTTATTTACAGAAGCACACTTGAGAAGATAAGTGAAGACACCAATTTCTGCAATACCCAAACGTCCCCAATGCTGAAAAGGTAAAATGTAGTCAGCCCATTTTATGGATGGAAAACGGCCATAAAGAGATAAAGAGAGGCAAGTTCAGTTCAGTTCAGTTCAGTCGCTCAGTTGTGTCCGACTCTTTGCGACCCCATGAATCGCAGCACGCCAGGCCTTCCTGTCCATCACCAACTCCCGGAGTTCACTCAGACTCATGTCCATCGAGTCAGTGATGCCATCCAGCCATCTCATCCTCTGCCGTCCCCTTCTCCTCCTGACCCCAATCCCTCCCAGCATCAGAGTCTTTTCCAATGAGTCAACTCTTCGCATGAGGTGGCCAAAGTACTGGAGTTTCAGCTTTAGCATCAGTCCTTCCAAAGAAACCCCAGGGCTGATCTCCTTCAGAATGGACTGGTTGGATCTCCTTGCAGTCCAAGGGACTCTCAAGAGTCTTCTCCAACACCACAGATCAAAAGCATCAATTCTTCGGCACTCAGCCTTCTTCACAGTCCAACTCTCACATCCATACATGACCACAGGAAAAACCATAGCCTTGACTAGATGGACCTTTGTTGGCAAAGTAATGTCTCTGCTTTTGAATATGCTATCTAGGTTGGTCATAACTTTCCATCCAAGGAGTAAGCGTCTTTTAATTTCATGGCTACAGTCACCATCTGCAGTGATTTTGGAGCCCAAAAAAATAAAGTCAGCCACTGTTTCCACTGTTTCCCCATCTATTTCCCATGAAGTGATGGGACCAGATGCCATGATCTTCGTTTTCTGAATGTTGAGTTTTAAGCCAACTTTTTCACTCTCCCCTTTCACTTTCATCAAGAGGGTTTTTAGTTCCTCTTCACTTTCTGCCATAAGGGTGGTGTCATCTGCATATCTGAGGTTATTGATATTTCTCCCAGCAATCTTGATTCCAGCTTGTGCTTCTTCCAGCCCTGTGTTTCTCATGATGTACTCTGCATGTAAGTTAAATAAGCAGGGTGACAATATACAGCCTTGACGTACTCCTTTTCCTATTTGAAACCAGTCTGTTGTTCCATGTCCAGTTCTAACTGTTGCTTCCTGACCTTCATACAGGTTTCTCAAGAGGCAGATCAGGTGGTCTGGTATTCCCATCTCTTGAAGAATGTTCCACGGTTGATTGTGATCCACACAGTCAAAGGCTTTGGCATAGTCAATAAAGCAGAAATAGATGTTTTTCTGAAATGCTCTTGCTTTTTCAATGATCCAGAGGATGTTGGCAATTTGGTTCTAAAACCAGCATGAACATCTGGAAGTTCACAGTTCATGTATTGCTGAAGCCTGGCTTGGAGAATTTTGAGCATTACTTTACTAGCGTGTGAGATGAGTGCAATTGTGCGGTAGTTTGAGCATTCTTTGGCATTGCCTTTCTTTGGGATTGGAATGAAAACTGACCTTTTCCAGTCCTGTGGCCACAGCTGAGTTTTCCAAATTTGCTGGCATATTGAGTGCAGCACTCTCACAGCATCATCTTTCAGGATTTGAAATAGCTCCACTGGAATTCCGTCACCTCCACTAGCTTTGTTCGTAGTGATGCTTTCTAAGGCTCACTTGACTTCACGTTCCAGGATGTCTGGCTGTAGGTGAGTGATCACATCATCATGATTATCTGGGTCGTGAAGATCTTTTTTCTACAGTTGTCTGTGTATTCTTGCCACCTCTTCTTAATATTTTCTGCTTCTGTTAGGTCCATACCATTTCTGTCCTTTATCGAGCCCATCTTTGCATGAAATGTTCCCTTGGTATCTCTAATTTTCTTGAAGAGATCTCTAGTCTTTCCCATTCTGTTGTTTTCCTCTATTTCTTTGCATTGATCACTGAGGAAGGCTTTCTTATCTCTTCTTGCTATTCTTTGGAACTCTGCATTCAGATGCTTATATCTTTCCTTTTCTCCTTTGTTTTTTGCTTCTCTTCTTTTCACAGCTATTTGTAAGCCCTCCCCAGATAGCCATTTTGCTTTTTTGCATTTCTTTTCCATGGGGATGGTCTTGATCCCTGTCTCCTGTACAATGTCAGGAACCTCAGTCCATAGTTCATCAGGCACTCTATCTATCAGATCTAGTCCCTTAAATCTATTTCTCACTTCCACTGTATAATCATAAGGGATTTGATTTAGAAGATGGAGAAGCTCTATACAGTCCACAAAAACAAGACCAGGAGCTGACTGTGGCTCAGATCATGAACTCCTTATTGCCAAATTCAGACTTAAATTGAAGAAAGTAGGGAAAACCACTAGACCATTCAGGTATGACCTAAAGAGAGGCAAACTAGTTGTTAAATATTATAAAATGGCAGAGAAATGATTGGAAGCTGCTACTGAGCCATTGTTGGCCTAATCTGTATTATTGTCCAGGTGCTTGACAACTATCAAACACCTGAAAAGTTCTACTGGGAATCTGTATTGCACACTGATAAGAAAACAGTCCAAGAGCAGCATTATTCTCCGAGCGGCAGACGCTAATACCGGGTTATATGTCGATGTGTTAGAAAGTCCCAGGTACCAAAGATTCTGAACAAAGTTCTAACCATGGCCAGACTAGCCATGGGAAAGAGATGCCTTGCAGGGTTGCCGGGCACCAGATTTTTGTGGGCCAGTGTTTGACTATCTGCTCTGCCCGTGGCTTTCCTCTCCTGCCCAAGGTGCTCGTGCCTTTCCTGTTAGAGGGAAAACCAGAGCTGGAAATTCATAGACTTTGCTGTAATTTTCATCTTTAGCCTGGATCTTTGTTTTCTCTTTTATTTTCATTCAATATTTTCTCTGTTGTTTCCCCATGAAATGTACTCTAGGCAAGATGTTGGCATATGGGGGTGACTCTATGGAGAAAGTGTTCACTTGGTCCTTTGGCTTAAAGGCTAAGACATACTTGTCTATGGCAGCCTTCTCTCGGTGCCACATGGAGTAGGGAATGAATTTCTGAGCCTGGGGATTACTTCACGTGATTTCTGAGTCCTTGCAAGTATTTATTATATATCTCTGTACTGACAAAGACCTGTCTTAGGTCTCCTACAAATTAGTCATCTAACTTAACATCTCCAAAGAGTTTTACATTTTTACTTATTGAATAAATAACATATTCCTATAATTCAAAACTCAAAAGATACAAAAGCATATATAGTGAATCTATATGCACTTGTTCCCCAATCCTTGCCCACCTTTCTCCATCTTCCAGGTCTCTGGGAGCAACCAAGGTTATCAGTTTTCCTAAGAAATTATAGGGGTGTGTTTGTGTGTGTGTGTATTTCTTTTTATAACACATATGGTCATATGTGTATATATTATATACCTAACATTTTTCACTTACAGTATATCTTGAACATAGTTTTCTAATTAGACATAAAATTTTTGCTATTGTTTAGTGACTTTATAACCCTCTGTTGTTTGGATATATCACAATTTACTAGTACCTTTCTGATGAAGATTTAAGTTGTTTCTAGCCATTTATTATTCCAAATAATGTTACAGTGAATAATCTTGTACAAATGCAGTACTGCCTATGTGTGCCAGTTTATCTGTAAGATAAATTCCTAGAAGTAGACTGCTGTATCAAAAGGCACATGTGTTTATAATACTGATATTGCCAAATTGTCCTCCATAAAATTTGGAGGGCAATTCTCACCAGAAACATATGAGTGCCTTTCCTTTGGCTTCCCTGGTGGCTCAGACAGTAAGGCATCTGCCTGCAATGCGGGAGACCTGGGTTTGATCCCTGGGTTGGGAAGATCCCCTGGAGAAGGAAATGCCAACCCACTCCAGTACTCTTTCCTGGAAAATCCTATGGATGGAGGAGCCTGCTAAGCTACAGTCAATAGGGTTGCAAAGAGTCAGACATGACTGAGCAACTTCTCTTTCTTCTTTCCTCCTATGGTATTGCCAATATGCCAACTTTCAATATTTGTCAGCTGAGAGGTGAAATACAGTATTTTATTTTTATCTGCACTTCTCTTAGTATGAGTAAAGTTGAATATCTTTTAATGTTTAACAGTGGTATTTTCCATTGATGTGTTATGAATCATTTATTCATAAATTACTTTGATTCTTCTATTGGTTTGTTGGTATTTTGGTCATTTTTCTTATTACTTTTTAGAAGCTTTTGTACACTTTTATGAGTATAGCAAACAACACTGATAATTTTCTTGTGTAAATTAGAAAGTACATATAGATTATTGATGTGTATGTCAGAAGTCTTCTCTAAAGGAATTATTTTTTAGTCATTAAATAAAACCCTTTTATTACTGATATTTTCAATCATATACAGAAGAACAGAGAACAATGCGACAAACAACCATGTACCTGTTATCCAGCTTCAGCAATCATCAACACATGGCCAATCTTATTTCAAATGTAACCTTCCCTCACACCCACAACCTCCCCCTCACACACAAAAATTCCCTTGCACCTTGAGCTGTTTAGATGCAAAATCCCTGGTGGTAAACAATTTCATCACAATGGCTTCTATTATTTTAAAATAGTACTATTAGACTCCTAAACAAAATCAGTAGGCATTCTTTAATTTCATCAGATCTTTGGTCAGTATTCAAATTTGCCTGATTCTCTCCTAAATTTTTGTTTATAGATGGTTTGCTCAAACCAGTACACATATTGCATTTGGTGGACATATGTCTGTTAACTTTTCTTAAATCTACAGGTTCCCTTCCCTTGGTTTCTTTCTTGTTTTTATATGTTGAAGAAGTTGGGTCTATAGTCCAGTAGAACTTGCCACGTTCTACATTTTGCTGGATTTGTCATATTGTGTTTACCATGTTTTCCTGCTGACTGTATTTCCTGCAAACTGGTGTTTAGATCTAGAGACTTGATCAGATTCAGGTTTATTATTATTTGGTGGGGGGGTGGGGATAAGTATACTTGATGGGGGCTATCGTGCACGTCCTCCTGAATCATGTCAAGAGGCCCACAAAGTCTGGCTGTCTCTCTCTGTGTGATGTTGAGGTTGTCTGTCAGTTTTACTGACATTCTGCTTTTTAAAAATGCTATTAGAGAGTGAAAACAAAACTTATCTCTCTATAGAAAATGAAGTGCCAAAGGAGAAATGCACCCCTTCATTTTGGGAGGAAAGAACACATGATGTCAAGAGCTCTCATGTTTAATATAGTGAAAGCCTCAGAAGAAAACCATTCTTTTAGTTCAACATTCAGGTATTTTAAGGCTCATTGTGTCGAACGAAGTATTTCAGGCATTTTTCTGTTTCTTTTTCTTTTCATTTAACTTGGAATAAAAATGTCCTTATCTTGCTTTTTATATCTCACTTTTTAAAATGCTTCTGCCTCTAAAATGTTAATAAAAGGTTAGGGGGCTTGGAAAATGTCTTCCCCAAAAGACTTGATGTCTGAGGTCTGAGCTGTGATCACAATGGCTTTCAGTTTCCTAAAAAGTGTCTGAATGTCTATTGCTCACCCTGTCTTCCTCGCTTCTGAGCTTTCACTTTCCTTTCTCTCTACAGCTCCCTGCTCTGGTTGACCCACAGCCTTCCCTGATTCCATCAGTCTGTTCGATGTTCCTACAATCATCCCACTCCCACATCCATAATGCTCTATGGGTTTGATGAAAGAGAATTTCATTGTATCCTAGATATGACCAACCTGAAGGTCCTCAAGAAGTACTTGTTTGAAGGCAATTGAGTGTCTTTGTTTTATGCTACTTTAAAAATTGCATTTTCTTTAGGACAATTAGCCTCTGTGGTATCTCAATGGAAAATCACTTTTTCCAATGCCACTCTACAATATCTGTTTCTAAGTGCTTACATGTTTAGGTGAAGTGAATATCAACTTCATGATCATCTTGGGTAAAAGATATTTCTCTATTATTCAAATAACATAATAGAGTATGGAGACACAAAAGATCTCGAGTAGTCAAAGCAATCATGAGAAAGAAAAATGGAGCTGGGGGAATCAGGCTCCCTGACTTTAGACTATACTACAAAATTAGTCATCAAAACAGTATGGTACTGAAACAAAAGGCTTCCCTCATGGCTCAGACAGTAAAAAGTCCACCTGCAGTGTGGGAGACCTGGGTTCAAACCCTGGGTTGGGAAGCTCCCCTGGAGAAGGAAATGGCAATCCACTGTAGTACTCTTGCTTGGAGAATTCCATGGACAGAGGAGCCTGGCAGGCTGTAGTCCACAGGGTTGCAAAGAGTCAAACATGACTGAGCAACTAACTTTCACTGAAACAAAAACAGAAATATAGACCAATGGAACAGGATAAAAAGCCCAGAAATAACCCCATGCACCTGTGGTCAATTAATCTATGACAAAAGAGGCAAGACTATACAATGAAGGAAAGATAGTCTCTTCAAAAATGGTACTGGGAAAACTGGACAGCTATGTGTAAAAAAAAAAAAAATTAGAACAATCTTTAACTCAAAAATAAATTCAAAATTCATTAAAAACCTAAATGTAAGGCCAGATACTATAAAACTCTTAGAGGAAAACATAGGCAGAACACTCTTTGGCATAAATTACAGCAATACATTTTCCAACGCATCTCCTAGAGTAATGGAAATAAAAATAAAATAAATGTGACCTAAATAAAGTCAAAACCATTTGCAAAGAAAAAGAAACCATAAACAAAATGAAAAGACAACCCAAAGAACAGGAAAAATATTTATAAATGATGAGACTGACATCGAAATACTCTCGAGTTTATAAACAGCTCCTGTGGTTTAATATCCGAAAAACAAACAACATAATCAAAAAATGGGCAGAAGAAGACCTAGACATTTCTCCAAACAAGACATACAGATGGCCAGCAGGCACATGAAAAGGTGCTCAACATCATTAATTATTAGAGAAATGCAAATCAAATCTACAAAGATGTTATCGCTTCACACAAGGCAGAGTGACCATCATCAAAAACTCTACAAACAATAAATGCTGGAGAGGGTGTGCAAACAAGGGAACCCTCCTACACTATTGGCAGGAATGTAAATGGGCACAGTCACTATGGAGAACAGTATGAAGGTTCCTTAAAAGCTAAAAACAGAGCTACCATGTGACCCAGTAACCCCACTCTTGGGCATATATTCAGATAAAAACATAGTTTGAAGGGACACATACACCTCAGTGTTTATTGAAGCACTGTTTACAATAGCTAGGACATGGAAGCAACCTAAATCCCCATCTACAGATCAATGGATAAAGAAGATGTGATACATATGCACAATGGAATATTACTCAGTCATTAAAAATATTGAAATAATGCCACTTGCAGCAACATGGATAGACCTAGAGATTATCATACTTAGTGAAGTAAGTCAGAAAAAGAAAAATCATATGATATTGCTTATATATGGACTGTAAAAAATGATACAAGTGAACTTATTGACAAAACAAAAGTAGACTCATAGACACAGAAAACAAATTTATGGTTACCAAGCGGGAAAGGTAGGAAAAGCCATAAATTGAGAATTTTGGATGAATAGATACACAATGGTATATTTAAAATAGATAACCAACAAGGAGCTACTATGTAGCTCAGAGAATGCTGCTCAATATTCTGCAATAACCTCAATGGGAAAAGAACTTGAAAATAGATAGACGTGTATATGTATAATAGAATCAGTTTCTGTACACCTGGAACTAACACTGTTAATCAACTATGCTCCCGTGTAAAAATATTTTTTTTAATAAGATAATAGAAACACAACAGTGAATAATCCTATTTTCTGAATGGTTTTTTTATAATTCTCTCAATCCTATTAGCTAATTCCATTTAAACCATTAAAAATGACTTTTCTAAATATATCTTACGGCTATGCTGTGATATGAAACATGATAAACTGATGAAATTAGAAGCAAAATGTCTTCTTTGAAAGATTTCTACAGATGCCCATGCTTTGGGCCTTCTCTTTCTTGCATGTATGAAAGAAACTACAATAACCTGCCTATAGCAAAAGATGTATGTTTGTGCGGGCTGGGGTGTGGGCAGGCTTGAGAAGGAGGCACATGTTCTTTGCTCTCCCTTGGATATTGTGCTGTGGATGTATATGGTGATTGATGTGCTTCAGAAATGGAAAAGTTCATGAAAATCTGAAGAGACTGACAGAATTCTGATTTCAACTGTTCCTAAAGAGAAGTTGTGAGAGAATATCTACTTTCCAAAAATCATCTGCTCTTTTATAGCTTTGGTTGGAGATTAAAAAAAATAAGACACACATGTATATATTATACTAAAATTCTCATAGTATATCAATAAATTTAGTGAATTATATCACCCAATACTCTGGTTTCTGAATATAATACCTTTTCAAGGTAGGTAATGATAACATAATTCCTTTTTATCTTATATGATGACAACAAAAGAGATTTTAAAAAATAGTCCCTTCGTTTTCTTTTCTTCGCTTGGGTTGTATACTATTCGAAATCCTATGTCTCTGTGTAGGTGTGGTACATACAAAGCCATGGATTTCATGATGCAGAACAGTTAGGACAAAAATCAACTCAGGATTCTGGGCCTCTTCAGCCCATGCATGGATTTTAACAGGAGCTGACTTGCAACCTCAGCATTTTTTTTTTTTTTCATGGAAGGGAATTTATTTTAAATAAAGCAGTGTGTACATGTAAATCCCAAACTCCCAATTTACCCTTCCTCCCATCCCTTCCCCCTGCCTCCAGTTGTAAGTTAATCTCCAAGTCTGTGAGCCTATTTCTGTTTCACAAACAGGTTCATCTGTGTCATTTTTCTTTTAGACTCAGCATGTAAGCAATACCATATGATATTGGTCCTTCTCTAATTTACCTCCCTTAGAAGAATAACCTCCAGGTCTAACCATGTTGCCGCAGATGGTATTATCTCAATCTTTTTAATGGCTGAGTAATATTCCATTGTATATATACCACATCTTCTTTACCCATTCATCTGTTGATACACATTTACAACCTCAACATTTTTTTTTCTTTTCTTTTTTTTTTGGCTTCTCTGTCCATGGGGTTTCTCAGGCAAGAATACTGCAGTGGGTTGCCATTTCCTTCTCCAACAACCTCAACATTTTTATCTTTGCATATGCTTGGAAGTGGTGGGGATGGGACTTAGGAGAGTGGAATCTGTTATTTAGATCTCATGGCATGTGGCAACTCATGGCAAAATAAACATGTTACTGATGCTGAGTATACAGTCATCCCTCCTGATCTACAGTTTCATTTTCTGTGGTTTCAGTTAGCTTTGGTCAACCATAGTCTGAAAATATTAAATGGAAAATTCCAGAAATAAGCAATTCCTAGAGTAGGGTGATGAAATCTCGTGCTGTCCCAGTCTGTCTTGTCCAGGATTTCCAGCCATTGACAGTGTCACAGCCTGATGATCCAGGATCACCAGAAGTAGATGACCCTCTTTCTGATGTGTGCTTAGAAGGTCATTAGTAGCCTAATGCCACGCCACAATGCCTTTATCATTTACCTCACTTCGTCATCACATACGCACTTTATCATCTCACATCGTCATAAGAAGGATGAGCACAGTACAATAAGATATGAGATAGAGACTACAGTCACAAAACTTATATTACAATATATTGTTACAATTGCTCTATTTTATTGTTGTTAATCTCTTATTGTGCCCAATTATAAATTAAACTTTATCTTAGGTCTGTGTGCATAGGTAAAAAGCACAGTATGTAGAGGATTCAGTACTGAAGCCGAGCAGGGCCCCATGGAGCTCCTGGGCATGGAAGCCTTTCAAACAGTTGCTAGTAGGAAAGGGAGGAGATGCAGAGACATGGGAGGAAAAGCCAAGAAACCTTGGGATAGGATCCTGGTTCCGCCTCAAGGGACACACATAACAATATCTTTGAGCTCTTCTACAGAACTAGTTCAGTTCACTCACTCATTCGTGTCTGATTCTTTGTGACTGCATGGACTGCAGCATGCCAGGCTTCCCTGTCCATCACCAACTCTTGGAACTTGCTCAGACTCATGTCCATTGAGTTGGTGATGCCAACTACAGAACTAAAATCCCAACTACAGAACTAAAATCCCAACAAATGGACGATGTTAACTACTTGATGAAACAGTCTTCACTCCAGAGAAGGTCACAATTTGACAACCTTGAGAACCAGAGGAACTCATCAGGAGATCACCAGAGGCCAGATTAAAGGAATTCAGGCCCTGTACACACCCTGATACTTATCAGCAACACTGGAGTGGGTTGCCATTTTCTTCTCCAGGGGATCTTCCAGACCCAGGGATCGAACCTGGGCCTCCTGCATTGCAGGCAGATGCTTTAACCTCTGAGCCACCAGGGAAGCCCTGTTGCTATAAAAGTCCTTACCAAATCCTCCTGGATTGGAATGCACAGTTTTTGAGGGCATGAGCCTGTTGTGTCCCCCTTTGCCTGGTTAAGCAATAAAGCTATTCTTACATACTGCACCCAAAACTCTGTTCTTAAGACTTGATTCAACACCAATGCGCAGAGGCCAAGTTTTCAGCATCAGTATTATCCTCAGTTTCAGGCATCCACTGGGAATCTTAAAACATATCCCCCATGGATAAGGGGGGACTGCTATACCAGATCACCAAACAATCTTACTGAAGCATTTGGAAGACAGTATGACAAACAGGTGTAATAAATGGTCATGTTAAGGGTTCTCCTCTGTGACCAATATGTATTCCATGAAAATAGAAATGACAAAAAAAGAATCTTAAGCCTGTGAACTGTGGGAATGGTCAGAAAAGAGCCAAGGTAGCAGGCAAAGAATGGAAATGTCAAAAATCGGGCACAAGAGAGGGAAGCAAGTAAAAAGAAGATGTAAAGAGTATTTTGTATAAAATGGCAATTGTGTGGTGATGTGTTGGTATCAGTCAGGGGAGGGGAGCTGATTTCAAGAGCGAATCTATGGAGGTACCTGGACCCTACTTAAATGCCAGAATTCTGTGCTCTTAAGCCAGCAGGAAATGCCTGGAAAAGCACAATATCCTCTGTTGCCCCCATTCAAGTGAGCAGTGGCAATATCAATAAGGCTGTGTGCCTGTACTTCCCAAACTGCAGTGTCTTCATGCTTTGTGTTGGGGAGTAGAAAACAGAGGCCTTAGGTCTCAAAGGAGTATTTATTCTCAAAATAAGCCTCCTGAAAACAAATTTTATTAAATTTTCTTCCACAATCCAAATGCATTCTGGTTTTTTTCTTTGCATGCCAGATTCTGCTTCATTTGGAGAGAAAACCAATCCCATTCTAAGCATCCCTTTCATTCTTTTCTATCTCATGGACTCTGTGTTCTGAAAGATTTATCAGCCAGACTGCATTTTATAAGCAAGTCATATTTTAACTTCATCAGATGTGTGGACCAAAGCTTTTTATGGGCATTTTCTCACTGCTGCTAAAATTCCGGCAAATTGTGTCTGAGTTAGCTGGGAGGCAGAGTTGCAGTTTGGTCCTCTGATGGTGCAAAATAACTCAGAGTCTATATAGGCAGAGTTTTTAAAAAAAAAAATTTACTTATGGGACTTCCCTGCTGGTCCAGTGGTTAGGATGCTGAGCTCCCAAAGCAAGGCACCCAGGTTTGATCCCTGGTCAGGGAGCTAGATCCCACATGCCACAACTGAGAGTTCACTAAAGATCCTGCATGCAACAAAAACGTGGTACTGCAAAAAACAAAAAAAAGTTTTTTACTTATTTAATTATTCTTTGGCCATGCCATCTCATTATTTAATTATTATTTGGCCATTTCACAGCTTGCAGGATCTTTTTTGCCTGACCAGGAATTGAAACTGGGCCCCCAGCCGTGAAATACAGAGTCATAATCACTGGACTGTCAGGGAATTCTCTATATGGGCTGCTGCTGTTGCTAAGTCACTTCAGTCATGTCCAACTCTTTGCAACCCCATGGACCGTAGCCTGCCAGGATCCTCTGTCCATGGGGATTCTCCAGGCAAGAATACTGGTGTGGGTTGCCATGTTCTCCCCCAGAGGATCTTCCGAATCAGAGACAGAACCTGCATCTCTTATGTCTCCGTGTTGGCAGGCAGGTTCTTTACCATCAGTGCCAACTGGGAAGCTCCTCTATTTGGGCCATTTTGTTAAAGTTGAATTTGAACATTTTCAGGGGGGACAAGTGCTCTCTAGTCTGCCAAAAGCTACACCATTCCCTAAGGTGTTGCTTCTGCTTCATGCATTTGGATGGATGGTCTGGCTCTTGAGGATCCCTGCTGGGGGAGTAAGTGATTTCCCTTCACTGAAAGGACCCCTGGATCCTGACTGCTAATCTACATAGTCCCCCAGCAGGCTTGAGATCCCAGAACAGGAACCATATTGTTCCTGCAGGCTAATCCATGTGGTTTCTGTATGATGTGACCATGCTTGAGGGCACCTTAATCACCAGCTACCTCTTAGAAGGAGGAGTTGTTCCTATCAACTTTTTCATACTTTGCTTAACTTTTGTGCAAACTATGACTCAGGCAATATAGAAACTTATCACAGGTCTTTTGTTCTCCGCTTACTTGTTTCTTTTCATCTTTCTTTGATCTTTAGACGGCAATAGACAGAAGAACTAGCTCTATCCAGAAAGGAAATCAAAATCACCTTTTAAAACATACAGTAATATCCTCCCCTACTAGCACCTCAGGTTAAAAAAAAGAGAAAGGAAATTTGATCTGAATATTAGAGAAAAAATATACTTTAAACTCTGTCTGCCTAAAAAAATTCACATCTGTTTGATGCTGTGGTTACCACTGTACGATTAATGAAAATCTGTTTTTGAAAAAGTGAGCTCCTATGTTATAATCTTATTTGTTTTTCTTTTTATAATCGAACTTGTTTTTTAATTACTCTGGTAACAGAACATACACTAGTTCTGTTGCTGAAATTTTGCCTGGATTCAAAATGAGGCAGAAGAATATAATTTTATGTAAGGCATTCATCACAACAAGAGGAAAGAAAATAGCAAGTACTAATAAAGTGGGAGGAAAATAATAGACTCTCAGGGCAGGAGTCAAGTAGCTTAACCAACTCGTTTAACTTTATTTTGGATTACTGTGTCACTTCTAGAATATTGCCAAACTTATAGTCTGTAAATTCACTCAAGATTGAACATACCATTCACTCAAGATTGAACATGCCATTTTTTTTTTTTTTAAATATAACTGAAACCGAGCAGTGCCTATGGGGCTCCTGGGCACAGAAGCCTTTATGTGTTCCCTGTTTCTTATAGGAAATAGACTCCAGTCTCCATGACCTTCCCTGAGTTCCAAAGGGCAGATTCGAACAGTTGCTAATCAGGGAAGGGAGGGGATGCAGAGACTAGTGAGAAGGAGTCAAGAAACAATAGTGCAGCCTTGGGACACTGGTTCAGACTTAAGAGATACACAGAACAGTATCTTTGATGTCTTCTACAGAATTGAAAAGGCAGAGGAAGCAGAGATCAAATTGCCAACGTGTGTTGGATCATAGAAAAAGCAAGAGAATTCCAGAAAAACAACTACTACTGCTTCATTGACTACGTTAAAGCCTTTGACTATGTGATCACAACAAACCCCAGAAAATTCTTAAAAAGATTGGAATACCAGACCAACTTACCTGCCTCCTATGAAACCTGTGTGCGGGTCAAGAAGCAACAGTTAGAACTGGACATGGAACAATAGACTAGTTCCAAATTGGGAAAGGAGAATGTCAAACCGTATAATGTCACCCTGCTTATTTAACTTATATGCAGAGTATGTCATGCAAAATGCCTGGCTGGATGAAGCACAAGCTGGAATCAAGATTGCTGGGAGAAATATCAATAACCTCAGATATGCAGATGACACCGCCTTTATGGCAGAAAGCAAAGAGGAACTAAAGAGCCTCTTGATGAAGGCAAAGAGGAGAGTGAACAAGCTGGCTTAAAACTCAACATTCAAAAACTAAAGATCATGGCATCTGGTCCCATCACTTCATGGCAAATAGATGGGGAAACAGTGAGAGACTTTATTTTCTTGGGCTCCAAAATCACTGCAGATGATGACTGCAGCCATGAAATTAAAAGACACTTTCTCCTTGGAAGAAAAGTCATGACAAACCTAGACAGCATATTAAAAAGCAGAGGCATCACTTTGCCAACAAAGGTCCATATAGTCGAGGCTATGTTTTTTTTAGTGGTCGTGTATGGATGTTTAGAGTTGGACCATAAGGAAGGCTGAGTACTGAAGAATTGATGCTTTTGAACTGTGGTGTTGAAGAAGACTCTTGAGAATCCCTTGGACTGCAAGATCAAACCAGTCAATCCTAAAGCTGATTCTGGGAAAGATTGAAGGCAGGAGGAGAAGGGGATGACAGAGGATGAGATGGTTGGATGGCATCACCGACTCTATGGACATGAGTTTGAGCAAGCTCTGGTAGTTGGTGAAGGAGAGAAGCCTGGCAGCTGCAGTCCATCACAAAGAGTTAGACACCACTGATCAACTGAACAACAACAGAACTAAAGGAGATCAAACCGGTCGTTCTTAAAGGAAATCAACCTTGAATTTTCACTGGAAGGATTGATGCTGAAGCTGAAGCTCCAATACTTTGGTCACCTGATTTGAAGAGCCAAATCATTAGAAAAGACCCTTATGCTGGGAAAGATTGAAGGCAGGAGGAGAAGGGGATGTCAGAAGATGAGATGGTTGGATGGCATCACCGACTCAATGGACATGAGTTTGAACAAGCTTCGGGAGATGGTGAAAGACAGGAAAGCCTGGCATGCTGCAGTCCATGGGGTCGCAAAGAGTCAGACATGACTGAGCAACTGAATGACGACAACAGGACTAAACTCCCCCCAAAAATGGAAGATGTTAACTCCTTGATTAATCATTCTTCATTCCAGAGATGATCACAATTTGACAATGTTGAGAACCAAAAAAGCTCACCAGGAGACCACTTGAGGCCAGATTAAAGCAGTGCAGGCCCTGCACACACATCCTGATCCTTATCAGCAACTCCACCCTTGAATCACCAGTATAAAACTCTTCACTAAATTTCCCCAATCCTGCCCCAGGTTGGGACACAGTTTTTTAGGGCACAAGCTTGTTGTGTCCCCTTTTGCCTGGCAAAGCAATAAAGCTATTCTAACTTCACCCAAACCTGTTTCCAAGATTCAATTCAGCACCAATGTACAGAGGCTGAATTTTCATCATCAAAACTAAGAGTTCAAACCTTCCACTGAAAGAAAAACTCCCGCTCTTTTGACCTTAACTCTCTAAATCTGAGCATAATAATATGAGATGCAGGATTGCACATGGGCTTTAACAGCTGAAGAAGCTGAATTTGAAGACTGCCTGGGAGTTGGGAGATAGTTCTCTCTGAGTCTCTCACATTTCTGCACTGGTTACAGCTTTTGTATCAGATAATCTTTCCAAGGATGTTTGTATAGTGAATAGTCTTAGAATATACAGTGTCTCCCTCTGGGGCAGGAAGCAGATTTGTTTGCTATCCAAAATAATAAAAATAATGTCACTTTGGGGGCAAAACGGTGGGCAAGCTTACTAACAACAGCTTCTTTCTAAGAGTGGGAATATCCTAACCTTGGGGTTCCTCAGCTCTGAGTCATTACATCTGGGCTGCTTCTCAGTCCCTTCATCAGACTTGGGGGCCAGGGGGCATTACAGTGACCAACGTCCTGGTTTGCCCCGGGCTTTCAATGCTAAAACTAAAACAGTCCTGTGTAAACTGTGGGATGGTTGGTCACTCCAATTAAGTAGGAAACTGATGTGTACAAGAAACTCCTGCTGTCTGCTATGCCAGGAAAATACAGTTTTCTGAAGTCTTTGACCCAGGAGTTTTGTGTCTTCTACTATCATGCATGAAAATGGTGCAGGCTAAGTTACTAGCTGGCAAGCAGAATAAAATCTCAAACCCTTCCTAGTGACAGTAAGATGCTTGGCAAGTACTTCATTACACCTGTTTCCTTTTCTGTAAAATGGAGTTACTAATATCTGCCTCCAAGCCTTGAAAGGATGACAGAAATGCTGCAGGTAAAGCCTAATAAGCACACCATCCAGGACATAATAGGTCCTCAAGGGAGTGACAGTTGCCACTTTATTATTGTAATTCCCATTAAATAGAAAGATTCTAGTGTAATCATCGCACTGATCGGGTTTTGTGTGCATGGTTTGTGTGTGTATATCTTCCTCTCAGTGTCTTCACACAATGAACACAGCAGATTAAAAAATAGTCAGTTAAGTATTTCTGATTGTTTTTATCACCAAGATTAGACTGATTAGTGGTTGAGTCTAATTACTGATTAAAATGTTCCCCAACTGGATGATTCTGTGACCTTACATAGTTATTGCATTTTTTGTAAAGCTCTTTTTTTTTTTGGCTTCACAGTTTGGCTTATGGAATCTCAGTTCCTCAATCAGGGATTGAACCTGGACCGTGGCAGTGAAAGCCTGGAGTCCTAACCACTAGGCCACCAGGGAACTCCCTGCAAAGCTATTTTTAACCTGGTGAAACAATATCAAATGATATTTAACAAATGACCTTTGACCTCCTCCCTTAAAGAGCTCCAGGAAATAATAAAATTAAGTTCCAGGGAACGCTCTTCAGAGATTATTTGCTTGGTGTCATATGGCAGCATTCCACTGCTGTCATATAATGTAAAGTAAATGCCACATCCACAGGCATTGATCTCAGCTGCTACAGCAAACAGAGCTGAAAAACAGCATTGCCATCATTATTTGTATTTCCAAAGATTTTATAGATAGTTTTGCTGTGAATATGTGATATATTTATAGTCCTTTCTTCTAAGAGATGGAGACAGTTTTCTTCAGAAGAAAAAAGATTCCCAGTTTTTCTTCGAATTGAAGGATTCAGAATAACACACATCTGGGCAGTCTCCTGCTTGTTTGGAGACGTGGATAATGTTCATATTTTGTGTGGCAGAGGAAGGTAACATCCCTTTTATGGGTTAAGGGAGAGCATATTGAACTGAATGTGGTTATGAGATGATTTGAAACTGTCTAGGAAAATGGAGCCATTTGGGACACTATGATTATACCTCACTTAGCTAGTTCATTTATGTGTGGGTAAGACAAGAATGACGAACAGAAAGGAAAACCCAGCGCTTCTGCCTGTACTCAGATGTGATCAAGAGTGGGTAGAGTTCATGCATTATTCTATTTTTGTTCTGAAACGCTGACTTGCCTTTCACTTGCAGACTCAATTCAGTTCTGGATGTTTCACAAATGTAACACGAGACTCAGTTAATTCCCTCCTAGGCCATCAAAGGTTATTTTTTCTGAACTGGCAACTGCTTCGGTATTTCTGTTGGATCAAACACGTGATTTATGACTTGATGTTTGTCTGCAGGAAATGTCAACAGAAAACATTCAGCAATGCAGCCTAAAGGAGCCAATTACAGTCTCAATGTGGTGCAATCATGCAGACATGGGGTATCCCTCTCTGGCCGGAGCCAAAATTCCTCCAGTGACA
Source organism: Bos javanicus (assembly GCF_032452875.1). NCBI lineage: Eukaryota > Metazoa > Chordata > Mammalia > Artiodactyla > Bovidae > Bos > Bos javanicus. Next base: position 37,624,278 of record NC_083869.1, read on the forward strand.
AGTATTCCCTTGGTTTCTGTAGACAGTAAGGAAAACAGACCTGCCAAGTAATGACTAATACACATTTTAATTTTATATCTTGTTTATTTTCATGGAAGTAAAAGCAACATATTATAAAGGCATTGTTATTTTTGAAGCACTCTTTTTTCCTGTTGTGTTTTTTTTTTTCCAGCCCAATTGCTTTGACTGTGGTCAGGAACCTCTCTTTTCATTTCCAAATGGCTCAAGTTTCCTGGCTCCAAATATGCTTTTCTGAACCCCCAAGCTCTGCCTGAGGCCTTGTCCTCTTTATTCTGTAGGCCTGAGGTCTGGCACTTTCATCTTCAGTTCAGTTGCTCAGTTGTGTCCGACTCTTTTCAACCCCATGAATTGCAGCACACCAGGCTTCCCTGTCCATCACCAACTCCTGGAGTTCACTCAAATGCATGTCCATCGAGTCAGTGATGCCATCCAGCCATCTCATCCTCTGCCGTCCCCTTCTCTTCCTGCCCCCAATTCCTCCCAGCTTCAGAGTCTTTTCCAATGAGTCAGCTCTTCGCATGAGGTGGCCAAAGTACTGGAGTTTCAGCTTTAGCATCATTCCTTCCAAAGAAACCCCAGGGCTGATCTCCTTCAGAATGGACTGGTTGGATCTCCTTGCAGTCCAAGGGACGCTCAAGAGTCTTCTCCAACACCACAGTTCAAAAGCATCAATTCTTTGGCGCTCAGCCTTCTTCACAGTCTAACTCTCCCATCCATACATGACCACAGAAAAAACCACAGCCTTGACTAGACGGATCTTTGTTGGCAAAGTAATGTCTCTGCTTTTGAATATGCTATCTAGGTTGGTCATAACTTTCCATCCAAGGAGTAAGCGTCTTTTAATTTCATGGCTGCAGTCACCATCTGTAGTGATTTTGGAGCCCAGAAAAATAAAGTCAGCCACTGTTTCCACTGTTTCCCCATCTATTTCCCATGAAGTGATGGGACTGGATGCCATGATCTTCGTTTTCGTTGAGCTTTAAGCCAACTTTTTCACTCTCCTCTTTCACTTTCATCAAGAGGCTTTTTAGTTCCTCTTCACTTTCTGCCATAAGGGTGGTTTCATCTGCATATCTGAGGTTATTGAGATCTCTCCCAGCAATCTTGATTTCAGCTTGTGCTTCATTCAGCCCAGCGTTTCTCATGATGTACTCTGCATGTAAGTTAAATAAGCAGGGTGACAATATACAGCCTTGACGTACTCCTTTTCCTATTTGGAACCAGTCTGTTGTTCTATGTCCAGTTCTAACTGTTGCTTCCTGACCTGCATACAGGTTTCTCAAGAGGCAGGTCAGGTGGTCTGGTATTCCCATCTCTTTCAGAATTTTCCACAGTTTATTGTGATCCACACAGTCAAAGGCTTTGGCATAGTCAATAAAGCAGAAATAGATGTTTTTCTGGAACTCTCTTGCTCTTTCCATGATCCAGCGGATGTTGGCAATTTGATCTCTGGTTCCTCTGCCTTTTCTAAAACCAGCTTGAACATCAGGAAGTTCGTGGTTCACGTATTGCTGAAGCCTGGCTTGGAGAATTTTGAGCATTACTTTACTAGCGTGTGAGATGAGTGCAATTGTATGGTAGTCTGAGCATTCTTTGGCATTGCCTTTCTTTGGGATTGGAATGAAAACTGACCTTTTCCAGTCCTGTGGCCACTGCTGAGTTTTCCAAATTTGCTGGCATATTGAGTGCAGCACTTTCACAGCATCATCTTTCAGGATTTGAAATAGGTCAACTGGAATTCCATTACCTCCACTAGCTTTGTTCGTAGTGACGCTTTCTAAGGCCCACTTGACTTCACATTCCAGGATGTCTGGCTCTAGGTCAGTGATCACACCATCGTCTTACTCCTGTCTTATAGGGGAGCTGTCTGCTGACGTTCTCCCCACAGGCCTATAGTGGCAGCTGCACAACTCAGACCAGGATTTTGTCCACCCTACATGTTCCTGCAGAGCTCGGCTCCATTCTCCCATGTAGGCTAGCAGTTCTACAGCCCTTCCCAAAGCTCACTTTTGGTCTCAGCTACATGGTTTCCATAGCCCTGGAGACAACTTGGGGTTGTTGAATCACAGGACTCCCTTGGAGACTTCTTCTTTCCGTTGCACCCTACTGTCGGTCCCTGCCTGAGTTCCGAGGACTGCTGTAAGAAAGTGCCATGAACTTGGTGGCTTAAACAACAGAGATTAATCAGCTCACAATTCTTGTGGTCAGAAGTCCAACGTCAAGCTGTCAGTAGGACTAGGCTCTGTCTCCCTGATGATAAGAGGGAGTGACTGGCTCCAGGTCGCTCTCCTGGCTGCTGGTGGCCTAGGACGCTCTTGGCTTGTCGGTGACCTTCTTTTCCCTGTGTCTTTACATTCGGTTCCATCTGTGTGTCTCTCTCTGCGTCCAAATTTCTCCTTTTAATAAGGAGGTGGCTCAGTGGTAAAGAATCTGCCTGCCAATGCAGGAGACCCAAAAGACGTGGGTTTGATCTCTGCATTGGAAAAGATCCCTGCAGAAGTTAATGGGAGCCCACTCCAGTATTCCTGTCTGGAAAATTCCATGGACTGAGGAGCCTGGTGGGCCACAGTCCATGGGGTCACAAAGAGTTGGACATGACTGAGCACACACACACATTGGATAACAGCCCACCCTAATGACCTCATGTTAACTTGATTTTTGGTAGAGACCCTGTTTTCAAAGAAGACCATATTCATAGGTACTTTGGGCTGGACTGTCTACATATTTTGGTGGGGACATAATTCAACCCATTACAGCCCCAGCCTTTATACCTCTACGCTCTGCTTTTAGTGCAGGACAAGAAGAGCCCATCAAGAAACTGACCTGAGGCTCAGGTCTCTGGATGACCCTCACCAAGTCCAACCAGGATGCTCACCATACCAAACACCCTGGGGTATGCCTTCTTTTGTCTTAATGCACAGACCTGTTTCCCTTTCAGCCTCCCAAAAGGGGCTGCCTTTTTCTAACTTGTACAAGTTGCTCTACAAGCTAGCTGAAGTACCATGAAGTCAACTTCTTATTTATTCACAGACATTTGCTGTACTGAACATAGATTTTTCCCCCCAATTCTGTTCTGTGCTTATATCCATGCATACACTACATTATCTCTTTTATTTATTTATGTTTTTAAAAAGGACTTAATCTTTCTTTTAGCAGAAACAGCGTCACCGTCATAGTTTATTTTCTGTAAAATTTCAAGGTTCAGAGGAAGGATGCAAAGCAAGTTTATGCTATGTCTCAGATGAATTAGGATCCAGATAAGTGACTTAGCCAGGCTTCCTGCCTTCCCTTTCTTACTGGTTTCACAAGCGCCTCAGAGGCTCAGCATATGAAAATCTAGAAGGAACAATGATTGCCCTATTTTCTCACAGCATCCAACTGTGAGGCGAAGATTGAGACCTGGACTTGCTTATTATTTGAGAAATTTCAAACATAATTCACCAGTAGTTTGTAATTAAAACAGAAAATTCCATCTACCACAATAGGCACGTCCTTTCCCAAGAGCATGACTGAGTGCTGAACACATTTGAATCACCTTAAAATCTCGTCATTGTCCATTAAATTCATGGGACAACAGTAGCCCAGGCTCAGCTCTCTAATTCTAGAGTTTGGCAAGCAGGGACAGTATTTTGGTTGCTCACTGGGGATGGGAACGCCAGCTTTGGGGAGACCAGCATAAACAGCGTCTGCCTCTGCATTTAATGCTGACTCTGTGCTCTGTCTTCCCATAGATTCATCTGCCTGGACATCTTTGCCAAACCATTAGGATAAATCTGAATGGGACTGGAGAGTGTTTCGTATCCATGACCTCTCCAGAGAGCTCAAAGGCACAGGACTCAGAGATAACCACCTGCTGATTTAGCAAGGCCAGTAGCTAACGCATAAATCCCAGCTTGTGCATTGTCCTGAGGAGCTGGACAGAGTCTAAAAAAATTGCTCAAGGTGAGCCATAAAAAAGCCAAGGTGTATCAGAGTCTACTGTGGGGATAGATTTAGTGATAGATAAATTTTTTGTCAGTATGTACTGTTTTTCAAAATAAAGTCTGAATATATCCCTCTAATATTTCTAGGTTAAACAGAAGATTTTTGTATTACCTGTTTCTTCTTTATCTATAGTGATGGCTTAGAGCCTGTTTCGTGTTTATTAACTTACATGTTCTTACAAATATTGGGATAGAATAATCCCATGTGTTAAAATCAGAGACCCAAGAGCTTCAAGGCAGATGAGAGTCCACAAGAGCAAAGTAAAATTGAATACTCAAGAAGTGTATGCAAATGACCTAAAGAAAGGGTGACCCGGGGCTCCACTGTGTGACTGTCTTGCCTCCTAAAGTAGGGGCGTGGAAAGCCCTCTCAGGGTAGTGCTGGCCTTGCACTGTCATCAGCCGCTGCTCAAGGGTCCAGTGGTAGCTTCCACCGTCACACCTCTTCTGCACTGTGATTTCGGACCTTACCCAGGTACCTAGCTTCAAGCATGGTTCTCCAGCCTTCCTGGCAATGTTGGATGAGCCACTCCCAATCCTAATCAATTCATTTTCTGCCTAAACCAGGCAGTTAGTTTCTGCACTCATAGTTAAGAGCCCTAACTGATTCGGGCACTCCGGTGGAGAAGCCAGAACTTGACCTAGGCAGTTGGACCCCAGAACCCATACCCTTAAGCTCCACAGGCACCACTTCTACTGAAGATAGTCACTGTGCTGGGCTCCAGACTCTGTGTGTGCCCATATGGATTATTGTCCAAAATAGGACATTTTTGAGAATGAAAAGGGCTAATATTTATACTCATGCCAGGACTGTCCTCAGCAAATGAAATGGTCATATGCCCTACTAATGAATTATGCTTTTTCCTTATGCTATAGAAGTGAATCCATCTTCTGGAAATTATACGCATGGTGTAAGGCCCAGAGCTGGGCTTCCCTGGTGGCTCAGTGGTAAAGAATCCACCTGCCAATGCAGGAGATGCAGGTGCAATCCCTGGGTCAGGAAGATCCCCTGGGAAAGGAAATGGCAGCCCACTCCACTATTCTTGCCTGGAAAATCCCATGAACAGAGGAGCCTGGGGGCTACAGTCCATGGGGTCTCAAAGAGTCAGACAGGACTTAGCAACTGAACACACACCCATCCCAGGCCCAGAGCTAAGGGTCAACTCACTAAATTCCGTTTTGAATTTCTCAGGATAAAGTTAGTGTTGTCCCTTCTGCTATATGTACATGTAGTTTCTTTAGAAATATTCTTTAGCAAATATTAAAACCTAAGAGGAACTACGCTTCTAGAAGGATAATGCATGGTTGACTTTAAGTGCATATGCAGAACTGCTGTAGCTCATGCTCACAGTGAAAAGTAATTTTAAGAAAAAAAATAAAGCAAAAGGGAAAGAGCTACATAGTTTTCAATGAACTCATGAAATTAACAAACTGTGAACTGTTAATTGAGGATATACCAAGGTTAGATTATTGGTTCCATGGAAATCCATAAGGCAGAAACAAATAGAGACATTTTATTCTCTCATCTGCTGGTAGATTTTCCCTTGAGAAGGGCATTATATTTGTTTGGAAGAAATACTTGTGATAAGCTTGAGAGAAAGGTGAGGCCCCAGGGGCAAAGTCAGGTAACAAGAGGAAATGGGTAAATTTTCTTCCTAAGAGGGTTTCTGTCAATTCACAGGTATTTGTTTAAGCACCTTGGAGAGTCTGAATCTGCAGAGACAGGCTATGAAAAATGGACTCAAATGCTCTTTACAGAAAAAGGAATAGGGAGTATGGAGGGAGAAATTAAGGCGGGAGAAGCCAGAAGGGTGGGAGGCGTGGGAGGATGGGAAACCTTGGAGAGAAAACTACTCTGGTGACAACGCTCCTGGAAATGGGAAATATCTAATGTGCTGCTTGACTTGATCTCCCTTTAATATCCACAGAGATTCGGTAAAGACCAGAAAATAAAGAAAAAGCTCTTGCAATAATGAGGTTCCTGTGATAATCAGTGAAGGGTCTGCATTCTGCTTCCAAGTTGACAAGGATCAAGGTGTAGTTAAAACATCTGGATGAGGGATGGCTGACCAGTGGAGGTTCTTTTCTAATAAAAATGTACATATTGCACATCCTAGCAGAGAGGCAGGAGAGGTGAGGGGAAAGGAGACTACAGCTCTGGGAGAGTGAAACTGATGACGTGAGAACAAGAAGGGAAGAGAGAAAGAGCTAGAATTCTAGATAGAATTTGGGCAGGAAGCTCCATCATGATGCTAGCTCAAGTGCAGACATGGAGTGGCAGAGGATAGCAAGGAAAGGGACAAGTGAAACAGACATTCCCCCATCACTGAAGACTTGTGCAGCTCACACCACAAGCCCTGAGCAACATGGCAAAGAGGCCCAGCTAAGGGCCCAGCTAGGGCCCCCAGTTGGGACACCTGGGGACAAACCCCAGCTATTCTGTCGATTACCCTACTGAGCTTTGAAGAAGCCATGCGCTATTTTCCTCCATCCGCTGTTACTTTTCTTTCTCCAGTTATGCCCAGTAGGTCAACCGTGTAAATTTGCTAAGTGGAAAAAGGCAGCTTGCATGACTTGTCTTCTACTCCTGCTCCTTCCTCTCTTCACTTCCAACTTCTTCCCAACGTCCAGAGCAGAGTGTCCCAAATTCGTGAGAATAAAGATTTTTTAATATCAAAGGTCTCCAGAAAAACTGCAATAGCAGATGCTTCTACTGATTAAAAACACATAGTATCAAGAATATCTAGGGAATTTCCGGTGATCCAGTGGCCAAGACTCTGCACTTCCAGTGCAGGGGGTCTGGGTTCAGTCCCTGGCTGGAGAACTAGACCCCACATGCCACAGCTAGGAGTCCACAGGCCACAGCAAAAAATCCCGCCTGCTGCAATGAAGATGGAAGATCCTGCTTACCACAGCTAAGACCCAGTACAGCCAAAGAAATTTAAATATGTATATAATGCAGTAATGTTTCAATTGGTTATTTATCTTATTAATTTTAACAACATCTAAATACAATTGAAAAAATAATGACATACACATTTGTTGGGATTAGCTCTCACTGTAACAGAAATCTGAAAAACTGGCTTAAACAACACAGAAATTAATTTTTCTATCACATGAAAGTCTGGTGTAGGGATTCACCAGTCATTGGCAACTCAAGCTATTTCTCCCTTTTGACTTCAGAGTCACTAGAGCATGTCTCATGTCATCGTGTTCCAAGATAGAATTCTTTCTATATTGCAACATCTGAAGAAGAAGAAGGGGTGATAAAGCCAAGAGCACAAGTCTCAGTTTTCTCTTAAGGAAATTTCTGGAAACTTCCATGTAATTGTTCCTTTTACAGCCCATTGACCAGAACTTCGTCACATGGCTACACCTAACTCCAAACAAGGCTAGAAAATTGAGTCTCTGTTTCTGGCTGCCACGTGCTCAGATAAACTATGGACATTCTATTGCAGCAAAACTAGTACTTTCTGAACCAACAGATACGTGTGATTAACAGTTACACACATGTTAGTATAGAGTCAGAACCGGATAGAAGCCAGTTCTCCCAAGTTTCCTGTTACTTGCTGTTTAGTATTATTTTTATTCCAGCTCCTTATCTTGCCCACTGAACTGCATACATCTCTCTACCATGGGCAGATGCCTCTCTGGTGACTTATCAGGTTTTCCTAAATTGTTATTTCCCTATGTGTGTGTGTGACATTCTGATAATGTATGTGATACTGTGTGTGGGTCCTCTCATGACACTTAACACCACATGGCAGAATATTCTTAAGTCCCAGCAGATAAAGGATTGGGGGCTTGGATGGTCTCTTGGGCACCTAAGGAAGTGCAGAGAAAGCAAGGAGACAGACAAGAGTTGCTTATGGCTCATGGAGGAATTCATAAGATAATCAAGAGAAGCTGCATTTGGCAGAGACTGAGATGAGACCCTTGGGGGTAAGTAAGAGGGTGAAATATCTGAATAATAAAGGAGTCTTAGTGCTTGGGAGATCTCCTGTGTAATATACTTTCAGAAGGTGGAAAAATATTTATGATTACTGCATTGTTGCTGTACCCAGCTCATGACTAAAGATGGGAGCCTTACAGTTTAAACAGCATAAAAACCACAGATTCCAATTCCCTTTTCCTTTGTACATTGTTGTGAACGAGAAGGTAAAATTGGGGCCTTAAGATGAGTCAGAAAGCTGACACTCATCTTAGCACTATCTTTGAAATCCACAAAGGACAATTTTAAAACTAACTTCCTAGTTCCCTTAAAGGCTGGATCTTCATTTTAGATCACAAGAAGGAGGATTTACATACAATATTACAGCTTTACATGCTTCATGTCAATTTCTGCTGAGAATCATTAATGGATATTGAGCTTAGCTTTGGACACCTTTCTGTATGAATGAGTGTTGGAAGCAACTCTTTAACCCTGTGAAACCTTTTTGGCTGATTGACTGCTTCCAACATGGTGAGGCAGAGGACTCAGTCAGGACTTAATCAGGGAAGAAGAACTACTGGGTGTATCAGGGAGGAAGGGATTCATTACACAGCTGTGGGAGATGCTGGGGAGGTGTGGGCCTGAAAGTAGGAGCTGGAGGATCAGAGAAAAGCCATTGATCTGCTGGTATGGCGGGCAGTATGGAACTTGCAGGAGAATCTACCTGGGAAACCAGACACATCTAATTGCCAGAGTAGGATCATGGAGACCTGATGAAAGATGTGATTTCTTCATAACTATTGCTTCTCAAAGCCTGCAGCCGAGCTTCAGGTGGGGGGTCTGGGGGGCTTTCTGTCAGTAGTGCTGGCAGTTTGGAAGAGCTAGATCCAGAGCAGGAGAAAATGAGGAAGCATGGAAGTTGCCCACACCTCTGTCTGTCACCTGTGAAGAACAATGAACATGTATTCTTCCTGCTTTCTAAACCTTAAATTTCTCTTTTGGCCAACTCTATCTGGAACCATAAGGAGATTCTGGGAAACATGGTTCACACTGTACATATCCCCACTAAAATACCCAAAAGGGAGAAATCATAGTTTGTACAGTTTAAGAAAATTATTAAAATTCTAATATTAAATTAAATTATAATGTTAATGACTCCCTAGTAGACTGGTTCTTATATTTACAAGTACAAAAAAGAGAAAGTCATGGAAAAGTAAACAGTTACAAAATATCACTATATTCAGACTTATTTAAAACTGAAACCACTATAAAATTTTGTTCTTAAAATTCCCATCATAGATACAGTTTCAGTTTCTCATAGCTACAGTGGAAGAATGTCCAGGAGAATTGGTTGAACACTGAATGCTTTCCTGAGTTTGATAAAGTATCAGGAACAGACGGCTGGAATCCATGGACTACAAAGTAATCCATGCCATTTAAAAAGGTGATTTATCCCAGTAACAATCCCACTAATAGTTTCACACTTGGTGCTTATTAATGCTCATTACAGCCTATCTCCCTCGGCTCCATTCAGCTTTAATTTCAGCTGTTTTCTAGCACATTAACAATATGGCAGCCCACCAAAGGGAGGACAGTCGCAGACTTAATGTTTTGTACAAAATCATTTGGCCACAGAATTGGATGGATTGGAAAACTTAAGAGCAAGATTCCATTCTACCAAGAAGATTCCAAGGAGCTGTGCATCTTGAAGTCCTACATACAGCCTTGTCTTCTTGACAGAGTAGCTGCCTCAGAGAAACATTAGCTTGAGAGCTTCTGAAGAAGAGGCCTCTTTGGTTTTGGGAGACTGCGGAGTATGGGAGAGCACACTCAATTCCAGCCTCGGCATTCTCTGTCTGCTCTCTCCCAGGCAGAGGTGAGGCTGGAGGCATGAGAGGCGGTGTCTCTTTTTCCACAGGCTTCCTTTAGCTGTGCTCAGGGCTGGCCCAGGGCCCCCCTGGGGGAGGCTGCTCCCTCTCCAGTGCTCTCCTTCCTCTCTCTTTTGTCTTTTAGATATCCTTCCCCTGATGCTCTGTGTCCTCATTAAACCTTGGTTGTCCAAGGCCACTCACTGTTGTTTATCCCTTAGACCAGCCTTGATTGGCCAATGTTTTATGCTTCAGAGTTTCCATTTTCTCTGCCCCTATAAACTGTCCTATTCTAGTGTCCCTCTGTGACCATCTTTCAGCTAATATCACAAGACGGCTAATGGATCCAGAAAGAATCAACAAGAGTCTATTGAGCGGTAGCAATTAGGTGTGTCAGGTTTCGCAGATTTCCCTGCAAATTCCAATAGGCAGTCTCACTGGAAGATAAATTGGACAAGCTTTTGGCAGTTTCCACTGGCCACCTATTCCACCTACATGCAGGGTAAATTATAGACATAAATATTTGGTTAATTATTAATGTAATTGATGGCTGCTGATTGCTTAAAGTCATAAATGTTTTGCATAAATGTTTTGCTAAATAGATGCTTGTTGGCTAAAGTAGTCTTTTCTAGACTTTACCCAAGTATTTTGCTCTCTTAAATTACAGGGACAGGAAGGGTGCTAATATTGCAGGAGAAAAGACAGTCTCTTCAATAAATGGTGCTGGGAAAACTGGACAACTACATATTAAAAAAAAAGAAATTTGAACATTCTTTAATACCATAGACTCAAAATGGATTGAAGACCTAAATGTAAGACCAGATACTATAAAACTCTTACAGGAAAACTTAAGCAAAACATTCTGTGACATAAATGATAGCAATATCTTTTTCCATCCATCTTCTACAGTAATAGAAATAAAAACAAAAATAAACAAATGGGACCTAATTAAACCCAAAAGTTTTGTACTGCAAAGGAAACCATAATCAAAATGAAAAAAACAACCCATAGAATGGGAGAAAATATTTACAATACACCCAACAGATTAATCGCCCAAATTTATAAACAGCTCATAAAGTTCAATATCCAAAAACCAAACAACCCAATCAAAAAATGGACAAAAGACCTAAATAGACATTTCTTCAAAGAATATATACAGATGGCTATTAGGCACATGAAAAGATGCTCAATATCATTAGTTAGTTGAGAAATGCAAATCAAAACTATGAATACAATGAGATATCACTTCACATAAGTCAGAATCAGTTCAGTTCAGTACAGTTACTCAGTCATGTCCGACTCTTTGCAACCCCATGGACTGCAGCACACCAGGCCTCCCTGTCCATCACCAACTCCCAGAGTTTACTCAAACTCATGCCCCTTGAGTTGGTGATGCCATCCAACCATCTCATCCTCTGTTGTCCCCTTCCATCTTTTCCAGCATCAGGGTCTTTTCCAATGAGTCAGCTCTTCACATCAGGTGGCCAAAGTATTGGAGTTTCAGCTTCAGCATCAGTCCTTCCAATGAATATTTAGGACTGATTTCCTTTAGCATGGACTGGTTGGATCTCCTTGCAGAATGGAGTCAGAATGGCCATCATCAAAAAATCTACAAGCAAGAGGTGCTAGAAAGGGTGTGCAGAAAAAGGAACTCTCTGAACTATTGGTAGGAATGTAAATTGGTACAGCCACTATGGTGAACAGTATGGAAGTTCCATAAAAATCTAAGAAAATAACTACCATATGAACCAGCAACCCCACTTCTGGGCATATATCCAGAGAAAAACATAGTTTGAAAGGATGCATGCACCTCAGCGTTCATTGTAGAAAGCACTGTTTACAATAGCCAAGACATAGAAGCACCTAAACATTAACTTACAGATAAATGGCTAAAGAAGATGTGATACATATAAACAGTGGAATATTACCCAGCCATTAAAAAGTGTGAAATAGTGCCATTTGCAGCAACATAGATGGACATGGAGATTATCATACTAAATGAAGTCAGACAAAGACAAATACATATTGCTTGTATGTAGAGTCTAAAAAAAATTATATGAATGAACTTATTTACAAAGCAGAAACAGACTCACTGACTTAGAAAACAAATTAATGGTTATTAAATGGGGAAAGGTGGCTATGCTATGCTATGCTAAGTCACTTCAGTCGTGTCCGACTCTGTGCGACCCCATAGACGGCAGCCCACCAGGCTCCCCCGTCCCTGGGATTCTCCAGGCAAGAACACTGGAGTAGGTTGCCATTTCCTTCTCCAGTGCATGAAAGTGAAAAGTGGAAGTGAAGTCGCTCAGTCGTGTCCGACCCTCAGCGACCCCATGGACTGCAGCCCTCCAGGCTCCTCCATCCATGGGATTTTCCAGGCAAGAGTACTGGAGTGGGGTGCCATTGGCAGGGAGGGATAAATTGGGAGTTTGCGATTGACATATACACGTTACTATATTTAAAATAGATAACCAACAAGAATCTGTGGTATAGCATGGGGAACTTTGCCCAATATTCTGTTATAAACTAAATGGAAAAGGAATTTGAAACAAAGTAGATACATGTATATGTATAACTGAATCACTGTGCTTTACACCTGAAGCTAATACAACATTGTTAATCAACTCTACTCCAACATAAAACAGAAATTTTTAAAAACTAAAAAGTAAATTGAGGTATGGGGAGGGAGGAGGGAGGAGGGTTCAGGATGAGGAACACATGTATACCTGTGGCGGATTCATTTTGATATTTGACAAAACTAATACAATTACGTAAAGTTTAAAAATAAAATAAAATTTTTTAAAAAATCACTTGAAAAAAAAAAAAAGTAAATCGAAACAAATAAACAAAAATATTCCAGCAGTGGTTCCAGAGGAGGAGCAGCAATTATGTATGGGTATACGGCCTGGAGGCAGAAATGAGAGCAAGGGTATCTGAGGCTCTAGGCCAGGTTCGTCAGCCCACCTGAGCATGTAGCAAGATTGGAAAAGGAGGTGAGTCATTTTTGGGGTCTCCCACAGGAAAGGGTAGGAAAGGCCCAGGTATAACCATGCCAGACAAAACAATTGGCTTAGACCAACTCAGGCAGTGCCTGGAAAGGGGTTTGAACCATACACTGGTACCCCTTTTCTAGAGGGTCTTAGATTTCTCAGACTGCCTTCACAGGTCCTGCCAGGGTGTCAGTACTATTCCACGTAGGTCTGGCCCATTCATGCGTTAGAAGGTGTAGGACACTTTGCTTGTTGCATTTACTGCCTCCAGGGCATATTTGGTGTTTGGCACATGCCACATTTTATTGACTAAATTATTCCTTTCTCACTGATCTATCCATTGATGGCAGGGACTAAATTTTGGTACGCTAGGGTCAGCTCCAAATCCCGTATGCAGAAGGAAGCCATGTGGTGGCTGCTGGCGGTGTTAGGCTAATTGCTTTGGCCACACATAGTCGTTGAATAAGAAGCAGACTTGGAATGAATCTTGGTTTTCTTGATTGGTCACCTCTAACTTTAGGCTACACACAACCTCTCTGGGCCTCAGTTTCCTCATTTGCAACATGGAGGCTTGACAATCCTGCCTTCCTCCCAGGGTTCTTGGCAAGATCAATCAGATCATGCTTGTTAAAGTAGGTGGCCAGCTCCAAAACAGTATATAATTAATTGTAAGATGTGTATGAGATATTTATAAGTAGGTGGAAATTTTTACTTTTTATTTACCAAAATATATTTAAAGTCCTTATTTGAAATGAACTTTCTGATAAGTCTGCTTAGGAATGAAGGTGAGATTCTAGTATTTCAAAGAAGGAAGTGAACACTCATACTCTATCTGAGATGAGTAGAGTTGTGTTTGTTTGTTTGTTTTTGCACAGGGAGGGAGAAAATAGAGTGAAGAGGCAAGAGATGAGATAAAATCATGAGAAATTATCACCTCTAGGCTATATTTCTAAATTCACATGGGCCAGACTCCTTCCACTAAGAATTTCAAAAACACAACCTAAGAAAGAATTCCTGACCTCTTCAACTCATTGTCATCTTTAGAATGCTATCTCCAGGATGAGAAGTAGGCCTTTTATCTGCTCTGTATAGAGCCGGTTGGCAGGCTTCGGGAGTTTTAGATGATGCTAATAGTGAGTGCTGATAAAACTAGAAGTCAGGGCAGGCCTGTGGGGTTAAAATGCGGAAGAATGAGGACAGCCAAAGATGGCTGTGCCTGGATCAGAGGACGCTGGGCGTGGCAGAAGGACCAGGGGAGTGGCCAGATGCGGAGAAAAGGGGAGCATACAGCTCAAGATGGAAAATTATGAACCAGGTGATACCATCAGGGAAAACCTGATGACTTCTGATATCATAACCAGAAACATAAGCCAAGTTCCTGAAGTGGAAATGGATCTACCTGAACATGGGTTAACAAGCCTTGAACTTAATGCTATTCTCTGTGGCCTAAGAACAGTCTTTTTACAATTATTGTAAATAATAATTAGTTATTATTTTATTACAATTATTAAAGATTAAAAGTTCACCATCTTAGCCATTTCTTAGTATACCGTTCATTTGCATTAAGTACATTTGCACTGTTGGGCAACTGTCACCATCATTCACCCCCAGAACTTTTTCACCTTCTCAGACTCAAATTCCGTATCCATTTAACACCAACTCCCCATTCCATCCCTCTCCCAGGCTCTGGCAACTCCCCTTCTCCTTTCTGCTGGTATTAATTTGATTACCTTAGCCACCTCACATAAGCAGAATCACACAATATTTATTCTTTTATGACTGGTTTATTTCACTTCCTATAATGTCCTCAAGGTTCGTTCATGTTGTAGCCTTTGTCAGAATTCCTTCTTAAGTTGATTAATACTCCATTGTGTGTACCTAATACCTTTTGTTTACCCAATCGACAGCTTAGGTTGTTTCTGCCTTTTGGTTATTGTGAATAATGCGGCTATAAACAGAGGTGTACAAATACCTGTTTTGAGTCCTAGTTTGACTTATTTTGGTTGTAAACACAGAGGTGGAATTGTTGGGCTGTATGTTAATTCTGTTTAATTTTTTGAGGAATTACCTACTGTTTTCCACAGTGGATACACCATTTTATATTCCTACCAGCAATGCATAAGGGTTCTAATTTCTCTGCATCTATAAAAGCCTTTTTTGATGTCTCTTAAGTGCGACATAGGTTAGAAAACTACCGCGTTACCAACGGCAGTGATCTCACTTTGGATGGTGCGTATACCTTACAAAGATTTTGTAGGTCACCTTTGAGTGCAGGTAATTTGAATTATGGTCGCTGTACTGTAACATGGTATATCCCATGGCTGATCTGTTTTTTTTGTGATCTGCTCCCTCTTTTCTTGGTTATACCTTTGAATGGTGGCTTTGTGGCCAGACACATAACTCATCCCTGCTCCCAGAGAAAGAAGTAGCTTAACTTACTGGCTTAGAATTTCTAACTTCTCTTTAGAAAGTTGTCATTTTCACTTCATTCCAGACTGAGGAGCGGACTTTGGGTCTAGACAATGTAAACTACTCAGAAAGCCCTTCTGTTACCTGAGCCTGGCATAGAAATGGATTATTTTAAAGAAATATATGGACAAACATAAAATAGGAGAGAGAGAGTGAGTGGAGGATGAGGACATTCTGTGGCAGTGGTAGGAATAGTCAAGCAAACCCTTTGATGGGGGCTGTAGAGGGTGCAGGGAATGGGGAGCTGAGTGAGCAGAGAGGAAGCTTCTCAAGCTGTCTTCCTAGCAGTCTCCCCCTGCCTTGGGCAGGTAGTGGTGGCTTAGTCTTTCAGACATGTCTGACTCTTGCAACTCTGTGGACTGTAGCCTGCCAGGATCCTCTGTCTATGGAATTTTCCAGGCAAGAATACTGGAGTGGGTTACCATTTCCTTCTCCAGGGGATCTTCATGACCCAGGGATCAAACTCAGCTCTCCTACATGGCAGGAGGATTCTTTACCAAATAAGCCACCCACCAGGGGAGCCCTTGGTCAGGTGGGGCTCTTGCAATGGAGTCATTGGCGATGTTGCAAGATGCAAAGAAACCCTCTTCCCTATTTGGGGTGTCAAATTTTTTTTGTCATTGATGGTCAAATTTTCAATTTCCTAATATTTGAAGAGCATCAAAAATGAATAGAGAGTATAGGCATACCTCAATTTATTGTGGTTCACAAATAATTGTGTTTTTACAAGTGGAAGCTTTGTGACAATCCCACCTTGAACAAGTCTATTGGTGTCATTTTTTAACAGTGATTGCTCACTTAGTGATCTGTGTCACACTTCATAATTCTTGCAATATTTCCAACTTTTAAAATCATTATTACATTTATCATGGTCTTTGATGTTACTATTGTAACTGTTTTTTGTTTGGTATATTTAATTTAAGGTATAGACATTGTTATTTTGACAACACTATTGCACACTTAATAGACTACAGTATAGAATGAATATAACTTTCACACACACGGGGAAACCAAAACATTTGTGTGACTTGTCTTTATTGCAGTGATCTGGAACCAAACATACCTCTGAGGTATGCCTGTATATTATTTTCCAAGTTGATTTTTATGTTTCTTTAATTTTACTTAATTTTTTAGATTCCCCAAATGAGAATTTTTTAAAAAATATCTGCCCTTATGAAGTGTTTCTGAGGTAGTTCATCCTGATTCCTCATGGTTTATTCTGATTTTTCTGAAAAGGATCTCAGGATTTATGCTCCAAATGGCTTTTCCCCAGGCTGGCAAGGAAGGTACCTTAATCAGTCAGGAATTGAGGTCTTGCCAAGGGAAAGAAGTCAGCCCAGAACAAGTATCCACCTGCCTTGAAGCCAGGAACAAACTAGCTTTAGGTGTGATCATTGACTGATTATGAATTTCATGTTAGCTTAGATTGGGGATGATAAGCCTGGGTTGGTTTGGACCAAGAGTGTTAAATTCCCCATGAACTTGCAGTAAGTCATCCAGCGCCTGGTCTTGTTTCATGGGAGTCCTTGCAGCTAGTGACTCCCACAGGTACCATCATGGTAACTCCCTTCTCCTACACGTGTTCTTCAGACAAGTTCTTACCTGACCTGGGCGAGATGGAGGGAGATCAACAGGGAGGATTCCAGGGACAGGAGGCCACCTGCTCCTTCAGTCAGTCATCTGAGGCTTGTCCTGACTCGGCTAAGAGCATCGCTAGGAAACCACGATGTTCAGTGATGCATGCTCGCACGCAGACCTTGGAAATCTATTCAACATCGGGCTGTCCTTCTAATGATTGATTTAAATGTTTGATGCTTTTTGAAAAAAGCTTTATTTGAAAATTAACTTTTTTTTTTTTTTTTAAAAAGGCAAACTATATGAAACAATAAAAAGTTCTGCATTCCCTCATCCTAGCTTCCAGTGCTGAGGATATATTCTTTCAGGCATATTCTGCACACACACACACACACACACACATATATGTATACACAGTGAAGTTGTATTGCTCAGTCATGTCTGACTCTTCGCAATCCCATGGACTGTAGCCTACCAGGCTCCTCCATCCATGGAATTTTCCAGGCAAGAGTACTGGAGTGGGTTGCCATTTCCTTCTCCAGGGGACCTTCCCGACCCAGGGATCGAACCCAGGTCTCCCACATTGCAGGCAGACACTTTACCGTCTGAGCTACCAGGGAAGCACAAATATATAAAACCCAGGCCATATTGGGCTTCCCTGGTGGCTTAGATGGTAAAGAATCTGCCTACAATGCAGGAGAACTGGGTCTGCTCCCAGGGTCAGGGAAGATCCCCTGGAGAAGGGAATGGCTACGCACTCCAGTATTCTGGCCTGGAGAGAATCCCATGGACAGAGGAGCCTGGCAGGCTATAGTCCATAGGGCCACAAAGAGTTGGACATGACTGAGAAATTAATACTTTCAGGTCATATAATTATATGGCCATACAATCCACTTTATAGAATAGATACCCTTTGATGTCAACTCATCTGGATATAATCACAATAAGTAATCTACTTTCTGACAGTATTATAGATTCATATTTAAATCAGGTTCTGAACCTCAGCTCAACCAGAGTGTTTAGCTGAGTGTCACTGGTACAACTGGCCCTGGGCTGTTGGCTCCCGCTGCTGCTTGCCCCCATGCTCCTTGTGTGTCCACCGCAAGGACCATGGCATCTTATCAAGTGCCTGTGGAGGCTCAGGCAAGGACTCCTGGCGAGGGAGAGTGAGCATGT
Organism: Bos javanicus; assembly: GCF_032452875.1. NCBI lineage: Eukaryota > Metazoa > Chordata > Mammalia > Artiodactyla > Bovidae > Bos > Bos javanicus. Next base: position 37,642,291 of record NC_083869.1, read on the forward strand.
AGCCAGTTTGGCAGGAAAATCCAATGGCCTCCAGGCTCTGTGATCATCCAAGTGTTGGCAGGACTTTGAATGTTGTCTGGGTCAGCGGAGGCTGGTGCTTTTTCTCATGAATGGGCCAACATCAGCTGCCAGCCAGAATCTCCAGAAATCTACGGTTGGTTGGTTTGTGGCCCAGACGTGCCAAGTAGTCAAATTTCTGGAGTCTTCCTTGTTTTATCCCTGCTGTAGTGCAGGGGCACTTGCCACCATTGTTTGGGGGTTTGGGGACTAGGGGAGTCTTGCTGTTCTTAATTCTTTTGGACGATCATAATTTGACTAATTTCTAGCATTTCAGAAGCAATTTTCTCTCAACTAAGACTCCCTCTTCTGAGCTGCCTCTTTGGGATGATGACTTCCAGGCCCTCCCATCTTTTGCCCTGACCACTTTCTTGAGCTCCTAGTCTGTTAAACCAACTTCCTTCCAAAAAGTTCACCCTGCAATTCAGGCCCACGTCTAATTTGTTCAAAGTGAGGCTAATATCTTCACCTGGAAACCTGTCCTGTTTCTTGTTTCTACCCATCTAGTCATTCTAGAGAGAAACCACTTAAATCATTCTTAATTTTTTTCCTCACTAATTGTTGTTAAGTCCTGTTGATTCTAGCTCCAAAATGTCTTTCAAAATGTCTCCCTTTTCTCTTGTCCCACTGCTACTGCCTCTATTGAGTCTGTCATTATCTCCTGATTCAATAAATATTTACTAACTACTATTATGTACTGGAGACACTTTTGCCATTCAGGGATTCATGGTTTAATGATTCCATTTAACTTGCAGAGGGATCTTACTGAATCACAAATCTGCTCATAATCTATCTCTGCTCAAAAACCCACATTAGCTCCTTGCTGTCTAAGGGGCTTCCTGGGCTCAGTAGTAAAGAATCTGCCTTTGGAGGGACCAAAGGCTACCAGTGATTCTCCAAAGGTCCTCTGGATCTTGCGTTCTGAGTAGGTCTCCAGTAAATATGAAGACAAAATGTACCTCTGATTTGGAGATTAGTACCTGTTTAGTTATTTTAAACTTGTTTTGAAAGTTTTGTAAGAGCCTTTCTTTGCATTTAAGAAAGTGTGATTGTGAGAGTTTCTCCCTACCACCCCCTCACCCCCACCCACCATAGCTCCAGCTCCTCGAGGGAGAAGTCTGCTAAGGAGGCTACTGTCCTGGAAGACAAAGGCTGGAGCTCAGTCTCAGTTAGTGGGCTTTATGTTTATTAAGATATTTAGATGGTAGCATAGGAAATAGAGGAATGCAAATCCATTATATTGCACACATTATATTGCATTATATTGCACACCTCTTCTGAAGGGTGCAAATCCATTATATTGCCTCAGGGCAATCTACCCTGCTCAATAAATTGCTCCAGACTTGTTATGGATTATGCCCCCACCTCTAAATTCATCTTTTGAAACCCCAACCCTCGGTACACCAGAAGGTGACTATTTGGAAATACTGCATTTCCAAATACAGTATTTCCTAATTATATCTAAAGAGATAATTAAGTGGAAATGAGGCAAGCCCTAATCTGATAGTGTGAGCCCTGATCTGACAGGACTACTGTCTTTATGAGAAGAGAGGGGAGGTCTCAGGGACGTGCACACACAAAGAAAAGCAGGAGAGGGCACGGTGAGAAGGCGGCCATCTGCAAGCCTAGGGGAGAGGCCTTAGGAGAAACCAAACCTGCCCACGGTGTGATCTTGGACTTCCGGCCTCCAGAACTGTGAGAAAATAACTGTGGCTTCTCTGTGTTGAAGCCACTAAAACAGTCATATTTTCTCATGGCAGCCTGAGCAGACTAATATGAGACCCAAACAGCTACATTCTGTTGTATTTAGTGAGTATTAATTTGTCACTCAAATGTTCATTCACTCAACAAATAGGCACTGACTATCTCCTGACACTGAAGCCCAAGTCTTGTAAAGGAGACACAGTCCCTTTCATCACTGGGTGGTGGAGACAGACCTGGGAGGGGCCAGAGCAGGAGAGAAGGGTCTGGAAATGAGAGAGCCTGGCGGCCCGGTCCTGCTGGGTGCTCCAGTGAGGGTGGAGAGAATGATTAAGGAGGCTGAGGGGAGGAGGTCACTGGTCCCAGTTCACGTCGGGCTTTGGAGGCCAAGTTGAATGGTGATGACATATAGGCAGGGAGCACAGAGGTTCTGGGGGCAGAACAGAGCTGGGGGTGCTCTGAGGCAGAAGCTGCAATCAGGATGGAGGGAAGGACACACGTGTAATAGCCTTGTCTTCCAGGTGCCCCACAAGGGAATGAGGGACTTTAAAACAGGGGGCTGGCTTACATTTTGGTCATTAGAGTAGAATGAAAGGCACACTGCACTGAGTTCTCCCTCCCTCTTCTACCATTTGCCAAAAAAAGGCAATTTCTGGGGAACTTTTTCTACATATGTCTCACCCTTAAACACACACACACAGCTGCTTGAGCAAAGGTGTCATTACTAAGCCCTGCTCAGTTGGAAGTACACATACCTCACTGAGCACAACTCACTCAACCAGTTCTACAGAGAGGGAAGTGCAGACAGACGCCACCACCTGTGCAGGCAGGAAGCCTCAGGCTGCCTTGATGTCTCCCTCCCACTGACCCTGCCCTTGGAAATCTCTCCCTCCCCGGCATTTTCCTACCCACCCCTCGCTCCTTCAGCTCATCACCTCTCCCCTAACGCTAACCTTGATGAGAACAGATTCAAGCCAACCAGGTTGTATATAATACCTCAATTCTTTTTGTTAGACACCAGTGACAACCCAACAGTTTGAGGAGGGGAGCTTTTAGCCTCTGCTTCACAATCTCCCTTCTGGTTTGTAATGCCAAGGATCTTAGCTGGAATCTGTGAAACACGTCTTTGTTTTCATCAGCCTCTCATTGACATTCAGTATCTCCTTCAGTCATGAATAGAGACAACCACCACCTCAGTCATTAACTCCCGTGTCTTTTCAGCAGGAGAAATTATGGGTATTTTTCTATCACATTTTAGATGTTGTGGACCCTCAGAATTTCATTTATAGTTATCACTAAAAACAGAGACACCATGCTGTTGACAAAGTTTTGACATATCTATAGTCGAAGCTTTGGTTTTTCCAGTAGTCACGTACGGATGTGAGAGTTGGACCATAAAGAAGGCTGAGTGCCGAAGAACTGACACTTTCAAAGTATGGTGCTGGAGAAGACTCTTGAGAGTCCCTTGGACTGCAAAGAGATCAAACCAGTCAGTCTCAAAGGAAATCAGTCCTGAATATTCATTGGAAGGACCGATGCTGAAGCTGAAGCTCCAATACTTTGGCCACCTGATGCAAAGGGCCAACTCACTGGAAAAGACCCGGATGCTGGGAAAGATTGAGGGCAGGAGGAGAAGGGGGCAACAGAGGATGAGATGGTTGGATGGCATCACTGACTCAATGGACATGAGTTTGAGCAAACTCAGTGAGATAGTGAAGGACAGGGAAGCCTGGTGTGCGGCAGTCCATGGGGTCACGAAGAGTCAGTCACAACTTAGCAACTGAACAACAGCAGCAGCAGCAGCAGCATAATTATTAGAACTGCCTCTGGATTATGTTATTGCACAGTTTCTGTTAGCTAAGAAGCACCCAGAGTTCCGTGGCATAGTAAAGCTTAGGAACCTCTGCCCCGGGCTGTAACTTCCAGGTCTGAGAAGGCTCCCTAGTGAAAACAGCTGCAGCCCTGCCCTGTGGATTCCGAGCCCGGGGCCTCGATCCTTCATTCGTTCCTGTAGTGGTTCAAGACAGACCGAGAGCTGATAGTTTCTGAGGAAACTCTTGTCCTGGCCTCAGATGAGACCTGGAGTGCTCTGTGTAGTGCTGGGGTACCACCACCCCAGGCCCCTGCTCCAGGCTGGGCCAACTCCTACACTCCTCAGTCATTTGTCTACGAACTGGAAATGCCTGCGACAAGACACAGAGACTGATGGCAATATACCTGTGAACGAAGTGCCGTCTCATTCTCTATTCCTGGGTACAGCCTTCTTCAAGCCTTCCTCCCCACGGGGATCTCCACCCAGCACACGACACTGCTTCCCCCATCCAGACACGCCGCCCACATCCTCTGTTTCACGCTGCTTCTCTCTTACACGTGATGCTTTGACTCAAACGCCCTCCTCCCAGCCATCTGTCAAAATCCTGCTATCCTCCTGTTCCCCTTCACCTCTTGGCTCAAGCTTTACTTTTAAAAAACTTAAAGTAATTTAAATTTAAAAAATTATTTAATTTTTAAAAATTTAATTAAAAAATTATTAAGGTTGAAATTAATATAACACAAAATGAATCATTCTAGAGCGAGCAGTTTCATGGCATCCAGTACATTCACAATGTTATGCAACCAACATCTCTGTCTAGTTCCAAAACATTCCCAGCATTCCAAAATAAAACTTAATACTCATTCAACAGTTGCTCCTCTTTCAACACTCTCCCAGCCCCTGGCAACCAGTCCACATTCTGTCTCTATGGATTTGCATGTCTTGGATATTTCATATGAATGGAATCACACAAGATGTGGCCTTTTGGGTCTGGCTTCTCTCATTCAGCATAATGTTTTCCAGGCTCACTGAAGTTGTAGTACAAAGTAGACAGTGCTAATTCACTTCAGTCATTTTTATAGCTGAGTACTATTTCACCGCATGGATGCACCAGAATTCGTCTATCATTTCATCCACTGATGGACGTTTGGCTTGTTCCTGCTATTGTGGATGGTGCTGCTACGTGAATAGTGTTGCTATAAACATGCGAGTACAGAGATTTGTTTGAGTGTTCAGTTCTTTTGTATATATATCTAAGAGTGGATTTACTTGGTCATATGGTAATTCTATGTTTAACTTCTTGAGGAACTGCCAAAGTGTTTCCACAACAGCTGAACTATTTTGCATTCAAACCAGCAATGCACAAGGGTTCCAACTTCTCCACATCCTCATTAACACTTGCTATTTGAAGCTTTACTTTTTTAAAAAACAGGGGAATAGTTTTTCTATTTACTTTGTGATTATTATGTGAAGCATCATTTAGTTCTTTAAGCCAAATTTTCCAATCAAGCATAGAAAACATAGAAGGCAATCATTTTGGAGAATGGACAGGCTAATTAATTTAATTAGAATTGAAAACCACCTTTCCAGTTATTTCATTTACTATGACTTATGCTGAAGCTTTACTATGTTGATGTGGGCCTTTTAAAACTAATTTTGCTTCTTTTTGGCTGTGCTGGGTCTTTTTTGCTGCATGGGCTTTTCTCTAGTTGTGGAGAGCGGGGGCTACTCTCATTGCGGTGCTTGGGCTTCCCATTGTGGGAGCTTGTCTTGTTGTGGAGCATGGGCTCTACGGTGCACGGGGCTCAGTGGCTGTGGTCCCCAGGCTCTAGAACACAGGGTCAATAGCTGTGGTGCACTGGCTTAGTTGCTCTGTGGAATGTGGGATCTTCCTGGTTTAGGGATTGAATTCCTGTCTCCTGCATCGGCAGGTGGATTCTTTGCCACTGAGCCACCAATGAAGCCCCTGCAGCTTTACTTTTTAAACCCTTCAATAATTTCTTCCCTTTTATGCCCCCTCCAGACTCTCCATACCCGTACCTGATCCATTCCTGCAGCACTGCCCTTAATCACACTATATTGTAATTCTATACTGTTATTCTGTGCTTGCACATCTCTTTCCATCGTTAGACTTGCCAGGCTGAGGTTGCTTGTGGGCAGAGATCCCTTGGTACCTGCAGAGAAGTGCTGGCCCCTCGGGTGGGCAATAGGTGTCTGAAGCCTAAATGTGTGACTGAAGGGCTCATGGGCTCCCTCCTGTGGCGAGCAGAAATAAACCTACAAACCAGCATCCTTGCCTGAAAAATCCCATGGACAGAGGAGCCTGGAGGGCCACAGTCTAAAGGGTCACAAACACTGAGTCACTGAGCACTCACGCAGTCTCACCTGTCCTGGTCTGCCCTGACATACAAAAAGCCTTCCAATGAAGACAAATGAGACACCAGATGGGCAAGCATGCTGAGCTCTTTGGAGAAGAGAGCCTGTGTAAATCCACATCTTTTATTGGAGAAACAAAGTAAATGACTCCAAACTGTCTTTGCTTTATCTTGCCTGAACAAGTAAGTTTAGAGGATGAAAAGAGCTCTTAGAGGTGCATATATGAATCATCATGCAATAAATGTAAGCCTTCTGGGGAAACTGACTCTGGCACGAAACGCTCTTGCCTAGTGACGAGGTGAATGTGTGCCCCTGCGTGACTTAGCCCTTTCTTCTCCCTTGTTTGTCACTGTAAAATTGGAAGAGCTTTAGCATTCCTGCTCCTGCCACCCACTTCAGAGCATTTGTCCACTTTCCATTTATCAAAAGGCATCAGAACGTGCTAGGCCCTAGGAAAGCAAACATAAATCAGGTCACATCCTGTTCCCAGTGTATCCCTGTGTAAGATGAAGCACGTTAAGAAGCCACACACCTGGATTACTTCGGAGGAAAGAAATCTCCATGGAAGGAAATATAACATTTGTTTATAGGCACACATGACAGATGTGGGGAAGAGCAGTTAGAGGTGCTTTATTTTGGTTTTATTTTGTCGGGTGGGTCCCATCCTTTGACAAAGAGCTAAATATTTTTCAGATGTGTTGGCAGTTTTAGGGCTATTATAATACTTATTTTTCTAGCACCAATAGAAAGGCAGTAGATTAGGTCAGGGAGAAGGATCTGACTATTGAGATTTTCTCAGTTGAAGTTATTTCACCATTAAAAAAAATAATAAAAAAGGCCTTTATGTATGGGAGAGGCAACTTAGGATAAGAAGGTGAGATTTGCAATTAAAGTCCTGGGTTTGAGTCCCAGTTTTGCTACTCATTTGTCATATTCCAATGGACAAGTCTCTGGACCTGGGGTGCTCACTGGGGTCTATCTTTCCTGTCACATCCCTATCTTGAGGAATTTGAATAAGTAAATCTGGAGGCATTTCAACAGCTTATTACACCATTCTGAGATCAAAGGCTTTGTTCTTGAACCCTAATGTCACAGTCTTCATTTCTGAGTTAAGATGGACTGTTGTAAAAGGTATCCTGCTGTTGTTAGTATGATGTGAATTTCGGCCTTCAGGCTAGAGTTGCTGTTAAGATAGGTAGTTGTCTCTGAACACCAAAGCCTGAACATCTGCTTTAACCAAGTTTAAGTTGTGTGGCTTTACCTTCCAGAGTGCCCCACAGAAATCTTGTTAGATCTGGATAATTATGCCCCAATCCCTTCCCCTGATACCTGTGGGCTCATCAGGCTTCCTTTCTTGTGCTTCTCCAGGCCTCCCCACTTCTGTGCCCACCTGCTGGTTTCACTTTTGCACTGACTCTGATGAAGAGTTTAGTTCCCTTTTGAGATGCCCCCAAAGGACCCCTGACTCACTAGTGGGCCTTACAGACTAATCTGAAATCTTAATGGGATTGTTGGGGGGGCAAGTCCAGGGACGCTTACACATGAAGGTGTGGCCAGCCTTCTCTCACCTGGCTTTCTTATTTTTCCATTTGTTCTTTTCATCTTCCCTTTCTTAGGCTGCAATTTTAAAAATAAAAGAGGTCCTCCCCCAGGGTGTAGCCAGAACCATTGTGTCCACTCAGGCCTCAGATTCTTATCAAATATTTTCCTATCAGAAACAGCCTTTTCTTCCCCGGGGGAGTTCTTGCTTTGGGAACCCATCCAATCCTTAGGGGCTCAGGCTGGGAGGCCAGTCCCAGGGCAACGTCAGTGAAACCTGCCAGGATTTGACGGCTTGGATGTCCCTTTTTACCCACGACCTGTACTTGGTACTTAACATAAAACTCTAAAGCAATTGACTTTCCACCATAAAGTTTATCACTAAAGTGTTCTGAGGCATTCTGTTTTTGAATCCCACACTCCCTGCAGATTTTCTGCAGACAGGGCCATCTGGTGGGACTTCCTCCAGATGACCACAAGAGGGCACATGATTGCCAGCTCATAAGGCCCTCTGCACAGCCAACAGCCAATTCCTGGGGCTTTGCTATAGAAAGGACAGTTTCTGTTTGTTTGTTTGTTTTCCCTCAGAAACAGGAGGAAAGCAGTTGAAATTCCCAGGATGCAGCTAAGGCATTTTCTACGGCATTCATCTGTGAAATGTTGGCTGCGAGAAGCAGACATTCTGGCGGGCAAAGGAAAGACCGCATTCTCTGTTTCTCTCGCGTAGTCCCAGCCCAGGGAGAAGAAAAGGGCTGCAGAAAGTTGGACAAATGATTTTTGTTGTTCCTGAGATTACTAGTAGAATATGCTGGTGGGCTACATGTGTCTAGCAGGCTTCATGGTATAGTATAAATAAAGTGTGGAATTAGGTCTATATGGGATTCATTTCCCTTTCCCAAGCTTCCTGTCAAGAGGGCTGCTGGCAACCCTGGAGAAACTCCAACAGTAACCTGATGCGAGGTCGAGAGGTGTTAGGATTGTCCCTTGGATTGGGGCCCTCGGGCCCTGATTTCAGATGAAGGGATGATGAGACACTATTCTGGAGGGGAACATGGAGATAGTGATGGGATGGGGAAGTTAAGTGGGGTGAGTAAGCATGAGCGTAGGTCAAAAGTCAGAAGTGGCCTTTTAGAGATCAAAATTAGATTGCTTAACTTCTAAAGTAGCAGACAAAAATTCAACTATAAGTGAAAATGAAGGAAGAAAAAAAAGGAATTAGAAACAAAAAAACCTGTACTATCAATGAGAACTCTCAGCTCAGATGTTGAACTAAGTCCTCATAAAACAGTCTGGAAATGTTGCCCAGCTCCAGCACCTACCAACTCTGTGACCTTGGGCTGGATACACAGTTTCTCTGAAACTCTTTCCTCATCTCTAATATGAGGAAAACTATCATGGCTACCAGCTGGCTATGAAGAGTAAATAGCATAATGTGCGTGAGAGTGCTCTCCTACGTGGCTCTTTGAAGACAGTGAATATTCTAGTTCTCTCCTCTCTTCTCCCTCTTTAGCAAGTCTAGCTTATTAACACTTACTCATTCAAGAATATTTCCTGAGTACCTGTATCAGTTAGGTTGCTTTCAATTGCAAGTGACAGAAAACCTCACCTAAATGGCAGTAAACAATAAGGAAAAGGTATTATCTCGTTGGGCTTCCCTGGTGGCTCAGGGAAGAACCTGCCTGAGATCTGGGTTCAATCCCTGGTCTGGGCAGGGCAGTTCTAGGGTGGGTTACTGTGGAGTCTCAGCACAATTAGCAAGGACTTGACTCCTTTGCTACTTTAGCTCCGTTGTCCTCAGCAAGTTTATGTCTGTCCTGGTGCCTCTCTCTCCAAGGCTGCAGAACAGCGGCTCCTCACTCTCCTGGAAGTGGGCCTGGGCTCTTTCCTCTCACGCAACTCTTCAGAATTCTCCTAGAACTGTTTTCCAGAAGTTGCCCCAACAGACCTTATCTCATGTCTCATGGACCAAAAGTGGGTTACTTTGCTCCTCCCTGAATCAGTTCCTGGTGAGATGAATGAGCTTCTGTGACTGGAATGGACCAGTTGTCATCCACCCTGAGATGTCCCTTCAGTTCAGTTCAGCTCAGTCGTGTCTGCCTCTGCGACCCTATGGACTGCAGCATGCCAGGCCTTCCTGTCCATCACCAACTCCCGGAGTTTACTCAATCTTGTGTCCATTGAGTCAGTGATGCCATCCAACCATCTCATCCTCTGTTGTCCTCTTCTCTTCCCACCTTCAGTCTTTCCCAGCATCAGGGTATTTTCCAATGAGTCAGTCAGTTCTTCACATCAGGTGGCCAAAGTACTGGTGTTTCAGCTTCAGCATCAGTCCTTCCAAAGAACACTCAGGACTGATCTCCTTCAGAATGGACTGGTTGGATCTCCTTGCAGTCCAAGGGACTCTCAAGAGTCTTCTCCAACACCACAGTTCAAAAGCATCAATTCTTTGGTGCTCAGGTTTTTTTTATAGTCCAACTCTCACATCCATACATGACCACTGGAAACACCATAGCCTTGACTAGATAGACCTTTGTTGACAAAGTAATGTCTCTGCTTTTTAATATGCTGTCTAGGTTGGTCATAGCTTTTCTTCCAAGGAGCAAGTGTCTTTTAATTTCATGGCTGCAGTCACCATCTGCAGTGATTTTGAGCCCCCCAAAATAAAGTCTGTCACTGTTTCTACTGTTTCCCATCTATTTGCCATGAAGTAAAGGGATCAGATTCCATGATCTTTGTTTTCTGAATGTTGAGTTTTAAGCCAACTTTTTCACTCTCCTCTTTCACTTTCATCAAGAGGCTCTTTAGTTCTTCTTCGCTTTCTGCCATAAGGGTGGTGTCATCTGCATATCTGAGGTTATTGATACTTCTCCTGGCAATCTTGATTCCAGCTTGTGTTTCATCCAGCCCAGTGTTTCTCATGATGTACTCTGCATATAAGTTAAATAAGCAGGGTGACAATATACAGCCTTGACATACTCCTTTCCTGATTTGGAACTGATGCGTAAGCAGTGGCTGCATGGCACGGGAGCGACTGTGAGATGTCCCTTAGTTTTCCAGAATTGTTGATGCCAGAAAAAAATCAATTAGGTAAAGACAGAAGGGAAGAAATCGCTTTTGGCAGGCAACCAAGGGTATTTTCTAGGCACTGTAGTTGGTGTTGAGCATACAGTAGTTAAGCCTAGAGGAGGGCATGGCAACCCACTCCAGTATTCTTGCCTGCAGAACCCCATGGACAGAGGAGCCTATCAGGCTACAGTCTATGGGGTCCCAAACAATTGGACACGACTGAAGCAACTTAGCACAAGCGACTGAGCACGCAGGGACACAACAGTAGTTAAGACAGACACCATTCCTGGGGAGCTTGTGTGAGAGGTCACAGACAAGTAAACTGGCATTAACAGTATCGTGTGTAGGTGCTATGCAGAAAGAACTGTATGGCAGTGACCCATGATTGGCGGCAAGAGAAGACTTCTGGAGGAGTTGCTCTTTGAGATAAAATAGGCATTTTCCAGGTGATTAGCAGTAGTAGTAGAATGAGAGCTTGCATGAGAGCCCTGGGAGCAAGAGTGATTATAGTATATTCAGGAAGTGGAGAGAAGTTCACCCTGGGAGGGGAGACTGAGATAGAGTTGGCTGGGTGGGTAATAGGGGCCAATCACAAAGCCCATGGAAACCATGTGGGGGAGTTGAGATTCTATTCTGACAGCAATGGGTCAAGTACATTGAGAGCAATGATCTTCAAAATGTGGGTATGAAATCAACACAGTAGTTCATAACCCACATATAAAAATAATGGTGAGTTAAGTAGTAATTACTATAGTCTATCACAGCACTTCTCTGAGAGTTTCATGTATCACTGTTAACTCTGATCCTCAGATGTTGGTTCCATTTTTATCTCCATTTTGCAGATGAGGAAGCTGAAGTACTTGTCTAAGGTCTGTTACGTCTTGAATTGTGTCCCCCTCAAAACAAACATGCTACAGGGCTAACTCTCACCATCTCAGGCGGTGGTTTAGTCACTAAGCTGTGTCCAACTCTTGTGACCCCATGCACTGTATCTTTCCAGGCTCCTCTGTCCATGGGATTTCCCAGGCAGGAATATTGGAGTAGATTGCCATTCCCTTCTCCAGGGGATCTTCCCAACCCAGGGACTGAACCCAGGTCTCACACTTTGCAGATGGATTCTTTACTGACTGAGCCACCAGTTTTCATTCCATGCCAAAGAATGTTCAAACTACCGCACAATTGAACTCATCTCACATGCTGGCAAATTAATGCTCAAAATTTCCCAAGCAAGGCTTCAACAGTACATGAATTGAGAACTTCCAGATGTTCAAGCTGGATTTAAAAAAGGCAGAGGAACCAGAGATCAAATTGCCAACATCCGCTGGATCATCGAAAAAGCAAGAGAGTTCCAGAAAAACATCTATTTCTGCTTTATTGACTATGCCAAAGCCTTTGACTGTGTGGATCACAACAAAATGTGGAAAATTCTGAAAGAGATGGGAATACAAGACCACCTTACATGCCTCCTGAAAAATCTATATGCAGGTCAAAAAGCAACAGTTAGAACTGGACATGGAACAACAAACTAGTTTCAAATAGGAAAAGGAGTACATCAAGGCTGTATATTGTCACCCTGCTTGTTTAACTTGTATGCAGAGTACATCATGTGAAATGCTGGGCTGGATGAAGCACAAGCTGGAATCAAGATTGCCAGGAGGAATATCAAGATGGCACCACCCTTATGGCAGAAAGCAAAGAGGAACTAAAGAGCCCCTTGATAAAAGTGAAAGAGGAGAGTAAAAAAGCTGACTTAAAACTCAACATTCAAAAAATGAAGATCATGGCATCCAGTACCATCACTTCATGGCCGTGAGAGACTTTATTTTCTTGGGCTCCAAAATCACTGCAGATGGTGATTGCAGCCATGAAATTAAAAGAAGCTTGCTCCTAGGAAGAAAAGCTATGACAAACCTAGACAGCATATTAAAAAGCAGAGACATTTGCTGACAAAAGTCCGTCTAGTCAAAGGTATGGTTTTTCCAGTAGTTCATGTGTGAATGTGAGAGTTGGACAATAAAGAAGGCTGAGCACTGAAAAGTTGATGCTTTTGAACTGTGGTGTTGGAGAAGACTCTTGAGAGTCCCTTGGACTGCAAGGAGATCCAACCAGTCCATCCTAAAGGAAATTGGTCCTGAATATTCATTGGAAGGACTGATGCTGAAGCTCCAATACTTTGGCCATCTGATGCAAAGAACTGACTCATTGGAAAAGACCCTGATGCTGGGGAAGATTGAAGGCACGAGGAGAAGGGGATGGCAGAGGATGAGATGGTTAGATGGCATCACCGACTCAATGGACATGAATTTGAACAAGCTCCGGGAGTTGGTGAGGGACAAGGTGGCCTGGCATACTGCAGTTCATAGGGTTGCAAAGAGTTGGATATGACTGAGCAACTGAATTGCACTGAACTGAGCCACCAGGGGGAATCCCCACCATCTCAGAATGGGTCTTTATTTGGAAATAAGGTGTTATAGATATCATGAGTTAAGATGAGGTCATACTGGAGCAGAGTGGCCCCTAATCCAACATGGCTGGTGTTGATAACAGAAGAAGACTATGTGAAGTCAGGGACACAGGGAGAGCACCATGTAAAGATGGAGGAGGAGAGGAGAGTGATGGGTCTACAAACCAAGGACGGCCAGGATGGCTGGCTGGCACTGAAGCCAGGAGGGAGGCATGAACAGATCCTCCCTCACAAGCTCTCAGGAGGAGTCTACCCTGCTGACACCTGGATTTGAGATTTTATAGCCTCCAGAGCTGTCATAGAATAAATATTTTCCGTTTAAAACCACTCAGGTTGTGCTGCTTTGTTAACACGGCTAATAACTGAGGAACTGAGATGGAAAACCAGATCCTGGCCACTCTGAACCACTGTACTTTTCTCAGTAGGAAAGAGAACACAATGTAAGTAGCTGAGGGGAAGGTTTTAGTTGTCTGTCTATCTGTTTGTGTATAGGTATGCATGCACGTCGGGGAAGGCAATGGCACCCCACTCCAGTACTCTTTCGTGGAAAATCCCATGGATGGAGGAGCCTGGTGGGCTGCAGTCCATGGGGTCGCTAAGGGTTGGACATAACCGAGTGGCTTCACTTTCACTTTTCACTTTCATGCATTGGAGAAGGAAATGGCAACCCACTCCAGTGTTCTTGCCTGGAGAATCCCGGGGACAGGGGAACCTGGTGGGCTGCCGTGTATGGGGTCGCACAGAGTCGGACACAACTGAAGTGACTTAGCAGTAGCAGCAATGCATGCACGTAAATATACACTGGGTCCTAATGTAAGATGCAGTTCACTGAAGTTTGAAAGCCACTGAATTAAGAAGGATTTGAATAGAGTAATAAGATCAATTTTCATTTTAGAAGAAACAAAGACAGGTCAAGATTTTAGAACTGGAAGTCAAGTAGGGTAAACTCATTTGTAGGGATAAATTCAAAGGCCTCCTCCTGTGGCAGGATGAGATGATAAGGTTTCTGCCGGAGGTTGATGGTGGGGCAGGGGTATCACCTAAGCTGGTGCTGGTCAAGGCGGATCTAAGTGTATGGTGCCCTATGACATTGTGCAGAGCGCAACCTGTATGACTGTCCACGGGGTTCCTAGGATTGGATTAGAGATGTTCACTGGGGACGTGGGGAGCAGCTGTACCAACCCTTCTCGAGCGTGTTTTTCAAAATGGGTACCTTCGCAACAGATCCTTAAAGGTAACACGTTGGCACTCCATGTGTAAGATCTACAGTGGACAGGCAGCAAAGGCCGCAAGACTGTGAGACCCAGGCCTAGGAGTATAAGCTCTTCCAGAAGGTCAGTTCCCCTACCAGAACATAATGCCACGAGGACACAGACTTCACCCATGACACTTGGTGCTGATCCCCAAAGCCTAGAATAAACACTCACTGGATGCTTAACAAATATTGTTGAATTAATATTAAAAGCAATATAGTGAGGAATATGCATGAAAGGAAGTCACAGGGTGATCATGTTTAATGTCCTTGCTCCCTCACCAGCCCCGACCACCTATGGCAGTACCACCCCTCCCCCCAGGCCTCAACTACACATCTCCTCCCATGTCCCTTCCACTGCGGTGACTCTACAATTCCATGTCTGCCTCTCCTGTCCATGACATGACCCAAGGAAAAGGATGCTGCTGGCAAGCTGTGTGGCCTCTGCTGAATCACATCCCCTCTGACAACGAGTCCATCACTTAAGAGCTGCAGAGGCGACCGTGACATTTGTGGATGCCCTGAGCCCTGTTCTGTGGCAAGGGATTATAGCAGCATGCACAAATCCTCATCTGAAGACCACAGTGCCCGGCTAGAGTGACTGACAGAATTAAACAAGGTCTAGACTCATGGGAAGTCCAAAAGGGATTTATGGCCCAATACAAAGAAATGCAAATTTTGCTCTCATTCAAACCATTCCTATGCTATCATCGATTTTTTTTTCCTTCTCTAGGTGTCAGGCTTAACTCAGCCTTCCACGTTAGGAAGCTGACTCAGTCTGCAGCGCCACATCTCCCTGCTTGCTGTGTTTGCCAGTGGGGTCTGTGGCTCATGGATGCCTCATAGCATCCCTCTGTCGCCTGAGCTTTGTTCTGGGGAGACTGTCCCTGCGTCCCTCTGAGGCAGGGGCCCATTCAGGGAGGGCAACTCTCCCAGGGTGCCTGGGATTTTCCTTCTTTTAGCACCAAGAGTCCTGTGTGTGAGGACACCTCTCAGACCTGGGTACGTTGGGATGACTTGCAACACTGAGAAGGGAACGGGAGCTTGGGCCTGCTTGTTGGCACAACCAAACTGGCTAATGCTAGCCATGCCAAAATTAGAAGCATCTCTCTCTGGTAAGATCCTGTTTTATTTTCATTTAAATGAGATGGAAGAAATGTAAGACACCCAGAGAGAAAAGGTTCTACCCCACTTCCCATCCCCCAAAGAGGTGGTGAGGAAAACCCAGACTGCCTGCATTTGAGTTCCCACCTGGGCACTTCCTAACTACAAGTTAACTCAACCCCTTGGTGCCCCAGCTTCTTCCTTTATAAGACAACTGTTAAGAAAAAAAAAGTATGTCTTTTGACTTGTGAAAAAAAACCTACAATGAAGAATCACCTCACACAGCTCAAAATGGTCATCATCAAAAAGTCTACAAACAAAAACTGCTGAAGAGAGTGTGGAGGAAAGGGAACCCTCCTAGACTGTTGGTGGGAATGTAAGTTGGCGCAGCCACTATGGAAAATGGTGTGCATGTGCATGCATGCTAAGTTGCTCAGCTGTGTCTGACTCTTTGCAACCACATTGACTGTAGCCTGCAAGGCTCCTCTGTCCATGGGGTTCTCCAGGCCAGAATACTGGGTTGCCATGCCCTTCTCCAGGGGATCCTCCTGACCCAGGGATTGAACCTATGTCTCTTATGTCTCCTGCATTGGCAGGCGGATTCTTTACCACTAGCAGGAGACTTGTTGAAAAAAAAAACAACTAAAAATAGAACTACCGTATGATGCAGCAATCCCACTCCTGTGCCTATATCCAGAGGAAGCCATAATTCAAAAAGATACATGTGCCCCAATATTCAGTACAGCACTATTTACAATAGCCAAGACATGGAAGCAACTCAATGTCCATCAACAGAGGAAGGGATAAAAAAGACATGGAACGTATATACAATGAAATATTACTCAGCCACAAAAGGAATGAAATAATATCATTTGCAGCAACATGGTTGGACCTAGAGATTATCATACTAACTGCAGTAAATCAGACAGAGACAAAGCCTTTATACATGGAATCTAGAAAAAATGATACAAATGAACTTATCTACAAAACACTTATCAGAACAGATCAGTCGCTCAGTCGTGTCCGACTCCTTGCGACCCCATGAATCGCAGCACGCCAGGCCTCCCTGTCCATCACCAATTCCTGGAGTTCACTGAGACTCACGTCCATCAAGTCAGTGATGCCTTCCAGCCATCTCATCCTCTGTTGTCCCCTTTTCCTCCTGCCCCCAATCCCTCCCAGCATCAGAGTCTTTTCCAATGAGTCAACTCTTCGCATGGGGTGGCCAAAGTACTAGAGTTTCAGCTTTAGCATCATTCCTTCCAAAGAAATCCCTGGGCTGATCTCCTTCAGAATGGACTGGTTGGATCTTCTTGCACTCCAAGGGACTCTCAAGAGTCTTCTCCAACACCACAGTTCAAAAGCATCAATTCTTCTGCACTCAGCCTTCTTCACAGTCCAACTCTCACATTCATACATGACCACAGGAAAAACCATAGCCTTGACTAGATGAACCTTTGTTGGCAAAGTAATGTCTCTGCTTTTGAATTTGCTATCTAGGTTGGTCATAACTTTCCTTCCAAGGAGTAAGCGTCTTTTAATTTCATGTCTGCAGTCACCATCTGTAGTGATTTTGGAGCCCCCCAAAATAAAGTCTGACACTCTTTCCACTGTTTCCCCATCTATTTCCCCATGAAGTGGTGGGACTGGATGCCATGATCTTCGTTTTCTGAATGTTGAGCTTTAAGCCAAATTTTTCACTCTCCGCTTTCACTTTCATCAAGAGGCTCTTCAGTTCCTCTTCACTTTCTGCCATAAGGGTTGTGTCATCTGCATATCTGAGGTTATTGATATTTCTCCCGGCAATCTTGATTCCAGCTTGTGTTTCTTCCAGTCCAGTGTTTCTCATGATGTACTCTGCATATAAGTTAAATAAGCAGGGTGACAATATACAGCCTTGACGAACTCCTTTTCCTATTTGGAAACAGACTTATAGACTTTGAAAAAGAACTATGGTTACTAAAGGGGAAACCAACTGGGGGGAGGTGGGGATAATTAGGAGTTTGGGATAACACAGACATACTAGTATATATAAAATAATCAGCAAGGACCTTTTGCATAGCACAGGGAATTCTACTCAATATTCTGTAATTACCTACATGAGAAAAGAATCTTAAAAAGAATGTGTATGTGTAACTGATTCATTTGCTGTATATCTGAAACACAACATTGTAAATCAACTATACTCCAATATAAAATAAAAAACTGTTAAAGCATGTCTTATGGGGTCACACTAAAGATCAGAAGAGAAAAAATTATATAATACTCTTTTAGCTGCAACCAGCTGGACAATTATTATTGTCACACCTTCTCTACAGAAATGGGATTCTTCTATTTTCTGGAGCCTGCACTGCTTCCTTGGCAATGAGGGGGTTAAAGAACCCTGATACTTGCATATGAACATGACTAAGAGACAGTTCTAATGGGAGGATGTGATCTCTTCTTCTCCCCTTTTTAAAACCTTTTATGTTAAATATAACAAACACAGAAAAAAAAGTGACAGTTGCTCTGTCGTGTCCGACTCTTTGTGACTCCAGGGACTATATAGTCTGTGGAATTCTCCAGGCCAGAATACTGGAGTGGGTAGCTGTTCCCTTCTACAGGGGATCTTCCGAACCCAGGGCTCCCGCATTGCAGGTAGATTCTTTACCAGCTGAGCCACAGGGAAGCCCAAGAATGCTGGAGTGGGTAGCCCATCCCTTCTCCAGGGGATCTTCCAGAACCAGGAATTGAACCAGGTCTCCTACACTGCAGGTGGATTCTTTACCAGCTAAGCTACCAAACACAGAGAGTGCCATAAAACAAATGTAAGCTTCATAAGTTACTATGGAGAGAAAACTCTCATAATCAGTTCTTTTGTTAGAAGGCAGAATTTTGCCAGCCTTCCCAGGACCCCTCTCCACTGCTCTCCCCAAATTCTACCCAGTCTTTCCCCTATGGTTGCTGCATGGCAGGCAGATTCTTTACCACTTGCGCCCCCCCGGAAGCCCCTGCTAAGAGTATCCTCATATTTATTGTATCAAGAAATGACCCATTTTTTTTGTTTGTTTTCTTCAGGGTTAAAAAAAGTGGCACTGGGGTACTACCTAATCACAACTCTTTTGCTTCATCTAGGAAACAGAGGGCTGGGGTCTCCTCTTATTTATAGGAAATTTAAAAAAAAGCAGCATGATTTCTAAAGGAAAGGGTTTAAGTAGGAACTTGCAAACATTACCTCCTTTTTTGTGACTATGCTTCCTCGTGCCTGGAAGGGGCACAGAGATCTCGGTGTATGTTGCTTAAAGAAAATAGACAATAGTCACAGTCCATTAAAATCCCATCTGCTTCCCATAAAATGGAAAAGTCATTACTGGCCGAGTCAGGGGGTCTCAGGCTCATGTGGAGGAAGCGATCACCTACCAGCTCTCCCTTTACAACCTTGCTGTTTGCAAAGGGGCAAGTCACCCCCTTATTTTTCTACCACGTCAGTGCTTTTTACACTAAACCGTGCTTCTCCCCAAACAGTTGTTGGTATAAAACATTCCTAATATTATTTTGAATGGTGCTGAGAAAAATGCAGGGCCAGATGTGTGGGAATGGTATTAATTGCTGGATTTAGAAAGGAAGAGGCTGGGTGGGTGTGGAAAAGGTCACTGGGACTAAGGACTTGAATCAGACAGGGAGGGAACATGCTTCCCTGGGGCGTGGAAGGGAAACGGCTTAATGGAGGAAATTATTCATTGATGGGCAGGCAGAAATTCACACCAGGAAGCACAATTTGAAATATGGCTTGGTGTATCTGTCAGAATTTGTTTCATTTAACAGAACTGAAAGAAAATCTAACAGTGGTTTAAAAACAATAAAGGCTAATTTATCTCTGATGGTATGGATTCAATAGTGGGTGTGTTGATTCCATGGTTGGCAGAGACATCTACCTTCCTGCTTTGTCATCATTAGAATCAAGGACACCTAGTGGTCGGAGATGGCTGCTGGAACTCTTGCCACCACCTCCAAGATTTAGGCAGGTGGAATCAGGGAAAGGCAGCGCTAGCGGTAAAGAACCTGCCTGCCAATGCAGGGGACTTAAGAGACAGGATTCGATCCCTAGGTCAGGAAGATCCCCTGGAGAAGGGCATGGCAACCCGCTCCAGTATTCTTGCCTGGA
Organism: Bos javanicus; assembly: GCF_032452875.1. Taxonomy (NCBI): domain Eukaryota; kingdom Metazoa; phylum Chordata; class Mammalia; order Artiodactyla; family Bovidae; genus Bos; species Bos javanicus. The sequence goes on from NC_083869.1 coordinate 37,661,807, forward strand.
GAATCCCATGGACAGAGGAGCTGGGGTGCTACAAGTCCATGGGGTCGCAAAGAGTCAAACACGACTGAAGCGACTTAGCATGCACAAAAATCAGGAAAAGGTCAACAGGGTGTATATCAGCCCTTTAAGTAGCCTTCCCAGAAACAACACCCAACAACTTCTGCTCACATCTCAGTGGACAGGCTGAAAAGGAAGCTGGGAAATAGTCTTGAGTTTTTGGAATAAATTTGACCCTTCTGGAAAGTTAGATGGGGAGAATTACTAGGCAGGTAGGGCAACCAGCAATCTTTTCTACATGTGATGAGGCAGTCAACTATCATTGGTTAAACATAGAGACTACAACGTTACTTGGGTTAATGTCTGAGCTATAGATGAGTGATCAACAACAAGACACCAAATATTTCTAAGATACAATTTCCTCATCTATAAAATGAAGAAAGTAATAAAACCTCTTGCAGAGGTTTGTTGTGAGTCAGGTAAAAATGTCGATGTAGAATGCTCAGGACGGTGTGTGTTACAGTGAAAGCCCTCCAAAGGGCAGCTATTGCCGTACCTATGATTTAAGAGGCTGGGAAACAGTATTTCTACAACTTCTATGCTTGTCCATGATAAAAATCAAACCCCATTGAAATAAATGTGTCATTCAAAAGGCATGACTAAGGGGTCTCCAAACCTGTGCTGATGGCTCCTGTTAAGTGCGATCCCCACAGGACTAAATGACGCAGATATCCTTGAATTCCTCTGTGAGAGGGCCTGACCATTTTGAGGGACTCCCCTTGAACCTGAGTGGATGCAGGTTCTTCCATATCCCACTGCTGTCCACCTGGTAGAGACTGGAAGGGCAGATGCTGCACCGATCTTGCTCAAACGAGTTGGATAGCCATGGGAAGTTCTGTGGTTGGACATCCTGCCTTCAGACTTATTCTACCCTTACTCCGAGAGCGAGCCCCTCACCACGTGCTCTCCTTCTATGGGGTTCTGACCATTCTGCTTAGATCTGCAGCTTTCTTACCTCTCTGCAAAGCTCTTTGGTTCCAGTTTTTTGGTAGCCCTGGTCCAAGGGACCCACCCTCTTGAGTCAGTACTTCCCAAACTGTGTCCCAAGGAACGTTAGCCTCAAACACTTTTCCATTATAAAATATGTGTGAGAAACATATACTCTACCCCACCTTGGGGAAGTCCCAATGCACACTAACATGTTAAAGGCTCTGAGAAGTTCCGCAAAGAAATAAGTTACTATTGAACTCAACAGGTCCCGCTTATCAACTAAAAGACCTTGGCCTAGAGGCCAAGAGTCCTTGTTCCTGGGAGAACTTCCTAGTGAATCCCTCTTTTCAGCCAAGGAAAAGAGTTGAAGCCCATGGGCAGATCTGCGATAACCACCAATTAATTGACGCCAATAAATGAAACACCATTTCCTGGTGCCATTTATAGATGCTTCTTGCCTCTTTCTGTTCTTTGGGATGAAAAATGAGATCATGTGAGTGAAAAGTGCTTTATAAGCCATTTAAATGCTGTGTAAATGTTAGTTGTTACCAGTACAATGACTCACTCTGGCGCTCCAAACCCTTTTTCCCTGGAAAGTGTCATTTTCAGAATTATAGTTCCATAACAGAGTTGAAACCTACGCACATTATAACAGCCATTTCTACCAAAGGGTCCTTTCTGTTCAATAGGTAAACAATCTGTTCCTACAGAATGGAGGAAGAAAGAAGTATAGACACAAACCCCCTTGAATCCTCAGGTTACCTCCAGTCACACAAACCCCAAAGCCACTGCACCACCAAGTCCAGACACTCAGAGCTGCCTCTTGCCTGCCTGGCCACAAACCCTCAGGGTCAGACCCTCCAGGTCCCCACAGGCTCTGCAGTGACAGCCCCTGGCGTCAGACTTCACAGTAACTGCCTCCTTAGGGTCCCTGTAAACCTGGGCCAGGAAATGCCAGGTGAGACCTGATTCGCCTAAGCCACTGAACAATGGACTCTTCCTTGTTTGTTTTGAGAGATTTCAGTGGTGGCTCCTCCTTTGCTTGACACCACAGCAGTTTTCAGAGGCACACCCAGCCGCAGAGCACATCCAGGGCTGGCGTGGGCTCAAGGGCAAGGTTTAAGTTCATTTTGCTGACTTCTTTCCCGTTTCTCCTCTAGAGAAAACAGAAAAGAAAGGTCTCTACAGCCCAAGTAAAACAGCCACAACTAAAAATATTTGACTAAGCCAGACACAGAACAGCAAAAATTGTATAATTCCATGTATATAAGGTATCTAATTCGATGAGGCAAATTCACAGAAAGCAGGATCAGCCTAAGCAGGGGCAGGCAGCAGGGAGGAACGGGGAGCGATTGTGTGGAGAGTGTGAAAGTTTTTGGTAGGGAATGACAAAAAAGCTCTGGAGATGGACAGTTGATGAGAGCTGCACGACAATGTGCTTGTATTTAATGCCCCTGAACTGTACACTTAGATGTGGTCAAAAATGTAAATTTTATGATATGTATATTTTGCCACAATAAAACAAAATAAACAGCAATGACTTCAATAAAATATTCGCTATGGTTCCCTGAACATAATGTCCACCCCCAGGGACAGCTCATACTCCATGCTGTGTGGCTGGTGTGGTCCCAGGAAGAAGGGTAAGAGGCCCCCTAGTCACCCTTCAGTCCTGGGTGACTGAATCCCACGTGCAGGAACCCAGCCAGAGCGCCACTCAGGGTGCCGCTGGCACCGAGGGAGCTTGTGAAGCTCTGGGACATAAGCAGGAAGGCTCATCTATTCTTTCTTGAGAAGCTTTCTGAAGTCTCAAGGCAGCCTGTAAAATTCTTTTGACAGACACTGGAAAGTCCCGGGAAGACGTCCAGGCTTCTCTTAGGACGAGAGCTCCACGAGAGGAGAGTTTGGGATCACAGAGAGTCATCTGCGAGGGGGTAGAAGGAAAACGGAGTTTACTCAGCAAAGACAGGTTTCCTAAGGTCTTTTGTTTGACACGGAAAAATGAGACGACAGATTGGTGGCCGGACTGTCTGAATTTCAGACAGCAGCCACTAGGTGGCGCACACACCGTAATAAATACCCTGAGAAGAGGCAGTTTCCTCAGCAAATTGAGTTTCAAGGTTCAGTTCAGAAGTAGGGTAGAGTTTACAAATAAGCTACTCCTGGCTGAAGCCGAAAAACAACCCCCACATCTCAACCCTTCTAGAGTCAACCTAACGATGGCAGGGCTTCGATCGTCTTGATGACAACAGGGAGGAGGGCATCGTATCTACCTGAGGATCGGCCACGGCCTTTTCCTGGAGGAGACAGAGGTAATGTGAGCCCATGGAGAGAGAGGTAACGTGAGCTCCCCAAGAAAGGGCCCTGTTCACAGGGGCCATTGTTTCTCCCAAGAGAGGGTTAGCCGTGGCACTTCCAGAACACAGTGGTAGAAGCTGAAGAACATATTCAGTCTGCTCAGCTCCTGGAGTGGGTTTTTTCCCTCCCCTTTTCAAGCCTGTATGTTCTCAGCAAGTGCTGGAGTGAGCAGGAGACCAGGACAAAGGCCATCAACCTGGAACGCAGAGCCCTGTGCCAGGAAGACGAAGAGGGGGCAGCTCCTCTTACCATCCAGGGTCATTCTTATTTACACAAACAATTAACAGGCACACATGCAAACCCAGCCAGGAACAGACCTGATAATGACCTAGATAATAAAGCAATCCAGTACTGCAGACAATGGAGCAAGCAGCATATCATTCTTGAGCCCAAGTCAGTTTCACTTGTCTCTCCTCTGTCACACAGCTGTGTGGGGGCAAGTCTGTTCTGATTCAGTGCAAAAGTGGCATCATTCAGTCAGGCAGTCAGAGGCACCGATGAAGGGCCCTCCAAGGGCTTGACTCAAGGCTGGGGTGAGATATGGAGGAAGGAGAAACTTCTGCCTCAGTGTCTAGGAAACTATAGTCTAGGGTTGTATTATCCATTACAGTAGCCACTAGCCACATGTGGCTATTTATATTAAAATGAAGAGTAAAGAAAATTGAAAATTCAGCTCCTAAGCCATACATACAGCTAGTGGCTACTGTACTGGACAGCACCAAAACCATTTCCATCATTGCAGAAAGTCCTGTTAAAGAGTACTGTGGCGCTAGTGGTAAAGAACCTGCTTGCCAACGCAGGAGACATAAGAGATGGGGGTTTGATCCCTGGGTTGGGAAGATCCCCTGGAGGAGGAAATGGCAACCCACTCCAGTATTCCTGCCTGGAGAATCCCATGGACAGCCTGGCGGGCTGTTATCCATAGGGTCACAAAGAGTTGGACACGACTGAAGCAAGTGAGCACATGTGAACAATGAGAGACCACTTTCAGAGATGGCAATTAACCAAGAGCAAATTAATGGGAGGAAATGAAGGCTCAGACAAGTTGTGTCTTTCAGCCAGGAAATGGTCTTCTGATTCCTACTCCAGTGCTTAGAAGCATCCTGAGGATTGTCTTAACTCTAACACACTAAGTGTTTGTGTTTGGGAGGTGGTGGGTGCTGGGTAAGTTATTGGAATAGAATTTTAAGTAATTTAGAAGCATGTTCTCTTAACCTGTAGCCTCCAGATAGGTGATTCATTTCTGGTTTCACTCATCCATGATATTCTTCCCCAGCTTCCACCTTAAAAAACTCTCTCACTGAGATTCACTCTGTGCCAGGGACTGGGCTGAATACTGTCACATATTTCATATAATTCTCACAATTTTCTGTGAATTGGGTTAGTGGTACCTACCTAAGCATCATCCATCCATCCCTTGGCCTTCCCAGGAAAGAGATCCCATTCCCAGCTCTAGCTCTAGCTCCAGAAGTGGGCCTATTTGATCCAAGAGGAATCATTTGTCATTGATAAGCTGAGGAACTCAGTTCAGTTCAGTTCAGTCGCTCAGTCATGCCCAACTCTTTGCGAACACACGAACAGCAGCATGCCAGGCCTCCCTGTCCATCACCAACTCCCAGAGTTTACCCAAACTCATGTCCATTGAGTCATTGATGCCATCCAACCATCTCATCCTCTGTTGTCCCCTTCTCCTGCCTTCAATCTTTCCCAGTATCAGGGTCTTTTCAAATGAGTCAGCTCTTCACATCAGGTGGCCAAAGGATTGGAGTTTCATCTTCAACATCAGTCCTTCCAATGAACACCCAGGACTGATCTCCTTTAGGATGGACTGGTTGGATCTCCTTGCAGTCCAAGGGACTCTCAAGAGTCTTCTCCAACACTACAGTTCAAAAGCATCAATTCTTCAGTGCTCAGCTTTCTTCACAGTCCAACTCTCACATCCATACATGAATACTGGAAAAACCATAGCCTTGACTAGATGGACCTTTGTTGACAAAGTAATGTCTCTGCTTTTTAATATGCTGTCTAGGCTGGTCATAACTTTCCTTCCAAGGAGTAAGCGTCTTTTAATTTAATATCTGCAGTGATTTTGGAGCCCACAAAAATAAAGTCAGCCACTGTTTCCCCATCTATTTCCCATGAAGTGATGGGACCAGATGCCATGACCTTAGTTTTCTGAATGTTGAGCTTTAAGCCAAAGTTTTCACTCTCCACTTTGACTTTCATCAAGAGGCTCTTCAGTTCCTCTTCACTTTCTGCCATAAGGGTGGTATCATCTGCATATCTGAGGTTATTGATATTTCTCCCAGCAATCTTGATTCTGGCTTGTGCTTCTTCCAGCCCAGCATTTCTCATGATGTACTCTGCATAGAAGTTAAATAAGCAGGGTGACAATATACAGCCTTGACATACTCCTTTTCCTATTTGGAACCAATCTGTTGTTCCATGTCCAGTTCTAACTGTTGCTTCCTGACCTGCATACAGGTTTCTCAAGAGCAGGTCAGGTGGTCTGGTATTCCCATCTCTTTCAGAATTTTCCACAGTTTATTGTGATCCACACAGTCAAAGGCTTTGGTGTAGTCAATAAAGCAGAAATAGATGTTTTTCTGAAACTCTCTTGCTTCTTTGATGATCCAGCAGATGTTGGCAATTTGATCTTTGGTTCCTCTGCCTTTTCTAAAACCAGCTTGAACATCTGGAAGTTCACGGTTCACGTATTGCTGAAGCCTGGCTTGGAGAATTTTGAACATTACTTTACTAGTGTGTGAGATGAGTGCAATTGTGCAGTAGTTTGAGCATTCTTTGTCATTGCCTTTCTTTGGGATTGGAATGAAAACTGACCTTTTCCAGTGCTGTGGCCACTGCTGAGTTTTCCAAATTTGCTGGCATATTGAGTGCAGCACTTTCACAGCATCATCTTTTAGGATTTGAAATAGCTCAACTGGAATTCCATCACCTCCACTAGCTTTGTTCGTAGTGATGCTTCCTAAGGCCCACTTGAATCATATTCCAGGATGTTTGGCTCTAAGTGAGTGATCACACCATCGTGATTATCTCAGCTCTTAGCCAATCAGGGTATGGCATTCTTGTCATAGCAATTAGTTAAGAAATGGCATGTGACTTCTTTGAGCCAATAGGAAACAAGAGGAAGTTAGTTCAGTGCTTCTGGGAAAGAAATTTGCTTTCTCCTAAGGGAGAGTGACTGGAAGAGAGAGTCTCTTTCTCCTGAACTTGTGGATGCATAATAGGCCTGGAACTGCTGCAGCCCTTTCTCTACCGCTGACATGTACTAGGGCAGGGAGCCCAGATACAGAGAAAGAGAGAAGGTCCAGACTGAGCTGCTGCTGGTCCTCTGGTCCTCTGCAATGTCAGCCACTGAGCCTCTCCATTGTTTGAACACTGAGTTAGACTTTCTGTGACTTGTAGCCCAAGAACCTCAATTGATAATCCCATTCTGCAGATAAGGAAACTCAGGCAAAAAAACTTCAATAACTTGCCCAGTCTGCTAGCTAGTAAAAGGGGGAAACAGGACAGAAACATAGATGTTCTTGATGCCAAAACACATGCTCTCTTGTTTCTGTCATACCGCTTTTTCCCTTCACGAACTGTATCTGTATTTCAAAGGATCTTGGGGAGAAACTGACAAGATAACCAAGAAATGACACCTTTAGGGACATAAGAAAAGTATTTTACCTTGGATTTACCTGAGCTTGTTCTGATTGCCTGGGTTTTGTAGGCACATGCAAACCAAATGTGGACTTTAAAAACTCACTGGCAGCTACACTTGGTGGTCTTTTCTATAGATTTATCTTTCTGAGTGCCCTTAGAAAACACTTTGTGATCTTGGTTTGTTTTTTTTTTCCTAGAATGGGTGGGAGGCTTCTAAAGAGAACTGCTGAGTTTATGCCTTTCACAGCCACTGAATTAAATAAATACTTTGGCTCCTCCCAAAGACACAGCAAACTGAGCTCTGTGGCAGCCAGGCCTCACTTTACCCTTTGCTTTTTATTTACTAAGCGAGTACATACCGGGAGCTTGCTGGTGAGCCCTTGGAGCTTGACTTAGCACCCTTCGATTTTGGAAAGCTATAGTCATAGACCTAGAGACTGGTTTCAATATTTCTGGATTCATTCAACACTCTGGGGAGAGGGAGCAATAATTTCCTTCTCTGTCTCCTTGCCACTCTCATGCGTCTCTTGGCTCTCTCCTCCAATGTTGCACTTGACCTTACCATTTAATGAAGGTCATCCTCCCTGCAAATATCACATTAAACATATTGGGAACTGATCAACTGAGAGATTTCCGAGCAGAAAGGTCACAGCTAAAGGCATCATTTTCTCTGCTCCCCTTGGCAATAGCACTGGAGGAGGGGCCTTGGTGGAGGCAGAAGGTATCATAAAGATGCCTTGTAACATGTGGGATTAGCAGTCGAGGCATGCCTGCTGTTGCACTAAACAGGGGCTCTAACCTAAACCGTGCTGCCATGGAGAATTTTTGTCTGTCCTTTGGCAAAAGGGGCAGTTCACATCAAAAGCCAACGACCTGAAAAAATTGCTTCTTTTGATGATTGGGCCTAGTGACCAAGTTATTAGACATCTAAAGTTGCAAGTTTTCCCTACTCTCCTTGAGTTTTCCATCCCAGAAACACTTCCTGATTATGAAAGAACCACGTGGGCTAGACTTTTCTCCAAATAAAAGATGAGGGGCTACTAACTACGTCCTAAGTGCATAACAAGTCACTGGGTGGTTCTGAACAGGATGAATTGTTCCCAAAGATGTGAGGTATTCTTGGTCTTCCTGCTTCCCCTCTTGGCACTTCCTTGCTCTCTAGCTTCATGCATCTGGTCCCATTCTTATTCTCAGCCAGGTCCCTACTTTCAACATCAGCCTTGCCCTGCAGGTGGAACCCAGCACATGGCCAGATGGGCCAACTTCATCCCAAAGGTCTACAAAGAGGGGCTGGCTTGATCCCCAGCAGGTGTGAGGTAGCCAGCGCCTGCCGCGCAGCAGCAGGGCGCCTGGCCCCACAGAGATGGGGCACGAGCAAGGTCCTTTGAATGTGTTCAGGTTGAACTGGGGTGCTTGGATGGAGTGAGAGCAGTGGTAGACAGGGCAGAGAAGTGAGGGGAGTGTGCGAGCACAGGCACTGGAGTCAGACAGGCCTGGGTTTAAATCTGCCTCATCCACTCACTACATGTGGGGTTTGATCGAGTTACTGAACTTCTCAGAGGTTTAGTTTTCTCATCCTTTACAAAGTAATTGTTTAGGATGATTTGAAAGAATGCAAGTATCCATAGAGACAAAGCAGATTAGGGGGTTGCCAGGGGCTGAGAAGGGGAATGGGGGGTGAGTGCTAAAGGTCATGGGGTGATGCACACAGCAGTTCTTTTTGGGGGGATGAAAATATTCTGAAGTTAGATTGTGGTGATGGCTATACAACTGTATAAATATGCTAAAACTCGCTGAATTATATACTTTAAAATGTTTAAATTTATGGTATGTGGATTATATCTCAATTTTTTTTAATGGGAAAAAAGTAAAACATAGAAAACAGCACAGCATTCTGTTCAGAATCCCACTGTCATTAATGGTAGTTAAAGTTATATTCTTATACCAATTACAGTAGTAACAGACAGAATAGGCTCACTCTTAATGCATTAAGTCCTATTGCCAGGAATACAAAAAAAGAGCAGGCAGTTTCTAGAAAGTCCATTTAATTTGAAGACTTAGGGGGGAAAGTTATAATTTAGCCTGTAAATAATTAACATATTTTTCTATTAAACAAATAAATATAGAATGTAAAATTTGGAAGATGCAGAAAGACCTATAACTTTAAATACCTTCCTAGCTTGAGAAGAACCCTGCTGCTGCTGCTGCTAAGTCGCTTCAGTCGTGTCCGACTCTGTGCGACCCCATAGACGGCAGCCCACCAGGCTCCCCCGTCCCTGAGATTCTCCAGGCAAGAACACTGGAGTGGGTTGCCATTTCCTTCTCCAATGCATGAAAGTGAAAAGTGAAAGTGAAGTCGCTCAGTCATGTCCAACCCTCAGCAACCCCATGGACTGCAGCCCACCAGGCTCCTCCATCCATGGGATTTTCCAGGCAAGAGTACTGGAGTGGGGTGCCATCGCCTTCTCCGGAGAAGAACCCTAGTGTCCATATTTACCTTGTCTGCCATAAAGCTTACTTCTTTGAACAATTTTGGGTGGAGTTTGCACGGTCAGACCTTTCCGGGGTGAGGGGGGCAGGGGGAGTTTGCATTAACTGCCGAGAATCTGAGGCTCTGGGGAAACTTGGCTCCAGGCATTATGATATCCTTCACCAGCAGTCTCAATGGGGACTTCTCAGACCATGCACTCTAGGGAGGTTGGTCTGCCCTCTGAAGCTGCTACAACCTTCTTCTTCCTCACCTCAGGACTCTGAAGATTGAACAGAGGACCTGAAGGGAGAAACTGACAAACCCATGGGCCTCTAAGCTTTGGGCAACACCAACTCCGGGATGTTTGGGAGGACAAGGACCACGCCAAGGATTGATTCCTCCACCCCAACCACCACACATAAGAGGCGAGCAGGGTACAAGATGGCGTCTGCTGGCCACAGAGACCTCCAGGCTTGTGCATCTTCCTGTGAGCGACCAGTACATTGGATTGTTGTGGTTTTCATTTTTGCTCCACAAATGCCCTACGTGCTCACCCCAGCCCCCAGTAAGAGATCCCACCCTGCAAGTGCACTCCCAGCACCTCAGAGTCTCCCACTCTAAAGCAACTCTGATGTGAGCGGGGGCAAGAATCTGAAAGAGGGATTGCACTGACTCTACAATGAAGAGACTCCAACACAAATGAGGTCTTAAGTAATGGTAAAAAAAAATAATAATAATAAATAAAGTGAATAAATAACGAGGAGCAGATTTTGAGTCTGGTTCCAAACCATGATAACCATGCACCATTTCAACCTAAGAAAAACTCAGTGATTCTGGGATGTAGCCATATCAGCCTTCCGGAAAGGATTACTAAAAGGCAACTGTGATTACTGGGGGGGATTTGGGTGGAGTCCCGTCTGTTCTCTCAGCACTGAGTGATCTTTTGAGATACTGTCTGGCTTTGTGGTTCTGCTTGTCAGCTGGAAACTCATTTTGCCAGCATTCACTGGAGACCAGAATTTAGGATAAGGCCTCATTGGACTTCATCCTAGGGGCTCAGTCCCCGCAGTTCAAATTTTCTGAGATAAGACTGTGGCACTGTTCCAGAACATGGACCCAAGGTTGGAGCTCCAACCTGGGCTCATAGCTTAATACTCTGTGGTGTGTGTGTATGTGTGTGTACATGTGGTTGAGTGTGTGGCGGGGGGGGAGGTGGGTGTGAAGAAGGTGCTTGTGGTGGGGCATGTGTGTTTGTGGTAGGGTGAATGTGTTTGTGGTGGGCTGAGTGTGTGGTAGGGTGAGTGTGTTTGTGGTGGGGCAAGTGTGTTTGTGGTGAGGTGTGAGAAAGAAGAGGAAACGCTCAGCTGGCTGCAGGTTACACTGTCACTGTATAAGCTGTATTGAGACTGGGGGCTTCTTCTTTGAGCTTTTATCTGGGACTGGGCCTCAGAATTGCTACTTTCCATTTTCCTTTCCACTCCTTTTGCTCCTTGTTAAATGCCAGTTCAGGTGTCTGCCTGCCTCAGAGGACCAGGCCTTATGCAGACTAGCAGTCTCGGCCACAAGCGATTAGGAACTGTGGCTCTTCAGGCCAGGACATAGCTCTTCCTGGGAGTTCCGTTCCCGAGCTCTAGATTCCTTGTTCACTTGGCCAAGTCCACCTGTTTCCATCCCAGGTCCCTCTTGTCCTGATTTCCAAGATGTTCTTATTCTCCTACGCCTACTCTGCAGCACCCACTGGTCAGGCAGTTTTCTTACCACCCGCCCCACAGCTACACAAGGGAGTGGCTGCCCGGCTCTGTGGACCCCCTCAGCTCTGCCTCTGGCTTCCTCTGCTCCACCCACAAGCCTTTGCTCTTTGTTTCTGGCAGAACCATTCAGCGTCTCCCATTCACCCACTCGCTGCTCAGGAGCGCTGACTCTTCACAAGGTATCAGTAGATCCCCCTCCCTAAGGTCTTCAGGGGAAGGACCTCGTGGGCAGACACAGGGGAAGAGAGGGCAGGTGCCTTTCCTTCACCTCAGAGCATGCTGATGAATTACACGGGACAGTGCCAGCTACAGCCATATGAGGCAGGTGCTGTTCAGTCCTGTGCAGTGCCTCCCAAGCCTGGCACAGAGAAGGGCACCCTGCAGGTGGGCGCCTGGCTGAAGGCAGAGGATGGAGGGTGCCATGGGCATCTCAGATCACGACAGTTGCCTTGGACGGGACCTGAAGCTGGCTTTGGAGCTGTGTTCTGGCGTCTCTTTCCTGAGATTGGAACTGCAGACTGAGGAAAGCAGGAGCTCAAATTGGCCCAGCCCTTCAGGTGTCCATGGCTGGTATCTGGCGCTGCCTCTCTGCCTCACCAGTCACGCTGGGCTAGAGCACTCTGATGATGCTTATATGTCACACAGTCCAATGTACATGACATTTATCACAAAAACCTTGACCCTGAGTGTCCAGACTACAACTCTAACCATCCTGTGAGGCTGACAGTGCCTGCACCACCATTTCGCTCGGATCTGATGCGTCCCTGAACATTGACCTGGCTACACAGGAGACTCACCCGGTGCCCTGTCCTCATACCCGACCTATGGAGAACTCTGGAGGCAGAACGCCCGTGCTCTATTGCCAGCTCCTCTCTGTACTTGCCGTGTGCTCTCAGACAGCTTACCACCTCTCTGTGCCCCAGTTGTCTACCAAGTGGGATATATTTAATGCTGGGGTAGTAACAACGTTGTAATGGGGATTAGTGAGTGAATAACACGACGTGTTGCGAATGGGACTTAGAACGTGCCAGCTGTTACTGTTGACCATGGAAGTGGCATCATGGCGACACACGTCCCAGCCCAGCTGCAGAGAAAGCCCACCACGCGCGACCTTCTAGGCCGGGATTCCTTCTGCTCGCTGGGAGCCAGCTAACTGACAGTGAAATGTGATCCTTGCCACGAACAAACACAGGACTTGCTTCCTGCTGAACTGTGGGCAGTTCCCCAAAGAACTGCGTCTTTCCCCAGAGACATCCACCCTGGCCCTGGCCCTCTTGAGACTGAGAGTGACATTCCTTTTGGAGGACAGAACCCCTCTGGCCTGGGTTGGCTGTCCCTTACCCAGCCTCCCACTGAGGTCCTGGCTGGAGATGGGGAACCAAGCACCAATTGCTGGGTGTATGTAGACTGTCTCCCACAGCCTGGCCATGGGTGGCCCCTGATGGACACCAGGTGGTAAGGTCCAAGTGGCAGATCAGCCTGGCACTGGGAAGGAACCCACTAGCCTGGCCTGGGGGGCAGAGAGGACAACTCCCAAGGATGAGTGGGGTCCCATCCCTCACTCTAAGAAACCAGGGGCTTGGCAGAGGAGTCCAAGCACTGCCTCCAGCGCACAGCTCATGGGACGCCGTTTGGCAGTGTGGGGCATACCTGAGAAAGTGAGACTGTGTGGCTGAGATGTTTCTCTGCAGGCTGGCTTCCGTGAACAGCCCCTGGACTGTCAGCAGGAAGCTGCTGGGGGACCCCAGTCTTCAGAGGAGGGCTCAGGATTCACTCAGTGTAAGCCCAGCTTCCAGAAATGAAGCTCACCCTGGGGCAGGCAGGCCAGACCCATAGGACCGCCCAGCAAAGCTATCCTTGGCAGCTCTCATGGGAGAGGAACCGGTGAGGGCTGAGGGCTGCCCTTTAAACCATAAGGAATTGCACACCTCATGCTCTGTTGCTGGGGCCAGTGGACAAGGAGGATTAATAGTACCTGTGTTAATAGTACCTGTGTATAACGAGATGTAAAATTAGAGATGAGGAGTCCGAGTAAATGATTATTTGCTGTTACTGTTTTAAAACTGGTCAACACTGTATCTAAATCCTCTGTGGTTTGTATGATGTCACTTTACACAGAATTAAAGTAAAAACAAACAAAAAAACACCTGTGAGGTGCCATGTTACTCCACCAGTCAAATCACAGAGGCCTGCGTGGTTAGCCTGTGAGCTGGACACTCATTGGTTTCTAAGGTTGGAGAACATCTGTTGCCCTCATTTGACCTGTCTCCTTTAGACATGCCACAGAGAAGATTTGTAATAGTTATTTGCAAAAGCAGGTGGGCCGCTTTGAAGAGCAGCCTCCTGTAAACAGAAAACACAGGCGGCAGGGTACTCTGCCCTGAGGCTAAGACGATCCCACCTGTCAGGCTCTGCTGTGTCAGCACGGCTCTGCCTTTCCCAGGGCAGCACCCTTCGAGGTCATGCAGAGGAGAATACGAAGCCCAGCACTGTGGTCAGAAGACCTGAAATGGAGCCCCAGTCGGGCCCTGTGACCTTGGCCAAGTCACTTAGTTTCTTCCCCTGAGCCTTATTCTATTCTCTGTGAGATGTAGGGAAGCAGAACTACTTTGCTTAAAAAATGTATTGACTCATGTTGGTGGAAAAAACCCACAGAAAGGTCCAACTTCAGGCATGGCTTCATGGAGGGCCCTACAGATGTTACTAGGTTTTGCCCCCTGGTCTTGATTCCCCTGTATTGGCCCTGGTTCTGGATCCATGTGGCAGCTCTGGCCTCAGCCTCACACCATGACAACACATGGGGCAGCAAAGGACAGTGTGCACCCACAGCTTTCCATCCTGGCAAAGTCCAGGGATTCCCTCCGCCTTAATCTGGTTAAGTCATGTGCCCACCCTGAACCAAGCAGTGTGGCCAGGACGCTGAAAGCACAGATTGACATCACTCGCTCACCGAGTGTTTGGAAAAAAAAAAAGTGAGTATTAGTAGCTCAGTCATGTCTGACTCTTTGCGACCCCATGGACTGTAGCTCTGCAGGCTCCTCTGTCCATGGAATTCTCCAGGCAAGAATACTGGAGTATGTAGTCATTCCCTTCTCCAGGGGATCTTCCCCACCCAGGGCTTGAAACCAGGTGTCCTGCATTGTAGACAGATTTTTTTTTTTTTTTTTTTTTTACAGTCTGAGCCACCAAGGAAGCCCCATCTAGTGTTTATTGATCACCAACTACACGCCAGGCACCACTGCATATGTGGGGCATATACAATACTGGGGGCACAGTGGGGACAAGACAGATCACATCCCTGCCTTGTTGGGGCTAACTTACAGTAGGAAAGAAAACAAATACATTGTGTAAGATGAATCAAAATTCAGAAATGACAAGAGTTAATGGAAAAAACCCACCAACCAAAGCAGACTGAGAACGTAAAGAGTGATATGGAGTGACAGTGGAGTGTGATTTTAGATGAGATGCTCGGGGAAGGAGGTAGCATTTGAGAAGTGGCCTGAATGAAAGGAGAACAGAGGCCGTGTGAAGACCTGGGCAGAAGGTACAAGTGCAGAGGCTGTGAGGCAGAACAAGCCAGGCTTCTTAAGGAAGAGCCATGGAGGCTAATGTGGTCTGAGCAGTGTGGGCCGAGCAGACAAGGAGAGAAGGTGGAGAAGTGGCCACAAGATGCTGGCCCTGCAGGCCGAGGGAAGGAGATGGAATTTTATTCTGATCATGGTGGTGAGATGGGAGGCTTTTCAAAAGGAAAGAGACAGGAGTTATGTTTGATCAAGATTTCCATGTACAAATGGTCAACACACACATGAGAAGTTGCTCAAGATCACTAACCATCAGTGAAATGCAGATCAAATCCACAAGGAGCTATCACCTCACCCCTGTTAGGATGGCTTTTGTCAAAGGTAAGAGATAACAAATATTGGTGAGGATGTGGAGAAAAGCAAACCCTTCTATGTTATTGGTAGAATGTAAATTGGTGCAGTCATTACAGAAAATAGTTCCTCAAAAAATTTAAAAACTGAACTGACATGATCCAGCAATTTCATTCCTGGGTATATATCCAAAGGCATTGAAATCAGTGTCTAGAAGGGATATATGCCCCCCCTTGTTTATTGCAGCATTATTTCCAATAGCTGATATTTGGAAATGACCTGAGTCCATCAATGATGAGTCAATAAAGAAAATGTGGTGCATATATACAAGGAAACATTATTCAACCAAGAAAAAGAAGGAAATCCTGACATGTGTGACAATATGTATAGACTTTGAGTGCTTTATGCTAAGTGAACTAAGTCAGAAAAAGACAAGACCTGAATGATCTCACTTATATTTTGAATCTAAGAAAGCTGAACTCATAAAACCAGTAGAATGGTGGTTACCAGGTGCTGGGGGTTGAGAAACTGAAGAGCCATTTTCTAAGGGTAGACACTTATAACTAGTAGATAAATAAGTTATGGAGATTGAATATACAACCTGGTGATTATGGTCAACAATACTGTATTATAAACTTCAAAGTGACTTATAGACTAAATCTTAATGATTCTGAACACAAAAAAGAAATGATAAATATGCAACAGGACAAAGTGTTAGTCAGGTTACGGTAGTAATCAAAGTACAGTATTCCAATGTATCAAGCAAACATGGAAGCCTTAAAGGTATACAGTGTCATATGTCCATTATATCTGAGTTTACATGTATACCTGTGGTGGATTCATTTTGATATTTGGCAAAACTAATACAATTATGTAAAGTTTAAAAATAAAATAAAATTAAGAAAAAAAAATGAAAGACATACACGACAGGTGACAGCGACAACCACAGATTCCATTGCTCTTGTGTGGAAAGGGCAGGGTGAGGGGAAGCAGGCTCAGGCAACAGCAGCTGGCACAGGAGGCAGAACTGGGGAGAAGTGGCTGGACTCAGGATACATCTTAAGTTAGGGGTCCATCCCTGGAAGAGCCTCACAACCTTCCCAAATGGAGATTAGGGGTTGTTGTCAGAAGAGGTGGTGATAGATACTGGTGGACAAAGATCAATAACTTTCCATTACTTCCACCATTTGCAGTTTCATGCAATTTTTCCTCTAGAGATATATTTTCACCACCATCAGCTTTTTCTGGGTTGGGGACTGTATCTCCAATCTCATTTCCTACCTCTAAGACCTAGAATCACTGCAAGGGATTTTAGAAATGATATGGTCCAACCCCAGTCTGTTCACAGATGAGAGTCCCAAGTCTTTGAAAAATTCTGGGATTGTACAAAGCCCCACCAAGCCAGTCAGGGCTGGAACTGCGCCACAGCTCTGATTTCTAATGCTGGCTTTATTCATAGAGCAAAGGCTCAATTTGGGATGTTGCCAAAGACTTGTGGAGTGATGGGAGAGGGTTTAACCTTCCAACAGTCTCCATTAGCATCCCCCAAATAACCAGCAAGCTCAATAAACAAGGACCCTATCACTGACCACAAAGCTACCCCCAAGGATCCCATACAGGAATCCTGGAGCCACTCCTATGCTCGGTCACCAGCTCCTCATCAGCAACTCGAATGAGAGTCAAGAGTCCAGACCATAAAAGGCAGGCACACAGATGGGAAACACCAGGGTAGTGCCTTATGTTCTTTTTTAGAGGAAACTATATTTGAAGTACAGGCTTGATAGTCCTGCTGGGAAAGCTGCCAGTGGACAGGTCATTGCTTCAGAGCCGAGGGACACACATTAGCCTCTGAGCAGAGCTGCAGTTCTGCAGTCTATAAAGCAAGAGGCATGGGCTGCTCTGCAGGACAAAACAGCTCGAGTGGGAGGGCTGTGAAATTCTCTCCCGGATGCTCAGTGTGCTGGCTGGTCTCTCTGCGGGAGAGGGAGCCAGGGGCCAAACTGCTTTGCACTTACGACCCAGCACGCTGCCTGACACTCAGGGGAAGACTGATATAGGCTTGTCGAAGGCAGGGCCAGAGTGGCTGCATCCCATCTGGGCTGTATCCTGAGTGACCAGAGAGTGCTGCACGTCACGAGGGTGGAGGTGGGTTGAGCAATCTGTGGCTCTCACCAAAGCAGTGCAGTGGAGTTCCCCCCGGCCCCCCTCCCCTCACCTCAGTCTGTGGTTTTAATTTTCTTCTAAGAAAAATAATCCAGCTTCTCTTTAATCAGTAACCAGGATGGTCAGGAGAAGCTGTCACAGAGCCAATGGGAGCGGTTCCTGTGTTTAATCATGAGAATGGCCCAGCTGTCTTCTCTGAGGAGGGCAGGGAAGTGGCTCCTTGGATGGCTTTCCATCCTCACCCAGTGCCCACCCTCATTTCAGTGGGGAGCCAGCTGGCTGTCTGAGGGGATGGACAAGGGGCATAAATACTCGTCCGTGAGCTCCCTGCAGAGAGGGCAATGGCAACCCACTCCAGTATTCTTGCCTGGAAAATCCCATGGATGGAGGAGCCTGGTGGGCTGCAGTCCATGGGTTCGCACAGAGTTGGACACGACTGACGTGACTTAGCAGCAGCAGTGAGCTCCCTAGGAGAGCAGGGAGTTTTGACTGAACCTCTCCCCAGATGATACAGGCGAGAAGAGCAGTGTCTCTGGCAGAGGCAGAGGAGTGGGAGGGAGGGAGTGCCCGACCACAGGACCCTACTGCCTTCCTGGACTGATCAAGGCCGTCCTTTCTCACGGGCCAGCTGGTGCCAGCCAGCAAAACCAAATGAGTATTGCAGTGGAGCAGGGGAGCTCACGGTGAGGATGTGGCAAGGGGAAGGGTGAGAAGAGGCTGCTGTGGTGCAATTTCAGGGAGATGGAGCAAGTGAGGGGTAACTGGGGTCCTGATTCCCTACTCTGACTTTAGCAAAGAAGGGATGGGGGTCCCCAACACACACAGCCATTTTCTGCTTCTGACCTTAAACAGGGGGTCCCCCTGCAGGGTGGCACAGTCAGTAGGCTTCAGGATAATGCTGAGAGCACTCTCACCAACAAGGAGGGACATTGAGTGCTCAAGCTTTAGCCAATGCTTCCTCCGCAGGTGGTGCCAGAAAAGGGTGCAGTCCTGCTCGAACCTTCCTTCCCTGTCATTCTGCCCCAACAGCCCAGCCAGTGTTGACCCGGCTCCTGGGCTTCTCCAGGCATCTCAGCTCTCACCCCAGCACCATGTGGAGACCAAGGACATCCTCCAGCACTTCTTGTGTATGTCCCTATGTTTTAATTTACAATTTTCCTCTCTTCTTCTCTCGGTGGCAAACATGTACAGGTGAAGAGTTGGCTTACATCTCCTCCACAAGCCGCCGCCTCCTTTCTCCTGCACCAGGGTAAGTTCTGTGAAGCAGTACAGCTCTGGCTCCCCAGCCCCATGTGCTCTAGAAGAAGCTGCCCCTTTTCCTCTCTGCACACACACAGGGAGCAGACATATTTTTCTAACCATTATGTATTCAGTATTCTCCTTCCCTCAAAACTTCAGCTCCCAGAATATGTGTGTATGTTTTGGCCCAAATTTGCCCACCTCAAAACAAATCGTCTCTAATATCTCTACCTGCATCATGTTTCATGTTTCCTTCTGAAACCCTACGGGCACCCTAGTGAAGTCTCACCCTAAATAGGTGTTAAGTTCACTGAAGGCTTTTTGGAGTGCAGACTGAAATGTCTAGAGCTAACAGTACCCCAGACCTGGAGCACAAAGGCCCTTTCTCCTGAAGGAGGGCAGCTACTATCATTTTAGCCTCATACACACAACATAAAAAATGCTGGCTGTCCTTTTCTGGTAACCACTCACATCAGAGGTACCTCTGTGGCCTTCCCTTTGCAGATCACTTTAATTATAGGCACCGATGGCTACAGGGGATACGGTGCAAACTGGGAACCTTGGATTTCAGTAAATTCCAAATTGCTTTGAAATCCAAATACAGTCAACCCTCAATTATCCACACCAAGGAAAGGGAGCGTGGATAATCCCGAACAGCAGATGATTAAAAAATCATTTCTTTTGGCTTTGGGGAAGTGCCATATGTTATTTGCAACAGAGCAGCAAAATTTCCTCTCTAGTTGTGTTTTGCTCAGATTAATATTGCATTGTGCTTGCATTTCTCCTCACACGCCAGCTGACAGCAGAGGTGGTGAGACATGGGAGTCTGTGCAGAAGCAAGGTGAGTGGCAGGGGAAGCCAGTGCCCAGGAAAGAAGGGTAAGGCCCAGGTACTGATGAAAAATCAAAGGCTCTGGGTCTCCTCTCTCAACTTGAAAAGACATCAGAATGGAGGAAGAGAAGAAGGAAAAAGAAGAAAAGGAAACGAATTTAAAAACTCTAAATGGAGAGACCATATACAAGAGAGCAGAGCCTCCTGGGGCATCGCCTTCCTCCCATCAAGCTTTCCCAGCACACTCTTTATGATCCCGTGACATGAACCATCTCCTTAGAACACCTGGTCTGCTCTCTGTCTACGGATCACAATCAGTGCTCTGCCTCCTTGCCTTTGTTTCTGCTGTGCCACCTGCCTGAAATGCCCTTTTCCTCTTGTGTCCTATCCACATTTCAGCCCCCTTTCAAGACCTAGCCAATTTCCCACCTTTCCTTTTCCAATCATATCCATCAGAAGCAATGTCCTTCCTTCTTTCTTCCACCCCGCTTCTGAATGCCCATGACACAGTCTTCTCTCTCTCAGCATACATGGGGTATAAGCTCTGTGAGGACAGGGAGAAATGCTGTGATAGATTTCTGATGGGCGTGGTATTCCCTTTAACACCTGGCAGTGTTTGGTACCTGGCAGGCTCCCCTACCTAGAGATGGACTGACTAAACCCTGCAGAAGGTGTGAAGACACTAAACCCATGGTTTCAAACTTGAGCTGAGTTAGGCTTTTCTGTGGGACCTGGTTTCCCAGGGTCTGTTCCCAAAGATGATGCTTCAGTAGGCTGGGGGGAACTTGGAGTCAGGTGTTTGTTACAAGTGCTCAGGGGATTTCAACCACTGAAAAGTCAATTATAAAACACCCAAATCAGGGACTTCCCCAGTGGTCCAGTGGCTAAGACTCCCTACTTCCAATGCAGGGGCCTAGGTTCAATCCCTGACCAGGGATCCCACATGACACAACGAAAGATCTCACATGCTGCAACAAATATTGAAGATCCCACATGCCGTAACTCAGACCTCATGCAGCCAAATAATACATAAATACTAAAATAAAACACACAAATCACCAATGCTCACACACTCAACAACTTTCATCCTTG
Organism: Bos javanicus; assembly: GCF_032452875.1. Classification (NCBI taxonomy): domain Eukaryota; kingdom Metazoa; phylum Chordata; class Mammalia; order Artiodactyla; family Bovidae; genus Bos; species Bos javanicus. The sequence goes on from NC_083869.1 coordinate 37,682,236, forward strand.
TGTACCATTCACTTAGGGGAAACCTAAAGTGAGAGTTGGACTGTGAAGAAAGCTGAGTGCCGAAGAATTGATGCTTTTGAACTGTGGTGTTGGAGAAGACTCTTGAGAGTCCCTTGGACTGCAAGAAGATCCAACCAGTCCATTCTGAAGGTGATCAGTTCTGGGTGTTCATTGGAAGGACTGATGCTAAAGCTGAAACTCCAATACTTTGGCCACCTCATGTGAAGAGTTGACTCATTGGAAAAGACCCTGATGCTGAGAAGGAATAGGGGCAGGAGGAGAAGGGGATGACAGAGGATAAGATGGCTGGATGGCATCACCTACTTGATGCACATGAGTTTGGGTGAACTGGAGTTGCTGATGGACAGGGAGGCCTGGCGTGCTGCGATTCATGGGCTTGCAAAGAGTTGGACATGACTGAGCGACTGAACTGGAACTGGAAAGGTTAAAAAACAAAGATGCTGAGAAATGCACTAGGGTTATTACTGTTATCTCTCATACTTCTTAAGGCTGACTTTAGCATTTTCTTAAGTGAAAATAACTGCGAAGAGTAGAGGTTAAAATAGCACAGAGATTTACAACAGATTCTCTATATTTCCGTGAGCTGAAGCAGCACATTTTTGCACCTTTGACGTCAGAGTACAGCTTACAGTCTTCTTTGGTGTCCAGCGCTGCCTGTCCACACACTAACTTGGTCCTCACTCTTCACTCCACCATCATGCCAAGGAATTATGTGCATTGCTGGCACTACACCACACTACACATGTTGAGTTTCACTGCTGTTTAAATAATTTCAAGGAGATTAGACTATCATTTGGTGTTGAAATGAGAAATTGTTGTATACACAGAAGGCCATGAAAACAGAGCAGCAGGGCATGCATTTGACATTAGCGAAACAAGTATTTACTGGAGGAACAATCACACTTCCTCATTTTCTTGCAAAGAAGCAACCCATTGAAACAACTGCTTTATAGCTTCACTTCTCAAATCAACTGGTACCAATTGTGTTGGCCTCAACTGGGACCATGAGAAAACTGCAGAACCTCAGGCCTATCTCAGACCTACTTCACACTGGCTTTTGACAAGATTCCCAGGTGACTTGTATGAATATGAAAGTTTGAGAAGCAGAGCATTATAGGACTTAAGGAAGATATCTATAGGTAGATAAAGCTGAGTTATGTTTAGTTACTGAGATATGCACAGAAAGATTACCTATCACATGCTAGGCAAGAAAGCTTGCAAAGAGATGTCAGTGACTTAGAAGAAGATATGGGATGTTATGAGAGACCATATCATCAGTTCACTTGAAAGCCCAGAGGACATAGATGTTTGGGAAAATACACACATCAGTGACTAAAATGTGATTTAGAAGAGTTAGGTGAACATGAACAAGATTTGCAAAACATGTTAACAAACTTTTCCACTGTTCTCCTTAGACAAGCCTAAGAGTAACACATGGTAACAATACATGTTTAACCTTAAGGGGCTCTTTCAAAAAAGAAAAAAATTATATGAGCAAAGAAAGCATTTTGTCACAGTTTAATAAGGAACACTTTTCCTTCATAATACATAACATGATGTATCCTACAACCAAAGGCATCTCAGATTTCATGAAATATAACTGAAAGTCCCACACACTTTACCAAATTGCTTTCTCTCAGAGTTTAAATTTCAGCAATCATTGCTTCACTCTGATGCTTCCTAACATTGATACTTTTTTGCACAGCAAATAAAGTTTTGAGTTTGTTAATTCTGCTTTTTAAGTTTTACACTTTTTAGGTCCTCCAACTCCATGGTTTTAATCTCCTACTAAGAAAAACAGGTCGTCAGCTCTAGCCATCATACTTTAGAATTTAGAAAGTTAAATAAGAATGGAGAGAATATCAGGTGAGAGAGGGAAATGAGGCAGAAAGACATGGGTCCAGACTGCCTCTAACAACTATCGTATCTCCTTTTCCTACTTTAAACACTCACCAACATAAAACATTTAAAAAACCTGTTAGCTGCTTTCACAATTATTGTCTTTAATACATAGAAACCTGTCAAACAGGTATTATTATCCTCTTTTCACAAGTGAAGAGAGTGAAGCCAGAGAAATAAAATAACTCACCCAAACAGAAGTGGGGATCTTCAGCGGTGGGACCAGAATTCAAAAAAGGTGTCCCTGCAGCCCTGCCGAGTTGGCGTCTCCACGTGCAGCTCCGCCGCGCGCTTTGCAACGCTGCAACCGCTCCAGCTGGTGAAAAATCCATACGCTGTCCTCCCTGGACTTGCAGGCCTTCAGCTGAGTTGCTGCACTGAACAACCCCTTAGGCTGCCCGAGCCCTTTGCCTTTAATGTGGGACCAGCCTCCCTGCCTATTCTTGACTGCACTGAAGTATCCAAAACTACGGAATTTCTGTCCATGTAGATGCCCCCAATTCTCGCAGTTTCTGAGTTCCCCTCGCCACCACCACATTCTCTAAAATTAGATTGCTTTAAGCTCACTTCACTTCTATCATTTAAAAGCATCCTATGTGACTGGCCCAGGCCCAGCACAGCCATGCCATCTCACTGCTCACCTTTGAGCCTGCCTCATGGTCCTTATCCTGGAGATTCTTATTCTTTCCTAATAAATCAAAATGCTACTCTGAAGTGAAACCTCTTACTTCTCACTAATTACGTGAGTGGTCCACCAGCCTCACTGACATTAGAATCAGCTGGGAGCATTAACATCTACAGGGCTCAAGCCACGCTGCCAGCCAATTAAACCAGAATCTCTGGAGGTGGGATCCAGGATCAGTATCTTGTTTCATTTTGCAGGTGATCCCAATAGCAACCATGAATGTGAGGCAGTGAATCATGCTACTTACCTCCTTCAGCTGTCCACTAACTCAGTTGTTGCTACCCTTTCCAATTAAGCTCTTTAAGTTAAAAGTCCTTTAATAATTGTTCCTTTTTAAGCCACTTTTCAAAAATAACTTTTTATTGCAAAAAAATACATTTGTTTTACAGTCTTTAGCTTTGCAAATACAGCTGTCAACTATAAATTGGCACTTGCCATTGGCATTTGCCATCTACAAGGATTAATCATGTGCTGCTGCAGCTGCTAATTTTCAACAACCCCTGAAAGTGGAGAGCAGAAATGAGGCACTCTGTGCTCAGGGTGGGGGTCGGGGGAGATTGGCAGAACAGGTCTTCAGATAGATATTTTCAGCAGACAACTTTATGAGCCCAACTCTTGTATCTCCTCACATCTAGGAGGACTGGTCCTCATGACTAGCAGCTCATGACCTTCATGAGACTAGCAGAAACCTGCAAAACATGTGTGCCTGATTGCATATACTCCCCCTTCACAAAAAATCACATTTGTACAAACCTCGCCCCCGAACCCTTTGGAACAGTTTCTCAGAGCTATCTCTGGGCTATAGTCCTCATTTTGCTCCCAGTGAAACTTCACTTGCAACTCTCACTTTGTGTATTTTTCTAAGTCAGCACAACGAGCAAAGAGAAGCAGACATAAATCAGCAATAGTCTCACTACTGCTCACCTGTCCATGAAGACACCATCAGTATCTTTTCTTTGTGTTTTGCATATGTGCATTTTATTGTACATGTGGCTTTGTAGCCTTCTTTTCTAATCTGAACATCTTTTCACTTGGACTTCTTTTCACTCTTGCCTTTTTCTTCTCTGTCCTGGCCACCATAACTTTCACGATTCAGTCTTTCCTGGGTCTTTCAACCTGGCCTTCTGCTGTGAATTCTGAAGCCTCCTTCTATCCTAATGGGTGATTCAGTTCAAAAGCACTAAACATGTTCCTTTTGGAGCTGCTGCCTTTCCAAATGGCTCTACCACCTGGCTGCCCAACTGCTCAAGCCAGACGTACCTGAGGTCATCCTTGGACAGTTGGACATTTCACACTTCATTTCCTTTTTTTTTTTTTAATTTTATTTGCATATAATTGATTTACAATGCTGTGTTAACTCCAAGCGCACGACAAAGTGGCCACATATATTGATTCTTTTTTAGATTCTTCATGCACAAAGGTCCTCACCTCATATAGAGGTGATGAGATTCCCACCTCATACAGCAGGTCCCCACTGGTTGTCCTTTCCATGTATAGTATAGTCATTTCTAAACAATTATCAAAGCAAATATATTGTGCTTCTTAATGTTTTTTGAATCTGTACAAATCTATCCCAAAGTGGCAGCTTCCTTCCATTGAGGTCACTATCTTTGCCATGGCCAAACTGGTCTTCTTATTGTTTGCTTCTCTCTAGTCCACTGCCCATGGAGAAGGAGATGGCACCCCACTCCAGGACTCTTGCCTGGAAAATCCCAGGGACGGGGGACCCTGGTGGGCTGCCGTCTATGGGGTCGCACAGAGTCGGACACGACTGAAGCGACTTAGCAGCAGCAGCAGCAGCAGCAGCAGTCCACTCCCCATACCATCTGGGTGGTTTCATAAAGTCAATCTCATTACCTTTAAGGTAAAGTCCACACTCATTAAGACTTTTAAAACTTTGATGATCAGCCCCTGCTTATGTCAAACCTCCTCCTTCCTCCTTCCACAACCCAACACATACCTGGGCCACAGTGCTTCAGAAACACTCAACTCTTTCCCTCTTTGTTCTGCCTAAAACATGCTTCTCATCCTTTCTGATGGATGCCTGCTCATCTTGCAGGTCAGATGGTTTCTCACTTCTCTGGAGAAGTCTCATCTGACTCCCTAAATCTGGATTAGAAGCTCTGTTTGTGCTCCCTGGATATCCCGCACCTCCTCCACCAAGCACAGCTCACACTGCATTGCAGTCACCTCTGCTTTGTCTGTATTCTCCTCCAGACTAGAGTGAGGGCCACGTCTCTTTTGCTTGTCATTATGTCCCCAGCATCTAGCAACACATACTTAAGCCATTGGTTGAATGAAAAATGAACGACTGAATTTCTTGTATGTGAATACATCATGAAATCAATCTTCCAGCACAGAAGTGGGTTTTTGCTGGATGTGATCTCTCTTGTTACTTAGAATATTAGCAAGGCCAGGGTGATATTTCTCTCCAAGCTGTAAGGGGACCCTGGGTAAGGGGGTGGCTTTTTCCTGTCTTTAGACCTGTCCCCCAATCTTTCTCTGCTTCATAGTTTTTCCTACCTAATTTTCCCTCCCTTCCTGCTTTCTCCATCTTCACAAACTTGAATTAGCCTAGTTGAATTTTGTGTGAACTTAGTTTTGTTTTGGAGAAGGCAATGGCATCCCACTCCAGTACTCTTGCCTGGAAAATCCCATGGATGGAGGAGCCTGGTGGGCTGCAGTCCATGGGGTCGCTAAGAGTCGGACACGACTGAGAGACTTCACTTTCACTTTTCACTTTCATGCATTGGAGAAGGAAATGGCAGCCCACTCCAGTGTTCTTGCCTGGAGAATCCCAGGGACCAGGGAGCCTGGTGGGCTGCCGTCTATGGGGTTGCACAGAGTCGGACACAACTGAAGTGACTTAGCAGCAGCAGCAGCAGTAGTTTTGTTTTTCACAGTGGAAGCTCCCCATCTCCTCATTAATAAGACACCACTGTAACCCAAAGTTCTGTGGGTTTTCAAATAGAATCATGTTTATGAATGTCTGATGTTCACTTGCTGTTGATACCAGCATCATCATTTCAGTGTGGGGGGAGGGGAAGGAGTTGGTGAAAACCAGAGATTATATAGTTTCCAGTCTTTATCTCAAGGAGTTTTGGCATCTTTCTTCAAAATGTGAATATTCAGGGCCTGTGAAATTAGCTCAATGACGCCATCTGGGCTTAGATGAGGTTTTTATAGAGTCTTGCTGCTGCTGCTGCTAAGTCGCTTCAGTCGTGTCCGACTCTGTGCGACCCCATAGACGGCAATCCACCAGGCTCCCCCGTCCCTGGTATTCTCCAGGCAAGAACACTGGAGTGGGTTGCCATTTCCTTGTATGTAATTGAGAGCCTTTTTTACAGAAAAGAAATGCAAATTACATATACACTAATAAGCCTTGAAAATTGCTTGTGCAAGTTGGGGCCTCCTGAAAATCAACCTTCATCAGGTAAATCTATTCTTCATCTTCATCTTCTTAGCTTTCATAACTGGAAAAACTGAGGCCCAGGTGACAGGTCCACCTGTGAGCTGGCTTGAGGACTGATGGCTGACCTACCTGTCCCCATTCTAGGACCTACTGCTTGTTATGGGGCTAGACGGACTTCAAAAGTTAGCTGAAGAAAGCCTCAATTCCCTAGCTCATTCATACAGGTCAAGCCAGAAGGGTACAAACATAGATACATAAGAAATTAATGTGTTTTCAACAAGTTCAGGCTCTGCTTGAGCAGCGAGCTTCTTGATCTGGCAGGAAGGGCCCTGGGCTGCGAGTAGGGAGGGGAAGTTCTCTGAGTTCTTGTTTGTACTATTAAGCACCTACAAAAATTGACCTCCTTATGCTGTTTGAAGCTGCTTGTGAATTTGGTGGAGCCAACAGTTTAGACAGCTATCCAGTTTATAAGCTGCTGCACCACTTAACTGACTCCTACAGGCTTGCAGGGCAGAAGGTCAATCTTCTGCACTTCCACCTCCTGGCCTAGGAGCCATCCCAAGGCCTCATACCTGGATTCCCTTTGTCTGCCTCACTTTTTTGACTTAATCAGCCTGGGCCTGTTTATGACTTGGTTTTGCCTCCTGACCCTTGCTGTGGATCACGCTAACCCATCTGGGTACCCAAGTCAGTCCTGCAAGCTCCCACTTATCCGGGTTGGAGGCTCAGATGCTCTTTTCAAGAGAGTCCTGGAAAGACTTCAGTTTCCAGCCTCGTCTTCCAGGCTGTCACTCTGCAAGTGGGAATGTATTGGGGGTCACACGGTTTATGCCTCCAGTGCAGCCTTGGAGGACGTCCTTGCACCAGGTTCCTCATTTATAAAATGAAGGATTAGACTTCACACCCTTTGCAGCACCACAGTCTGCAGATGCTAAATAAAGTTGTAATGAAAGCAAAGCAAATTGGCTCCTGTGTCAGAGTGCTTTGTTTGCTGTTGTCACTGATGTCAGAGACAAGCTCACCCAGGAATTCCCTGGCTGTCCAGTGGTTAGGACTCTGCACTTGCACTTCAGGGGGCACAGGTTTGATCCTTGGTCTGAAAACTAAGATCCTGTATGCCACATGGCATGTCCACTCCCCTCCCCAAAGTATATGTAGATAAGCACAAACAGTCCATATGGGCCCTTAAAAAAATTTTTTTTTTTGGCCACACTATGTAGCATGCAGGATCCTAGTTCCATGACCAGGGACTGACCCCCAACCTCTGCACTGGAAGGCAGAGTCTTAACTGCGGGACCACCAGGGAAGGCCTCATATGGGTCATGTTGCTTTGCCTGCAGCTCTTCTTATGTTGAAAGAGGAACTCTGAGGGCTTTGGTCCAGAAAGATTCCACATGCTGTGGAGCAACTTAAAGTAGTTAAGCCCGTGCATCACAACCACTGAGCCTGTGCTCTGGAGCTCCTGAGCCACTACTACTGAGCCCGTGTGTCACAACTACTGAAGCCTGTGAGCCTAGAGCTCGCGCTCCACAGTGGGAGAAAGCGTCGCAATGAGAAGCCCAAGCATCACAGCTTGAGAGTAGCCTCTGCTTGCCCCAGTTAGAGAGAGCCTTCAGGAAGCGATGAAGTCCCAGCGCAGCCAAAAATAAGTAAATTTTTTAAAAAAATTAAAAGATGAACTCTGAGATATTAAATTTCGATGCCAAGAGAAAGGTGCTGCATGAGGCCAGGTGCAAGCCTTGGAGCCAGCCAACCCCAAGCTGCTCACACCTGGGCAAAGGCCACAGCAAACAGGACTGTGTTTGACAGGGAACCAGCAGGGCACAGAGTGAGCTCAGTAAGGGGGGGTGGGGGGTACTTAACACATCACCCTCTCTGAGTCTGTGAGTGGGCACAGAAGCCAGTTATGGGGATTCGGGGTAGGAACTAGAGACCCCAGGTAGGTCTGGAACTGAGGGCAGGAGGTTCATTTGGGAAAAATTCACAGCGGCCTTGAAAAGAGCCTGGGCTTTTTCACAGAGCACCAGCCCCTCTCCTTTGATGGGGAAGATAGCTGGCCGCATACAGTGGTGCTCAATTAAGGGCAGATTCCCTCCTTTTGAGGGAGTATGAAGTGTGTCCAGAGTATGGCCCATGGGAATCATTGCTCACTCCCACCAGGCCTTGGGCACTTGAGGTGGCTCAGGACAGGCCTCTGTATTCTCCCTGTGGCTGCCCCAGGCTTGCTGACCTCCAGAGTCAATGTTAGTCTGGCTATTGTTGGGCCAGTTATGTTTGCCAAAACTTTAAAACAACTCGTACAATTACAGGCCTGTCCTGAAAGGGGTTCTTGTGTAGGCAAAACCCCAAGAAGGCCCAGGGTAGGGGACGGGGTCACCCCTGCTTTTCCCAGTCTGGCTGCCAGCTCTGTGGTTGCAGCTGCCACTGGGGGCAAGGCTGGGGCTGTTCATGTCTGCACTGAAACCCGTGTCAGTGACGGGGGTGGAGAACAAACAGGGGATTATCTTGAAGCTTCCCTGCCCTGTCCTTTGTTGGGGAAGCAGATGGGCAGGGACTAGCAGAGTCCAGCTGTTGCAAATCCAAGTGCTCCTTGTACAGAAACTGCCCTCCAACCCAGGCCTGTTCAGGGGCTGCAGGCCTGCCTCAGGCCCTCTCATGGGCAGACCCACTGGGCAGGGGAGGGAGGAGCCCGGACTCTGCACCTGGGCTGGGCTGGGAATATTAATATTGATTATCTGGGCATGTTTGTGCCACACACTAAGCTCAGCACTCGAATTACGTTCACCACAATTGACCCCATGAGGTAGATGCTTCCTGCAGCAGTGTCCCTGGGGTTTGAGAGGAAGAAGCAGGTGCCAATGGATTGTGTTCAAGGCCCAGAAAGTACAGGGCCAGGATGTGAATCCAGCTCTGTACAGCTTGTATTCAAGCTCTTCACCTCCACAGAACTCACATCTGCTGTGCAACTGTAAGCAAACTGCTTGACCTCTCTGAGCTACAGGTGTAAAGGGAACTTAATACAGCTTCTCCTAGGGCTTAGATGAGATTAGGTATGAGAGCCTGGCTCTGTTCCTGACACACAGTAGGAGCTAAACTTGGCTCTTTGTCCTTCCTTGAGATCTCGGATACTCTCACTGGGGTCCAAGGTGGGCATGAGGATGTGGTGGTCACTTTTTGCTTCCCTTTTAACTCAAAGCATGTGACTCTGGGAGCATGTAGGTATCCACCAACCATGGAAGATCCATGAGGCTGGGCAGTGATTGGCCTCTGGTTGCATCCTGACCACTCCTTCCCTGACAAGTGGATCCATCTTGAGCTGGTCCCTCCTGCTAGGTTGGGACAGTGTCCCCAACACCAGGAAACTACAGAGCCCTGCCCTAGTCTAACCAAGATGCCCTTTCTTCCCCTGGACCTGCTCTCCCTGAGGTCAGAATCCCACCTCCTCCTCCTATCCTGGCCCCATTCCTGGGAATCCTGACAGACTGTGCGGCAGGCTGAAAAAGCCCCTCAAGGATATCTACATCCTGACCTAGAACCTATGAATATTATTTTGTGTGGTAAAAAAGGACTTTAAAGATGTGATTAAGGACCTGGAGATGGGGAGATTATCTGGTCCCACATGTAATCACGAGAGTTCTTCTAAGAGAGAGGCAGAGGGAGTGCTCACACAGAGAAAGCACAGAAGAAGGCAATGTGAAGATGGAGGCAGAGACTGCAGTGATGTGGCCTCAAGCCAAGACTGCTGAAAAACCGAAGCCCAGATATTTATTCTTTCACAGATCTGAAGGCCAGAAGTTGAAAATCACTATCACAGGGCCACACTCTGTCTGGAGGCCCTGTGGAGATCTGTCCATCAGTTCTTCCAGGTACTGAGGGTTGCCAGCAGTCTTGGCTTGTGGCCACATCACTGCAGTCTCTGCCTCCATCTTCATATTACCTTCTTTTCTACTTTCTCTGTGTGAGCTCTCCCTCTTTGCATCAGAAGGCCAAAGTGTTGGAGCTTCAGTTTCAGCATCAGTCCTTCCAATGAATATTCAGGGCTGATTTCCTTTAGGATTGACTGGCTTGATCGCCTTGCTTTCCAAGGGACTCTCAAGAGTCTTCTCCAGCATCACAGTTCAAAAGCATCAGTTCTTCAGTGCTCAGTCTTCTTTATGGTCCAACTCCCACATCCATACATGACTCCTGGAAAAACCATGTGCTGTGCTTAATTGCTCAGTCGTGTCCGACTCTTGGACACCATGGACCATAGCCCGCCAGGCTCCTCTGTCCATGGGGATTCTCCAGGTAAGAATAGTGGAGTGGGTTGCTATGCCTTTCTCCAGGAGATCTGTCCAACCCAGGGATCAAACCCAGGTCTCCCACATTGCAGGTGGATTCTTTACCGTCTGAGCCACTAGGGGAGCCCATATGGAAAAACCATAGCTTTGACTAGATAGATCTTTGTTGGCAAAATAATGTCTCTGCTTTTTAATACATTATCTAGGTTTGTCATAGCTTTTCTTCCAAGGAACAAGTGTCTTTTAATTTTATGGCTGCAGTCATCATCCACAATGATTTTGGAGCTCAAGAAAACAAAATCTGCCAACATTTCCATTTTTTCCCTATCTATTTGCTATGAAGTGATGGGACTGGATGCTATGATCTTAGTTTTTTGAATGTTGAGTTTTAAGCCAACTTTTTCACTCTCTCTTTCACCTTCATCAAGAGGCTCTTTAGTTCTTTGCTTTCTGCCATAAGGGTATTGTCATCTGCATAGCTGAGGTTATTGATATTTCTCCCGGCAGTCCTGATTCCAGCTTATGCTTTGTCCAGCCTGGCATTTTGCATGATGTACTTTGCATAGAAGCTAAAAAAGCAGAGTGACAGTATACAGCCTTGATGTACTCCTTTCTCAATTTTGAACCAGTCCATTGTTTCATGAACAGTACTAACTGTTGCTTCTTGACAAGCATACAGGTTTCTCAGGAGGGAGGTAAGGTGGTTCTGGTATTCCCATCTCTTTAAGAATTTTTCACAGTTTGTTGTTATCCACACAAAGACTTTAGCATAGTTAATGAAGCAAAAGTACATGTGTTTCTGGAATTTCATAGCTTTCTCTATGATCCAATGGATGTTGGCAATTTGATCTCTGGTTCCTCTGTCTTTTCTAAATCCAGCTTCAGCATCTGGAAGTTCTCGGTTCATGTATCACTGAAACCTAGCTTGGAGAATTTTGAGCAGGATGGGTCAGGGTGAAACAAAATAAGGCTAAACAGCTTTTGGAATCAAAAACTGTTAAAATTTTGTTAGCATCTAGGAGGAGAAGGAGATGAGAGGCTAGAAGGACAGCCAGAGGGAAATGGCACAGGGTCTAGAAAGAGCTCTGAGAGAGCCCAAAGCACAGTGATATGGCACAAGGCTGGAGCGCATGGAAGACGGAGCAGGAGGAAAAGCCTGCTGATAAGTAGAGGCTATCAAAATTAGGAACACTGATGTTTGCTTGACAGTGAATTTATTTTCTACTCTGTGCTGTAATTACCACCCTTTAGCCACAAAACCTTAAGTAAAATCTCTTACATGAGCCTGTGTACAAAAAATTTGCAGGAGATGAAGACAAGTCTTTAGCACCATTCCAGGACATCTTAAGAAAGGAGAGAGGTGGGCACTGCATGAATTTTGGTGACAGTGGTAGCAAGGAATGACAAGATGAATGGGAGCCCCTGCCCTTGGAAATTCACACATATATTGGGAGATGACAGACTTCCTGCAGTAGGTGCAATGGGGACACCCTAATCCATTTTACTTGGTGTTGGTGAGAGTCTCTCTGATAGAATTTGTGTATGTGTGAGTAACAGAAGGTTTATTAAATAATTGAAAGGCTAATAAAGGATGTTCTAGAGATGGAGATTAATTAAAAAAACACAAATTTCTCTTTTCAATATTTCCTTCTTTCTTCTAAGCGAAGTGTGTAAGTATTTTGAATTTAAATAATTGTTTTTAAGTCAAATCAATTTTGGAACAGAGAGAGCTAGAGGTTTATAGACTCCCTCGATGGTCAGCGGTTGCTGATTAATGATGCTGGAGCCTGTAATTATACTGCTGTCAGGAGACTGAGTGTCCTCAATAAATCCAGGTTCATCTGCCTTTCCAAGACACTGGGAGAGGAGTATCTTGATTTATCCCCCAATTGGCACATATTCTCTTTACTGTACCTTAGAGAGCACCCAACTACTTAATGGTTTGAGAGGTCAATTTTCATCTTGCTTGTATTGAGCAACCTAGAATTTAAATGTCCTTGCCCATGACTTAAATTGGACCTTTCTTCTTATTGCCTTTTTGGTTCATTCTTCTCTCCCTAACTAACCTCATTCATTTGAAAAACTGGGTGTGGCAAATTGCAAAAACAGTGGTAAGTCTCCACTCTTCTCTGAACCCATGCCCTTTAAAATGTGACTTTGCCACTCTTCTCATTAAGGGGTGGAATAATGGAATCTATTTTGCTATCCTTTGAACCTGAGCTGACCTTGTGACTTGCTTTGGCCAACAGAATGCGGTGGAAGTGACAATGGAAGTTTTCAGTCAGATCCCCAAGAGTCTTTTCACTCTTTCACTCAAGGACCCTGCCAGATGCCATGTGCAGAGGCCCAGACTCAGCTACTACTTGATGAGGGACATGGCCACCACCCTCCCCTACTCTCCCCAACCCTCCCCCATCCTCAGATCAAAGCCTACATGACCTGCAGCTGAGCCCAGCCCAAAGCAGAAGAACCACACAGCTAAGCCTGGCTTAAACAGACTAACTGCTGAATCATGAGCTAAATAATGACTGTTTTAATTTTGGTTCACTATGTAGCATTATTATGGAAAGAGTTAACAAATACCCTGGGGTCCTATTATATACCACCACTGTTCTAGAGTCTGGAGCCACAGAGAGTGAGAGTTACAGAGATGGCATAGCTAAGACATTACTGTTACCCTGAGGAGCTCACAGTCTAGTGAGGCAGACAGGCTGACAAACATATTATGTAATTGTAACCAGGAGTGACAAGTAGATTAATTTTATTGAACATCATCTATATGCCAGGCAAAATACTAAGCATTTTATTGACATTCTCATCTCACTTAGTCTTTACTGCAAGCCTATGAGGCTGACACTATTATTAGCCCATTTTAGAGAATAGAATACTGAGGCCTATGGAAATTAAGTCCTGACTCCAAAGCCCATGCTTTTCCTGCCAGCTCCTGATGTCCCCCTATGACCTGTATACATCTGAAAGATTCAGAGGAAGGGACAGCTGACCCTCAGGGGTTGGGGGGAAAGCCTCAGTGGATCCCGGCTGACGGCACACACTGGGAACCTGAAGTCACAGGCCACTGAATCAGTCCAGGGGTGAGTTGTGGTGAGAATGAACCAGAGGAGCTGGATAATGTGCATGCGGGCTGGGGACCTGCTGGGGAGCAGGTAATAAACATCTTCAACTCAATTTTGGGTGGAGGCTGAAGAAGGCAGGACATGACCCAGGGGAAGAAGGGGTAAATGGGGACAGGGCGGGTGTTGTTCTCTGTGTCAAGACGCATTTCTGCTTTTCTCCGGGGCAGAGTATTCAATGCCAGATGATGCCCAATTGGGAATTTCTGCCTGGAATGGAGTTCTGAAAAAATATCACTATTAATAGGAAATTCAGTTTTTCTTCTGCTGCTTTCTTGGCAATGCCATTTTCAGATTTTTAAATAGATTGTCCAGCTTTCTTTTGAGGACTCGTTTGCCTGAAGGGATTGGTACTGTAACGTTGCGGTATGGGATGTGCCTGTCCTGGCAGCTCCTTACTTACTTACTGCTCTATCTAGAATTTCCTTGTTTCTAAAATGTCCACAGACACAGAGTAGGTCCTGACAGCTGCCTGGGCTGACTTTAGACTGTGAGCTCCTTGCAGGTAGCACCCAGGTCCACTCTATCTATTGTTCCCTTATTATAGGCAAAAGTCTGCTGTGGGGAAAACAGCTAACAGGTATGGAACACTAGGTATCAAGCATTGTTGTGTTTATATGTGTCAATTCAGAGTAACATACACACTCCCATTTCCGAATTTTACAGATTAGGACAAGAACAGGAGAGGAAAACTATGTTTGAGTTCCCATAGCTGGCAAGAAGCAGGGAATGGATTTGAGCAAAGCCATGTGGTTCTGATGGAGAAGGAAATGGCAACCCACTCCAGTACTCTTGCCTGGAAAATCCCATGGATGGAGGAGCCTGGTAGGCTACAGTCCATGGGGTCGTGAAGAGTTGGACACGACTGAAGTGACTTAGCAGCAGCAGCAGCAGCATGTGGTTCTGAAACCCACAGTTTTAAATTCTGCTTTCAATGTATAGAAATGAAACTGCAGGGGCAACAACCTGGGGGAAGTGGGGCTGGGGAGGTGGGTGGGCTCCTTCACTTTTTCCATTATAAAGTTTGGTTGAGGTGAATATGTAATAAAAATGCAAATCTAGGGAAAGAAAAGAAAAAGGGCCCTGTTGTTTTTTTTTTTTTAAATCATGAAATGTTAGTGCTGAAAGTGACCTTAGAGATGATCGAGCCCAAGGAGGAAACTGTCCTGAAGGTTAAGCAATCATCCCAGGCCGCTCAGCGAGGTGGTGAGGACAGAATCTGGAGAACCCTCCGTCCTGACTGTCCTTGTCACTTCCTCTCAGCTCCTCCCACAGGACAGTATTTGTGCTCCACCTGAGGGTGGAGGCGAGGTCTGAGGTTGAGTTCCTGCTCCTTCACCTGACTTTCTACATTCTTCACTTACTGCAACATCCTTAAGGTCCATTCAAGTGTGGTCAGTGACAGGATTTCCTTCTTTCTCGTGACTGAATAATATTCCAGTGAATGCATATCCCATATCTTCTTTATCCATTTATTCACTGATGAATCTTCAGGTTGTTTCCTATCTTGGCTATTGTGAATAATGCTGCAAAAAACATGGGACGGCAGTGACCTCTTTGATATCCTGTTTTCATTTCCTTCAGATTATAACCAAAAGTGGCATTGCTGGATCACCTGGTAGTTCTATTTTTAACTTTTGGAGGAATCTCCACACTGTTTTCCATAGTGGTGGCACCAGTTTACATGACCATCAACAGTGTGCAAATGTTCCCTTTTCTCTACATCTTTGACAACAATTGCTACCTCATCTTTCTGATGATAGCCATTCTAACAGGTGTACATCAGGCAGGGAAAGACAAATACTCTATGATATTACTTACATGTGGAATCTAAAAGGCCAAACTCATAAAAACAGAAAGTAAAATGGTGGTTCCCAAGGGTGGCAGGTAGGGAAATAGAGATGTTGTTTAAGTGTACAAACTTGCAACTAGTAGGTTAAGTCCTAGAGACATAATGTACAGTATAGTGAATGTAGACAACAAAAAATATTGTATTATAAATCAAACTTGCTCTAGATTTTAATTATTCCCAACACAATAAAGAAATGATAATTATGTGATGTGATAGCTACCATGGCAACCAACCATATCACAACCTATAAACGTATCAAATCAACATGCTGTACACCATACATGCACACAATGCTACATGTCAAATCTGTTTCAATAAAAGATAACTAAACAAAGTATTCTTTGGCAATGCCAGAGAATGCTCAAACTATCGCACAATTGCACTCATCTCACATGCTAGTAAAGTAATGCTCAAAATTCTCCAAGCCAGGCTTCAGCAATACGTGAACCGTGAACTTCCTGATGTTCAAGCTGGTTTTAGAAAAGGCAGAGGAACCAGAGATCAAATTGCCAACATCCGCTGAATCATGGAAAAAGCAAGAGAGTTCCAGAAAAATATCTATTTCTGTTTTATTGACTACACCAAAGCCTTTGACTGTGTGGATCACAATAAACTGTGGAAAATTCTGAAAGAGATGGGAATACCAGACCACCTGATCTGCCTCTTGAGAAATTTGTATGCAGGTCAGGAAGCAACAGTTAGAACTGGACATGGAACAACAGACTGGTTCCAAATAGGAAAAGGAGTACGTCAAGGCTGTATAATGTCACCCTGCTTATATAACTTATATGCAGAGTACATCATGAGAAACTCTGGACTGGAAGAAGCACAAGCTGGAATCAAGATTGCTGGGAGAAATATCAATAACCTCAGATATGCAGATGACACCACCCTTATGGCAGAAAGTGAAGAGGACCTAAAAAGCGTCTTGATGAAAGTGAAAGTGGAGAGTGAAAAAGTTGGCTTAAAGCTCAACATTCAGAAAACGAAGATCATGGTATCCGGTCCCATCACTTCATGGGAAATAGAGGGAGAAACAGTGGAAACAGTGTCAGACTTTATTTTTGGCGGCTCCAAAATCACTGCAGATGGTGACTGCAGCCATGAAATTAAAAGATGCTTACTCTTTGGAAGGAAAGTTATGACCAACCTAGATAGCATATTCAAAAGCAGAGACATTACTTTGCCAACAAAGGTCCGTCTAGTCAAGGCTATGGTTTTTCCTGTGGTCATGTATGGATGTGAGAGTTGGACTGTGAAGAAAGCTGAGTGCTGAAGAATTGATGCTTTTGAACTGTGGTGTTGGAGAAGACCCTTGAGAGTCCCTTGGACTGCAAGGAGATCCAACTAGTCCATTCTGAAGGAGATCAGCCCTGGGATTTCTTTGGAAGGAATGATGCTAAAGCTGAAACTCCAGTACTTTGGCCACCTCATGAGAAGAGTTGACTCATTGGAAAAGACTCGGATGCTGGGAGGGTTTGGGGGCAGGAGGAGAAGGGGATGACAGAGGATGAGATGGCTGGATGGCATCACTGACTCGATGGACGTGAGTCTGAGTGAACTCCGGGAGTTGGTGATGGATAGGGAGGCCTGGTGTGCTGCGATTCATGGGGTCGCAAAGAGTCGGACACGACTGAGCGACTGAACTGAACTGAACTGAGACAAAGTATATCTCTCCTTTCCTCTCACTATCACTAGGTCTGCCTCAAGTGCAGAGGGCTCTTATGCTGGTACCAGGCTGATTACAGTCCTTTTCTGGGGTCCCTCCTGGGCCCACCATTTGGATGTGCTCCATGTTTTCTTTCTTAATTAATTAATTTTGGCTATGCTGGGTCTTCATTGCCGAGAAGGCTTTTCTCTAGCTTCGGGGAGCAGGGGTTACACTGTAGCTGTGGTGCATGGGCTTCTCATTGCTGGGGCTTCTCTTATTGCAGGGCCCAGGCTCTAGGGTACATGGGTTTCAGTAGGTGTGGCACACAGGCTCTAGAGCACAGGCTCAGCAGTTGTGGCGCATGGGCCTAGTTGTTCTGAGGCATGTGGGATCTTCTTGGATCAAGGATCAAACCTGTGTCTCCTGCACTAGGAAGTGGATTCTTTTCTTTTCTTTCTTTTTACCATGAAGACTCCAAGGAAACCCACTCCACGTTTTCTGACCTCCCTCCCAATCAAATCTGTCTTATGTCCATGTCTGATTCCTTGAACCTACCTGATAGAACTGGAGAAACTAATTCAGGCTAACAAGTGAATGTCTGAGACTATTTTCCCCTTACAGATTATAGCTAGATTTTAACATCAGTCATTAGTGACTTACAAGCCTCCTGTAACCACTGCAGCAGCTCGACTTGGCCAGTGGGGAAAGTCTTTAAGAATTTAATGCCTCAGTTAACGTTCTTAGTAGCAAGAAGAATTGCTAAGTAGGAAGGAAGAACTAACTGTAGGCACCACTAAATTCCACTTTCTGGTGAGGCCAGTCAGACAAGCGACGTCAACTACAAAAATCCCTTGTTCTCTCTCATCTCTTCCCCACTAAAGAAGTGCCCTCCTCTCTGACCATTTTGAGGAAAGGGGGTTATGACGTCATCAGAAAGGAAGATAAACATCAAGGTCTTCAGACAGGGGCTCTTTGCTGGGCCAAATGTTTAGTTTTTAGAGCATCATCCAGTGTCTCATTATATTCCAGTGTTTTGCCCTCATGCAGAACCTCCTTAAAATAAGAGAGTGGCCATTTCCTCCTCCTGAGTCCCTGAAGGCAACGTGGCAGACAAGTCACTATTGTGTGGTTCTGGGAGCAGGAGGCATGCCACTTGGATGTTATGTTTATTGGTAACATCTCTTCTCAGTAAATCTGCTTTCTAAAGTCCCGGCCACTTCCTCTCTTGAGCTGCACAGTGGGCTTTGGTGGCTGAAGAGGAAGTGAAGGTCAGGGAGCAATTTTGATCCTCATACTGTATTTAGGATTCTAGCTTCCCCTCACCTCCCCAGAGGTTTGGTTCTGGAAAATAGCTCTTGTTTTCCATAGAACAAAGGTTTCTGGAAAGCAGGAAGGCCATCCTGGCAGAGCCCTGAGTGGAGCAGGGAGGGATGTTTTAGAATCCCGTGGGGGTGCTTCTGCTGAGGAGGCCCGAGGAGATGCAGCTAGGATTCAGGACACAGGATTCTGGTGGACAGGCCCACCACACTGTACCCACATTTGGCAGGACAGGGCCCCAGTCGGGAATTGCAGGGACTCAGCAATTACTAGCAGCCTCTGCAGCTCAAAGGCTACAGATCCACTTCTGGATCATCTAGGAACACACATTTTTTTGGAGCCTCTCTTCATCATTTTCAAAAGGAAAATAGTAATACTTTCCCCTCGTACCTTGTAGAGGTAATGTACAGATAACAAATCAGTAAACTAAAAGAGAGTAAAAGCACAGGTTACGAGAGTTAGAAAATGCAAAAGATTACTATGTTCCCTCCAGCCCTGCACTGTGCATGTTCCATCAAGACAGAGTGTCCACCTTCTGGAGGCCTGGGAGGACAGCTCACATAGGGAGATGCCAGTGCTTTCCCTTGTAGAGCCTGGTTCCTGAGATAACTCCCTGGCTTATGTGCGTGGCTCAATATTTCCAAAGCAGACACTATTACAGGATATGATCAGATATTCTGGGAAAACATATTTCATGTTCACATTTATTTAGTGAACACTGGATCAAAAAATTAAGCACTTCTTTACTAGAGATATTCTCAGAGCCTTTAAAATGCTAATTGCATTAAGAATCTCAAAGGGAGGGACATAACATGCAGACTTTCCCAGATATTTCTGATTTCAGAGAAATACCTTTCTCATGGCACAACTCTCAAACAGAGTGGTAAATGCCAATGTTCACTCTTATGCCTTTGGCTATACAAAATATCTATAGTTTTTATCGATTTTTAGACTAAATAAGATTATGCTGTTCTAGATGCCAGATTCACACACAAAAAAGAAAGAAATCTTCTGCTAAACGCTATTCTCTCAGACTTTTGTTTTTGGGTAGGTGGAGTAGACATAATTTTCCCAAGTCTTCCTGCTAATCACACTGGAAACCACCAATGGACATTACATATGAAACAAACATAGAAGATTTTGAAAGGTGGAGAAGAGAAGGCAGCAGCCTGACCAGGAAAGTTGACCCCAGGAATGACAGAGTGATTTTTTTTTTTTTTTTTTTGCCTCATCTATCATGATGTGAAGCTAAAGAAGCTGGAAATGGAGAAAAGGGAACCCTTGTACACTGTTGGTGGGAAGGTAAATTCGTACAGCCACTACAGAAAACAGTATGGAGGTTTCTCAAAAAACTAAAAATTGAACTACCATATGATCAGCAATTCTACTCTCTAATAAAACAGAAGCACTAGTCTGAAAAGATACATTCATCCCCAATGTTCATTATTTACAATTGCCAAGATATGGAAGCAATTTAAGTGTCCATCAATAGATGAATGGATAAAGAAGATGTGGTATAAACATACAATGTAATACTATTTAGACCCAAAAAAGAATAAAATTTTGCCATTTGCAATAACATGGATGGACTTGGAGAGTAAGTATTATGCTAAATGAAATGAGTCAGAGAAAGACAAATACTGTATCATATCACTTATATGTGGAATCTAAAAAATACAATAAACTAGTGAATATGACAAAAAAGAAACAGATTCACAGATATAGAGGACAAACCAGTGGTTAGCCTGTGGGGAGAGGGAAGGGAGGACACGGGTAGGGGATTTAGAGGCACTACTACTACATATAAAATAAGCTATAAGGATATACTGCACAATGTGAGGAATCTAGCCAACATTGTATAATGACTGCAAATGAAGTACAAGCTTTAAAAATTGTGAATCACTATATTACACACTTACATAATATTATATATCAACTATGTTTCAATTAAAAAATAATTTTTAAAAAAGAAGCTGGAAATGGCAATAAGCACAGACAAAATAAATTTCCCACACAACCCTGTTCTCTCTCATCAAAAGACCAGGAAAGAGGCCTTCTAACCAGAGGGAAAACTTTTAGGGAATAACAACTTCATTGAGCCAGACACTGCAGGAAATACTGAGGCCCCTGTGTCCCCTTTACTAGCACAGGCCAACAGGGAGCCTGCACTTGTGTCCCTGCTGGCTGGTAACGATGTGCTCCCTGCCTTACAGTGTTAGTGGACACCACACAGGGGGCCTGAACTTTCACCCTGACCCAAGAACAATGGCTTACTGTCTCCTCCCAGATGCCTGCCTGTGTGGTATCCCAGGAGACCTAACGGAGTCAGGATGTTCAGCATTGCCCAGCGGTAACAAGGACATCTCCACAGTGGTGTCAGTAGAGACCCCAGTGGGACCCAGAATTCCCATCCAGCAGTAACAAGGAGCTCTCTCACCCCTGTGTGTCAGAGGAAGCTGAGCAAGGAACTTCGAATTCTACCTCCACGTGGCAATAATGAGACGGTATAACTTCCCTTCCCGTGCTTGAGCTATGTCAAAGAAAGGCGGCTAAAACAGAAAATAAAGTGAACACGTCCATATTTCAATTGGAAGTCACTCCTAACAGCAAAAACCAAGAACATCTCAAATAGAATGCAAAGACAGTTGGTAGATGCCAACACTGAAATGACAGAAATGTAATTAATGTGATTTTACTGTAGTCATGGTAAAAATTCAATGAGCCATTATGAACATACTTGAAACAAATGAAAAAATAGAAATCCTCAGCAAAGAAACAGGAAAACAGCAGCAACACTATAGACCATATAAAGAAGAACTGAATGGAATTTGAGAAATGGAAAACATAATAACCAAAATAAAACACCTCAGTGGATGGGGTCAATAGCAGAACAGAGAGGACAAAAGAAATGATCAGTGAGTTAGAAGAATTTAACAATAGAGATTAGCCAATCTGAGTAACAGAGAGGAAATAGACTGAAACAGAGAGCTACAGGTACCTGTGGGACTATAACAAAAGATTTAACATTTGTATCTTTGGGGGTCCAGAAAGAAAGAGAAAGAGGGAAGGAATGAAAAAGTATTTGAAGAAATAATTATTGATAACTTCCAATATTTAGAAAGAGATATAACTCTACAGATTCTAAAAGCTGAGTAAGATCCAGATAGAGTAAACTCAAATCTACATCAAGATACATAATAATTAAATTTCTAAAAACTAAAGACATGAAACAAATCTTCAAAGCAACCAGAAAAAAACATCACCATACTTACAGGGAAAACTAATTTGAATTACAGTAGATATCCTCAGCAGAAACCATGGAGACAGAAGGAATCACCATATTAATTTTAAAGTGCTAAAAGAAAAGAAGGAGATCAGTCCTGGGTGTTCATTGGAAGGACTGATGTTGAAGCTGAAACTCCAACACTTTGGCCACCTGATGAGAAGAGCTGACTTATATGAAAAGACCCTGATGCTGGGAAAGATTGAGGGCAGGATGAGAAGGGGATGACAGAGGATGAGATGGTTGGATGACATCACCGACTCAATGGACATGGGTTTGGGTGAACTCTGGGAGTTGGTGATGGACAGGGAGGCCTGGTGTGCTGCAATTCATGGGGTCATAAAGAGTTGGACACGACTAAGCGACTGAATGGAACTGAAAAGAAAAGAATGGTCAGTTTCCTAAAGGCAGTGATATTCTTCAGAAATTAAGAAAAGTCATAATATTCTGAGATGAACAAAAACTAACAGAATTTGTTATAAGTAAGCAAAAAATAGCTAAAGGAAATGAAGAAAGAAGGAACCTTAGACTATCAGAAAGGAAGAAAGAACATGGTAAGTAAAAACATGGGTAATTACAGATTACTTCTCCTCTTAAATTTTCTAAATTGTGTTTGATGGTTGGAGCACAAATTACAGCACTGACTAATGTGGTTCTAAACGCATGTAGGAAAATATTTAAGGCAGTTATAAACAGAGGAGGGTGAAGAGATATAAAGGGAGGTAAGTTTCCCGTATTTCACTCAAACTGGCAAAATGGTACCAGTAAATGGCACTAAATTATGTATACGTAGTATAATGCCTAGAACAATTGCCAAAAAGCGATACAAAGAGATACACTAAAGAATTATAATGGAATTCAAGTAACCCAATGGGAGGCAGGAAAAAGAAATTAAAGACAGAGAGAACAACTATAAAACAAAAATTAAACGGCAAGCTTAAGCCTTAACATCACTGTGTGTGTGTGCTTAGTTGCTCGGTTGTGTCCGACTCTTTGTGACCCCATGGACTGTAGCCCACCAGGCACCTCTGTCCATGGGATTCTCCAGGCAAGAATACGGGAGTGGGTTGCCATTTCCTTCCAGGGGATCTTCCCAACCCAGGGATCGAACCCAGGTCTCCTGCATTGCAGGCAAATTCTTCACTAACTTAGCTAGGAGGGAAGCCCTTAACATTAGTATAATTACTCTTTCTGCAAATGACCTAAAGATGCCAAATAGAAGAGACTGGCAAAGTGAATAAAAAAACATGACCAACCTATATACTGTCTATAAGAAACTCACTTCAAGTATAATGATATAAGCAAGTCAAAAGTAAAAGGATAAAACCACTTTACATACATTAGTATGGTATATCGTGTGTGCGCTCAGTCATGTCTGACTCTTTATGACCCCATGAACTGTAGCCCACCTGGCTCCTCTGTCCGTGGGATTTTCCAGGCAAGAATATTGGAGTGGGTTGCCATTTCATTTTCCATTCATTAGCAAAGCTATTATTTTAAAAAATAAAGCAGAAAATAATAAGCCTTGGTAAGGATACAGAAAAAGCAGAACTCTTGTGCATTGCTGATAGGAATGTAAAATAGTGCAGCGACATGGAAAAAAGTATGGTGGGTCCTCAAAAAACCTAACATAGAATGACTATATGATCCACTTCTGGGTATTTACCTAAAGGAAACAGAGGTGGAGATTTGAACAGATATTTGTACATTCATGTTTATAGCAGCGTTATTCACAATAGTGAAAAGGCAGAGACAACCCAAGTGTTCATCAGTGGATGAACGGGTAAACAAAATGTGGTGTACACAGACAATATAATATTATTTAACCTTAAAAATAAGGAAATTCTGTCACTTGTCAAGATACGGGTAAACTGTGAAGACATTATGTTAAATGAAACAAGCCAGTCATAAAAAAAGAGTGTACAGTATGAATCCACTTAGATGAGGTACTTATAATAGTCAAATTCATAGAGGCAGAAAGTAGAATGGTGGTTTCCAGGGGCTGATGGGGAGAGAAAAACGGGCAGCTATGGTTTAATGGGTATGGAGTTTCAATTTTAGAATATGAAAAAGGTCTGGATATGGGTAGTGGTAATGGTTGTACAATGATGCAAATGGTCTTAACGCCACTGAAGTATACGTTTAAAAACAGTTTAAAAAAAAACAGTTTTAGAAAAAGTAAAAGGATAGGAAAGGATATATCATGCAAACATTAATCAAAGGAAAGCAGGAGTGCCTATGTTAGTATTAGATAAAGTAGATGTCAGAGTGAAGGAAAATATCAAAGGCAGAAAGAGACATTCTATAATGATAAAAAGAGTCAATTCACCAAGAAAACAATTTAGCAATACTCAAGGTGTATCCACCAAAGGAGAGTTGCAAAATCCATGAAGTAAAATGAAATAGAATAGGAAGGACAAACAGACAAACCCAGGATTATAGTTGGAGACCTTAACTCCCCTCTCTCTACACTTGAGATAAACAACATTCCTTCCATATCTGACTCTGGTTTCAATACTTGCTGTCTCTTTAAACTTGCCTTGCAGTATATCCTGTGAATTTTTGTTGAAAGCCAGATGTTCTCGGTAAAAAGAACTTAGGTTCATGGCCTTTAGTGTTGTAGTGGTAAACTATACAGGGAGAGGAGGTATTCTATAACCCTATGACTAGATCTCAGACTTCTGAGCTTGTGCTCCTTGCTCCTGCCCTTAGGTGGGGCAGGAAGTTGAGGAGGGTGGAGATGAATACTGCCCTGCCCCCAGGCTCAGTTCAGTTCAGTCTCTCAGTCTTGTCCAACTCTTTGCGACCCCATGAGTTGCAGCATGCCAGGCCTCCCCGTCCATCACCAGCTTCCAGGGTTTCCTCAAACTCATGTCCATCGAGTTGGTGATGCCATCCAGCCATCTCATTCTCTGTCGTCCCCTTCTCCTCCTGACCCCAATCCCTCCCAGCATCAGAGTCTTTTCCAATGAGTCAATTCTTTGCATGAGGTGGCCAAAGGATTGGAGTTATAGCTTTAGCATCAGTCCTTCCAATGAACACACAGGATTGATCTCCTTTAGAATGGACTGGTTGGATCTCCTTGCAGTCCAAGGGACTCTCAAGAGTCTTCTCCAACACCATAGTTCAAAAGCATCAATTCTTCAGCACTCAGCTTTCTTCACAGTCCAACTCTCACATCCATACATGACCACAGGAAAGATTATAGCCTTGACTAGACGGACCTTTGTTGGCAAAGTAATGTCTTTGCTTTTGAATATGCTATCTAGGTTGGTCATAACTTTCCTTCCAAGGAGTAAGCGTCTTTTGATTTCATGGCTGCAGTCACCATCTGCAGTGATTTTGGAACCCAAAAAATAAAGTCTGACATTGTTTCCACTGTTTCCCCGTCTATTTCCCATGAAGTGATGGGACCAGATGCCATGATCTTTGTTTTCTGAATGTTGAGCTTTAAGCCAACTTTTTCACTCTCCTCTTTCACTTTCATCAAGAGGCTTTTGAGTTCCTCTTCACTTTCTGCCATAAGGGTGGTGTCATCTGCATATCTGAGGTTATTGATATTTCTCCCAGAAATCTTGATTCCAGCTTGTGCTTCTTCCAGCCCAGTGTTTCTCATGATGTACTCTGCATATAAGTTAAATAAGCAGGGTGACAATATACAGCCTTGACGTACTCCTTTTCCTATTTGGAACCAGTCTGTTGCATATAGGTTTCTCAAGAGGCAGGTCAGGTGGTCTGGTATTCCCATCTTTTTCAGAATTTTCCACAGTTTATTGTGTTCTTTGGAAGGAATGATGCTGAAGCTGAAACTCCAGTACTTTGGCCACCTCATGCGAAGAGCTGACTCATTGGAAAAGACTCTGATGCTGGGAGGGATTGGGAGCAGGAGGAGAAGGGGACAACTGAGGATGAGATGGCTGGATGGCATCACTGACTCGATGGATGTGAGTTTGAGTGAACTCTGGGAGTTGGTGATGGACAGGGAGGCCTGGCATGCTGCAATTCATGGGGTCACAAACAGTTGACACAACTGAGCGACTGAACTGAACTGAACACAGTCAAAGGGTTTGGCGTAGTCAACAAAGCAGAAATAGATGTTTTTCTGGAACTCTCTTGTCATTTCAATGATCCAGTGGATGTTGGCAATTTGATCTCAGGTTCCTCTGCCTTTTCTAAAACCAGCTTGAACATCTGGAAGTTCATGGTTCATGTATTGCTGAAGCCTGGCTTGGAGAATTTTGAGCATTAATTTACTAGCATGTGAGATGAGTGCAATTGTGCGGTAGTTTGAGCATTCTTTGGCATTGCCTTTCTTTGGGATTGGAATGAAAACTGACCTTTTCCAGTCCTGTGGCCACTGCTGAGTTTTCCAAATTTGCTGGCATACTGAGTGCAGCACTTTCACAGCATCATCGTTCAGGATTTGAATTCCATCACCTCCACTAGCTTTGTTCATAGTGATGCTTTCTAAGGCCCACTTGACTTTGCATTCCAGGATGTCTGGCTCTAGGTGAGTGATCACACCATCGTGATTATCTTGGTCATGAAGCTCTTTTTTGTACAGTTCTTCTGTGTATTTTTGCCACCTCTTCTTAATATCTTCTGCTTCTGTTAGGTCCATATCATTTCTGTCCTTTATCGAGCCCATCTTTGCATGAAATGTTCCCTTGGTATCTCTGATTTTCTTGAAGAGATCCCTAGGCTTTGTTGTTTCCTCTATTTCTTTGCATTGATCGCTGAGGAAGGCTTTCTTATCTCTCCTTGCTATTCTTTGGAACTCTGCATTCAGATGCTTATATTTTTCCATTTCTCCTTTGCTTTTCACTTCTCTTCCTTTCACAGCTATTTGTAAGACCTCCTCAGACAGCCATTTTGCTTTTTTGCATTTCTTTTTCTTGGCGATGGTCTTGATCCCTGTTTCCTGTACAATGTCACAAACCTCCGTCCATAGTTCATCAGGCACTCTGTCTATAAGATCTAGTCCTTTAAATCTATTTCTCACTTCCACTGTATAATCATAAAGGATTTGATTAGGCTCTGTTAGGCTCTTTTAAAACCTCAATAGGTCAGATTCTGGTAAGATAGTTTCTCTGGAGGGCAGGTCTTGTTAAGAACAGAATGCTCTATTGTTATTTTAGAATGATTATCTTCCTCCTCCTGGTCCTGGAAGTAGGAGGGGATTTCTCTCTCATCTTCTCTGTGAGAGCCTAGTAGGGCTCTGGAGTTTTGCCCTCCTCCCACCCAAGACTGAGGGCCCCATGGAGTTTTCAACTCTCAGAGTTGAGACTGATGAATGATTGAACTTCCACCAATTTGTTAATTACAGTTTAGGTTTCCCTACCCCAGCACTTGTTCCCACAGAGGTTTCTGCTCTGGGAAACTGTGATTCTCTGTGTCTGCCTCTTTGTTTCTCCGCCTCTTGGGGCAGTGGCTTTTCTCTGTGACCTCAGTTCTCTGGTGCATCTGAGAGCTGTTGATTTTCAGCATTTGACTTGTTATGATGGAGTGATGACTTTAAAACTCCTTACATGTTTGACCAAAACCTGAAAGTCTAAGTGTTGTTTAAAATAAATTAACATAAAGTTGTTTCTTCAGGTCTCTACAAGTTACATGCTAAATAAGGTACCTTTATTTTCATTTTGGACAAACTGTTCTAAGAGGATATGAGCAGAAAATTCCAGGGCTTATACTTGGAAAACAGAAGACCACCCCGTGCAAGGTCTCTCATTGTCAAGAATATTTGCTGTGAGCTTAAAAGAAAAAAATCCACACAAAGGAGTCAAATGAACTCTGGTTGGGCCTTCTTGGGGCAAAACACCCCCAGGGAGGTTTTGATTCAATTAATCCTTCCTGACATGCTGTTACCCTTTTCAACAGGGCTTTAATTTAGTTTTCTCAAGAACACAAACTTCCGGAAAATTTAATTTGCCGGAAGAAGGTGTAGGTAACCCTTCCAGATAAGCTGTGCTCCAAGGAAGATAGCGTAGAGTCTGGGAGCAAGAGATGCAGGTCCTGACTGGACTGGCTCAACTAGCTGTGCTGTTTAACTTTTCACCCTACTGTTGGACAAAGCTGACACAGGCTCGCCCAGATTCCAGGCAAGGGGACTACTATAGACTGAATGTTTGTGTCACCCTGGATTCATATGCTGAAACCTAACCCCCAATATATTGGTATGTGTGAAGGAGGAAACAGAACAGGCTTTGTCTGGAAAGCAGGACTCCATCTTGGGCTGGATTGCGGACTTTGAGCTATAGGCCCAGTATTATGGAAACAACATACCAACTGGAAAACCAGGCCCCTGAAGGAAGAGCCCCAGGGCTCTCCCACTGCCTAAAAGAATACCCTAATTATCTGTGTAACTGAATAGAATCATACATTCTATTATGCTTATTGGGGTATGACCACAAGCCTATTGATAATTGTCCACTGTTAACTACCTAGGCTTAAGGCAAATGATCCCGGGTTAACTTTGATTGTATCTTTTTTTTTCCTTTGTTCAGACTAGTTTCAGGGAATTTGGGGAGGTGGGTTTGGGCACATACGCTTAGGGTATATAAGGTTTTCACAAAAAAACTGGTTGGGGTCCTTGGCTAAAGGAGACTCTTCCTTGGGTCTGCCGGTGTAATAAACTGCACTCCAGTATCTGCACTGTCCTTCTGAGTGAGTTTGTTTCCTGGAACGTGTGGCTACAACATGTGGAGATGGGGTCTTTGGGAGGTGATTACATTATGAGGGCAGAGCTGATTAGTGCCCTTGTAAGAGAGACCCCAGAGAACTCCCCTGCCTCTTCTGCCATGTGAGGACTCAGCAGAAAGATGGCCATCCATGAACCAGCAGGTGGGTGCTCATCAGTCACTGAATCTGCTGGTGCCTTGATCCTGTACTTCTTTACTAGAACTGTCAGAAATATATTTCTTTTGTTTATAGCAGCCTGAATAGACTAAGACAGGGATCTTTCAATGGGAGGAATGCCAAAGAATTTGTGGCCATGCTTTAAAATTGCCACCAAAGTCACAGACTCCATACACTTCCTGTGGAGTTCAATTTTCTGTGCTATTTTCTGTTCATTTTTCTGTAAGGGAAAAAAGCAAAGCTTGGAGCAGGGGAACACACAGAGAGGATGGACCTACCTTTTTAAAATTGACAGTAAATGGCTGGGTGTTGCCAGATTATCCTACTTTATTTTCACTTCTCTGCAGCTTGAATATTTAGGAGGTAGGGATGGGTACCCACGGCTTTTTGTTTTCTAAAACATCAACTGCCTACACACAGTGCTATATACAAAATAAATAAATAATAAGAACCTATTTTTTAGCACAAGGAATTTTACTCAATATTTTGTAATGACCTACATGGAAACAGAATCTAAAAAACACTGGATAGGGACTTATCTGGTGGTCCAGAGACTAAGACTCCACTCCCAAAGCAGGGGGCCTAGGTTTGATCCCTGGTCAAGGAACTAGATCTTACATGCCATGCATAGGAGATTGGAGGCTGCAACTAAAGACCACACGTGCCACAACGAAAAATCCCACATGTCACAGTTAAGACCTGGCACAGCTAAATGAATAAATAATAAAATCAGTGGATATGTGTATAACTGATTCACTTTGCTATACAGCAGGAACTAACACAACACTGTAAGTCAACTGGACTTCAATAAAAATTAATTTTAAAAAACTTCTAAAGGGAGGGAAACAGAAGAAGAGGTGACTAAAATAAAGCCTCAAATTTGAAATTTGCGGGGGACGGGGGTGGAATAAAACATCAACTGCCACTACTTTCAGCTAAAAAGTCATTCCTTTCTAAAATATACTGATTTGAATAGTATTCTGCTCCCCCTCTCAAATTATTATCTCAGAATGTGATTTTCTTTGTAAACAGAGTTTTAGCAGATATAATTAATTAAGATCTGGAGATAAAATCACCCTGGATTTAGGGTTTGCCTACATCCAGTGACTGGAGTTCTACAAGAGGATAAGCCATAAAGAGACATGCCAGGAAGAAAGTGATATGGAGATGCAAAGAGAGATTAAGTTTTGCTGCCACAAGACAAGAAACACCCAGGATCATGAGAAGCTGGAAGAGACATGAAAAGACCATCCCCTAGAGCCTTTGGAGGGTACATGGGCCTGTCAACACCTTGATTTTGGACTTCTAGCCTCTCTAACAGAGAGAATCATCTCTGTTGTTTTAAACTACCCAGTTTGTGGTTATTCTGTTAATGGCAGCCCTAGGAATTTAATACATATGGTAAATGAGGAAAACCCACTGAGGAAAGAGCTTTGCCAAAGGTGAAGGCAAGAAAATGTTGTGTGCAAAATACTTATAAGAATGAATTATATTAGTATTTATTATTCATCCAAATAATACTGGCCCCCAGATAATTGCAATAATAATTCAGTCATATTTGATATCTTGCAAACTTTTAGTCATATGAAAACCATACCTTTAGGCATGCTTATGAAAGGATACTTGAGGAAAATATATGAAACATTTTATATAACAGTATTAACAGATTTATATCTTTTAAATCTCTCTCTGTATATATTTATATATCTATATGGCAAATGTTTCCCTGTGTTCTGCAAATGTTAAGGGTGGGCCTGCATTTTTGTCCTTCTAAAGAAAGCTGAGGGCCGAAGAACTGATGCTTTTGAACTGTGGTGTTGGAGAAGACTCTTGAGAATCCCTTGGACAGCAAGGAGATCCAACCAGTGCATCCTAAAGGAAATCAGTCCTGAATATTCATTGGAAGGACTGATGCTGAAGCTGAAACTACAATACTTTGGCCACCTGATGCAAAGAACTGACTTCATTAGAAAAGACCCTGATGCTGGGAAAGATTGAAGGTGGGAGGAGAAGGGAACAATAGAGGATGAGATGGTTGGATGGCATTACTGACTCAACGGACATGAATTTTAGTAAACTCTGGGAGTTGGTGATGGACAGGGAGGCCTGGTGTGTTGCAGTCCATGGGGTTGCAAAGAGTCAGACACGACTGAGCAACTGAACTGAACTGGACTGAATCATGTTAGGAGGTGAGGTACAGTATAGAATGCTGCTAAGTCGCTTCAGTCATGTCCAACTCTGTGTGACCCCAGAGACGGCAGCCCACCAGGCTTCCCCGTCCCTGGGATTATCCAGGCAAGAACACTGGAGTGGGTTGCCATTTCCTTCTCCAATGCATGAAAGTGAAAAGTGAAAGGGAAGTCGCTCAGTCGTGTCTGACTCTTCGCAACCCCACTGACTGCAGTCTACCAGGCTCCTCTGTCCATGGGATTTTCCAGGCAAGAGTACTGGAGTGGGGTGCCATTGCCTTCTCCGAGAGTACAGAATAATGGCTAGCATTTATTGAGCACTTTTTGTAGGCCAGATACTGTACTAAGTGCTTATATGCACTATCTCAGCAAATCCTACAATAACTCATTTTACAGATGGTAAAAATTGAGACTTGTGCTTTGCTAGCGGTCACCCAGTCAGTGAGTGGGTAAGCTGGGACTATGTTCTATCCACCAATCTTGAAAATCAGAACTTCTATTCTGAGCTTCCTAAACATAACTTCATGCAGAGGGAACAGGAGTCGAGCTACTGCCATGGTTCCAGGCAATATTCTCAGGGTTTCATTTCCTCTCCTTTTGGCCCAAGGCTAAAAAGTTATTAGCTGTGTCTGATTGTTCACCTGGGGACTCAAAAGAACAATGTTGACTCAACAATGCACGCGGGTGCTATTCATCTGGATCCATCTCTCGTTCAGTTTTAAGGGGCTGCCCCAAGGGAGGGGCTCCGTGTGGGCGCAGCTTGTGGTCTTTACCTTCAGATCTGCCAAAGCTGGTGTCTTTCTTTCCCTCTGTTCTCTTTTGTGTCTGGGCTTCAAATCTCCCAGGGCCAAGATAAAACATTGTTTCATCCTCCTGCCATGTGAGGAAGAATAAAAGATAGCTCTTCTCGGCTCACTTATATCATGGACCAACTCAAACCCTGCAGGAGAACAGGGCATGGATTATAGATAAAGCTTAACTCCATTCTTGCAGGAATAGGATGGCTTACAAATGAAGGCAATATCTGTGTTTGCACAACAGCTACCTTGGGGACTTTATGGTTTTAATAAAATTCTATACATCAAAACTCTTTTAAAAACCTTTGCATCACAAATATGCAAAATGACTCTTCCTCTACTGGGCTCCCAGTGAAAAATTGTGGGCAGGGGACAGGAAGGAGCATCAGCCAGCCCAGAGCACCAGGGCCCCTGAGAGGTGGGTGCCTCGGTGATGGATGTGCTCCTCTCAGAAGCAGAGAGCTGCATCCATCCTCCCACCCTGCCTAGGTATGTGCAGATGCAGAGTAAGAAGGAATGGGACTGATCATGTGAAGCAGCAGTTCTCCAAGAGTGGCCCAGGGATCTTGGGGTCCTAGAGAGCCTTTCAGGGGGTCCCCAAGATCAAAATTATTACTTGCATAGTACTAATATGTCATTTTCTCTTTTCATCCTTATTTTCTCATGAGCGTTCAGTGGCATGTTATGGAGACCACATGATGTGTGATGTCAGAACAGATTGAATGTAAAGCTGGTAAAACATAGCTGTCTTCAATTAAAGCAGACATTAAAGGTACGTGTATCCCAATGTTCACTGCAGCACTATTTACAATAGTCAGGACACGCAAACAACCTAAATGGCCATCAATGGATGAATGGATAAAGAAGAAGTGATACAAACATACAAGGCTGTATTA
The DNA here is from genome assembly GCF_032452875.1 of Bos javanicus. Taxonomy (NCBI): domain Eukaryota; kingdom Metazoa; phylum Chordata; class Mammalia; order Artiodactyla; family Bovidae; genus Bos; species Bos javanicus. The sequence continues at coordinate 37,714,504 of NC_083869.1, forward strand.
CTCAGCTATGAAAGAGAATTCAATAATGCCATTTGCAGCAACATGAATGAACTTAGAGATTGTCATACTGAATGAAGTAAGTCAGACAGAAAAAGACAAGTATCATATGATATTGGCTATATGTGGAATCTAAAAAAATGGTGCAAATGAATTTATTTGCAAAACAAAGAGAGTCACACATGTAGAAAACAAACTTGTGGTTACCAAGGGGAAAAGGGAGAGGGATAAATTGGAAGATCAGGATTGACATATACACACACTTTGACTGTGTGGATCACAATAAATTGTGGAAAATTCTGAAAGAGATGGGAATACCAGACCACCTGTCCAGTCTCTTGAGAAACCTATATGCAGGTCAGGAAGCAACAGATAGAACTGGACATGGAACAACAGACTGGTTCCAAATAGGAAAAGGAGTACGTCAAGGCTGTATATTGTCACCCTGCTTATTTAACTTCTATGCAGAATACATCATGAGAAACACTGGGCTGGAAGAAGCACAAGCTAGAATCAAGATTGCTGGAAGAAATATCAATAACCTCAGATATGAAGAGGACGCCACCCTTATGGCAGAAAGTGAAGAGGAACTAAAAAGCCTCTTGATGAAAGTGAAAGGGGAGAGTGAAAAAGTTGGCTTAAAGCTCAACATTCAGAAAATGAAGATCATGGCATCTGGTCCCATCAATTCATGGGAAATAGATGGGGAAACAGTGGAAATGGTGTCAGGCTTTATTTTTTTGGGTTCCAAAATCACTGCAGATGGTGACTGCAGCCATGAAATTAAAGGATGCTTACTCCTTGGAAGAAAAGTTATGACCAACCTAGATAGCGTATTGAAAAGCAGAGACATTACTTTGCCAACAAAGGTCCATCTAGTCAAGGCTATGGTTTTTCCAGTGGTCATGTATGGATGTGAGAGTTGGACTGTGAAGAAAGCTGAGTGCTGAAGAATTGATGCTTTTGAACTGTGGTGTTGGAGAAGACCCTTGAGAGTCCCTTGGACTGCAAGGAGATCCAACCAGTCCATTCTGAAGGAGATCAGCCCTGGGATTTCTTTGGAAGGAATGATGCTAAAGCTGAAACTCCAGTACTTTGGCCACCTCATGCGAAGAGTTGACTCATTGGAAAAGACTCCAATGCTGGGAGGGATTAGGGGCAGGAGGAGAAGGGGATGACAGAGGATGAGATGGCTGGATGGCATCACTGACTCGATGGACGTGAGTCTGAGTGAACTCCGGGAATTGGTGATGGACAGGGGAGGCCTGGTGTGCTGCGATTCATGGGGTCGCAAAGAGTTGGACACGACTGAGCGACTGAACTGAACTGAACTGAAGAACCTACTGTATAGCAGAGGGAACTCTACTCAATACTCTGTAATGACCTATACAGGAAAAGAATCTAAAAAAGAGTGATATGTGTGTATGTGTAACTGACTCATTTTGCTGTACAGTAGAAACACAACATTGTAAATCAACTATCCTCCAATAAAAATTAATTTAAGAAAAAGCCAGATATTAAAGAGATTTGCGGGAATTCCCTGGTGGTCCAGTAGTTAGGACTTACCACTTGCACTGCAGTGGCCTGGGGTTCAACTTTGTTGGACTTACAAATTTGTCCTTGGAATGGGACTTGCTCATATGTGGGGGACTTACTGTAGTCTCATATTGCATGAGGGTGGGCGTTCCACTGAACACTGTTTCTAAAAAAGGTGCCACTCTCCAAAAAAAAATGTTCTCGGGTCAAATAAACCTGAAAAATACTGGACTTCTGAATCCAATATTTATTCCAAGTTTACTCAGAGATCTCAAAATGAGTACTGTGAATCTCCGTGAGAGAGATGCTGTGCTCCACTTTCCAGAGCATAAAACTCTTCTTCAGGGCAACTTGTGGAACTAATCTTCTAAGGAACATAGGGAACTTGTTTACTCAGCAAAAGGACAAAGTGATGAAGTGGTCTCCCAAGTGCTGAGAGCTGCTTAGTATCCCGAAACCCACTTGCTTGCTCCAGTAAGGGAGGTCAGAGCTGGCTGCGTGCTCACTCCAGATATGCAGGTGTGGGTCTGGTTGGGGGTGGTTGGGCTGGAAAGCATTCACCCCACTAAGGTGGATACAGAGGTGATTGGAAGCCCAGGGCAGGCTCTGGGGTGAAACCAAAAGGGGGGCTTTCTAGAGCTAGTGGGGACATGGGATACTGGGGACGAGAGAGCAAAGCCTGCTCTCCCTCCCAGGGCAGGGGGTACAGTGACACAAAGTGAGAGATGGGAAGAGAAGGCAGGTCTTGCTCGCCTCACCCACCTAGTCAGGAAGGGTTCACCATGGATGAGAGGTCCACAGCTGCTGGGAGAATTCTGGTCCCCTCCTCCCTGTTCTCCCAGCAGAGGGGCAGTCACTAGTCACTCATCTGATGGCGCAGAGCCTGACATTCCTTTCTGGAGGTGGCTCTGGAGGCGGTCACTGTGCCATGGTCATTTGGGGTGTTTCTTAACCTCCCTAGACAGGGCTTCCTTGTCTGTAAAATGCAGTCAAAGTGACCCTTTCCTCACAATCTCCCCATCAGACAATCCAGGTGAAGGGCTGAGCTCAGTGCCTGAGACACAGAGTGAATACAGAGCCCCGGGAGGGGGTAAGGTGGGCAACGAGACTCAGCGGACGTCCTTGCCTTGTCTGCACCCCACTCCTGCCTCTCTAGCCTTCCTTTGGCCTCTGACTGGGGCAAGCAGGTCACCTCAGACCTACCTACACCATGCTCTTGGGGGAGAGGTGAGAATTCCAGCTTCAACCTCAGCTTTTGGCATGTTCTCCTAAAGGGCAGCTGTGTTCCCGGGGACTCGGGTGCTTCCCAGGTTAGCAAGGTGGGCTCCTGCTCTCAGGGTGTGCCTGTTTCCTGGCACCCAAGACAAATCTCCTTCTTATCTTTTCCCAGGAAGGGGGCCTGGTTCACATCTTGAGATTCCATTTGGTCTCTGTGTGATAAGGACGCACTCCTCTCTACAGTCAGAACCAGGTAGCAACACAGGTGTTGTGTGTATTCAAACACCAGTCAGCGATTCTTGTTTGGGAAGTGGATCTAGGGCCTACAGCCTGAACCAGAGGGAAAAGCAGGCTTCCATAGCCACCCAGGGGAACGGAACTCACACAACCAGGACTTCATGGGTGTGGGAATGGGGGTCCCTGAGCACACAGCTGCCTGGCGATCCCCCAACCTGGCAGGGAGGCTGGATACTCTGGTGTTTACCTGGGCAGCTGAGCGCCCTGAGCTTACCTTGAATTTTCCTAGGCACGTCAGGTGGTCCCTCCTCTGCCCTTGAAGAGTAGTGAAGAGTAAAGAGGGAGTGAAGAATGAAGAGAGAGAGGAATGTTTTCTTTTAGCATCTTCCAGAATGGCAACGCACTCCGGTGTTCTTGCCTGGAGAATCCCAGGGACGGGGAAGCCTGGTGGGCCGCTGTCTATGGGGTTGCACAGAGTCGGACACAGCAGCAGCAGAATGTCCACAGTTCCCATTTTAGACTTGCAGCATTGTGAATCAGTGTTCATTTGGGTAAACAATCTGCCTGAAAGACGGAGACCTGGATTTGATCCCTGGATCACGAAGATCCCCTGGAGAAGGTAATGGCAACCCACTCCAGTATTCTTGCCTGGAGAATTCCATGAACAGAGCAGTCTGGTGGGCTACAGTCAATGGGGTCTTAGAGTCGGACATGACTGAACAACTAACACACATTTCTCCACAAAAGCTAGAGCAGAGGGTAGGGCCTTCCTCTGTCTTGGAGGCTGCCAGCCCCTTTCCCAGGCTGCACTGCCGGGGGCCCTCTGCTCCTCCCCCTGCCCAGGCCACAAAGTGTTCCCAGCTGAGCTGCTCCTGCTTGGGCATTGGGCTGGTCGACCCGGGAAGGTGCTCTCTTGATTTTGTTGTATTCCTTGAGTTCTTCTGCTGCAGATCTGCTGAAACTGAGTGTAATTCATGAACAGGGCACTTTACATATATATATATAGTTTTCTATCATTTTAAACACATCCACTTTGATTCAAGTCAATAAAGTATTTTCCTAACTATCTTTACTAAGGCAAACTAAAACTAGTTTGCATTTCTTGATGCACCTAATTTGGTAGAGAAGTTGGTGGGAAGCTGGAGGGGGATCCCTGGCTGGGACAGGGTTGTCTCATGGACTCACGTTAACATCAACCTAGATTATGTGAAGGCTGGAAGCGACTGCTCTTTTTCTTCCTCCGGGACACCCAGAAGGACAGACGGGGGCTCTAGAAGCCAATGGATCTCTTATTGATGTGGTGGTGGTTTATTGCTCAGCCGTGTCCAACTTTTGCGACCCCTGGACTGTAGCTCACCAGGCTCCTCTGTCCATGGGATTTCCCAAGCAAGAATACTGGAGTGTGTTGCCATTTCCTTCTCTAGGGGATCCTCCCAAACCCGTGTCTCCTGCATTGCAGGCAGATTTTTTAGCTGTTCATGTTCCATTTTTGAGCACAGTCTTCTCTTGCACATTGTTTTCAGACTGTTGTGAAGATTAAATGGGCTAATGTGCAAAAAGCGCTTAGCACAGCCCTTGACACCCTGTATCCTAGTAAACACTCAGCAGAGGGTTATTATATAGAGGTTTATTCTCACCCAAACCAGTGAGAGAAATTCTCTGTTGCTTCTTTCTGCCTTTTCCACTTGACCTTCTCCCCGTCCTTGGGTGCAGCTGGCTTTCTCCTTAGCCCCGTGCCATTCTCATGTATTTCCTGCTGCCTTTGCTCGGGATTAACCTGAAGTTAATTACCCCGACGTTGAGTTCCTCTTGCTCTATGAGGTTTACCTTGACAGCTGACTTGATGGCTGCTGTGTGTTCCGATGGGCTCAGGGGGCACTGCAAGCTCTCGGGGTGATGGCAAACTCATCAGGTTTCCCACTGTGCCCAGGACGTAGCAGGGGGATGCTCCATAGCTGCATGAAGGTTGGAGTGAGTGGGTGGCTCAGGGAAGTTACCCACTGCTGTGACTCCACCAGGCTTGCCAGTCAGGAGCACACACAGGTCTCCAGGGAGCTGCTCACAAGGTCAGTCACTGGCTATCATTCCTTTTGTTTTTGGGGGTAGAAGGTTTGCTAAAGAAACTTACGTGGCCATGTGATAGAAAACTGCTTACTCTGGGCTGCTTTTGATGCAGTGGAGAGAGGGGCCCAGATCCCCTCCTCTGGACTCCTGAGGCTCTTCTGAGGACTTCTATGGCTCTGTCCTCAGAAACTGGAAGCCATTAGAGGGTGGGGTTTCTGACCATAGGTTACATGGTAACTGGCTTTCCACGGTTAACATCTAAGCTACAAGATGGAGCAGTAAATTAAAACCAACCTGCTAGGGAACCTTGCTTCTAGGACAACCTAAGCTTGAGAAATGTTATCTAGATCTGTCTTCCATGTCTAGAGATTGTGGCTTCTGCCCACACACAGAATTAATACAACATGGATCTCTGGTCTGGAGCCTATACTCCTAGGAACCTCAGTAATGGACAAGTAGAGATCATCTCAGCACCATCTGGGTCTTGGGCAGAGACTTATAGAAGCTTCGCCTTATCCATACCCTTCCTACAGAACCCCTACAGTGAGCAGCAGCAACAATGAGTCCAGGTTAAACTACTCTTCCCATGAGATATATGGGATGGATTCTAGAAAAGTTCTTTTAAGAGGTGGATTCAAATGACAGGTTCCACATTCCCTGCAAATTGAGTTGAGGAATGAGGGCCTCTTTTTGTTGAAGAATGAGAATGTGATGGCTGGAGCTCCAGCAGCCAGCTGGGAAACCATGAAGATGAGGGCCATACCTGGAGATTAGGATGGAGCCTGGGTCCCTGAGGACATTGAAGAACCACCATACTGGCATTGGTCTACCTTTCTTTATTAATTTCAGTATGTGAGGGGAAAAAAATCTAAGACCTTCTATAACTCATTTTGTTGAAGTCACAACTTTGGGAGATTTTGTTATTATCAGCCGATTATAATTATGCCACTACCACAACTCAGTGATGTGGCCTCAGAGGACAGCATTAGTAGTTCCAGGTGGTGTTGGGCAAAATTTTCTCTAATTAAGATGTTATATAGTGACAGACTTGATAATTTCCAGTATCACCTCACCTTTCCTTTGATAGCTTTTCTCCATAGAAGTGTTAATTACCAAAGAAGCAATTTAAAAGTAGGCTACAAGCAATAAAAGTGAAATAAGGGGGCACCTAATTATTTGCAAACTGATTGCTGTGAAATAAACACACCATTATCTCTAGATCACAGTTTAGAGACAAAAAGGAGACTTCTGGTCACTGAGGCCAACCATGATTGCAGTGATACTGGTGGATCTGTAAATATCTTAATCATTCAGCTGTAGAATGTGCTTCCTGGTTTGTCTTCACAAAATAGTTTGTGAAGGCTTGAGATGCAGTCCTCATTGCACAACCATTTTTATAACATAATGGGCAGATCCCCTCCTATCGTGCTTATTTCCAACCTGGAGCCCATCTGGACGGAATCCTTCACCCTAGTCCCCCAGGAAGCTGGGCACACCTCACTGTACTCATTCTCACACCTGAAAAGGCAAAGAGAGTTCCTTAGGATTGGGATGGGATGACCACTGACTCTGTAGAACCCTGAAAGAGAGACTCTGGAAGGGCATTTTCCTCCCCGAAGTTATTTTATTAGATTAGTACTCAGTGGATGGCAGCTCATCAAGGCACTGGAGTCAAACACATTAGATTTCATCACCAGCAAATAAAGGCAAATTTCAGGGATATTGCCTTTTGGGAAGTGAATGAACAGGAATAGGAGCTTTCTGAAAGAAGAACTGAATATTTTCCCACTGATCTCAGAATGACACTTTTGATCCAGCATAAGTTGTTTAATTTATTTTACAAGATAATGCACTGGTTAGCTCTGGGCTCACTGGGGCATGAATGGAGGGTGAAATAGCCCATTGTATCATTAAGTCTGTGTCAAAATCCCCCCATCCATTGGATGGGGCTTTAATAATGAAAAAGCTTGTTATAGCTCATGCAAACAATTATGACAGCACAAAATGCTTTTTAGTGATTTCAAGTCAGAATTAGGCAATGGCAATGGGCACAAATAGCCACTTAGGGGACATGCCAGCTGCTTCCAGTGAAGCTGCTGACATAAAAACAGGGAAAAGGCACTAAAACAGATACAATTCAAGTCATAATTTGGTTGCTAATAATTTCCCTTTTGTGTCTGCAGCCTTGAAAAACTGTCCTGAATAAGTGCATACATAAAGACAGTGAGCCAGGTCAAGCCATCACACAGATGAGTAACAGCCAACTACTATCATAAGGTGAGTTTAGTTCAGTTCAGTTCAGTCGCTCAGTTGTGTCCAAATCTTTGCGACCCCAAGGACTGTAGCACATCAGGCCTCCCTGTCCATCACCAACTCTCAGAGTTTACTCAAACTCATGTCCATTGAGTCGGTGATGCCATCCAACCATCTCATCCTCTGTCGTCCCCTTCTCCTCCCACCTTCAATCTTTCCCAGCATCAGGGTCTTTTCAAATAAGTCAATTCTTCACATCGGGTAGCCAAAGTATTGGAGTTACAGCTTCAGCATCAGTCCTTCCAAAGAATATTCAGGACCGATTTCCTTTAGGATGGACTGGTTGGATCTCCTTGCAGTCCAAGGGACTCCCAAGAGTCTTCTCCAACACCACAGTTCAAAAGCATCAATTCTCTAGTGCTCAGCTTTCTTTATAGTCCAACTCTCACATCCATACAAGACTACTGGAAAAACCATACCTTTGACTAGATGGACCTTTGCTGGCAAAGTAATGTCTCTGCATTTTAATATGCTGTCTAGGTTGGTCGTAACTTCTCTTCCAAGGAGCAAGTGTCTTTAATTTCATGGCTGTAGTCACTATCTGCAGTGATTTTGGAGCCCCCCAAAATAAAGTCTCTCACTGTTTCCACTGTTTCCCTGTCTATTTGCCATGAATGACTGAGAGACTTCACTTTCCATGCATTGGAGAAGGAAATGGCAATCCAGTGTTCTTACCTGGAGAATCCCAGGGATGGGGGAGCCTGGTGGGCTGCCATTTATGGGGTCGCACAGAGTTGGACATGACTGAAGTGACTTAGCAGCAGCAGCAGCAAAGGGACCAGATGCCATGATCTTAGTTTTCTGAATGCTGAGTTTTAAGCTAACTTTTTATCTCTTCTCTTTCACTTGCATCAAGATGTTCTTTAGTTCTTCTTCACTTTCTGCCACAAGGGTGGTGTCATCTGCATATCTGAGGTTATTGATATTTCTCCCGGCAATCTTGCTTCCAGCTTGTGCTTCATCCAGTCCAGCATTTCTCATGATATACTCTGCATATAAGCTAAATAAGCAGGGTGACAATATACAGCCTTGATGTCCTGCTTTCCCAATTTGGAACCAGTCTGTTGTTCCATGTCCAGTTCTAACTGTTGCTTCTTGACAGATTTCTCAGGAGGCAGGTCAGGTGGTCTGGTATTCCCATCTCTTAAAGAATTTTCCACAGTTTGTTGTGATCCATACAATCAAAGGCTTTGGCGTAATCAATAAAGCAGATGTTTTTCTGGAACGCTCTTGCTTTTTTGATGATCCAATGGATGTTGGCCATTTGATCTCTGGTTCCTCTGCCTTTTCTAAACCCAGCTTGAACATGTGGAATTTCACTGTTCACGTACTGTTGAAGCCTGGCTTGGGGAATTTTGAGCATTTCTTTGCTAGCATGTGAGATGAGTACAATTGTGTGATAGTTTGAACCTTCGTTGGCATTGCCTTTCTTTGGGATTGGAATGAAAACTGACCTTTTCCAGTCCTGTGGCCACTGCTGAGTTTTCCAAATTTGCTGGCATATTGAGTGCAGCACTTTCATAGCATCATCTTTCAGGATTTGAAACAGCTCAACTGGAATTCCATCACCTCCACTAGCTTTGTTTGTAGTGATGCTTCCTAAGGCCCATTTGACTTCGCATTCCAGGATGTCTGGCTCTAGGTGAGTTATCACATCATCGTGATTATCTGGGTCATGAAGATCTTTTTTGTACAGTTCTTCTGTGTATTCTTGCCACCTCTTATTAATATCTTCTGTTTCTGTTAGGTCCATACCATTTCTGTCCTTTATTGTGCCCATCTTTGCATGAATGTTCCCTTGGTATCTCTAATTTTCTTGATGAGATCTCTAGTCTTTCCCATTCTATTGTTTTCCTCTATTTCTTTGCATTGATCACTAAGGAAGGCTTTCTCACCTCTCCTTGCTCTTCTTTGGAACTCTGCATTCAAATGGGTATATTTTTTCTTTTTTTCTCCTTTGCCTTTCACTTCTCTTCTTTTCATAGCTATTTGTAAGGCCTCCTCAGACAACCTTTTTGTGTTTTTGCATTTCTTTTTCTTGGGGATGGTCTTGATCACTGCCTCCTGTACAATGTTACAAACCTCAGTCCATAGTTCTTCAGGCACTCTATCAAATCTAATCTCTTGAATCTATTTGTCATTTCCACTTTATAATCATAAGGGATTTGATTTAGGTCATACCAGAATGGTCTAGTGGTTTTCCATACTTTCTTCAATTTAAGTCTGAATTTGGCAATAAGGAGTTCATAATCTGAGCCACAGTCTGTTCCTGGTCTTGTTTTTGCTGACTGTATAGAGCTTCTCCATCTTTGGCTGCAAAGAATATAATCAATCTGATTTTGGTGTTGACCATCTGGTGATGTCCATGTGTAGAGTCTTCTTCTGTGTTGTTGGAGAGGTGTTTGCTATGACCAGTGTGTTCTCTTGTCAAAACTCTATTAGCCTTTGCCCTGCTTCATTCTGTACTCCAAGGCCAAATTTGCCTGTTACTCCAGGTATTTCTTGACTTCCTACTTTTGCATTCCAGTTCTCTATAATGAAAAGGGTGTTAGTTCTAGAAGGTCTTGTAGGTCTTCATAGAACCATTCAACTTCAGCTTCCTCAGCATTACTGGTCGGGGCATAGACTTGGATTACTGTGACACTGAATGGTTTGCCTTGGAAACTAACTGAGATCATTCTGTCATTTTTAAGATTGCATCTTAGTACTGCCTTTTGGACTCGTTTGTTGACTTAAAGTGAGTGAAGCTGATGACAAAAGCCAGGATGTCCTAAAGTGGGGCAGGATTCACACACACAGCTCAGAAATGCTTTTGTATGGGTGGCATCTCCTGTTCTCTGAGGCCCAGGCCAGCGCCTGGATAGGTCAGCAGAGTGCAGCTCTCTGGGAGGGTGGAAACTTCCTATAGAATCCCTCAACATGCCTTGCATCCTTTGTTCTCCTTCAACCCCCTTGCCAGTTGCACACTAATTAAGACTGTTTTCTTCCTCTCCAGTAAGGATTTCCTTAACCTACAGCAAAGATCCTCTTTGAATTGTCTGCCCTACATTTGTAGAGTTAAAAAAAAAAATTCCATTAGCTGCTCTATGTCTGATTTCAGTGACCTGTTTGCTTGTCTGCTCACACCTCTCTGGTACTTTGCTGAAAGGGCTCCTTTCCCACACTCCTTCCCTTCAACTTGGGCAGCACTGAGGTGGGTGAGGCGTTTATTTACACATCTCTTTGGATCATTAGATAAAAGGGATGACACACTTCTCTCTCCTGGGAACATGTTTAAACATGAGCCCAAGTTTTCCTTCTCCACTTACTTTCTTGTCAACACACACATAAATCAGCCCTATCACAGCTCATTCAAAAGGACTCTCCTATGTAGTGCTTTTCAAATATAAATTTTCTAGAGTTCTGTTTAACTTTTAGTAAGCTGTCAGCTTTTAAATAGACTGTGTATATAACTACAAAGAATTTTGTGCTAAAATCTTTAGTCTGAGAAACTACTATAAGTGGATGTTTTATAAGATTTGAAATTTATAAATTGGATTTTTCTCAACTCAGGAGACTGGTAATAATAATTAACTTTGATTCTAGGTTATAAAACTAAGTCTCAGAAAATGCTATCACTCATTTCTTCTGTGACTTTTTAAGTGTTAATTTTCTTATTGGGATACATTTTACATATGATGAGATGTAAGATCTTACGTCTACATTTTGATAAGTTTTGCGAACTGCATACACCTGTGTAAGAGCCGCCGAGCAAGATACACATCATTCCCATCATCTCCTAGAGTTCTCTAGTCAATACCCCTTAGATATTGGTGCCCCAACAGGCAACACTGGTTCTGATTTCTATCAACATAGATGATCTTTGCCTCTTCTAAAAACAGAATTATTCTGTATGTATACATTTTTGTGTGTGGTTTCTTTGGAGCCTGATTTTGAGATCCACCCATGGTATTATCAGTATCTGTGGCTCATTCTTATTACTGACTAGTATTCCATTACACAAGGGTATTCCAGTTTGTTCATCTAGTCTCCTGTTGGAGATTTGGGTTGTTTATAGTTTTGGGCTATTATGAATAATGCAGTTATAAATGATTTAAAAAAATGTAAGTGAGAAGTAATGGCCAAATTTGCAAGTTTTTTTTCTTTATAATCTGGTGTGATCATGGAAGTAAAACCATCCAGTGTCTCCTCCAAAGGCACTGCTGAGGCTCCAAAATAAGAGAGTTGTTTTAATGGGCCTGTGTTCAAAGACATGGTTTACAAAGTTCTTTTAAGGGGAATTCTCAGCCCAATCGAAATTATCACAAACATCAGAATGAATGATTAGGACTCATGTTTCCAAAAATGACTGGTTCATGTAACACCAGTGGTGGAAGACAGTGAATTTTGGTGGTACGTGGATTATTGTGTTTAATAGTTAAATGTTCATTTTTTATGCTTGTCTTTTATTTATGGTAAGTGATGACAGATTTTCCTTTATCCTGTGTGATTAAGTTCCCTTCGGCAAATTTAAGACCAAAGAAAAATTCTCAGGAAAATTGTTCAGTTGAAGCTCAAATTACTCAATTTAAAAAACACTAGCACTGTAGTTAAGGTAGACTGTGGTGCTAACTTACCTGGTCTTGGCCCCTCATTGTGTCATCTTGGCCACTCACCCGGTTTGCTTCTGCATCTGTAAAACGAGCTATTAGTACAGGTTTCACCCATTTGCTCTGAGGGCTGAATGATGTCTATGAAACTAGGAGCGCATCTTGAGTGCTGGGTAAAGTGAATTTGCGGTTTCACTGTAAGAATCAGCAATCCTGTGGATAACCAAACACCGGCCAGGAATTGATGACTGGAGGAGTTACTGAGGTCCTCATTTTTGATACTCATGAACACCCAAGGGCTTTCATAACTATTAAAAAAGTACTCATAGGCAAAAGATATGTACACTGGCAAGAAGAAAAACCTCATTTCTGACATTTTAAATTTAAGATGTCAATTTTAACCTTATCCATGAAATTTTTGCACCTTTATGTCCCTGGATATCTTCCAGTGTCTCTTATAGTCTATGGGAACTTGAATGGTATTTGTATCCTACTCTTGTGTGAAAATTATATAAACCTTAATTATGTTGAATTGGTTCACAGTGGTTTTCAGGTTTACTATATCCTTCTATTTTTCTGTATATTCATTCTATTAATATTTGAGAATTTGATATTGAAACTCCAACTAAAAATCTTAGCTGCTTAAAAAATAATTATAATATGGCTTCTCTGTGGCTCAGATGATAAAGAATCTGCCTGCAATATGGGACACCCAGGTTCGATCCCTGGGTTGGGAAGATCCCCTGGAGAAGGAAATGGCACTCCAGTATTCTTGCCTGGAGAATTCCATGGACAGAGGAGCCTGGAGGGCTATAGTCCATGAGGTTGCAAAGAGTCGGACACGTCTGAGGGACTAGCACTTTCACTTTCATAGTGGAAATATACATAACTTTGTTCTATATTTTCCAAGTCCCCTGTAAATGTGTTACCATAATTTCATAATTAAAAAAAAGAAAAATTTCAATTTTAACACTCCAAATCTTTATCACTATCTTCCAGGCAAGCTCTCCCCAACCCTAACTCCAACTGCTACCTTTTTAGGTTCCAGGGCAGGAAACTGGCGAGGGGAATGGTGTGCAGGTCAAGTGGCTTGACCACACACTGCCATCAGCCAGGGAGCTTCTCAAGAAGAGATGCCTGAACCCCACCTCCTGGGGTTGTCACTGGTCAGTGTTGGGGGGGGGCCCTCTGATGTGTGGTCAGGGTGGAGATGCATGGGTCTAGCTCACCAACACTGGCTCAGTTCAGCTCCAATTCTCCAGGACTTGGGAGCAGGGCCGTATGCTGACCATGGCTGAGTGGAAGCACAGCTCTCTTCAGGACGTCTGAGTTCTGCCTAACATTTTGGAGGCAGTAACTGAAAGTCAAGTTAGTTTCAGCAGAGCTTTTCTATTTCCATACCTTGAAGAGCGGGGTGGAGGTAGGGCTCAGCTCTTTGAACCACGATGCAGTTTTGTCTTTCAGGCTCCATGTGCAGATTCTTTTTCCCTCTGTTATCAGGGAGGAGCCAGAGAGGGCACCTGATCTTCTGCCCAGTTCTCACCCACAGGCTTCTTTCTGGCGCCATTACAAGGTCTGGCTGAGACCCAAGTGAATTCTTTGCAACCTAAATTTGGATCAGTTTTTGAAATGCTGCCTGTCAGATGGGGGTCCTGGTTCACCAAGCTATCCCAAAGGATGATGAGGTTACTAGAAGCAGCAGTCACTGTCAAGTGAGCTCAGGCCAGCTGCAGAGTCCTTTACTCCTGACTCCATGGGGGAGGGCCTGTAAGCCAGATGCATGGAAAGCAGGTTCAGCGAAGACAGTGATTCAAAACTCACTCAGACACATCTCCAAAGTCCTGAGGCCAGCTCCCTGGGGGAAATCCGGCAGCCTCTGCCATCGAAAGAGGGTGGTTTCCAGGGCACGTGAGGCTGGGAGCAGCTGGGCAGTCTGACTGTGGGAACTGGCTCAGGTGTCATTTCAGAAAGCCTGCACTTCGGAAAGGTTCGCCATTGGTGGACGTGAGGAAGATGAGATGCTTGTGCTCAGTCGTGTCCGACTCTTTGCAACCCCATGGACTAGCCCACCAGCTTCCTCTGTCCATGGATTTTTCCAGGCAAGAACACTGGAGACGGGTCCCATTTCCTTCTCCAGGGGAACTTCCTGACCCAGGGATCACACCCATGTCTTTTACGTCTCCTGCATTGGCAGGTTGGGTTCTTTACCACTGCCGCCACCTGGGGAGCTGGACGTGAGGAAGCTTTTTGCTTATTTATTTCCATTTCACTTTGGAGCCTAATTCTTGAGCTGTAGTCCCTTCAGCAAGAGAGAGAAAGCACTTTCCTCTTGGAACTCTCTACTTATACTCACAAATTTAAACACACAGGCCAGACTAGGTTTTTTTCTTTTATAATCACATTTGCAGGATATACTGAGCTGAGTGAACTCCACTGGGTTTGACTTGCTGTATGGGTTGTTTTCCATGTAAGACCCAGGGTGGAAACCACAAGACTTGGGAAGTTCTCAGACTTTGGGTCTTCAGGGATGGAGAAAGGCTAGGAAGGGATGCAGCTTGGTATTATGAGGACCCCTGCCTGCCATGCATGGTGGGGCTTCCCTACCCTATTTCTAAGCCAGGAATTATTTTGTCTCAAGGGATTACTCAGCAAAATAATTATTTAGAATTTGTTTCAGCTTATTACATTGCTGCCAACCAATAAGTGCCCAACCACTGTTCTTACGCAGTTATGGAGTTCTTAAAATGATGCCAAAAGGAGTCTGCCAATTTAGTTAGGGCCAGGCTGCCAGATGTAATTTCTCTTTGGTGAAAAATGGTGTTAAATATACAGCAGTCTGGAAAAAAACATGATAAAATGGTAATGGGCATTAGATTAAAAACAGATCACAAGAAATAAAAACACTAAGATAGATAAAGAGGAGGAAAGTTCACAGCGTCATTCTGTGGAACAGTCCATTCCGCAAAGTATATTAACTGTATGGAACTAGGAAAAGTCCAAAATAGATGGATATATTTAAGCTGTTTCCTATATGCAATGAGATTCACATTTATTAATTTACTTTTCTGTGTCATACACAGAAAAAAAAAACAAAGAAAAAGAACAGGGAACAAATTTTCAAGGATGAAATTTCCACATTTATTTTCTTTCATGTGCATAGAAAATGGCAGTGAAGGGTCCTATGAAAGAGGCAGGGGATGGGCATGGTGCTGCTATGCCAGACTGGACTTTGTGCTTCACAGGTACACTATTCATTTTGGAAACAAAGGATGTTGTAGTTTGTTTTTAACTGCTAACAATTCCTTGGGTTTCCCATTTGTTTTTTAAGCTGTCAGTTTCTTCAAATCTCTTTTCAGATGACACACTGCGTTACAAGTGATGGCACTTAACCAATGTGGCATTTCCATATTTACATCAACAAAAGAAATTTACAAGACATAATAGCATACAATCTTGACAGTTAGTAATAGCAATAAAACACGAAGGGCATCCATTTTATTTATTTTTTTTCTGTACAAACTATCAGAACATAACTTATTCACATTAAAAAAATCATTTTTAATTTGATTTGACCTACACATCCCCCATCTCATTTCACCCATTTCTTAAACCTCTCATCACATCGCCCACACCTTCACCAGACTATAGAATCTACAAGTAATTAGATCTAACACCTAAATATAGCTTAGAAAGTCCTTTCTCCCGAAGGTTGCCTCACTTCCCTGAAAATTCCTCAAAAAAGAAAAAAAGAATATGCTCTTCACTCATTCCTTCCATGTCACTTTCACATTTCATCAGCAAATCAGCAAGACGGACTTCTCATCTCAATCCAAACAGAGTTAGAAAGAAAGAGTTCCTCTCCCAAGCATCAGGATGCTACACCCATGAGTCTGGGGACCCTGGGTACTGTTCTGCTCTGTAAGAAGGTCGTTTAGTGGAATAAAAGTCCACGTAATTCGTGGTTGATTTCAGTCCATACTGTGTTGAATAATCAGTAGAAGCTGGAAAGTGAACTCGGTCATCAAAATAAGGATCTTCATAGCTATGAGGAGACTGCAAATACAATCTGTATGCATCAAAGTTCTTTCTGTTGGAGTCATCTTGACTATAATACAGCTGTTGATGCTGTTGGCAAAATGAGAAAGCAAATAAATGAAGGCAATTTTTGGAAGTACATGTTTAGGGAAAATTAATGTGGGCTTCCTGCTTTATATTTTTAAAGCAATATTCAGTGTTTGTGAATTTATCGTTGAACGTTTTTCTGGTGCACACTGTATGTTCACTAGTGGACTGGAAGGATTTTAAACTGTTTACAGGTGAGCTGGCAGTTGGCTCAAGTCCTGTCCTATGACTTCTAGAAGTCAGCGACTTGGGAGAACCCCACAGAGCCCCTGCTACCTCCCTCCTCCCTAGAGGCCAAGTTCTGTGCTCTGCTCTGGAAGAGCCTGTGATTTGGGCATGCCTGTTGAAAGATGGCCTTTATTTTTGCTTTGACACGGGGGTACAATTAGCACATCAAGAACCCAGTTAAAGGTTGGATTTTGGGGCTCCGGATTGCTGTATAATTGCAGAACCATCTTTGAAAACATTTATCTCAGAGATGAAGATTGAGTCCATCCCTCAGTTTTAAAAGAAATATGTAGTCCGGTGAACAAATCACACCTTGGAAACCCTGCTGTGCTTTTAAACGAATAAACAATCTCCAGGCAGGAGAGCAGTAAAATTAGAAGAGATATGTGAGCAAATACAATTCAAAAGGAACAGACTTCCCCCAAGCCAGGGCTGATACTAACTTCATCTGTAAGGAAGCAAAGTGAAACACAGGTGGGCACCCACAGCCTGACCTCATTTCCTTTTGTGCTGTCTATCTCTGACTTCACATTGATTTCTTCACATGTTTGGAGAAAAACTGTAATGGTCCTAATGTCTGTCTTTCCTTCTGATTATGCCCAAATTCTACCCCTGCCCTGCCTGTAGCAAGATGTTACAAATTTACCACATAGGGATCAACACCATATTCTGGAACTAAAGGCATTCTAATATTATAAGGATTTCAGAGCTAAATTTGCTTTTTAACTTAGAGTGATGATTCTGAGGATATTTCTCCTGACGAAAAAACTATAGCAGAGATTATGAGTAACTTGAGAGGTTCTTCTTCCATCTACAGGGAAAAGATATGGAAGGAGGTCTGAGAGCATCCTTATCTGCAGGGCAGGTTACAGGCTTGTTTGGGAACCCCCCAACTGCTGTGTTAATGGAAGGTAAGAGGAGAGATCAGATGACCCATGTGGACATGGCATCAGACAGGACCAAAATGAATTTTAGGCCCCCATGAAAGCAGAGATTAAATGTTACAGTCACTAGTCCCCTTTCTGCTGGGGACTGGGGTCTACCCCTGTAGGGCTGAGTCCATTGTGACCTCTGAGCCTAAGACTCAAGTGTCTTCAAACCATGGAGGCCTGAATCGGAGGGAGCCATGAAGATGGAGAAAGAGACGGAGGTACAAAAAAGAGAACAATGAGGTGAGAGGATGAAGTGTGCTTACTGATCTTTCCCCACCCAGAGAACAGAAGAGATTTTAGAGACCTAAAAAAAAAAAAAAAAAAAGTGGGAAGAGGAAACTGTTGGGTCAAGAACAGGAGTTAAAGACTTCTCAGCTGGTTGCCATCAGTGGCATGGGGTTACCAATTCAGATATGCAAGGACAAGAGGCTACTGGAGAAGTGATTTGCTTAAACCACGGATGAGCTTCCAAGGAACAGAGATCCCCTGGGACAGCTCCCCGGCCCCGCCGTGTGGGCCCAGCTCAGGTAAGTCAACCGGCGCGGACCCCTTACTGTGTTGATCCCTGCTAATCGGCCTTCTGTAAAAATGGTATTGCAAATTCACCTGTAGCCGTCTATTTTGTTCTCTTGCTGGTGAGGAATAGGAACTGATGTAAATTGGTGAAGGTTTGCTGGAGCCTGTAAGAAAATATTTTATGAAATTAAAACTAGTGCTCATTATCCAGTCCATTAGGTCATATGGACTCCCAGGGCTAGGGCTGGTGGTGTGCCCGACAGGCCCTGCCTTCCCGGCATGGCATAGCCCCAGACGGTTAGCAGCCTGGGTGCCCCGGATCAAGCCTGCGTGTCTCACCAAAGAGCAATGCCAATGCACAGATCCAAAAAGGATTCCTTCTCAAACTCTGGTCACTATGGGGAGCTCTTCCCACCTGTGTAGATGTCCGCTGGCTGGCTTTCTGAACAGCAGACATGCTCCCGGAGCCCGGAAACATGGCTTTTCCAGGACTCTTGAGCTTTGCCCCCACCCTCAGATGGGGGAGGGGAAACAAAGCGGAACAAGCTCCATGCTCTCAGAACAGCCTTGATTCAAAATCCCAGGTCCTGCAAGGAGCAGGCACAGCCTGTGTTCTAAAAGGCCGGCCACCTGAAGGCACAGTCTTGTGTCTGCCATATTTGAGTATGTCTTAAAAAGAACCTGGTAACCAGATAGCTGTCTTCAAGAGGCCACAGCAGACTCTGATGATGTCACTGGTTACCCTTCTAGTATTGTTAAGGCTAGCAAAGATTTTTATTTTAATGAGGAAAATGAAACATATTTGAGGCAAATTAGTTTATTGAAGCAAGCAAAGAAGATACAGAAGGGCGCGCATGCTAAGGAGGCGATCTTTAAAATAAAGCAGGCTGCTGCAAACCTGAAGCAACAATGCACTTCAGTTGGTATGTGCATTTCCTTTGCAAAGAGCGTGGTGTTTGAAATGTAGCATCTGCAATTTTCTGAGCTATTAATTGCCATAGTAACAACAGTCGATTAGTAAATAGTCCTGTGGAATCACAATTTTAAAGACAACAGCACAACTGAGACTGCTCCCCCAGCAGTTGTTAAATTGCCACCAGCTTTTATTTCTTTTTAATAAATAGTTTTTTTTGAGAAAGGAGCGTCCCCCTCCTTTTTGAAACCTCCAGAGGAGTTTCAATTTGCAAGATAGCCGAGAATGGAGATAATATGAAGTCATGGTAACCCTTCAGGTTGGCATTCTTTAAATAAATTATATGCACGGCTTTCTGAATAGGACATAAAAATAATACTGTGCAACATCACTTTTGTTATTCTTAAAAAATAAATAATCACTCTGAGGAGAATCACATTATATATTTTGTTATTCATTCAAACTTTTCCACGAAAATGCAAATGGAATTGACCCCCATCCGCAGGTTTGAATGTATGAGTCGGTCCAGGAGATCGGCCCTGCCGACTGTCACAGAGCCCAGGTTTCTGGAACACACAGGGGAGTGGGGAGGGGGCAGGACACAGGGCCTGCGCTGCACGGGAGCCGGAAATGCGTTCTCACTCGGATACAGTGCTCTTTTTATTTGCGGTCAGCAGACCACTGCCTCTGCTTGTTTTACTTAAAACAAGTGGGAAAGGCAACAGCCCCCGAAGCAGGAAGGAGATGGAGACAGTGGAGCATGGTTTGCTGCTGGGGGACCATCTCAAGGCAGGCAGAGGTTACCTCCCAGGCTGCCGTTCAAGCGCCTGGGGACACGCGGCTTTTCGAGATACTCTATCACACACCCGACTGGCATCTTACCAGGGTACAGGCCTCTGTGTGTGGCATCCCCTTGGCTACTGTAATACTGCATAGGTGGCTGGGTCCTATCGTATTCAGAGCGAGGGTCTCTGACTCCTAACAGTGCTGGTGAGGACGAGGTGCTGCCGACTGAAGGGACAGGTGAGAGGAGGAGGGAGAGAGGAGAAGAAAGAGAGATCAGACTGTCAGTGTCTCTAGGAAGTCCTTTCTGGAAGAACAAAGGTCAATAATTAGATGCGGCCAGCACTAAAGTCAGCTCTTAGAGGTGCTGAGAACTGGAGGGCAGCCAACTCCAGGTCCCTGGATGGTGGCCTGCAGACTGGCCACTGTGATGATCAGTGCTGTCAACCCCGGAGATCGCTGGGAGCCCAGCGTGGTACAGGGGTTGTGCAGTTTCCCCATTGAGATGGTGGGTCTCAATGACCTGCTTAGGCCTTTGAAACTAATGCAAAAGTTGCGTTTGCTGTTTTATGATCTCAGTTCAGTCGCTTGTGACACACCCATCTATTATCCTTAATGTATAGCTCTTCAGTAAATAGATGTTTTATGGCATGTTTTGATTTCTGATGATTTCCAAAAATATCTGCATCTCTAAATGTGTTTGAATAAGAGTGCCCAGCCCATGAAATTTATAATTCCTTTTATGGTGATCAGCTGTCAGGAAAATTTTAAGCTCAGTAAGCCCTGCTCATCAAGAAGCTCAGGATGCTGAGAAGCCCAGCTTCACAAAGGTCCAGCTTTTTTATCCAGCTGGAGCCAAACGTTTCATAACAACATATCTACCCTTGGGTATCCTGTGGGACATTTTTGCACTGAAGGAAAACACTTCACATCTTCTTTTTCTCATTAAGGAATCATCTTGCTTGTACTGAAGTGTCTTACAATTAAGAATGGTCACTTATTCACTGGATCCACAAGAGAGCAGCAGCCCCCAGACCTGCCACTGGTGGTTTTGCACGCATTGATGCTTTCAGAAGAAGACTGATGGCAAAATATCTTCCCTAGAAAATATTCTGAGCATGGGCCATGTCTATGTGCTTCTCATCCTACTTTCTAGAAGGTAGGTAGACATCCTCACCTGCCTCCCACTATTATCAATGTCAGCAAGATATGAGATGTGCCCATAAACAGATATCACACTAATCCCGAGGGACGGATGATAAGCCCTCAGAATAACTCGAGAAACAAGTGTGAATTATATCCTACCTTCAAATGGAACCCAGAGAGGGACCTCGGAACTTGGATGGGGCTCGTCAGCACTGTCCAGTGTGGGTATCTGAGTCCTCAAAACGAGTTCGTTGCTTACTATGTTCTAATTTGTCTGAAATTACTCTTTTGCCTGTACACATGCCTTTCGTTAAGCAGCCCGCTCTCCCACTGGCCCTGGCACCACTCTTTCCAAGTTCCCTAAAGAATCCTGAGCATTTCCATAAAGCAGGATGGCCTCAGGCTATACCTGGGAGCCCGGCAAGAATGTGTCAAAACCCAAGCAGAGGTCTTTTTGAAGGAAAACAACTCATAATTTAAAAACTAAGATATAAATATATATCACGCAGTAGGTGGAGATAATTTTTAAAAATTCCTGGTATAAGTGAAGACATCTAATTACGCGACAAGAACCCCCAGTTGTATATTAGTCTTTTTGGCCACATTTGTCCACAAGAGAAATAAGACTGCCAGCAGAAACACAATTGAATACAACAGATAATATTTATATGTCAGAAGGAGAGATTTAAAGCCAAATAAAAGATGTTTATTACTTTTCCTGTTTCATTTAGCTAAGAATTAAATTTACAGGGCTGAATCAACTTGGTGGTAATATTCTGTTCTTACATGTTAAAAAAAAAATTATGTTGAGTCTCAAAACATTCTTTCTACCAAATTAAACACCACTAATAAGTAGGTAGCATGGTTGCCAAGACTCCCAACTTACAAATCATAGGGAATCCCTGTAAAGCCACCTACAAGGCCTGCCCATGAGCTCTGAATGCTGGGGTCTGGGTGCAGCCAGCAAACAGAGGTTTAACTGGTGAGAAGTAAGATGCAGGGGGAGATCATGGCTCTCCCAGGGTCTAAAGGACTCTAATAGTTTTCATCAAGAAAACTAAAAAAATCACTTTGGAAGAGATTTCAGACTTATGGCCAGCAGGCAGACAAGGGCAACCATTTTCAGGCACAAGCTAGTGGTTCTCAAAGTGTGTTCCTCCACTCTCCTATATCCGCGTCACCAGGTCGGCTTATGAAGTGCAGGTTCCCAGGCCCCTTGGCAAACCTAGTGAAGCAGAAGCTTGGGTAACAGATGCTATGGAGGAGGCTGGGCCACTTTTGTACCCTAGTTGGTGTAAACTTGCATAAACCTTTCAAACGGAAGGAGGAGAGTGGGCCTGCTGTTTACAGTAACATGTAATTCCTGAAGAAGGCTTTCAGTTTGAAGAGCAAACTCTCCTTCCCTCAGTGTTTGGAAGTGACAGGCTTAATCAATTAGTGTGCATGCTCAGTCTCCTCTGGACAGGAAATGACATTCTGTCACACGCTCTCACCTAGGAGGGGCGTTTACCCACTGACCTGACTGAATGACGGGTGACATCTGTTGGTTGGTGGTAGACAAGGAAGGATGCGATTTGAACCGGTCTCGCTCTAACGTTGACACAGGTGTAATAAAATGGTTCTGATTCCACCCATCCTGTGGAGTTAAAAGAGAAAAGGAAATCTCTCAAAATGAAAAATGACATTTCATGATAATAAATGATTACAACTGTGTGCTCTGATGAATGCTAATTATATTAGAGCTATTCTCGTAAGTTACCTTTTTATAAATGCTCCGGAGGTCCCGATATTGCCATAATGTATTCAAGACCTGGGCTGCTGCCTTCACCACTTTCAGAGATGATCTAGGGAAAGAGCGGGCGTGTTAATGAACGTGGGCAGCACCACCCCAGGCTCCACTTGAGAGACTTTGGCAGCAAAGCGGTGGCCATGAGGCCACCTCTCCAAGGACCAGGGCGGGGAGGAGGCTGCTGCTAGCAACCACCAAGGTGTGAGGAGCCCCTGGGAGTCTGTCAAGCTCAGGGCTGGCCAGATGTGGCAGGGACCAAATACAGGCTCCCAGCCATTCGGCTGTGTGGTCACAAGCTGTGGTTGGAATGAGCCCATGACTGCTGACCGTGACCACACATCCCAAGGGTCTGAGGGCCCTGCCAAGTTGGCTGAAATACCCGCTGAACCATTATGGGGCCTTCTTATAACTTTCCTATCATGTATGCTGCTAAGTTGCTTCAGTCGTGTCCGACTCTGTGCGACCCCAGAGACGGCAGTCCATCAGACTTCCCTGCCCCTGGGATTCTCCAGGCAAGAACACTGGAGTGGGTTGCCATTTCCTTCTCCATGTATACCTTGTATTTCCTATCGTGTATACCTCTTTGTAAACACGTGTGTCTGTGTGCTCTCATATTTGCTTTGGAAAATAAGGTCAGTTACTGCCTCCCCTCTCTGAAGACTGTTGAATGTCGGTGCTGTATTCGAGCGCCGCTGACCTCAAGTCCAGGCAGTTCAGCTCAGGAGCTGGTCCTCTCAGTCAGTGGCCTCACCATGAAGAGAAGTGGGAATGTGGCCTCCTGCCTCAGCAAAGGCCTTCAGAGCACCTCATGAGGGTGGTTCAGGGGCCCTGAAGAGAACTGAACACCTCTGTCCTCAGACTTCATTTTGATATTGAAGACTTGATCTGCTGTCCTCTTCCATTCCTTATCTTCCCAAATAAACCCTCAGGACATGGGGGAAGAAGAGAGGAGAGCAGGTTGGTGGCACCTCCTCCACCCAGTCCATCACAGCAGAACTGGGCGGTGATGATTCTGAGGCTTCAGCAGGGGGGTGGCACGTAGGCAAGTGGAGGAGCCTCACAATCTCAGTTCCCAGAGGTGAGTCAAGGGAAAATCTGGGTCAGACCCAACCACTCTAAGACTTTTTAAATTTAAAATTTCCAAAACAGACAACAGAGCAAGGAATACCCTAAAGAAGAGAATGCACAGGAAATTTCAGACGCCTGGGATGGTCCTGCAAGGTGTCCACAGCTCACAGCCACCCACTCTCAGCCGGGGTCTCACACTGCTGTTGCTGCTGCTATTGTTTTCCATCTTTGAATGCTGGGCAGCTGGGATCAGGTCGGGAAAGGCAGACCTCAGACCTGGCTCCAAGGACTACTCCACAAACCTGACAGCAGGGGCGTGCTAGGTGCACACCGGGACACCAACAGCTAGACCACAAATCTTTAGACAGGTTCTCTGGGCAGAAACCTGACTCCTGAGAAAGCAAGAAGTTTCTCTGCCCTCCCTTTGCAGCACCATTCCGGATGCAATTACGTAGTCTCATCTCTAATTTCTCTCATCCCATCTTCTCCTCAATATTGTTCAACTGGGCACATCTCAATCCTAGTCCTACCTGGCTGAGCAGCACATGTGATATGCGCTCACCTTCAA
Organism: Bos javanicus; assembly: GCF_032452875.1. NCBI lineage: Eukaryota > Metazoa > Chordata > Mammalia > Artiodactyla > Bovidae > Bos > Bos javanicus. The sequence goes on from NC_083869.1 coordinate 37,738,523, forward strand.
AACGCTTTCTGCATGTGGCTTGCAAGGCACCAGGTGTGGCTGGGTCTCTTCTGAATGGTCTGGCTGCCCTTTCTCGGGCTCACTGCCGGCTCCTCTTATCTCCTTGACCTCAAACCATGAGGGACACCAGAGCCCTCAGGCCTCTTCTCTTTTCTATCTACATCTCTTGTTGATCTCATCCCATTTCTCTTCTTTAAATACGCCATCCACATCCTATGACTCTCAAATTGATCCGCGGCCTGGACTCCATCTTGAACTTGACTCGAGTACATTCCACTCCTGACCAGACCTTCACGTGGACATCTAATAGCCATCTCAAGTGTATCACATCCCAAACTCTGGTCCTCCCTGAAGACCTGCTGCTCCTGCCAGCCACCCCATGTCGGTAAGTGGCAATTCCATCCCATGGTCTCTTCGGTCAAAGACCTCAGAGTCATCCTTGACACTTTCCTTCTTTCCTGCTGCTCATCTAATCCTTCAGTAAATCCTTCACTGATTCTACTTTCCAACATGTCAGGATCAACCACTTCTTCTCCACCTCAAGTCCTGTCACCGTTAGTCTCATTAGGAGTCAGGGGAGAAGAGTTTGTGGAGTTACTCTGATTACTTTCAGGGACATCGGATTATGTCTCTCCTCTGCTGTACACTCTCCAATAGCTCCCAGTTTTGCTCCGAGTAAAGTCAAGAGTCCTCTGACACTGACCCACAGGCTCCTGTACTTCTGGTTAATGTCCCTCCCCCTCTTCCCTGCTGACTTGCTCCGTTGTAGCCCCTCTGGCTTCCCGCCCTTCATCACACACACGGGTGCTCTTCCATCTCTCGGCACTTCCACTTGTTCCCTTTGCCCCCAGATGCTCTTCCCTCCCTCCTCCAGGTCTGTGCTCAAGAAGCACCATCTCCTCGAGGTCTTCCCGACTGTCTAAAATTGTAACACCGCCTCCTCACCCTGGCGAGCCCTATAACTATCCCTGATTTTATTACTTGCCACACACTCAGTACCATCCACAGGCTAAGTGCGCTGCTCACTCCGCTGGAACCTCATCTGCTCTGCCCAGGGAACGTAAGCTGCCTGTGGGTAGGTGTGACCTGCACACCGCTGTAGCACATGGCAGGCAGGCAGGAGACAGATGCTTGGTGAGTGAATTGAAAGGAAAGTAAGTTTATGTTCAGAAGAAAACTTGATTTGATCTAGGACTTTCTGAATCTCTTGTTTTGAAAAAAAAATTAGACTTTCTTTTTTTTAATATACAAAGATTTTGGCACTCTTTCAGCATTTCTGTAGTCTGCTCTTATGCCTTTCACAAATAAAGGCTATCTCACAAAATTTTAAGAGCACGAAATGTGATTTTGCTTACTCTTATGGAAGAGGGGAGAGAAGGGGAGTTAGTGGAACAGGACCTTAGCTTTTTCTGTAATGTTTCATTTCCTTTGAAATAAAAAGGAGTGTGTGTGCACTTATTACTAATGAGATAAAAAAGATACATACATAAGAAAAAAAGGACTAAAAGGAAATACGGATAATGTTGATAGCTGTGGTTTCTGTGGAGTGAGACTATGCTTTGCTACATTATTCTTATATTTTATCAACAGAAATTATTTCAAAAGTATATACAATGTGACTTCTAGCACTGATGCTCAGCCAACTAATAAATGTTCACTAATTGGGGGCCAGGCTTTGTTCTAGACACTGAGGATGCAGCAGTGAATAAAAACACAAAGCGCCTGCTATTGGTGCGGTAGATGCCAGAGGGGCCGTGGATAAACCAGGGAAGCCACTGCCCTACGGGAGGTGATCTGGGGGACAGGGCATTTTACAACTGAAGTGGAGGTGCTATCCTGCGTGTCCTACACGTCCCACTTCCTTGAAGGATTCTCTGATCTGGTATTAAGGCAAATTCATAGTCACCACTATGGCTCTGTGACAAGAAACCTATTTTTGCCACCAATCCTTCTGCTGCTTCATCACTTGGGTGTCACCCAGAAGCGACATATGATCCAAGCCCAGGGCTCATCCTGAGGCCACATGTAGGCTCTGCTGCACGTGGTGATTTTAGTACTTTGTGGGAGCAAATGAACCCAGAACTGAGGATTTAGGAAGAAGTTCTTGCAGAATAGAGCCTGGAGCAGAGCCAAATGCCCGAGGGAGATGGGTCTTTAGGTTTTCCTCCCCATGACACGTCTGATTCTTCCAGGAGGCAGAATGACCACATGCGGCTTTAGGGACAGGACAATAGTAGGGCTAAGGGATGCTCCAAGAAAATAAAGAGCAGAAAAGGGGCCACATGACCACAAATACTTCTCCTAGCAAACTAGGTTTTAACTGCTTAGCTTACTGGCATGTAAGAAGTGCAGAAATAAATCCCTCCCAACAGGAAATGTATCCTTGACCAAAGCACTTGTCACAGGGCCAACCCAAGAATGAGGGCCTGGGGCTGGCATCCCCTTGCAGCAGACTTGCCTGTCTCCTCTGCCCTTGGTGATGTTCACCAGCTTCTCTATGCCTCCCGAATCAGCCAGGGCCTTGGCGTTCTCCATATTCTTGCTGGTGACCTCGTGCAGGGCGCAGCAGATGGCCGCCACGGTCTCATCCGACAGCACGCTGGGGCTGGCGCCACCTGGGAGCCGGTTGACCAGGTCTCGCATGGCGTATTTCCCTGCCCAGGACAAAAGAGCTCATTCCGATTCTGGAAGGGACCTGGTTTTTGTTATTATTGTTATTGAAAAATTGTGATTGCATGGTCTCTTTAAGATAAAACCTCAAAAGAGACAATAACAGGAAAGAAAAAAATCCACAGTGAAAAAGGAAATGACAAACATTTTAACTGTAAGGGGCAGGTTAACATCACAGCCAGGCCACTTGGGGAAATGATTTGATTTATAAAACTTTACTGAAAATTGCTAAAAGAAAATGTAAATCAGGGTATAAAACTGGTGTACTAATCACACTGCTTTAGTTTCCACTACTTTCATGAACAGTGAGAATAAAGGAATTATGATAGTAAATATTGTTCTCCATTCAATTCCTATGTATCACAATTACAACTTCCTCTTAAAGCTTTTAAAAACTTTTTTTTGAATAGGTTTTAAGTTGGTCAAATAAGGCTGCCAAAAATACTTTTCATGACATCTTTCTAGATCTTAACATGTGAAATGGGTAGTTACATATTTTCATCAAGTTGAGGGTTTCTATCGGTCTGGCATCTGACATCAGTAACAACGTGTTTGTTTCTTTTAAAGAAGACACAAATACAATTCTGGTATGAATGAGTATGCTGTATGTCTCAGGAGTGATGTAATAATAAAGTTCCCAACAGGACAAGGCAGGGGAGCCCCCTCGCTCCTGAAGCATTTCCCTACAGGCCCTCAATTTCCCTTACTCTTTTCCAAAATGCAATTATCTCGAGCTTTTCCCATCTCACTTACTGACTGACAAACTGGAAATTAACTAAAGCACAAGTAAATATTTTCTTAGTTTTTTCCCCCATGCTAATAATTGAGTGGATGCTAAATGGGGTTTTTATTGAAGACCTATTTATATACAGTGGTAAGCAGGAGAAGATAGCGCCTGAATACAAGCTCCATGATTTACAGCATGTCAAGGGAAGACTTGAGCTTTACTCATAGAGAATACTGTTACCAAGAGTGGAAAAACAGTGATGACATCTTAAGCCAGAAGATAAATATGGGTTTTAGGAAAAGATGATAAGTTAGCACTTGTGATTGTGAATACTTGTGAACGACCAGCAGGTCCGCAACATGTAATCTGTCATTTTGCTAAGGCATAGTTTTAAACTGCACTCTGGAAGTTTGGGAGAAGGCTGCTCACTCCATCTGTGAGCGACCCTAGCAGTTCTCTCAGAGCTTGCGGCCCAGACAGCTGGCTTGGTCAGACTCAGGTGAATATGCAGGAACTTTTGTGAACTCACAAAACTGTGTTTCCTTGTGAAGAAACATCTCTGGAGACAGAGTCCACTGCTAGTGCTGGACGTGAGGAGAGTGAAGGGAGTGGTTCTTAGGAACAGAAATGCTGGGTAAATCAGAGTCAGATCCGGGAGGCGCTCAGACTGCCTAGGAAGGAAGGGATCTTCATGGGGAAACAAGAAAAAGCGACTCCTGAGTAAATAACGCGGGTAAAATAAAGCTCATCAGTGGAGGGAGAATATGCTCACTGAAGTTTAAAAGCGGGTGAGGAACTCTCAAAAACACAGGGAGGCACTGAGAGAAGGCGAGGCCCCGGAATGCACACTGGTTCTCCCCACAGGTCTTGGCTCTCATGGAATTGGCCAGCACCCTCTGCTCTCCCACTCTCTCCTCCATGTGTGGAATGATAGGCTGCAAGGCATCTGTGGCCAACCCTTTAATTTTTAGCAGTAAGAACTCCCAAACTATAAATTCAAATAATATAGATGTAACAGAAATAACTTAAAAAATCTCTCTTTAGGGACCTAGAGGATTTCTCTCAAGGAAATGTGGAAACTTCAAGAGCTATAAACACATCTACTGGAATCAGGCATGAGTTGGAGTATGAACAGGCTGTGGAAGAAGCTCCTTTCCTCTCTGTGAGGTACAGTTTGGCTCCATGGAGGAATGGTGTTTTAAGAACAGGATAATCCAGGCAATGACTTAAAACAGCACTGCTGTCAGGCACTGTGTGAGGGGCCATAGAGAATTCTGTCACTCTGTAAGGTAAACCTTCTGGCCCCTATTCCTTTCCTCTCTCCCCATCTCTCATGGGCATTTTAATGAGTTCAACATACATTCACTAATCCACATAAGGTCTTGTCTAATTTCTCCTCCTCCTCCCCTGACCCGTCACCAGCTATGGGTCTGGTGTGGAACTTGCATTTTCACAGCAAATCCATTGTGAGGAGAGCTGGCATGGGCAGCTTCCTTTCAGAGATGGAAACCAAGGAAGGGTTTTCAATTGAGATGAAGGAATGGAGCCTGGTGGGCTCAATGCAGGACACCCCAGGTTACATAGCCAGTGAGCAGTGGATCCAGGGTTTAACCTGAGGCCCGCTGATCTTTTCTGTATGCCACACTCTGCTTGGGATGGTGGCCATCCCAAGGAGGCAAACAAGGTAAGCTGCCAAGAGTGCAGAACTTTGAAGAGGAGCTCATTCTCAAGTTCATGCAAGTGCTAGCCACATTTAAGGGTGAATGCCTCCTATAATTTTGTACCTTATATGCCTCATTTGCCTTTCCCTCATCCTGACCCTGCCCTGGGGTCAGGCCTTGGGGCACTGGCTCTGTTTTGGTGTGAGCACTTACACAGATCTGAGAAGGAAAAGCTATAAAACATTCATGTGATTTCTTTGTAAAATTTAGAACATGGTAGTATTGGTGAATTAGCAGATATAAGTCTCAAAAATCAGAAAAGTGAGAATCAAACCTTTTTTTTTGTGGTTTAAGAAATGAATCTCTTGGGAAACAGTCACGCCAAATCTACCAAGTAGCTCTGTATGTATGACTGAAACTGCTAGCTTTTCTGAACACGTACCTTCCAGATCAATGTTTAATTAATAAGCCTACCTCTCGCTGAAATGGAGTGGTCAGGAAGGACAGACACAAAGGTACCAAATACACCAAGAAACCAGGGACTAGGACTCAGTTGCTAATCATTTTAAATGTCATATTTTTATAAATCAAAAGAAGAGCTTTATAAATGCTGTCATTTCTCTTTAGAGTTCATCAGGTCACCAGAACATACCTATGAGCTCCTTGTTGCGAACATCTAGGGCCATATTCCTCAAGGCAGTCGCCACAGAAGAAACAACTCTGTCGTTATCCATTCTCAGAAGCTCTACTAGGATGGGGAGCCCTTTTTCTTTGCGGACGGCTGCTCGGATATATGCTGCGAACTAGGAAACAAAACAAGATAATAAGCAATTATAAAACAGAGTGCAGCTCTCAGGTATTACTGTCACCTAAGAAAAATGTTTTCAAAAGATGAACTAATAGATTAAATGTTTTCTTTCCAACTGGAGATTAAATCTGTGATGCCAGTCAAGAGAAAACCAGTTTGGGAAAAAGATAAGCTAGGATGACTGATTTAAAAAGAAATCCCAAAGCCTGAAAACCTCAAACCACCATCTGGCAGATATTTTTGTGCAGAAAAGAGAAGGCAGTGATTACTTTCTACTTCAGCTACATAAACATGATTAAGGACGGATGGCGTGTCTTCTCTGCAGTTGGCCCCATGCCAGGTCCAGAGGCTATAAATAGCGTGGCAGAGCTGGTAACTGATCAGTGCACATTAAAGGAGAACCTGTCTCTATCCGGTCGTCTTTTCCCTGTATTCTCTGCAACAATATTTACAGTTTAGTAACCCTTCAAAGAAATTGCTTGGGAAAAAAATCCCTTGCCTTGGAAGAAAAGGAACTCTCCAGGAACACTGAGCATCATAATTCATATACATTGGTGAAAAAGTAAGTATATCTGTGCGCAAAATGCTTTATCATTCAAGATTAGTTAGCTGCTGCTGCTGATTTTTTAAAATCCACAGTCAAAAACTTCTTTCGTGATTAAGAGGCAAGTCTGTACAGTGAGTCAGTCTGGGCACCACATGAATTGGAAATGAACACGAAGTCATCAAGGAAACAAACAAACAGAAAAAGTAACATTTGAAAATGGGTCTTTAATCTTGTTTTGAGCTTTCACTGGCATTTTTACCAATACAAACTATCTTTCACAATTTAGGATAATTGAAAAATGTTGCTCATAAAACATCTTAATACTTTCCTGCTGTGGTCAAGACACAAGGACAAAGATCTGCCAGCCCTTTGTATTATTTTGAACATGAAAATATGTGACTGATGCTTCTTTAATATCAACAGAATGGATTTTTTAAAAAACATAAATAAAAGGAAAAGATACATTTCAAAGATCCTATTAGCTTTTTTCAGGTAAAGTGAATACTCCTGTTTTCTAAATCAAATGAAATCTGCGGGGGAGACATAATACACAACTTGCCATCGGGTAAAGGACTTGGGCAGCTTTGGCAACTTCTCCCTCTGAAACCTGCAAGCATAGAACCAATGCCTGTCTCTCTTGGAGACAACTGGCTCAGTTTACCTCGAGGGCCTCCCTTTCAGAACATTACCACCGTTGCCACTCCCAAAACAGCTTCTCACTTGCTTACATCTCTCACCATGACTATCTTGTTTTCTTAATGAGAGTCCAATATTTTGATTTACTATTTTCGATACCTTTGAAATCACTTCCATATAATATTTACATTTTAAATGACCCTGCCATTTAACTTCTATTCACTAAAGGTCCCAGAAAACAAAATTCTACAACTCAAATCATATCTATTTTAGTTATTGCTTTTAAAATCACCATATGATTCTCAGGTCATAAGGAGCTGGAGGTGAACACCACATAACCAACATAAATATTTATAAATACTTATGTGCTGGGCACTGTCCTCGGTCCTCCACATTTATTACCTCATTTAATCCTTAAAACCACATAATGAGGTGAGTATTATTTCCATTTTACAGATGATGAACCTGAGGACAGAAAGATCTGAGGCCTCCAGCTAGTAAGGGAGGTAGGGCAGGATTCAAAGCCAGGGATTTGGCTCCAGAGTCAGTACTTAGATGCTATTAGTACTTTTAATGTTTTTAATTAATTAATAGTTGATTTACAATGTTGTGCCAATCTTTGCTGTACAGCAAAGTGACATACACATATCAAGAACATAACAAAAAAACCACAGTGGCTTAGCACTAGGCCTAATTATTTATATATAAGCATTAGAACAGCTGGCTGCATGCTAGCAATGCAATACTTTTCACTCTCATGGAAAAAAACAATGCCCAGACAATTTTCGTTTTGGGAGGTGGTGATGGAGGAAATAATCAAAAACAAGCATTATAATAATTCTACTAAAACATACTTGTTGGCAAACTTCTAGAGGTTGAAATGTTTCAAACAAGAATTGTCTGAGATGTTGTCAGATGATATTTAAAAAGTTTTGAGAACTTGCTTATGGTGGTAACAGTAGGAAATCACCTTCAATTTTCCTAATGAAGTCACAGATTTACCAGTGGAGGCAGAAACTCTGCCACACGTAGGTTCTGCAAGTATTAGAAAGGAACAAAGGCCCAATCTCAGCTCCAATTCAGGCCCTCGGCATCTCTCACCAGGCTCTCCAACAGAATCCCAGCCTCCATGGCTCTTGACTTCAAATTCACTCTCCGTGCAGCTGCAGATGGGATCCAACAGTGTCCACATCAGTCTGTCTATGTCGCCTGTCTGCTTAAACCCTTTCAGTGGCCCCTCTGGTCTGAAGGTCAGGTTTTAGCTCCTGAAGCTTGGCCGTCAGGCCTGGGTACGAGGGCTAGTTCCACCACGGGCACTCTTTGTCCCCCTGCACATCTCAGCCACCAGTCCGTAGCCTGCGCCCATGACGTCCTCACTGTGAGGGCTCTTGTGCCCTCTTGTCCCTTTATCTGGAAAGCTCCCTCTGCACCCAACCTCACACTGTGTGGCTTCATCTGCTCATTCTTAAAGGTTCCACTTGGGCAGCACCATCCCCCCAGGAACTCTTCCCTACCTCCTGGAGTCCCTCCTTCCTTGCCTTTCCCTCACCAGGCTGGGTTAGAGGTCCTCTTCCAAGACCATGGAGTCTATGCAACACTTACTCAATACATCTGTTTTTCTCTTTCGCCTTCAGTTTCTCATGCAGAAGGGCTATGTCATATCCATCCTTGAATCCCCAGAGCCAACTGCAGTCTCCTCACTTTTTTCCTCCTACCCTTTACCAAGCTCTAAACACCTCTGTTCGTCCCTTTCCATTGACCATGGCAGGTCTGACTGCATGGAGGTGTGGATGAGCGGAGGACATCCTACCTTCCAGTTTCCAGCAGAGAGGTTCTGGAGTGATCCGGCAGAGCCTTCCAAGGTGGCTGGGTTGGAACTTTCTGCTAGGAGGGTAAGATACGGTTTTACCACTGATGGGTGCCACAGCATCTCAACGCCTTTGGGGGACTTTGACAGTCCTGGGATAGGACCAACTCCATCCCACTGAAAGACAAAGAACATGTACTGGTGGAGGCAAAGCGAACACAGTATTCAACATTTGAAAACATTCCTTTCTGCTGGACTCAGCTAGAGCTATGCAGAAAAGCTGAATCATGAGAAAAAATTTTTTCTTGCCAAATATGTGATTTCTTACTCCCAGAGAAACAAAACTTTAAGAGTTTCATGTCAAATAAAATGCTAACTTGATCCTCTTGTGGTGTCCTCTTTTTCTTCTTCTTCTTCTTCCCCCAGCAGCTTGGCTCCGAATCTTTGCTGGGAGACTCTTTTCCGAGTAAGTCATCTAATTCGTTCAGCCCCAGCAGCCGGGCCTGAGGCACCTCCAGCTCCAGCCGATACGACAGGTTCCTCAGGGTGCACACGCAGTTCTCCACGGTCTGAAACCCAACACGGCGCAGGGTTAAAACCATCGTAGCGTGTTAGTGCAAAATGCTTCTGTACCAAGCACCAGTGGCACTAAATAAATGTAGAATATGAAAGAACTGTTTTTCACTGATGGGAACCTGCAAACTCAAAGTCAGAACTCTGATTCCAGACTCAAGTTGGTGGGACCCCAAGCTCACAGAGTGTGCAGAGCCACCCAAAGTAGAGCTGAGGATCTGATTTCACACTGAGTGAAATGTGTGGGGCTCTGGAGGGGAGAATGCCCAAGGTTTCTGCTTCAGGGCTGCTGCAGTGGCAGAGCCCCCAAATTACCAGAACCCCACCCCTTCTCCCAGCTGGGAACTCTCATCATGACAGCAGGTGTGGCCACGGCCCTCCGGCACAGCCCCTCCCCCAAGTGCCATCTTTGTCCTCTTCTTCCATCTCCCACCTCTCCCCTCCATCTGTGGAAAGTCCCACGATCTCTTTCGTTCTGCATTCTGCCTTCTGCACATGGTCTTTTGCCCCTCCAAAGTCTCCATCACACCTCTAATTGGGAAGCCAGCTGTCTACTCAACAAAGAGTGTCCAAACCAGTTCAGTTTTGCCCCGCAAGTGCTCCCCTTCCAATTTGTTTACTCCTCTGAGTTTCATCTGCAGATCTTTTGGTTCAATGAAGCTCAAATGAAAACCTGGCTGTCACTCTGAATTCTCCTCTACCTCCTCCCAAGCCTACCACTCATCATTCTTTTCTCTCAGACCGTTATTTTCAAATCCAGGCCTACTTGTGGCCTCTCTTTGTCTAGCCCAATCTGAACAATACATGACTGGCCTGCCTTGGGATTCTAGATACATTTAGTCCCTCTTTCCTGTTTCTTCCCACCTTCCCCAGCTTCTGATGCCAGTGTAGACCCTGGATATGAGCAGCATGCTTTGTACAAGGGCCGGGATGGAGAAAATAGGAGGGGAGGATGAGGGGCTCATGTGGGAACAGAGGGAGCAGATGAATGCAGCAACCTGGGATACAGAAGGGGCACCCTTTGGTATCGAGGCAGGCTGGGCAGAGAGGTGGGGGGTTCCAGTGCCTCAGTCAGGAACTTTTATTCAGTAAATACTCAGATGCAGACAGATCTGATTGTAGCAGCAGGGGATACGGAATTAGAGGGAACAGCAGTGGGGCAATCACCTTGACACTGAGCCCAGGAGAGTCACAGAGAAGGTCTGGACCCTGCTAAGGTTCTTACTGCATGGAATCATTCAGTTTTCACGGTTCTAAGGCTATTTTCGTTAAGTTCTCTTGTCTCTGTTAACTTGTAATTTTTATAGAGACATTCTCCCTTTAACCTGGAGCGTAACCTAACAAAGAGGAGAGGGTCAGGAATTCCAGCCAGAGTCAAGGGCATGCAGATAGTGGTGGTCAGCAGCTGTTGTCCTCTGCCAACCAGCATTCACTGACCTTGCTGTCGTAATCGGAAGTGTTCACACACGTGTGGATCACATACAACAGCGAGTCCACCAGCCCCTCGCAGGACCGCATCTGCTTCCTCGCTTCCTCCCCAGCAGAGCTGAGATTCCTATACAGGCAGAGACACGGGGGAGCTCATTAGCCGTGGAGCCTTACCTTAATGATCCGAGAATGGACGACAGAGCAGCGTGTAAATCTGGTCTGAGGAGGCGTATGGAGCCTGCATTTTAATATCTCAAGAGCTCATAATAATAGCCAGCCCCTCATTAGCCATGAATAGAAGACAGCAGGGACACTTGAACTTCGTATCTCTCTCATGACAGGTCACTTTCTAACCTTCTAATAGAATTATTTTTGGGGCTTATCCTGAGTTTCCTTCTATGTAAAAAAGGAGGAATAATAGTAACTATCTCATAGGATTGCTGTGAGGAAAAGATGAATTGCTACAGATAAAGCAATTACAAAAGTGCCCACCATGTGAAAGGATTTTGTTAGCCATGCACGGTTGCTATATTCAGGCAGTTGTACTTTCCTTGTAAGGCCATAAGGTCTTGGAAGTCCCTGCACCTATTAAAACATGTTTTGCATGTAGTAGGTGGTCATAAATGCTTCTTGAATGAACAGAGGAAACATCATTTCTTACACAAAAACTTCAAGTTAAATGAGAACACTTGGTCATGCTACAATTTGCCTGATCTTTTAAATTATTAAAAACTCTGAGTTGTTTTTAGGTCTCATCCATACTGAAATTTTACTGTCCATTCAACATTGTGAATTGATACCAAATTATAAGGCTCTATTTTATGTGCCATTAACAAAGTAGTCTAACTCTGCAATTTTGCAAAAATTAGCCTTTGTAAGGGGGACTGAGAATGAGTTCTCTTTTTACCTTTGTTTCTCTGAGGCCACAGAGATACTATCACCTATGGCAGCCCACTCCAGTACTCTTGCCTGGAAAATCCCATGGACGGAGGAGCCTGGTGGGCTGCAGTCCATGGAGTCGCTAAGAGTCGGACACGACTGAGCAACTTCACTTTCACTTCTCACTTTCATGCGTTGGAGGAGGAAATGGCAACCTACTCCAGTGTTCTTGCCTGGAGTATCTCAGGGACGGGGGAGCCTGGTGGGCTGCCGTCTATGGGGTCGCACAGAGTCGGACACGACTGAAGCGACTTAGCAGCAGCATAATCCCTCTGCGGTAACCTTTATGCTGCACTCAACAGCTGTCCTCTTCTGTTCCTCGTCTCTCTCTGGTTTTCCTCTCATCTGCTGTCTTGCTTCTCAGCCTCTTCTGCACGTGGGTTCTGCTGGGGGTGCCCAGGGCTATACTGATCCCTGCCTCTATCTTTGCACTCTTCCTGGGTGGTGTCCTTCTGTTCCTTGGATTTGACACAAGGAACACAACCTGTGGACCCATGACCCCTAAATGTCTATCTTTAGGGCAACCCCTCTCAAGAACGCCAAACTCATTTAATCCTGGTATTACCGTATGGATAGCTAATTAGACATCTCAAAGTAGATCAGCCAAAACCCTCAGTTACTCCCCCCTGCCCTCTGCCTGACCTCATCAACAGCACTTCCATGCTCCCAGCTGATCTGGCCAAAGATAAAGGCGGTGTCCTTACTTCCTCTCTTTTCGTTGTCCATCATAGTTAGTCAATGAGCAAATCTTGTCAGCCTTTCCCTCTATAACATACCCAACTCTGCCTACCTCTCTCCAGAGCCTGGTCTCAGCCACTCTCATTGTTTGCCTAGATTGATGCACAGCCTCACCTTCTTGCCTCCACTGTCCCCTACATCACAGTCAGAAACCATAGCCACTCCCATGATTAAAACCCTGTTTCCCATGGCACTTGGCAGGTGGTACAGACTCTTTCCTATGATTTAAAAAATCTGACATAACCTGGCACCACTCTGCACCTTGCACATTAAGCTCCAGCCTCGAGCCTGTCCCTGCCCCAGAGTCTTTACACGCCTTGTTGCCTCTGCCTAGAATGTGTTCTCCTCACCTCCCTCACCAGCCCTCATGTGAGCAGCTCCTGTAGTATCTCAGATACTTAAACTTTACCTCCTATGAGAGACCACCTGACCTTCAAAGTACCCGGCTAGTAACTCTTAGGTCACCCTATTTTTTTAAAATGACGTCTGTTATTTTCTTGTTTATTTACCTATCTTCATCAATAGAATTCTGTTCTATCAGAGCAGGGATCCAGTCTGTTTTGGTCATCACTAAATGTACACAGAAGGCATTCGCCAAATGTTAATAGCTCTGAGCCACTGGGGGAGCCTGTGTGTCCTGCTCCTGGGCTTTCCCTGAAGCCCGGCAGACTGGCTGAGTGATCACAGTCTCCCCTTTCAGGCATGGGGAGAGGATGAGATGCTGACCCACGAATCAGCAGTAGAGGCCATGTGACCTGCTTGGTGATGCAGGAATCTGAGTCAGGGAGTTGGTCTGTCCTCTAAGAGCCTAACTCTTGTCACCACCACCACCCCAGCCCCCACCCACCGCCCCTGCCAGTTCTAGGCAAAGGAGCCCACAGTTAACCATTCCAATAGGGGAAGGCTTCAGAGGAGAAGCCCAGGCCCCTTCCCCTGCTCCCACAAGCTCTGTTGTAGAGATGCTTAGACACTTTAGCTTAAATGTGAATAGCGTTCACTGTGTTATCACTACATGAAGCATTCTATACAAGCTGAGTCTTCACAACTCTGAGACGGTATTATTACCCCTGTTCTAAAGATGAGGAAACCAAGGCTCAGAATGGAACAGAAAGCCCGTCTGTCTGAGGCAGAGCCCTAAGGTTTGTTTCAAATTCCCGAGAAGCCTTGGCAACAGCTGATGAGAATGACCAGCAAATAGGGAGCAATACTGTAACACTTAAAAGAGGCCTTCTGGATTTCAAATGCTAAAGATAATGACTGAAAATAGTATTTGGGTTCATTTTCATTTATTTATAAAACTCAAATCCAATGACTATTTATACCTTTCTGCACCCTTTTAAAAGCAGAAAGGTTTCAACTGTTACATTAAAAAAGTTAAAGTCACTCAGACATGTCCAACTCTTTGCGATTTCATGGACTATACAGTCCATGGAATTCTCTAGGCCAGAATACTGGAATGGGTAGCCTTTCCCTTCTCCAGGGGATCTTCCCAACCCAGGGATCGAACCCAGGTCTCCTGCATTGCAGGTGGATTCTTTACCAGCTGAGCCACAAGAGAAGCCCAAGAAAACTGGGTAGCCTATACCTTCTCCAGTGGATCTTCCCAACCCAGGAATCGAACTAGGGGTCTCCTGCATTGCAGGCAGATTCCTTACCAACTGAGCTATCAGGGAAGCCCAGATTTAAAAAGACCGACGTCTAATTAACAGACATTGTATTAGTTTCAGGTGTATAACACAGTGATTTGACATCTGTATACACTGTGAATGGAGAAGGCAATGGCACCCCACTCCAGTACTTTTGCCTGGAAAATCCCATGGATGGAGGAGCCTGGTAGGCTGCAGTCCACGGGGTCGCTAAGAGTCGGACATGACTGAGCGACTTCGCTTTCACTTTTCACTTTCATGCATTGGAGAAGGAACTGGCAATCCACTCCAGTGTTCTTGCCTGGAGAATCCCAGGGATGGGGGAGCCTGGTGGCTGCCGTCTATGGGGTCACACAGAGTCGGACACGACTGAAGTGACTTAGCATAGCATAGCATAGCACAGCACAGCATAGCATAGCATAGCATAGCATACACTGTGAAATGATCACCACAGTGAGCCTGTCACCACACAAAGTCAAAACGTATTTTATTTCTTGTGATGAGAACTTTTAAGATTAACTTTTAAGTCTCTTTCAACTTTACAACACAATATGGTTGACTATAGTCACCAGGGCTTCCCTGATGGCTCAGATGCTAAAGAATCCACTTGCAATCTGCCTGCAATGTTTGATCCCTGGGTTGGGGGGATCCCCTGTTCCAAGAAATGGCAACTCACTCCAGTATTCTTGCCTGGAGGATCCCCATGGACAGTGGAGCCTGGGGAGCTAGTCTGTGGGGTTGCAAAGAGCTGGACACGACTGAGCGACTAAGTACAACACACACAGCATGTAGCTTCCAAGGTGTACATTGTACCTTCATGACTTACTTATTTTACAACTCAAAGTTTATACCTCCATATCTTGAATTTAAACAAAAACCCGGCTGCAAACACATTAGCAATCAGAATGTAATAACCAGAAAAATGCTGTTAAAGCGTAAAACACTGGAATTTTGGCAGTAATTTTTCAGACTGAAAGGTTTTTTTTGACTAGTCTATAGAAGAGTCATTTACAAGATAATGTCTATCAAGCCACTAGTCTGTGCTCATAATGTTTTCCTCACAGATTAACAAAGTCTAGTGGCTTACACTTAAACAAACTTGGAAACTTACACAGATATTAATGAAAGTTAAGTAAATCATCCTAAAATCAACTTAGCTATGACACATGTTATTTAATCAGACAATCGGAAAGAAGAAATAAAATATCTACCTCAGGCAACCTGTTGTATTACGCAGAACGAGTGAAGTCTGAAATTTAATTTTATGATCATCATCAAAAGAAGAGTTATTCCATCCAGAATGTGGAACGATCACAGTGTTTGTCAGAGTCGAGAGAGCATCTCGGATGATTGTCATCTTTACAGCATCACATGAGGATAAATTCCACAGAACTCCTAAAGAAGGCAGATTTTAAAGTCAAATCATCAATTAGAAATCCTGCAGTTTTAGAAATGAAATGAACATGTTAGCATTAGTTGGGAACTCAGTCTGTTCCAAACCTAATGGCCTGAATTTACACTCAGGCTGGGGCTGGACCTCTAATAAATGTTGAGTGAACATATATGAGTTTCTGGTACATCATCAAGTCATCCTTAGGCAAGATGACTGTGGTTTTGCAAAGCAAAGCAGAGTTACTCCATAGGACGGGCACAGTGTAATCAAGGATCACAAATATGACGCATCTGTGACGGTTGTAAAAATGAGGTTCCTGTATCGTCTCTTACATTTAGTGTTCTCTGTGACAAGCCATTTTTACAATTTAGTTCTTGAAAAGAACTTCTCTTTCTCAAAAGACTTAAACTTTCTCTTCATCACACTTCCTTTTCTTACTTTCGCTAGTGGGAAGCTCAAGCATAAATATTATGTGTGCAATGACTTGCTGGCACAAAGAATGGTCACACATTTGTTTCGTCTCTCTTATTTAGAAAAGGTTTAAACACTTCTGTTTCCACATTAAGAGTGTTTTTAGTATGTGCAAATTACTACCATTCCTTTTTGGATACAGGCAAAACACTAACAATAAATTAAAAACTACTGATACTGTAATTCGTATCAAGATTCCAAGGACAAGAGACCTTAAATGTAGCTTATTAGAGTGTTACTTGAATTACAAACATACTTGAAGGTCTTCATTTCTGTGTCAATCATAAGAGGGTTAAATTATTGTTGTAGCATGCATATTTTCTAATAATTACTCTTTTAGAAATTAGAGAAATTTCAAGATTATACCTACTCTAATTTTTACATCAATGCATTTTCCTAAGTAAGGGGGAAGGGGATGGAGGAGAAATGGTACAGCTGGTTCCTCTGCACTGAAGTCCCTCAGAACCCTACACTCCTGATGTATCCTTTCATCAGTACAGTGCTTTTAGAATTATCAGCACACAAAATGTTCGAGGCCCTGTGGAGGGGACAGAGTTGGCAAAATCTGCCCGTGTCCATGGAAGCACATCAGGCTTGTGAACATGACTGAAGAGTGTCAGGCCAGAGACAAGACTGAAAACTGCTGCTCTGGGTCTGGTGACCAAGAAGCTAGCCTAGAAACTGCACAGCCTCCTCTGGGCCTGACAAAATCACAGGGCCCTTTATAAAGGAGGGAGGCAGGAGAGAACTGACAGGAACGTTCTTTCTTTCTTTCTTTATGAAGGTTGGAGGAGGGGTATAAGCCAAAGCCAGAACCAAAGAGAATACTCTATAAACTGAGAGGACCATCATTCCCCATGTCTGCCCTGACCAACCCACACGGTTGTCAATGGTCAATGATGGAGGCAGATGCAGGGCTCCGTCTTGGGTCCTGGCTGCTCTCCACTCTCACTTGGCTTTGACTTCTGGGCCTTGCTGACTGGGTTTCCTTTCTTCCCCCAAGACATTCTTTCACCCTTCCTCTGCTCCTACCCTTTGGGGTGGGACAGCCCACCATAAGCATAGCTTTTTCATTTCCCCTAAAGTCAGGAACAAGACAAGGGTGCCCACTCTCACCACTACTATTCAACATAGTTTTGGAAGTTTTGGCCACAGCAGTCAGAGCAGAAAAAGAAATACAAGGAATCCAAATTGGAAAAGAAGAAATAAAACACTCACTGTTTTCAGATGACATGATCCTCTACATAGAAAAGCCTAAAGACTCCATCAGAAAATTACTAGAACTAATGAATGAATATAGTAAAGTTGCAGGATATAAAATCAACACACAGAAATCCCTTGCATTCCTATACACTAATAATGAGAAAATAGAAAGAGAAATTAAGGAAACAATTCCATTCACCATTGCAACGAAAAGAATAAAATACTTAGGAATATATCTACCTAAAGAACCTAAAGACCTATATATAGAAAACTATAAAACACTGGTGAAAGAAATCAAAGAGGACACTAATAAATGGAGAAATATACCATGTTCATGGATCGGAAGACTCAATATAGTGAAAATGAGTATACTATCCAAAACAATCTATAGATTAAATGCAATCCCTATCAAGCTACCAACGGTATTCTTCACAGAGCCAGAACAAATAATCTCACAATTTGTATGGAAATACAAAAAATCTTGAATAGCCAAAGCAATCTTGAGAAAGAAGAATGGAACTGGAGGAATCAACCTGCCTGACTTCAGGCTCTACCACAAAGCCACAGTCATCAAGACAGTATGGTACTGGCACAAAGACAGAAATATAGACCAATGGAACAAAATAGAAAGCCCAGAGATAAATCCACGCACCTATGGACACCTTATCTTTGACAAAGGAGGCAAGAATATACAATGGAGAAAAGACAATCTCTTTAACAAGTGGTGCTGGGAAAACTGGTCAACCACTTGTAAAAGAATGAAACTAGAACACTTTCTAACACCATACACAAAAATAAACTCAAAATGGATTAAAGATCTAAATGTAAGACCAGAAACTATAAAACTCCTAGAGGAGAACATAGGCAAAACACTCTCTGACATAAATCACAGCAGGATCCTCTATGACCCATCTCCCAGAATATTGGAAATAAAAGCAAAAATAAACAAATGGGACCTAATTAAAAGCTTCTGCACAACAAATGAAACTATAAACAAGGTGAAAAGACAGCCTTCAAAACGGGAGAAAATAATAGCAAATGAAGCAACTGACAAAGGACTAATCTCAAAAATATACAAGCAACTCCTGCAGCTCAATTCCAGAAAAATAAATGACCCAAACAAAAAATGGGCCAAAGAACTAAACAGACATTTCTCTAAAGAACACATACAGATGGCTAACAAACACATGAAAAGATGCTCAACATCACTCATTATCAGAGAAATGCAAATCAAAACCACAATGAGGTACCATTTCATGCCAGTCAGAATGGCTGCTATCCAAAAGTCTACAAGCAATAAATGCTGGAGAGGGTGTGGAGAAAAGGGAACCCTCTTACACTGTTGGTGGGAATGCAAACTAGTATAGCCACTATGGAGAACAGTGTGGAGACTCCTTAAAAAACTACAAATAGAACTGCCTTATGACCCAGCAAACCCACTACTGGGCATACACACCAAGGAAACCAGAATTGAAAGAGACACATGTACCCCAATGTTCATCACAGCACTGTTTATAATAGCCAGGACATGGAAGCAACCTAGATGTCCATCAGCAGATGAATGGATAAGAAAGCTATGGTACATATACACAATGGAGTATTACTCAGCCATTAAAAAGAATACATTTGAATCAGCTCTAATGAGGTGGATGAAACTGGAGCCTATTATACAGAGTGAAGTAAGCCACAAAGAAAAACACCAATACAGTATACTAACGCATATATATGGAATTTAGAAAGATGGTAACGATAACCCTGTATGTGAGACAGCAAAAGAAACACAGATGTATAGAACAGTGTTTTGGACTCTGTGGGAGAGGGAGAGGGTGGGATGATTTGGGAGAATGGCATTGAAACATGTATAATATTATATAGGAAACGAATCGCCAGTCCAGGTTTGATGCATGATACACGATGCTTGGGGCTGGTGCACTGGGATGACCCAGAGGGATGGTACGGGGAGGGAGGTGGGAGGGGTGTTCAGGATGGGGAACACGTGTATACCTGTGCCGGATTCATGTTGATGTATGGCAAAACCAATACAATATTGTAAAGTAAATAACCTCCAATTAAAATAAATAAATTTATATTAAAAAAAAAAAGCACAGCTTTTCAAAACCTCAGCCTTAGCGGTGACCCACCTTGTTAGGCTCAGACTCGAGGGAGATTTGGACAGTCCAGAATCAGGGAAAGGAAAGACCCTACTTTATCTCTTAAAGCTTGTCCTGTCCACCACGACAGACCTTTGCTTCCATAATTATTTTGTGGCAGACGCACATGGCAGGTGCTCACAAAATGAACTGCAACTCCACAGGTGGCCCCACTTCTCTACGGATTCTGAGGGTTCTGCTGGGCTTCCAGGGGGAGCCAGGGGAGGGGTGGGTGGAGAATTGGGGGCAGGGCTCTAGATCCTACCCCAGTTCACCCAGAGTGGCTCCAGCCTCTTTTCTCAATACTGGGCTTCACTTGCGTGTTGCTGTTTGAAAAACTGGGTTTTGGGTCTAAAAGGCATTTAAAAAGGGCTGTAGTAGGGGAAAAATATCTGAGGACAGATGACCACAGAACAGACCTTGGGAGCTAAGAGTGAAAAACGAGCCTCTGAAGGTTGGCTCTGACCTAGATGATAGGTGAGCTGAGAGAAGCCAAAAGGTTGAGGTGTGGAAGGGTGGGTGGCAGCAGCTGCCACAAACAGGGCTCTAATGCTTCCTGCCAACCAGGCTGGCCTCACTGCCCAGGGCGCTGAAGAGGCCTGCATACGTGGCAGCGTGTGGCCCTGAGGCTGTGGTGGCAAGGGTCATTTCCCAACCTCCCCTGCTGACAATTTTATATCATGTGATTCCTAAGGCCATAGAGCGATTTTTTTTTTCTGTGAAATCATTTCACTGTCCTCACTCTACAGAATTCTACACATGGGGGAGAGCTGCATTTTCCAATAAGCTACCTTCTACTTCACAGAATAAATGCATTCCAGTAAAATCCACTTAAGGCAAGGTTTATGGAAAGTAAAGTCTATCATATTGTAGGCTATAGGTATAAAATGAGATATATCTATACAGAAAATTAAACAGTGTTGAGTCACAAACTTCAGGTGAGACCATGACTAAGAAGAGGGCTGGTTCTTGGCACACTTCTCTTGAAGCTGACGCTTAGAGGTTCTCTGATCGCTGGCAGAAAAGCTTGTTTCTCATGGTTCCTGCCTCCACTCCTGGCCCCTTCTAAGATCTACTCTGGCAAAGGATAGTTACCAGATTTGTAGATTGGCCTGATTTTCTGTCCCGGAATAAGAATTTTGTCTGGCTCTTTCTGTTCCTTGTCCAGCATTTAGAATGATCAGTGGAGTTATATGTCATTTCACAGTCTACTACCAGCCATTACATCTACTTGGGATTGGACAGCAGAACGTTCACAAATCAACATCAATAACAGTAACTTGGCCATTTTACTGTGGTCTTACTCTTTGCCAGGCACAATGTGCTTTACACATAATACGTTAAAGAGTCAAGACACACAAAATAAACTTTCCATTTAATGATTTGGTGGGCTTGAAATTCCACATGTTGACTTTTTACAGTATGATGAGCATTTATTTTTTCTAAATTTAATATTAATTTAAATTTCATTAGGCAAGCCTGGTAGGTAAGAAATACTCTTTCATTCGTTTATATGTCTGGTTACACTTATGCAGGGAACACAACAGGAGCTCAGGAATATATGTTAATGGATCCACTTAAATAGCCTGTATTTGTTTTTAGATTTCTGTTTTACTGCTTGCCTGTCAGATTTAGTTCCTAAGTATTCCATCCTTTTCACTTCTTTTCTGAGGGTCCTGAGAGTATCCTTTCATGTCTGTAACTATAGGGAGAGGGTCAGAACAGTGGTGTGAATCTTCAAGGGAATTCGCCAGCATAGTTTTGCTTGTTTTTCACCTGAAGACCTAAACAGACAGTTGCTGAAACCAGCACCCTAGTTATGGGCTAGGGGAAGCACATTGCTGATCCATCTCCCAGCACCAGAAGTTACACCAAAATGCCTGGATCCCCATCCCTCAAACTGCAAAACTGCAGGGTCAGTGTTTCCCAAATATAAAATGTGAAATTATTTAGAGGTATGCATGGAACAACAGACTGGTTCCAAATAGGAAAAGGAGTATGTCAAGGTTGTATTTGTCACCCTGCTTATTTAACTTATACGCAGAGTACCTTATGAGAAACGCTGGGCTGGAAGAAGCACAAGCTGGAATCAAGATTGCTGGGAGAAATATCAATAACCTCAGATATGCAGATGACACCACCCTTATGGCAGAAAGTCAGGAGGAACTAAAAAGCCTCTTAATGAAAGTGAAAGAGGAGAGTGAAAAAGTTGGCTTAAAGCTCAACATTCAGAAAACGAAGATCATGGCATCTGGTCCCATCAATTCATGGGAAATAGATGGGGAAACAGTGGAAACAGTGTCAGACTTTATTTTTGGGGGCTCCAAAATCACTGCAGATGGTGACTGAAACCATGAAATTAAAAGACACTTACTCCTTGGAAAAAAAGTTATGACCAACCTAGATAGCATATTCAAAAGCAGAGATATTACTTTGCCAACTAAGGTTCATCTAGTCAAGGCTATGGTTTTTCCAGTGGTCATGTATGGATGTGAGAGTTGGACTGTGAAGAAGGCTGAGTGCCAAAGAATTGATGTTTTTGAACTGTGGTGTTGGAGAAGACTCTTGAGAGTCCCTTGGACTGCAAGGAGATCCAACCAGTCCATTCTGAAGGAGATCAGCCCTGGGATTTCTTTGGAAGGAATGATGCTAAAGCTGAGACTCCAGTACTTTGGCTACCTCATGCGAAGAGTTGACTCATTGGAAAAGACTCTGATGCTGGGAGGGATTGGGGGCAGGAGGAAAAGAGGACGACAGAGGATGAGATGGCTGGATGGCATCACTGACTCGACGGACGTGAGTCTCAGTGAACTCTGGGAGTTGGTGATGGACAGGGAGGCCTGGCGTGCTGCGATTCATGGGGTTGCAAAGAGTTGGACACAACTGAGCGACTGCACCGAACTGAATCCTTCTGTAGACATATAGAGCAAAGTAGGCAAAGTAGGCTATCTTTTGGTCAACTCGGATGACTCATAAGACCAGTCTGCCATAGAAATTCAGGCTTCCTCTTCTGCAACTTCAAAAAATGTTCAAAATTATTCTTGATCAGAAAACAGGAAGGATTCTATTTTTGATATGCTTGTGGCATCCACACAAAGGCAGCTTTCTGATCCCACACTAAGGGTTACATTATACCTCCAATCATGCGCTTTCCCACATAACACTCAAAACTACATTTGGTATGGATTTAACTTGCCATTTTGAACATCAGAGCAAGTTCCAAGACACTGGTTTTTCTTCTCCACTTTCTATTTAAAAAATAAAGGTTATAGAAAGCTAAAGTAACCAGTTCTGATCAACCAATATTAGATGAAGAAGGTTCAATTAAACTTAAAAGCCTTAGCTATGGAATTGACTTTTCTACTCGAAGTAAAAAGCACCAGTCTTAAGACCGACTAATAATACCTGTGTCACCCACATCACTAAAGTAGTAATAAAATAATGTTCTTTCCACTTAGTCTGTCCAGGGCTTCATTTAATGGGTCAGGGAGAATGTTCCTACAGCAGTTAAGTAATGAATAGAATATACACCAACTCCCACATGCAGCGAGACTGATAAGAAATAGAGAACTTCAGGATTAGCATTCTCCATCAACACGATAAACCTTTAGCTCTAACATCCTAATGCAGAATGTGCTTCAGGGATATTCAGCATGTTGACTTTTCACAGTATGATGAGCATTTTTTCTAAATTTAATATTAATTTAAATTTCATTAGGCAAAAAAAAAAAAATTTCATTAGGCAAGCATAGTAGGTAAGAAATACTCTTTCATTCTTTTATATGTCTGGTTACACTTATGCAGGGCCCACAATAAGAAAAAGTTAAAAATGAACTATAATTCAGCTTAGGAAACTTGAGGTTTTTATTCAAAACAATTAGTTTTTTTTTGTTGTGAGAACTATGAACATGCATAAACAAATTTAGAATATGTTAGGGAATTTCATGCCTCCTATTGAAGAAAATGCTGCTTATTCTCTACCACAGGAAAAAGTACACGTAATTAAGAGTAACCAGTAACCACAATGAAATACTGCCGTAAGAGATGAAAGCTCATTTTTCCCACAAAGAATGAATAAAGTAATTAGAATACCATTTCACATAAATCCTTGGCTGCAGAATTTTGAAAGAGCTCACATTTAAAACTAGTTTTATAGCTATTCAAAGAGCCAAGTGATAATTCTATAGTTAAATTAGAAACTGATTTTACCTAATTAAAATAATAGCACCATTTGAAAAATATATTTCTTAAAGGATATTAGAAAACCAAACAACATTTGGAAAATGCTATTTTTCGAGTAGCATATATAACAGCCTATGCAATTTTTTTCTGATATGAAATAAATCTAAACCCATTAATTTTTATATAGTATTCATGTTGCTTCCTAGTTATCAAAAACAAAACAAAACACCCAACACCGAACAACACAAGAGTTCATGGGCACTGCAAAAAAAAAAAGAAAAAGAAAACAGCCAAAAAAGTACTAGTGCACTTCAGGTATCACTACTGATTTTGAACTGTGGTGTTGGAGAAGACTCTTGAGAGTCCCTTGGACTGCAAGGAGATCCAACCAGTCCATTCTGAAGGAGATCAGCCCTGGGATTTCTTTGGAAGGAATGATGCTAAAGCTGAAACTCCAGTACTTTGGCCACCTTATGCGAAGAGTTGACTCATTGGGAAAGACCCTGATGCTGGGAGGGATTGGGGGTAGGAGGAGAAGGGGATGACAGAGGATGAGACGGCTGGATGGCATCACCGACTCGATGGACCTGAGTCTGAGTGAACTCCGGGAGTTGGTGATGGACAGGGAGGCCTGGCGTGCTGCAAATCATGGGGTCACAAAGAGTTGGACATGACTGAGTGACTGAACTGAACTGACCTGACCAGCCCCTGCATTTTCCTTCATAAGTTGCCCTCATGCTCAGTGTTTGTTCTTGTTTTAGTTATGCTCTTTCACGAGATGTCCACCAGGCATCCAAGCCATAGGGGTGTGAAGAGTGTTAACTCAGAGAAGGGATAGTAAGGTCTTGGCCCCATGGTTCCCTGCACAGAGCACGCATCATGACAAGTCAGGTCATGTTTCAGTTCTCTGGGGGTCAGAACACTGTGTGGTATATACATGTTCATCCCTTCCCAGCCATTCTGCATCCATGGGCTCTGAGGAACAGGCTGCAGTTGTGTATCCCCACCCTGCAAGCATCTTTGAAAAAGGGGGGTAGAAATATTAGACTATCGAGCATGTGAAGTACAGCGAGTCCAAACTGAGATGTGCTGAGTGTAGAATATGCACTTGATTATGAAGACCTGGTATGAAACAAGTGAATGTAGGACACCTTACTAATAGTTTCCGTACTGCTTACAAGTTGAAGTGATATTCTGGAACTACTGGGTCAAACAAATTACACTATTAAAATAAACAGATGTTTCTTTTCCTTTGTAATGTGGCTACTAGGAAGTTCGTAACACGTGCCCTGCATTTACACTTCTACTGGAAAAGTGCTGGTAGGGGTGCTTTTACATCAGACACTAAAGGATACAAGTAGGCGGGCCCTTGGCTCCCAGGAGGCCTTGACACAAACAGTTACAGCTCCAGGCAGCAGTGACCAAGGAGTCACCAGCAGAAAGAGCAGCAAGGCCAGCTTGCATGTGGTTTGTGTCAGGCACTCCACAGCAACCCCAAGTGGCAGGTGCTGTGTTTATCTTTGGGGGGAGCTGGCACTGGTGAGGAGGACTTGCCAGGGGTCAGAGATCAAGAAGGAAATGAGTCAATCAGACTCTGGAGCCCACACTTGCTCCCAATACCAGGTTGCCTCGCTCTGGATGTTCACTGAGTAGGCGAAGCTCCACCTTGGTGTGGAACTGGAGACCATGGCATTCAAGCTGGAGTGTGAAAGGTAGAGGCCAGGGGGAAGTGGGCTTGGGGTGCTCTTCCATTGAGAGGGGTAGGAATGGGGGAACCTTGAGGCTGGGGTTGGCCCAGAAGGGAAGGTGAGCACAGGGGCTGTAGATTTGGCTGGCAGGTGGGGAAGTGTGGACTGTAAGGCCAGGGGTCATCCCAGGAGGGGACAGTGACCCTGAGGGACCAGGAGGGGCAGAGCCTGTGTCCAAGGACAGTACTTCAGGGAGCATGTGATGAGGACCTGAAGGAGTGAGGAGGGGACGGGAAGAGGGAGGGAAGATGCTTGTGGTGAGAATTTGGAGCCTGATGTAAGCTGAGGGTGATGTCAAAGATGAGTCAACAGTTTAGCTCATGTGTGAGACTATGGTTCAGCTGACAGAAACAAGGAAATCAAGGGGGAGTGGGAAAAAATAGTGTGAGAAGTATTTGCTATTTGTGGCTTCAGGTAAATGTTTCAAACTTTCCACTAGGACAGGAATGCTGTGAATAAATTATGACACTGAGACAGAAATGAAATAATAGGAAAGCAATTATTATGAGAGTGTCTTTAATTATAGTAATGGCTTTCTCTGGAGAAATTCCCAGGAAAACAAGTCATGGTGGGGTAATCATCTCCAGGGTTCCCAAGATGAGACCATCTCAGCAGAGATTCCTAAAACATGTGTGGTGACCCCCAGACTAGCTGAATGTGCAGTCCTGGGCCTGGCTTACACTCCTAGCTCCTGGCTTTCTTTTTCCTGTGCCCTTGCTGCCAGCCTAGGCTTTGCTACACTCATTGCTGGTTGGCACAGTGCCATCCTAGGTGGGGGGCAGTGCAGCTGCCTCGAGAGCTGGGTCCCACAGGGAGGCCTGGCCCAGCCAGCCTGCGGGGCTTGCTTTGCGACCCTGGTTGCTCCCTGAGATTTCCTGCTCAGCTAACACGTACTCCATGCCAGGCATGGGAAGGCTAACTCGGACCCTGCTGTGGTCACGATGGTCAGGACCTCCGGTTCCTGTCACCGTGAGTGACGGCTCAGATGCTGCACACAGTGTGGTCCCAGCCTGCATGTTCAATTGGAAGGGGACTACTCTGGCTGTTTAAACTCTTCCCAGCCAAAGGACTCAAATGATTGATCTTTATCTGTATAGAGTTTTAAAGAACGTAAGGGGTTAGCCTTTGTTTCTGTGATTTTTCCGATACAAAGGTGGATCACAGCATCTTTAAAAAGATCTATCAATTTCTAAAGCTCCACTTACAGACCCACATTTGCATTTCATCATATTCTTTCTTACCTAGGTAACTTCCCAACTTTAGAGGCAGGTTGAGAGGATTAATGACATCACGGAGGGATACGGTCTTATGTACCCTGGAAAGGCATTTCCTCTGAAAATAAATCAGCTTACAATTTAGAATTGCTGACTAAGAATGGCCCGTAAGGCACATAAAGGATGATTGCTTCTGCTGGGGGGCAGTTTATAAAAGTGAATGGGTCACATGAAGGGAAATCCTTCTAAGAGAAGTGCTCTGATGCAGAGGTGGCAGTGGGGGTAGTGACGTGGCCACCCTGGTTGATCTTCAGGTCACTTCGGGTGCTGACAGAGTTAGGCCATTTACACAGAGATTGCCCTAAGAAAAGGTTCCTGCCATTGTAGGTTCCACAGCTGACTTCTATGTGTTCCAGGAATGTACTTATGCATTTGTAATGGCACCAAGCTTCTACTGAGTCATCTGATCCAAGCAGAGCAGCTTAGAGACAGAAGGGCCTCCAGTCCTAGGTCTTAAGAGATCAGAAAGACTCCGAAACTGCAAAAGACCCGAGAAACATGGGTGGGGTCTTCTGGGCATCTTTTTGGGGTATTTTGTCATGTGCTCTCATCCTTCTCACACTAACATGCTGGCTGGTTTACTGAAAGAGTGTCGTTAACGGGGCCTGGCTCGTGCTGAGATACCCCACCCAAGACCAGTGGCTGACCACTTGAATTCTCCAGGAGTCTCTGAGTCTCCCCACTTGACTGCCTCATCCTGCTTGGTGTTCAGAACCCTACGCACTAAACAGAATGTCACATTCCACTTCCAAGGGCAAATCTTTTCATACTCAGGATGCAAATCTTGAAATACAAGGCTAAGATCACATTTCACATATTTGAAGCAAACTACCTGATCATTAGTTTGATGTGGTCATGCCAGTGACTAAGTTCAAAAATATTTCTCCATACATCTGGGTGAAATTCAGACAGTAAAGGAGATATGGGACTTTTTAAAAAATTCTTTTTGGTGGTAATTTGAAAGATTAAGGAACATGAGATGTGAAAATGGGCTTTTGCACCCTCCCCCAGACTTGGGGGATGGGCTGGGGCAGGCAGAGGCAGGGAGGAAACAGTTCCAGCCTGCAAGCCAGGGAAGCCAACCTCTCTGCACCCTAGTTCCTTACGCTGAAATACCAGGGGCAGAATAGATTTCTTTACGGCCCTTTCCAGCTCAAAGTTCTGTGACTTTGAATTAGCAGTTGTTGCATCTATCAAGCTATTACTGTCTTGCTACCAATGAAACTTTTGTCATTTTATTTCTCATTATTGATTTTTATGGTTTGAAATGTTCAGTAAAGAAGAGAATGCATTTAATAATAAAATGCTATTTTATAAAGTAGACCAAGTGGTAAGGATTCTATCGACTTACGCTGAGAACTGGGAGGCGATGCTGCTTGATTTCTGAAAACTACCCATGCGGCTCCGAAGAGCTCTAGGGGCCCACAAAAAGCACAGCAGACAGTAGCAGGCCAACTCCTCTCTGGATCAGAGAATAAATGACTGTTTTGAAGGCACATTAATTAGGCCAAGGGGACATGTTTAGCAATTATTTCATCCTGTAATGGCAAGCAACCGTCCAAAAGGCTGAATGCATGTCCATTAAGCTCTGGCTCTTTATAGGATGTCCTGCTGTTTGCTAAACTTTAGCCTGGCCCATCTACTCTTCCTCTTCCACAGCAATCATTTTCTTATTAATTTACTAATTAGAAATATGGAGCTAATGATTAGGAAAGGAATATGCGTAATTTCACGTTCTTCATAGTGTCTGGAATCCACTGCTGGCATCCAAAAATTTTAAAATAAACAGTGTGGAAATATTTTATTTAGCCATATGGATGAATAATCACTTGCTAAATTGGAAGGAATGTGAATATGGCAGTCATTTAAACAAAGTCCATTATTATCCAAAGGCTACTTTTGGGTATTTAACACCAGTGTTAATGGGGGTAAGAGAAGTGTGATAATTTTGGGACATCTGGTGCATTAAAAGGCAGGCCTCCAGATTCTATGCAATATCTTCAATTTCTATAGTTTTAAAAAGTGATTCTTTCAGGATGCTCAATAACTTGAAGCTGACATATCCTAGCTTAGAAATACTCATTATCCTGAACAAGTAAATTCAACACATTTTTTCTAGTGACAAGATGATCCCACTTTTCATCCACAGCCTGTGACCTAGTAGATGTTCATGTTACAACCCAACCGGGGGAAAACCATACTTCATCCAGCTTTCAGGTTTAAGCACAATAAAGGCAAAAAGTATCTTTGTAATACAAACCTCACCTACACATATCAGCACTTACTGGAAGAAAAGCTCATTAGGTTTCAACCTGGAAAATGTTCAACACAATGAAGAAAACACAGAATCATGTTACATATTAGAGAACTATTTTAATTAACAATGGCAGCCACACTCTCCTGGGAAAATATACTTGGCTACAAGTATTTTTTCCTTTTTTCCCCTGAAAATAAAGATGTGGCCCAAAATGCAGGCCCTGGACAGTTATTATATTTAAAGCAAAGGCGAGGCATCTTTTTAAAACAACAGTTAAAACTTCTTCACTGAAGTGTGTTAAGAATGCCAAACTGAAACAAAAGGAACTAGAAAAAAGGGCTTTGGATTAATAACTAGGTTGAATTACTTAATGTTAAGAACAACAGAACAAGGGGATACCAATTTTCAAGTGATACAATATTTTGAACAAGACAGTTGCATTGTGCTTTAACATTTCATGATCCAAAGTTGACTATAACTTAACTGAAGAACTCTTAGGCTATACCTACAAAGACCAAGCATCATGCAAGGTTGGCCACGGTCAGAGCACTTTGTGGAGACACTGGCAGAACATTAGTATTTGGAAGGATAGCTTCCAGGAGATGGACAGGTGATAGGGAATGCTGGGTGATGCAGTCACATAGCACACCCTTCAAACCAAGTCTGGAGCAGATGTGTTTTAATGAAAATGGTTCAGACTGGGGCATGCTTTCCCAGTTAGGAGCAATCTGGAAGGCTGGATTTGGGGCTATCTGTGTGCATGCTTAGTCATGTCCGACTGTGCAACCTCATGGACTGTAGCCACCAGGCTCCTTTTGTCCATGGAATTTTCCAAGCAAGAATACTGGAGTGGCTATTCCTAGGCAAAATGAGCTCCCGAGGGCTTCTCTTCCTTGCTTCTCCAGTCATACTTAATGTTTTCTTGGTGCTTTCTGGACAACCCTGCTGCTCAGTCTTAATGACTGAGTAATAACAAAGTAATGACTTCCCTGTCCCTGTGGGTTCAAGCAAATGGTGGGCGGCCTGCACACCAGGGAAGCCACCCAGGGGCTCCATGCATTAGATGGCTGATGGGTAAAATGAATTCTGAGGTCCCTTCTAATCTTGTGATTCTATGATTTAGAGACAGTTTATGAGTGTTTGACTTGAGGAATAGTTAATGAAAGGGCAGAAGGATCTCTAGATGTTGTCATTCTCTAAAACATATCAGGGATTAGTTGCTCTTAGAACACTACTGAGGACTTCCCTGGTGGTTCCAGGGGTTAAGAATCTACCTGTCAATGCAGGGGACATGGGTTCAATTCCTGGTCCAGAAAGATTCCATATGCCACGGGGCAACAAAGTCCAGAACCTGCAGAACCTGTGCTCTGCAACAAGAAAACCCACTGCCCCGAGAAGCCTTTTGCACCACAACTAGGGTAGACCCCACTCACTGCAACTGGAGAAAGCCCATGCACCACCACGAGGACCCAGCACAGCTAAAAATATGAATAAATAAATAAATTTAAAAATAACAGTAAACCACTACTGATCATTAAAGTTGGTACTACTAAATTCTGGAATTGAGAAATGTGAATAGATTTTTCTTGTCTCCATAAATCTTAAGCTACAAATAAATGTATAAATATAATACACATACACTGCCAAGTAACCATGCTCAATTTATATTATGACTTGGTAGTTTCATTAGGTAGATAATGTTTATATACAAATCAAACTTGGGCTGACATATAGCATTTTGAAACTGGAAACTCAATTCTGTAAGTTCTCTGGTCCAACTCCTTTCTATATTGTCATCTCAGTGACCTGTTTACACACTGGCTACTCCCATTCCAAAGCAAAGCCTACTTTTGCAAAAAATATTTCATAAGCAATCCATCCACACACCAACATAAATTGTTACAGGTACAAATACAGAGCTATAAAACAGTTGTTAATATTCCGTACCCTATAACTATGGCTAAAAAATACTTCTATAATAGGCTAAAAGCTACTGGCAGCTGTTTCTAAGACAGAAATATCAGAGGTTGTTGCTAGTTTTATATTGGAACTGATACAATCTATTAGGGAAATAGTTTTTTGAATTGGGAAAACTCATATCCTCCTTTCAAGGTCAAGGTCCAAGTCTTAAAATATCTTGTGTTCTCAGCAACTTAGTACTGTTCCCAAATAGAAATGATGAAATATGTAGTAAAGCAGCTAAATTAGTACTCCCATCCAGAGTATGCACCAGGTAAATTAGTACATAAAAGCCCTTAGTAGTACAGTCTGGCTCTACTTCAAATCAATTTGATTTATTCTAAAATGAAAAAGAAATCACCAAACTTTCATGCACTTTACTTCTTGTTTATCACTAAATCATAACAAATTTCTTGAGCTCAGTTCAGGAAAGACACTGTAACAATTCCTCCCAAGGATAAAACCTCAGAAACAAAAAAGCTGCCAAGACTCCCTCTTCCTGTGAGAAATTATGACAGAAGAGAAAAAAGCTGCACATTATGGATGTTAAGGACCAAGCCATGAAAAATCAGCCTAGTTAAGCAAAAGAGAACCCGATCTAGTAGACGCTGTGTTTCCAAGGTCAGGTTGACCCTGGATTGCCCCTGGTCCCTCAGGGAGCCCGCACACATCATTCGGTAGCCTTGCTGGCTGCACAGGTAGGTTACTGGGAGAAAATATTGAACATTCATATATATGTTCAAAGTGATGGGAAAGAAATATCATATGAGGAAAGAAAAAACTCATATACTGCAAATAACACCATCTTCTCTATGCCTAACAGGGAGCTTAGGATAAATTTTTGGGTGTAATCACAGTGACGGTCCTAGCTTCTTAAACAGCTATGTCTATAATCTTTTCTTCTTAATTCTATTTCTTGTTCTAATTTTCATTTCATACACACACACAATACACAATATGTAAATACAAAGAAATTATTTTTGTGTGTGTGAGAGGGTTTGATGTTTTAAGAACATATTATAAAGAGGAAGTACATACACCTAAATCAATATGTAATTTAGATGTGTTAAAGCATTAATATTCAAACTACATTAGGGCAAGCAATCCATTTTGGAGTTTATACATAACGTGGATTCTACTTTTAGTACATAATTTTCATACTTTATTTGAATACAGGGCATTTACTTTGAACATTAATATCTTACAAGAAAGCTGATTCCCCTTAACTAAATATTAGATTCGAGATGGTTTGTTATTAATATATTACTAAGTGTGACTGGCAATGGCAACCCACTCCAGTACTCTTGCCTGGAAAATCCCATGGATGAAGGAGCCTGGTGGGCTGCAGTCCATGGGGTCACTAAGAGTCGGACACGACTGAGCAACCTCACTCTCACTTTTCACTTTCCTGCATTGGAGAAGGAAATGGCAACCCACTCCAGTGTTCTTGCTTGGAGAATCCCAGGGACGGTGGAGCCTCGTGGGCTGCCGTCTCTGGGGTCGCACAGAGTCGGACACGACTGAAGTGACTTAGCAGCAGCAAGTGTGACTGAGTAAGAGCTGACAGAACCTAAAGCTCTGATTTGACAGTGGAAGCCACTGGGGAATGGGTTTAATTTTGAAAAAAATGTTAAAATTTTTTAAGTTAACTATTTCAAGCATGAAAAATAGCAAAGCAAGTATAAAACAAACACCCAGATGTCTACTACCCCTAGTTTTGTTAAATGAAATTGAATTGTGAACAATATGGGTTTGAAATGGGTCCACTAATAATGTGGCTTTTTTTTTCAATAGTAAAAACTACAGTGCTGTACAACCGGTGGTTGGTCAAATCCATGGATGTAGAACTGTAGACATGGAGGAACCACACATGTGGAGGGCTGACTGTAAGCTATACACAGAGTGTTGATTGCACGGGGGATCAGTGCCTCCAAACCCCAGGTTATCCAAGGATCAGCTGCATTAACATTTTGTCTTATTTGTTTTAGATTTCTCTTTCTTTTTAAAGAAATGGAGCTGGATTTTACTCCCCAATCCCTTTTTCTCCACCTGTACCCTGTAGACATAACCAACTATCCTGAATCTGTCTTTTATCATTTTAATAAAAAATTTTACCTTTCTTGAGTGTGTCTCTATCAAAAAATAAATTATAGCCTCAACCTGCATACTTTAACACTTATGCTATAGTATCATACTGGGTTTATCATTCTGCAAGCAGTTGTAGAGATTTCTCTGTCGCTACAGATAGTGCTAATGCGCTTATTTTAACCCTTCTATGTAGTTTCGCTGTGTGGATGTACTGCCATTTATTTAACCATTTCCCTACCAATGAATACTCAGTATTTCCCCCTAATAGTCTATTATAAATAGTGCTGTCATTTATTCACCCTCCTGCAGAATGGTTTTTTCAGCTTGACATCAAGACAAAGCATCACTGTTTCTCTGGGTTGCTCACTCCCCAAATTTGACAATCAAGCCCGGGCCATGAAATATTTCTCTCATGGCTCCCTCTTCTTCACTGCCCACTACCAGTGAATAGTACAAGCCATTATCTCTAGACTCCTACCCTCCTCACAGCCCTCTCAGGTGCCAGGCTCCTCTACTTTAAATTAATCCCCCACCCAGTTGCCTGCTGGAAGAACGCATTTAAAAGCCCAAACTAGTCATGCCATGTCCCATGATCCCTCCCACTGCATCGGGAACACAAGTTCCCCAAACCAGGCCTGTGTTTCTCTCTGGTCTTATCTTCTTACAGAATCCCCCTTCTGCTGATAGCTCTGCTCCTAGATCCCATGCTGTCTCCAAGCCTCTGCCTGCGACTGGAAATATATCCCCTCTGTACCCAGCCAATGCCTCCTGAACCTTTAGGCCACCTTTGGTTTCAGAGAACTTCCCTACCCATCAGCTGTGCTCCCAGGGCAACCTCTACTGAGTTCGGCACTTGCACTTTTCACTGACATTCACAGAAGATCACTTGTGCTCCACTGGAATCGAGGTGCTACATGAGGGCAGGGACTTTTATCCATTTTACATCTCCAGTTACCTGGAGAAGTGTCTGAGATACTAACAGGCATTCAGACACTGGCTGAACTGAAGTGGCAGGTAGCCAATCCATTAAGTACAGTTTATTTTCATAATGAAGGAAACCAAATCTATTTAAAATGAGTAATTACTATGGAGTATGTAATGAAAAATAATGTATTCAACCCTTTGTGAACAAGAGATCTGTTAGCTGATCCTTGCTCACTAACGAATACAATGAATGAGACTAGGAGAGACGACTCTAGCACTGCAAGGGCCTTCTGAATCATTAGAGTAACTTGTATGAGCCACTGTCACAGCTGTGAGCACTGTATCATCATCTCCTCCTAGACCTTCTAAAGTCCTTCACAATGCCACCATACACGGGCAGAGTCTAGATGGTTTTCAACACCTCCTTCAAGACAAGATCACATTTTATACCCACCTGTGACCAGCTCCCTTACTTCTGCATCAATAGATTTTCTCAACAGTCGCAACAAGGCAGGTATCCCGCCAACATTCTTCATTGCTATTTTATTTTCATCTGTAGACTTGCCGAAAACAAGGTTTCGGAGGGCACCACAAGCATTCTTCTGAACTTCCAAAACTCTGTGGTCCAAAAGGTCAACCAGATGCTTGATTCCCCCTAACCTACACACCTAGAATGAAAAATATTAAGCACCAGGCCTAAGTGACATGTGGTCAATCAGAGGTCAAACAAAAGACTATTATGGAAAGATCATGGAAAACAGATAACTTCAGATCATTTCAAAAGGGCACTTTTTATCCTAAGAAAACGTGCTCTATAAATTTTAAGGACGCTCTCTAAGATGAAGCTCTTTTCACAGGTTCATGGCTTAAAGGGAAGGGAGACCCTAGGTGGACTAGGGGCCACACACAGGTAGCACAGTCACACACCAACCCCTGAACATACACAGGGATCGCGCTGCTGTTTCTGAGTGAAATGCACAAATACACAAGCACAACAAAGTTATGCGGGGTTGAAGAAAACACAGGAGGGGAGTTTTGACTGAAGTCATTGGCTTTCTAGAATCACGTCTCCGGGTGACTCTCCTCTTCTAAATTTTCTTCCATTTGTCACTTCATTAGTATATTATATGAATATTTTGGGGCTTTATCTGCAGCATCCACCTTTAGGTCTGTAACTGTGTGTTGTTCTAAATTTTAAGGGATGAAAAAAACAAATGCTGCATGACACTGCAGGGGGAAAAATGGCTTAAAATGTGAAATCCAGCCAAAACCAGTGACTATTTTCAATAAAAGCCCCAAATGCTTAAAATCTGAAATAAAATATTCATATATATTCAGAATTAGTAATGGCTGTAAATTCTTTACTTAATTACGTGTTGGCACCAATCTTGACCAGAATCTCATAAAATACGTGAGCTCATAAGTACATATTATAATTTGTATCTAATAGATTTACAGAAAATACTTTTAAAACTGCAGGTTAAATTGATTTTGCTTCATGTTTTATAAATAAGGTAATGAGTGGACACATGATTTGAAAAAGCTAAATGTACTTCCAGAAATATCCTCATTGCAGCTTTTCCCAAGAAATATTGAAATGCGCAGTTGAGAAGTAAAAGAGTAACTGGTATCGAAACATCTCTTTTAAAGGGCCTCTAGACGCACTGGGCCATTTCTCAAGCACGCAGGCACACAGCTGCTAAAGAGAAAGGCACTGCTCCACCCTCCCCGCTCCCCACGGCTGTCTTGGGCACCCCAGGCACTGGTCCTGTACCTCCATCTTCACTTTGTTGTCACCGAAGCACAGGTGCTGCAGGTAGGCCGCTGCGTTTGCCTGAACTGACGGGAACTGGTGCTGCAGCATGTGGATGACTTCAGGCAACTCAGGATCACGCCAGGCAAACTCCCTGCAAGAGAAAAACACGGCTTCAGAAAGCGAGGCCCAGGGTCTACCATAAACTGAACAAAACATCTGTCAAAAGAAAAGAGTGGAGACCACAATAGGACGTTACAAATATCCTAAAAAATAAATAAAATTTAAAAATATACATAAATAATATTTTCCCACTGATGAACATATCACAGATACTTATGATCTTAAAGAA
This sequence comes from Bos javanicus, assembly GCF_032452875.1. NCBI lineage: Eukaryota > Metazoa > Chordata > Mammalia > Artiodactyla > Bovidae > Bos > Bos javanicus. Next base: position 37,774,457 of record NC_083869.1, read on the forward strand.
TCATGATGCACAGAAAGAATCCGGGGCACAAAGGAGGTTCTTAATATGAGTTACTTTTCCATTTTTGTTTTCCTTCTCCTGATTCTAATTTTACGCCTTTCTGCCTCTGCAAGAAATTTGCAGGTGCGAGTGCAAGTGCACTTCAGCTAGCTGAGAAGATGTCACGTCTGGGGAGGGAGGAAGAAGGCTAGTGGAAATACCGCATGCCTGATGGTTTATAAGAAATTTAATATATATGGTTGCTCTTGATTATAATAAATATAATACATGATAACAATTTTTTTCCAGTAATCCTATATCCAGAGAAAACCACTGTTTATGTTTCCTGTTGGTCTTTTTTCAACATATCAAGTGTGCACGTGTGTGTATACACAATTGTTAAAAACTGTATTATTATTAAGTAGAATGTAATATCGGAGAAGGCAATGGCACCCCACTCTAGTACTCTTGCCTGGAAAATCCATGGACAGAGGAGCCTGCTAGGCTGCAGTCCATGGGGTTGCTAAGAGTCGGACAAGACTGAGCGACTTCACTTTCACCTTTCACTTTCATGCATTGGAAAAGGAAATGGCAACCCGCTCCAGTGTTCTTTCCTGGAGAATCCCAGGGACGGGGAAGCCTGGTGGGCTGCCATCTCTGGGGTCGCACAGAGTCGGACACGACTGAAGCGACTTAGCAGCAGCAGCAGCAGCAGCAGAATGTAATATTTCCTGAGCACCTATTCTGTGCCAGGCACTATTCCAGGCATTTTATGTATGTTAATGCATTTATACTTAAAGCAGTCTTTCAGATTTGGAGGCTGAAGCAGAAGTGCTAAGCGACTTGCCTAAAGACACCTGGCTAGTCAACAGCTGAGCAACATTTGAATCCAGGCATCAGCTTTCAGGTGGGCTTTCCTGATGGCTCAGTGGTAAAGAATCTGCCCGCAATGCAGGAGATGCAAGTTCAATCCCTGGATTGGGAAGATCCCCTGGAGAAGCAAATGGCAACCCACTCCAGTATTCTTGCCTGGAGAATCCCATGGCAGTTTACGGGGTTGCAAAGAGTCAGACACGACACAGCAAGCAAGCGATCAGCTCTCAGAGTCTGCGCCCTTACCCGTGTACTATCCCCCTCCTTGTACAACGAGGACACAATCATATTAAATATACATACACATTTTCATACCATTTTTAAATAAGATAATACCACACTGTCAGAATTTTCTGATGCCATTTAAATGGCTCACTGTTTGGTATCCTTGTTAAATGTGATTTAATGCTTATGTTGCATAAAGATAAGTTTCTTACAAATGGTTCACAAAGCAACACATTTGCAGACTTTGATAACAGGATGGAGGAAACTGTTATAAACTGGTTCACCCACTTCAAAGGGGCAGGTCATTTCATACCTGCACACACACATTCATACCGCCCATCAGTGAACTCCTACTACAAGCGCCACAGCAGGTGCTGGAGACACAAACATTGAGTAAGACATGATCTCATGTACAGGGCCATGTATTCCAAGCTAAAAAAGCTTAGTCTTAATACTCTAACATGAACTGTTACTGAGCTTATCTGTGTCAGATATTATGTCAAGAGCTTTACAGACATTATCTCTCTTAGCTTGACTGTTGCCGCATGCGGTAGGCACTATCAAACAACATTAGATACAGATAGACAAGGAACCTGGCATTAGTATTAAGGGGTGGAGTTCAGTGGTTCACGTGTTATTCTCCCACACAGGAAACGTTACCTGGTGGAGGTTTTAAAGCAGAAGAGTGAGAGAATGCAATATGGTCACATTTATAAGGAAGATAACTCTCGTGGCCAAGTAGAGAATATACTAGAATCAGGAAAAACTGGTGGCAAGGAGACTATCCACCATCCCCACATTTGCCCAAAATAAAATAGGACCATCCTTGATTTTTCTCTTCCCTTTATCTTTCTCATCCAATCCACCTGCAACTCTGTTAACCATCTCCAAAATATTTAATATAAATCCAACGCATCTACTCTTTCCATCTTGGCTGAACCAATAACATGCCACCTGGGCTCACTGTCCTTCAAATATCACCCCTCCCCCACCTATTCTTTGGACAGCAGCCAGATAATCTACTTACTGAAAACTGAAGTCAAGGATGACATGGAAATTTCCAGTTTGGGGGATAGACAGGCACTAAGAAAACCACAAATACCAAGAGAGAGAGGATAACAGAGCAGAAAAAGCACAGAATTTGGAGCTAGACTGCCTATGTTTAGGTCCAAGGTCTTTCAATTATGATGTGATTTTGAAAACCATTTATTTAGAATTCCAGTTTTACCATCTGTAAAATAGGAACAATAAAACTATTATTTCTAACTTCTTCTTAGGCTGATTGTGATGACTAAATTGTGGTGATATATTAAAGTATTTTACATACTTAGAATTAGGATATATATATTTCACTAACATTCATCAGCCCTGAAAAATGAACCATATACTAAGTAGGGGCAGTCTCTATAAAGGCAGATTTTCATTTATGCATTGGAACTGTTAACTATTTCTGATGAAAATGTGTCTACAGCCTACTATATAAATCTACAAGGTAATTAGCAGAGTGCAAGGAGTGTGATTTAATTTTTCCTTGAAGACTCAATCATTACAAATATACATTCTGTCCTCTTTAAATGGTCAAGATTTCCTAGAGGCTCTGGGTATCACTAAGGCCAGACAACACAAAGGTTGGGCTCCAGTTGGAGATGGGGAGTTAGGCTTAGCTGGCATCAACTCCAAACTTGATTTTCAGCAGAAATTTATCCTGGAAAGACTGCTATCAATTCATGGGCTGGATGGATGGCAAGTTCATTTGGGCATGATGGTCTTAGTTATCTGAGTGGGAAAGACTGGAATTTGGAGATGCTAAAGAGGTTAAAATTTGCAGGGCAGGATACTGGGGAGGAGAGGGCTATGCAGAGGAGACGCTGCAAGTCTGTGTATGGTCTACTCACGAGTCGTTAGTTGAGCACTGGGCTGTATATGTACATATGAGCACTGCATACATGCAGGTTTGGTGGAGAGCAGAATGAGAACTGAATACGTACCAGGTGATGTTGGACCTCCAGCCCAGTTACAGTGCAGACCTTACTGATCACCTCAGCCTTTAGTCTCCACAAAGGTCATGCTTAGGAGTAACAACAATGCCACAGAGTAAGGGCCATGTGCTAGGGAGTAAAACAAATCTAAAATAGATCTGTCCTAGTAAGGAACAGAATCAATTGCGAAGGATCAAATAGCACCTGTCAGTAATTTAGTTATTTGCCACAATAAAGCTTAGAACCCTAAGAGGAGACAACACAGAGTGCTAACAATGTATCATCCACACAACCAGCCTATAATTTAAAACTACAGGGCGTAAGAAGAAACAGAAAACTGTGACTCTCAAAGATGAAAATAACAGAAACAGACTTACAGAAAACATAGATGCTGGAAAGATCAGAGGATTTTAAAATGCTTTTTATAAATACACTCAACAACATAATGCAAAAGATATATTTAAGGAGGGAATAGATGGGGAATGTCATCAGAGACATGAAAACTATTAAAAAAAAAAGCCAAATTGTTTGAAAAAAAAATCACTGGATGGGCTTAACAACAGATTGGAGCCCATGGGAGAAAAAACCAGCAAATCTGAAGATAGATTAATAAAGTCTTAAATGAAGAACACAGAGAAAAAAGACTTTTTAAAAGTGAGCAGAACTACAGTAACCTGTGAGATGGTGTCAAGTTATTCCAGGAGAGGAGAGTGAATTTTGGGCCAGAAAAATATATTTACAGAAATAATAGTTTACTATGTCCCAACTTTGGTAAAATCACCAACACGTAAAGAATTTCAGTGAACCCCAACCAGGTTATATATAAGAAAAACATAATTAAGGCTTGTTAGAGTAAAACTGCTAAAGGTCAACAAAAAAGAGAAAAAATATGAAAGTCAGTCAGAGAAAAGATACATTATTTTAATGAGAAAAATAATGCAAATGTTGGCTGATTTTGCATCAGAAACTATGGAACTCTGAAGATAATGAACAATGTCCTTTTTAAAGCACTGAAAATGAAAGCTTATTAATCCTGAATCATATATCTAGCAAAAATATCCTTTAAAAATTAGTAAATAAAAACACTTTCAGATAAGTTAAAGCCGAGAGAATGTGTTGGCAGCAGACATGAAACATAAGAAAAGCTAGAGAAAGTTCTTTGGGATGAAGGGAAATGAGTTGAAATGGAAACTAGAATTTATAGGAAGATGTGCAGGAAACTATAAATAATTATGTAGGAGAATAAAAGATCGTGTTTCTGACTTCATATAATTTTTTTAAAAGACAACTGACTATTTACAGTAAAAATAACAGTACCATATTATGGGCTTTACAATGTGTGTAGAAGTAAAATATTTGACAACAGCATAAAGATGAAAGAGACAGTAAATGGAATTATGCTGGTGAGTGTCAGAGCTGAAGCCCTCCTCAAAAAGAATAACATGAATTCTGTCTCACTGCCACTTTCCATAGTAAGTACTTTGTTCCTTCTTTCAGATGAATTATTTGTACCATTAATACATTTTGGCTGTAAACTAGATCATTATTAAAAAAATTCATCCCTTATATATAGAAAACATCAATAATTTCTTTAGTCTTACAGGGAAAGTGTCAGGCTATGATGTGGCATTAATGACAAAGTAGGTATAGAAGTGAATACAAATATTAAAGTTGTTATTTTTAAAACTAAAATTGTCATGAGCTTTTACTTTGGTTTGAATATTCAAACTTTAAACTCACTTAGATTCCAGTTTTGACTAGAATAAACGCACCTATTATTATAAGATAATCATTTATTCATCTTACAAAATACATTATCAGTGAAGCTGCACATAATCAAAGCTAGCCACAATAGTTTTATGCATCAGACTATGAAATTATCATACTATGAATAACTGAAGTGTATTATCAGACATGAAATCCTTGTTTATAATGAATCAGTTCAAAACAGAGGTCAAAACTTAAGTCCTCAGGAATGCATACTAAACTCAAAGCTCTAATCACTTCACTGATTTTCTGGATAGCTATTCTCTTCTCAGCAGGTTCAGCCAAGGTATGCTCTAAATTATCTACAATTCAAAACCCTTTAGAGAATTTCTGTATTATCAGAGTGCCCTACTCTGTTGTTCCTGTGAGGACTTCAAAAAAACAAAATCATGTAAAAAATTTTAATTTAATTATACTGGAGGTGCTATTAGACAAATTATTTTAAAAAATCCTTAAAATGACAGAATGGTGGCAAACAGGAATAGCTGAATCAAATGTACACATACACTGTAAAAAAAATTTAGGCAAAAGTGAATAGGTGGAGTAGTTTTAGTAGGGGAGTGGGCTTCCCACTCAGTTCAAAGTATCTAAAGTTATTTTGTTTTAATAACCAAAGCTCACTCATGCTTTAAATTCACATTCATTAGAATGAGCTGGTAGGCTGCTAAAAATGAATTGATAATTATAACAATCTTTCAGTGAAATAACTATTTGTGGGTGAAGAGAGAATGAAATCTTGCTAATATATGCCTTAAAATAACACTCAAGCTGCTTAAAATTTAGAAATAATATCACTCTTTCAGAAGTTAAAATTCTCTTTTAGTTTTTAAAAATCTTTATTTCCTGAATATTTTAAATGACTTTCATTAAAGACATGAGGCTAGTTTTTCAAAATCAATCAAGTACTAAATGACTCATGTATATCTTAATAAAACACTTTTTCTACAAGACCAAATAAAATTAAAACAAGGAAATAAATATTTTTTGTTTATGCAATATGACAATTTCTTGTAAACTATTTCCCCCTAAATGGCAAAAAGCTTTTTAAAGGACCTAGTTGATAAAAGCACAACACAGCACTGACCAACATGATTCAAAATATACGTGACACTGGGACTTCCCAATATAAAACCTCATGCATTTTCTGAAGCCATCATCTAAAAAATCAGTCAAGATAAAAGAAAGGGTATAAAATGATCCTTTAAAATCTTTTGTGTAATTCAGACTAAGGCTCTCAAGTAGTTGCCTTGGTAAAATATTTTGACCTGTGCATTCTCTAACTTTATTATTAATGCACCAAAAGAAGGAAACTATCTTTAAAAATTAACCTCAGTGACATACAGTGCTGCAAAATATTAGAGATGAGAATTTACTGACGCTCTAATAGATAGGGCAACTTGGGAAAAAGAAAAAGAATGAAGGAAAGGGTTGACTCCTGAGATACGGTGGCATTCTGGAGACTCTTGACTAGTACTTGCCTGGGGTCTTTCTGAATGCTGTCTATTGACGGGGATCTCGTTGTGCCATCATCAGCCGGTGCTACGTGCTGAAGCCTGTTATAATTGCACTCTTGCACTCGGTACTGTATTGGCCTATAGGGCTCCGCATAGGTAGCTGTTGTGTTCAGAGCATAATTATTTCTTTGGTATGTAAGGGTACTTCGTTGGCTGGACGTCCTTTGCAGATTTCCAACACCTACTAGAAAGTCAACATTTTAAAAAGGATTAGTATGTTCTCCACAAAGAAATAATTTTCAAAGTAAAAATGGTTTTAATTTTAAGAAGGGTTTTTAACAATTATATAAATTGCTTACTTTTAGATATTACCAATCTAGTTCATTAGTGGGAAAAGGAACTGAAATTTTTAACACAAATATTAATATCAATTTTATTAGCAGGAAAGAGCAAAAATGAAACTATAAATCTATTCCCATAGTAAGTCTTAATATATTTAAGATTCAGTAACAAAACTGCAAGTGAAAGAAAGAAAAATGATCTTAGAAATAAATAGGAAAATTTTATAACTTAATTTTAGCAATAAAAAACAAGCAAGATATTTTTTCAAACTTATAGATTATTGAAACCAATCTTTGGACATGTAGTGAATACTGGTTACTTATTTTGATGTACATTTTATTTATAGACGTGTGATTTTGATAACATTGAAAAAAAACTTTATAGGAAAGAAGACTGATAAATCAATCAAATTCTTTTAAAGCTACTCCCTAAAATTGTTGCCTGATGTTATGTATAAAGTATTGCACAGCGTGTTTAATATTTTTTTCCAAATTATTGCAATAGGTAGCTCTCCAACGATTGTGTTTATAATCTTCCTGCAATTAACATATTTTAGTAACATTATTTATTTCTTAAACCTCACAAAAAATTCTTCAATGTGTAGACCAAAAGAGTGAAATATTTCTCCACTAACATCTATTAAAAATTGTAATTCTCTTAGAAGAAATATCCCACAGTGGACCCAACTGTCAGTTTTTGCAGTAACAGTCTTTTCCCTCGTGGTGGTCTGTGAGATATGGCTCTTAGAGTTGTGCCTTTGGGGTGTTATCACTGCTATCTAGAATTCATTTATGGGTATGTTAATAAATCTATACTAATTTATTATTATTTGTTTTTAAAAGGGTCCTCTTGAGAATCTATAAACTAGACTGGTAGCACAACTTGGCAGCTCCCGGGGTCACAGGCTCTAGTTTCTGCTCTATCAGTGACTATGGAGTGGCACACACGAGGCCAGGGGTGCAAGAATGTGATTCACTAGCTCCCTGTTTTTCCTTTTTTGACTTAAAAATTTTTTATTGAAGTATAGTTGATTTACAATGTTGAATTGATTTCTGCCTTATAGCAAAGTGACTCCATTTCATATATATACACACATATATATAAATTCTTTTTCCTATTCTTTTCCATTCTGGTTAATCACAGGATACTGAATATAGTTCCCTGTGCTACACAGTAAGTCTTTGTTGTTCGTCGATCCTACATATGCTAGTTTGCATGTGCTAATCCCAAACTCTCAATCCTTCCTCCACTAGCTCCCTATTTTTATAACTGTCAGCACTGCATTCTGCCCTAGATTGAGTCCATCATAAGGAATATTTATTTCACATCCTACCACTTAAACATTCAGAAAAAATTCAGTATCAAAAAAGAGTAATACCAAATATACCTGGGCCACATATGTGCCAAATCAAAGACAAGCCAATAGCTCACATAGGATTTTCTCTAAAGATGTATTCTAGGCAACAAAAATTACAAAGAAATATTCCCCAAAACTTTTCTTTCTGATATGCTTTGAACTCAGGGAGTCAGATTTATAGCTATACAAACTTATTTGTGAACTAAAGTATAACTGTTTAGACTGAACTATGGTAAAAATATATTATCTATGATGTGAAAGTTGTTCAGTCATGTCCAACTCCTACGAACTGTAGCCCACCAGGTACTACATTCCTCTGTCCATGGAATTCTCCAGGTAAGAATATTGGAGTGGGTAGCCATTCCCTTCTCCAGGAGATCTTTCTGACCCAGGGATTAAACCTAGATCTCCTGCATTGCAGGCAGATTCTTTACCATCTTAGCTACCAGGGAAGCCAACAAATAAATAGGTACTAATTGAACTTCTATTTTCCTGTTTATTGACCTACTTTTGTAACTGTTTATCTAACATCCAAATGGACAATGTGAGTTCATTCTACCAGGAAACCCATCTCAATAAAATCCTCTACTTTTGGACCTGTGAAAGTAAGAAAGGAACTGAAGAGAGCAGACGCCCACCTGAGCCTGTGCGGTACAGCGCTGTCTGTGATCCCTGGAGCTCCACGGTTCCGTGGTTTGGGCTGCGGTACACTGGGCTATAATAGGTCCTCCCCTCATATATAGGAGTGATGTGCAAGTCGGGAGACACAGCTGAACGAAGGTCTTGTCCAAGTTGGCTGTGCTGACTAGCATAGGAACTCCGTAAGCCTACAGGCAGGAAAATTACATCATTAAGAAACTTGGAACACTGTGGTGAGGTGAAAAGTATAACTCCTAATCAATATGACCAAATGCTGAGTCTAAACACCAAACCCAGTGAGTTTTACAGGATACCATGTACACTCTAAAAGTAAGACTTTCTCCTGGCAGCAGGATAAATGCAAATTTTCTAAAATATACATATATACACACAAAATTATTAAATGGCTTGATATTCTGAAATTCATCCCCCAACTGTAAGTTATTTTATGATGGCGACCAAAAAGAGCACGCCACCATGTCCCACACCTCTTTAAATCCCAATGCTTCAGATAACACCTACATCACAGTACTTACAAATAGGCTGATATTCAAGAACTGTTCGGACCTTTGTCTCAATTTACTCATGCAAATTTTTTACAGAAAAATGAAATTTTATGTTATAGAGTTTAAAAAACCATCAGCAAACTAATAAGATGTATAAAGCATTATTTTATTATTTGTTATTGCAATTAAAAAAAAAAAACAAGACAAAACCAAAACAGGGATTTTTCCAGGAACCCACATACCAGATTCTTGTTTACCTTCTTTCTGGTATAAAGGAAAAGTACAAAGTTAGTGTATTAGTATTGTTACTTCAACCACTCTTTCATTCAAACTGTTTATAATGCAGATTCCAAACCCAAATATTTTAATTTCTTTAAAAAAGTGACGTAGTATTTTCTGTACTATGATGCTCAGAAATTTATGATTTGTCATCATTAGTAAGCAAAATCTGTCACTTTGTAAGAGTATCAACTCAGGTTATATTCCAAATATGAGGAAGGAAAAGCACAAACATATCTGAAGTCAGTCAGCATATATTTGCTTTTAAAAAGATTGCAAATAGTCAACACAGTAACTAATTACAAAAAGATACAATCATTCACATCCTGTTAGCTCACATAATCATAGCATAACTAAAAACAAATGGGGCTGAATGTGAGTGATAATTATATGTTGCTTAGTGAGGAGTGGCAAGAGAGTTAATACATAAAGCTTCTAAAATGAATGATTATTACCTATCCCAGAGAGCAATGTGACATGGGAAGAAATTAAATGAACAAATGTGGGTTTTGGCTACTGGCTACCCACTTGCTGAAATAAAGATCACAGGTTTATATAATCTTGTCATTGGGGAATTATTCAGTCAAATCTTCCCATTCCAAAATTGAGGAAACAGAGCCGAAAAGGAAATGCAGTTCATCCTCTTCAGAGAGCTTTTGAGGAGGGCTGAGTGGAAGCTCTCTCTGTACCCTCTCCGTCACTGCACACTCAACACTGGACAAAACTACTTCTCAAGGATCAATGACACACAGTGTGAGAAATCCTGACTGGACAGAGCCCTCCACAAACAAGGTTAAAGAGGGAGGTCAGTTCACCAGGGGCTCATGGAAGCCCATGTAACTCTAAGGATGATATTATGATTGTTATTGTAAAGTTCTTATTTGAGGATTTCAGCTTTGTATTTACTGGCAGATTTCTCATTCTTACAGAGTATAAACTCCATTTCTTTATAGAGCCCATGAGAATCCTGAACAAAAGTGCCAGCATTGTTTGTTAACTGTGATGAAAACTGGGCAGCAAAATGTACCTAGTCCTTGGAAATCTTATCAGTATGAGGTGCTATTTTCATATTCAGTAGAATACCTGATTTACTGTGAGACTGAAGATCACAAACACTTGGGCCAAGGCAAGTTGAGCCCTGGATGCTCCTAAAGCCTGCCAAGTCCCGTTGGCCCACTCCCACTGTGGTGTGAAACGAGACCAAAGCATTCTGTTCCATTCAAAATGTGACAGGCTCATTGTGCAAGTACCTGGCTGGAGTCTTCAATGGCATTCATGTAATATGCAAACTTTTGTGGCCATTTACTATGATTTCATAAGGACCCAAATGAGCTTGTTAACACTTACAACCATAGAAAGTATCCAGTGAACATTCCCTGATACAGGATTCCTACTGAGATGAAATTACTGTATGTGACAGATTACAACAGGAAATAAAGAACTTAAGAATTACAGTGAGACACAGCAATTTTTTGATATTAGAAATCCTTGTAATATTATGGTTAATATTTTTATTTACCTACTCATGCATTAAAACAAAAATACACAGTCTTAAAGATTAACATTTAAAAAATTACAAAAGTATATAGCCCCAATAGATTAAGTTCAAACCTATCACATGGACCACAGCCTTGTCTAACTCAATGAAACCATGAGCCATGCCGTGCTGGGCCAGCCAAGATGGACGTGGTGGAGAGTTCTGACAAAATGTGGTTCACTGGAAAAAGGAATGGCAAACCACTTCAGTTTTCCTGCCTTGAGAACCCCATGAACAGTATGAAAAGGCAAAAAGATAAGACACTGAAAAATGAACTCCCCCGGTTGGTAGATGCCCAATATGCTACTGCACAAGAGTGGAGAAATAACTTCAGAAAGAATGAAGAGATGTAGCCAAAGTGAAAACAACGCCCAGTTGTGGATGTCACTGGTGAGGGAAGTAAAGTCTGATGCTGTAAAAAGCAATATTGCATATGAACCTGGAATGTTAGGTCCATGAATCAAGGTAAATTGGAAGTGGTCAAACAAGAAATGGCAAGAGTGAACATCGATATTTTAGGAATTAGTGAATTTAAATGGACTGGAATGGGCGAATTTAACTCAGATGACCATTATATCTACTACTACGGGCAGGAGGCGCTTAGAAGAAATGGAGTAGCCCTCATAGTCAACAAAGGAGTCCAAAATGCAGTTCTAGGGTGTAATCTCAAAAACAACAAAATGATCTCTGTTCATTTCCAAGGTAAATTCAGTATCACATTCAATCCAGGTCTACACCCCAACCAGTAACGTTCAAGTTCTATGAAGACCTACGAGACCTTCTAGAACTAACATGCAAAAAAGATGTCCTTTGCATTACAGGAGACTGGAATGCAAAAGTAGGAAGTCAAGGGATACTTGGAGTAACAGGAAAATTTGGCCTTGGAGTACAAAATGAAGCAGGGCAAAAGCTAAGAGAATTTTGCCAAGAAAATGCACTGGTCATAGCAAACACCCTCTTCCAACAACACAAGAGAAGACTCTATACATGGCCATCACCAGATGGTCAATACGGAAATCAGACTGATTATATTCTTTGGAGCCAAAGATGGAGAAGCTCTATACAGTCAGAAAAAAGAAGACCAGGAGCTGACTGTGGCTCCAATCATGAACTGCTTATTGCAAAATTCTGACTTAAATTGAAGAAAATAGGGAAAACCATTAGACCATTCAGGTATGATCTAGATCAAATCCCCTATGATTAAACAGTAGAAGTGACAAATAGATTCAAGGGATTAGATCTGATAGACAAGAGTGCCTGAAGAACTAAGGATGGAGGTTTGTAACATTGTACAGGAGGCAGTGATCAAGACCATCCCAGAGAAAAAGAAATGCAAAAAGGCAAAATGGTTATCTGAGGAGGCCTTACAAATAGCTAAGAAAAGAAGAGAAGCTAAAGGCAAAGGAGAAAATAAAAGATACACCCATTTGAATGCAGAGTTCCAAAGAAGAGCAAGGATATATAAGAAAATGTTCCTCAGTGACCAATGCAAAGAAATAGAGGAAAACAATAGAATGTGAAAGACTAGAGATCTCTTCAAGAAAATTAGAGATGCCACAGGAATATTTCATGCAAAGATGGGCACAATAAAGGACAGAAATGGTATGTACCTAATAGAAGCAGAAGATATTAAGAGGTGGCAAGAATACACAGAAGAACTATACAAAAAAAAAGATCTTCATGACCCAGATACCCATGATGGTGTGATCACTCACCTAGAGCCAGACATCCTGGAATGAGAAGTCAACTGTGCCTTAGGAAGCATCATCACGAACAAAGTTAGTGGAGGTGATGAATTCCAGCTGAGCTATTTCAAATCCTAAAAGATGATGCTATGAAAGTGCCGCACTCAATATACCAGCAAATTTGGAAAACTCAGCAGTGGCCACAGGACTGGAAAAGGTCAGTTTTCATTTCAATCCCAAAGAAAGGCAATACCAAAGAATGCTGAAACTACTGCACAATTGTACTCATCTCGCACACTAGCAAAATAATGCTCAAAATTCTCTAAGCCAGGCTTCAATAGTACATGAACCATGAACTTCCAGATGTTTAAGCTGGATTTAAAAAGGAAGATGAAATATGAAAATTTAAAATATGAAATTGCCAACAGCTGCTGGATCATTGAAAAAGCAAGAGAGTTCCGAGAAAAACATTTACTTCTGCTTTATTGATTATGCCAAAGCCTTTGACTATGTGGATCACGATAAACTGTGGAAAATTCTTTAAGAGATGGGAATACCAGACCACCTTACCTGACTCCTGAGAAATCTTATGCAGGTCAACAAGCAACAGTTAGTATTAGACATGGAAAAACAGACTGGTTCCAACTGGGGAAAGGAGTACATCAAGGCTGTATATTGTTACTCTGCTTATTTAACTTCTATGCAGAGTACATCATGAGAAACGCTGGGGGGGATGAAGCACAAGGTGGAATCAAGATTGCCGGGAGAAATATCAATAACCTCAGATATGCAGACGGAGAAGGCAATGGCAACCCACTCCAGTACTCTTGCCTGGAAAATCCCATGGATGGAGGATCCTGGTAGGCTGCAGTCCATGGGGTCGTGAAGAGTTGGACACGACTGAGTGACTTCACTTTCACTTTTCACTTTCATGTACTGGAGAAGGAAATGGCAACCCACTCCAGTGTTCTTGCCGGAGAATACCAGGGACAGAGGAGCCTGGTGGGCTGTGGTCTGTATGGTCGCAGAGTTGGACATGACTTAGCAGCAGCAGCAGATATGCAGATGACACTGCTCTTATGGCAGAAAGTGAAGAAGAACTAAAGAGCCTCTTGATGAAAGGGAAAGAGGAGAGTGAAAAAGTTGGCTTAAAACTCAACATTCAGCAAACTAAGATCATGGCATCTGGTCCCATTACTTCATGGCAAATAGATGGGGAAACAATGCAAACAGTGAGAGACTATTTTTTTGGACTCCAAAATCACTGCAAATGGTGACTGCAGCCATGGAATTAAAAGACGCTAGCTTCTTGGAAGAAAAGTTATGACCAACCTAGACAGCATATTAAAAAGCAAAGACATTACTTTGCCACCAAATGTCCACAGAGTCAAAGCTATGGTTTTTCCAGTAGTCATTCATGTATGGATGTGAGAGTTGATCCATAAAGAAAGCTGAGCACTGAAGAACTGATGCTTTTGGAAGACTCTCTTGAGAGTCCCTTGGACTGCAAGGAGATCCAACCAGTCCATCCTAAAGGAAATCAGTACTGAATATTCATTGGAAGAACTAATGCTGAAGCTGAAACTCCAATACTTTGGCCACCTGATGCGAAGAGCTGATTCATTTGAAAAGACCCCGATGCTGGGGAAGATTGAAAGCAGGAGAAGAAGGGGACGACAGAGGATGAGATGGTTGGGTGGCATCATCGAGTTCAATGGACATCAGTTTGAGCAAACTCTGGGAGTTGGTGATGGACAGGGAAGTCTGGTGTACTGCAGTCCATGGGTTCACAAAGAGTCAGACATGACTGAGTGACTGAACTGAACTGAACAGATTAAGTAAGGTGATTTTGTAGAAAGGCTACTATAATTTAGTAGCTTTTGAAGTGGAAGACAATTTGCTGCAATTCCACAAATACATATCAAGTTTACCTACCTCAATGATATATTCCTTTTGATTTAACACCTCTATATTTAAGTCAGTGAAAACAAACATACATTTATCTTTCAAATGTGAATTCTTTTTATTCTCAAAACTTGCCTTAATATGCTATGGTTATATTTTAATGAATGTGTTGGGGCAGACATATTTTTCTGTTGTAGGACATAATTTATACACATCACTTAAATTGTGATCACCAAATATTCAAGTGTCTGAATCTATTACAAAATATTGCTTTAGGCTTTTCAATTAGCAGGTTGTTAAGTCTTTGAACTCAAGAACCATAGTAAATATGACAAGCACATCACTTTCTGAAATTAAAAAAAGAAAGGAATTTACAAGTTAGGATCTACATTCAGAATAACTGGGCAGGTGGACAGATGATGGGAACCAAAGCTTCCTTACAACATTTTTAAGAAATGCTTTGCTTCTTTTGAACACTGTGGTATTCAGGGGAACAAAAAAATCCATAGTAGGCTATAATTTTTTTCCCCTGAAACATAAAGTTTAACTTCACCTGCAATGTGAAGAGAAGCAGGTTTCTTAAACCACAAAAGTCCAGCCCTCAGGGTTAAACATGGAGACGGTCCTTTCTGTGCCCACTTTCTTTCCTGGTTTTCTCTGTGCTCTCCTGCAAACATGGATTTCAGCCACTGTTCATAAATAGGGAGGGGTGTGGGTAGGGGGAACAGGAATCCTCAGAACTATTTCTCTCTTCAGGCTTCCTTTGGAGGAGGCGTGTCATCGATGATCCCTACCTCACTCTGTTGCATGCTTTCCAGAGCCGTGCCAGAAAATATCTAAGCCAGTGTACCCTTCTGATGGCTGAATGAAAAAGAGCTAGTTTCTCCAATAGGAATTTCCTTGAGCTCAAAATCAAGTTCAATATTTATTCTTTGTGCAAGATCATGCAATTAGAAAATCTCAAAAGGGCTTTATTTTTCCCAGAAGCCATAAGGAAAGGATATTAATTTTATCATACAAAATAAATATTAAAAACTTCTGTGTAAGAAATAACAAAAAAAAAACAGTCAAAAGACAAATTATGAAATGAAAAATAATTGAGAAGCATATTACAAGGGGTCAATTTATTTCAAGTATAAAAAGCATTTACAAATTTTAAAAAAACAGACAAAGGACCTGAACTTGCAGTTTGCAGTAAAGCAATAAAATGGCTGATAAACATCAAATCATAAACCTCAGTCATTACTCAACACAGGTCTCTTAAAACAATGAGGCACAGACTGGCAGAGATGAAACACCTGGACAATATGCAGTGCTAGTGAAGGTGTAGGGAACAGGCACTCAAGCTACTAGTGGAAATAAAAATCTATAAAAGTTTAGTGGGGGCAGTTTGACAGTATTTCATTAAGAAAACACAAACACATATTTTGATCCAGCAGTCGTACTTCAAGAAATGGATCTCACAGTTATCTTAGTAAGCTATGTGCAGATATGCAGGAAGAGTAATATATATTGTATGATTGTCTCTAACAGCTAAAAATGAGATATCTAAATGTCTGTTAATACAGAAGTGATTAAACAAATTATAATATGTCTATAAAATAAGGTCCTAGGCATCCCTTGAGAGAATGAGGTAGAACCCTCAGATACATTAAAAAAAAAAAAATAAAGAAGGTATAGGAGATAGACATAATAGAGCTCCATCAGCATAAAAATACAGTGTGTGCACATCTATATGTAATGTATATACTTAAATATAATCAAACAGTCTGGAAGACACATAAACTGGGGAGTGGGATTGGGTGAGGGTAAGAGGGGGCTGAGACTTTCACTTCACAATTTTTATTTTCCTGCATAGTTTTAACTTTTTTTTACTAGCTAAAGATGAATATCATTTTAATCAAAAGTCTGTACATCCTGTAGAAAACCCACGATGAGAAAACTCCGAAAGAAACAGCTGTACTATCAGTGATCTGGTTGGTGTTTTTCTGACTTAATCTAAGTGGCATTTGAAGGCAATTCATAAGAACTTTGTGCATTTCCCATTGGGGTGCTAAAAATCAAGGCAGTAGGTAAGGAAATCCACATTCTAGTCTGCACTAGTAAGGCATTTCTTTAAAAAAATTATATTTGAATAGACATTCTGATACCACCTTTTAACATAATTTAGGGTTTTGAGTATAGGTAGGCCTGCTGCTGCTGAGTCGCTTCAGTCGTGTGCGACTCTGTGCGACCCCATGGATGGCAGCCCACCAGGCTTCCCCGTCCCTGGGATTCTCCAGGCAAGAACACTGGAGTGGGTTGCCATTTCCTTCTCCAATGGGTAGGCCTAGCTAGTGAAAAATATTTCACTATGAAAAACCGCAACCAACAGTTTAGAATTCTAGCCAATTCTTCTAATATGCAAAAAGTACCTACCTTTTATATCCTAGTTTTCTGAGGGATGGGGGAAATGTTTTAATTGCAAAAGAGGTCTGGTGATATAAATGTATATAATTTGATGCATTAAAAAGTATAAAGCCTGAAAGAAAAGTCAGCCTGAGGTCTGCGGTACATTGTGGCACAAATTTTGAGATAAAAATATAATGTTTTTCCACATTATATGCTCTGTTTTAGCAACGGTTGCATGGAACACTTTCCCACTGGGCTTGTGTAGGGGTGTCACTTTGTACTCACCTGTCAGGCTGTCTGGCCGAGGTGGAACCATCCTCTCGTAGATTTCATACTGCTGCTGTCCGAATTGTTCCATGTCGTGAACAGTCCTTTGCAGTGAAGGTCCCAGATGCTGTGGTACGGCAGTCATCCCTGAGCGTTTGGGGGACGATGACCCCACCTGGCCTTGGGATGGGGAAGCTACTCGAGTCTGTGCATCCGTCAGCGTCAGTGGGGACCCCACTCTGGTGGTGGTTTGGTACTGAGGGGTTGGTCCGTTGGGATTGGAGGTCTGCCGGGAGGTGACCGACCCAATCCGACGTACAGCTGATGGGGAGGCGGGTCTCTGTGCAGAGTATGGAGAAGCTGCCCGCTGAGCAGGTAATGTGGTGGAGGAGTATGCACTGGGGTTCAGTGGTCGGGAGTCGGTTACAGAGGGAGAGCCAAATCCACTACCCAGAGAAGTTCTCAGTGACCCCCTTGAAGGAGACACGCCTGTGCTGATAACATAGGAAGGAGACTGTGCTCTAGATGGAACTGAACTAACTCTTCTCATGGCCCGATTGGCCACTGATGGCTGATGGAAGGGGGAGAAAAGAGAATGGTTTATCCAGGGTTGTGTATCCATGGTCATTACAGAAAAGCATGCACATAGCTAACTACAGAATGTGAACTCACTATTTATTTCAGGCATTTCCTTTCCTTTTTGAGCTACAGAGCTGAATCTTAATTTTTCCTTATTCTGTTTTTCTTGTGCTACTTTTTTTTGTTTTTGGTGATTGTTAACCTCCACCTTTCCCTTTCAGAATACTAAAACCAACCCGTAAGGAGAGATACAAAGACATTTAATATTCCTTTTACCTTTGTCTTTATTTGATGTTACCCTCTGCCCATGCACTTTTCACAACACATAGTATGATGTATCTCAAGCGTGAAGGGCCACTGGAATAGTGTACTTACTTTGTACCCTGTAAATCTAAGTTTGGCTAAGGTAACCCATTTGTGTAAAACAAAACGTTTTCAATCTGTTAAGTTAGAGCAGTATCTATACCTGTCTTTATATCTGTCTTTATGGGTTGACCCCATTTACAAAAGGAAGGTATTCTCTCAAAGTGGAATAACTGAACATTTGGATAGGGTCTGAGGTCCAAAGGTCTCCTCTGTGAGCACTGTACAAGTGCTCTAGCCAAATCTGTCTTTTCTTTTAGCTTCATTGTGGCTGCTAGTGATTTCAGCCATTTCTTTCTATCTCCTTTGATTTATAGGCTCTTGTCTTAAGCTGGTGGATTGAAAGACATATGAATAATCAGCCCTCAAATCTGCTGCAGCAGGAGGAATGCTCAAAATCTCCATTGGGTTCTGGCCAGCTGGGAAAGAAGGAACATCTCTGCCATGGCCAGTCCTATGAGTCCACAGACTCTTGCAAAATTGCATCTCAGATCTCTGTCTTCATGCAGGACGACAATAAAAAGGAACAGTGGCTGGACTGGGGTGTTGGGTTACAAGCTCAGAACTGAGCTTTCTGTATTTCCCTAGTGATGACTAGAGTTCACTCGTCATCCACCTCCTGTTACTTTTAATTGGGGCAATAAAGGAAGAAACAAGGATGACTCAAGGACTTTGTATATTCTTAGATGCTATAAGAGGAAATATGCTCTGTCTCCATGTGTCACAAGCAACTGGTTGCCTGAAACACGGGTCTGAGACCACTCAGGTGCTCAAACTCAAGAATTCTGTGAAGGCAATAGCCATGGAAAAGAGAAGGTCTGGGGAGGGAAGGGGACTGTAAATACATAATAAGGCAAGAAAGAGGTGGTTTAAAAATTAGTAGGCAGTTGGAAAATTAAAATCTGTGCTTGGGGTTTATTAATAGTACTAAAGGTAATTTTAAAAGTCCCACATATAAGTTGTTTACTATCAAAAAAGGATGACACTTGGCTCAGATGGCTTCAATCTGTGTTTCCTGAAATACATGCAAATATAAAGACCCCCTTGCAACTTCCAGGAACAAGATCAACTTACCTAAGTTTAAAAAAAAAATTAAACAAAAAGTCAACATGACCACCCTTAGGGGCAAAATAGAAAATCTTTGTAATTATTATTCAGAAGTGTGACTTTAGACCTGCCGACATAGAGATTGACCTAAACAGATGAACATTTAGTGTAAAGCTTGTCAAACCATTCCCTCAGTGCATCCTTAACAGCAGAGGAGTAAATGTATCATCTGAGGAAGGGGTGGGGTGGGGGTGGGGGGGGTGCTGCAGCTGGAAGCAGTTTGCTATGGGCACAAGACTGCCTGTCCTAGCTTAAAAATTCATGCTCCATATTTGTGTTTAATACAGAAATGTTTCTTAATACCTAAAAGTTTCCCTTAAATTGTTGAGCCAAAGTCATATTGTATTTCTCCTTTGGCACTGGGAACATTGGCCTACTGCTGTGTGTACCTTCAGGGCTTCCTGTATTACATGAAGAGATTAGTGTTACACTAACTTCTTTGATCATCGTGCCATTTTTCAGCTCCAGAGAAATCACTGGGGCACTTGGCCAGAAAGTCATCCTTACTGGTTACTGCCACTTGGGACTCCTATAACTTCTACTAATTTTGGCATATGCTGGAAGACTGAGTGAATAAAGTGGCAATGAGTGAGGAGCTAAGGAGTTTTCATAAACATATACGCATTATTATTATTAACATCAAGTAAGAAAATCATAACTTAACAGAATGGTTATCCTTCTATACACTAGCTTTCTATAGGCAGGAATATCTATATTCTAGCAAAGATACGTGTTTTCAGAGAAAAATTCCAATGATGAAGGCAAAACCTTTGGTTAGAATGGACCAGTCCCATTTTATACAAGTGTGGGAACTGTGCTCTGCCCCTCTAGGACTCTTCACAGCACATTTTAGCTCTAGTATTCTGAGGAACCCACAACTACACTAGAATATACCACCCAGTTCTCTCACACTCTCCCTGGACTACTCTCCTGATGCCAAACGTGTTGCTTTCAGAAAACTACTCTCCTGTATCTAGGATTTATCAGATTTAATTAGTAGGAACTAATATATTTTTAGTTTTCAAGTTTAAAATTTCATTAGCCTCATGGTATAAAATGATTTTGCTGTGTCATCCATTCTAGAACTTCAAAATTGTACACATTGGGTTTACTTTCAATAAAGAATATTTAAATTAATAACACATAATCAATTAGGAGGGCATTTCTTTACAAAGATCTTGATGTGTTTGGCTTACCTGAACCAGTGTTTGCCCTTCAGCTCTTGAATTCCTCACCAGGTGGTTATTAGTTGATCCTACGAATGAATGCTGTGGTCTGTTATCTGCTTTACTCAAGTTCTGGCTGTTGTGGAAACTCCCTGCTTCCTGGTATCCACTGTCGGAATAAGAATTCATTTGTGTTGAACTTCTTGAGTTACCCAAAGATCCTGCAGGAATGAAACCAGCAGGAAATGCCTTTATTTTACATTTCTGATGCTCATTTTCAAAATGGAAGCATTAAAAGTAAATCTAATACTTAAAAGATAATACAACAGACCCTCACTTTCATGGAGAGACGTCTGTTCTGGTGAGTAGAGGGTCCCTGGTTCTGGCTCTGTCCTGATGAAATAGTTGTTGGGGTGGACAGTGTCAGAAACTCTAGGTTTGTTTACACCAGTATTTGGCACATCTGTAAGAAGATAAGTTTAATCAGCTGAAATGAATGACATTATATAAAAATTTGCTAAAAAAAAAAAAAGGTTCAGGTATTTGTTAGCAACGTCAGATAATCTTAATACAAGACTATCAACTCAAGACTTCATACAAGTTAATATAAGACTATTTTCACCTTAAACCACAGTCATTTTGACTCTTTTCTATAGAAAAGTATTGCATATACTCAGTTTGTTACTATGTTTTGCTAAATTTCATGAGTATTTGTCATCCTGATTACCAGCTACAAATTAACTCACATGCTGCATTTAATTAAAATCTGAAAACTGACCTTGTTCTCCCTTGGAAAACTCACCTCCTGGGTGACTTCCTCCAAGAGGATCAACAAACTGAGTGAGAATGATGCTATTTAAACAAAAGATCTTCCATATGTCAAACTTTTGAAATGAAAACTTGCATGATGTCCACATTATTGAGCTTGGTGATGAAACTCTGGAAGCCAGGGCTAGCTTTTTATGTCAAATTTCATATGGACTAAAATAAAAAAAACTTTGCACAGTTTTCAGAACTGTCAACAATGGAAAGTTTAATTTCTTATCGATTTGCTTCTTTTATGCTTTTAGTCTTTTTCCAAATGAATACAGACAAATTTAACCTCATTACTGTTTTCTCTAGTCAAATCTCTTTTGCCTATTATCTTGTTTTATTTTCAACTATATCATTTTGCCATCTTGAACTTAAAAAACAAAACTATTTATCTTCTTCTTCTTCCCAATTCCAACTTCCTTTTTATGTTATAAATTTAGGTGGTGTAGATTAAACTGCATTTTATTCAACTCCATTCGAATATGTTCTTGTTTCTCTATTATCTTCAAAATATATTTGCCCAAATTCTGATGACAAGTCTTTCTTTCCTCAGATTTAACCCTCATGTTGCTAACAAACATTTTTTTTCGGAATGCTGCTTCACTCTCACTTTATAAACTGAATCTGTATCATATTCTGAGTATAACACACAGTCCTAAGGAGGATTGAAATTTGTTCTTGGAAGAAAAGCTTTAACAAATGTAGACAGCATATTAAAAAGCAGAGACATTACTTTGCTGACAAGGATCCACACAGTCAAAGCTATGGTTTCTCCAGTAGTCATGTATGGATGTGAGAATTAGACTATAAAGAAAGCTGAATGACGAAGAACTGATATGCTTTTGAACTGTGGTGCTGAAGGAGACTCCTGAGAGTCTATTGGGCTACAAGGAGATCAAACCAATCCATCTTAAAGGAAATCAATCCTGAATATTCATTGGAAGGACTGATGCTAAAGCTCCAATACTCTAACCACCTGATGTGAAGGGGTGCCTCATTGGAAAAGACCCTAGTGCTGGTAAAGATTGAAGGCAGGAGGAGAAAAGGACGACAGAGGATAAGATAGTTGAATGGCATCACTGAATCAGTGGACACGAGTTTTAGCAAGCTCTGGGAGTTGGTGATGGACAAGGAAGCCTGGCGTGCTGCAGTCCATGGGGTTGCAAAGAGTTGGACACAACGAAAGTGAACTGAACTGAAGAATGTGGCTGAGAAAAGACAGTGTATGTATGTGTGTGCATGAACATGTGTTTGTGTTACTGTCTAGGGTTAAGGACCTTAGGAGAAGTTTCCTAGAGGATGTAGTATCTAAGTAGTATCCACTTACCACAGGAGGTCAGCTTGCCCTTTATTTATAGCACTTATCACCATCTCTCCCCACTAGAATAGAAGCTCACAGTGGACAGGGACTTTTGTCTGAGTTGCTTACTGTTGTACCTCAGCGCCTAGGACAGGTGCATAGCACTCAGCAGGTACTCAGTAAGTGCTTACTGAGCAAACAAATTCCCAGAAAGAATAGCGGCTTCTCTTTACTGAGTATTGATTCACACCTGGCATTGTGCTGTAACTTGTGTTCAACAAGGTTTGTCTATGTAAAGCAAGGGCTTCCCTAGTGGCTCAGATGGTAAAGAATCTGCCTGCAATGTGGGAGACCTGGGTTTGATTAGGGTTAGGGTTGGGAATATCCCCTAGTGAAGAGAACGGCATTCTGGCCTGGAGAATTCAGGCATTCTGGCCTGGAGAATTCCATGGACAGATAAGCCTGGCAAGCTACAGTCCATGGGGTCACAGAGAGTCAGACATGACTGAGCACCTTTCACTCACTCCTGTAAAGCAAAGTATAACTTTTAGGTATTGCTGATCAAGCTAGTTTGAAAAGTGAAAACAGGGTTTATAGGCAAACTGGGAATCCTACATTCTAATCCTTTAACTTGATGTCAGATTCAATCCAAGGTTTTGTTTCCTAGCCCCCAGGAAGATTTGCTGACATTCTTAATAATAGGTTTTTGATGAATGTGTCTCCAAAGTTATTATTTGACAGTACACTTTTAGGTAGCAGAGCTCTGTGACAGTTCTGAATTCTTAAGTTTGAAATTTCAATATAGATTTCAGATTGCATGTGGTTCCCCCAGTACATACTGAAACATGCTCTATCTCTCTATCAGGCTAATAATACTGGAGAGTTATCTGCTTCAATTTGCAAGTCTTCTGTTTTTCCACAGTTTTAAACATTCTTACACCGCAATTTGTGAAGGAGTTTTATGAGGAACAAGTAAAATACATAGTTTGCTGGGTTACCAGAGTTTTACAGGGAATAGGATGACTGAGAGAAGCTAAACAAGAGATGAACCTGAAATCAGAGAGCTATGCAGCAATCCACCTTTATTTCATCCAGGAAAGGAACACTGGAAAACCACACATGAAATGGCAACAAACTATAGATATGGAGGAATCACTGGGGTAGCTTCAAGACTTCACATACATTGGGAAATGTGCCATTTTAAAAAAGAAAAAGGTGTTTAGATATTTTCTAGCTTCGGCTTTAGTATAAGATAAAACCTGCGATACCAAAACATCAAAGTTTTTGGCTTGGAAACACTAGGTGGCATGCAGTGTCAGAATGTGAAAAAATTATCACCATGGAAACCAAAACCATTAGAGTTCTGTGTATGTCTCTCTCTTTTTAACCATTAGGGGATATTATTTAAATAAGAAAAGAGTAGGAGACACCCTAAAAATCTGTACTTCAGCAATTTGGTCTCTTTATCCTATGGAATATTTTATTGCAACCCAGGAGACAAGCAATTGTGCTTCTTTTCTAAAAGAAGATATTTAAAATAAATAATCTTAGAGGGATGGAGATGGAGGAGTAGGAAGATCCTGAGCTTAGTTCCTCCTATGGATATACATATACAAAACGGCACCTACATTTAGAACAACCATGACTGAGGATGATCTGAAGACTAGCAAAACAGATTTTTTATAACTGAGGATACAAAGAAAAGACCACACTGAGATGGGCAGGAGGGGCAGAGATGTGGTCTAGTCAGAGCACAAAGCCTCAGTGCAGCCACCCACAGTGGGAGAGATAGTGCAATTGTGGAGGACCCCTGAGGAGCGAGGACCCATGTCAGGTTTCCATCCCAGGGGACCTGCACCAGGAAGATGAGCCCCCATAATGCCTGGCTTTAAAAACCAGTGAAACTTAAGTCTGGGAGAGCCAGAGAGCTGTGGGAAACCAAGAATCTGCCCATAGAGAGCTCACACACAAACTCATTTTCTCCGAGTCCCAGGGCAGAAGCAACAGCTTGAAAAACATTGAAGATATAAGAGAAGGAGATTCACCGACTAACCTGGGGACATTTGCCAGAGGGCAGGGGTCTAGTGGAACTGTCTCCGGTAAGGAAAACACTGACAGATGTCATTTTTTTATTTTTCTTTGCTTCCCCTGGGTGCCCTGTTGCCAGCAGGTGTCGTTTCTGTTACTGTTTTTCTACCTAACAAACACTGTGAGCCTTGCCCAAGTGTTCCTGAGGACCAGCCCTGATCAATCCACCTGGCCCCACTGGCCCCTTTAAAGCGTTTCTCACTCTGCCCCCCCAGTGGGTGACCCGAGCCAGCACCAGCACACCTCCAATTCGGCTTCCACTCCAGGGAACTAGCCCAGCATACCAGTGTGTCTGCAACGGCTCCAGCTGGGACCTACAGCCAGTTGTGGGTGGACCAGCCCCACCCACACATCAGTGTGCCTGCAGCAACTGGGGAAAAACCTCTCCGCTAGCTGAACCAAGGAGTCACCAATCTACCAGAGTGCCCATAGCAATCATGGTCCAACCACATGAAGTAAAGGCAGCCCACATAGAGGGTATTCCTGGAGATCCTGGCTCTTGTGACTAGAAGGGATTGAGCCATTGGACCTCAGAGGAGACTTTCTTTACGAGACCACTCTTTTAAGACTAGGAGAAATAGTTGATATACCTAATGCATAGTAACAAATACAAGAGAGTTAGATAAAACAAGGAGACAAAGGAATAGCTTCTAAATGGAAAAAAAAAAAAAAAAGACAAAATCTCAGAAAAAAGGTAAAACAAGATGGAGATAAACAACTTAGTAGATAAAGAGTTCCAAATAATGGTCATAAACATGCTCACCAAACTAGGATGAAGAATGGATAAATTCAGGGAAAACTTCAAAAAAGAGAGAAAATATAAAAAAAGAACCATCAGAAGTGAAGAATAAAATGACTGATGTTAAAAATACACTAGAGAAAATCAGCAGATTAGAAGATGAAGAAAAACATTATCAATGATCTGGAAGATAGGATGGTGAAAATCACTCAAAAAGAGAGTAAAAAGAAAAGAAAGAATTTAAAAATGAAGAAAGTTTAAGGAACCTATGCAACAACATTAAGTATACTAACATTCACATTACACAGGAGCTGCAGAAGAAGAGAGACAGAAAAGACAAGAAAAGCCATCTGAAGAAATAATGACTGAAAGCTCCCTAACCTGCAGAAGGAAACAAACACCCAGGTGCAGGGAGCACTAAGTCCCAAATAAGATGAACACAAAGAGATCCATACTAAGACATATGATTACATGGCTAAGATAAAGAAAGAAAAACAAAAAAATCACATACAAAGGTTAATATGCCATAAGGCTATTAGCTGATTTTTCAGCAGAAAGTTCACAGGCCAGAAAGGAGTGGCATGATATAAAATACTAAAAGGAAAAACTCACAAACAAGAATATACTACCTGGCAAGATTATCATTCAGAATTGAGAGATAAAGGGTTTCCCAAATAAGCCAAAGATAAAGAACTTCATGATCACTAAACTGTTTTTTTTTAAAAATGTTGAAAGGACTTTTTTAAATGGAAAAGAAAATGCCATAACTAGAAACAAAAAAATAATGAAGGAAAAATTGCATTCGTAAAGGAAAACATATAGTAAAAGTAGTAGATCAATCAACTAAAAAGTTAGTATGAAGGTTAAAGGACAAAAGTAGTAAAATCATCTATATCTAAAATAATGAGTTAAGTAAAACACAAAATAAAAATATGACCTCAGAAACAAAGTATTCAGGGAGGGGAGTAAAAAATGTAGTGCCTTTTAGAATATGCACAAACTGAAGTGACCATCAACTTGTAATAGAATGCTATATTCACAGGTTGTTGTATATAAAACTCATGGTAACCACAAACCAAAAACCCATAACACATACACAAAAAAGAAAGAAAAAGAAACATAAACATTACACTAAAGGAAGCCATCAAATCACAAGTGAGACTGAGAAGAAGGAACAGAGAACTATAAAAAACAACCAGAAAACAATGAACAATGGATATAAGTATATGCCTATCAATAATCACCCTTAATGGAAACAGACAAGAACAAAAGACACAGGGTGGCAGAATGGATGAAAAAACAAGATCCATATATATGCTGCCTATAAGAGACATGCTTCAGATCCAACGACACACAAGTGAAGGGATGAAAAAGATACTCCATGCAAACAGAAATGAAAAGGAAGCCGGGGTAGAAAAATAAACTTTAAAATATAAACTGTAACAAGAGAGAAAGAAGGGCATTACATAATGATAAAGGGGTCAGTCCAACAAGAGGATATAACACTTGTAAACATCTGTGCACTCAACACAGGAGGACCTAATACATAAAGGGAGATATTGACAGCAATATAGTAATAAGTGACTTTAACACCACACTTACTTCAATGGACAGATGAACCAGACAGAAAATCAATAAGGGAACATGACTTTAAATAATAGATTAGATCAGACAGACCTAATAAATATATATACAGAACATTCCAGCACCCTAAAATGGCAGAGTACACATTCTTTTCTAAGGCACACAGAACATTCTCCAGGATGGATCACGTTAGGCTGCAAAAAAAGTCTCAATAAATTTAAGAAGACCGAAATCATATCAAGCATCTTTTCTGATCACATGAAACTAGAAATCTAGCAAAAACACAAACATCTAAAGGCCAAACAACATGCAACTAAAAAACCAATGGGTCAAAGAAGAAATCAAATTAGAAATTAAAAAATACTTCTGAGACACAACAAAGTGGAAACAAAATACTCCAAACTCTACAGGACTAGGCAAAATCCATTCTAAGAGGGAAGTTTACAGTGATACAGGACTACCTCAGGAAATAAGAACATTCTCAAATAAATAATCTAACCTTACATCTAAAGGAACTGGAAAAAGAACAAAGCCTAGAAGTCAGCAGAAGGAAGGAAATAATAAAGACTGGAGCAGAAATAAATAGTAAAAGCAATAGAAGAGATCAATGAAACTAAGACCCGGTTCTTTGAAAAGACAAACGAAATTGATAAACTTTTGGCTATACTCATCAAGAAAAACAGAGAGAGGACTCAAATAAAATTAGAAATGAAATACAAGTTACAACTAACATCATAGAAATTCAGAGGATTTTAAGAGATTACTACAAACAGTTACATGCTAACAAATTAGACAAACCGGTGGCCACAATAGCTCAGTTGGGAGAATGCTAGCCTGAAGATCTGAAGGTCCCTGGTTCAGTCCTAGTTTTTGGCAACTATTTCTGACCCTTTGGGCTTCCCTCGTGGCTCAGATGGTAGAGAGTCTGCCTGCAGTGCGGGAGACTCGGGTTTGATTCCTGGGTTGGGAAGTTCCCCTGGAGAAGGAAATGGCAACCCACTCCAGTATTCTTGCCTGAAAAATTCCATGGACAGAAGAGCCTGGCAGGTTACAGTCCATGGGGTTGCAAAGAGTCAGAGATGACTGGCAGGCTACAGTCCATAAATCAGACAAGCTAGAAGATGTGGATAAACTCCCAGAAACACTAAATCTTCCAGGACTGAATCAGGAAGAAAAAAAATATGAGCAGATTAATCACTAGTAATGAAATTAAATCAGTAATCAAAAACTCCCAACAAACAAAAACCCAGGCCCAGACTGGCTTCACAGGTGAATTCTATCAAATACTTAAAGAAAAGTTAAGACTTATTCTTCTTAAACTACTCCAAAACCTTTGTGGTTATATGGTCAACTAATTTACTACAAAGAAGCCAACATTATGCAGCAGGGGAAAGGCAGTCACTTCAATAAATGCTGTTAGAAAAACTGAACTGCTGCTGCTGCTGCTGCTGCTAAGTCGCTTCAGTCGTGTCCGACTCTGTGCGACCCCAGAGACGGCAGCCCACCAGGCTTCCCCGTTCCTGGGATTCTCCAGGCAAGAACACTGGAGTGGGTTGCCATTTCCTTCTCCAATGTATGAAAGTGAAAAGTGAAAGTGAAGTCGCTCAGTCGTGTCTGACTCTAGCGACCCCATGGACTGTAGCCCACCAGGCTCCTCCATCCATGGGATTTTCCAGGCAAAAGTACTGGAGTAGGATGCCATTGCCTTCTCCGAGAAAAACTGAACAATTACATGCAAAAGACCAAAACTGGGTCACTTTTTTTTTTTAATAGCACATACAAAAAAATAAAGTCAAAATGGATTACAGACTTAAATGTTAAGACCTGAAACCATTAAGCCCTAGAAGAAGACATAGGCAGTATGCTCTTTGACAACAAACAGTCTTATTAATATTTTTTTGGATCAACCTCCCCAGGCAAAGACAAAAAAAGCAAAAGTAAATAAGACTATATCAAACTAAAAAGCTTTTATACATCAACAAAATAAAAAAGCAGCCTACTGAATGGGAAAAAATATCTCCAAGTGATATATCTGTTAGGGGGTCAATATTCAAAATATACAAAGAACTCATACAAATGGACACCAAAAATCCCCCATAGTTCAATTTAAAAATGGGCAGAGGATCTGAAGAAACATTTTTATAAGGAAGACATACAGATGATCAATAGACACAAGAAAAGATGCTCAACTTCACTAATCATATGGAAATATAAATCAAAACTACAATGAGATATCATCTCATACCCTCAGAAGTTATTATCAAAAAGACAAAAATCAGGTGTTAACAATGATGTGGAAAAAAGGGAATCTTCATGTAGTGTTAGTGGGATTGTAAATTGGTACAGCCATGATGGAGGCTTCTCAAAATAGTAAAAACAGAACTACCATATGATCCAGCAATTCCACTTCTGGATATTTACCTGAAGACAGTGAAACCATTAATTTGAAAAGATACATACACTTGTATTTTCACTGCACCATTATTTATAATAGCCAAGATATACAAACAGCTTAAGTGTCCACCAGCGGATGAATTGACTAACGATGTGGTATTCCATTGTGTACTGCCCATCCATTAAAAATGCAATTTTGTCATTTGCCACAACATGGATACAGTATCATGCTAAGTGAAATAAGTTAAAGAATGACAAATACCATATGATTTTATTTATTTCTGGAATCTAAAATACAAAACAAAACTGGACTTATAGATACAGAGAAAAAACTAACTGTCAAGGGGTGAGGGCTTACGGGGTAGTTGGCAAACTGGTGAAAGGGCTTAAGAGGTACAAACTTTCAGTTATAAAATAAGTAAGTCATGAGGATGTAATGTACAACATAGAGAATATAATCAACAACATTCTGGTAACTCTACAGTGACAGACGGTTACTAGACTTAAAATTACCCCCAAGTAATATAATCATCTACCCTCTAAATGTTAGTATCTATCTTATATTTTTATTATTTATTTACTTTCAGCCATGCAGGATCTTAGTTTCCCAACCAGGGATCAAACCCATGCCCCCTGAAGTGGAAGCATGGAGTCTTAATCACTGGACTGCCAGGAAAGCCTGTTTTTTTTAAGTGAAATGCTTCAGAAAATAGAATATGGAAAAGGACACAGACGTTAATTGTTTTTCAGTCAGTAAGTTGTGTCCAACTCTTTGCAACTCCATGGACTGCAGCGTGCCCAGGTTCCTCTGTCTCTACCGTCTCTCAGAGTTTGCTCAAATTTATGTCCATTGAGTCAGTGATGCTATCTAACCATCTCATCCTCTGCCACCCCCTTCTCCTTTTGCCTTCAATCTTTCCCAGCATCAGGGTCTTTCCTAATAAGTCAGCTCTTTGCATCAAATGGTCAAAGTACTGGAACATTAAAATATTAAATTCATATATGCCAAAAATCTAATTTGAAGACCTAAATAACTGGGTTTAGAGCACAGCGTACATACTCTGTGCTTTACATTTCAGTAAATATAATACAAAATTCTACAAAATTGGTAAAATGTTCATTTAATATGAATTGTAAAATAACCAAATTCTATACTATGAATAAGGTCTTCAATCATTTTTCTTGTGGTGTTGGAGAAGACTCTTGAGAGTCCCTTGGACTGCAAGGAGATCCAACCAGTCCATTCTGAAGATCAGCCCTGGGATTTCTTTGGAAGGAATGATGCTAAAGCTGAAACTCCAGTACTTTTGGCCACCTCATGCAAAGAGTTGACTCATTGGAGAAGACTCTGATGCTGGGAGGGACTGGGGGCAAGAGGAGAAGGGGACGACAGAGGATGAGATGGCTGGATGGCATTACTGACTCGATGGACGTGAGTCTGAGTAAACTCCGGGAGTTGGTGATGGACAGGGAGGCCTGGCGTGCTGCGATTCATGGGGTCGCAAAGAGTTGGACACGACTGAGCGACTGATCTGATCTGATCTGATAGTAGAGTTCAATTACAATGTATATCTGTGAAGAGAAAAAGACACTGAAATCTCTTCCGAATCATTAAAAGAAAATTAAAACTGTTTTTCAAAATAGTTTTGCTATTATTTACTGCTTCTTTGAAAATTTATAATCCACCAATTACATACAGACACATAAATGTATGTACACAAAGCCACTATACCTCAGGTAAACAAAAGGGTCATTTCTGAATTACTAAAGCATTCCTTACTGTAGTATGGCATGTCACAATGACTAATTATGCATTATTTACACAATCTTTCAAAAGAATGTCTTTTAAAAACATCTGCTATGTGGAATGGAAGCAGATACTAGTCAAATTTATCAGAGAAACCCACAGAGACTTACATGATGGGGTTAATCATTTCATGATTAACGCTCTAAACTATAATTTAAAAGTTGGTATGTTGTGATTTAGTACAATCAGAACATGAAATTAAGACATTTTTATGAGTAAAAATGGCAAAGTATGAATGCTACTTCTTTAATCTGTGTAAATATGAGTTTACATCTGTGTAAACATGTGTTACCTTTCCTTAAAAAAAAAAATCATAAACATGTTTTCTGGGACACCAGAAATATACTTCAGGACATTTTCAAGCACAAATTAGCATCTTCCAAGAAAATGAATGTCTATAAATATAGAATTTGAAAAAGCTTCAAAGTAGAATGAAGTAATCTCCATCTGTGATTAGGAGTAGGGGATTTGTGGAAGCATGGTCCTTCTTGTCTGCTACATTTCATCTGAATGCCTGAGTATTACTCAAAAAAGGGCAATTAATTAGAAAAAGTACAAGGCTGCGGCTAAGAAAAATATATGTGTTAAGGGACAATAATGTTGTGGGCCTATTGAAAATGTTATATTATCCACCCCATTAAGCTCATAGTAAAAGATGAAATACAAAGTGGATTATTTTATCTTTTCTGTGATGTATCTCCCCGATACATATTGAATACGCATGAAAATATGCTCAGTAAAAAGTCTAAGACTTCTTTAAAGAACTTGAAATTCTGAAAATGCCTCTGCTTTGTTAATCTATGTGTCTGTTTATGTTATATGAAATGACAGAGGTCTATACTGTGTGTAAAATCACCATGGCAACAGAAACCTAGAGATCAGTAGTAAGGAGACTCAGCACGTACAACCCTGTAACTAGTCTTTCACAAACCAGCATGCTGTAACTTTATGCCACATTCTCCTTGTCCTGAGTTGCTACAGCATTTACGGGTGTGCCCTTTCATAAAAAGTAGTGTAGTGTGAGTTCTGGCAGGGCTCTTAGGATGGTAACAGCACGCAATGTTAAGGCAGATGATACTTTCTTTGTTAAGGGAACTGGGCATGTGACATTTTTTCCAACTCTGGCCTAGAAGCCAGTTAAGGCTATTACACACAGGGGCAACACTGTGAAAAATGAGCAGAGTATTTAGTCTTATGGGGACTCAACTTGCTATTTGGCATTGGGACTCTCACTTTTCATAGGATCAGAGGCTCAGGAGGGAGTCTACTTTCCAGAGAGCTGTTGCAGAAATAGTATTCCAGTGCCTTCAACAGCTAAGAAGTAAAACTCTCAGCCAAATTCTGGAAGGGCACCTGGAAAATGGTCCCCCAAAGACTTGACCTCTTCAGTAGCTTCCCTGATGTACAAGATTAATTTCTATAGAAGGAAGCCTTATTACTGGAGACAATGAGAACACTGGCAAATCCTGATTCAGACTGAATATGTAAATAGGGTGACGGAAGCATGAAGCATAAGAATGTTCTTTAATCCACATAAGACATAGATGGATATTGACTGATATTTTAAGAATATTATACATATTTGGAGTTTGTTGACAACTATAAACTATTATACACATATGATATCCTTTAAAAGTTGGGTTTTCATGGAAGTAAAAACTTAGAAGAATGAATAGAAGACCATGTTTTATGAAGCTATTTCTAGTCTGGTTCTCTTGAGTATATCTAAATTCTTGAGTCTTATGCATGCTCATACTTTCTTTTAAATATTAGTAAGACAATGGTCCTAAAGTTTTTACTCATCCAGAAAACACTGTGTTAAAAGCCTTGGAAAACAGAAACCATATTAACAAAGTACCTTCTAGTTCACTTTAAACCTCGCTCTAAACATCAACTAGTCTGCCTTAAAATCCATTGTAAAAGCTCATCTACCTGAATTCAGTCTCATAGTTTAAGCAAACTTCATATCTGTATAGATTGGTATGAAGTACTCTGATTTCTACAATGACAAATCTGAAAAATAATTCTGCTTTGTATGTCATCAGAGAGAGCTCTTGTTCAAAAACACTTTAAAATTCCTGAATTCTGTCCAGGGATTCAAAATGATTAAAACTAATTTTTAGGAAAAAAAGAGAGGAATTTCTACAAGTAATGGAAATTAAGATGAGTGTTTATTAAGTGGTTTCAGTCTGGGTACTAATAAAAATACAGGTGTTACACCTATCATAAAAATTTATACTCTTTTATCTACAAAAGAAAAATTACAGAAACAGTAAGTTTAGAAATATAAAGATGAAAAGAAGCAGACCCCACTATGAAGTGTCCAAGTTTAACAGGTGATTGTTCATGAAAGGCCAGGGGGCTCACTTCCTAATGAGAAAAGCTGAGAAAAGAATAAGGGATTTGCTGTCATGTAAAAAGTGTGGTGGTGGTAGTTTAGTTGCTAAGTGATTGACTCTTTGCGACCCATGGACCGTGGCCCACCAGGCTCCTCTGTTCATTGGATTTTCCAGGCAAGAATACTGGAGTGTCTATCAACCTAGTGGGGTGGGATGGGGAGGGAGATGGGAGGGAGGTTCAAAAGGAAGGGGATGTATCTATACCTATGGCTGATTCATGTTGAGGTTTGACAGAAAACAGCAAAATTCTGTAAAGCAATTATCCTTAATAAAAAATAAATTAATTTAAATAAAAAACAACACTGGTAACAACCCAATTGCCCATCAACAAGAAAAGGAACAAATTAACTGTGGCATATTCATGCAATTCAATGGTGAAAATGAGTGAACTACAAGTGATCAGCATGGATAAATAACAAAAATAATCTGAGCAATAAAGGCAAGTTAAAGAAGATCATTTAAAAAAAAAAAAAAAGAATACTGGAATGGGTTGCCATTTCCTTCTCTAGGGGATCTTCCCCACCCAGGGATCGAACCCTGTTTGGCTGGCAGATTCTACCATTAGCCACCTGGGAAGCTGTAAAGTGAAATCTATGGAAAATAAGTGCTCAAAAATCACTAAAATAATTTTTCAAAGACAAATTTCATTCTTTTATGGGAAGAAAGGTTATCAAATACATCAATAAAAATATTTGCTAATGGGAGATATGAGATAGACTTCTATTAAAAAACCAAAAAGAATCTTAAAAAATAATCCATATATATTCACCACCAAAAGCAATGAATGGAGTTTGTGAAACTTTTTTTTGTACTTTTCTATTGGATTATCTATTTGGACAAAGATTATCAAGATAAAGCTAAAGGCAGGCTAACTTTGGTATAAAAATGAAATGTGGAGTTATAGATGGTAGCCTTTTTAATGTTTTCCAAAGTAACAATTAAGCTTCCCCAGTGGTTCAGTGGTAAAGAATTCGCCTGCAATATAGGAGCCGCAGGAGACGTGGGCTCGATCCCTGAGTTGGGAAGACACCCTGGAGGAGGGCATGGCAACCCAATCCAGCATTCTTGCCTGGAGAATCCCATGGACAGAGGTGGTGGGTGGACTACAGTCCATGGGGTCACAATGAGTCAGACATGACTGAAGTGACTTAACATGCGCACACACACCAAAGTAACAATTGTAAACTGAGGAATTGCTGCTCAGTGTGTTGAGGAAGTGGTAATGGAAAAAGAGGAGCTTTCTGACTTGACAATTTCTATTTTATTTTAGCTACCTAATAGAATATTTCTTCACATTATCACTAAAAGCATGAGAGAATTTAAATATTTATTTGACATGTTTGAATTAAACATAAAATGTTAAAGGCTAAAACTGGATATTTGATTTTTACATGAAGTACTAACTCAAAATATTTAAGCTTCTCAGGGACATGTTCATACATCATGAATAACTGGCTCGGGAACATTCAGATATACACTGACTAAAGCAAAATGCTAATATTCTTATTTGGTGGCACAAACACCCATGCACAGAGTGACAAATGTGGAGTTCTAAGCTGATGCCCAGCATGCTAGAGGTAATTTTGCTTAATGTTAGCAAAATCTCATCTACGTGGAAACTTAAAGTACCACCCACTGCCTAAGAGCGCATGTCACTGTCTCATAGTTGGTTTTGTTTCTATTAGAAGCTGCCTTCAGAGTATGGCAACACTTGGCAGGCTTTAACATATGTCACTCTGATGTACAGTTTAAACCCCTTTGTTTACAGAATCTATATTTAATTTTTTTAGAAATAAACTTTTAAACACATATAAAAATAGAGAAAACTATAATTAATCACCTCCCAGATTTAATAATTACATTATGCCACACTTCTCATGCTCCATTTATCTTTTCCCTTTCTTCTGTTAGAGAATTTTAAAACAGACCTCTCACATGAGATCATCAGAACTCTCAATACTTCCACTTGTAGCTCTCTAAAACAAGGACTTCAGAAAACTACCATTATTCCATAATGCCGTATAATGAGTTCACATTCAAAATCTTTCTGATGTCTCACAAATGTCTTTCTTCAGTGGCATGCACTAGGCAGGCTAAAACAAGGTTCACGTTTGTGAATTGCTTGTGATTGCATTTGTGATTGTTCTTTAAGTCCTTTAAATCTAAAAAGGATTTCCCATTCCTTCATTTTCATTTTCTTGGTTCACTGCTGGAACCATAGCAATAAACTCACAGGATGTGCCACATGCTGAATTTGTTTGATGGATTTCTCATGGTATCATTTACACAACTTTCAACTACAATTTTTCTTGTAAGCAGAAATTTAGAGATAAAAAGCTTTCCGGTCAAGCTTCTGTGGGTTAGAGTACTTTACGAAAGGTGCCATGTACTTTACATCCTGTCATATCATAACTTTTATATTTGCTCAGATCAATCAGCCAATTCAAGTGGTGGCAGCCTCGTTTGTATTTTCAAGTTTACCACATTCCTTTCTACTAATGCAAGGATCCTCGGCCTTGGTTGCACACCACACAACTTGGTTGCCTGGGGTGGAAGTATAGGGCGCGGAACTTAGAAACTACTGCTGACTGAGTCCTACACTCAGAGATGCCAAGTCACTCAGCCTAAGTTGTGGTCTGAATAGTAGGACTTTTAAAAAATTCACAAGGTAATTCTAATGTGCAGCTAGGATTAAGAACATAGAGGTTTTTGCATACATTAATAATCTTTGCTTGAATCAATGATTTCATTAAGGGTTATAAATTGCTGACTTTCTAATTTTATTGATTTTTTTTCTGTATTTATTACACTGTCTAGGGTTATTGGGTGATCCTGGGGGAAAATACATACAGGACAGGAAGGATAAAATTTTAAATCTTCTCTTTAATTACTAGTAAGTAAATTAACTTAATTATGAGTAAGGCAGTGGGTCTCAAACAGCAGAGTGGAATCACATGGTGTTTAAAGGTGGATCTTAAAAGATCATTGATGTCTGGTTTGCGCCCCACGCTTTAGGACTTGGTCATGTGTAGGAAGGCCTGGGAATAATATTTTAACAACTCCACAGGCAATTTTAATATGCACCAAAGTTTGGGAACCTCTGGAGTGAGGTTGTGAAAAATTCTGAAAGAGATGGGAATACCAGACCACCTGATCTGCCTCCTGAGAAATGTGTATGCAGGTCAGGAAGCAACAGTTAGAACTGGACATGGAACAACAGACTGGTTCCAAATAGGAAAAGGAGTACATCAAGGCTGTATAATGTCACCCTGTTTATTTAACTTATATGCAGAGTACATCATGAGAAACGCTGGACTGGAGGAAGCACAAGCTGGATTCAAGATTGCTGGGAGAAATATCAATAACCTCAGATATGCAGATGATACCACCCTTATGGCAGAAAGTGAAGAGGAACTAAAAAGCCTTTTGATGAAAGTGAAAGTGGAGAGTGAAAAAGTTGGCTTAAAGCTCAACATTCAGAAAACGAAGATCATGGCATCCGGTCCCATCACTTCATGGGAAATAGATGGGGAACCAGTGGAAACAGTGTCAGACTTTATTTTTGGGGGGCTCCAAAATCACTACAGATGGTGACTGCAGCCATGAAATTAAAAGACGCTTACTCCTTGGAAGGAAAGTTATGACCAACCTAGATAGCATATTGAAAAGCAGAGACATTACTTTGCCAACAAAGGTTCGTCTAGCCAAGGCTATGGTTTTTCCTGTGGTCATGTATGGATGTGAGAGTTGGACTGTGAAGAAGGCTGAGCGCCGAAGAATTGATGCTTTTGAACTGTGGTGTTGGAGAAGACTCTTGAGAGTCCCTTGGACTGCAAGGAGATCCAACCAGTCCATTCTGAAGGAGATCAGCCCTGGGATTTCTTTGGAAGGAATGATGCTTAAGCTGAAACTCCAGTACTTTGGCCACCTCATGCGAAGAGTTGACTCATTGGAAAAGACTCTGATGCTGGGAGGGATTAGGGGCAAGAGGAGAAGGGGACGACAGAGGATGAGATGGCTGGATGGCATCACTGACTCGACGGATGTGAGTCTGGGTGAACTCCAGGAGTTGGTGATGGACAGGGAGGCCTGGCGTGCTGTGATTCATGGGGTCGCAAAGAGTCGGACACGACTGAGGATCTGATCTGATCTGGAGTGAGGTTATTTGTTACTCAAATTACCTCCAGTGGTGATAAAAAGTTTTTTTTTTTTTACTTGTTTTGATAGTGGTTGTTGCATTTTTGTTGACAGAAAACTATCAGATATATGAAAAGAGAAGAAAGCAAAGCTGACAGGTAATGTAACAAAATTATTAAGTTTAAGATCAGGCATAACTCCAATTTTCATAAGAATTGATCAAATAATAGAGTGGTCAGTGGTATGCTGAAGTCTCCAGGCAATGTGATTCAATGAATATTTAATAATTATTTCTTGAAATAATTTACCCTCTTTAATCTGCAGAGGCTTAAAGAGAAATTGGAAACAATTTTCTTAAAAGACTAATAAATTATTAAAAATTTAAATAATCATGATGATTTACATTTCAAATGTTACTCACCACTGGTAACATCGGAAGCATAGATAGGTGTAACAGTTGGTAAAGGTAGGAATATATGTTTGTGGGGATGAACTTGGACCTGGAGAGTTTGCATGAAGGTTATTCTAAACTAAAATATTTGAGATTCAACAGGTACCAGAAAGAAGGCTTTTTGGAGCTTCCCTTATTTCACTAAGAGCAGAAAACTTCTGGGAGGGAGGCTGCCATGGATTCCTTCTGGAGGAATTTTATGGCATTAAAAAAAAACCGGAGCCACCACTTGCACCTTGTACCTGCATGAACAAACATCGTCACAAACTGTCTTATCTCCTGCTGCTTCTCCTGGAAATCCATTTGTTCTCCCTACAGAAGCCTTTCCTGCCTGCATCCTTTACAGTAAGTTAGACATATAACCCCTAACCCTACTCATTTAGGGAACTACTACTTTTGTGAGCTTTATATGCATATGAATACTTAGGGTTTTTATTATTCTTATTAATCTGTCTACTATCAGTTAAATTCACCGGCCCCCAATTACTTAACCCAAGAGCGTAGAGGAAAAGTCTCCCTCTCCCACATCTCGCTAAGCATTTTCATGGGCAGATTGACACTATTTGCCAAAATAGAAATGTATACACCCTTGTCCAGGCAGTTACCCTTAAAAATGTGATCAAGAGAGACACTCAGATATGCAGTGATAGTTTTTACCATTGCTTGTCAAAGGGCAAAACTGGGAAAAACAAAATGTTCACTAAAAAGGAACTGGTTATATAATTTTCTAAACAATAGACACCCACTAAACAGGAGGCAGACCTTTATATATAGTGTTTTAGAAACACATGCATGGTTTTACTATGTTGTTAAGGAAAAAACTAAGTCACAGAACAATGTATAATATATTATCTTCACTGTAGTACAAAGAAAACATATGCAGATGTGTACATATTTACACACACACACTCACCAGTTTGGTTTGTTTTCAGATTTACTCTGTGTGTATGTAGATGTGTGTGTGTGTATAGGTGTGTGTGTGTATAAGTGTGTGTGTACAGGTGTGTGTGTGTGTGTATAGGGTGTGTGTGTGTGTAGGTGTTTGGCGCAATGGTCATGGTACGGGTAGATGTGGGAATGAGGGAAATTTTTAGCTTTTATTCCAAATTCTTCTATTTATTTTAAGTAAGAAACATTCCTCAAAGAGAAAAAAAAAAAAACATGCCTTTTGTAACAAAACATGAAAAAGCTAAGTGAACCTTCATAGTAGTGTTTAGGAAGCTACAACACTGCAATTGTGGTAAGAAGACTATAATGACTATGTTACTAAAAAAGGCCTGAAAAAATAAGCATGGAAAAGCTTAGGACTCCAAGCCTGATATGAAGAGAAATTCATATTCCTCTTGGTATTCGGAAGAGAAGTAGAAACAAAATTTTGTCATTTATACAATTTATAGTCATAATAAATCATAAAATTCAAGCTCAATAATAGTCCTTTATACATGATTGCAAATCTAATATTCTGCTTATGAATATGTATAATATAACTTCCTACTATATCTCCTTTACAAATTCAGTACATTTCTACTGAGGCATAAAGTGTTCTCGTTTAAGTTTGGTCTTGTCTCATGATGTGCTGATGATTTTTTGTGTTGTAAATTACTTGCTCCAGACGGAGGAAAAAAGAAAAATAAATTGACTAGGGCTAGTCTCTCAATTATCTTTTATCTTCAGTATTTATGTTTTTTTTTTTAACCCATCCCAGTGGAAGAAAACTTGTATCCGTTTTAGAAGCAAAATTTAAATGTATAAAGAAAATGGTAAAAAAATATATATATCTGTATATACTATACAATAACGGTTTAAATGGATGGCATGTTAAAATTATGGCACTTCAGTACATATTCCACAACAAATAAATGTAGCACTAAGTTAAATAATCTGATCAGCTTAAAATTTCTATTTTACCACCATCTTTCTCCTTCTCTCTCACATGTATTGTCAAACATCAAATATATGAATGGAATGGAATCATCCATAGTTTCTCTCCTTCTTATAGTGAAAGACCCATCCAAGTTTATTAATCCCTTAATGCCTTTTGGCCAACTAGAAATTTACCCTACTTTTATGTTTCTATGTCTTTTTTTTTTTTTTCACTTCATACTTCAGCAAATTAAAAAAAATTTCCTTGAATTACAATGTTGATTTACAATGTTAATATCTTCAGTACAGCAACATGACCCCGTTATACACATGTATATTCCTTTTCATATTTTTTTCCATTCTGGTTTATCACAGGATACTGAATACAGTTCCCTGTGCTATATAATAGTACCTCCTTGTTTTCTCAACAGCCCTTCTTTCTGATGCAAAGAGTACACAATGTTTGGTTATTTTTATGACTGAATTGGTGTGCTACTTCTTAAAAGAAGGGAAAGGCCAAGGTTTATCCTTTAGAAGATACCTTCCATAATATAATATTTTCCATCATGAAGAAATATAATTACTTGTGCATAAATTTGCATTCTCACTTTCTTCAGGTCTTTATCTATTATTCTAATATACTTTTTCTATGAATATGGATTTTTTTTTCTATTGTATTATATGGGTTCTTAAAAGCCACCTCAAATTTTGGTGGAACATAAGAGACTGTAGAAATACATACTTTGGTATGAAGGTGTGAAGAGTGGAAAAATGGCACATTAACAAAAGGGGAAACAGGAACACTAAGACAACATTCCCCCTTCACTCCTTTTCAGCAGAATATACATAAACACATTCACAAAATCCATGGTCATAAGGAATGCAAGGCTATGGAAAAGACAAAGCCAGACAGAAAATGATAAACTCTCCTCTGCATAAAAGAGAAGAGGAGGTGCATTTACATTTTTAGAGAGCAGATATATAATGCTAATAAGATAGAAAATACAGAATAATGAAGACAGAAGACAACAGAAATGCAAGATAACAACAAAGCATATATGCTTAAAACAACTTTATAACATCCAGGGGAGCTTCTCCTTAAGACTGCTTCCCAATCAATCTAGGAAAATAGAAATGTGTTGTAGAATGGGTGATTATTCCATATGCTTTGGGAAGTTATCTGAGTATTCAAAGTTTTGGCTTTTTGCTTTCCAAGAGCCTACAATCCCTGGTACGAGTTAAAAATCAACCAAACCAACCAACCAACCAAGAAAAAAACAAGCAAGCTGATTATCCTGAACTGAATCACAAATGGAAATCTTTTCTGCCTAGGGCCTCTTGAGTTTTTCCCTATAAAATGACTCTACAGTACGTTAGCTATTTAAAAACAAATTCAGCAGTTGGTCTCAATTTCTGGTAGTGATCAAATCATTGCCTTGCTATCAATTCACTTTGTTGCTGACAATCTTTTCAAGTCAAATTTGTAATATCAAAAAGAGAAAAATAAAGGGTAGAGAAATTGTCTTCAAGTAAATGTTCAAAATACTAAAGAAAAATGAGGAACAATAACAGACCTCCAATCCTAAATCCTTTCATGTGATCCTTTTTATTTAGGAAACCAAGATAATTGGATAAAGATGTTTCTTTTGCCAAGACCTAGCCAAAGACAAAATAGACCAAAGACTTTTTAAATATATTTTATATTTAAGCCATCTCTACCTCATTCTGGGTGGGACTACCAAATTTTAAAACAAGATTATTTTCATATTACATTCAGTATTTCTGCATGCATACTGGTAAAGAGAAGATAACAAACTTTACAGGAAAAGTAGCAGCAAAACTGTCATTTCATCCCATTTACTCACAATCAAACTTAAGGGCATCTATAACTGCTTAGAAAAAGGATTATGAAACAAACCAGATATTTCTTTTATTCATATAATCAAATTTCAAATTACTACTTTTATCATTATAGCTTATTGCCATGGTTACAACTGAAATGTCTTAAGAAACACACAAGTAACATTAATGTAGTTAAAATAATAGAGTGAAGTAAATAGCATTTGTGTTTGCTGTGTTTGAAGGTTATGTTTCCCTGAAGAAGGAAAGAGGGTAAGTAAACGTAATACCTCCATGTTGGAATATGAACTTGTGTAGGAGTATACTCTGATTTAAGTAAGGGATGAAGTATAGTTATCAGGTGTGAATTATGAATGTGCATGTGGTGAAGACAGATGAATTACTGAAGCTGTATTTCCCTAAACACTAAAGTATTTGGTGAGCTATTTGGCATATGTATAAAAATAAAAGATTATACAATATTTATATATTAAATGAAACATAAATGTAATGTTTTACAAATTATCTATAATATTTTACCTATCTCTATTTTATTCATTAGTAAATCATGAAGAAAGAAAGAAAGTGAAGTCGCTCAGTCGTGTCCGACTCTTTGTGACCTTGTGGACTGTAGCCTACCAGGTTCCTCCGTCCATGGGATTCTCCAGGCAAGAATACCAGAGTGCGTTGCCATTTCCTTCTCCCAGGGATCTTCCCAACCCAGGAATCAAACCCGGGTCTCTGGCATTGCAGACAGATGCTTTACCCTCTGAGCCACCAGGAAGAAGGTGGTCAAGTGACTGAAACTGAGTGAACACACTGGTTGGGAGGAGAGGTAGAAAGGATGCTAAGGGATGGTCATTCCCTATTGGGTGTCTTCATAATCTAAGCTCATTCTCTTTACTAGTACATCAATACAATTACATACTGTGGCCTGCCTGGCTTTGGTAGTTAGAAATCTACAACTGCTCCCTCCAGCTTACTTCAGCCAGGATGTTTCTCCAGGTCTACTTTAGGCAGCACTGCTGGGAAGGCCGTATCTCCCTTGTGGTTCCAGCTAATGCCGGAAGACTGCCTTGCTCTACCTCCCACCACTTCTACAATTTGGTGGCAACCCATGCAGCGCTTGGTCCCTGCAGGCCTAGACATGGCAGCAGCTTCCAGGAACAGTTACTCCTATGGGTGATTGGGCCCCAAATGATACAACTATTTTCCTTGGGCTGTGAAGAACTTCCGCCTATCAAATGCTAGCATTCCAAGAGAATGGGGCAATGACAGGATATCGAAATATTTTGTAGCTAGAAATATAAATGGTGACACTAATGAGGGAGTGAGAAGACTAACCTCATATACCAAAAGGGAGGGAGAATAAATACAACTCTTCTAAGAAAACAACTTGGTTATACATCTAAAAAGCCTTGAAAATGTTCATATACTTTGAATGGTTTTCTTCCTTGGGAAAACCTAGCCTAAAA
Source organism: Bos javanicus (assembly GCF_032452875.1). Taxonomy (NCBI): domain Eukaryota; kingdom Metazoa; phylum Chordata; class Mammalia; order Artiodactyla; family Bovidae; genus Bos; species Bos javanicus. Next base: position 37,817,746 of record NC_083869.1, read on the forward strand.
GGTATATCAAAGCTGCAGGTATAATTTTATATACAAGGATGTTTACCATAATGTTATTTATATCCATGAAAAACACCTGAATGTCCAAAAACAGAGCTATAGGTAAATATGATATATACTTGTAGTTTTTCTTTAAAGAATCCCCCTCCCCAGTTTTAAGTGTATAGAGCTATATATCTCCACTAGACCTGAAACACTTAAGAGGGCAAGGATATCTGTTTTAAACAGTGAAAGCTATGTGCGAGCCAACTAGGCTCTCAAGAAATATTTTTGGAATAAATTAATGATGCAGTATTAAACATGAACTTATAGGAGAATTTTATATTAAATGGTAGAGTTCTGCCATAGCTAAGTAGCAAATGCACTCTGTATTTTTCTTTAAACTGAAATCTTCAAATCTCTTTTTAACAGTTCACAGCACTGCCATGTCTCCTGAGGAATGTTTAAATCGAATGACTTTTTGCTCAAAGGATTTCCAGTAGCTGCCCATGACCTGCAGCAAGTTCAAAGTCCCTGGTATTTACAGATCTCTATAATTTGGCCCAGTGTGGTCTTTGCACATCTTATCATCTCCCAAACCAGTTTTAAATGTTCCCATGAGACATTTCTGTCGTCTCTGCTGCTGTGACAATGACAATACTCTCTCCACAACTGGTCTGCCAGTCAAGCCCCAGGCTCCAGGCTCACCCCTGCAAAGTTATCTAACAAATGGATTGTCCATTTGATGACAATGTTTCCTGCATAATACTTACTTGGCAGTTAACCACATATTATTTCATGCCATGTCTTTCCTACTATTAAACTGCGGTTTTAAAGTCTTATTGTTAAGTAGATTTTCACGTCTCTTCATCTTTGTGCTCAGTAGCTTGGTCATGTCCAACTCTTTGAGACCCCATGGATTGCAGCCTGCCAGGCTCCTTCTGCCCATGGGATTTCTCAGGCAAGAATACTGGAGTGAGTTGCCCTTCCTACTCCAGGGGATCTTGCCAACCCAGGGATCAAACCTGTATCTTCTGTGTCTCCTGCACTGAAGGTGGATTCTTTACAACTGTCCCACCTGTGAAGCCTCCATACTACACGTCATCTATGCTTTGAATAAAACACTACATTTCTTGGGAATAGCTTCTTTAGAAAATAGCAAAGACCCTTGTATACACTATAAATAACACCAGAATCCTGGTATCAGGTTCAGATAAACTCAGATACCAGTCATTTAGTGATTTGAGTTTTACTGAATTCAAACTTTGTTTAAAAACTGTCAAAGTATTTGGATATCAAGGCCTAATCTAGCATTTATAAATTGCTGGCATTGTCCCTCACATTATAAGCTTGATGAGAGGCAAGGGGCATGTGTGTGTGGAGTCCATCACTATCTAACCAGCAATGTGTATAGTATATGGTTCATGATGTGGCTGCTCAGTAAACATTTAATGAGTGAAGACATCAAACATCTGTGAAAGTGGGAGACACTCTCCTTAATGTAATTTATCCTTTATATGAGGTGAACTTAAGGTAAAAAGAACATATAGACTACATTAGAATCTTCCAGGCTACTTTAGAAGCTTTCAGGTAGTCCACATTTAAGTACAAAAAAATGAACATTTCAGGCAACTCTTCTCTTTTAATATGAAAAAAAAAAACAAAACAAAACTGTGAAAGGAAAGACTTTGACTTACATAAGTGATTAGCCAACTTCCCAAGATTATACAAAAACCTGTGTGTGAGGGCATCGCTGTATTTCTTTATGATAAAAAATTCAAATATTGAATTGACATTAAAAATATTGATGCTCAATCCTTTAATTTCTTTACAAATGACATATATAAATCTATTCAAACATGTTAAAAAATTAAGCATATTAAGAAGTACTACCTTTAAGCAAAGTAGCTCAATATTGTCACTATTAAAATTTTGGCTTGACTGATCTCATCAAGAGACAGTAAATTTAGAGAGCACACTTTGCTTGGGCAAAACGTAAGAAAGATTTTTTTATATGATTAAAAACTCATACCTGTTGATCTCCAAGGAAATGACTTCTCAGTTGAGCTAGAGAAAAAGAAGGGAAAAAAATGGAACATTTACTTCCTTTGTTGTAAACTTTAACTGTGGATCTGTTTTGAACATAAACATTTAATTTTCACATTTAATTATATAAAAGGATATTAAAACCTCAAACAAAATTTAAAGTGACTGTTCTAAATTAATTTTTAGAGAGTATTTAACCCCCTATGCCAATCTGGGACAAATTTGTATTTCTTAGAACTTAAGGCAAATTATTAAAAGACATATGATTCTCCTTGAATAAGACAAATATAATACCACAGCTAACTGTGACCTTCATAGTACTTATATGAGGGCATATGCTGCTTTATCGGAGAAGGTGATGGCAACCCACTCCAGCACTCTTGCCTGGAAAATCCCATGGATGGAGGAGCCTGGCAGGCTGCAGTCCACGGGTCGCACAGTGTCGGACACGACTGAAGCAACTTAGCAGCATCAGCAGCATGCTACTTTATGTGGAATAATTTATATGAAAACTACATATAAAACAACATATATATCATACACTGTACTACATATACATTAAAAAGAACCAAAAAGGTTGTTATTAAGTTTATTAATTTTACTTATTTTCAAAAAAGGCTTAGATGCTGTAATAGACATATAAGTTAATGGGGTCAGTTTACTGAATGTTGTCTTATAAAATTTAAATATCATAAATCTTTATATCAAAACACAAAGTTTTACAAATTAGGGGTAAATTTTAACTATATATTTTTCTTAGTTTATAGAGTGCTATGCTCAGTCGCGTCCAAGTCTCTGCAGCCCTATGACTATAGTCCGCCAGGCTCCTCGGTCAATGGGATTCTCCAGCAAGAATACTGGAGTGGGTTGCCATGTCCTCCTCCAGAGGATCTTTCCCACCTAGGGATAGAACCTGCATTTCCTGTGTCTCCTGCATTGGCAGGTGGATTCTTTACCACTGAGGCACCTGGGAAGCCCAGTTTATAGAGTACCAATTTTAAAAATTAGTGCATAAAAACATATCTGAGCCTCCCTGTCCACCCCCTCCCTTAAATTAATACGGGAAAGCATGGTTCTCAGGGGACAGTGTAGCAGAACAAAGCAATAAGAGAGGCTGAATTATTCGGCATTCATTAAATGTTAAAGTACCTCACATATATTATCTCCTGTATATTATTCACAACAACCTAATGAAGAGGTGCCTTATTATCTTTATTTCACAGATTAAAAAACTGGACAAAGTCTTATTCCATTAGTAGATGGAAGAAGTGGGATTTAAACCAAGGATGGTTTGATTTCAAAGTCAGGGCTTCTGACCATTGTGCTACATAGAACAGCTTGTGATTCCATTTTTGTATTAAACACACACACATGCACACATAGACACACACAATATGCCTAAGAAGTGTAGAAAAATAAAAATCAAAGTGCTAGTGGTTTTTTCTGTGGGTTATAACTAAAAGGATTTCTTTCTTTTTAAACATTTGTATTTTATTTAGAAATCAGAAACAAATACATACTGAAGTATTTTGGAAGTGTTTACTAATTTTAAGGAAAAGGTACAAGACTTTGCACTTAAGGAAACTCTAAAATAAAGAAAAGAACAATACTTTCAGAGCTGTAGTTGTAAGATTTTATTTTTTTATTTTTTTTGTAGTTGTAAGATTTTAAATCCATGTTAGTCCCTTGGTATTTTCCCCAAGTCATTAAGTGGCTGATGAAACTCCTGCTGGTTAAAAACTCTAGATTCAGTAAGAACTCCCCAAAGTTCAATTTTGCCTGTGATCTGCGAGCAGCTCACATTCCGGGACTTTGAACTAGCTGTGCCCAGGGGGACATGCTCCCAATGAACAGAGTCAATCAGTTAACGCTCATCTTCAGCACTCCAATCATGATCCTCCACCTGATGTACTCCTAACTAATTTCAAAAGGGACTGATGGGAAGAAAAAACAGATGAAAATTTGGTCAAATATCAATAAATGGCATATTTGTCTTGCTCCTGAAGATATTACCACATTCTCAAAAGTGGTTTCCAAAACTGAATTCCAATTCTCTTGAATATTATAATTTAATCCTATCATCTTGGAGAAGGCAATGGCACTCCACTCCAATACTCTTGCCTGGAAAATCCCATGGATGGAGGAGCCTGGTGGGCTGTTGTCTATGGGGTTGCACAGAGTCGGACACGACTGAAGTGACTTAGCAGCAGCAGCAGCAAACCTATCATCTAAACTAGCTTTCTAAGCACCAAAGTTGCTATTACCCAACTGTATTTCTATCGACATATTCACATTTTTTGTCAATATTAAAATCAAACTACCAACCAGAAATGTTTAATATACCTCAGGTGTCTTGGGAGTGGTGAAGTCTATTATCTTCTGGTTGAAATTTACATAAACCTTAATGAAATATCTTTACAAGTTTTTTTATTTTTGAAATTTTAGATCATAGATTATATGTCATCTTAACTGCTCAAATTGGGCAAGGGTTGTGGCTGTTTTGTGCATTTCTTTAGGTCAAGTGCACTGCGTATTGCCTGGCACACAGATGTTCAATGTGTGTGTGTGTGCTCAGTCATGTCCAAATCTTTGCAAGCCCCTCTACTGTAGCCTGACAGACTCCTCCATCCATGGAATTTTCCAGGCAAGAATACTGGAGTGGGTTGCCATTTCCTACTCCAGGGGATCTTCCCGACCCAGGGATCAAACCCTTGTGTCTTGTGTTTCCTGCTCTGGCAGGTGGATTCCTTACCACTGTACCATCTGGGAAGCCCCTAATATATACGGTTGTAACACAAATTGTGAAAAAAGTATTAATAATACTGAGTTCTTCATTGTTCTGAGGGATCAGGTATATGTAAATTATTACTATTTTGTTCATAAGCTGGCTTGAAACTCAACATTAGAAAAAACTAAAACCATGGTATCCAGTCCCATCACATCATGGCAAATAGAAAGGGGAAAAGTGGAAGCAGTGATAGTTTTATTTTCCTGGGCTCCAAAATCACTGTGGACAGTGACTATAGCCAAGAAATTAAAAGATGCTTGCCTCTTAGAAGGAAAGCTATGACAAACCCAGATGGCGTATTAAAAAGTAGAGACATCACTTTGCTCACAAAGGTGCAAAAAGCTATGGTTTTTCCACTAGTTATGTACGGAAGTGAGAGCTGGACCATAAGGAAGACTGAGCACCAAAGAATTGATGTTTTCGAATTGTGGTGCTGGAAAAGACTCAGAAGGACAGAAAGGTGTGCTGCAGTCCATGGGGTTGCAAAGAGTCAGACATGACTTAGCAACTGAACAACAACACTTTGTTCAAACAGGTCTAATTATTCTCCCCTACTCTATGTAGGAAGTTCCAAGTTCCTATAACAAGCAGGCAAGCAGCATTTCTGGTGCTGAAAAGACCTTTGGTCATCAAAACACAGTAAGGCATTCCAGTCCTAAATATTCATTGGAAGGACTGATGCTGAAGCTAAAACTCCAATACTTTGGCTACCTGATGCAAAGAACTGACTCATCTGAAAAGACCCTGACGCTGGGAAAGATTGAAGGCAGGAGAAGGGGATAACAGAGGATAAGATGGTTGGACAGCATCATTGACTCGATGGACATGAGTTTGAGCAAGTTCTGGGAGTGGGTGATGGACAGGGAGGTCTGGCTTGCTGTAGTCCATGGGATCGCAAAGAGTCAGACATGACTGAGCAACATGAACTGAACTGAGGTGAAGGCATGGGGAAGGTGGATTCAGTTTGATATTTGGCAAAACTAATACAATTATGTAAAGTTTAAAAATAAAATAAAATTTAAATTATATAAAAAAAAACATTATGAACACGAAAAAAAAATTACTTTTTCTCCTATCATATTCTAGACAAACAATAAAAAAAAAATCACGGGGAAAATAAGTTAATATTGAAGATTAAAGATAAAAAATTCCATGGTATATTTTGAAGACTATATATTTAGCCCAATTACTTTCACACTAATTCCACAATCCTGGTCATTATATATTATTCATAATAGTCTATTTCTTTCGGAACCACCACTCTAGGATTCAGAGATCAGGCAGTAAATACGTGAAGTTCTGAAATGCTGTTTCAAGTCACTTTTATTGGAACAATAAAACTAGAGGCAGCTCCATATGACACATAGGTGTATTCCTTCCTCCCTCTCTCCCTCTAGCCATCTATTCCAAAAAAGATTTCCCCAACTTAAAAGACGCTTGCTCCTTGGAAGGAATGTCTACAACATGTCTCACAGTATTGTGGCCACGGATGACTCCATTCCATTCCCTTTCACTTCTCATCTGAATATGCCAAGAACCTCCTCTGCAGTGTGAAAATATTTTAAAATACAAGAATGGGATCATCCATGACAACTTTGTTTCAGTGGGAAGATGCATTCACAATTTCTAACAACTTAATTATCAACAACCTTCTAGAATGAAATCCATTCATAAGTTTGGGACTGTTTGGTTGGACAGCAAACTACAGTTAAAAGCAAAATCAGCAGCAAATTAATAAATCAAGGCAATTCATTTTAATGAGAAAAAAAAATCTTAGTTTTAAGAAAGACACCATGCCTTTATCAGTATTGATGAGAAAATGCAATAGATCACTATAAAATTCCGTGCACTTAAGAAATTATGTATTTTTTTTCATTCACAGACATAAATGGAGCCCAAAACACCTTTGTTAATATTTACTGCAGTCGTTCAGTTCAGTTCAGTCACTCAGTTGTATCCAATTCTTCGCGAACCCATGGACTGTAGTGCACTAGGCCTCCCTGTCCATCACCCACTCCCAAAGCTGCTCAAACTCATGTCCATCAAGTTGGTGATGTCATCCAACCATCTCATTCTTTGTTGTACCCTTCTCTTCCTGCCTTCAATCATTCCCAGTATTAGGGTCTTTTCAAAAGAGTCAGTTCTTCGCATCAGGTGGCCAAAGTACTGGAGCTTCAGCATAAGTCTTTCCAATGAATATTCAGGACTGATCTCCTTTAGGTTGGACTGGTTGGATCTCCCTGTAGTCCAAGGGACTCTCAAGAGTCTTCTCCAACACCACAATTGAAAAGCATCAATTCTTTGGTGCTCAGCCTTCTTTATGGTCCAGTTCTCACATCCATACATAACGACTGGAAAAACCGTAACTTTGACTAGATGGACCTTTGTCGGTAAGGTAATGCCTCTGCTCTTTAATATGCTGTCTAGGTTGGTCATAGCTTTCCTTCCAAGGACCAAGCGTCTTTTAATTTCATGGCTGAAGTCACCATCTGTTGTGATTTTGGAGCCCAAGAAAATAAAGTCTCTCACTGTTTGCATAGTTTCCCCATCTATTTGCCATGAAGTGATGGGACCAGATGCCATGATCTTAGTTTTCAGAATGCTGAGTTTTAAGTCAGCTTTTTAACTCTCCTCTTTGCCTTCATCAAGATCCTCTTTAGTTTCTCTTTGCTTTCTGCCATCAGGGTGGCGTCATCTGCATATCTGGGATTATTGATATTTCTCCCAGCAATCTTGATTCCAGCTTGTGCTTCATCCAACCTGGCATTTCGCATGATGTACTTTGCATAGAAGTTAAATAAGCAGGGTGATGATCTACAGCCTTGACGTAGTCCTTTTCCAATTTGGAACCAGGCCATTGTTCCATGTCCGGTTCTAACTGTTGCTTCTTGACCTGAATAAAGATTTTTCAGGAGGCAGGTAGCCCACCAGGCTCCTCTGTCCATGAGACTCTCCAGGCAAGAATGCTGAAGTGGGTTGCCATGTCCTCTTCCACAGGATCTTCACAACCCAGGGATCGAACCCAGGTCTCCTCCATTGCAGGTGGATTCTTTACCATGTAAGCCACCAGAGAAGCCCATAGCTGTCTTTGAAATCCCCTTATAGTGATGTTTTCCTATGTTATGAGTCAGAAAACCAGCCACTCACAGTCCCTTGCAGCCAGAGGGCCAATCAGTGGCAGGGTCTAGAAGAAGGCTGGTCAGTGTGGCAGTGGTGCAGCAGGGACCAGCAGTGGGGGGCCCAGTAGAGGCAGTGGGCACTATTCCCATAATCCCCAACTCAGAAGCTGGCTCTCTGGCCTTCCCGGAGATTCTGAAGATTAACACCTCACAGCTTCTGACAAGTTCTTTTCTAGCTTACACAGGCCAGAGAGGATTCTACTGTTTGTAGCTGAAGGTTCTGACTGATGTTTATGACTGAGACCAAATATAAATGGCCCTCTGAAAAAAAGATAAAACCTCACTCCTTAACTCTTGACCTGTATTTCCAGCTGCGTACTGGATATAATACATTTTGTAGTTGACATACTGAAACCCTTCCCCCCGCCCCAAATAAATTCCCATCTAATCATCACCACCTAGTCACTCACTGAAGAACACGGAGCTGTTTTACTGACTACCTACTGTCCCCGAACCCCGCTCATGTACAGCTCCACAAGGGCAGAGAAGTCTGCCTCGTTCACAGATACACTTACAGAACCTACAGCAGCTTGTGGCACACGCCTGTCACTCAAAACACACACCTTCTGAATCCATCGCTACCACCAAGTACAGTTCAGGCTTTCATCCTCATGGTCTCTTGGGTGGATCATTCTTTCAGGCTCTCTCCTAGCTGGTCTGCTTGGCTTTGATTTCTCATCCTTTCAGGCTCTCTTCCAGGCTGTTGCTACGGTGATATTTCAAACACTCAAATCTGAAATTCTCCTGATGCTAACGCACAACAGATTCATACAGGATACATTTCAAGCATCTTGGTTAGTACGGCAGAGATTCAAACATCTTCAGATGGTGCAGAAGGCCCTCCACCACCTGGTTCCTTCGAGTCTGCCCTTTCCCACACAAACCTACATTCTAGGCATTTCTAATTACTTGCAGTTTCCTCATATATCAGGCTGCTTCAGGCTTCTAGTGCTATTTTGGGGGTAGAATGTGTAGAACACAGTCTGGAAACTCAGAATTACCCAAATTTCAGAATGGTATACGTGTTACAACGTAACAATATATATGTCATACACACCCATGGATTGAACACTCTAGTTTACTTTTACTTTTTACTCACTTAATAATAACAGGAATGTCTTTGTAAAACGGTCAACGTTAATAAGTCAGCACTCGATTTCCTCCTGGATTCTACTGTGTCTGACGTGAGCTTCAGTGGACAGTAGTAGCAAAACAGCAGCAGAGGGTGGAGTGGAGAAAGCCTGATGAAGCTGCACAGTAACTGCATCACGGCACTTCTCACCTTCTCCCTGGTCTAGTTGGGGCTCTATCATCACTAGTGAGGTGCAGGCCACCGTCACTTTCTCATCCAAAACACACTGAATTGGGATACAATCCAAGTTATTCCACTTTGTTTAGAAAAACAGTTAAGAAATCTTATACTACACACAGAGACGTGTATGTGTTTAAGTATATGTACAGCCCTTATTAATAGCTCAAAAAGTTAAGCACAGTCAAAACTTAAGCTTCATTTGGTATTAGTGGACAGGAATTACTGGAAGGAATACACCAGAAACTGTTTTACTTATGAATAGAGTATGGGCATGTACCATTGTCTAGACTACATACCCTCCACGACATTCTCTCTGGTAAGTACGAATCATTCTTCAAAAATCAGCATGATGAAAGTTGATCACTTCTTCTTTATATTAACAATTAATCTACCTTGATTCTTGTTTTTCATATGATTGTAACTGCAATACTTGCTTATCTGTATCCACTACCAGATTATGGCTCTCTTGAGGATAAAGATTGTGGCTTAATTCTATTTGCATCCAACCACAATTGAGTAGAATGCTAAATAAATGATAGCTGATATTAATTTTTTGAGTTGCTCATTATTAGGGCTAATCCTATGTTATTTTAGAATTGTTTCAATCATTCTACAAAGGAATTTTTGGCTTTTTCTACATCTTACAGAAAAGATGTCTACTGTAAATATTACATGAACCCATTCAACAAGTATTTGTTGATCATCTACTGAGTGCCAGACATTGTTAGAGGCTGGGATATAATGGTGAAAAGAAGCAAACAATGATCAACACTGTTAATCAGGGAAATGAAAATTAAAACCACAATAAGATGTCACTTCATACTTGTCAGATTGGCTATCACCAGTTCAGTTCAGTCGCTCAGTTGAGTCTGATTCTTTGTGATGCTATGAACCTCAACACACCAGGTCTCCCTGTTCACCACCAACTCCCGGAATCTACCCAAACTCATGTCCACTGAGTCGGTGATGCCATCCAACCATCTCATCCTCTGTCGTCCCCTTCTCCTCCTGCCCTCAATATTTCCCAGCATCAGGGTCTTTTCAAATGAGTCAGTTCTTTGCATCAGGTGGAAAAGTACTAGAGTTTCAGTTTCAACACCAGTCCTTCCAATGAACACCCAGGACTGATTTCCTTTAGGATGGACTGGTTGGATCTCTTTGTAGTTCAAGGGACTCTAAGAGTCTTCTCCAACACCACAGTTCAAAAGCATCAATTCTTCTGCACTCAGCTTTCTTTATAGTCCAACTCTCACATCCACACATGACTACTGGAAAAACCATAGCCTTGACTAGACGGATCTTTGTTGACAAAGTAAAGGATATAAATACCAAACGTTGGTGTAGATGTGGAAAAAAAGGAACTCTGTTCATTGTTGGTGTGAATGTAAATTAGTACACCCACTGTGCAAAACACTGTCGAAGTTTTTCAAGAAAAACGAAAAAAAATAGAACCACCATATGACCCAGCAATTTACTCCTGGGTATATATCCAAATAACAAAAATCACTAATTCTAAAAGATATATTTATCCCCAATGTTCATAGCAGCATTCTTTATAATTGCCAAGATATGGAAGCAACCTGAGCGTCCACTGACAGATGAGTAGACAGAAGATGCTGTGTGTGTACACACACATACACACACCCCAGAATATTAATCAGCCATAAAAAGGAAATTTTGCCATTTTCAGCAACATGGATAGACTTGGAGGGTACAATCCTAAGTGAAATGTGTCAGAGAAAGTAAAAACTATGATATTACTAATATGTGAAATCTAAAAAATAACACAGACTAGTAAATATAACAAAATGGAAACGGATTCACAGATATACACAACGAACTAGTGGGTACCAGTAGGGAGAGGGGTGAGGGGAATACCAAAACAGGGGGAGGGGTAAGAGGCACAGACTGTGTAGAAAATAAATAGGCTAAGAGGGTATATTGTGCAACACAGGGAATATAGGTAGTATGTTATAATCACTATAAATGGACTATAACCTTTAAACATTGTAAATTACTACAATGATTCAGTTCAGTTCAGTCACTCAGTCTTTTCTGACTCTCTGCGACCCCATGGACTGCAGCATGCCAGGCTTCCTTGTCCATCACCAATTCCTGGAGCTTACTCAAACTCATGTCCATTGAGCCCGTGGTGCCATCCAGCCATCTCATCCTCTGTCATCCCCTTCTCCTCTCACCTTCAATCTTTCCCAGCATCAGGGTGTTTTCAAAAGGGTCAGTTTTTCGCATCAGGTGGCCAAAGTACTGGAGTTTCAGCTTCAACATCAGTCCTTCCAATGAACACCCAGGACTGATCTCCTGTAGGATGGACTGGTTGGATCTCCTTGCAGTCCAAGGGACTCTCAAGAGTCTTCTCCAACACCACAGTTCAAAAGCATCAATCTTCGGTGCTCAGCTTTCTTTATAGTCCAACTCTCATATCCATACATGACTACTGGAAAAACCATAGCTTTGACTAGACGGACCTTTGCTGGCAAAGTAATGTCTCTGCTTTTTATTATGCCCCCTAGGTTGGACATAGCTTTCCTTCCAAGGAGCAAGTGTCTTTTAATTTCATGGCTGCAATCACCATCTGCAGTGATTTTGGAGCCCCCCAAATAAAATCTCTGTTTCCCCATCTATTTGCCATGAAGTGATGGGACTGGATGCCATGATCTTCGTTTTCTGAATGTTGGTTTTTAAGCCAATTTTTTCTCTCTCCTTTCACTTTCATCAAGAGGCTCTTTAGTTCTTCTTTGTTTTCTGCCATAAGGTTGATATCATCTGCGTATCTGAGGTTATTGATATTTCCCCTGGCAATCTTGATTCCAGCTTGTGCTTCTTCCAGCCCCGCATTTTGCATGATGTATCCTGCATATAAGTTAAATAAGCAGGGTGACAATATACAGCCTTGACGTAATCTTTTCCCAATTGGGAACCAGTCTGTTGTTCCATGTCCAGTTCTGTTGCTTCTTGACCTGCATACAGATTTCTCAGGAAGCAAGTCAGGTGGTCTGGTATTCCCATCTCCTGAAGAATTTTTCACAATTTGTTGTGATCCACACAGTCAAAGGCTTGGCATAATCAATAAAGCAGAAGTAGATGTTTTTCTGGAACTCTCATGCTTTTTCTATGATCCAGCAGATGTTGGCAATTTGATCTCTGGCTCCTCTGTCTTTTCTAAATTCAGCTTGAATTTCCATCTGTTAAGTCCACAGTTCATGTACTGTTGAAGCCTGGCTTGGAGAATTTTGAGCATTACTTTGCTAGTGTGTGAGATGAGTGCAATTGTGTGGTAGTTTGAACATTATTATTGCTTTTCTTTGGGACTGGAATGAAAACTGACTTTTTCCAGCCTTGTGGCTGCTGAGGTTTCCAAATTTGCTGTATATTGAGTGCAGCACTTTCATAGCATCATCTTTTAGGATATGAAATAGCTCATCTGGAATTCCATTACCTCCACTAGCTTTGTTCATAGTGATGCTTCCTAAGGCCTACCTGACTTTGCATCTCAGGAGGTCTGGCTCTTGGTGAGTGATCACACCATTGTGGTTATCTAGGTCATGAAGATTTTTTTTTGTATAATTCTGTGCACAGGTACACAACTAAAGTTCAATTATAAAAAAGTTCTGTATTTTCTGTACATGTTAACTCCTGAATTCAAGAACCACTTCATGTTCACTGAGATGAAATCTCAGTAGCTGGAATAAATTCCAAAATGCATTTTTCTCATTCTCTACCATTTCATTACTAACTGAAGTTATTCCATTAGCAAATGTGTAGGTGTTCTGGATACTAAATCCATTTTGAGAAAAATTTTGGCAACTCATTATTGGTTTGTTGTAATTACCTTTGTAATTCCTTGCTCTAATATTTACAAGTCTACTTTTTACTTGATTCCAAGGTTTATTTCTCTCAGTTAAAAGATGAAAGGTCGGTTTGCCTCTTTATCTTAGGCAATTTACACTGAAATTACAGTAGTCATGTAGAGATGTGAGAGTTGGACCATAAAAAAGACTGCGCACTGAAGAATTGATGCTTTCAAATGGTAGTGCTGCAGAGGCCTCTTCTAAGTCCCTGGGACAGTAAAGAGATCAAAACAGTCAATCTTAAAAGACATTAACCCTGAATATTCATTGGAAGGACTGATGCTGAAGCTGAAGCTCCAAATCTTTGGCCATGTGATGCAAAGAGCCGACTCTTTGGAAAAGACCCAGATGCTGGGAAAGACTGAGGGCAGGAGGAGAAAGGGGCAACAGAAAATGAGATGGTTGGATGCCATCATCGACTCAATGGGCATGAGTTTGAACAAACTCTCAGAGATAGTGAAGGACAGGGAAGCCTGGTGTGCTGCAGTCCATGGGGTTGCAAAGAGTTGTACATGACTAAGAAACTGAACAATAACAACAAATACCTTGCTATCCTCTAGGCATTACAAATTGCTTTTTAATAAACTGCTTCAGAATCTTCTTAGATATGAAAGTGGGACTCCAGAGTTCCCAGGTAACTCCAGATTTCCTATTATGCACCTAGGATTTTCTCTGCCAGAATCTGGCAAAATAACTACTGCTGCTGCTGCTGCTAAGTCTCTTCAGTCGTGTCCGACTCTGTGCGACCCCATAGATGGCAGCCCACCAGGCACCCCTGTCCCTGGGATTCTCGAGGCAAGAACACCGGAATGCATTGCCATTTCTTTCTCCAATGCAAGAAAGTGAAAAGTGAGAGTGAAGTCGCTCAGTTGTGCCGGACTCTTAGTGACCCCATGGACTGCAGCCTACCAGGCTCCTCCATCCAAGGGATTTTCCAGGCAAAAGAGTACTGGAGTGGGGTGCCATTGCCTTCTTGGAAATAACTACTAATGATTCTCAACTTTTAGTCTCTATTTGGAATGTTACCAGATTAAACTTAATAAATTCCCTTAACTGAGTAACCCAGTCTATCCAACACTTAAATTTCTCTATCTTCACTAATTATAGGTAAATTTTCAACAATATGGCAATAACATCATACCATATTCTGAGTCTTCTAAAATTTCTATCTAGTATTGCTTTGATTCCCTTTTAATTAGTACATTTAAAACTCTGTTTAGTTCCTTTGAATGCATTGGTAAAACATTCCATTAGCTTTTTTTTTTTTTTTAATTTTTTATTCCTTTATTTCTCATGTGTTCCCCATCCTGAACCCTCCTCCCTCCTCCCTCCCCATACCATCCCTCTGGGTCGTCCCAGTGCACCAGCCCCAAGCATCCAGCATCGTGCATTGAACCTGGACTGGCATCTCATTTCATACATGACATTTCACATGTTTCAATGCCATTCTCCCAAATCTTCCCACCCTCTCCCTCTCCCACAGAGTCCATAAGCCTGTTCTATACATCAGTGTCTCTTTTGCTGTCTCGTATACAGGGTTATCGTTACCATCTTTCTAAATTCCATATATATGCGTTAGTATACTGTATTGGTGTTTTTCCTTCTGGCTTACTTCACTCTGTATAATAGGCTCCAGTTTCATCCACCTCATTAGAACTGATTCAAATGTATTCTTTTTAATGGCTGAGTAATACTCCATTGTGTATATGTACCACAGCTTTCTTATCCATTCATCTGCTGATGGACATCTAGGTTGCTTCCATGTCCTGGCTATTATAAACAGTGCTGCGATGAACATTGGGGTACACGTGTCTCTCTCCATTAGCTTTTTTTTGTGAGTTCTTAGCTGAGTAAAGCTCACTGTGTGCTTCAGCTTTGTTGAGTGCTCTTGAATTTATGGTTGAGAAAACCACTTTTTGAAGATAATGCCTGTGGAAGTACCAGGTCTTAAAGCATTCATCATGTAAGCAGGTCAAATTTTTCCTCAACAAGAACATCTTTGAGTTCATTTTATACTCATCATTAGCAAGGTGAGAAGTGAGGTCTAGAAGCCAAAGATGGAATCAACTGCTACTGCTGCTGCTAAGTCGCTTCAGTCATGTCTGACTCTGTGCGACCCCAGAGACGGCAGCCCACCAGGCTCCCCTGTCCCTGGGATTCTCCAGGCAAGAACACTGGAGTGGGTTGCCATTTCCTTCTCCAATGCATGAAAGTGAAAAGTGAAAGTGAAGTCGCTCAGTCGTATCCGACCCTCAGCGACCCCATGCACTGCACCCTACCAGGCTCCTCCGTCCATGGGATTTTCCAGGCAAGAGTACTGGAGTGGGGTGCCATTGCCTTCTCCTGATGGAATCAAAGGGCTCTCTAATATCATGAAGCATCTTCTGATGTTCCAAGAACTCATACCACCTACCAGCAGGTAACTGATAGGTTTTAACTAGTATTGTTTAAGTTTGTGAAATATACCTCATCTCTTGCTTTTAGTTAGATAAGAATTAACTAGGAAATAAATACCTTACATTAAACAGAGATCTACCTTTTGTTTTCATGCCTGAACTAGCAGACAGGTGTGCATGGCTATTTTTCCACTAGGCTATTTCAATAAATTGAAGACAGGAAGACCAGTACGTAGACAATGAAGGTGAACTGCTTTGCCTGCTGAAGCAGAGGAGGGGAGCTGGGAGGCAGACAGCTATCGCAACTCACCGTTAATGTCAGACTTTATTTTTCTGGGCTCCAAAATCACTGCAGATGGTGACTGCAGCCATGAAATTAAAAGACGCTTACTCCTTGGAAAAAAGTTATGACCAACCTAGATAGCATATTGAAAAGCAGAGACGTTACTTTGCCAACAAAGGTCTGTCTAGTCAAGGCTATGGTTTTTCCTGTGGTCATGTATGGATGTGAGAGTTGGACTGTGAAGAAAGCTGAGCGCTGAAGAATTGATGCTTTTGAACTGTGGTGTTGGAGAAGACTCTTGAGAGTCCCTTGGACTGCAAGGAGATCCAACCAGTCCATTATGAAGGAGATCAGCCTTGGGATTTCTTTGGAAGGACTGATGCTAAAGCTGAAACTGCAGGACTTTGGCCACCTCATGCGAAGAGTTGACTCATTGGAAAAGACTCTGATGCTGGGAGGGATTGGGGGCAGGAGGAGAAGGGGACGGCAGAGGATGAGATGGCTGAATGGTATCACTGACTCGATGGACGTGAGTCTGGGTGAACTCCAGCAGTTGGTGATGGACAGGGAGGCCTGGCGTGCTGCGATTCATGGGTCGCAAAGAGTCGGACACGACTGAGAGACTGAACTGAAGGGGTTCTAAGGATCCTAGAATAACAAATCATTAGCCTTTAGATAATAAAGATATCTTAGCAGTGATACTACAATTTTGGGAGCCTCTTCCAAATTTACTTATTGCCTATTCACAATCAATCTCAACAAACCAAAACCAAAAGTTCTTCCTTCAAATTCATGGTTTCTTTATTGTGTTATCAGACCCTAGAATATTTTCTATTGGATGGAGACTGATTTACTTCTTCCTACCAAAGGACCACTTGATACCAGCAGTCAAAAAACCTGAAACGAGGCCTTCCCTGGTGGCTCAATGGTAAAGAATCCATCTGCCAATGCAGCAGACACAGGTTCAATTCCTGGTCCAGGGGGATCCCATATGCTATCTATGGAGCAACTGAGCCCATTCACCACAACTATTAAGCCTATGCTCTAGGGCATGGGAGCTACAACTACTGAGCCTATGTGCTGCAAAGCCTGCACTCCCAGTGTCCCTGGTCTGCAGCAAGAGAAGCCATCACAATGAGAAGCCCGCACACCACAACCAAAAGTAGCCTCCACTCGCTACAACTAGAGAAAAGCCCACACAGCAACCAAGACCCAGCACAGCCAAAAATAAATAAATAAAATTATATTAAAAAAAGAAAAGTGAAACCATGACAACATGCTCTTACTTGTAGTTTATTATTATTTTTATGTGTTACGGTTCTAAATTGCCCCTGAAAATGGTATATGCCTATAATCTGAACTAAGCAAGGAATAAAAAAATGAGACAGGGCAAAGGATTTCTTTTCATAATTATCTGTATGTCTGAGGGTAACACTGAGGATTAAAAAGAAAAGGCCCTGGAATTTAAAATGATATCCTTCACATAGGATACAGCTGTTCCTGACCCATGGGCAACATGACACAAGCCCCGCGTTCCCCTCCCTGCCTGGCGATGGATTTCTGCCCAGCAACCCGCACTCACACGTCACAGTCACCTGGGTGGCCAACTGCAGGCACGGGCAAGATGGCCGCAGGAAGGCAGGCACGCTGCTTTATGGAGGATGGGAAGGGTCGAAGGCTTACAGTCTGACCCATATTCTCCCTCCTGCTCTGTGACACCTCGCCTGAAAAAACTGGCCTCGCTCTCAGAACGTGCTTTTAAAACGCCAGTCTTCAAAAGATCATGAGGAACAGCAAGGGCTGGGATAAAAGTGCAGTCCTGTTTTTCACAGGCTGCTCATTTTGAGTAAAACGCACAACTGAACACGGGGGTGAACGTTCTTGATCTCATACTGGCTCTAGGTAGTTCTCACCCTTGTTTACTCAATTCTTTCTTCCACTCTTCTCTCATGCCACTTCACCATATTTTGGACCCTTATAACACCTGTCTGAAATACATTCCAAGAAAGGGTAATACAAAAAATAAATAATATTACAGTGAGTCTCTGAAAGAGAAAACTATGTAGTTGGTGCACAGCAAAAACACATTAAAGGAACAGGAAATATCAGATTAGCCATTTAAACAATTCAAGTAACTTTCATGGGGACTGAAGGTGAACACACATTTTAGAAGATAAATATTATTTGACAAAAGCATTTTGTGTTAGTACTTTGAATCTATGAATAAAAGATCCAGAGGACCTCAGGGGAAGGGGAAGATCAAAAAGAATGTAGTACTAGACAGAAATGAGACAAACGGTTCCCTCTGGTATCTCCATAAATTATACAGGAAGCATGACTTCTGGTTAAGCCCATCCCACAACTAGTGTTTCAATCATAAAAGCAGAAATCAGAATAGAAAGGTTTTCTAACATTTCAGCTGACATTTGAAAGAATGAAAGAAACTGAGATGAAAATAGTAAAATGACTAAACACAACACCAAACTCTCTTTCCTAAGTATTCTGCCATAATGTAGGATGCTATTCATATTTAGGCAAAGGGTCAAGCCTCAGAATAGATGAGCTGCTGTGAATTATTTGTGTTGAGGTCTACAAAATGTTACTGTCTCCCTCATTTGTGTTCTTTTCCATTCTTCCAAAGGCAAACAAACAGAAAGGGAAAAGATTTTTTAAAATTTAAGATTAACACACACACACACACACAAATAAACTCTTTTAGAAAAATGTAAGACAATTCAAATCTTACATTTCAAAATAAAGCTAGCACTGGTATGGAACACAGCAAGGGTCCTGTTTTTACCCCTTGCTCTACAGGAGGTGGAGCACATAGTTAATGTGGACTAAGGTGTAGAGACCTGCAGTAAGAGAGCTACTGGCCGGCATCCTGAACCCTCAAAATTCCTCATTATAAAGCCTATAATTTCATTTTGAATATTATTTAGGATATAAAATACTTTGAAAACCCTATATAAAAATTCACTTAAAAGTAACTTTAAGATATCATAACCTAAATGTCTTATTAAACATGTACTGACCTATTTATCCCGTTCTGGCATTCAAAAGCAAATGATATATTCACATAAATTCTTTGATCTCATGTACAGACATCATCAAATTTAGTATGTGTCTCAGTTCAGTTTAGTTCAGTTCAGTCGCTCAGTCGTGTCCGACTCGTTGCGACCCCACGAATCACAGCACGCCAAGCCTCCCTGTCCATCATCAACTCCTGGAGTTCACTCAAACTCATGTCCATCAAGTCAGTGATGCCATCCAGCCATCTCATCCTCTGCCGTCCCCTTCTCCTCCTGCCCCCAATCCCTCCCAGCATCAGAGTCTTTTCCAATGAGTCAACTCTTCACATGAGGTGGCCAAAGTACTGGAGTTTCAGCTTTAGCATCAGTCCTTCCAAAGAAATCCCAGGGCTGATCTCCTTCAGAATGGACTGGTTGGATCTCCTTGCAGTCCAAGGGACTCTCAAGAGTCTTCTCCAACACCACAGTTCAAAAGCATCAATTCTTTGGCGCTCAGCCTTCTTCACAGTCCAACTCTCACATCCATACATGACCACAGGAAAAACCATAGCCTTGACTAGACGGACCTTTGTTGGCAAAGTAACGTCTCTGCTTTTCAATATGCTATCTAGGTTGGTCATAACTTTTTTTCCAAGGAGTAAGCGTCTTTTAATTTCATGGCTGCAGTCACCATCTGCAGTGATTTTGGAGCCCAAAAAAATAAAGTCTGACACTGTTTCCACTGGTTCCCCATCTATTTCCCATGAAGTGATGGGACCGGATGCCATGATCTTCGTTTTCTGAATGTTGAGCTTTAAGCCAACTTTTTCACTCTCCACTTTCACTTTCATCAAGAGGCTTTTTAGTTCCTCTTCACTTTCTGCCATATCTAAAGAATGATATTCACTTTCTAGCCACTTACTACCCAGAAGATTTTAATTAATTTTTTTTAACCAGTCAAGTTTCTTGAATGTCTGAGGAAACTTTATTTTCATTAAGATTGTAAAAATACATAATATAACAGCATTTTCAGCCCTCAATTCATGGACAAGCACCATAAATATCTGTTTTGAGTCCTTCTGTGGGGTAGAGTACAGGCCCTGCATCATCAGTAACTGCCCAGTCAACATTTGGCAGAGCATATCCCTGATAGCTCAGTTGGTAAAGAATCTGCCTGCAATGCAGGAGACCCTGGTTCGATTCCTAGGTTGGGAAGATCTGCTAGATAAGAAATAGACTAGCCACTCCAGTATTCTTGGGCTTCCCTTGTTGCTCAGCTGGTAAAGAATATCTGCCCACAATGCAGGAGACCTGGGTTTTATCCCTGGGTTGGGAAGATTCCCTGGAGAAGGGAAAGGCTACGCACTCCGGTATGCTAGCCTGGAGAATTTCATGGACTGTATAGTGCACGGGGTTGCAAAGAGTTGGACATGACTGAGTGACTTTCATTCATGCTAGGTTTCTAGGTAGTGAGACTTAGGAGTCTAGCAAAGTTGTAATAGAATGCTTTAAAACTCCCCTGAAAGCTCTCATGGATCCCTAATTTGTCCCACATTCCCTTACATAATTACCCTGTTTCCTTCTCTTCTCTATTATCCCCCAACATAAGTGTGCAGGGTTTCCAAACTACTGAATGGAGGAATGAAATAGGAAAAAAAATAAAAAAGGCCTGTTAGAAGGAATGAAAAGGAATGACTATAATGAAAATGGAAAGTAAAGTCCATTCAACCAGAATTCTTGATATATAATGGGTGAGCCAAAAACACTGCTCAGGCACCCTCCATGGCAAATGGTCAAGTGGCTGGACATGACTGTTAAATTCGTAGTTTTAATATCCAGCATTCTTCTTTTAAAAAATATAAATGAAAAGAGGAAAGTGAAAGAGGAAGCAGTTGGTCTGTTTTAACTTTCTTTCTCCTCTTTGATCCCTTTCCCATTCATGCCACAATGAGCCAATGTGATTGATGCAAAATGCATTACAGAGTATGGTGGAACATACTGTGCTGATGCATAATCTAATTTAATTTTAATAAATACTCTGCATTTAAACTATTAAAGAAAGCATCCATCACTCAGATTTTGAGAAATATGACCTTTCTAGCTTTATAAAAATGAAAGAAAGTTTTAACCATAATTTTAGTCAGTGTGCCACAACAGAGACCCAGTGCAAAGAAATATTTTTAAAAAAGAAAAGAAAATTAAGAGTTGGATCACTAAACATTTAAGCTTTTTGTTATACAACATTTAAAACACACATATATATATGTATATATAAAAGAAAACAGTATAATGAAGCCTCTATAGATTTCATCACCCAGCTTCAACAAATAAAAGGGAACATGTGCTCAACACTTTTCACCTATTCCCTTACTCACTATTTTCTCTGCATTACTAGATTACTTTGAACCAAGCCTCAGATATCTTATTACTTTAGATGTATCTTTAAATATAGACTTTTTATAAGATTTCTCTTTGATGTGAACCATTTTTCAGAAAGTCTTTATTCAAACAATATTGCTTCTGTCTTATGTTTCGGTTTTTTGGCCACGAGACATGTGGGACCTTAGTGCCATGATCAGGGATCAAACTCACACCCCCTGCCTTGGAAGGTGAAATCTTAAGCACTGGACCACCAGAGAAGTCCTTAAACACAGAGACTTTACCAGTAAAATTCTTCACATCAACAAGTATCTAGTCAGTGTATTCAAAGTCCCTGTTTGAATTTTTTAAAAAACCGTTGACTGAACCAACACCAAATCAAGGTCCACACATTGTATTTGGTTGCTATGTCTCTAAAAATTTCCTTTCATGCAAAATTTCGCCCTCTCTCTTACTTTTTCTTCTGTTTCAACTGATTTCATTTGCTATGCAAAATTCCCAACTGGATCTAACTAACACATCAGCACAGTGTCATTTACTGTTAATCTGTCTCCAATTTCCTATGAATTGGTACTTAAATCCAGATAACTGAGAAATCTGAGGGCAAGAATATGTCACAGGTAATGGTATGTACTTCTCATTGCCTCTCATCAGAAGGCCAAAAGTTCCGTCTGTGTTCTGCTTTGTAGAACATAAGATCAATGAGTTCAGGCGCTGTCAGCCTGATCCATTTATTGTAAAGTTTCTCATCAATTTTCAGTTAATGATTTTAGCCAGTCACTGATGATCATTGATGAAGATACACTGTTTTGTTAGTGGCTGCAAAAAAACCTCAGCCAAGATTTTAACTTTTAGACTTTAATGTACTACTCGAGTCAATAGTAGTTTCTACCTTTGTATTTACGTTCATAAGGAATACAAAAGTGCTTTACTTACTACTTCTAAATAAGTCTTTACTGAAAAGTATTTTGCTAATGCTGCTCAGGAAATAGATACAAATCTGTATTTTGTACTTCCAAAACACCAGTTCTTAGATGACGGTTGATAATTTTGCTTGACTTTTCTCTGTGGCTCAAATAGCCTCTTTATTGATAATGTAACTAAAGCTGGGTATAGATCAACCTTTAACTGATGTGTTCTGAAGCAGAAACAACAGATCATAAGATCCTAGAATAACTGGCTGCTATTTTTCTTTGAAAAAAAATATAAAAGGCTAAAAGAAATAAATACACACGCACACCCTAAAGACATTCTTCCCTGGCCTCTAAGCAATCCAATAACGCAAACCAATGCTGTGTCTAAACTATGTGACAGTGGTTAAAATGCATAATTGTTTAGTGTAAGATTTTTTTAGCTATGAAAATCTGTAGCCCACAGGCTTTCTTTCTCTTCAGTTTTAGAGTGCTTTTCTCCCTATTTAATTGGAGAGTAACACAACAGCAGAGCAGAAAAATCTATGCAAGAAACAGATTAGACTGATTTGTTATTAAATAGATTGTGAAGCCTCAGGGAGGATAGCTATAATAACAATTTAGTCACTACAAAGTCTGGCAAACTTGTCAGTTGTTTCTCCCTGCCCTTAGCAGACATGCCATGTTCATTTTTATGGCAAGCTGATTAATTGCTGAAAATGCACTAATGAATGGCTCTCACTTTTAGGTGGATAATCACATTTCCAATTTCCTTTTCTATACATCATTGGCTACAATGTATACAGTAGTTCGTCTCTGAAGGACTAAGGAAACATCACATCACACACATCAGTCTTTCTCTGCTGTGTCCTTAATCTGCCAATGATAATGAGAATGTGAACTTAATACCAACCTTCCTTTAGCTCATCATGGAGAGTAAAAGGATTAGATGAAAGCATGGTAAACTGCCCCCCTCCCCACCAAATGAACCGCAGAGAGTACATTAGTGGCAACTTTTCTCAAGATTGTTTACAGAATCTTTGAAATAATATCTACATGACTTCTTGTAACATGCCTATGACCAACCAAGAATAGAAATAGCAGCCAATTCAAAGTTTCTGTGAAGGAGAGACAAAACAGTGGTAGTAACTAATTCTTGACAGCACGGTGGAAAACCAATAGAATAACATTATCTTTAAGAGAAAATATCTTAATGTTAAAATCAGGTTAACATTATTGTAATTGTATGTTATTACAATAATAATAAAAACCAAAGCAAACAAAAACAAACCAAAACAGAAACCCTTGAACAATAAGCAGATAATGAGTATAAAACATTAACTAGCAAAAATGTTTACTATATCATACATGATATATCATATATCATAGGTGCTCAATGGCTATGGCTCTCTTCCCTCTAATATAATTCCAAAAAGTAATTTTACTTAAAGATATGAGAATCAAAAACACCAAAGTAAGGCCTCCCTGCAAAGAGACAGGGCAATGTAATTTGATCAACATAGCACTCTTCAAAAATTAAAAATAATATAATATAGACATATATTTCATGCTTCTAAGTTGCTCTGTCATATGGCTAATTAATTACACACAATGGTCCCTCCTATTAGAGTTGAAATTCCAGGCTTCTGTATTTTGTATCTCTGTGATAAAGCAAAGGCATACTATTTATTGAATGAATTTAGAGAGGACATCATAAGCATTTGCAGAAGAAAACAAATGCAATCACTAAAGGAAATATAGAAAGAGAAAGGAATGTTAGTATCATCTGTTTGGGTAGATTTGGAGAATTTGGGATCCATTTTTATATATCACATATAGAGGGTGGTTTCTCCTCCATACTAGTCATAACACTAAGGATTTATATTCTAAAAACAGATTAATATGGTATTCTTTATGTTGTAGTGTACCAAGGCCTATACTATTTTAGATGTATATCCCAGAGTTACTCCAGCTCAGTAAGACTAATGATAGAAATGAAAAGAATAAACCAAATTCCTCATTAGAAAAATAGACAAAGGATATGAATAGAAGAGGAAATGCAAATATTATCAAAAGGATGTGAAAAGATACTTAACCCTACCACCCATCAAGAAAATGCAAAGTAAAATGAGAAAATATTAGATTGAGCATGCCTAATATCAAATGTTGGCTAAAAAAGATAAAAAAAAGAGAGAGAAGGAGGGGGAACCTGGAACTTTTTCACATACTGCTTGAGAGGGTGCATTTGTTGTGGTAACCTGAGAAAGCAATTCAGCAAGATCTAGAAAAATGGAAAACATGCATTCATTATGTCCCAAGTATTCTACTTCTAATGATACCTTTTTTAGAACCTCATATATGTAAAACAGGAGATATGTCTCCAAATGTTCACTACTGCATTACTTAAAACACTTAAAAGTGGAACATAAATGTTCTTCAATAGGGGAAAGGAGAGTTTAATATCCTGTGACATAAATAAATAATAGCAGTTAAATAAACTGGATCTACACATATCAATATGAATAGATAGATCTCAAACACGGAGTAATCAAGATGAATCACACACAGAGTATATCATATGTGTATGTCAACAAAAAAGCACACAAAACAGGCCATGGGTGTATATGATGAACATATATTATATAAAAGTTCACAGAGGAAGACTGTGTCTTAGTTAATACCTATTGGGAAGGGAGAATGGGACAAGGAGGTCTTGAATTTGATGTTCAGGATATTTTTTATATAAAAAGCTAAAATGATGAATTATCAATGCTTTTCAATTCTGGAATGTACCTGAATTTTTGTCATATCATTCTCTGTAATTTTTAGTATTTTTCATATCTCTCAAGATAAAGATTAAAAAATGCAAACTAATAAGAAAATACAGAATTAAAGTAATTATTATATTAATTCCTATAAGGCAGTAAATCTTTCCAAAAAGCATCCTGGCAATGGCACCCCACTCCAGTACTCGTGCATGGAAAATCCCATGGATGGAGGAGCCTGGAAGGCTGCAGTCCATGGGGTCGATGAGGGTTGGATACGACTGAGTGACTTCACTTTCACTTTTCACTTTCATGCATTGGAGAAGGAAATGGCAACCCACTCCAGTGTTATTGCCTGGAGAAACCTAGGGACAGGAGAGCCTGGTGGGCTACTGTCTATGGAGTCGCACAGAGTTGGATACAACTGAAGCAACTTAGCAGCAGCAGCAGCATACACTATACAGCTATTTAAATTACTTTATAACTAATCAATATATACACATGGTTTCAAAAAACCTAATGACTAAGAGTGGGGGCTAGTAATATAATTCTTATATTGATTCAATAATTCATCACTGTTACCTAATTTAGGAATTGTAATTATAGAAATGAACTATGAAAAATTACAGAAAATGAAATGATGTTATTTTAATTAAATTAGTTCTTTAATAGATAATTAAATAATGGAATGGTACCTATATTTTAGACACATGGACTTCTGAATTTTGAAAAGTATTTTCCTCTTCATTAATTAGGAAAGTTGATACACCTGGGCTGCTTCTGTATTTAACCAAATGTATTAAAATAGTCTTAATCTGAAACTTTGATGCCAGCTATAAACTTGATCTCTTTTTGTGGCTCCTTCTAACCATATCACCATCTTAACATTTTAAAATGCTCAGTTTAAGCAATAACTAATTCATTTTCAAATATTTATTCACTATGATTACAGCATTTTGTTGTTTAATGTTTCAGGTCCATAAAAGATTCTAATATTTATGATACTATTACTTGGCTTAAAATCCAAATTCTATATGGTCACGTTTCTTAGATTAAAATAGGTCATCTTAATGGAACAGTGGTTGAAGTACCTTGAACTCATGCCCTACATGCTATGCTAAGTCACCTGAGTCGTGTCCGACTCTGTGCGACCCTATGGAAAGCAGTCTACCAGGCTCCTCTGTCCATGGGATTCTCTAGGCAAGAATACTGGAGGGGGTTGCCATTTCCTTCTCCATATACCCTACATAAGACTTAGTTTATGGAGTTTAATTCAAATGTACAGAGATAGTTGCCACTTGGATCTGTATATTCCAGATGAAACTGGCTTGTGATCTCAATGGCATTGTGAAGTATCAATTAAAAGGCCTTTTGAAAGAACTGTGCTTGAGTAATTTGCTCCAGAAAAGGGCTTATATAGAGCTGTAGTCAGCCACAAACTCATTTGTATCTTTTACTATGTTAACACAGGAGAGTTGAATCATAAACATATCCCGTTACTAAATTTGTTCACAAGAGCATCCATTTATTAAATATTCACTATAGTGATCCCGAAGAGGGTTTCTGATAATTACATTCAAATATCAAATAGTTTATTCTTCATTTAGTCTGAATTTTAAGTCAACATAGAGAGCTTTTGTTTGTTTGACCATTAAGGGTCACCAGTGACCAAACACAAGGCGAAGAAAGAAAATATGGTGAACTACATGCTGATTGCTGAGTGTCAGAGAACTCTCAAACAGCTTACATACTACACACTTAAAACTAACTCAGTTAACTCAGCAACATACAATGGTTTACCATAACAGAGCAAAGGAGAGAGAAAAGCAGGCAAGTCCTTTGGAGGGATTAGGAGAGGCTCAGATAGAGGCTTAGATAGAGAGGCTCAGAGGGGAATCTTGACTACTCTGTGTCTCTTCCTGATGCCAAAGAAAGAATGCCGGGAGCAGAACCCTTGGGATGTTCTCCTCCTAAAATCTGAGACATAGCATTATTCTCAGTTGCTAAAAAGCCTGGAAACAATCAAAAAAACCCATTACGTGATAAAAGAATAAACAAAATATAGTATATCCATGTTGTTGTTCAGTCACTAAGTCGTGTCTGACTCTTTGCAACCTCATGGACAAGGATGCCAGACTTCCCTGTCTTTCACTATCTCCCTGAGTTTGTTCAAACTCGTGTCCATTGAGTTGATGATGCCATCCAACCATATCAATCCCTCTGTCATCCCCTTCTCCTCTTTCCCAGCATCAGAGTCTTTTCCAAAGAGTTCAAGTGGCCAAAGTATTGGAGCTTCAGCTTCAGCATCAGTCCTTCCAATGAATCATCAGGACTGATTTTCTTTAGGATTCACTGGCTTGCTCTCTTACTGTCCAAGGGACTCTCAAGAGTCATCTCCAGCACCACAGTTCAAAACCATCAATTCTTCAGTGCTTAGCGTTCTTTATAGTCCAACTCTCACATCCAGCCTCAACTACTGGAAAAATCATAGCTTTGACTATATGGACCTTTGCTGGCAAAGTGATGTCTCTGCTTTTTAATATGCTGTCCAGGTTTGTCATAGCTTTTCTATCAAGGGGCAAGCATCTCTTAATTTTGTGGCTGTAGTCATCATCTACAGTGATTTTGGAACCCAAGAAAATAAAATCTGTCACTGTTTCCATTTTTTTTCCATCTGTTTGCCATGAAGTGATGGGAACTGAATATTCATTGGACGGACTGATGCTGAAGATGAAACTCCAATACTTGGGCCACCTGATGCGAAGAACCAACTCATTGGAAAAGACCCTGATGCTGGGAAAGATTGAAGGTGGGAGGAGAAGGGGATGACAGAGGATGAGATGGTTGGATGGCATCACCAACATGATGCACATGAGTCTGAGTAGGCTCTGGGAGTTGGCAATAGACAGGGAAGCCTGGCATGCTGCAGTCTATGCGGTCACAAAGAGTCGGGCATGACTGAACTAACCTGAACTGAACTGATGGGACCTGATGCCATGATCTTGGTTTTTGAATGTTGAGTTTTACGTCCGCTTTTTCACTCTCCTCTTTCACCTTCATCAAGAGGGTCTTTAGTTCCTCTTCACTTTCTGCCATTAAGGACTATTTATCTGTTATTTGTATATCTGAGGCTGTTGATATTTTTCTTGGCAATCTTGATTCTAGCTTGTGAGTCATCCAGCTCAGGATTTTGCATGATATACTCTGTATAGAAGTTAAAAAAGCAAGGTGACAATATACAGCTTTAACGTACTCTTTTCCCAATTTTGAACCAGTCTGTTGTCCTATGTCACATTCTAACCGCTGCTTCTTGACCTGTATACAGGTTTCTCAGGAAGACAGGTAATGTGGTTCGGTATTCCCATTTCTTTAAGCATTTTCCAGTTTGTTGTGATCCACATACTCAAAGGCTTTAGTATAGTCAATACAGCAGAAATCAATGTTTCTTTTTGGAATTTCCTTGCTTTTTCTATGACCCACCAGATGTTGGCAAGTTGATCTCTGGTTCCTCTGCCTTTTCTAAATCCAGCTTGTAACCCAAATATGTACATATGGTATATCCATATAGTAAAATATTATTTGGAGATAAAAAGGGATAAAGAACTGATATTTAAAACATGGATGAACCTTGAAATTACCATGGTAAGTGAAAGAAGCCAGTTACAAAAGGCTATATAGGAAACGTCCAGAATAGGCAAACCCATAGAGACAGAAAATAGATTATTTGTTCCTAGGGGTAGCGGGAAGGAAGAATAGGGAAGGAGTGTTAATAAGTGTGCGTGTGTAAGTCACTCAGTCGTGTCTGATTCTTTGGGATCCCATGGCCTGTAGCCTGCCAGGCTTCTGTCCATAGGATTCGTCAGGCAAGAATACCAGAGTAGGTTGCCATTCCCTTCTCCAGGGGATCCTCTCAACCCAGGGATCGAACCTGTGTGCCCCACACTGCAGGCATATTCTTTACCATCGAGCCACCAGGGAAGTGTGCTAATGGGTAGCGGGTTTCTTTTCGGAATGGTGAAAATGTTCTTAAATTAGACAGTGGTGATGACTGCACAGCTCTGT
Source organism: Bos javanicus (assembly GCF_032452875.1). Taxonomy (NCBI): domain Eukaryota; kingdom Metazoa; phylum Chordata; class Mammalia; order Artiodactyla; family Bovidae; genus Bos; species Bos javanicus. Next base: position 37,846,726 of record NC_083869.1, read on the forward strand.
GAATATACTAAAAATTAGTGAAGGCGTTCATACAATTAAAAGAATCAAGTTTATGATATATGAAATATATCTCAATAAAATTACTATTATAAAAAATCCAGGTTTTGGCTGGTAAGAGTACTCAAGGTCAAAGGGACAAAACTTTATCAAGCATCTTCCTCAAGTGGTACATTAAATAAGTAATAAGCTGTCAATGCATAAGCATTCAGTCTTTTCAAAGACTCTCCAATTGAGCAAGTATATTTCACAATGACTAAAAATACTTGCTGAAGAAAAGACCTGACCCATGAAAGAGCCTTTTCTGAGACTGTCAGCCCTAAGGCATTTTTAGAATTTTTAATAGTATCAATAGAAGCCTGATGGGCACTATCCTATAAAGTATTAAAAAAAAGTTTGAATGGCAGTGGGGAATCAAATCTTTTCATTAAAAAATAACAGAGTCCTTTTCCTAAATGGTGGTAAGAAGACTATTTGTCAAGATTGTATGACCTTTTTGAAACCATAAAGAATTCTATTCTAGCAAAGCTTTACCTAACTCAAAAGGGAGAGATAATCTTAGGATGAGAGGGAAGCTTTTTAATTTCAATAATGCCACTCATTTCCCCCCTCATTCAGTTGATAGATAAGGACAGGAGTTTTTTCAGGGTTTAGAGTAACTTCCCAATACCAACGACAGCCAGTTAAAGGACAGAGAATGCAAAGGAGCCAACTGTATCCAACTGGCATAAACAAATTTTAAAACAATGTGCAAAAAAAATAAAATCAAAGCAACAATTTTAAACTAAGCTTTAATTTCAAAAGTTGTCATTAGTATTTTCCACAATTAATAAAATATGCACTTTTTAACTATGTCTTTTTGACTTCAATATAAATGAAAATTTAGTGCTTCATCTTAAGGAGTAGGCAAGCTACGATTTACTTAGAAGGTAAAATGTGTGGAACCAACGTGTCCCAAAGAAATAAACTTTCTCCTTTATCAAGAAGTAAATGAGAAGTGAAATTTCTATTTCTGGGCATTGCTAAGATTCTAAGCCTACTATTAGAAATAGTTTTGGAATTGTGTACTATAAAATCTCAGAGATAATTTCTTGAATTGTGAGATCATATTTATATTTACTGACTTTTCATTTTGAACTATATTTTCTTCTCCTTTCACAATTTTGTTACCCAGTAAGCTGACCACTAGTATAATTTCTCTGCTTGGATAAAACATGCAATACAGACCATAACCTGAATACTGGAAGGCTGCATGTACCTTGCAGTAGTTCCAAGTCCTCTACCCCGAGTGCAGCTTGCCATGGCAAGGCTGTAGTCATCTCTAACCACTGCTAAATTAGCATCCTTTGGGTACAGCTCCAAGTACTTGTCTCCCTGACAACTCCTCAGGCTGGTGGGAGCCACTGAGACTTAGAAGTGGCATATTAAAGTGGGGCTCTGGGAATAAGACAAAAGTTAGCTGGAGGGAACTATCTCAAACTTTTCTTGAAGAGAATGAAATGCAGCGAATTTTTAGAAGTGGATGCCTCTTTTGAACGGTTAACATTTTATATATTGATCATGATGGTGGTTATGCAACTAAACGACAAATTGCCCAAAACCATAGAACCATATGCTACCAAGGGTAAATTTTACTGTAAGTAAATTATACTTCAGTAAACTTGATCTAAAAAAGTGGTTATCTATGAATGATAAAATTAAGGATTTTTCTCTTTATATTTTCTTGAACTTTACAAACTAAGTAACTCCACAGTCAGTTAAAAAGAATGTAGCTTTGGACACCCTTGTCCCCTTCTATGCCCTTGGAAGTGTACGTAGGCAGAGTAAGTCTAAGTTCCCTCGCTAAATCAGCTGAGGTGAGAAAAACACCCTACTGATGATACTGCAAAGAGAAAAAGAATAAATCCTACATTCATGGAAATTTGGATTTGAAGGTGGTTGCTCAGCCCATGGGAAGCAGAACTTTTAAAGGGCATTATTTTCCTCTGAGGTGCCTGTGCTCTGAGATTCTCCTGAGATGAGCTGTACATACCTCAGCCTTCCCTGAGGACCACTTCTGTTGCTAAGGCACGAGCACCACGCACCTGCACAGTGATCTGCAACACGGACCTCTCACACCTTGGAACCCAAGGCCACCCACGACTCCAAGAGGCTCTGCAGACAGAACATCACCATGGCAGGCTGCCTGCATGGAGACCTGAAATTGACCCCTCCATCTACATAGGCTTAATATCATTCCCCAACCAAACTGGAGTGACAGAATCGATCTCTTGGAGAATTACTTTAGCTAAGTTGCTTCCCTATCCATTCATAAACTCTTTAGCAACCAAAGGGAGAACCCTATGAGCCTGATACTGTATTGTAATTCAGAGAGGAAATACCAGGCATGCTGCCTGCCTCATCGTGCAGAGGTCTAATAGTGGCACACAAGAGAATCCTCTCAAGTCTCAGCCCCAGGGACAGTAAATCCTCCTGAGCAACCGGGTTTGTGCTTATCTTCCAGACACTCTAAATCACGTAATTCATTGACGTTTCTTTCTTTAGCCTGGCAACCAGGACAGAGTCAAAGTGGCTCTTTACTTTGAGCCAGTGCATGGTGTACTAATAAGAAACATTTTGTATACTATTTTAACCTTTCCTTCATCTTATTTTCCTAATTTTTATTTTTGCCCTAATTCCCTCATCCACTGTTGGTTTTTGAATTTTTCAAACGTGTCAAATACATAGAGAGGTAAAATATTGAGTAGTACATAGATAACTATATCGTACTCACCACAAACGCAGAAATAAACAGATTCCACAGCCTACTTTCTATAAGGTGAAATGCTGGATACATAGATAACTGTAGTATATGCAAAACAAATGTGGAAAATTGCTATCTTCTCTATTAACTGATTCCAAGGCCCACTTTAAGTGAGGAAAAAAATTAAATATATAAATAACTATATTATACTCACTATAAATGCAGAAAAGGTATAATTTGCTTACATTCTGTAGCCTAATATTAAAATAGATAACTGTTACATACACAGGTAACTATAGCATACTTCATGCAAAGGCAGAAAGTCTCTAACTTTTCTATTAACTAACCCTGTATCTCCCCTTCAAGATTTCTCAATTTGCAGTGATTATTTTTGGTCTGATATATCATCTTCGGATATAAGCACCATTAATTCCAGATTAAGGATGATTGTATATTGATATTGCTGATGTTACTACTAGTGTTACTAATGTTTTTTTGTAGTAAATAAAACAAATGAAAAGTCGTATTGCAAACGGGAATTTTTATTACTACCTAGTTTAGAAGACTACTACTTCCAAACAGTCATTAATAGAAAACCTAGTCATCGATAATAATTAAGAGTTTTCAAACGTTCTCAGCAAGGCATATTGCAAGAGAACTGCCAAAGGCAGCTATCTCACTTTTTAGGACACTTCCTAAATAACCACATGCATGCAAAGGTCCAGTTTCCCTACTATAAAATGGAGACACCTCATGGCAGGGTTCAAAATTCATCTTTGGTACTACATATGTGAGGAAACCAAATTGCTTGTCTTTACAGCCATGTGGGAGAGGGCTCCACAGTATATTATTGAGCACAATATTAGAGTCATTTATTCAATAGGTGGGGCTTCCCTCATAGCTCAGTTGGTAAAGAATCCACCTGTAATACAGGAGACCCCGGTTCGATTCCTGGGTCGGGAAGATCCACTGGAGAAGGGATAGGCTACCCACTCCAGTATTCTTGGACTTCCCTTGTGGCTCAGCTGGTAAAGAATCCACCTGCAATGCAGGAGACCTGGGTTCGATCCCTGGGTTCGGAAGATACCCTGGAGAAAGGAAAGGCTACCCACTCCAGTATCCTGGCCTGGAGAATTGCATGGACTATAGTCCATAGGGTCGCAAAGAGTCAGACACGATTGAGCAACTTATACTCACTCACTCGTTCAATAGGCCCTCCTGCCACTGCCTCCTCCTTGTTCACCTGGTGAGGCCAATATGGCAAGAACTTCAGACAACTGAAAAAGTAAATCGAAGTATGCTTTTTGTTACCCTGTTAGATCATATCTGGACTTGGAAAAATAAAATCTTACAGATCACCTTACAAACTCTGACACAGGATCTAAATCAAACAATGTGGAAGAGAACTGGTTTTCAAATCCTCTACCCTGTTGAAAGACTCCATCCTCCTCACTTCCAAGTAAGACGGACCTGAATCCTGAAAGGAAGCTTCCTGGCTGGAAGCAGTGATGGCACTTTTAAGGTCCTTCGAGCAAATCAGAAATGGCTGAAAGGAAAGGGGGTTTGGGTCTGAGAGCTATTTTCTTTATCTTTAGATTCTGCTTCTGAGACTGTTGGTGGGGATTGGCAGACAAAAGGGGGATCTCTCAAGTGATACAGTAAAAGCCTATCTCCCTTCACTGACACTATTTTCTCAATGGCTCTTGCCAGTGTTAAACCTGGGCAAAGTAACTGCATCAATAGTCTTCCTAAAGGTCCACCAAAAAGCACACTGAAAGGTGTGAAAACGCAGATATGAGAAGGCGAGAATATCAAGTAAGTGACCAACAGTAAAGCATGCTTACCTGAGGAACTTAAACCAAACTGAGCTTCATTAAATAACATTATTCATTCAATGAACACTTAGCAGGGGCCAGGGCTGTGGGGGTGGGGGCTGGGGTGGGCCTTACCACCTCATAGGAGGCTAATACATGCACAGAGGAACAGTTATGAGTTTAGATGAAGAGGTGACTTCCCTGGAGAAATATGGGAAAGGCTGTAAGAGTTGATTAGCACTTAGTTGGGGATATCAAGAATACATAAGAATCCAACTGAGATGGGACCAGGACAATCAAAGTGAGTCAGTTATCATTCCAAGAAGAATTCACAGAATAAAGAAACCCACTTTCTTCTCAACCCCTAAGGTTCCATAACAGATTCCTGTCCTGCTGCCTGGCCTCTCTTCATTCTGACCTCACCCTACACTATCAGAACAACTGCCTCCAACTACAACGTGTTTCAACATGTCTACTTTACAGACCTAATGGAAGGTGACACTCATCTTCACGGGTTCGCAGTGCTCCAGAATCAAAGGCCAGCTTTACTCTTCCAATCTCAAAAGCCACAAGGTGCTTTTAGGACACATCCTAGCACTACCGTGCCTTGGGGGCCTCCAATACCGCAGTGTGGCACACACATCTGTGCATACTTTCCCTCTTTCTTGGGTCAGCCAGGCTCCCATTTCTGCAGGACCCACTCATTCACCCACATTCTCCGGCTGAGCTCCAGTGCCATGCCAGGCACCAAGCTGGGCACTGAGAATCAGACACAAAGCCACAAACCACCCACATGATTTTACTAACCGATTTCTAACAAACTTGTGGAATAACCTAATTCATACTATATAACCCTAAATTTAGTTCATCTTTTAAAACTTTTAGTACAGAAAAGTATCTAATCACCAGGCATGTACCAATAATCCCCTTGTATAACCAATATTAATATTTTTGTTATGTTTATTTCAGATGGCAATCTTGAATAAAATGTTACAGATTTGGCTAAAGCTGAATTCCTAATAGTTCCCTCCTTCCCTTTCTTCCCTAGAGGTACCACTATCTTAAATTGGTATCATCCAGAAATATTTTTTATAATTCTACTAGAGATGCACTGATGTATAAACAATACTAAACACTATTTAAATTCAGTATCACATATATTTTTAAATGTTCATAAGGATAACCTCATATCTATTCTTTTGTAACTTGTAGTTTTCACTCAAAAGTCTGTTTTGCAAATATGTCCATGTTGACACATGTAGTTATTTCATTTTAATGGCTCTTGAGTTTACTTACTCACAGTGAATTTCCACAGCTCAAGCTGATTTTAGAAAAGGCAGAGGAACCAGAGATCAAATTGCCCACATCCACTGGATCATCGAAAAAGCAAGAGAGTTCCAGAAAAACATCTATTTCTGCTTTATTGACTATGCCAAAGCCTTTGACTGTGTGGATCACAATAAACTGTGGGAAATTCTGAAAGAGATGGGAATACCAGACCACTTGACCTGCCTCTTGAGAAACCTGTATGAACAACAGACTGGTTCCAAATAGGAAAAGGAGTACGTCAAGGCTGTATATTGTCACCCTGCTTATTTAACTTATATGCAGAGTACATCATGAGAAACACTGGGCTGGAAGAAGCACAAGCTGGAATCAAGATTGCCGGGAGAAATACCAATAACCTCAGATATGCAGATGACACCAGCCTTATGGAAGAAAGTGAAGAGGAACTAAAAAGCCTCTTGATGAAAGTGAAAGAGGAGAGTGAAAAAGTTGGCTTAAAGCTCAACATTCAGAAAACTAACATCATGGCATCTGGTCCCATCACTTCATAGCAAATAGATGGGGAAACAGTGGAAACAGCGTCAGACTTTATTTTTGGGGGCTCCAAAATCACTGCAGATGATGATTGCAGCCATGAAATTAAAAAGTGCTTATTCCTTGGAAGGAAAGTTATGACCAACCCAGACAGCATATTAAAAAGCAGAGATATTACTTTGCCAACAAAGGTCCGTCTAATGAAGGCTATGGTTTTTCCAGTGGTCATGTATGGATGTGAGAGTTGGACTGTGAAGAAAGCTGAGCACCGAAGAACTGATGCTTCTGAACTGTAGTGTTGGAGAAGACTCTTGAGAGTCCCTTGGACTGCAAGGAGATCCAACCAGTCCATCCTAAAGGAGACCAGTCCTGGTGTTCATTGGAAGGACTGATGCTGATGCTGAAACTCCAATACTTTGGCCACCTCACGTGAAGAGTTGATTCATTGGAAAAGACCCTGATGCTGGGAGGGATTGGGGGCAGGAGGAGAAGGGGACGCCAGAGGATGAGATTGCTGGATGGCATCACCGACTCAATGCACATGAGTTTGGGTGAACTCCAGGAGTTGGTGATGGATAGGGAGGCCTGATGTGCTGCGATTCATGGGGTCGCAAAGAGTCGGAGACAACTGAGTGACTGAACTGAACTGAACTGATTCACAGTTTATTTCCCATATCTATCCTGATTCTAAGTTTTTACTTTTCCAAATGATATAGTAAGCATTTGTATTTGTCTTCCTGTACATACCTGTCAGACTTTCTCCTATGATATTAAGTTCTTAGTTTTAAGTCCTACTCTCTGGCCTGCTGATTCTTCTCATGGTTGAGTTTTTTTTTTTACTTGAGTTTTTAATTATCTGATTGTGAGCTCATCTTTGGTGATGTTAGTTTCTCAGCTGGAGATTCTTAAACAATGCATATGGTTACATTTGGACTCTAAATTCACATGGGGTACAGCCCTGGGGTTGTCCAAGAGTGCATTTGAGGCCCATGGCTTATGTTTCTAAGTTCAAGTGTACCACCACGAGCACACAAGGCCTCACTCTTTGGTCCCTAAAGGAGTATTAAACCTAAGACTCTAGTGCTTTGCTGGGGGCTTGACTATGCCCAGGCCTCCTGCACTGGCAGCTCAAATACTCGTGACCCTGGCTTCTGGTTCTGTATTTCTAGAACCTGAGGATTTTCTTTGCTCCTTTACTATTTCTTCTAGTTATTGACCTATATTATTGAATATCAAGTATTTCTAGGAGCTTACTGAGAAACTTTTATGTTCATTTTCGTTGTCTAAATTGTCAGAATAAACATCTTAACTGAATTCTTTAAATATTGATTTAATTTTTCTAATAGTATAAATTATATTTGAAAAAAATCTGTTGGTTCATACTTTTTGGAAATGTTCAACACTACATTACTGAGCTTGTGAATTGCTCTTTTTTGTGCTGAAGATACAGATAACCTTAAAAAAAAACTGGATAAAATTAAAACAAATTTTTGTTTTGACAATTTTAACTTTCTTAATAAATTATCTAATTGAGTTATATGTTAGAAATTTTTGACTTATAATTTTATACCTTGCTTATAATTTCTCATCTTAAAAAAACTGATGTTTTTAAAATGTTCACATTATTTGATATCTTTGTTTAAAGTTTTCTTTATTTGCATGCTTCATGATGTACTAAACATACGTATGTGCATAACTGTTAAGGATCAAAGATGAAAAAATTCATGAGAATACAATTTATCTGTCTAGTAATTTTAAATGGATAGCAATCAGCTACAAACAGCATTCTACTCACCAAGTAGGATTTTTTGGCTATGAATAATAGGAGATACTGAGAAGTACAACAAATATGATGTTAGAAACAACTGAGAGACAAGTTACTACGGGCACACACCTACTTAGAAATAAACAAACTAAGCTTAAAAATGCAAGCAACAGAAGTATTGCATAGTAGGCTTTCTTGGAATATGTAAATACTAAGGAAGAAACCCACAGATTGGATCAACAGTGATTCACCAGTTGGAGTTGTGGCAGTAATTCATATTCTAATGATGTTTTAAAATAGCGTAACAAGTTATTTAAATATAAAACAATACTTGTGATTAAATGTTTTTTTGGTCCAGTAATAAACTCGTTTTGTGCTGATTTGAATATACAATTATTTCAAATAGTAATCATTTCATATAGTATTTTTACAGAGTTCTAGAAAACTCAAGGTAAATTGAAGGCATTTTTCAAAGCTAGCTAAATGCTATTACTTGGAAATACTTCTTAGTTAAAAAGGAAAAAAAAACAAAAAACCAATATCAGGTTTCCAAAATCAATTAGCTTTACCAAATAATTAGCAATTAATTGTTAAAACCATTCATTAACTTTGTCTACATATAATAAATCAAATTTCTAAAGGCAGCTTAGTGGCTTTTGTTAGAGAATCGTACCAGTGCCGTATAAAACACTTCAAGTACAAAACCGAAGGATAATCAATATTGCAAGAGGTTTCTCAAAATTAGAATAAATTGACGTTGGTGGTATCAATTTTAGGAAGACAAGTTAACAGTGACAACACTAAAAGCATCATCTGCTGCATCTAGGACAATTAATGTGGCCCGTGACTTGAAGGCGGTTAAGAAGATAAAGGCATTTAAAAAGAGCCATGGGTGTACACGTGTTCCCCATTCTGAACACCCCTCCCACCTCCCTCCCCATACCATCCCTCTGGGTCATTCCAGTGCACCAGCCCTGAGTACGTGTACACCCACGGAAGATTCATGTTGATGTATGACAAAACCAATACAATATTGTAAGGTAATTAGCCTCCAATTAAAATAAATAAATTTCTATTAAAAAAAATAAGCTTGCAAACTAAAAAAAAAAAAAAAAAAGATAGAGCCATTGGCCCTGTACCTGGTGCTGGCGATGCTTGGTGATTCTGCTCCCAGCCTACATCTTTCTAGCTGACTGGCAACAATCTGCCTTTCCACCTCCAGTTCTCGGGTGAGTCGCTGAAACTGAAGCTCCTGTGATTCAAGGAAATAAAAGGAACATAAAGCACCAGGTTGCTCAGGCAGATACATGAACTCATGTATGTCACAAGAAACACAGGAACATGCCCAAACATAACACTATAGTGCGGTCTTACGAGAGCAGGGTTTTGGATGGAATTGTGGGCCTAAACAACCTACTGATTTGAACTCTTACAAACAAACTTAAAGGCACTAGAATTTCAATCTGTTTGAACTGAAATTACGTAAATCCTTATTTGGCCTTTTTTTCCTTTGGTTCTAATTGAGGTCTTCAAATAGTACTTATGCCACAGGGATGTAATGTAAGGGTTGCAGAGTCCTTACATTAGAGGCACACCAACCAATATAAATAATCTCCTCATCCTCAACAGCTAATATTTTCATCTCTCATACTGTATGTTAGCTCAGCATTAAAAAAAGTAAATTCCTGTGATGAGACTCGCTTGACAGTATTAGATACAAAACCATTCAATTGTTAAGAAAAAAAAAAAAACATTACAATACCACAAAAAAGTCTGTTATATTTATCTATAATACAAACACATTTTTCCTACTGTCACAAATGCATTCATGTGTCACTGTATGAAGGGACAAGAGAAAAAATAATGAACAAGTCTGAGTCATAATATAGAACTTAAAATTATATTAAAAAGATGGAAGATTGTCTACAGAAATTATATTTTTCATACTATGATGCATCACGAAGGCAAGTATTCTATTCTAAGAGAAATCTTTTAACATTATTTGTACTTATCTCATTGTTATCTTAACAGGATTTTAATATATAGAAAGCAGGCCATGCTATAAACTATCTATAAATCATGTACGCTCTAAAGGCTTTAGGCCACAAATAACATCTCCAATAACACCTCAAGCTCCCCTGTGCCATATTAACTCCTTACAAGTCTACTCAAAGCAAATGCTGAACTGTAAATGGTTTAATTGGACGCTGGCTACTGGTTCAAAACACCAGGGAGATGCACCTTAAGCAAAGGAACTAATCAGACATAGAACTACCTTAGTTCTGTTAATAATAATATTATTGACAACATACTATCTATGACAGTAAAATACAATTCGATTGGAAAGTGAATTAACTCCCTGTGAGATTAGGCAAAGGTAAAACTACTTGGCAGCACTGGCTGAGCAAATTCTACAAACTATTCTTAGAATCATTCTTAAGAAAACAGTCCGTGAACTCTTACTGCTTTCTGATATCGACATTTCTTTCCTAAGGAGCCCAGTTGGTGTGGGAGAATATACAGCAGTAGTAACAGTTGTTACACTGAAGAACTATACACAGAACTATACAAAAAAGATCTTCATGACCCAGATAATCACGATGGTGTGATCCCTCAGCTACAGCCAGACATCCTGGAATGTGAAGTCAAGTGGGCCTTAGGAAGCATCACTACGAACAAAGCTAGTGGAGGTGATGGAATGCCAGTTAAGCTATTTCAAATCCTAAAAGATGATGCTGTGAAAGTGCTTCAATCAATATGCCAGCAAATCTGGAAAACTCAGCAGTGGCCACAGGACTGGAAAAGGTCTGTTTTCATTCTAATCCCAAAGAAAGGCAATGCCAAAGAATGCTCAAACTATCGCACAATTGCACTCATCTCACACGCTAGTAAAGTAATGCTCAAAATTCTTCAAGCCAGGCTTCAGCAATAAGTGAACCATGAACTTTCAGATGTTCAAGCTGGTTTTAGCAAAGGCAGAGGAACCAGAGATCAAATTGCCAACATCTGCTGGATCATCAAAAAAGCAAGAGAGTTCTAGAAAAACATCTATTTCTGCTTTACTGACTTATCAAAACCTTTGACTGAGTGGATTACAACAAATTGTGGAATATTTTGAAAGAGATGGGAATACCAGACCACCTGACCTGCCTCTTGAATAACCTGTATGCAGGTCAGGAAGTTAACAGTTAGAACTGGACATGGAACAACAAACTGGTTCCAAATAAGAAAAGAAGTACGTCAAGGCTGTATATTGTCACCCTGCTTATTTAACTTATATGCAGAGTACATCATGAGAAATGCTGGGCTGGATGAAGCACAAGCTGGAATCAAGACTGCCAGGAGAAATATCAATAACTTCAGATACGTAGATAACACCACCCTTATGGCAGACAGTGAAGAAGAACTAAAGAGCCTCTTGATGAAAGTGAAAGAGGAGAGTGAAAAAGTTGGCTTAAGGCTCAACATTCAGAAAACGAAGATCATGGCACCCGGTCCCATCACTTCATGGCAAATAGATGAGGAAACAATGGAAACAGTGAGAAACTTTGTTTTTTGGGGCTCCAAAATCACTGCAGATGGTGATTGCAGCCATGAAATTAAAAGACGCTTACTCCTTGGAAGGAAAGTTATGACCACCTCAGACAGCATATTAAAGAGCAGAGATGTTTCTTTGCCAACAAAGGTCCGTCTAATCAAGGCTATGGCTTTTCCAGTGGTCATGTATGGATGTGAGAGTTGGACTGTAAAGAAAGCTGAGCGCCGAAGAATTGATGCTTTTGAACTGTGGTGTTGGAAAAGACTCTTGAGAGTCCCTTGGACTGCAAGGAGATCCAACCAGTCCATCCTACAGGAGATCAGTCCTGGGTGTTCATTGGAAGGACTGATGTTGAAGCTGAAACTCTAATACTTTGGCCATCTCATGAGAAGAGTTGACTCATTGGAAAAGACCCTGATGCTGGGGATGATTGAGGGCAGGAGGAGAAGGGGACGACAGAGGATGAGAAGGTTGGATGGCATCACCAACTCAATGGACATGAGTTTGGTTAAACTCCAGGAGTTGGTGATGGACAGGGAGGCCTGGCGTGCTGCAGTCCATGGGGTTGCAAAGAGTCAGACATGATTGAGTGACTGAACTGAACTGTTGGCCCAACAATGCTGTAAAATGGGATCATAATGGGTAAGGGGGACACTGCCTACCTCTACTTAACAATTCTTGGATCACAGGCTTCTGATCAATGTTCAGCCATAAAACACCAGATCGATAATAATTGCATAATATTCAGTTCCAGGCTAAGATTACTGATTTTAAGCACAAATACTATTATGTTTACTTCACAGTCTTTGTCCTTAAACAGCATCATAGCTTTTGTGATACACTTCCATTCTTTCAATTATTTTGTGTGTGTGTATGCTCAGTTGCTCAGCCATGTCTGACTCCCTGTGACCCCAAGGACTATAGGACCTAACTCTGTGTGACTCCATGGACTATAGCCTGACAGGTTCCTCTGTCCATGGTATTTTCCAGGCAAGAATACTGGAGTGGGTTGCCATTTTCTTCTCCAGGGGATTTTCCTGATCCAGGAATCAAATATGACTCTCATGCACTGGCAGTTGGATTCTATACCATTGCAGATTGTTTACTATACACCTCTTTTCCTGGAAGATGCTGCTTATACCAAGCTGGGCCACGCAAGGACCATCCGTGCATCTCAAAATATCCCCCAACACATTATATAACTTTTGAGTTCTTAGTTCAGTGGCTACTAAGGATTGAGGACTGGAGGGTTTCATTTTGGGATGGCCAAAAGTTACCAGGATAGGATTAAGGTATGTTTTATACTAGAACAGTAGAAAAATTTCCATTTGTAGAAAAAAAAATCTATTTTAGTAGTTTTTTTTTGTTTGTTTAATTATGTCTATAGCTGCCTATGGTCTTTTGAGCATCCTTTCAAGGAAATATTTGGGAAATTTCCTGCTTGAAGGCAGACAATGGAACTTAATGTCCCATAATTCCTTCCCTCTGAAGCAGATACAGGCAACTTCAGCTCTGCCGAGAAGGTGCCAGACTGTGACCAGGATGCTGAAACCAAGATGTTGACATCAGAAAACACGAAGCTCGTTTCCTCTCTTCCTTTCACCTTCTTGCTGCACTTCCTGTGGTAGAAATCGAGGCCAAGTTTCTAACATGGAAATAACCTCCACACAAACTGTGTTTATACTTGATGGCAGTGCCAGTGTTTCCTTGATTTGGACACTATTTCTGAGAGCTCAGTCTCAAAGTTTGTTCTCCAGTCCTGGCAACAAACATGGGAATTCACGAATAACCACTAATAAGTATTTTCCCCCTGCATAATTAGCCATGTTAGTCTCTTTTTATTGCAACTAGAAACTCTGACTGAAAGACCTCTAGAAATCATTTACAGTTGTCAAGTTATGAGAAGAGCCTCAGTACCCATGATGCAGCTGATTTTTTTTAGAAGTTGGGCAATTCCTTTAACACTCATTTGGACTGAGTAAAGTCCACATTGTATCCCTCCTAGCTGCAGAGTCTATAATATTGAACATCACTGGCTACTTTTATCAAACCCATTTCACCCATTATTTGCCCACCCTTCTCACAAGTAGAACATAGTTAAAGCCTCCACAGCAGACTCTCAGGAAGCTGTAAAGCATGGAATCTATTCAGGTTACCTAATACTTGTGAACATTTACAAGCAAAATATATGTAGGCTTTGTTGTAAAATTATTAATATTACACTAATTCCAAAGAATATAAGTTGAACTCCCACATGTGACTGCCATCAAGATGAATGAGTATGATATAAACATTTGACAATTTTGTCTCCACTGGATTAAGATTGATTGACAAGGAAGACAGTATTACATAGTCATATAAAAACACCTCTAATGATTTCCAAAATAATACTCAAGAGGATTATGCTGTGATACCATCCCTAAATTTTAATTTTTTTTTAATCCTCTCAACATAATGTGTGAAATCTGACCCTTACCACTGTCTCCAAAACTGGGCATCTAAATTATGGGAGGATCCTTTGAGAAGAGCAAGGCAATAATGTTAAAATCTTCTGCCAGTGATTTAGTACATCACAACTTCCCCTTAAATTCTGTTAAACAAGACCATAATCAAGGTTAGAAAGAAAGTCAAGGCTACTGACATGCTATAAAAATGGAGTCAGTTCACATGTGTTTGGAAGCTTTTGTTTATATTTACTTCATCTCTCTCAGGTAAGTATATCAAAAATCATTCTCTGAGAGTCAAGCGGACAGAAGAAAACATAAAGATTCACTTTCATGATCTTGTATGGTAGACAGAAATGTGTGGCTGAGGAGGCCCAAGGAAAGACTCGCTGCCTCAGAGGTCATGCCTTCAGGGGTCCCTCAGCTGAAGAGAGCCTTCGTGACCCAGGAAGTTATATCCTTCTGGGCAGGCTGCGTGCAGCACTGACTGAGATGAGAAGAGAAAAGCCAGGTTCAGACATGCTTTAGACTTTGCCATCAGCTTAACTTCCTGGCATAGTATGTGGACGCCCCTGACCCCAGTGCCCAAGCCTGCTTTTTCTTCCCCTCTCCTCCGTAAGAGCTGATCTATAATACACACTCTGCATGAAAACTCCACTTCAGCGAGAACCCAACCTGAGATGGTATTGTTTTCGGATTCTTTTACAGAATGACAGGAAGTTTTCCCTCACTCCTAGTTTTTAAAATTGTGAGATTCTTTAAATGTACTGAAAAAGTACAGACAATAACACAATGAGCTTTGGCAAATCTGACCTAGGTCTAGCAAATCTTACTCTTTTGCTACATTTGCTTCAAGTTTTTTGAGAAATAGTGTATTACAGATACAATGAAATCCCCTGGTTTCTCTTTCCTGGATCTTATTTCTCTCTCTCTCCTTTTCTCTCCAGAAGAAACCATTATCTTGAATTTGGTGTTTAATATTCACATGAATATTTTATGTTATTACTACTCCATATATAAAGCCTTTAACACTCCATACATACAGTACCATAAATAATACATAGCATCACTTTGCATATTCATACAATTTATATCAATGGTATACAAAACACCCAGTGTTCTGCAGATTGCTTTTATTACAATATGATTTTGAGATTTATCAATATCAGTACACCTAGACCCAGTTCATTTATTTCCATTGCTCAACAATATTCTATTGTATGACTACGGCACAGTATATGTGTATGTTCTCATCATAATGAACCCTTGGGTTGTTTCCAATTTTGTGCAATTATCAACATGCTGCAAAACAAGCATCTTTGTATAAATCATCTATACACGTGTGCCAGACAGTTCCATTAGAGTCTTAGATATGGAATTGTTGAGTTGAAGGCTGTGTACATCTTCAAATTTACTTGATAATGATTATTACGCTACCTTCCAAAGTGGTTGTACCAATTTACATTCCAGTCAGCATTGTATGAGAGTTCCAGTTTATGTACATTCTCACTGATGCCAATCTGCATGTGGGGGCTTAAATTTCTTTTCATTTTTTTCTTTTTGTAAAGGCATGGAATGATAGGCATGGAGTAGTATCTTGCATTTATTTTATTTTGTGTTTCCCTGCTAAACAACATGTTTTCATATGCTTATTGGCCACTTAGGTACCCTCTTCTCGCACAGCTATCATACACTGTCAGGGGGCCAGGTTTCTCAACACCCTTGCACTAATGCTTTAGGTTTGGGCGAGGGATAGCCCATTAGACTCCCCACAGTAGGCTGTCCTCAGAGGGCACACAGTGTGCTCAAGATCACCTAGGCTTGACACACACCTTCAGGGGGAAGCCAGGTTTACTCTTTACTTGGCTTGGGAGTCTCACTTTCATTTTGGTTTTCGTTTCTGTGAGTTCTTTACTTTCTTGGCAGCTTAGCCTTGCTTTTGAAAAGACAATTAAGCACTTTATTCAGTATACATATTTAGTTTCTTTTAGGGGAAGACTAGTTAGGGTACTGAATATACCAGAAATGGGAGTCTCCACAGCTTTTTCATATTTTCTCTGAATTTTTCTAAGCTTTATTCAGGGGGAACTTCTTAGTATTTCTTTCAATTCACTATTTCCCTGTTTGCCTTGTTAAGGGTTCATGTCATCTGTTATACTTTTTTCCAATGGCAATATTTTCCATTTCTGAGACTTCTAGTTGGGTCTTTTTCTTACCCACCTGTTCCTGCTGCTCATTTCAAGTGAAACCTGTTCCTGCTGCTCACTTGGAGTGAAAGCTCTATCATCTCCCTTTCTATTTAGGTTTACCTTTACCTAAACTCCACGTACCTCAGTCCTAAGAGACTTTAGATTGTGATTCAGTGTTTCTTTCAGACAGAAATAATACTGCATACCTAGTCATGTCTCCTGCCACTGGCTTCAAGAAGCCCAACAAGCATTAGGTTCTTCCGCTTTCATTTCCTTCAATTAGCAGGAAGAGCTCCAACCCAGACCACAGTGTCAAGGACCCTGGCGCTGGCATTGAAAACAAGGTATTCTTCACCCTCTTGTGGCCTCAGGGCCTCTCGCAGCTTCATTAATTTCTCACTGATGGCCAGCAGTCACATATTTCATGGCTCTTTCCACCTGTGCCCTATGGAAGCCTCACTCCAGTTTGCAAATTGTTTATAAACTTGTCATTTTTTTTTACTCAGAATAGTCTCCATCTCAAGGTTACTAAGAAGACTCTCCCACTATACGCTTTAACTGAAATGTAGTTCTTTCCTGAAAATATGCTTCTTCTGACCTCTCTCTGGTGAAGAATATGCATTCTTCAAACATCACAGCTGAGGTGCCCAGAGCAGGAAGCTGGCCATCACTGGCTCATTACCTCTACTTACTAGCATGAAGTTGTACATAGGATTCCTCATAGACCCCCTGTCAGCTGAATCTGTAATCATACTCCCTCTTACACTCTTGTATTAAGCCATGCTCTCTTTCCCCTTAATTGTTGGAGACGATTATTCCTCCAAACATGTGCAAAAGCTCACTGTTTGGGGGTCATGCCATCCGATTACAGTTGCCCACTTGCATCACTAGATCTATTTACTTCAGGCTGTTTTAACTGACTCACTAATTCAAGAGTGGCTATAATAGTTACTAACACTGTGGTGACAATTAAGAAATAGCAGCAGGTATTCCTATCAGGTCATTAGTGATCCTGCCCCCAAATTTCCACTAATTCTTTCTCTTCCAGGCTTGGTGGGGGCAGTGTCCCCTTCTTGTCTAAGGCCGGCCTCTCCACGCCCTCTTGCCTCTTCTAGAATCTTGCTTCTCTTTCCTGAATTGTCGGTGTTTCCTCTCAGGTTAATGCTTAAATCTTTCTCATTGGAAAATATCTTAACCTCAGGACTCCTCAATCTGTTTCCTTCTCCTTGACCTGTACTTCCTTTAATTAAATATTTCTCTTTAAATTGACTCCTTTTAAAAACAGTATTATCTCAGTATTAAAATAATTGAAATCCTGATTTCTAATGCTTTTATGGATTTTCCAGGCAAGAGCACTGGAGTGGGTTGCCATTGCCTTCTCCATTTATATAATCATCTTAATATAAATTAAAATACATAATTTTAAAAGATGTATATCTGTGCATTAAAAACCCATTCACATTAGCAATACAGGTACACCACACCAGGGGATGACACACCTTTCCATACCTACACAACTCAGCAGGAAAGTCTGAGTACTGCTTAGACTCAAAGAAGTAAACTGACATGATCATTATTTGATGTAATCAGTGCCTAAGTGAGAATATCTATATTTTAATTACTGTTGCCTAAAAATCTTCCAGTAATAATTTTTTTCTAATTTAGCATGATGAAAGAGTTTTATATCACTTAAATATCAATTATCACTGCATAATAATATGTTGGATTTTTAAGGTCCACAGGATTTCACAAGATATGTCCTAATCTCAGGGTTCCCAGGCAGCACTAGTAGTAAAGAATCTGCCTGCAATGCAGGAGACGCAGATATGGGTTTGACCCCTGGGTGGGGAAGATTCTCTGGAGGAGGGCATGGAGACCCACTCCCATATTCTTGCCTGGAGAATTCCACGGACAGAGGAGCCTGGAGGGCTACAGTTCATTGAGTTGCAAAGAATCAGACACAACTGGAGTGACTTAGCATGCACGCACATCCTATCTCAGGACATACTGATATTATAGCATTTTTTCTCTTTTCCACATTAAAAAGATGAACAAATTATGGTCATGATGATATCTTTGAGGATCTTGAGTCAGGCCTGGGGAACTACTTTAAAAATGAATATTCAAAAAAAAAAAAGAATATTCAAGAGCTAAAATATTCAAAACATCCCAGATAACTGTTCCCTAATCTAGGTTGACACTAAAACCAAAGCAGTCATATTTTCAAAGCATCCCTAAATTTCTCAACCTTGAAATAACCATTCATTAGCACAGACATGATCAAATGCTCTTTCTATCACAATTACTTAATAACTGACAAGTCATTATTAAGTGTATTTGGTAGTCCCTAAAAATCATACATAATTATAAAAATGTTAACTAAGTATATGATATTTATATCATATACTTTGTACTGACCAGAGCCTTTTGTTAAAAAGAAACACTGCCTTTCTCAACCAAACTGTGTTCTCAGACAACAGAGTCCCACAGGTTTGCCCTTATTGGAAGGGGTTTAAGCCTTCGAGGAAGTTTGAAAAATGCTGCCCAGAGGATTCCAAATGTCGGAGGTTCACATGACACTAGAATATAAAAAGTTCTCAGGTGTCTACCAGTAAGAAATTGCTTTGCCTTTGTACTACCTGGAGATTTTTCCGTTTATTGAAACTAACCTCGATTTTCCAAAGAATAACTATTAACATTGCAAGGAACAATACTGCCTTGCAGAACACAACTTAGTCAACACTAAAAATTCATCTCATGTTTATTGTATTTTGAGATGACTGAATTAAGGGACATTGCCTTGTGTTCTACACTAAAAAAAAAAAAAAAAAAAGAAACCACCACCACCACCACCACCTCATCTACTGGAAAACCCAATTTTTCATTACTTTGGTCCAGGCTGAATATTTACAACAGGGAGGTCACCACAAATGGTGAATCTTCAGATGGAAACTCTTGACCTCACATCAGTCCAAAGACAGGAAGGGAACACATTATTAGAATATTTCTGATGGATCAGTTGCCCTAACCTATGCCCAATGCTTCTTACATTTAGATCTTTTTTAAGATAACAGAAAAATATGAGATATGACCACCAATCTGATTTCCTATTATACTAGTTAACATTCTACAGGAGATGATCAACATTCAGATCTTTATTGTTTTATCCTAGTAGCAAATCACATAGGATTATATCAGATTTTAGCTTTGATATCTATCCTTCAGTTTTAATGAAGCAGAGAGGAAATAGCAAAGCTTACCAGATGCTCTAAATTTATATTCTAAAGCTCAGGCTCTTATCTGTAACTGTCACCAAAGCTCCTTTATTAGGAAATCAAAATAAAGGAAGAGAGGTTTACACTGAAACACACTAATGAAAGCTTTGCTTAGAGCCACATGTGGATGAGAAGGTCAGCCAAATAGGCAAAAGCTCGAGCTTTTCCTACAGCACCACCAATGGCTTTATAAAAATCTGTCTGCCACTACAAAAAGCTCATTGCCACTGGCTCTTAATCTCTTTCCTGGTGCCCTCTGACCACTGCATGGGTCTGTGTACACCAGTGATGCCCAAATCTACTACGTCTAATCAGATTCAAACCGATGTTTTCAATGGTAGTGAGCTAAGCAGCTCTACTCAACAGATGAGCCATGCTCCACAACCAGCCATACCACCTTGCCTTCTGTGTTTCCTATGTTTCCACTGCAGAGGTCCTCAAAGTAGGGGCTCTGAACCAGCAGTATCAGCATCACTCGGAAACCTACTTGAATCAGAGGGGTCAGGGCCAGCTTGAACAGGTCTTCTGGGAGATTCTCATGCACACTGACCTACTGGAACCACCATTCCTCTTTGAAAGTGAAAGTGAAGTCACTCAGTCGTGTCTGACTCTTTGCGACCCCATGGACTGTAGCCTACCAAGCTTCTCTATCCATGGGATTTTCTAGGCACGAATACTGGAGTGGATTGCCATTTCCTTCTGCAGGAGATCTTCCCGACCCAGGGACTGAACCTGGATCTGTCGCATTGTTGGCAGACGCTTTACCGTCTGAGCCACCAGGGAAGTCACATATTCCTCTTTCAGTTCAGTTCAGTCGCTGTCATATCTGACTCTTTGTGACCCCATGAATTGCAGCACACCAGGCCTCCCTGTCCCTCACCAACTCCCGGAGTCCACTCAGACTCACGTCCATCGAGTCGGTGATGCCACCCAGCCATCTCATCCTCTGTCGTCCCCTTCTCCTCCTGCCCCCAATCCCTCCCAGCATCAGGGTCTTTTCCAATGAGTCAACTCTTTACTCAGGCTCAAAAATTTAAGTGTTTTCATCTTTTCATCATTTTTCCCTTTCTCTTATTCCTCATTCCTCACATATTAAATGGTTTCCCAAACCCTGTCACCCAACCTCTCTACCACTGCTGAATCCATTCACTTCCTTGCCATACCTGCCACTACTATCCTAATTCAGAGTCACATTCACCTTAGATTATTATAATGACCCTGCACTAAGTCTCCTCCCCACCCAATGGTGCTGAGGAGCCTGGCCTCGCTTTTCACATCTTTTCCAGATAAATCTGTTGAAGGTACAATATACTGAACAATAATCCTTTCCCGAGTGTTTCCTGTGCTCCAGGCTCTCTGCTAAGCTTTAACATGCATTACCTTGCTAACTTCCTAGTCAGCCTGCAAAGGAGTGAAGGTTACCCTTGTTCACAGAGAACTGACTTGTCTGAAGTCATCCAAATCCAGGGTTTGAATCACATCAGTCCTAACTCCATGGTGTTAACCACCATGCATCATGCCCCTTGCAGCCAACCTGTAATACGACTTACAAACAGTCGACTCAGCCTTATTTTAAGACCCTCTGCAGTCTGCCCTAAACCTTCCCCACCCACCCCCCCCCCCCCAGGATCCTGTCATTTCCCTTCTTGTACCTGAACAGAACTATTCATTTTTTTCCATACATATCACTCAGAGCTTTTTCTCATGTGACTCCATCTACCTGAAAAATCACCTTCCTATGTGCCTAGACTCCTTTATCCAGCCCTTGGGTAAAGCACTTGGCCATTACATGTGCTGGATTTACTAAGCTGAATTCCCCTTAAAGAAGAGTGAAATCTATATTTGATTCACCTAGCTTCATGGAAAACCAAGATAAGAAATCCCTGCTAATTTATTCATGGTGAATTTTACACAGTACACTTTATTTAGTATGTTATAATCGATCACATGAATTTTTAAATTGAATGATACAACAGGATTTTCTATTTTTCTTTAAAGTCACAAAGAGATAAGAAGGCAGAGCTGCAACAAGAAACTTGGTTTCCCTAAATTTTGTTGACTGCTTTTTCAATTAATCAACTCTATCAGGGATTTCTTCAATTTAAGTCTGAATTTAGCAATAAGGAGTTCATGATCTGAGCCACAGTCAGCTCCTGGTCTTGTTTTTGCTGACTGTATAGAGCTTCTCCATCTTTGGCTGCAAAGAATATAATCAATCTGATTTCGGTGTTGACCATCTGGTGATGTCCATGTGTAGAGTCTTCTCTTGTGTTGTTTGAAGAGGGTGTTTGTTATGACCAGTGCATTTTCTTGGCAAAACTATATTAGCCTTTGCTCTGCTTCATTCCATATTCCAAGGTCAAATGTGCCTGTTACTCCAGGTGTTTCTTGACTTCCTACTTTTGCATTACAGTCCCCTATAATGAAAAGGACATCTTTTTTGGGTGTTAATTCTAAAAGGTCTTGTAGGTCTTGAGAGAATCGTTCAACTTCAGCTTCTTCAGAGTTACTGGTTGGGGCACAGACTTGGATTACTGTGATATTGAATGGTTTGCCTTGGAAATGAACACAAATCATTCTGTCGTTTTTGAGATTGTATCCATTCTAAAGGAGATCAGTCCTGGGACTTCTTTGGAAGGAATGATGCTAAAGCTGAAACTCTAGTACTTTGGCCACCTCATGTGAAGAGTTGACTCATTGGAAAAGACCCTGATGCTGGGAGGGATTGGGGGCAGGAGGAGAAGGGGACGACAGAGGATGAGATGGCTGGATGGCATCACTGACTTGATGGACGTGAGTCTGAGTGAACTCCGGGAGTTGGTGATAGACAGGGAGGCCTGGCGTGCTGCGATTCATGGGGTCGCAAAGAGTTGGACACGACTGAGTGACTGAACTGAACTGAATTGATCAGGGATTTCATATTATTCATGGTGGCATGGGCAAATAGGTTCTTTTAAAAAAATAATACGCACGATTTCCATGGTGTAGTAGCTTCATGCCATTACTGACTTTCCCCATGCCACTTCTTCTCCTTCCCTCATTTATTTACACACGTTTCCATCTGCCAAATTCCTTGAGCTCTCAGGCATCATATATATACCACCTTTCAAAAAATCAGGAGTTTCCCAGCCCTGGTATGCCATTTCTGAAAACCTAACAGTCCAATGACACTTTAAGTTATTAAACTAGAAATGCCTTCTTTTATTTCCATTTATCTTGTCTCCTAACAGTAGAAATGTAAGCATCTGTGTATGAATATATGTGTGTATAAACATAAATGCTGGTTAAATTTTCTATTGGTTGAGGTTTTACTAATTTATGTTTAATGTAATCAAATAATAAAAGAGCAACAGCATGAAAAATTGATGCCTGTAGTCAGTGTCAGTTGCAGTTGTCAGTGACAACTCTTGCTGTCATTTTCCAACATAGTAGGCATTTGGTAGAATTAGTGTCAAAAACACAAAGGAGATTTTCTTTAAAAGGTAATGTCTTGAATATCTGATTAGATGTTACTTTGACATTTATTAAGAAAATATAAAAAATAATAATGACTTAACATTAACAATTTGGTTTTCAGTACATAAATATTTCAAAATTAGTAAGACCAGTGATGCAAATCACCTAATGTCAGATGCTTATTTGAGAGCTAACTGACTGTGCAGATGATAATAATGCATATAAATCATTACTGTGGAAATGGAAAAGTGAGAGGAATAAATGACCAACCTCCAACTTCCTGTGTGTGGATTAGTTGCTGCAAACACAGCAAAGAATATGAAAATGACAAGAGAAACAAAAACAAGGGGAAATTTAATCTTCCTTTCTTTAGTAAGTCTAATAAATAGCACCAGGGAATAAGAGGCTAATTTTCAAAATGATTAATTTAAGGTTTGGTTAATAACTTAATGAAATGTAATGGAGAAAGAAAACAAATACCATCTAGGGCAGGTAGCTCCTGTCTTATGATTCTACTTTTTAAATTTCTAGGCTTCCTTCTACAGTGGTTCTTTCTGCTTTGCAGATATTTTAAGACCAAAGTGTGGGGAAGGGGGAGGTAGCTGGACTAAGAATATACATTTATTAATTGTGCCCTAGTCAGTTCAATGGTTCCCTGAGAAATCTTGTTACCTAGCTCAAGAAGTATAAGAGGTATTCAATTGTTTTTCCTTTTTACCTTTTTAATTTTACATTTTATCTAACATTACTCTAATTTTACATTAATCTAACATTACCATTTGTTTTTAAACCTCCACAAATTGTCCTGAGGTTCTTGAGAAAAAAGGGTAAGAAAAATCAATGTATTATTGATAACCACAGGACATCTCTAACATACAGGAAACATAAAAGCCTTAGGACAGAACTGGGACATGTCAATGCATCTGCATTATCTCAGGCCCATCCCTATTTTCAGGTCCACAGTATCCCTCTGGTTTGCTCTGACTCTCCTGCTTTCCCTCCAAAACTGTCTGTTCCTTCTATAGGTTAGCTATATAGAAAAGCAATGAAAATTAATACTTTGCTACCGAAAAGTGTATTTTCCTTGCTTAGCTAAAAAAAGCAGACAAGTTAAATAATGTTACTTTTTATTTGCGTTAGGTCTATATGGCTGTAATAGAAAATAAAGAAACAAGTTTTTAGAAAAAAGGTCAGATTTCATGATGTTATTTTTCCTATTCAGACTAATTTACTTGCCTGAATTTTTAAGTTACTATATTTAGAATTCTTTTCTCTTCCACACAATATATACTCGTGAAATAACACATTTATGTTTAAAAGATATAATTTTATATAAATATCTTACTTTTTGTTAAGTCCTAAAACTAGTGGTAATACTAAGTCTCACTGAATGAAAGCCAACTGTGTGTCAGGCACTTTACATATTTTTTTCTCTAATCCTTACAAAAGTGCAGGCCACTGTTGAGTTGAGGAACCACAGGGTGAGAGAGACAAAATAAATGACTTGCACAGGGTCACAAAATTAGTAAGTGAAGAGCTGGGAATGGAATCCTAAAATCTTGCTTTTTCCATTATAGGAAGCTGAAAAAACTACAGTTGTCTCATTTTCTATTCCTGAAGGTTATATTCTGAAAAAAAACTAAGGTTGTCTCATTTTCTATTCTTGAAGGTTATATTTAGAACTATAATTGACTTTATTGCTTCAAAACTTTTTTCCAAAATCGAATAAAGCCCTAGAATGTAATAAAAATTAAAGACCCAGATGCTAGTATATATAGGAACTTACTAATTATGACAAAGGTAGAATTTCCTTCAATAGGAAAAGAACTGCGGGTATAATTAGAGAAAACAAAGCTAGACTACCACCTCAAGCCACCCACCCACCCACACAAGTTGTATAATAAATATAAGGAAAAAAACCTACTATATAAAAATATGACCTGGGATACTGGTTCCTAACCTTCCGGCCGCAGGGGTCAGTTTTGTGAACGACGATTTCTCCACAGACTGGGGATGGGGGAGGGGTTGGCTTCAGCACGATTCAAGCACATGACATCTACTGTGCACTTTATTTCTGTTATTACTACATCAGCTCCATCCCAGATCAGCAGGAATTAGAGCCTGGAGACTGGGGACCCCTGACCTCGGAGAATATTCTTTTTTAATACATCAAAAAAAGTTGAAGGATAGTTGATTTAGAATCTTGTGTTAATTTCTGTTCCACAGCAAAATGATTCAGTTATACATATATATTCTTTTTAAAAATATTCACCGTGGTTCATCATGCTGCTGCTGCTAAGTCGCTTCAGTCGTGTCCGACTCTGTGCGACCCCATAGACGGCAGCCCACCAGGCTCCCCATCCCTGGGATTCTCCAGGCAAGAACACTGGAGTGGGTTGCCGTTTCCTTCTCCAACTCATGAAAGTGAAAAGTGAAAGTGAAGTCGCTCAGTCGTGTCCGACTCTTAGCGACCCCGTGGACTGTAGCCCACCAGGCTCCTCCATCCATGGGATTTTCCAGGCAAGAGGACTGGAGTGGGGTGCCATTGCCTTCTCCGGTGGTTCATCATAGGATATTGAATAAATAGTTCTCTGTGCTATAGGGTAGGACCTTGCTGTTTATCCGTCTTGTAATAAAAGCGTACATGTGCTAACTTCAACTCCCCACTCCCTCTCACCCCCGACTGCCTCCCTGGGCAGCCACGGGTGTGCCCTCTGCTTTCCTGAGTCCGTTTCCATCTCACAGACAGGTTCATTCATGTCACAATCTGGACTCTGCATATAAGTGCTATTATATGATTTGTCTATGTCTGACTTCCTTCATTTAGTATGATACTCTCTAGGTGCATCCATTTTGCTGCAAACAACACTATTTCATCCTTTTTTATGACTGAGTAGTACTTCATGGTATATTGTACCATACCTTCTTTATTCATTTGTTTGTTGACGGATGTTGTGAGTAGTGCTGCTATGGCTATATCTTCTTGAATTAGAGTTTTGTTTGGATATATGCCCAGGAGTGGATTGCTCGATTCTATTTTTAGTTTTCTGAGGAAGCAATACAGAGTTTTCCACAGTGGCTGCACCAACTTACATTCCCTCCAACAATGTAGAAAATATAGGAGAATAATTTTATACTTGGGATGACAGAGACATCCTTAAAGAAACCCCAAAAACATAAGAGGTAAAAATAAGATATTCAAATACATAAAAATGAAACTTCATACTCTTAAATATCAGGCAAAGTCAAATGCCAAAAAAAAAAAAAAAAGAGCAAGAAATATCTGTAACCTCTAACACGTAACAGACATTTAAAAACACATAAAACAAATTCACACATAATAAAAATAGGCAAAGGGTACCAACAAGCAATCTATCTATGCTGAAATGTAATGCTAATTAAAATATCAGAAAAAAAATGTTAAATTTCATGCATAAGGAGAAAGAAAACCAAATGACAAAATGCCAATTTTCATCATATTGGCAGGTATTTTCAAAGTGTCTCATTCAGGGATAGAAAGGGACATTTGGGGAAAAGGGCACAGACATATATCATTCTTGTTAGTGTGGTTTCCTTATAATCTGATAACTCCTATTATAATGAAAAATATATATTCTGGACTTCCCTGGCAATCCAATGGTTAAGACTCTGTCTGCCAATGCAGGGGCTACAAATTTGATCATTGGTCTGGGGAAGATTCCACATCCTGTGGGGACACTAAGTTTGTACACCAGAACCACTGAGCCTGTGCTCTGTAGAGCCCATTTGCTGCAACCACTGAAGCCTGTTTGCTCTAGAGCCCATGTTCTGCAACAAGAGAAGCCACTGCAATGACACATCTGTGCACCACAGCTAGAGAGTAGCCCCCGCTCAGCCAACTAGAGAAAGCCCATGCACAGCAATGAAGACCCAGGGCAGCCAAAAAATAAAAATAAATCAATTTTTAAAATGTGCACGTGTGTATGTATATTCGCCATGACTTTGCAATTCCACTTCTGGATAGCTACTGTGCACAAAAAAAAGCAGTCATATACATAAAATCAATTGCAGCAGTTAGAAAAAAACTTGAAAATCTGTCTACATGGCAATATTTTAAGAAACTATTGAATCTCCACACTATATATAATAACTACTATTACATGGTTATTACAAGAATGAGCTAAATAGACCTTTATCTGTTGCTTCAGAAGGACCATTACATGCAATTAAGTGAAAAAGCCAGCTGAAGACCTTAGCAAAACACAACAAAACAATAAAATAAAAAAACCTCACTGTAGGTTAGCTTGATCATGGAAAAAAGTGTGATAAGGAATACAGCAGAGCATAAGATTGGTTACCTCTAGAGAAGGCAATCCGGAGAAGGCAATGGCAACCTACTCCAGTACTCTTGCCTGGAAAATCCCATGGATGGAGGAGCCTGGAAGGCTACAGCCCATGGGGTTGCTGAGGGTCAGACACAACTTAGAGACTTCACTTTCACTTTTCACCTTCATGCATTGGAGAAGGAAACGGCAACCCACTCCAGTGTTCTTGCCTGGAGAATCCCAGGGATGGGGGAGCCTGGTGGGCTGCTGTCTATGGGGTCACACAGGGTTGGACACAACTGAAGTGACTTAGCAGTAGCAGAGAGCGGGAATGAAAAAAGGAACAAGATACTATTTATGTTTATTTTCTTTTATTTATTTAATCTTTCTTCTTTATACTGCTTTACTTGTCGCAACAAGCATACGACTTCCTTAATTAAAGTGAAAGTCGCTCAGCCATGTCTGACTCTCTGCGACCCCATGGACTATAACGTCCATGGAATTTCTCCAGACCAGAATACTGGAGTGGGTAGATACTCCTCTCTCCAGGGGATCTTCCCAATCCAGGGATTGAACCCAGGTTTCCTGCATTGCAGGAAGATTCTTTACCGGCTGAGCCACAAGGGAAGCCCTAACCCAAAAAACTATGAAGAAAGAAAAGAAAACAAGGGCTAAAAAATTACTGTTTAAATACTACAAGGACAGATCCTACTTAGGAAACAATCCAATTTCTGGAAAACAGCATTCTCATTGAGAGAACAGGTTTTTCACCCTTTGGAAAATATTTTAGCACTCTAAAGGGGTTCAGTATCTTCTTCTGTTAGTTCCATACTGTTTCTGTCCTTTATTGAGCCCATCTTTGCATGAAATGTTCCCTTGGTAGCTCTCATGTTCTTGAAGAGATCTCTAGTCTCTCCCATCCTATTGTTTTCCTCTATTTCTTTGCATTGATCTCTTAGGAAGGCTTTCTCATCTCTCCTTGCTATTCTTTGGAACTCTGCATTCAGATGAGTATATCTTTCCTTTTCTCCTTTGCCTTTCACTTCTCTTCTTTTCTCAGCTATTTGTAACACCTCCTCAGACAACCATTTTACCTTTTTGCATTTCTTTTTGGGGGGATGGTCTTGATCACTGCCTCCTGTACAATGTCGCAAACCTCCAACCATAGCTCTTCAGGCACTCTATCAAATCTAATCACTTGAATCTACTGGTCCCTTCCACTGTATAATCGTAAGGGATTTGATTTAGGTTATACCTGAATGGTCTAGTGGTTTCCCCTACTTTTTTCAATTTGAGTCAGAATTTTGCAATAAGGAGTTCACGATTGGAGCCACAGTCAGCTCCCGGTCTTGTTTTTGTTGACGGATTAGAGCTTCTCCATCTTTGGCTGCAAAGAATATAATCAATCTGATTTCGGTATTGACCGTTTGGTGATGTCCATGTTGTCCATGTTGATGATGTCCACATGATCACATGGTGATATGAGTTGTTTCTTGTGTTGCTGGAAGAGGGTGTGTGTAAGACTCTCTTAGTCCTTGCCTTGCTTCATTTTGTACTCCAAGGCCAGACTTGCCTGTTACTCCTGCTATCTTTTGACCTCCTACTTTTGCAATCCAGTTCCTTATGATGAAAAGGACATCTTTTTTTGGGTGTTAGTTCTAGAAGGTCTTGTAGGTCTTCATAGAACCATTCAAGTTCAGCTTCTTCAGCATTAGTGGTTGGGGCATAAACATTGATTACTGTGATACTGAAGGTTTGCCTTGGAAACGAACAGAGATATTCTGTCATTTTTGAGACTGCATCCAAATACTGCATTTTGGACTCCTTTGTTGACTATGAGGGCTATTTCTTTGCCCTGCTTCATTTTGTACTCCAAGGCCTAACTTAAAGTGCCTGTTACTCCAGATATCTCTTGACTTCCAGTAGTCATGTATAGATGTGAGAACTGGACCACAAAGAAAGCTGAGTGTTGAAGGATTGATGCTTTTGAACTGTGGTGTTGGAGAAGGCTCTTGAGAGTCCCTTGGACTGCAAGGAGATCCAACCAGTCAATCCTAAAGGAAATCAGTACTGAATATTCATTGGAAAGACTGATGCTGAAGCTGAAGCTCCAATACTTTGGCCACCTGATGCAAAGAACTGACTCAGAAAAGACCCTGATGCTGGGAAATATTCAAGGCAGGAGGAGAAAGGGAGATGAAGGATGAGATGGTTGGATGGCATCACTGACTCGATGGGCATGAGTTGGAGCAAGCATTGGTAGTTGGTGATGTACAGGGAAGCCTGGCTTGCTGCAGTCCATGGGGTCGCAAAGAGGTGGACATGACTGAGTTACTGAACTGACGTGGAATGCAATTTGGTGCAAACTCTTGGAAGGGCAATTTAATAATGCCTAAAAAATAAAAGTGTACCAACCTGTTGACCCATCAATTCTAATGCCAATACTTAGGATATACTTGGAAAGGTAAACAAAAGCAACCAATCAAATGTTAGGAAACAACAACATCAGTCAGCGAAGGACTGGTGAAATATATTTGCTACTGCTGTTGTTCAGTTGGTAAATCTTGCCCAACTCTTTGTGACCCTATGGACTGCAGCATGCAAGGCTCCTCTGTCCTCCAAAATCTCTTTAAGTTTGCTCACATTCATGTCAATGTCCATTAAGTCAGTGATTCCATCTAATCATCTCATCCTCTGCTATCCCTTCTCCTTTTGCCTTCAATCTTTCCCAGCATTGGGGTCCTTTTCAGTGAGTTGGCTCCTCACATCAGGTGGCCAAAGTAATGGAGCTTCAGTTTCGACAGCAGTCCTTCCAATGAATATTTAGGGTTGATTTCCTTTAGGATTGACTGGTTTGATTTCCATGCAGTTCAATAGACTCTTAAAAATATTTACAGTATAATATAGTAAATATATTATATATATATCTCTATGATGGAACTCCATGCAATTGCTAGAAAGGGTTGAAGGAAATCCACATGTGCTGGTATGATCTATACCATTATTCCAAACATGTGTGGAATAACCAATAAGAAAGACTACCCAGGAAAATAAAGCTATGTAATTGTTTTTTAAAAAGACAAATGCTGAAATGAGCAGAATTTTTTTCCTTGATATACTCAGGAAACTTAACCAGGTAAGGTTTAACCATTGGGAAAATGAACTAGATGTTTGTAGGGTAGGTTACTTGTTATTTTATACTTTTAAGGAGAGTGAAAAAGTTGGCTTAAAACTCAACATTCAGAAAACGAAGATCATGGCATCCGGTCCCATCACTTCATGGGAAATAGATGGGGAAACAGTGGAAACAGTGTCAGACTTTACTTTTTTGGGCTCCAAAATCATTGCAGATGGTGACTGCAGCCATGAAATTAAAAGACGCTTACTCCTTGGAAGGAAAGTTACGACCAACCTAGACAGCATATTGAAAAGCAGAGACATTACTTTGCCAACAAAGGTCCGTCTAGTCAAGGCTAGGGTTTTTCCAGTGGTCATGTATGGATGTGAGAGTTGGGAGTGTGAAGAAAGCTGAGCGCCGAAGAATTGATGCTTTTGAACTGTGGTGTTAGAGAAGACTCTTGAGAGTCCCTTGGACTACAAGGAGATCCAACCAGTCCATCCTGAAGGAGATCAGCCCTGGGATTTCTTTGGAAGGAATGATGCTAAAGCTGAAACTCCAGTACTTTGGCCACCTTATGCAAAGAGTTGACTCATTGGAAAAGACTCTGATGCTAGGAGGGATTGGGGGCAGGAGGAGAAGGGGACGACAGAGGATGAGATGGCTAAGATGGTATCACTGACTCGATGGATGTGAGTCTGAGTGAACTCCGGGAGTTGGTGATGGACAGGGAGGCCTGGCGTGCTGCGATTCATGGGGTCGCAAAGAGTCGGACAGGACTGAGCGACTGAACTGAACTGAACTGAAGGTGAATAATTTCTTTTAACTTGTATATTCATCTGTTACTAATTTCTATAAATTCAATAGAATAAGAACTGCTGTTTCATTTAAAACCACACTAAGTACCTAATTTTTACTATTAGTTAAAGGCTCTAATTCTGACCTATTGAAAGAGCACATTTTAAGAATTAGTTTTCATAAAGGGCATGAAACACATGACACCAGTAATAAATGACTTCCTTGAAAATAAATGCTGTATAATGTATTGATAATGAATTCTCCTGTATATATTTCTCTTCAAACTCTGCAGGACTCTTTAATAAAGAATTGGTATCTTTAAGGAAAGTACTTCTCAGCTAGTTCTATAGTTTTAATGAATTTTCCAACAATTTGCCAAAAATAGGGAACAACTTATGCTCAGTATAACCATAAAAATAATATCCATGTACTCTTTTTTACAGATTCTATATATCAACATACCTTCCAGAAATACGTTATAGAAGAGAACCCCACACACACGTTTAAAATTTTAATTTTAATAACACATTTACTTTAAATTTTAAATGTTAGAATAAAATATACATAACATGAAATTAAGCACTTTAACAACGTTTAAGTGTACAACTCATTGGCATTAAGGACATTCACACTGTGATGTAACCATACCACCATCTACCTTTGAACTTTATCATTTCTCCCTCCACCCAGCCTGTGGTGACTATCGTTTTATTTTCTGCCTCTATGAATTTAACTATTCTAGGGACATCATATAAGTGGAATCATACAGTATTTCTCATTGGTGGCTGGCTTTGGCTGGCTGGCTTTCTCACTTATCATGTCTTCAGGCCTCATCAACGCTGTAGCTTGTGTCCAAATTTCCTTCCTTCAAAGGCTGAACAATATTCCATTGTTCACATATACTACATTTTGTCTATATATTCATCTATTAGAAAGTACTTGGGTTGCTTCTATATATTTTTTTAAAAAGTAAAAATTTTGTATCAAATTTAAGCAAACATAAGATTTTGTTTATAAATACTGAAATTTGAACTTCATCTAATTTTCTACTGTCATGAAATCTTCTGATTAAACCATTAGAAAAGTTAAAAAAAAAAAATGTTTGGCTTACAGGCTACAAAAAACAGGTGGGGGCCAGATTTGGACTGTGGGCCAGTCTTTGCTCACCCATGTACTAGAGTTTAAAAACCTAGAAGAATCGCTAACAATCTGTAGTTTGAAGCAGATTACAACAAATATGGAAGGACTGTAAGACTTGCACTCCAACGTGGATCTGATTCTAGGCTCTGTCACTTACTAGCTAAGTAATACTGAACAAGTCATTTGAACATCTCTAAACCCCAGTTTAACTGTTTATAAAACAGGAATAACACTCACATTACAGAAGAACTGGTGTGAGTATGTGAATGAGATCCTGGATGCTGTATAAACCATACAGTTATTTTTAGGGAACTGAGCACTATAAAGTAACAAATATACAATTTAAAAAGCACCATGTTTTTCCTTAAGGAGTTCACTTGCCAAAAATCAGGGGATCTATTTTCAATTCATAAATGGAGGAAAAAATGAAGTAATTTGACTAAAGAGAGATGCTTGAATTCCATTTTTAATAAGCTCTTAGTATTATACAATGCTAATATACTATTCAGTTAAAAATTTACTTCTTTCACCTTCTGATCATATTCTGACCTCAATAGTTCTGCTTCATCATTTTTTGTTTTCTTAATCCTCATATAAGGCAGATCCAATTTTATATATCAAATCATAAGAAGCAGTAGCTGAAGCAGTACTCATGACAAATGACTAAAAAAAGAGTGGTTGCTTCTTGTTAATATCATATGCTCTATTTTCTATTTATTAAACTTCAGAGCAGGTAACTTCAGAAAATTTAAGGACACTCAAAAAATTAAAATGTATGATTTCTATAGTCAGTGTGACAATATCAAAATATGAATGTCAATGAACAATATGAAGATGGTGGATGAGTAAGTTAAGCTGCTCTTTAACACTCAGATACTGATTTAACACATCCCCAAACCTTTATTCAATATTTCCCATCATCTTACTCTGTTCCTTAACTAGACCTATTGTGATCATTTCACAATATATACAAATAATGAATCACTATGTTGTACATCTGAAACTAATGCAGCGTTATACATCAATTTAGACATGATTTGAGCAATCTCCTGGAGGACAGAGAAGCCTTGCGTGCTACAGTCCATGGAGTCACAAAGAATCAGACACGACTTAGCAACTGAACAACAACAAATGTATCAACTGCATCTCAATTAAAAAAAAATTCCTTCCTGGGAACTCCTTGGAGGTCCAGTGGTCAGGACTCAGCAGTTTCACTGACGTGGTCCCCTGGTTTGGGCCCTGGCCTGGGAAATGGGATCCCACAAGCCACATGGCATGGCCAAAAAAATAAAAAAATTCCTTGTGTCTATTCTGTGAAAATACTGAAAAATAGCTTTTTCCTCTTGTTTTTCGAAGATATTCTGTTCAGTATTTTCACACCAACAACTCAAATCTCCACTTAACAGACGTGAAAAAGATGGAGCTGAATTCTGTAACTCTTCTCTTCTAAAAGCATTAAGTTGCTATGGAAAGCATGCTACCTCTGAGCCGAATGCATGGAGCAGATAGGAAGCAGAGCATCCCACTCAGCCTGTGCACCTGTCCAGGGCCGAGGCTCAGGTAAGCAGAGGCTAGTCCACTGGTTTACGCCCACTTCAGAGGTACACCCGCCTCAGTACCTAGGACCATGCCTGCCTGCTTGAGTGTATGATCAAGAATGAGAACACTGGTCCCTCTGGGAAGGAAGGATAGCACAGTTTGCCACAGGAGACCTTCTGATTCTGTCAGCAGAGTGAATGAAAGGGTGTAAAAAGACCACCAAGTGGCAGGCTATGGCTCTCTCCCACTCTCCTCGAAACTAAACCTAAATGATCACTTTAAATACACACCTGTGACACTTACCTTTTAAAATAAACTAATGTATTTGTACTTAAAGCATTTTAACAGTACTGTGTAATGAAAGTCAAGACTATCAAATGGCAGGTAAGAAGACACAATTTGGCAAAGCCTAGCATTTTCTCATAGAACACAGTAAGCTGGTTTAAACAGCACAGAGTTTTAGAAGAGCACATACTTAGCTGGATTTAACAATGACATGTTCACTGTAAAGGCTGCTGGGCCGATGACTCTAACCTGGCTGCCTTAGAATGAATGGCTTGGATGGTTTCTGGCTCTCTACCCCATTTCATTCATAGGAATATAATTTTTTATGGTTGAATACATCAAACTTTAACCATCTTCTTATACATCCTCCTTCATTTTTAATAAGCATCTAGCAAAGATTCACTTAAGGGATTATGATACTAGTATTACTAGCTATTATTTATTAAGTGCTTACTATGAGCCATATGGGTTCCCCTGGTAGCTCAGCAGTAAAGAATCTGCCTGCAATGCAGGAGACCTGGGTTTGTTCCCTGGGTCAAGAAGATCCCCTGGAGGAGGGCATGGCAACCCACTCCAGTACTCTTGCCTATAGAATCCCATGGACAGAGCAGCCTGGTGGGCTACAGTTCACAGGGTCACACAGAGCTGGACATGACTGAAGCGACTAAGCAGCAGCATGTGCCAGATTATGTACTAAAGCTTTCTATGCACATCATACCTGGGGAGTACAACCAACAACTAGTGAATGACTTCTACACACTAGGCATCTCTGGTTTTTACAGCCGCTTCATGATTTAACGTATTGTTACTCTCATTGTTGAGATGTCTAAGGTCACACACCTGGTGGATGGCAGAGCAGGGAGATGGAGCTAAGTGCTGTGACTCCAGAGTTGGTTTTGTCGTTGTCTTTCAGCCTCACACAGTGACCTACAGAGTGTAGCAATGAAACTGATTTCCAGGTGAAGTAAGGGAGATAATACCTCTTAAAAACAATACAAGCCTAAGGAATCCATCAAAGGTCTCTCTGCCTGCCTTATTAGTTTACTCTGATGTGGCCATCTCCTTCAACTTAGTAACTGTGACTCATCAGTCCTTCTTGGGCATTATGTAAGTAAGATGGCACTGTTAAGTAGCACCGTGATGGTCTCAAGTTCCAGGGAAGCAGCTGTGGATGAAGAGAATCTAGTTTGCAGCTTTTAGAAATGATCTTCTCCACTGTTTCCCATCTGATAAACAGGGCCTTCTGTGATGGCCAGCTCACTTTACAGAGAGAGAGCAATGCCTTTAGTGGATCTTAGACTCTTGGGATCACAGATAAGAACCTGAAAGTGCAAGTAGGAAAATAAGTGCCATATTGCTTCATTTATCTGTCTGGATTTCTCCACTCTGAATTTTCTACATGGACTTCTGTTTTTAAGCTCATTATTGTCAATATATCTGATTGAGAAAGAAGCTAAACAAGTCCCAGGTGAGACTGCACCATAGCAACAGGCCTGCCATGAATGCTCTGGAGAGCAGAATTTCACACAAGTATTTGATTGCCCATTCACACTCTTGATTATAGCACACCAAGCTGTTAAACTAAGCTGTATGCCATTAGTGTACTGAAGAACTTTAAAAAATAAGCCACCCTATGTGAAGATATTTTTCACACTACGTTCACATTGAGATGTGTTTAATTGCATGTAGCCCATTTCCCTTTTATTTAGAAAACAAGAGAGACATTTTTAAACTAGTTCAGAACTTGCCAATGTTACAGTGTAGTAATGTGATAAATTGGGCATTACTACCTTTTATCACAGGTAAATATTGAATCCTTATTCTGGTTCATAAATATTTGCTTAATTCTCCATTGTGATTGTGACAGAATATAAATGGACTGCCCTTAGAATTTCATCAGGAGTATTAAAGTACCTTGAGTTAAATAAACAATAACCACAGTAACTATAGGGGAAAAAAAACCCGAGGTTAAAACTACCTCAGGCTCATGGTAGATTACACTTGAGAGCATGCTAGGTCACTTCAGTCATGTTCGATTCTTTGCAACCCTGTGGACTGTAGCATGCCAGCCTCCTCTGTCCGTGGGATTCTCCAGGCAAGAATCCTGGAGTGTGTTGCCATGCCCTCCTCCAGGGGATTTTACTGACCTAGGGATGGAACCCGTGTTCTCTTATGGCCCTGCACTAGCGGGTGGGTTCTTTATCACTAGCGCCACCTGGGAAGCCATTTATACTTAGACTTGGTCTATTGCTCAGTTGGGACAGCATATTAATAACCAAAAAAAGGTTACTAAGAAAAAAAAAAGTAGTTTATGTCTGTGGATTATCACAAAATGGCAGCCGTCTTACAGATTATCATGGCCAGGTAAGAACACAGATGGCATGAGCAAAATCCAGCACAACCATCAGAAAGTCAACTCAAAGCAAATCCACATTATTACCATCCATTTTCATGTTCAAATACATTTAACTAACTCTTTCCACATTTGCCTATAAAAGGTCCTGGAGACAGAGTAAAACATTTCACAAATATTCAAAACAAAGGACAGAGGAATGTTCATGAAGAGTTATTTTTATACTACCAATTCTGTTATTTACGCTACTAGAAACACCCAGTGGTGTGGCTCTAATCCAAATTATTTACATTTGGCTTTGTAATGCATGGTACGATGTTTCTGTAGCAGATCTGCCTTTCTAATTACATTGTGCTCTACTATTTAAATCAGTTTACAGGCCCTAATATCTACTTGCTATAAGGGAAAGGTGGTGTCCCAGAAGCTTGC
The DNA here is from genome assembly GCF_032452875.1 of Bos javanicus. Classification (NCBI taxonomy): domain Eukaryota; kingdom Metazoa; phylum Chordata; class Mammalia; order Artiodactyla; family Bovidae; genus Bos; species Bos javanicus. The sequence goes on from NC_083869.1 coordinate 37,883,734, forward strand.
TGGCCAGGAGGACAGATGGCTCACAATTACAAATACCCCAGAGGAGAAAGGACTGAACATACTCGAACCTTAATTACTTTGTAAAGCACTCAAAGTACTGAAGACTGTCCAGTTACACCCTTGGTATTCCCTCCAGAGCACACTTACCCAACAATGAATCTTCTAATCTTAATGTCTTTGGTGATCTGGATAGGCTGTGAATTTTCCAAATTGTCAAGCTGTGGTTTGTTTTCACTTCAGAGTTCTTCCCTCAAGTTCTTTCCTCTTGCATTTTACTATAAGCAACAAGAGGAAACCAGGCTGTACCTTGAACACTTTGCTTAGAAATCTATCAGCTAAATACCAAGTTCACTGCTTACATGTGCTCCACACAATTGAAGGAGACAATTCAGCCAAGTGTTCTCCTGCTATGTAACAAGGATCAATTTTCCTCTAGTTTCCAGTTATATATTCTTCATTCTCTGAGCTCTCACCAGTAGCACCTTTAATGTCCGTATTTCTACCAACATTTAGCTTAAGGCAATCTAGGCTTCTTTTTTATCACTGCCTCAAAATTCTTTCAGCCTTTACCTGTCACCCAGTTCCAAAGCCACTTCCACATTTTAGGTATTTGTTACCTCAGCACCTTACCTCCTGGTATCAAAACTTGTATTAGTGTCCTATGCCTGCTATAATAGAAAGGCATACCCTCATAGCTATAGAGTTAGAAGTTTGAGGTTAGTTTCACTTGACTAAAATCAAGGTTGTAAGCTGGGATACATTCCTCCCAGAGGCTGAAGGGAAGGATCTGGTCCTGGCCTCTCACAGCTCCAAAGGTTGCTAGCATACGTAGGCTCGTGGCCACATCACTGCTGTTTCTGTCTCCACCTCCACCCTGCTTTCTCTTCTGAACATGTGTCAAATCTCCAACTGCCTCTTTCTTCCTTGGACACTTGTGAAGGCGTTCAGAGCTGGTCTGGGTAATCTCCCACACTTGAGGCCCTGAATTTCACTACATCCATAAAGATCTCTTTCAATTAAAGTAACATTTACAAATTCCAGTTATTAGGACCTCATATCTTTGGTGAGAAGAGCATTATTCTGCCCACTACAATCACAATATAAAAGAACAGCATATTAATTTACTACAGTCTGTTACATCTATTAAGGAAAAAAAAGCACTGAAACTGAATTTGGCTCTTTCAAAGTGACCATTTGTTACTTAATATTGCAATAAAAGACCACAAAATTACTTTTCTAAAGCTATTATGCTAATATGAAATGCTTATTCTGATTTTTCCATTTACAGATAAGTGTAATTAACTTTGCAAACATAACTTTAAAATGAGGTTGATAGTACAGCTAAGTAGCGTAAGTACTCGTAAATTAGCAAATATAAATAGTTGCAAAGACTAAAAAAAATTTTCATGGAAATTCAAAAGATTTTAGGAAGAGAAATGCCTATATTTTAGGAAACTACTCTTTAGGAAAATACATTTTTCCCTTAGGAGTTAGGGTAAATAAGTGGCTGACATCTCTCTTTTAAAACTAAAGTTATATCCAGTTTATACTTGTACTCTTTGGGATAAAGAAGGGCCAAGGGTGATCAAATACCAGATGGAAGAATCCTGGCTGAGATGGTTTTGAGAAAGCAGCAGGCAAGCTAAGTCCTTGCCAATTTGATCAATTATCCTGGAAGGGGCTTTACAGCCAAGAAACTAGCTCGTCCACTTGCGTTTCTGCTACAGTAAAGGAAAGTCGAGAAGCAGGAGTACTGCTGAACAATTAACGCATTTCCTCTAACCTAGAGGCAAGCAGCTTGGAGTTCTCTGGAGCTGTAGTGGCCAAATAAAAACTGTGTCCTTGTTAATAGCTTTAATTGCTTTGGTAAAGTTAACCCAAAGACCACAGGCCTGGTGGGAATTTTAACACTAAGAAAGGAAATTGTTCTTTTCCATTTAAGCCTAGCAGGGAAACCAGAGTTACATTAGAGAATGGTCATTAATACTTAATAGTGAAAAGAATAATGAGACCTAAGTAACTGTATTTGCAAAATGTTATTCTAAAAAAAAGTAAGGATAAATAAAAATGTTATCTAAAAAAAAAAAAAGGTTCATGAGGGAAGGAACATATGTGTACCTATGGCTGATTCATGCTGATGCATGGCAGAAACCAACAGTATTATAAAGCAATTATTCTCCAATTAAAAACAATATTTAAAAAAGGGTTCATGCAAGTCACTTTGCATATATAGTTGTATTTTTTATTTAAAAAAGGCATAAATAAGCAGCAAAGCAACCTAATCCATTTTCTCTGTTATTCACATATTTAAAAGGCCTGGCTGCCTAGACTGTGAATTCCCTGTAGGGCATCCCATTCATTTTCCAGAAGTTTTTCTAAGTTTTCTCTTAAAGTACTTATTTTGCAAGCCTAAATTAACAAAGTAGCAATAAATGTTGAATATGTAAAACATAATGATCACTCCCTCATAAACTTAAAAATTCACAGCTATAGAATTTTAGCAACGAGAATGGCTGTGAACAGTTTTTCACCAGAATGCAGAATGTCAGGGATTATCCATTGAAAGTGAGAAGCAGGAAGATTCTATTGAAGAGGTAAAGGGACCACCCTTGCACACAGCACAGCACTGGAGATCACCCACCACAGAGTCTCGGCCTTGAGGGCAAAGAGCTTGCTGTGTCCCATGCTGTTTGTCCAGAGACTCACAGCCACCTTTTGAAAAACCTGTTAGAGAACATTTTCCAGGATGATGGAACTGTGTTGAAACCTTGACTGTATTCATGTGTCAAAACTCAGGACTACTCACTAAAAGGGTATATTTATTGTATATAAACTATGCCTTAATAAACTTGCCTTCAGAAAATTAACACACATCGTCATAGTTTCTTTTTATTAGGTTATATTTTCACCCACAAGTGCCTTTCTTATAATTCTGGCAATAACGCTATAAGGTTCACTCACTAATCCACCTTGATGTGCCATACAAATAGATTTCTATGTTTCATACAAATAGATTTCTATGTTTCAGGCAACACTTTCCACATTAAAAGACTATACAATTTAACTTTTCAATGTCAACAGAATAAATTTTTTTTTCCCTGAGAGATCTATAAATGTAACTTTGTTTGGAGCCGAGCCACAGAAAGCCTCGGAAGAGTGTGTGCCTGACCCTTCTGGTGTTTTCTTGTCTAAGATGCTGGGATAACACCATTAGCATTAGCCACATTGCTCTGAGGGAGAATGCTATTTACATCAGGTTAAATCATTTTAGAACCCTTTTTAAAACCACAACCATATGTATTAGGCATAACTATAAATATTTTACACAACTTAGATGTTTTTATTTCCTATCAGTCCATACAGTTTTTAAAGTAATCACTGAAAGAAAATAATATTTATCAAAGTAAGCTACTGTATCTTCAATAAAAGTTCTGTAATATTAAAAAAACTTGTTTTACCTTAAAATTTTGTTAACAGATGCAAAATACAGGCACCAGAATATTAATAATCCTTTTCTAAACACATCAACATGAAAGATTAAAATTCTGGGTTCTGAAGTTAAACCGATCTCTGCCTTCTTCCTCTGTTTATTAATAAATTGTAAATGAGAAAAAAGTTACCCACTTTTAATTCCAAATTTGTCTATTTAAAATGAACTTTAATAGAAGGATAAGACATAAAAGGTGTCTGAGCTAGTCTCTTGTGATTTGTAACATCTTACACACAGGACAATCCAAGGAAGGGAGTCTTCACTCTTGTAGAACGGTGAGCGTACAAACGGTGACTGCAGAATCACACTGAGACCAGACCACTGAAAGCTCTGATATTAAGTTTATCAAGGAAATGGATCAAGTGGGAACCAATATACCTCAGGAAACATTTAGGTCATATAGCAATACACAGGTAGAGGCAAATTAGCCCTAAGAAATCCTATGTAGGTCTATATGAATATCTTTGGAGGGTCTGTGTTCTAAGAACCCCATCTAGGAACCAAAAAAGTCATACTGTTCAAAACTTCAAAACAGATATTTGTACAGAGGCAAATGGCTAGGCAAATGACCTTGCTAAGTAAGATCAAAGGTATCTATCTATATGTTGTCAAGGTGCAGAAATACGCCAGTCACAAAGTACTGATATATTATGGTATATAGCATAGTCTGAAAGGCAACCAAAGCTTTTGCTCCATCTTGAAAATCATGGTCCAGAGATACTGGTTAGGATATTTTATGCACAGGAGGGACCTCTACAGGGAAGGAAATTATACCTAAAATTTAGCTTACTCAAATTCATCTATGCACATTAAAAAGAGAGGGGAGGAGAAAGTGGGAAAAGGCACATAACATTGATTTGTCCCACTGTTGTTAATTTTAACTTAGAGCACTTTATTTAGGTGGTGTGTATCATGTTTTTCCACTGTAAAGTCACTTGTTTTCCTTTTGTAACTAATAACATCCTATAGGGAGATACTTTGAGACTATATAAATAGATTATATAAATATCATGTTTCTCATCATCCTTATATACTAGTTTTAGCAGCCATTGGTGATTCATGCTCCAAACAATTATTACTATCAGTTCAGTTCAGTCACTCAGTCCTGCCTGACTCTTTACAACTCTGTGGACTACAGCATGCCAGACTTCCTTGTCCTTCACCAACTCCCAGAGCCTGCTCAAACTCATGTCCATTGAGTCAGTGATGCCATCCAACCATCTATGGTGGTTGCCAAAGGTGGGTTTTTTCCTCTCCTAATTCTATTTCAGGATTAATTTTGCACAAGCGTAATGGATGCTCATGAAAAATAATGGACGATTCTAAGAAAGGCTATCTACTCATTACACCCCAAGAATTCCTGATCTTTTTTCCTCAACTATTAATACTTGAAAGGCTGACCCAACCCCATAAGACCCTCTAACCAGGAAGAAGCAGTCCCATCTGCCAAAATACCATGGCTGGTGTGTATCGATTAAGTACCAACTAATTGCAAACATTTCAGAGGTGGGGGTCAATTTTCTTCTCTCTTCAAGACACATCTATGTCCAGTTATAAGAATACAATGTAAGTAATACAATGATGCATCCCCTGGATTAATAGCTTGTCTTGATCCAAACAAGCCCACAAGATCAAATGCTTCCTGATAAGGCAAAGATGAGCCAATGAGTTAATAGGGTTAAGAGAAACAGGGATGGGGAGTGGGGTTCAGGATGGAGGGGACACATGTATACATATGGCTGATTCATACTGATGTATGAAAAAACCATCACGATACTATAAAGTATTATCCTCCAATTAACATAAATTGGAGTAATTATCTTCCAATTAACATAATTTTTTTTTAAAAGAAGGGAGCAGGGATGAAATATGGATGAACTTCAGAGGGCTGACTGCACCTAACTACTTGTAGGCCCAGCTATTCCCAGAGTGCGGAATAAGCAAAGAATGGGGGAAGAAGTCAAAATCAGGGGTGGGGTTAGGGGAGGGGTGCAGATTCAACCCAATCACTCATCCCTTATAGGGATAAAGCCTCAAGGCCACTAAGAACTTTCTCCCAAACTCTGAAATATACTGCAATAAAATTTTAAGGGACTGAAGCAGAACACAGTGACTCAAGTTTATTTTTCAGACATGAAATAAAACATAATACTCCTCTATAAAAATACGCTCTGGTAATGCTGGAAACGTAACATTACGGAGCTGTATAACCTAAAGCAATTTCTTCAGTGTTAACATAGAGAAGCCAGATACAAATATTAAATTTTTTTCCACAGGGTTAAAGTTTTACTTATCCATCCAATTCTGTTTCTTCATAAGCAAACATGAATATAACTGTTTCAATCTTATAATACTCCAGAAGTATAAGATGTTATTCCCATAATCCTGGTCCTCAAATAGATGAGTCAGGCTTGATTTTATTAAAACTACCAACACAGGCTCCTTATGTTATTTCAATAAAATCATTTCCTATAAAGTACTCCACAGACAGTTAATCGTCTGAATCCCTGTCTGCCATCCCAAAGGCTTTATCTGTAATTCCAGTCATGGCAGATTACATTGCACACATTCTTCTCCAACAGAAAAATAAATGTTAGGATGAACAAATCTAAAACAAAAATTTTACAAACAGCAGCTTCACCCAGCCTCAGCACAGATCTGAATTCTGGCCTTTGAGCCTCGCTGGCCAAACTCCAGGGAACTTCATTCTTCTACTCCCAGCCTATTAGGTCACCTTGTTTCTATATTTTACTCAAGGTATTTGCTCAAAAATATTTGCACCGAGTACTGAACTAAATGAAGGAAATTAAAAAAAAAAATTGTTATCAAAGAGCATGTGCTCTGCTGAAGCTCACAATCCAGTTTAAGACAAGTCACATTTGGGTTTTTTAAAACATAGTATTTTTTTATTTTAAAGTCACCTTTGGGGTATAACTTTCATATAATAAAACCCATTTCAAAGATGCAGAGTTTGATGGGTTTCACTGAACATACACAACAATGAACTATAACTCCAGTGAGATTTAGGGTATCTTGCTCTCCATAAACTGCCTTAACTCCTTTTCATATGCCCTTCCCCCTACTCCTTGGCAACCATGGGTTGCTTTCTGCTGTTGTAGGTGAATTTTGCCTGTTCTAAAATTTTACATAAATGAAATAATGTAGTATGAACTCTTCTGTGTTTGATTTCTTAAATTAGCATGTTTTTTTAGATTTATCCATATTGTTGTGTGTATCAGTGATTTCTTTTTTCTTATTTAGTAGTATGAATAAAATAGAATTTGTTTATTCACCTGCATGCAGACAAGTAAGCTGTTTCTAATTGGAGGGTACTGTAGACATCCACAAATGCTGCTATAAACATTCATATATAAGTTTTTTTGTGGACGTTTTTATTTCATTTATTCTTAGGTTGTACTCAAGAGTGTTGGATCATGAGGTAAGTGTATGATTAATTTTAGAATTGCCAAAATGTTTTCTAACGTGGTTTTATCTATCTTACAGTCAAATAGGCAAAGAAATGTAAAAAACATCTTAAGTTGCAGTCACAGGTCATATGAAAGTAGGAGATAGCCCACATTTGGCTGTAGTTTGCTGACTCCAACTCTCAACTTTTCTATGTGTAAAATCATGTCTTCTCTGTAAAAACATAATTTTAATTTTCCTTTTCAATTTTTGTGCTTCTTCTTGCTCTAATTTTCCTTTCCAATTTTTGTGCTTATTCTTGCCTTACTGTACTGGTTAAAATCTTGGAATATATTTAGTCTCTAATCATGAAATATAACACTAGCTTTAAGTTTTTCATAAATGCCCTTTATCTGGGCCTGATTAGAGGCTTCATCATGAATGGGCACTGAAATTTTATCAAATGCTTTTTGTTTTCCACTGAGATAATGATGTGGGTTTTCTCTCTTTTTTTCTATTAATCTGGTGAATTACACTGCAAAATTTTCAAATGCTAAGCCAACCCTGCATTCTTGGGATAAAACATACTTGGTCATGATGATCTAAATTTTTACATATTGTTGAGATGGTCTCTGTAATATTTTATAAAAGATTTTTATATTTATATTCATGAGGGATAATAGTTTATAGTTTTTTTTTTAATCATGTAATGTCGCTGCTGGTTTTGGTATAAATGTAATGTTATATATACTATCAAACACTGAGATTACTACAGCTTCTTCTTTCCTCTGTTTGTCTACCTTTCCTCTTAAAAATGTGTAGAAGAATACAAATTTGCATTTCACAATGCAAAATTAATTCTTGAAACTTGATAAAATTCCTGAAACATACTTGCCATAGATAAGTTACCAGTCTGATTTAACACTTACATTAAAACTGAGTTCAAAGTTCAAACCAGACTGGTCAGACTCCAAATCCCATTCTCTGAACAGCTGCCATACTATCCCTGGCCACCTAATCAGTAGGGAAGCTGAAATGCTGTGAAGTCAAGTCTTTTCTAAAATCACTCAGTGTTCAGCGACAGAACAAACATTAAAAAAAAAAAAAAAAGTCTGACTTACTCTAGCCTTGTGCTGTGTGATTACAACTCATCTCTTACCTTTTACCACCTGAACTTTGGTACTTCAGCCATTCATGTATACAGGCCCAGCTTACTTTTCTCTCAGTCCATAAATCATACCCCACTGCTTTTTATTCATAATCTGGGCCTCAATGCTTCCCCTTGTTGGTTCTTTGTGGAGGTTGTTTTAATCTTCTATTCACCAAACTGAGCTGCTTGAGAAGGAGTATTTTTCTCAAAAGTGAAATTAGGTTGAATTTGACACCTAACTGGGCTAATTACTGCTTACAATTTTTGGCTCATGCCCTATGCTGTTCCTATCCCAACAAAAATATCACTTTTGTTTCTTGTTTACCGAGGTCAACTGAACTCCCAAGTATCTTGTGACTACTTAGAAAAGCAACATTCCAAAAAAGGATCAGGTTTTAAATATACAATGCCTTTTGTTTATACCACCTAACCATCTTTACCTAAGCATTTTCTGTTTGCAGGTTTCAGTTCAGTTCATTTCAGTCGCTCAGTTGTGTCCGACTCTTTGTGACCCCATGAATCACAGCGCGCCAGGCCTCCCTGTCCATCACCAACTCCCGGAGTTCACTCAAACTCACGTCCATCGAGTCGGTGATGCCATCCAGCCATCTCATCCTCTGTTGTCCCCTTATCCTCCTGCCCCCAATCCCTCCCAGCATCAGGGTCTTTTCCAATGAGTCAACTCTTCGCATGAGGTGGCCAAATTATTGGAGTTTCAGAGTTTCAGCTTCAGCATCAGTCCTTCCAATGAACACCCAGGAATGATCTCTTTTAGGATGGACTGGTTGGATCTCCTTGCAGTCCAAGGAACTCTCAAGAGTCTTCTCCAACACCACAGTTCAAAAGCATCAATTCTTCGGCGCTCAGCTTTCTTCACAGTCCAACTCTCACATCCATACATGACCACTGGAAAAACCATAGCCTTGACTAGATGGACCTTTGTTGGCAAAGTAATGTCTCTGCTTTTCATATGCTATCTAGGTTTCGAGTGCAACAATAAAGCAGTAATAGAGATGGTTTTCATAATGTTTCAAGGAAAGTGAAGCAAAAATCTGAAGAAAAATTATGTTTGAACAACAACAACAAAAACCCCAAACTATATGAAAAAGTATATTGGGGGAAGAACTTTACTAAATTCTTTGGTTAAAGGAATCTAAAAAGCTAGGCATTTGAAATCTTTGACTTATTCATTATATTTAATGTTATTTTAAGTATACCACATAAAATTCTCTACCTACAAAAAATTCAATTTAAATAAATCCCAGAATAGTGTTACAAATTCAGGAAACATTTAAAAAATAATCTGACAGCCTAATGCAGAGTTTAATGGGTAGAATCCAAATGTCAAGGTATAAATGACTGAAGAAATACCAATTTAATCTAAGCTTACAATTCATTTATTTTCAAGATTAAACCCAGCAAGTATACTATAATCCAGTATCTCCCTCAACCATAAATATGCTTCTAATTTTGAAGTGTTTTCAAAGGCATTGCATATAAACCTTTTTTGATTGATCATGAGAGAAACTATATGTAGCAGAAACTGGGTTCTGGGAATTACATGAAGAAAGCAATCATAATTTTTGGCACAACTGATTGCCAAGTGTACAGAACTTACGTTCAAAGACTTTTTATAAACATTAAACTAATTAGATCATATTATACAATGCACTTATGAAATTTTCTCACAAGTTTATAAATAGGAAAAACTATGGTACCAGGTTAGAAACAAGCATGTCACTAGGTGGTAAATATGCAGATATATTACACACACACATATTTATATACATTACATATATTTATATATAATTATATATATATATATAAATGAACAGCTATAATTTTTCATGGATATGATGAATAACTACTAGAAGCAAGTGTAAATACATGTGAAGATTATGAATTGAATGTAGGCATTATTAGAAAAATCCTAACTTCTACATCTGCTTAAATTCCATTATAGTTGTGCTTTGTTACTATAAAAAGCATTGTTCATGAGATTTTATTAATGCTTTACAATGTGTAACAAGGGCACTTGCCCTCCACCAGTTTACAACTTAGAAGAACAGACTTACCCATATCTCAAAATTTTAAGCCTCTTTTTCCACTTCCCTTTCTTTGAACAAATAACAAGAGACAGTACTTCTGGTGGGGTTATAGGAGGAGCAAAAAAGGACAAAACTGAGGCTGCAGGAAGAGGAAACAGCTGGTAAAGTGAGAGTATACAGAGAAATGGAGGAGGCCCAGGCGTCTGGTGAGGAAGCTGGGCCCCCAAAAAGGGAAGCAGAGAAAGACTTCCTCCTGAGATAACCAAGCTAATCAGAATGAAAGCTCAACTTTCCAATGCCCAGTAACTCCCAACTAAATATGGAATTTAGGCTTGCTCTCTGCCATGCTCAGGACTCAAGACTACATGTTCTGGGTCTCTGGGTGCCCAATGACATGGGCACGTGGAGAGAATGGAATCAGATCCTGGTCCTGTGACTGAGAGGCCTTTGAGAGTAAAAGGAGGAGGAAGTAAGTGAGTGAGTGGGAGTGGGAGTGTGAGTGTGTGTGTGTGTGTGTGTGTGTGTGTGTGTGTGTGTGTGTGTAGGGAGGGATGGAGGGTGGGAGAGTGGTGGTTCATTCGTTGAGCTCCAGCTTCCTTAAATGTCACTCCATGGTTACTATTCCCCATTTGCACCTGCACGTAAAGAGGGGTCTCTCATGACATAGTTCTGTGCTCTCCTAAAGTCTGGACAGATGAAGCATGTGAACTTATTCAACAGCTAGTTATATATGGCAACAGTTATGCATAGACAGAGTTGGATGGATGACTGAATGAGAATAGAGGACCTTCTGGCTTCTGGTGGCATGTTCCATTTAGACCACATTCAATACTCAATGTCATCAAACAAAACAAATTCTTCATTACTATTGCTTACAAACAGCAACTTAACCCATTTACACCTCATTTCCCATGCATTTAAAATATTTAAGATACTCTGCACAGTTCCTAGATCACAGAGCTACTGGGGGAACTTACTTAGTATACACACTGTCATCACGTGCACGGTGCCTGGCCCAAGTGCACAGTGTTTACACACTTCTACTTACCTCTCCGACAAGGATAACTAGGATAGCTAGAACTGGTCTAGTCCCTCAGTGCTCTTCTTCCTAGTTACAACCTTTTCATGCATTCCTTTCTAAAACTGGCTACATGGATTCTTTATACTACTTAATAATTTTTCATTTCTCTGTTATCTTTGAGTAAAGAGTTGCTTCACAGGATTAAAATTTCTGGATATCCAAAGCTAATCTTCCAAAAGGCAATTTATTTTCTGATTTCAAACACCCCTAAGATGTTATGCTTTCTTCTAAATAGAATATATGGAACACACACACTTTTCTTAATAATTAATCACAATCTTACTAACGAAACATGCCCAACCACAAACATACGGTGGCATCATAATGCCTGGGACCTGCCTTTGAGTTGTTCTGTATCCTTCTGTGATACGGGAATGTCTCTTGGTGCTGTCACAGTCCCTCTTCTAATTCTGATGTCCATCTTGCTTTCTTTTTCCTTCCCTCTATTCCCTCTCCTCACCTCCCCCCTTCTCAACTCCTTGGCTAAATTTGCACACCCAAAACATAATCTACTGAAATACAAAGATAATCAAATTATATGCTGCAGGCTAGATGGAATAAGGTTAAGAGTGAGGGCCTTATAAGGACATTTTCATGGCAATTGTTAGAATGTTTCAAAGGGGTGAAGCTGACAGTGGCCTGGCTTCTAAACAAATGCATATGTGTACACGCATATGGGAGTGCATACACCTGTGTGTGAGCACGTGCTGTATGTAAATACACTGGCTATTTAGGGGATAGTTCCTGGTGGCTCAGACGGCAAAGAGTCTGCCTGTAAAGCAGGAGACCCAGGTTTGATCCCTGGGTAGGGAAAATCCTCTGGAGAAGGAAATGGCACCCCACTCCAGTATTCTTGCCTGGAGAATTTCATGGACAAAGAAGCCTGGCGGGCTATAGTCCATGAGACCACAAATAGTGGGACATGACTGAGTGAGTGACACACACATACACACACACACAGGAGATAGTTACTGTAGGCAAAACACTTTAAGTGTATTATTTTGCAATATTTTAAACTAAGCCTACAGACTAAAATGGAGAATTTTTTTTTTACCTTAAAAAGTTAAATATGATTTAGTCAACAAATATTGGAGTACTACAGTCATATGCTGAGCATTGTTCTAGGTACTGGGAATAAAAAGTTGAAAAAGAACAGATAACTTTCCTACTCTTAGGGATTAAAAAGTTTGAATTAGAAAACGTCTTTTGTTTTCTTAAAAGAGTAATGTTTTGTTGAGATTATATTGTGAAATTTACTCATTTCTAGTTAAAAACTGTAGAGGAAAAATTTTCAGTATTACACAGGAAAAAAACTAACAGATGTAACTCTGGAGAGAGACCTGATAACATTATGAAAATATATTTAAAGTTAAGACCCTAGGGTAGTATAATTTTTCCAAATGCAGGAACAGAGAAGTAAAGAAATAGAAATGAAACATTAAGATATCATAGCATATTTAGTAATTTCCATTACTATGTTACAAGATGGCAAGAACATGAAAAATTTGATGAGGGTTTTTAAAAAAATTTAAGCAATATTAACATGACTTCAAAAATTGGCATATTTAGGCTTAAAGGGGAAACAAAAGAACGTTTAAAAATAGAAACTTATTGAGAACCAAGGAAATTAAACTCAACAACAACAAAATAATCCAATCGAAAAATGGGCAAAAATCTAAATAGACATTTCTTCAAAGAATACATACAGATGGCCAACAGGCACATGAAAAGAAGCTCAAATCGTGAATTATTAGAGAAACGCAAATCAAAATCACAATGAGGTATCACCAGAAGGCCATCATTTTAAAAATCTACAAATAAATGCTGGAGAGGGTGTAAAGAGAACCCTCATATATCTGCTGATGGGAATGGAAATGGTGCAGACAATATGGAAAACAGTATGAAGTGAAATGAAAGTCACTTAGTCATGTCCAACTCTTTGTGACCGCATGGACTATACAAGCCATGAATTCTCTAGAATTCTCCATAATACAGAATTCTCCAGGCCAGAATACTGGAGTGGGTAGCCTTCCCTTTTCCAGGGGATCTTCCCAATGCAGGGATCCAACCCAGGTCTCCCGCATTGCAGGCAGATTCTTTACCAGCTGAGCCACAAGGGAAGCCTGGAAAACAGTATGGAGGTTCCTTAAAAGACTAGAGTTGTCATGTGATTCATCAATCCCACTCCTGGGCATATATCCAGAGAAAACTGTAATTCAAAAAGATACTAGCACCTCTGTAAATAGCAGCACTATTCACAACAGCCAAGATACAGAAACAATCTAAATGTCCACTGACAGATGAACAGATAAAGATGTGGTAAATATACACAATGGAATAGTACTCAGCCATAAAAAAGAGTGAAATAATGCCATTTATAGCAACACGGATTTTCCTAGAGATCATCATACTAAGTGAAGTAAGTCAGAAAGAGAAAGACAAATATCATATGATAACCACTTATACGTAGAATCCAAAAAAATAGTAAAAAAAAAAAGAACTTATTTACAAAACAGAAACAGACTCAGACATAAGAGATTTGTGGTTGGCAAGAGGTGAGGGTTGAGGGGGAGGGATGGATTGCGAGTTTGGGATTAGCAGATGTAAACTAGTATATACAGCACAAGAAACTATCAATATGTTCAATATTCTGGGATAAACCATAATGGAAAAAATAGGAAAATTATATATATATATGTATAACTGATTCACCTTGCTGTACAGCAGAAATTAATACAATGTTGTAAACCAACTACACTCTAATAAAATAAATTTTAAAAACTAAGCACAAGGCAATCAAATTTTAGTCTATCCTCCACAGCATCTCACTTATAAATGTTAAACAGAGAATATAAAAATCAGTGTGATGACTCTGACCTTTGCTGAGCCACAGTGAGCACCCAGTACAGCTCAGCCCCGCCCAGCACTAATCAAGAAGGTAGAGTAAGCCAGATAGAAAAGAGGGCAGAAGAGGAACAAGGCCCAAAGACCAAGGTACCCACACTTTTGCCAAGTGGACTGTGGGAAAAACTGTTAGTTGTTGATCATCATTGTATCTGAATTCAGCTGGAGCCTGCAGGCCCAGCTTTTGAGACTGCTTGCTGTGGCCACATGATCCAGTTCACCCAGTTCAATGCCTGAGAGGAACAAGCCTCTCTAGACCATGCCCTCCGAAAGGAACACGTCTGTTCCCCGATTCTTCACCCTTACGTCCTGACAGAACCTGATGAGAACTGGGAGCTGTCTCAGACGCTGACAGCAACCATGTGGCAAAGCTGCCTTGGCAGCTCTGGACCACTTCTCTCTGGAATGTTCTGCGACAGAGGCATATTTCTATCTTGTTTATTTAAGCCATAATATTTTGAGGTCTCATTTTTCAGAGCAGCTAAACCTGAAGCCCAATTAACACATATTTATGGCAGAGTTGACTGTTTTAATGCCTAATTGCCTCAACTCGTATTCTGAAGCTTAGCAAGTATATTCTGAACATCTTTACTGGGTTTTAAGCATCTTTCATTGGATTATGCACCTAGAGGGCAGGGATCATGTCCTCTGTTTCTTGAAACTGTCTAACAGAGGGCTGATTAAGGGAAAGAAGGGGCAGAAAAACACGTAAGTTTAAGCTACAGGCTTTAGTGTCTGAGAGTCCCCTGGAATTGAATCCTTTGTCAATTCCTGAATTCTAATCAGACGTGTGAACTTTAGGAAGTTCAGTCATCCAACAAACATCAGTTGAGCATCTATTTTGCGGCAGGCCTCATTCTAGGAACAAGGGTTTCTGCTATGGATCACAGTGTCTACATTCTGATAGATTTAAATTTTATAAACTCATTAAGCCTCAGCTACTTCAGCTGTAAAACGGGACTAATAATAGCGACTGATTTTAGGACTCTGTGAGGATGACATGAGGCGATACAAAGTGCTTATGTGAGTCAGTGTCATGCACATTGGTACTCAATAAATGTCAACAGTAACTAAGAAATGTCAATAATTTGTGCTTGGTGTACAGATACCCACTAACTGTCACAACATCGGAGCACGGTTTCTTAGCATCCAGTAAAAAAAGGAAGTCGGAGGTTACTATTTCCTATTAGAGTCTCATCTGTGCTGGCAGTTTGATAGGAATTCTAGACATGTCCTACAGATAAATAAGGGCTTACTAAATGCAATATATCACAGAGCATGTGGGGCCTAATATTTAAAATTGAAAATATTAAAAAAAAATTATTCAAGAAATAATCCCTTTTTCTAAACTGATTTAAGGAAACGGGTGGATTCTTTGCCATATGATCATTTGGAAACAGCCTTCAAGGGCTTGGGGCCCAAACCACAGCACTGCCCACCTCCCTGTGGCAGCTGCAGGACCTGAAGCATACCAGATTGCTTCAGCACGTCTCCTGCACCGAGTCAGAATCTGCCACTTCCACCAGCTACGGTTCATAGTCCCAAAACAATTAATGGCTTCTTGGATCCAGCAGAGAGCTCTTTCCGAATAATCCTATGACATTATTTTGGACTGCAGAATGTTTAAATCCATTTTAGGCAACGAAGAGTCCTAAGGCAGGTTTTAACAAGAAACAAGGGGTTGGAGTGGGATTTTTTTCAACTTACCAAACAAAACTGAAAGATTGGGAAATAAAGATTTCCAGTAGATGAAAATGAAAACTAAATGCTCTGCAGGAAACAAAGAGCAACAGGGTAAACAATACTCCACACTTGTGGGTGGCTTCATTTTGCAAAAGCAATTTCAGAAGCAATTAGATCTGAATGCTAGTTTTATTACTAACCCCCAAAGACAGAAAACTTCAATATTCATGAAATACCTGACAGTTCTGCTTCTAGACAGGGGCTTGACCACCTATTAAGTACCAAGCACTTTACTCGCATTTTAAATATACACCCTATAACCTACAAACTGGGCATGGTTGTAATTTCACAGAGGAAACAGGCTACGAAATGTTAAGGGGCTTGCCCAATAGCATAAAGCTACTTGTGGGAGTCTGGATTTGAATCCTGACATCAACGTCTGCATGCCTCCCATTCTACTAAGAAATGACTGAATTCTTTATAAGGGTACAGTGAAACTCTATAAGAGTTCATTGATGGGTCAGGATTATCAGATTATTAGTATAAATAAGAAGAAGGCTAACATTTAAAAATATTCCCTATGGTACAGTGATGTCCTCAGGACAAACTGACATGCCCCCTCCCGCCTCCTGCCTCAGCTCAGGGGTCCATGTGCCTCTTCTACAGGGTCCCAGGACTGACTAGCTTGCCCAGTAGCCAGCAGCAGCCTCCAAAGTGTCCTACTGAAGACTGTGGGAGAGAGCTATTCTTTTTTGGCTCAGTTCTCCTGTTTGGTAACCTCCCCGCCTCAAAACCTGGCTCTCAGGTGGCCATCTGACATTTTTCTTAGCTGTCAAGGTGCATGACCTTCAAACCTGCCAGTACTACTCTGCTGTGGGAATCAAAATCTGAATTGGGGAACATGGTTTTCTCAAGATGTTTAAAAACCTATTTCGGGCAGTCAAAATGCTACCTAAAACAGCCACAGAATACAAACTGGACCTTGTGCTTTGTAATAGTCTGTGGCCAATCTACTCTATTTCGTTCTGTATTTCTAGTCTGCCTGGGCTAAAGGATTTTGAAGCTGGGATGTTATTTTCCAAATATAAGAATTGTATTGGAAAAGGCTTCTTCTTTTTTTTTTGCATAGTTCTAGTCATAAAATAAGACAGTCCTAATTACTACATTTACTTTCTTCTGTGTAGGAATATATCATAAGGGAACATTTAGAGTCTACCCATGTGAGTTCTGCCAGTTCAAATAAATCAGTCAGAGTGGATACAATTGGGTTTGGATCGTATCCAGGTTATGGAAGGCAAGAATAAATTAGAGGTATGAGCCATTCCAGCAGTGACAAACTCTCAACTTCTCTGTAAAAGCACCAGTGTTTCTTCAGGCTTAGACATGACTCACTAAGGCTACATTTTCAATGAAATATTGCTGGAAGCACTTAAAAGCTGGAAAATACAATCATGTCAGAACAGATGCCTCACTCCCTACCCCCAATGAGTGACATCATTTTGAAAAGTACTCAGTCTGCTGTCACCAGGCAGTGGGGCTGGAGAGGCAGATGTTTGCAAAAGCAGAGGAAGCCCAAGGGTAGTGTGGTTCTGTCCAAGATGCGAGGACCACCATTCCACTTTAGAAATGAACATTCATTTTTGAACAAATCTCTCATGACTATCATTTTTAGGTAGACTTGATTTTTATAATGGAAGGGAAAAAAATATCAGGTATAAATTTTCGGACACACGTCACGAGGAAACTTTTATTTTCTTTTTTTGGATATATAACCTCCCTCCTACTATGCTTTTGGGGGAAGGAGCTTCTTACTTCCACCCTCACTATTCCTAGGGAATGACTACTTCATGAAGTGACTCTGATGTTTGCTACTATGTTTGTGTTTTGTTCCCTACCTATATTCCATGAACACACAGACATTTTCAATAAATATATATTCAACAAGTATGGAAAGTTGATTAGCATCAGACACTACTCTAAGCTCTGAAATACAGTGGAAAGCATCCTTAGAGTTATATCCTTGAGTCGAGTACTCCAAAAATATGGGTATTTGGTACACTTCTCTACATCTTCCTTTTCTGACTTAATGGTTCTTTGTAGAAAAGCCCTCCAAGGCAACTGGTGAAGATATAGCTGAGGAATCTCATAATGAGATTTCTGAATATACTGTGTAAAGTTATCTACAAATAATTGGATATGCAGAATTGCTTGAAGATGATACAACCCCTATCTCCAGGGGTGCAGAAAGATGCTGACTCCTCCCATCAGCTTCATCAGCATGATGCCACAGGGGCCCCAGGGCATGCAACCTCTGCCTGGCCCCATGCCTTTGAATACTCTTCAGTTTGGATGCAGGTGCTTCCTAAATGGCCCTGGGCTAGAACTTGCTGCTTCCACAACCTTTCTTCATACCATCTCAAAGGTAACAACTGTATCCTTGAATGCCAGTGAATGTTTGCTGAATACTCACTGTTTCAGAAAGATTGGAACCATTATCCTCATTTTACTACAAATGAAGACACAGGAGCCTCTATCTAAAGTACCTGCTCAAAGTCACACAGCATAGCCAGGGGCAGAAGTGGGAGCTGCTGCTCCTAATCACTGTGCTATGATACCCTCTGGATCTGAAGCCTGCCATCACAGTGATGCTAAATTTTCCATTTCAACCATGATTTATCTCACATATTTTCCACAGCTTGCAATCTATGTACACTTACTTCTTTTCTTTCCGTCTCTGTCAACTTAATCTATGGTAACCTTTTACTGTCAATCCTAAAGGAAATCAATCCTGAATATTCACTGGAAGGACTGATGCTGAAGCTCCAATACTTTGGCACCTGATGCGAAGAGCTGACTCATTAGAAAGACCCTGATGCTTGGTAAAATTGAAGGCAGGAGGAGAAGGGGACGAAAGAGGACAAGATGGTTGGATGGCATCACTGACTTGATGGACATGAGTTTGAGCAAGCTCCACGAGTTGGTGATGGACAGGGAAGCCTGGCATGCTGCAGTCCATGGGGTCACAAAGAGTAGGATACAACTGAGTGACTGAACTGAACTGAATCTTTTACTATCTTTTTGAAAACTTCAGTCATATTATTTTATAGCTTCAGAATTTTTATTAAGCATTATAGGATTTTTGTAAGGAAATTTGGAAAATACAAAGGAAAAAGCCTGAAGATACTTACTCAGTATTTAGAAGTGACTCTTGTTTTATTAATGATTGCACATGTGTGTGTATACACACATATATACACGCATGTATACATTCATGTGCATTTCTATAGCAAATTTTTACCTATATGGTTAGATGCCTCATATTTTCATTTGTATTATGAGTTTTTCCTGTTATTAAAAATTCTTTAGAAATGTGATTTTTGCCAACAAAGGTCCGTCTAGTCAAGGCTATGGTTTTTCCTGCGGTCATGTATGGATGTGAGAGTTGGACTGTGAAGAAGGCTGAGCGCTGAAGAATTGATGCTTTTGAACTGTGGTGTTGGAGAAGACTCTTGAGAGTCCCTTGGACTGCAAGGAGATCCAACCAGTCCATTCTGAAGGAGATCAGCCCTGGGATTTCTTTGGAAGGAATCATGCTAAAGCTGAAACTCCAGTACTTTGGCCACCTCATGAGAAGAGTTGACTCATTGGAAAAGACTCTGATGCTGGGAGGGATTGGGGGCAGGAGGAGAAGGGGACGACAGAGGATGAGATGGCTGGATGGCATCACTGACTCGATGGACGTGAGTCTGGGTGAACTCCGGGAGTTGGTGATGGACAGGGAGGCCTAGCATGCTGCGATTCATGGGGTCGCAAAGAGTCGGACACGACTGAGCAACTGATATGATCTGATCTGATCTGAAAGCCTTTCATACTCATGTACTATTATGTATTCATTTCACTTTATTAGACAATCAAGCTGTTGCCAATTTTTAGATATCATAAACATTACTATGATTAATATTTTTGTGTTAATGCTTAGTATTTCCTTAGACTAGACACATGGAATTGCAATTATTGGACCAAAGATATAACCATTCTTAAGACTTTTATTACGTATCATTAAAGTGCTCTCCAAAGTGGCTGCCAATTCACTCTTAGCGACACTGCATTAAATTGCTAACATCACTGTACTCACACTGTCTTTTACTCTTTAACTGTTGCCAATATGAAAGGCAGATATATTTTCATTATTTTAATATGTATTTCTATAATTACCAGTGTGGTAAAAATATTATTTCACATTCATGTTAGTTATTTATATCCCTTCTTTTGTTAATTGTCTGTTAATGTCAAATACCTCTCTTTCATTAGGTAGTTACTGTATTTTTCTTTTTCATTCGTAATTACTCAGTACAGATTGCATTCATTTTATTCACTCATCTGATAGGTAACTGCTGAACTCCTTTAACCTATCTGTCCTGTGCTAAGGACACAGTTCTATCTATTCCTCATAGTCTTGAATACCTTTGGGAATTTCCTTATAAGACTTCTTCCAAGTAAATACATATCTTAACATACCTAAGATGATACGATTGACACTGATGTTTTACATACAGTTAAAGTACGCATAGATCCAAGGAAGATAAAAACATGTACAGAAATTTGTTCCCAGCTCAAACTGAAGATTTTTTTTTCTTTTATGTCTTTGCAAATTCAATAAGCCAACAAACCATGACTCAGAGCATTCAATATAAGCTTATAGGTTGCAAAACATCTTAAGCGCTGTGATAATGAAAAATGCCACCAAATGTTTAAATGATACCTACACTGACTAGGCGTTCTTCCTGTGGAGTATCTCAAATACATATACAGTTTACCTACTATTATCAAGAGTGAATCAGAATAGTACCGATGGCTAACAGGGACAATCACCAGAGAGAGTAATATATCCATCTGAACTATGTGAACTCTTATGTGAACCATAAGAATCAGGAAAACACTGGAGAAAAGCTGCAAAATCTAACTGATAGCATATAATAACCCTAGATTCCTGGTTTGGAATCTTAATCAAGTAAGAGATGATGTACTAGCTATTTCATACCATAAATTTCTCATTCTTGAGTCTTATACTTGGTTATTCTCTGAAGGGAGCACATCTTCAACTATTAAAGGGTACCAGGGCACAAGAGTGAAGCCATTTCATGATTTCTTACATGTCTGAAACTATATTTTTCATTCTTCATACACTGAAGACATTCTAGCTGGGTATCAAACTCCTGGACTATAAGCATTTTTCCCCCCCTCAATACTCTAAACACACTGCTCCACACCAAGTTATATGTCAGTCTGATCTTATTTTCTGTAGTTAAACTATTTATATGGATTCTTCTAGAACCCCTTTCCTCTTTATCTTTGTATAATATAAAACTTTGTCAAAATTATTCCTGGACAGGTCCCTTTTCCATATGTAATACCTGGAATGTGCTGACCACTTCAAATCTGTATACTCACAGCTATATTGTCTGCTTAGAAAAACTTCCAAAATTATATTTAAGTATTATTTCTGCTCTACTTATTCTAATGTCTTTTTCAAGAACATCCACAATACTTACATTAGATTTATTCTCTTTGTTCCACATATTCTCTTTATGTCCCTCCATGTCTAGGGACATCTATATCTTTTTTGTTCTTTTCTTCCATATTCCAAGATAACTTCTCAAATAATATTTATCAACCACAGTGATTCAATTTTCTTCTGTATCTATTTTTCCTTTATTACCTCCACTATAGATGTTAATTATTTACTATGCATCTCTAGAGTATAACTGCCTGGATATGAATACTGGATTTCCTACTGATTAACTGTGTAAGCTTGGACACATTACTCAACTTTACCAGAGTTTCCATTTTCCCATCTGTAAACAGCAGTAATAATAATAACTATCTGTATGATTCTAGGTTTTTAGTTACAAGCAACTGAAAACATCCTGGCTAATTTAAAGATTAAAAACAATTTACTGGAACAACTTACTTGTACAGCTCAAGGCTATATATTTTCTGTCTGTTCAGGTGGAAAAATGCAAAGAAAGAGAAATTTGGACATGTTCAGTGGCCAATAAAGCCTGACAGATTTCCACAACTCATATAGATTTGATAAATAACAGAGGAAATCCTTCACGTAAAGCACTTAGCACAATGCCTGGCACACAGTTTAAGTAATAATAATTGTTAGATATTAGTTTCCTAATGGATTTCTATTCCACAGAGTTTATTGCCTTTTATATCTCACTAACAGTGATAAGATCGTTTCTAAAACTTTTGGCTTGTTTCCTGTGGTAGTAGTGGTGATGATGGTGGCAGAAAGAGAAGAGACAGTAATTTGACTGTACTGAAAAGGATCTCCATACTTACAAGGGCAGATCTAACATAAATGATCTGCTAACCATTCTTCTCAATTTTGTTCTATTGTCCTTATAGTAGAACTCCTCTCCAACTCTGACAATAGGGTGGGTGTCTTCATAGTTTTCAATGGGAAATCAAGAGACGTTTTTAAAGGGTATGATATTAAAAAAAATCAAATTAAATAAAAGTTCTGCATGAATAAAAATGTTTTCCCTATTCTATAGTGCAGATCAAATAAATTAAGTGAAACAGCATTCTGTTCAGTATCCATACCTATATAAGTTTCATATTCTTACCTACAGACCATCAAATCTTCTACTTAGCTGGGAATAATGCCAACAGCAGCAATTACTAAGATGTATTTTTCCACAAAATAATTTAGTAACAATTCACATTTTCATTATACTTTGCTAACTAAAAAAAAAAAAAAAAAAAAAAAATCAAGATCCTGCTGTTAACTGCTTATATTATAAGAAAAAAACCAATATTCATCTTTCTAAGAAACAACTGAGAAAATTGGGACAATGGGGAATCCAGTAAGCTTGCCCTCTTCCAACAACTGTCTCTTTTAAGCCAGAAACATAGAAGGTAGATAAGGTCATGAGTGAAAAAAGAAGGTGCCAATTTATTCTACACTTGGGCAAGACACGTTTACTCTTTTATTAATACAACAATTTATGAAAATATTTTGCAAAGGGGACAAATGATGGTTTATGTCAACTTTTAATGGAAAGGAATTTCTAAAGGAAAACAGAATGCTGAGGAAAGTGTAAGGACTGATTCCACCAGAACAGATTAGAAGGCCATATATGTAGTGGCTGAGGGCCTTTATCTTGATTTAGGCTTTAGCAATGATTTTAGGAAAATGTATTAATTGGATATATGAACATTAGAGTAGATAATACCACATAATTAATATTATTCTGATATCATGCTGGTTTATAGGAATTTTCACATGTAAATGCATACAAATTGAAATTCAAATTTGAAATGCCTAGAACTCCAATTTTGAAAGGGAAATTAAATTTTCCTTCAAAAGCCAAAATATTTAAATTCTAAGAAAACTATCTCTCAATGGTGAAAACATGAAAACATTTCCTCTAAGATCAGGAACAAGACAAGAGTGTCCACTTTCAACCACTATTATTCAATATAGTTTTGGAAATCCTAGCTAAGGCAATCAGAGAAGAAGAAAAATAAAAGAAATCAGATTAGAAAAGTAGTAGTAAAGCTCTCATTGTTTGCAGATGACATGATATTATGCACAGAAAACCCTAAAAATACTATCAGAAAATTACTAGAGCTAATCAGTGAATTTAGCAAAGTTGCAGGATACAAAATCAACACAAAGAAATCACTTGCATTCCTATACACTAACAATGAAAAATCAGAAAGAGAAATTAAGGAATCAATCCTATTCACCACTGCAACAAAAAGAATAGATATATCTAGGAAGAAACCTACCTAAGGAGACAAAAGAACTGTATACAGAAAAACTATGATACTGATGAAAGAAGTCAAAGACAACAAAAACAGTTGGAGAGATAGTCCATGTTCCTGGGTTGGAAGAATCAATATTATGAAAATGACTATACTAGCAAATGCAATCTGCAGATTCAATGCAATCCCTATCAAACTGCCTGGCATTTTTCACAGAGGTAGAACAAAAAATTTTCACTACTCATATGCAAACACAAAGTACCTCGAATAGCCAAAACAGTCTTGAGAAAGAAGAATGGGGATGGAGGAATCAACCTTCTTTACTTTAGATTATATTACAAAGCTACAGTTATCAAGACAGTATGGCACAAAAACAGAAATACAGACCAATGGAACAAGTTAGAGAGCCCAGAAATAAACCCACACACCTATGGGTACCTTATTTTTGACAAAGGAGGCAAGAATATACAGTGGGGCAAAACAGCCTCTTCAATAAGTGGTACTGGGAAAACTGGACAGCTACATGTAAAAGAATGAAATTTGAATACTTCCTAACACCACACACAAAGATAAATGCAAAATGGACTGAAGACCTAGATGTAAGACCAGAAACTATAAAACTCTCAGAGGAAAAACATAAGCAGAACACTCGATGACACAAATCAAAGCAAGATCCTCTATGACCCACCTCCTAGAGTAATGGAAAACAAACAAATAAATAAATAAACAAGTGGGATCTAATTAAACTTGCAAAGCTCCTGCACAGCAAAGGAAACTATAAACAGGTGAAAAGACAACCCTCAGAATGGGAGACAATACTAACAAATGAAACAACTGACAAAGGATTTCCAAAATATACAAGCAGCACATACAAGTCAATTCTAGAAAAACAAACAGCCCAATTAAAAAGCAGGAAAAAGACCTAAACAGACCTTTCTCCAAAGAAGACATACAGATGACTAACGAACACATGAAAAGATGCCCAACATCATTCATTATTAGAGAAATTCATATCAAAACTACAATGAGATATCACCTCACACCAGTCAGAATGGCCATCATCAAAAAGTCTACAAACAATAAATGCTGGAGAGGGTGTGAAGAAAAGGGTGTGAAGAACAGTGCAACCATCTTGCACTGTTGGTGGGAATGTAAATTGACAGCCATTATGGAAGACGGTATGGAGATTCATTAAAAAACTAGGAATAAAAACACCATATGACCCAGAAATCCTACTCCTAGGCATATACCCTGAGGAAACCAAAATTGAAAAAGAAACATGTACCCCAATGTTCACTGCAGCACTATTCACTGCAGCTAGAACATGGAAGCAACCTAGATGCCCATCAACAGATGAATGGATAAAGAAAGTGTGGTACATATCTACAATGGAATATTACTCAGCCATAAAAAGGAACACATTTGAGTCAGTGCTAATGAGGTGGATGAACCTAGAGCCTATTACACAGAGTGAGGTAAGAAAGAGAAAGATAAATATTGTATACTAACACATATATATGGAATCCAGAAAGATGGTACCAAAGAATTTATTTTCAGGGCAATGGAGAAACAGACATAGAGAACAGACTTATGGACTTGGGTTTAGGCAGGGGGGTGGGTGGCGGGGGAAGCAGAGGGTGAGATGTATGGAGAGAGCAACATGGAAACTTACATTACTATATATAAAATACAGAGCCAATGAGAATTTGCTCATTTGCAGGGAACTGAAACAGGGGCTCTGTATCAACCTAGAGCAGTGGGATGGGGGGAGAGATGGGAGGCAGATTCAGGAGGGAGGGCACATATGTATACTTATGATTGATTCATGGTGATGTTTGACGAAAAACAACAAAATTCTGTAAAGCAACTACCCTTCAATTAAAAAATAGATAAATTAAAGAAACTGTCTTCCAATTTATGATAGCCATTTTCATACCTGAAATATGATTTATATGGAATTTAATTTTATAACATGATTTATCTTTATGTTTCAATAATGTGTTCTTTCAATTTGCTTACAGAATTTTTCTGTTATTTTAAATCTCCATATTATGAAGGTTTCAGTGCATAAAAACTATCAAGATTCTATAAGCTAAGACACCAATTTGTCTTTGCACTACTTGAAATCAACTTTATGTTTTAAATGATTTTTCTTAGGAGTGCCTAGAACAAAATACTCAAAGCCTACATTACTTTGCTGAGGTACAAGCAGATCTGATCACTTTGGAAAGAATACACACATAAAATAAAAACAGACACAGTAACGCCGAATGGACCCCTCTCTGCAAAAGTGACAAAACTACAATTTAGGTAAGAACACAAACATGAAGACAGACTGTTCTGCGATAGCTGTGGAATGACTTCAAGGTTATACTGCAGGAAAAAACTCTGTTTCTGAAATAATTTTCTCTCCCGAAGTGATTCTGCAAAGAAAAACAATCAAGCGGCACAAAGAATTTAATGCTGAATGATCCTGTCATCCATTTAATCTCACCAACTCAGCAGTCACTCATTTCACATTTAATATCATAAAGTTTGCATGTACAGGGGAAAAATTATTCCATATATTCATAATTTAACTCTGAACAGGAATTGTGAACTGAGTTATTCAACTGAAAAGGAAATTATCATTTTAAATATGCAAAGGCAAGGTTGACTTTAACCATTAATAAAGGAAAAATATTCTATTACTTTCAAATGTAAACCCAAGGTACAGCTAATTCAATGGTAAAAATTAAACAATTTTGCCTAATAGTTAATAATAATAATAATGCCTAAGTTAACAAATTTACATAAACCTGGCATAATACAATATATATCTATAGCCTGATTAACTTAAAAAAGGGGACAAATTCTTGGATTTTGTGGTTCCAATGAATGAATATTCATTATGTGCCAATTACCACAAATAAAAATATACAATATGGTTTGTAACTCTGTCTTCTTCTGAGGGCAGAAATTGTATTAAAGAGACCACCTTTATAGGTCTCCTGACCATCCCTCCCATCTCTTTCCTGGACAGTCTTTGCTCACAGTAGGCGTCCTATATATATATATATATATATATATATTTTTATATATATATATTTATAAATTATATATATTTATATATATATTTATTCAATATATATATATATATTTACCTAGTTAAAAGCAAGTGTAAATGAACTACAGTGGGATGGTGAGCATTTTTACATTCTTAGTTCATTTACCCAATAAATATTTGGGGGGTCTTTTACTATGTATTCCATGTCTGCAAGTGTAATTCAGCTGTGGATAAAGAGCCAGACAGAAGCTGTTCAAACTCCTGGAAGTTAAGAGCTCGTCAAACAAAACAAAGTAAAACAAAACAACCACCTATTGTGTCAATACATCTAAAAAGATGTCTCCAAGGGAATCAAACAGAACAAAAAATCAGTTACTCAAAATGTACGCCTCAGACAGAAAGACTTGGGAACTGTGCTCACAGGTCCAGCTGATCATTTATCAGACTACTGGAAAACATGGGCAGATGTAAAAATTTACCTGTTGTTGTTAGCTAACTTGGCAATCTAAGGACAGTTTTTTTTTTTTTTTGTACACTCAAATATATGAATAAATAAACCTGTTAACTATACTCTTGTATTATTTAACCACAGAGACACTCGAACTGGGGTTACGCTACATCATTAACACATGGAAGAGAAATGTTAAATTTTCACTGTGTCATATGCAGTTTAAGAGGACTGATCTCCTAAGAACCAATTATTAGCATTCAGAATTCTTGAATCCAGGCCAAAGAGTGTCGCAAGACATCTACCACTTGATCCCACTTTGAACCTTAATTCCATAATATTAAAGAGTAAAAGCTGTAAAATTTGATGATCCCACAGAAGTCACTAAGAAAAGATCCAATCTTACCTTGTGTCTGATGATTGCAGTTCAGGCACAGAAGACGTTCCTATATTACATAATTACAATTGCCAAGATAATTCAGTTACCAAGAGAAAAAACTACTAAGTTACTAAAAGGGAAAGTGTGAAGTTTTCAGTGTTGAACCTACAGTACAATGCTTTTAGCCAGGCTACAAACTATGCTTGTTTACAGCTGAAGTAAAAATTCTGTCTTCTGCATGGGGCTGAGGTGTGTCAGGGAGAACTATTTCATTGTAAATAAATCTAGGGGCCAAATAAAAGGAAGTTGCAAAAGCAGGTGTACAGCAGTTGAGTTGTTTCAGTTTCAGAGAAATAAAGTAAATAATTGTACTGGAATTTGTTCAGTTCTGGGCATTCTGCCATACAGGAAAGGGTGTGTAATTACTGAAGCTAACACATCCATGTAAAAATGAAGTAATATCAATAGAACACAGTTGGGATCTAAATTTCCTTTTTTATCTTCGAAAAATTAAGGATCTCTATAATGACTCTCATTTCACTCTTTGATATTTAAATATCACTTAAGTTAATATGAATACATGAAGGCAGAATTGTAATTTTCACAAAGTCAGAAAATATTATCTTTAAAGGTGGTATTATTCTCTTTGAAAGCCTCACAAATGAAGAACATTTCAATTTTCACTCATCAAAGATAACAAGATAACAAAAGTATACCCAATACCTCACTTAGGACTTCACCAGAGTAAGAGAAGTACACGTAATATTAGCACGTTTTACCAAATCTATTCTTTGCTTACCATTTCATGCTATCTGGATTGAACTCGATCTTAAACCTGGATTCCAAACTTCTTAAATCATAAACCCAAAATAAGAGGGTGTGGTTTGTGGGAGAACAATGGAAGTTAGAGCACCTAGGGAGTCAGGCCAACTTCAAATAGAGATCTCAATTATTCAAGAAACTTTATGACAGAGGATGAAAGACTGTAATAAATATTACATGCGTGATTTTACAGAATGTAAATCTACTTGCACCTTAAACAGAGCTATGAAAAATATTTAACGCTATTCAGGACTGGCCATATGATTTTTTAAAGGGTATTTCTACATCTAGTATGAGATTCTACCAATTATAAAAGTTCAATATACTCCCCCATTGATAATAAGAGTCTGCTCCTGGCTCCTGGCTCACTGCTTCCCTGAGCCTGTGACGTTAGCATGCTGACACTTCTAAGTTGCAGGGATGGCACTGAATTTCTGAATGAGTCAATGTCTTACCAGATTCCAATTCCTTTCCATTCAAAGGCATGCTGTCCATTTCAAGGATGAATCAGTTTAGTCTATGATTTTTACAGAAGTGGCAAGGTTCTCTGAGGGCACTGCATTTGGCCATATTTCTTTACCTGACCACATATAAGCTAGGCACTAGATCATTCTTGGGTAAGCCTGAAAACTATCAGGATACAAAATAGTTTGTTTCCAACATCTACATTCACTTTGGGAATACTGTATTCTCAGCAGGAGTTGAACTGAACAGTAGAAACTGCCAAATGATGATCCTGATTGTATAAACCCAACAGCCAACTGGTGGCTTAAGTTCAACTGACACTTTCTATAATTTTAGACTGGAGTCCAAGGATAACATTACTTTGCTAATCCCATGGGCTGACTTTTTCCTTCTCTTGAAAGATGATCCTTAACTGGAAGACATTTCTTTTGTGATTACTTGGTTTACATGATGATGGTGGATATTTTGTGACATCACGAAGATAAACCGCATCCTTTCATTCCCTACACTTCCTTTGCAGCTAAGTTGGACAGATGGAAGATGAAATATAAATTTCTTTCATATTTTTAAAAGACTTACGCCATTATTTGACCATCCATGTGAAATAAAATATAAGTTTGTTCCATGCAGAGATCAGATTTAATTTCTAGATCAATATGGATACCGTGCAACTCAAATTGTCTTAAAGATAAGAATGTACAGCTGAGTAACTAGTTTTCTAGGTGCTGTCTTGAGATTCTCTTGCTTAGTAATGCTTCTATGAATGTGGCAACAGATTCCATTATCCTTACAGAATAGCCAGTTGGTGACAAAGTGATCTGATAGCATTATTTATTTACTTCCTCTTTCAACAATCATTCATGCAGCTCTAGTATATTCAAGCCCTTTGGGCTTCCCTGGTGGCTCAGATGGTAAAGAGTCTGCCTGCAGTGCAGGAGACCTGGTTCGATCCCTGGGTTGGGAAGATCCCCTGGAGAAGGGAAAGGCTACCCACTCTAGTATTCTGGCCTGGAGAATTCCATGGACTGTACAGTTCATGGGGATGCAAAGAGTCGGACATGACTAAGTAACTTTCATTTTCATCCTCAGGTAGCTTTTAATTATATCATCCAAAGGAGCATGTGATGAGTCAGAGCAGTGGTATAAAGTGCTAAGAAAGATCAGCAGAGAGTTGACTTCAGGCTGGGGTGAACTTCATGGTTGGCTTCATGAAAGAGGTAGCACTTGAACAGAAGTGAGTTCCTTCTTTCTATCTGCAAAAAAGCAAGGACTTTTTCTATAAAGGTACATGTATGCATCTATGGGACTGACATCAACATGAAAGGTCATAGCTTCATAAAAGAGAGAGAATATGAATCTCTGTATTTTGTCAAGAAAAAGGAACAGCTTCTGGCATGGGAGGATCTGAAGGAAAGAGAGGCCCAGTAGAGCAAGATTTCAGTGTTCCCATGACTCCCTAAATCCAATTTCAGGTATTAACAGACTAGTGATTTGTTAACAAGATGGCTACTGGTTGCCTGTCATTTTCTTCCCTACTACTTATCATGAAATGTCCAGGGGGAATTCACATGAGGTAATGTAGTGCTTGGATATAATTTATAAGAACCCAGATTCTTCCTCTCAAAATTCAGGTGCATGTTAAAAGATATTCCTCTCCAATTCTTTAACCAAGTGCTTTGACATGATGTTTGAGTTTGTACTATGTCAGCATGTTAATAAAATTTATTTTCATTATTCTACTTCTTATAATAAACACATAAAGCTGTTTTAATTGGTGAGATCAACATGGTGAAGTTTTGGAAGTTTAATGCCATGTCGAAGTATATACTGTCACAGCATAAACATGGCTCGTATTCAAAAAAGTTTTTTTGTCTTCATATCAGTGGCCTGGAAGAAGTTTCTCAGTCCCGACAGACACATATTTAAAAGTAGAACCGCCAGCTTCTCTTAGGGAGGGCATTTTCTTCTTAAGTAGAGATGATGATGATAATAGTAATATTAGCCTTTACTATGAGAATTTACTAAGTGTAAGGGAGTGTAAAAACTTTACATAGATTAATTTAATGTTTCAATAACTATTACTATCTTCATTCTACAAATGAGAAACTGAGGCAGAGAGAGGTTAACAATCTTGCCAAGATGACACAGTAAGTAGTGGAGCCATGATGGGAATCCAGCCATCTCCCCCTCGCACTGAAGGAGTCTCTGTATCCCAACGAAACATTCATTCTGAGACACATCCACCATCAAACAAGGTCTGTTCTCTGAGATCAGCGGATCTGATCCCATCACTCCAAGCCTATGAAAATAAGGCACCTTTTTCCCCCCTATAATTGTATATTCTATCCAGTAATACTGCTCTTTGATACAATACATGACCAAGGACATAATCTAAAATTAATTATTTCATTTGAGTCTAACACAACTACAAATGTGACATTCTGACTAGTATTTTAGAATCAAATATATAAGGTAAACAGTAATTAGTTTTCTTATTCTTAGCTAACTTTTCTGTGCTCTGTCTCATTTGGCAGACAAAGGCAAGTGACATATTTCAGGAAAGTCTAAGAAATTTTTACTCTAATTACAGAGAAATTTGAGTATCTTGCTTTGTACCACACAAATCCTATGGGAACTAGAGTTAGCTATTTAAATCAGGCAAGTATCTTGGAACAAGAGATAGATATGGTGTCTTGGGTTGAATGATGGATGCACTGAGTAATGAGCACTGACAATCTTAAAAGAAATTAAGAATGAAAACTGTAAATGTATAATAATGGACTCAAATTCTTAAGAACAAGAATAGAAGTGTGTCTTCCAACTAAAGTGGGAGACATATGATAATTCTAATAAATAACAAATATCTGTATATTTTTTGCCTAACCCAAGAAACCAGAACTCTTTTTGTTTTCTCTCACAAAATATGCATTCAAAATACTATTCATTGCCAAAAGATAAAATTTTGAAGTCATTTGAGGCCATCAAAGAATTATAGGGCAAAAATTCTGATAGGTTTCCAATCTCTTCTATATGCAGCGTTATCTAGTTTAAAGATACAGACATGAAGGTTCCTACTGTTATGCTTACTGAGCACAGTTTCTGGTTTTAAGTTAGTTCTGGGTACTTTGATAAATTTACTGTCATATTTCACCAAAATGCAGTATACACTAAGAGTCACAAATAAATCAGAGCCTTCTCATTTTACAGCTCCTTGGGTCAGATCTCAGCAACTAAGAAGAAAGAGTCCTTTTTTTCCTCCCTAAAGGTGATAGATAATCTATAGTTTGGGAGAAAATGAAAACAGTACTGACTCTAATTTTCTTGTGTCCTCCCAAATTCTTAGTTTGTGAAATGTTTAAAAACTTCAAATTTCTGTAATGAATGAAAAATATTTTGACATCTTGCTACTAGGAAAAGTTGTGAAATCATTTTTTCTTGAAAATACAGCTCTAATGGCAAGACATATCTTCTAGTTTTAGAGCAATCTTTTATATACACACCCATCTTTAAGTTACAGCAAAAAATAAAATAAGGAAGTTTTAAATACCCTTTCACTCTTTGTCATCATTAGTCATGGGAGTTGTTGACACTGATTTTTCAAAGAATTCCGGCCTACATACAACATTTAAGCTTGTATCTCTTGAGAAAAAAAAGACTAGTATTTTAAATCATAAGATTTAAAAAGACAATTTCACTATTAGATTATCTCCAACAAAATAACCCTCACAGAGGGCATATACTTTTTGGTTGCTTGTGTGTTTTTTGAGGGAGGAGGGCAGAAAAGAAAAGTCTCCCCGGAGGTTTACACTGACATTCACCTTTATTAAGCTTCTAAATCTTATGCAGTTAAAATTTCTCTAAGCCCACCAAATCAAAATCTAATTTAGAAGGCTACCTGGATCTGAAGGATAACAGTATTAAGTGCCTTTAAAAAATCAACATAAACATGACATTTAAGCAAAATGGCACAGTGTGACAAGTTTTAGAACAGTAGCTCACAAGATGAGTATACTCTGATTAAGACAAACACAACAAATAGAACCTTTAATCCAAAAAATCACGGAGACAACCCTATGTAATACCTATGTTAAAACGTTCAACAGATCTAAGGCTATCACAGGCCTCAAGTTGCCAGAGTTCTGACAGAAAAGTCAGCGATGTGAAACACGCTTTACAAAGCTGGGCGTGCATGCACACACTCTGCAAGGTGAGCGAGACAGAGACACCGATCACCACTGATATTGTCCTTACTTGCAGACGCACAAGTATCCTGCATGTTCCGATTCTGACTGGCACCTGGAGCGGCTCTACCTGCCAGTCATCCCAATGTACTCAGGGATGTAAACACCTTATAATTAGAAAACGTGAAGGCGTCAAGGACGTTAGACAAATTGAAAACACATCCAAAGATTAATTTTTAAAGGCAATGAAGAAATAATTAATTGCAAAGTCTAAAATCAGAGGATGTACCTGCTCCTTCACGGAAGCTAGAATAGTGGTGGCTGTGGTCTCGGGTTCCATGCCGGGGCCAGTGGAGGCAGCTTCCTGGTGGGTCTGTGGTTGCCCCTCCTCCACCAATGAGGCCTGTTCAGGAGCTGGCATTCCTCCTGCAACCAAGCAGGCAAAGGGTTAACACTTTCATCTGCTCCCGTGCCGGAACAGGCAGGGGCTGCGTGCTTACACAGGGTTCCCAGGAACTACTACAGACTTCTACACACCATGATCACAACGCCATACGGCTATATGATGTCTAAAAGGCAACACCCAGGGTCAAAGTAGAACTAGTACTACCAAACACTAAAAAATAACAATAGAATAATAATGACAATAAAAAACACTGAGAAAATATTTAAACAAAATCATAGTCTAAAAATGATGTGGAAAATGTTAAGGAAGAGGATGCAAAAATACACCAAGGACAATAAAGCTGTTAGATGCTATAAAATTGCTGAATTTTCTAAACAGGTCACCATTAAGTAAATATGATTACCTTATCATGAACAAAATAGTAACAAATACGCTAGACTGCTATAAGGGTCAGTTTTCAACGAAGTACTTGAGTAAGAAGACATCTACAACTGTAAACGCTTTACAGTTGCAGAAGAGGCTTATGCATGAGAAGAAAAGGGAAAGTAAAACTTACAAAAGGCTTGAAAAAATAGGCGAAATTCTGTGGTATTTAAAAAAAATCAAGACTGCTGGTGGAGTATTATAGCTAGCTTGGTTTCCTTAGAGGAATCTGTTGATGCAAAGATGACAATGACTATGGTGATGGTGTTGAAAGAGAATTTATTTTTCAGGATCATAGACTGTGACAGAAAAATGGGTTCTTGCCAAGTGAATAGGTGCCTCTCCTACATAACACAGACTGAGAGTGGTGTGTTTGCTGGGAAACTTACTGATTTGATATGGATTTTTATATAAATTTGAAAAAGATTGGGAAAAGGTACCCATATAAAATGTTGTAAATATTCTAATAACTTGTTTACCTGTCACTCTCTCTGTCTCCTCCAGAATAGAGTTTATCATACCATAAGACCAGCCTAGAGCCTGGCATATATAATATCCAACTAATCTTCACCAAATAAATGAATACATGAATGAGGACTGACTGTCTCTTCCATGTCTCATAACAGTCATTAGGCAAATCTGACCACAAGTGCTATGGTGCTCCTGAGATCTTATTTGCTTAATACATTACTCTGTACTTGTATTTGAGACCGCAAGTGCTATTTTTGACATTCTTCATAGTTTTCTCCTAAAAATGACTCTACTCTCATATTTTGATTTCTTTTCAACTTCAACAATGTTCATTTCTGTAGGATGATATGGGGTGGGGGGACGGGGGAGAAGGTCCCCATTCCCTCAAATATCAATATCAACTTGCTGTTTATTTCCAAACTCAATCTGTAAGACAAGGGAAGATGAACATATCATCCGAGCCTCCACCTCCTTCCTCACTCTCCTGACTTGCATACTGGGGAAGCTGGGGTTAGGTTCCAGGGTGCTGTCAATGTTGCTTTACTGCTGCCACATTAATGGGCAGAAATGGAAAACGGGTCTGATGAGTATGTGTATTTTCCCCTAGTGGGGCTCTCCATGAGGAGTTCTCATGGTTGCTCTAGAGGTAAATTCTTTGTTGGCAGTTTCTGTGGAGCCCCAGGCCAAGTGCAGCCTCAACTGCAAAAAGGAGGACCTCCAGTTCAAGTTTGAGGAGGACCTCCAGGCTTGAAGTATGCGGGTCCAGGATCATAACCTAAGTGCCTTGAACATAAGCTACCACTTCCTCACTTACAAAAAGAGCTTACTAATTCTTCCCACAACACCATCGGATGATTTTTATGACAATCTTTATTTTTTAGTATGTATGTTAATATTGATATATAAAATAGTGCTCTCAAATATCATTGTTGTTGTTAGTTGCTCAGTCGTGTCCGATTCTTTGCTACCCCATGGACTGTAGCCTACCAGGCTCCTCAGTCCATGAGATTCTCCAGGCAAGAGTACTGAAGTGGGTTGCCATTCCCTTCTCCAGGGGAAAGTATTATTAACTGGATAAAATGATGCATTTCTGTATTTAGCCAGTGCTCATTATAGATAAGATTTAAGGTCTATGAAAATAAAAAAGCCACACATAACAATCCTAGACTTGCACTTAAGGCTGGTAAAGATATGAAAATATTCTATGCCATCAAAAAACTACACACCTTAAAATAAGCAGATGGTTGCAAAGAACAAAAATGTTACTATGCAACAGGGAAACAAATAATGCCAAGAAACAAAAATTTTAAATGTCAAGAGTATAATACCCTGAAATAACCAATGTATAAGAAAAAGAGAAGCAAATTTTCAGTGAACAAAGAGAATTTGGGAAAGAAAGAAACATCATTGGGGAAGTAATTACTCTTGACTAAAAATAGGAGAATCGTTGCTATTTAAAGAAAGATACTGAAAAATACCGTTGTAACTGCATTATGTCACTGTGAGTGCACCATATTTAATTTCATGATATTTATTTTCTGATGACTGTCCAGATCTATGGTATCAGATGAACATCTTCTGAATACCACTTTGCCCATGTAACAACATGCAGGGTGATACCGGGGTACGGGCATAAAGAAAGGTCACTGATCATTAATGGCTCATCATCTAGCTGAGGCAGCAAAATATGAGTCAGACCAAGACAGAGGCAAGAGGCAAGTGATGGAGTAACAACACTGAAATCAACAGGAAGAGGTGATGAAAAAGAAACTCTTATTCAGCAAGAGAGGAGACTTGCATAGGTAGGCATGATTTCTACTCTCAGATTCCTCAAAACTAGGAGACACTGCAGGCAATCACCAACACTCACGGGATAGACGATGATGACCAGGGTACCCAGGCTTAACTGAGGGTGAGACACTTCTCTACACCTCATCTCTGAATGGTCCCTAAACACCATCACCAAGATGGGGCAAAGAAGGGATGCCATACTACTGACAAGCTATACACCTAGTAAAGTAATCTGTTCATTTACATAGCTCTCCTAACAATTTTAGGAGCTGGAAGGAATCAAGCTAAGACTAAAGTTACAGAATATTATTACTTCTCCCCATTAGCAAAGCAAAAAAGCA
Organism: Bos javanicus; assembly: GCF_032452875.1. Taxonomy (NCBI): domain Eukaryota; kingdom Metazoa; phylum Chordata; class Mammalia; order Artiodactyla; family Bovidae; genus Bos; species Bos javanicus. Next base: position 37,920,050 of record NC_083869.1, read on the forward strand.
ACGACTACTTATATGGCAAAAAGACTGTGAGAAATTAAGCTTTGTGCTTCCCTCAATTATCTCAACTGGCCCGATCTGGGCAATTACATTTTAGGGACCTGGGTACACTTACAAATAAGTTGCTGGACCATTCTGGCTCTTTGAAAAATCACAGAGAATGGAAAAGGTGCCAGAAAACTGGAAACAGGAAAATGCCATTGCTGTTTTTGGAAAGAAGAAAGTAGACTCTCTTCACGTTACAAACTAGAGAGCTAGACATAGATGTTGGGTGAGATTCTTACAAGGATTTTATCCAAGAGATGACTGTGAGAACCAAAAAGGGGCACGCCAAAGAAAAGTCATGTTAAGCTCATCTAATTTCTCTTTGGCACGGTAACCACGGAAGTGCAGTGTGTCTAGACTCATTGAGGCATGATGATGTTAGAAGTCCCCCATGGTATTATAATCAGCAGAGAAATAGGGCTGGCACAAGGGCAACTGCTGCCTCTGACATTCTGTAAATAGCTGAACAAAATATATCAAACTACAGAGGTTTCTAATGTAATGCTAGAGAACTCTGATGCTGGCCCAGCCCTAACCAAAAACTTTAACCACAATGTAATAATAATATACAGGGCATGCTCAAACTCTTCAATGAGTAAGAATACTGAATTTACCAGGTGATGAAATTCAAATATAAAAATCGCTGATGCACTGCAATAATGAGTTGCTTCTAATGAGATGTAAAAAAAACAAAAACACCAAGCATAAACAAGGATCTTGTACTTAGGGTTAGCTCAGCAGCACACAGGGGAAAGATTTACTAGGCACTTGGACTTCCCTGGTGGCTCAGATGGTTAAGCGTCTGTCTACAATGTGGGAGACCCAGGTTCAATCCCTGGGTCAGGAAGTTCCCTGGAGAAGGAAATGGCAATCCACTCCAGTACTACTGCCTGGAAAATCCTATGGACAGAGGACCCTGGTAGGCTACAGTCCATGGGGTCGCAAAGAGTCGGACATGACTGAGCGATCTTCACCATAATCACCTTAGGTTCAAGAGCACAATGAGTGAATCAAGAATGAAAAGAGGCTTCCACAAAGCCAAGGTGATGCTATGTTGTATCGATATCAGCATTTAAGGTGATAGAAAGAAAGGGACAAGGGAATGTACACCTCTTCTTCAGGTCCATGTCCACTTTCAGTGATGGGTGGCACATTAACAGGAATGGACACAAATGTATTCATTCGAGAGGATGAGTAGGATGGTAAAAGGATTCCACCATTTATTTCCAGGCACAAGGACAAAATTAATGATGAGCTTGAAGCTTAGCTGAGAACACAGGAAGAACACTTGACAGAAAAGGAAGAGAAAAATCTGACCTGAACAAGAAATCACAAGAACAAGAAAAATCTGACCTGAACAAGAAAAGGACCACGCAGACAAGCAAAGGTCTATGAATATCTTCAGGTCTGCCAAGCACAAACAAGGTCAGAATTTTTGGTCCCAAGAGCTAGACCAAAAACTAATGGTTTTGTACCAAACTTGTATTAACCTAAATTACTACTGTCTTTATACTCTGAATCAAATCTGGCTAACAGTTATGTTTCATTATATTTATATTGTAAAATTAAAGGTTGGCGCTATGAGGGCAAGCTCAGGAAGGTCTTTCCTTTCTGAGTAAAGAGCCAGATATCCAAAATTTCAAGAACTAAAGCCCCAGAGGTGGTATATTCCCCATCGCTGGAGGTCTTTAACCACAGTTCAGAAGATCAAGTAGCAGGGAAGGTACAGAAGGAATCCTGCACCGGGTGTGTGTCAGAAACAGGAGACAAAGTTCTCTGAATTTGGAGGCGGAGACAAAGATATGAGAACATCTATGTTCTGAACTGATGTGAATGCTCTTCAGGGGTTTTCAGAGTGTTGTCTACCACATCACACCTCTCTGTAAAAAAGCACCTGAAGGCCAGGACACTGTGTTTTTCCTGAGAGAATGATGGTGACTGGAAGTCTTACTGCTGACTGTTTCTGTTTAGGTACACAAAAAGCTCAGAGGAGTTTGTAATCAACTCTTACAACTGTGTTCTCATTTTATTCCAGCCTTTTGTTACTTTCTTACTACTTCATTTTATTTCACTACTTTTTATAATTCTGTTGGACAGCATTCTTTTGAGCCTTGTGAAATACTTTTTGGAAAGCTATGAACTGTTATGTGTTTTCACTAATACCTCTATTGAAGACAAATTTTTACATAAAACTGTTGGTATAACATAGTGTGCGTTTCTCATAGTGAATTCACAAATTAACAAGAAATTTTCTGTTCAGGTTACAGGTCAAGTACATTCTAGTGTGATTATAAAAGGCTTTCTTTGCAGGCTGTGGATGTAATATACAGGAATAACTTAAGACTCAACTACAACCCCCTTTATCACAGATGAAACTAACCCACAAAATCATCTCCACTAACTTAATGAGATAGAAGATCAACTAGATAGTGGATTTTCCTCTATTTACCCATTTCTACTCGCCTTACTGATAATTTTTGTCAAAGTATAATAATACACTTTATTTTGTCTTATCCAGTGAAATTCACTGGATTCTGTATTTTTTCTCCATTCTTTTGCATAAGTAAACTTAAGTATTAATAGCACAACTCACACCTTGAGATGGCCACTTACACTGTGTGCTATGTAAATGGTGCTCCCAGAGTCAGGTGGAGCACTGACACGGTTCGTGTCATGACAGGTAAATCCTGTAAAACTATTGATAAAAACTAAAGATTCTATATTGGATAAACATAGACTGCACTTTGGTATTTTCAATCCTTCTAAACAAACGTTTCTTACACAGAGCAAAAAAAAAAAAAAAAAAAAAGAAATCTTCTTTGGAAAATACAAGCTGGTTTTAGAAAAGGCAGAGGAACCAGAGATCAAATTGCCAACATCCGCTGGACCACTGAAAAACCAAGACAGTTCCAGAAAAACATCTATTTCTGCTTTATTGACTATGCCAAAGCCTTTGACTGTGAATCACAAGAAACTGTGGAAAATTCTGAAAGAGATGGGAATACCAGACCACCTGACCAGTGTCTTGAGAAACCTGTATGCAGGTCAGGAAGCAACAGTTAGAACTGGACATGGAACAACAGACTGGTTCCAAATAGGAAAAGGAGTACGTCAAGGCTGTATATTGTCACCCTGCTTATTTAACTTATATGCAGAGTACATCATGAGAAATGCTGGGCTGGAAGAAGCACAAGCTGGAATCAAGATTACTGGAAGAAATATCAATAACCTCAGATATGCAGATGACACCACCCTTATGGCAGAAAGTAAAGAGGAACTAAAAAGCCTCTTGATGAAAGTGAAAGTGGAGAGTGAAAAAGTTGGCTTAAAGCTCAACATTCAGAAAATGAAGATCATGGCATCCGGTCCCATCACTTCATGGCAAATAGATAGGGAAAAAGTGGAAACAGTGTCAGACTTTATTTTTTGGGGCTCCAAAATCACTGCAGATGGTGACTGCAACCATGAAATTAAAAGACGCTTACTCCTTGGAAGGAAAGTTATGACCAACCTAGATAGCATATTCAAAAGCAGAGACATTACTTTGCCAACAAAGGTCCATCTAGTCAAAGCTACGGTTTTTCCAGTGGTCATGTATGGATGTGAGAGTTGGACTGTGAAGAAAGCTGAGTGCCGAAGAATTGATGCTTTTGAACTGTGGTGTTGGAGAAGACTCTTGAGAGTCCCTTGGACTGCAAGAAGATCCAACCAGTCCATTCTGAAGGAGATCAGTCCTGGGTGTTCTTTGGAAGGAATGATGCTAAAGCTGAAACTGCAGTACTTTGGCCACCTCACGCGAAGAGTTGACTCATTGGAAAAGACTCTGATGCTGGGAGGGATTGGGGGCAGGAGGAGAAGGGGACAACAGAGGATGAGATGGCTGGATGGCATCGCTGACTTGATGGACGTGAGTCTGAGTGAACTCCAGGAGTTGGTGATGGACAGGGAGGCCTGGCGTGCTGCGATTCATGGGGTTGCAAAGAGTCGGACATGACTGAGCGACTGAACTGAACTGAACTGATAGATTCAGTTTTTTTTGTTATTGTTTGTTTGTTTTAGGATTTAGGATCCCTTAAAGCACATAGCTGTCTGACATGTTAAAGGGTATAAAAAAGATAGGATGGGGATAACCAACAGGGTAAGAATGTAACTCTGAGGGGAGATGACTGGATTGAGAGGTGAGATGAGCATACATTTCTGCTATTTTCCAACTCACAACACCATGAAATAATGGAAAAGGCATTTTCTCTTTTTCAGGATAAGAAAATTAGCCAGTCTAAAAATTCAAAAAACGCCATCAGTATGCCAAAATATTAGAAAAATAATGGTTGCAGACCTATGGCAAAATAACCAGAAGCAACCAAACCACACACACACAAGCCTGATGAGTGGCTGGAGCAGTAGGTGAGGGAGCTCAGAGTCAGAGGATCTCGGAATTCTTAGACCTGGGCCATGATCAGATGATCAAGAGGGAGACAATGCCACTAGGTGGTTGGTTGGCCCCTGCCCTGCACATGCTCAGGCGGCAGTCACAGGCAAAGATGGAGAGAACCGGACACAACAGGGCCTCAGGCAGTACTGATGCCCAGAAGGGCAGAATTCTCTGAACATAAACAGTGAAGTGGTAAACTAACATCTTTAACGTTTAAATTGAAAACTGTGTCTGTGAAAGAGAAACACAGCCAAAGACCTTGAAAATAAGTTATAGGATAAAACCAAAAATCTCTATCAATGCAATGAATAGCAGAATTAATTTTTATAAAAAGAATATTTCCTAAGAGTGATGTAAAGGATTCAATCTGAGCACTGCACCCCACTCCCTGCCTGAAGAGAGAGAGAAAAAAAAGATAAGAGTAGTTTGGAGACTTGAGACTAGATCCAGGAGTTATGTTTATTTACAAGTATGAAGAAGAGAGGAAAAAAGGAGACTACTAAAACAAGTAAGAAATGGAAATTTCTGAGCTGAAAACTAATATTTAAAATCGGCCAGTAAGTAAATAAAATGAATCAAACAGATTATATCTAAACCCAATCCACTGAAATTTCTAGGTTCCAAGGATAAAGAAAAGATTGTAGATGTTACCATGCAGGAAAAATAAATTGCATACAAAGGAATGAGAATCAGTTTCACAGAAGCCTGATGGTTATAGTAACAATTTTCAAGTACTAATATATATATATAGTATATATATACAGTATATATATATATTTCTAATATATATTAATATGTATTTCTAATATATATAATTTATATATAATCTAATATATATATAATTTCTAAGTACTTCTATATATAGTATATATTACTATATATATATAGTAATAATTTCTAAGTACTAACCAAAAATCATTATTCAAATATGAAGAAAAATAAAGGCATTTTAGGACATACCAGGACCCAAGAAAATGTGGCTTCAATACTCTTCAAAGGAAGTTCTGCAACCAAATAACAAATATGACCAAAGAAGGGTTAGTACACAAGAAACAGTGCTAAGCAAATAACTCAGGAAATTGAAAGTTAAGTCTAAAGAAACTCCACATGCTACCAACAGGAGACGTGTGAGGAACTGAAGAAAGTAAATTGTTCTACCCTGACCAAGTTAGCAGCTGACTGCAGCCACCTGAGTGAACCCAGGTAAGACTAGCAGAACCTCCTTAACAATCTAGAATTACGAGAAATTTAAAAACTGTTGTTTGAGCCACTGAGATTTCAGATGACTTGTTACATGGTAAGTGATACTAACTGATACAACCATCAAGACAAGAAATGAGGATACAGGGGGAAATTTTAACTTATCAGTGTTATTTTTAAAGTATTATAAGATTAAAAAATTAAATTTTACATGCTGGATTATCTTCTAAAGATAGTTTATTTAATACACTATTGCTCTTTGACTTACTAAATAAGATACTATAAATTAGGTGTAACTGAAACTATAAAGATGAATAAGACCTCCTATTCAATTTATAGCCTAAATGGAAAGACAAGGTAAATAAACATCCACAATAAAATACATCTCAAGATAAATGGGGTACTAAGAGCTCAAATACAGGAAGCTCAAAGAAGGGCTTCAATAGCATGTATAAATAAGGACACTATACTAGGTACAGTGAAAGCGCAGTGAAAAAGTGAAAAGTAAAGAGGAGAGTGAAAAAGTTGGCTTAAAGCTCAACATTCAGAAAACTAAGATCATGGTATCCAGTCCCATCACTTCATGGCAAATAGATGGGGAAACAGTAGAAACAGTGGCTGACTTTATTTGGGGGGCTCCAAAATCACAGCAGGAAGCAACAGTTAGAACTGGACATGGAACAACAGACTGGTTCCAAATAGGAAAAAGAGTATGTCAAAGCTGTATATTATCACCCTGCTCATTTAACTTATATGCAGAGTACATCATGAGAAACACTGGGCTGGAAGAAACAGAAGCTGGAATCAAGATTGCTGGGAGAAATATCAATAACCTCAGATATGCAGATGACACCCCCTTATGGCAGAAAGTGAAAGGAACTAAAAAGCCTCTTGATGAAAGTGAAAGAGGAGAGTGAAAAAGTTGGCTTAAAGCTCAGCATTCAGAAAACAAAGATCATGTCATCCAGTCTCATCACTTCATGGGAAATAGATGAGGAAACAGTGTCAGACTTTATTTTTTTGGGCTCCAAAATCACTGCAGATGGTGACTGCAGCCATGAAATTAAAAGACTCTTACTCCTTGGAAGGAAAGTTGTGACCAACCTAGATAGCATATTCAAAAGCAGAGACATTACTTTGCCAACAAAGTTCCGTCTAGTCAAGGCTATGGTTTTTCCTGTGGTCACATATGGATGGGAGAGAGACTGTGAAGAAGGCTGAGCACCGAAAAATTGATGCTTTTGTACTGTGGTGTTGGAGAAGACTCTTGAGAGTCCCTTGGACTGCAAGAAGATCCAACCAGTCCATTCTGAAGGAGATCAGCCCTGGGATTTCTTTGGAGGGAATGATGCTGAAGCTGAAACTCCAGTACTTTGGCCACCTCATGCGAAGAGTTGACTCACTGGAAAAGACTGATGCTGGGAGAGATTGGGGGCAGGAGGAGAAGGGGACAACAGAGGATGAGATGGCTGGATGGCATCACTGACTTGATGGACGTGAGTCTGAGTGAACTCCAGGAGTTGGTGATGGACAGGGAGGCCTGGCGTGCTGCGATTCATGGGGTCGCAAAGAGTCAGACACGACTGAGTGACTGAACTGAACTGAAAATCACAGCAGATGGTGATTGCAGCCATGAAATTTAAAAGACTCTTACTCCCTGAAAAGAAAGTTATGACCAACCTAGACAGTATTAAAAAGCAGAGACACTGCTTTGCCGATAAAGGTCCATCTAGTCAAGGCTATGGTTTTCCGAGTGGTCATGTATGGATGTGAGAGTTGGACTGTGAAGAAAGCTGAGCACCGAAGAATTGATGCTTTTGAACTGTGGTGTTAGAGAAGACTCTTGAGAGTCCCTTGGACTGCAAGGAGATCCAACCAGTCCATTCTAAAGGAGATCAGTCCTGAATGTTCATTGGAAGGACTGATGTTGAAGCTGAAACTCCAATACTTTGGCCATGTGATGTGAAGAGCTGACTCATTTTAAAAGACTCTGATGCTGGGAAAGACTGAAGGCAGGAGAAGGGGACGACAGAGGATGAGATGGTTGGATGGCATCACGGACTCGATGGACAGGAGTTTGGGTGAACTCCGGGAGTCGGTGATGAACAGGTAGGCCTGTGTGCTATGGTCAAATGGGGTCGCAAAGAGTTGGACACAACTGAGCGACTGAACTGAATACTAGGTGCAACACAAGGACACAGGTAGGGAGAAGCCTAGCTATAATGCATTCATTTTATTAAGCTTTTATATGTAAAAATTTGCTTCAGGTTTAATAGATTTCTCAAAATCGTCCCTAGACTCTTATTTTATAATATATGCAATTAAGGGTATGGCAAGCCATATCCAATCTAAAGCTGTTTAAACAAAAATTTGTTTTTATCATTAGTTTTTCATATCAAATGCTAGTATTAAAGATTAAAGACTAATAAAACCACTAGCACAGCACATATGGGGATTCAGAAATATGGTAATTTATAAGTGAATAACCAGAGGCAATAAAAACAGTAAAATTGTTTAATTAAGGACTTGGGTATTTAATAACATTTATAAGATCTATTTTTAAAAGAAGTATACAGTCTACTAACAACCAGTTATCTTATGCAGTATTTGTCTTTTTAGTTTATGACAGTGATTTTTTTTTTTTAACATGGACTCTTTAAATGACTTCTGAGTGTCTTGTGATTTACACCAGGCTTTCTAGCTGATAATAACCTACAAGTTCTGTATTAGATATCTCAGAAGTGTTATATCAGAATTCTTTTTAAATTATAAATTTATTTGTAATTTGAAAGATTCAATTTAAAATTAAAAATTTCAAAATATGCTCCATGGACTACTTCTAGTACATCAGAAACAATGTTTCCAACGTTGCAAAGTATAAATGTGGGAAATGCTTCCTCTTGAAGATTCCTAAAAACATTGTTATTTAAAGTGAGACCTGTGGGCCAGCTATACCGGCAGCCCTTTAGAGCTTAGAAGAAACGCACAATTTCAGGCCTCACGCCAGACCTACTAAATCATCTTCATGTGAATAACATCACCAGTGTTTTGTACACATGTTCAAGATGCAGAAGCAGTGGCATAGAGCATTTAAAGACTGAGAAATCTCAAAGTAAATGAACCTGTTTAATCTCATCTATTTCAGTATCTCACACTTATCTGACCCGCAACTGTTTTTAGGGCCACCTATTAACATTCTGAGGAATATGCTTTGGGAAATCCCACAAGATAATAATTACTATTAATGAGCAAATAAAGCTAGAAAGAGGTACTGCTCCATCCTTCACAATTAAAATAGGGCGCTCTCAGCTTTTCCAATAATGTCAGCGTATTAAAAGAAAAACATTAAGTACTTTAAAGAAAATAGTACAGAAAAATTAAAGTTCTCTTCAATAAAGGCTCCTTCCAACAAAATTAAGCATGGAGTTGTGTTTTGGCTGTTAAGTTGGGTAACAATTTCTTGGAAAACATCATTTCTGAATGAAGGAATAAAATGGTTTTCCAGAAAAAGAACTCAACCTGCTCCAGGCCAGGTGTGAACTTTAATTATATTTTTCATGCTTGTCTCATGAACATTTATGTGGAAATAGACATGGTATATGGTACACATTGGTACCGTGGCTGGGAAGATCAACTCCCCATCCGAGACATACAACAATTTGCCTAAAATAAGTCCAGTTCAATATAGGTATTAATCTAGAAGGTGCTTTCCTAAAAGCACAGGTGAAGAAGGAAAGCTGACAGTTTTGATTTGGAGTATTATCAAAAAACACTGATCTTATAAATGCTTGAAGTCACTTTTAATAATACTGGTTTAAGTAATAATGTACGTAATGATTTCAATTTTTCAAGTAGCTCTGGAAAATCCTACATCTAAAAAGGCATCATAACTGGAAGTATGGTAGATTAACAACTGTAATAACAGTCCTTTTTGTCCCTGTCTTCAACAAGCTGAAGTCAGAGAAATGATACTTGTATTTCAGCCTCCTTTAATTAGTTTAATTAGGGGTTCCCTGGTGGCTCAGATGGTAAACCATCTGCCCACAATGTGGAAGACCCGGGTTCGAACCCTGGGTTGGGAAGATCCCCTGGAGAAGGAAATGGCTGCCCACTCCAGTATTCTTGCCTGGAAAATCCCATAGACAGAGGACCCTGGTAGGCTACAGTCCATGGGGTCACAAAGAGTTGGACACGACTGAGAGACTTCACTTTCTGTCTTTAATTAGTTTAGATTTTGTGCACTTAATACTATATTTTCCAGAAGACACACACATTTCCATACTTAACATCTCCAAACAGCTTTTTGAAGAAAGGACAAGAAAAAAATTACAAAGCTTCTAGCATTTTATCACAGATGGAGCATGCAGTGAACTAGACTGAATTTCCTATTCACTGTTCTGCATCTCCCAATCATACACTCTAGATTCAGTGAGACCAGGGACTCTTTTCATCTAAATCACCACGGTATTCTCAGCACCAATAAAATGCCTGAAACATAGTAGGTGCTCAATAGAGTTTGTTGAGTGAAAGAAGGAAACAATGAGATGAAGACTGAGGGGAAGAATGACAATGTATCTTCACTTTTATCAAAGAAATATTTATGTGCCAAGCAGTGTTAAGCTTCAGAATCATCAAGACGCTGAAGGAGCTCACATTCTAACAGGAGAGAAAGGAATAAAAATAGTGTGATAAATGCAACAGAAAAGATAATAAAATATGCCACAACAGGAGGGACATCCAGGAACATGAGAGTTTCTACAAAGACAAAGAGACATAAAACATCACAATGTGCTGTGTTCAGAGAATGCCAACAGATTAAAATTAGGGTGGAGAGGAGGAGAAGAAAAGGAGAGAGAAAACTCTGGATATGAAAAGATGAAGGAACTGTTGTTGTTGTTTTTAGCTGCTCAGTTATGTCTGAGTCTCTGCGACCCCATGAACTGTAGTCTGTCAGGCTCCTCTGTCCATGGAATTTTACAGGCAAGAACACTGGAGTGGGTTGCCATTCCCTTCTCCAGGAGACCTCCCGGACCTACAGATCAAACACGAGTCTCTTGCATATCCTGCACTGGCAGGGGGATGTTTTACTACTAGCGCCACCCGGGAAGCCCTGGGAAATAAACTAAGAATCAGTAAATGCATTCCCCTCAAGAACTTTATAAAATCTATAATCAGGAAAAGATTATAGAAAACACAGACGTGATTTATGCCCCATCACATGTAATTAACATCAGAATTGGAGGAGGGGACATTGTGAGTGTGAAGAACAGGAGAGGAAAATCTAGATTTTGGCCCTGTCTGGGGAAGTCAAATCTATGAGGCTACTAGAAAGATCTTCTCTGTAAGCTCTTTAAGGCAAGAGATGGTCCTGAAACGAGACCTCTCTTGAAACTCTCCTCATCTTTAACAGGATTCTAGGTTCATTACTGCAGCAGTTACCCGGATGCCAGAAGGGAGAAGCCTACTCAACAACCATGAACACTCTGGCAATTAAGAATTCATAATTTAACAAATGAGTGCTCTGGTTTACAGATTAGTTCTGGTTCCTAGAAGTGCAGAACTGAGGACAGGCTCAGCACTGTGCTAACCTCAGAACTCAGGATGGGTTTGAGGGAGGCCTGGCCTCTGCCACTAGTTATTTTCCCCCCAAAACAAATCTAGCTGAGGAGTGGTTCACCCCAATTCAGAAATGTAAGAAAGAGTAAACACAAAACAAATGAACAGGTTAGTCAACACGAGTAACTGATGTCCATTAGTCACTCAGGAGTATGATAAAAACAAACAGCTACATACTTACGGAGCTGCCCATGAAAGTGGTACATGGGGCCCTATCCACAGTCTACCACTTCCGTTTATCTGCTGTGCTTGTATGCTGCGTGACTACCATATGCATGGCAATGAAACGTGATTCTTTCAACATTCACTAGTTTAAGTCAACTTCTGCAGAACCATGCCTTAATTCTAGGTTATCATTTATATCTAAAATCTGTTTTTAAATTTTGCTTTCAAAAACCAATGTATTTACTCATCTAAAGTGCAAACAATTTCAATACCAAGAACCAGGATAGCATGGTTCTGTATTCCACATGTGACATCCAGAAAGCACCTAGGAGGGTTCCCCTATTTTATACATCTTAAAAATAAAGCCTGCAGTCATTAAAGTTCACAGTATTTGTCTACTTCTCATCTGGTCTCCCTGGGAGCACAAATGCATACAAAAGCCTATGCAATGATACAGAACTGTCTTTAACTTTGCAGTAAGCAACCAGAAAAACTTCTCTCCAACAAGGTGTTATCATAACATATAAAAAAAAATGAGATACAATTCATAACATACCATTTCTACTGGCTTTACTACTATCCATTTTTATGACTAAATATATTTTAGTTGAGATTTTTTTTATTAAGCATTCTAGGGGACTGATTCAGAGAGGGTATCTATTATGAATAGTTTGTGTTTACGTATGCTATTTCATACATAACATTTTAAATGGCATGCCACAGTCAAAGGAAAGGTAAATAAATGTTTTCTGGATGAAAGCTTGAATGCAAATAAAATTGGACAACAGAAATGTTTCACTCTGAAAATGTCTTCCTAACTGGTCTTAGTGTGTCTGTCTGCCTGTGTCTCTCTCTAATAACTTTCCAGAAGGAAGTTCAGTCAGGTAATACAGTTAACCAAGCAAATATTATTCATCAGATAAATAATACATTAAATATTTTGAAATTACAGCAAACTCTCCCCCTCCAAAGGGCAGAATATTTGTTTGTTTTGAAGTACTACTAAGTTTCAGCATTCAAATAAAATTTATCTCAAAATAACTAAAAAGCACAATTTTGATCAATGTATACAATATATATGGAAAACTGAAACCACTGACTTCAAGGATTTGAGAAAATGTTCTGTGAAGATTGGTCTCACAGTAGAAGCCTCTAACATGGGCTTTTAGACCTTTGCCTGTTTCCTCTCCCCTGCATTCCTCTCCTCCCTCAACCCACATGGGCTCACAGAAGGCTTCCCTGACCACTGTGGTCTTCCAGAACAAGAGGAATTGAGCAGCCCTTTGAAGGATGAAGAATGGTGGATGGTGGAAATTTATACAGCAGTATAGATCACCACAGAAATCAGAGGCAAAAGTCAGGTAGAAATCTGGAAGGGACCCCACTGCATCTGCCTGTCCCCAAACCGTGGGCGTCCTTGCACGCAGTAGCTCCCTCAACACAAAGCCTCTCTCTTTGGTGCTAATCCCAGGCCTGAGATCTGCTGTGAGGTTGGCTGAGTGGAATTACAGCCTCTCCCTCCCCCTCACAGAGCTCTAGCTCTGGACTGTCTTGCTGCTTCCTGAGAGTAGCTACTCCACCTCCTGTCATGTCAAATTCCACAAGCAAGCATAAAACCAAGCTCACTGCCTTCTGCCTCACCAAACTGTTTCTTCCTTTGACAGAGTTTGTACGTGCCTCCTTCTTAGGAAGGCATTTCTCAACGTGCTCTGGAAATGCTTTTTTTTCTTTTTTGATGACTCATTCCTCTGGTCCAACTAATCTAGAGTCTTAACCAGCACCCAATATTCATTTTCACCTACTTGTATCTGTCCTATAAATGTTCTCTCATTTATGTAGACTTAAGTTGATTGAAACTAGGATTCTTGTCTTAGACATGTCTTTCCTTTGGTGTCTAACACATGTGCTAGGGCATTTAATACACTGCTTGCTGACAGAACAGGTTTTACTATGTGAGGAGTTGAAAACAGAAAGTGGCATTCTACTGCTGCGCTCACTGAAAAATGTTTAATATATTAGATGGATCATAGTCAAAGAGCCACTGAATAAAGTGCTTCCCTAAAGAAGTCTTTTGTTCAGTAGCTGGCACTAAAAATGTCAGAAAGAGTCTGATTTCATTTTCAATCTTCCTACTTGGGTAACCTGTTTCTTTTAGGGTGAGGGTTTTGTCTTTATTCAAGGAAGAACTTAGGAAAATAGCCACAAGTCAAGGAAGCTACATTCCATTAGCAGGAGATAACATAACCTTTGTCACAATGTGGTCACACTAGTATTTCTAAATTCTCAGCTGCAGATCTAGTGTATAATTAAAGTGTACTTTTAATGAAACCCTATACATCACAGTTATGATTCCCACAATAAGCCAGAAAGCTGTTATCAAAATCTTGATTATGTTTCAATATATCAAAACATCACCAGTTCCAATTAAATGGGCAGAAAAATAAAGGGACTGAATTGAATTATTCCATACTTTAAAGACATGTTTTTTATTGCTGCTAATAAAAACATAGATTTATGTGCTGTGATTTAATGAATAGGTCAAAAACAGCATTTAGTGATTCTAAAATTGTGTTAAAATACCTCAAAGATTAACTATGTTTTATATATACCCCTGAAACTTTTTTTTTTTGCTTAAAACTTCATTATTCAGAGTGCAAAGATAACTTTAGTCTATCAAAATGAATTCATCACAAATTCATAATCTATCAGAATATAAATTGGCACGACACGACTAGATCTCAAAAGATAAGTGTGACTTTTGGGTTTAAACTATTGTGCCCTAGATGCGTTTTTGTATCATTTTAATTTGGGGGGCAGAGGGGGAGGCTTGCCTTTATTAATCTGAAGACCATAAACTGATTCAATGTTCACTGATAGGTTGATAGGGCTATGCTCATGTCTCTTGAATACTGCAGAAAACCTATCTAATGCCCTCTGAAAGGTAGAACATTCACCAATAAAGTATGGCATTACAGAGTATGAATAAGTAATGTTGATAAATATTTAGAACCCTGGCAGTACAAAGAAAGAGAACACATGTCAGATGACTTTCCACAGCCGCCCCACAATCTCTTTACAGTTAAGGTAATAGTGTAAATACAAAATTTTGATGCCCAATCAGCATACCAGGATTAAAAAGGCTATGACAGAAGTACCATCTGTCTACATGAAAGTATGTGCCCTTACACCCTATAAGAATTACAGCAACATACGTAATTTTGAACATCAGAGGCACCATAACTATGACTAATTTAAAATGTTTGGTGAAGATGGAGCAAACTGGTATTTTGATAGGATAGAAAAAGACACCGAAATGGCAATCTGCTCATTTTATAGCTCAACAAGTCTCTCCTCTTTCTGAGTCACTACGCTCTTACTCTTAGAGCAGATGGATCTCTTAGTGTCAATTTCCTACCTATATATCAATTATAAACTGTCAATAAAATGAGGAATTGCCTAGGATACAAAGTGGTTCCTAATTTTCCCTCACTGGCATCTTCCTTTCTCTTTTCAATGTCTTATACAGAATGTCTAAAGGATAAAATGTTCCCTGGGCGGGGAAAATTGGACATACCTATTGAAGGAAAAAGGCAGCAGTCACTCTGTGGTAGAACCACAATGAGCAGAGATGGAGGATGGAGGAAGTCTACCCCTGGGGGCAGACCCAGGAATATTTCAATTGTGAACACAAGCCCACCACAAAGGGCCTGGGTTCACATTACCCCGCATTCAATTGGCAACAAAAGTTTAGAGGGCTTTTCAGGTAGCAGTCTGCTGCTGCTAAGTCGCTTCAGTCGTATCTGACTCTGTGCAACCCCACAGACAGCAGCCCACCAGGCTCCCCCGTCCCTGGGATTCTCCAGGCAAGAACACTGGAGTGGGTTGTCATTTCCTTCTCCAGTGCATGAAAGTGAAAAGTGAAAGTAAAGTCACTCAGTCGTGCCCGACTCTTCTTCGCGACCCCATGGACTGCAGCCCACCAGGCTCCTCCATCCGTGGGATTTTCCAGGCAAGAGTACTGGAGTAGGGTGCCATTGCCTTCTCCGAGCAGTCTACATTCCAGCAATTCTACGAACCCAAAGACCCCAAACATCACTTTCATATCCCTTGCTTAATACAATGCATTTTCTCTACTCTTCTGCTACTGTGAGAGAGACAAAAGAAGTTTGAACAAGACATCAATGTTAACCTCAATAATCTGATGATCCAAATGAACCAAAAAATATTAAAGTAACCAAGAAGTCAAAAGTCTGCTTCCCTGTCAAGACCTGTAGTTCATTCTCCTGAGCAAGTCAAGTTTTCAAATGGAGCCAGTACAGCAAGGGACGGAGCTAGGAAAGTGTCAGATGAAACACATCTGAGACTTAGTTGGGACAGTCTCATGTTGCCATAAGTGAGTCCCAGTTTCACAGTACTCTGTTGATCTTCACCACGAAGATACCTAAACCGGCTGGCTTTCAATTTACTTTCGACTCACAGCTGCCATGAGCAGCTCCTGAAATTACATTACAACAAAGCCATTCCATTAACAGCATAAACTCATCCTCACACATCATAGTGGTTTAGTCACACAGGTCTCTCTCCTAACTTGTATACAACCATTCAGTATGTGGTATCAATCATTTCTGGATCAGTACATCTGTACCACTGCCAAATAAACATATCATGATAAATGTACAGAATATGAAAACACCCAAGTAGTGGGCATGCCACCTTGGCCTTCAAAGGGAAAGAGAGAACAGAACAGACTGTGGCTGTATGGAACAGGCTTTAGGTTGGCCAAAAGAATCACTTCACTATTTCCCACTCCTGACTTTCTATAATTCCTCACAGTTATTCATAAGAGATAGAGTAGTGGCAGTACCTCTTAAGACTATGTCCTCTACGCGCAGTCATGAACAATGACCATAAACTAAATATGGCACTTTTAGAAAACATTTAGCAGTTCTCTTATTAACCTAATCATGTCTGATTTATCTTCTCTAGTCAAAAATAAAATATTTTAACCAGCTGTTCCATTCCTTCCAAAAGCACACAAGGTGAAATTACATTTATAGGAACTTCTTGGCAACATTTCATGTGAGCATGTTAGTCAGAGGGAATAGGGAAAAGTTCCACTCTAACCCTTCCCTATTCTCTTCAGAGTTTTAGAATATTTTAATTTATAAAGTTTTACTAAAAGCTTAAAAGCAAATAGACAAAAGAATAAATTTTGAAGAGATAATTATATCAATTTTTGATCAGATTTCAGAAGTAATCACAAAACAAGTAGTATTAAACACAGTAGCAACTCTTATTGCTAAGGATGCCCTTGTGTCAACAACACAATTAGTCACACTTCTTTCAGAAACTTCTGAGGTCACCAACACAAATCTAAATGTTTTTGTGGCTCAATTATGTGGTAGCAATATATACTTGAAGACAAATAAAAACAGCAACTTCACAGAACTCTGGAAACATAAAGGACCCTTGACGACCATCTAGTTGAGTGCTTTTTCAAATTCCTTATTCTCAACCCTTCTTCTAAATAAACTCAAGATAATACCAAGAAGAAAGAAAGAAAAAGAAAAGCAGGAGCTATTCTTGACCAAGTGTCTTCTCTCCTCAACCACAGCCAGTCAGGAGGCTCCCTGAGGAAGGTCATTTCACCTCAAGGCTTGCACTTCAGAGATTCCTGGAAGCTCATTAGCCTAGTTTTGCTAAGGGGTCTGCTGGTTCTCAAGGCAGTGAGCAATCAAAGCAGTATAGTCCTAGAAGAGACGCAAGTCTGTCACATCCAACTCAAAAGTACTTCCTTCTTACTACACAACCTTTTTAAAATTCAAATTTCACATATAGCTTTGAGGAAAAAAGTTCAGATGTACTATCTTCCAAATGTTTTCGTGTTTCAGACGGAGAACAGCATGAACTCACAGTTGAAGGCATGCATGCTGAGAACTGCAGAGCTCTTCTGCACCAGAGTGGAGGTTGACAGAGGTGAGCCTCAGCCCGGTCCAGGCTCCTTGACCCACACCTGCACTTCAGGAACTCGGCACTCTGCTCCTTTCTCTAACTGCCCCTGCACCTGCTGGGCCAGGCCCTGGCATGCTCCCATTCCAGCTCGACATCCCTTACCTCATACTGCTGAGGCACTTAAGCTGAGTCAATCCTTACCTTAAGTCTGACCTCACCAACACCCTCTGGTCATTCCATGGCTTTCTTTTCTTTCCTCTCATCCACCCTGCTGTTTTTCATATTAACACTCATCACTACCTGATCTCATTGTCTCTTGCTTTGAATATAAGCAGCATAAGTATAGTAGAGACTGTGTTCACTAGTTTATCACAAATAGCAGCAGGGTGCAGGAGGAAGAACTTAGGTCTCAGCGAAGCCCTCCTTGTATGACTGTGCTGTGCTTAGTCACTCAGTCATGCCCAACTCTTCAGCATATCAATCCCCTTGTGACTAGGACTCAGTTTTTTGAGTCCTGATTCCTCTAAGCCCCAGGAGTTCCCAAGGTGTTTGGTTTTCCAAAAAAGATCTATTTGAAGGGAAAGGGGGCTGGGGGGAGGTAAAACCTTAGTGATCACTTTTAGGATAACCACTAAAAATATGATCTGGAGCTCTAAGCTCAATTTCAATTTTCATGTTTCCTGACCATCAACAGGGTATTCTTCCAGACACTCAAAAACTCTGCATGCCCATAGCTGAGCTCATCATCTTCCTAAACTCAAAGTTTATGGAGCACCTTTCTTATCAGGATTATAATAATTATCTAATTCACTCTTATGATTTCCTCATGAACTAAGCAGGAACAGTACAGAAATGTTTTATAAGCTAGAGTCCATGAAACAATGGCATCAGAAACAGGACAGGAATGGACACTTCTCTTACTTTCCACTTGAAAACACCATTAAGCTCTTTTGTCCATTTTCTCATATGGAAGAAGCATCTTGGCCAAACTGGTATGAGCAGGCTGTTTAGCAATCTACAGTGACTCCATCTGTCATAATCAACAGGAGAGTCATCAAAAACAAAGCTAAGCATCATTGAAATTGCACTGAAGTAACTGGAAAATGTAACATTACGATACTCAATGTTCTCAACATTTTGGGAGTTATCATAGTAAACATGGTTAGTAGATAGTGAAAGTCACTAGTCCTGTCTGACTATCTGCGACTCCAGAGAATTCACAGACGATGGAACTCTCCAGGCCAGAATACTGAAGTGGGTAGCCATTCCCTTCTCCAGGGTATCTTGCCAACTAAGGGACTGAACCCAGGTCTCCCGCATTGCAGATGGATTCTTTACCAACTGAGCTATGAGAGAAGCCCTAAACGTGATTAGAAAGTAATAATGATAAAGAATTGGAGTGACTTCCCTGGTGGTCCAATGGTTAAGAATCCACCTGCCAATGCAGGGGATGTAGGTTCCAATCTTGGTTCGGGAAGATTCCACATGCCATGGAGCAACTAAGCCCATGCAACACAACTACTGAGTCTGTGCTCTAGAGCCCATTCACAACAATGAAGAGCAGCCCACACGCTGCAACTAGAGAAAGCCCTCACACTGTCATGAAGATTCAGCACAGCCCTGCTGCTGCTGCTGCTGCTGCTGCTAAGTCGCTTCAGTCGTGTCTGACTCTGTGCGACCCCATAGACGGCAGCCCACCAGGCTTCCCCATCCCTGGGATTCTCCAGGCAAGAACACCGGAGTGGGTGGCCATTTCCTTCTCCAATGCATGAAATTGAAAAGTGAAAGTGAAGTCGTTCAGTCGTGTCCGACTCTAGCGACCCCATGGACCACAGCCTTCCAGGCTGCTCCGTCCATGGGATTTTCCAGGCAAAAGTACTGGAGTGGGGTGCCATTGCCTTCTCCGCAGCACAGCCCTAAATAAGTAAAAAAAATAAACTTTTTAAAAAAGAATTGGCAACTCCAGTGAATTTGGAAGATGCATATAAAAATAATATCTAACTTGCTATACACTTACATTCCAGATTAGCTAATAAAGTTTTTGAAAACATATAATAAGAAGATTGTAAGACCAGCTTGAGTAATGAACCCAAATCATCCCCAAAAGAACTTTTTAAAAAAGTTAATACACCTATTCCAGTAATTATTACTAACAAGTAAGAGAAGAGTAAAAGCTTAATTTTATGTTTAACTTGCTTCCCACTTTTGACAGTAGATGCACTAAATTATCAGTGAGATAACCATCCCTCAGGAACACAAGTATGAGAAGCAACGGTTATAAAAACTACAAAGTCAATAAACCAGATAACTCTCAGATATTCACGGTTGGATCAGTTGTTTTCAAGGAATAACTCCATGATGCTAGGGCAAGATGAACTGCTACATAAATCACTTGTTCAAAATTTACTGAATGTTCCCTTTATGAAACCTGGCACCGGGCATGTACTTTATAGAAACCTATTTATATTGAGTTCCTAGTACTGATGCAAAGTTAATAGTACAGAAGTCACTGCAAAGCTCCATTCACCATTTCTCAAATTATTAATGAAAACTAGCCAAGGTACATGTGGTCATTTCCCAAGAAATACCACACTGTCAGCACTATACACATTTAATCAAAATAAGTAAAATGCAATATTCTCAGAATAGCAAAACAAGGGAATATGGCTAAAAAGGCAAGTTAAATATAAGTTTGGGAACCATACAAACTCCAGTAAACCATTCTTACCTTTCCTTTGTTCTCCTGTACCTCAACTCACTATATTTGAAAATCACAATAGATCACTGCTTACTTGATTCCTCAACCAGTAGTGCTGAAAGTGCAGTCTCGCAGGGCCAACAACACCCCAACCTGCCGAATCAGAGTCTGGGAGTAAGCATGGCTATTTGTTTTTAACAAGCCCTCTGGGTGGTCCTGATACACACTGAAGGCTGAGAAAACCCAAAACAACAAATCAGAGAGTACATTCATAACTGTGTACACAAAGATGAAGACATAGTTTGGGTAATACTTATAGAAAAGCTTATAATAAAAATGTTAAAGATAATTTTTTAACTATAGGAATAATGTACTTTTAGAATGTTAATAATTAACTCAAAATATTTCATTTACTAGACTTGGAATTAAAAACAGTTCTGAGTAAATGAATGGTTATGAACTATGCCCAGCTGCTAAAATTTCCTATTAAAAAAATGGAGGTGTTTAAAATATTTGGAATGTTCAAATTTTCAACATAAAATTTCAATGAGCTATCTAAGATCTTAAATTTAAGGCATAATTTTAAAAATTGCAATTATATCCCCACTAAGAAAATACTTTGATAAAATATTAATTTTTATATAAGCATACAGTCTCACTTTACAAAAATATTCTTTCCTTTATAAAATTACTTAATGGTACTTCATTTTAATAGCAATTTCCCTTAGTCTGCTATTGAACTATCTGTTTATAAGTTACCACAATATTTTTGAATCTTTGGAGAAGGAGGAATTAGAGGTAAAAGGAGAATCAAGAGGATCTATACTAAAGTGTTAAACAGCTACTGATTAAACTATGAAACAAATTACAAATAAAGCATCACTGAAACTCCTGGTGACATATCCTCTACATGAGTAGACGTACATCTAAGAAATACGAGAAACATAGCAACTACAGCTAACAACTTGAATACTGCTTATATCATCTGACAAATGTCGCTTCCAGGAGCTCTTCCAATTCCTTCACATGTGTTATGGCTCAAAGTTTTAATTAGGCTGAAGAATTCCTACGAGGGGAGGGTTTAGCTGAATTTATGCAAAACAGATGTGGATAGCAAAGCTAAGAAGTGTAAGTAGGCCTGAAGCCTTCTTACTGAGAATTCTCATAGCATTCTTAAAGGTATAAATAGAAGGCCAGAGAGCAGAAAGTCTGGAGAAATTGTGCCAAAAGTTTATTTTAAAACAGGGAGAGCTTACTATTCTTTGCTTTTATGAATGTCTAACTTTTAATCTTACAGAACCCATCTCTAACACATTGTAGAGGCTGTACCACAAGTAAACACTGAGTCACCATCAGCACCTGTTAGCATGTATGAGTTAACTTTGTGAACCACCTTTCTCTCTCACTGCACTAAGGGCATCTGGGTATTCTCTAAACGGGAGCAGTGCCTTGGAAACATTTTATATTCGACATGGGACTAGCTGGGCTGAGGGGCCGCAGAAGGCCAGTGGCAGCAGGGTTTCAACTGAAGTGTCAGCAGTGATCCACATGGAAGGTGAGCAGTGACTGGAAGACACTTCAGCTGCAGACCCGATGAGACATGGAGACAGGTTAGATGCCAGGGAGAGAGCAGTGGCAGGAACTGAAGGAGAAGCAGCATGTCATGGAATCTTAAAGCTCAAATGGACTTGAGAGATGATAGAAATTAAGGTTTTCGGCCCAGGGCACTAGTTGGGAATGAGAGATCTAGCGTCTATGAAAGCTTTGCAGGGAGCCCCACAAGAGGAATAGGAAGATATACCTCAGAACAGATCAGAACCAGAGTTTGTATGGACCCTAAGCTACAAAGGCAGGAATCTGGGTTCTAATGGACCTGGAGGTCACCAATGTGTCTAGTATCTTATTTCCAGG
Organism: Bos javanicus; assembly: GCF_032452875.1. Lineage (NCBI taxonomy): Eukaryota > Metazoa > Chordata > Mammalia > Artiodactyla > Bovidae > Bos > Bos javanicus. The sequence goes on from NC_083869.1 coordinate 37,942,066, forward strand.
AACTATCAAGATACTGCAAAGTTTACATCACCAGCCAACCTGGATTATCCCAGTTCCTAAAATATAACTGCTCTGACATACTAAGAACTTGAGGTTTCATGATCAGTCTTCTGAATTCATATGGAGGGTCATGAATGTAGCAAAGCAAACTCATTAATAGCCTCCATTTTACTTTACCAAGTGCTTTCAGCTTTCAGAAAACCTGAGTGAGAATGTAAGTATGAACTAGTGTGCTTTATAAATATTGTCCTGAAGCTGCCCACTGCCAACAACCATGCTCCTGAAGTAACATATCTGGAGAAGCCCCAGGGTGATCTTAAAGACACTACAGGTGTCTTAAAGATACTACAGATTCCACAGTACCAGGGAAGATCAAGGTCACAACCTGCTTTAGGCAAGGAAAAAACCTCACCTAGTAAACAATGCATGGTGATACTGCACATGTGCTTGAGAAGAAAATATGAACGTGAACCAAAACCAACACACTTTAGAGAGACTGAAGATAGCTATGCACCTTTCACAAAGCTATGAAACTTGGTTCTACCCTTTTTGAAATGTTTAAATCTGCTTTTTCAACAAGACACTAAACATCAGAGAGTAAGACTGGAGTGGCAAAGTCCTGGAGCGTAGCCAGTTCACCAGTACTGAAGCCCTGCTCACTCCAATTTAGCTCTGTTGGCTGGACATGTGCTGTGGATGGATGTCAGCAGGGTGTGTGAGCAGCTGCTATGCGAGAACCTCAAGCAGGCAGGCTGTGCAGGGCAGGGAGGGAGAAATCTGTGAAGACACTCTAAAGCACAGCTTTCAGTAATGTGGCATCCGTGGAATGCTGAGAAACAGAAGCACATAAAACAACCTGGTGTGTAGCAATTAGAAGTAAAATGATTCCTTTAGGCAACATCAATGGATACTCAGAAAGGCCCAAAAGGCAGAGTTTCAAGGCAATAACAAATGGGATTCTGGTTGCACTGGCTGTTGTCCTATGAAGTGAGAGGTTATCATTGGTAATGATAGCCTTTTTGGTAATACACCTCAGAAGTCAAACAGCCTACTCAAGGTCGTAGCCCAGGAGGCAGCAAAGCAGGAAAGCCTGCCCCAGGGAGCACAGTGTTTGCGGAGCACTGTTGAGCCAGGACCCTTCTCCATTTGAAGTTCAATCTAAAACCTCTCTGTACCCAGGTGTAGCAGCTAAATTCTCCTAGATTTCTGAGTTCTAAGACAAAGCAATAGCTCTACAAGATGGCTAGTAGCGAAGGGCAGCCTCAACCAGCAGAGTACAAGCAGGGAAGCTGGGCATTCAGATTAGGGGTCTGTCACACCTCTCTGGTACCCATTCTGCCCAAAACAGACCTGCAGGCCATAATGACTAGATTGGCCCTAAAGGCACACCTGTCACAGTCGCTTAGAATATACATTATATACACACACACACACACACACACACTTTCATTAGTCCATGCCCTCTCCCAGATACCTACATCTCTCTGCATTTTTTTTCTCTAGTATTAGAGTCTAAAATGTTCTCGTAGAGAAAACCTTTTCTAATTAACAGAAGAATGGATATCATTTCTTATGGTAGTCAACCCTTATGATTTCTTCAACACACAAACTCCCATGGCCTGTTAGAAAACTAAAAAATGCATTTAATGTATCTTTTCATATTGATTTATGTATTTAGACCACAAAGCACAAAAAGGTAGGTGTGTCTCCATTCTGTTTCTATAATGCTATCTTTCCTTGCTTAAAGATAGAACATAATTAAACATTACCATCAGTTCAGTTCAGTTCAGTTGCTCAGTCATGTCTGACTCTTTGCGACCCCATGAATCGCAGCACGCCAGGCCTCCCTGTCCATCACCATCTCCCGGAGTTCACTCAGACTCACATCCATCCAGTCAGTGATGCCATCCAGCCATCTCATCCTCTGTCGTCCCCTTCTCCTCCTGCCCCCAATCCCTCCCAGCATCAGAGTCTTTTCCAATGAGTCAACTCTTCCCATGAGGTGGCCAAAGTATTGGAGTTTCAGCTTTAGCATCATTCCTTCCAAAGAAATCCCAGGGCTGATCTCCTTCAGAATGGACTGGTTGGATCTCCTTGCAGTCCAAGGGACTCTCAAGAGTCTTCTCCAACACCACAGTTCAAAAGCATCAATGTTACCATAAAATCCTCATAAACTGGCTAACACAGAGATGAAGGAATTAACTTTTATTAAAACTGGCCAAGGACTGGTTTTTTTTGACATTAATTTCTGCACAGTTTACAAAGGGATTTTGTAGAGAATGAAACACAGACAAGTGGGAATCTTAACAATCAAAATCTGGATCCATTTATTGATTTATGTGTGGGACACCAGGCCTGGTACCATGGAGAATAGGATGGTGAATCAGAAACTAACTGACCACAAAGAAATTAAGTTCAGAAGTAAATAATGGGACACACAGCTATAAACACATTGTTTAAAAGTATCTGAGGTAATTAGACTAAAACAGGCACAAGGGAAGAGGTAAATGGCACGCATGCGCATGTGTGTATGTATACGTGTAGGGGGAAGGAGGGTGGCAGGGTCAGGAACATCTTTGTGGAAGAAATCCTTGAGAAGGGCCTTGCAGATGTAAAGTCCTTGGACAGTGAGTGACAAATGGGAAGAAGAATGGGGGCAACATACTTTAGCCTGTGTGTAGAGCTGAATGGCACTGTGCTTGAAGGAGACAGTAGTGAATCCTAGGAAACGAAGGATGGCTGGTATTACAGATGAGGTCTCATCTGCATGGTGGGCATTAGGGCTCCAATGGAAATATGTGAGCAGGAGAGTGATGCCATCACCTGTGTGCTTCAGGAAGCTGTGTGCTGACTGGAAAGAAGAGCAGAAAGGAGGCTTTGCTGGGAGCTATCCCAACAGTTCAGGCAGGAGGAAACTTGGAAGGAGGCACTGAGCTGAGACCATAGGTTAGAGAAATACTACAGAAATAATTCAAACAATTAAGTCAATAAGACTTGATAACTGACTGGACATGGGGGCAGAAGAAAGAGAGGAATCAAAGATGAGCTAGGGTCTGAGGTCTGGTACCATGAATGAAACTAGGGAAAATGAGAGGAGAGTCCAGGACAGGTGCTCAGTTTGGACATATGGGATTCACAGACCTGCTGGGTCACTGCGATGGAGAAGGCCACAGAAAAACAGCAAGGACCTAGGCTGGAACTGCAACTTCATCAGCTACCAGCTGGCTTTGCTCAGTCCAGGCTCAAGTCTCAAAGTGGGCAACTCTACAAGCAGAGCTCAACAGACCAGAGGGCCCTAGGCCACAGCGCATGAGAGCTGGCTCGATTGCACACGTGCTGTTATGGACCCCAGGCTGAAGTTAAGCCTAGACCTGGGGGTATCTCTGTGGAAAAAATGGAGGCCATTACCATCTGCAGGCTCCTATTTTCCTAAAGCACTGCTACTAAGTTAAACAAGGACTGCATTTTCTGTTGCCCAGGGAAACAAAACATCTATAAATGCCGTTGCACCTTGTCTTGATAGAACTCAGATTTCGGTAAGGATGAGTTATCTTTACTTTTTGCTATTATGCATGTTTATCAAAGAACAAAAATATATTTGAAAGGCAAAACCAAAAATTTCTGCGTGCTTAGTAATAGACCTTGGCTGGTATAAGCAACAAGGCTGTCACTGGCAGTTCTCGGGATGATTGCTTTCTCTACAGAAGCAAGGGAGCTGACTAGGGCCTTCACCTTCGCCACTGCACCATGAATACGCGCATGCCACTGCATTTGGGGGTTTCAGTAGGAAGAGACATGATGGGAGTGCTAAAAATAGAGCAATTAGGAAACGAACATGCAAGATTAGTCTGCTCTGATTATCTGTGGATGTAAACCACACAAAATTACCTCATATACTGTACATAAAAGTGCCGACAAATTGCTACTGAAGATGACTTTCTTGACTGCTTTCTTTAGCAACAGACAATAATTAGAACTTCCTAACATGTCTGGGAGAATACCATCTAACTTTCTGACACATGTTACTGCGCATAATAATAGAATCAGATACTGCAAATTAAAGTTTGAGGAGGTGAGGCTTTGATCAATTCATGCATCCTACCCTCTAAACCCAGACTCTCTATACTGCAATAACTCCATTTTATTCCAGAAGCCTGAGACAAGTCTACAGGCAAGGGCTTTTTTTCCCCCCAGCCTGGTGCAAGTGTTATCCATTTTTTTCCCAGAAATAACTGACCTCATTTTTAGCTAAGTGGATGAGTAGGTACTAGGACGATGGCATGATTGATAACACCCTGTCATGAAGTCAGGCCACCTAGCTTTCAAAATGTAGTAAGGATCAGTGGTGCTCTCTTTGGCTACCCACCCAAATACAAATTTCTCTCCAGGCCAGTGGACACATGGCCAATCATCCTTTAGGATTATCAGAACACTGACCTCTGCTATTCTAACTTAAAATGCAGATACATGCTAAATATTATTTGGCCAAAACTCAGTGATTGTACAGTTTCTCTAGGGCTAGACACACAACGAGGCCACAGAACAACAGGCCAGGAAACTGAGCAAGGTGGGTACTGGGATGCTTTGCAGTCCGAGGGGTCCAGCTGGGGCAAGGTGCTCAGCAAGAGGGCTGTGGAACCTGGTCGGGTTCAGAGTGGGGGCCCCACTGGAACATTACCCTCTGAGGCTGGCGACTGTGCACCTTAGGCAATGTTCATATCTACAGTGCTGATGTCAAAGGGGTCCATTTTTTAATTAAACAAGAGCCCAATTGGTCATTTAGCCTCATGCATTTAAAATTAAGTTTCACAAGCTGTCCTCATTAGCCACCATCAGGAACAGCTCAAACATGCAGGGAATCTAAAGTGATTGCTATTTTGGACCCCTGAAGGCAACCCCATGGCAGCTTCTTTCATGTGGAGTGTTTTACTGCTCTTACTGTACAAGCTTCCACACTTATTTTGGATTCAGGAGCTGAACTGATGCACTAGCCCTAAGGGCTCAATCTCTGGGGGAGGCGGGGAGATCTGCTCCCTTCTGTGGCCACAGGCTGTGATGTGACTGTCACCCACTGTGGCAGAGAAAGCCACTCATGGTCAGGAGAGGCAGGACACCTGGCTTTCCCCAAATCTCCCATCTTTGTAGAAAAAAGCATTTACAACCTTCCTGCTGGAGGTACGGGGCAACAGCAAGTGTCTGAACTAAAGGATCAGAAGTGTACAGAGGAGCAAGGCAGAGAGGAACAAGTTCTGGAAGGGCCTCAGACTTCTGCCCTACCAACTTGCCTCCCAAGGTTCAACACTGCAGAATCTCCAGATATTATAAAGAAGGATCTTGGGGAAGATGACTATATGGTCAATATCAACATAATAAGCTAGATTTCCAATGATCTGTACCACTGAAGAAATGTTGTAAAGAAAAATGAAGCTCAAAATTTACTTTTCACAACACAATTAACATTTGGGAACACTAGGTAAAACTCATAATATGGCAAAGTTCTGAGACAAAGCACCAAAGATACAGGGTTTATCATGAGAATGTAGTGAAGACTGTAAAAATGCTTTTATTATATCTGGATATGGTTTTTTGTCCATTTCAAATTATTTATATTCATATTCATTTTAAAGTGTATGAAAAGCTCTCCCCTCCCATTTTTTGCCCATGCTCACATTGCCTCAAGGAAGTTAACCAGTCATCATTTATCTTTTTATTTACTTGGAGAATCCCATGGACAGAGGAACCTGCTGGGCTACAGTTCATGGGATCGCAAGAGTCGGACATGACTTAACAACCAAACCACCACCACCAAGACTTGTTTATTCCCCCTTTCCCCACAGTCCTTTCCTCATTCTCTATCTGCCGTGCTTCATATCAAAGTTCATAATACTTCTGAAACAACAGTTGTAAAACAGTTGTACTCCACATTTCTGTCTTATCGGTTGGTTTGGTTTGGGTTTTGAATCTACAGTGAGTATGCAACATTTACTGGGATTTTTAACACTGACACAGTACTTGAAATAAGATGTCTGGCATCCATTTCATCTCGGGAAAGTTAATGCGATCATTTGTTGAATACTTTTTATGAGTCAGCTGAGCACTTTACAAATATTATATCATTAATCTTCAAGGTAAAACTGAGTTACATATTATCCCTGTTTCGCTGTTGAGAATACAGAAGCCAAAGAAGTTAAATAACTTGCATAAGGTCACACACTGAGCAGGTGACACAGTCTGGATTCAAGCCAGGGTCTAATCGACTCCTAAACTCTCAACACTCTATGTTTCCAGAAAAAAAACCAGCAGACCATTTTATACAGAAACACTCTAAAGAATTGGAAAATAATTTTTTAAGATAACTTCTCCTCAATCAGTATTTTCTTCATGTGATTTATACCTAGCACTGGGCAAGCAAAAGCAAAGGAACTAAGGAGGAGTAGGAAAAGGAGGCAAAAGGGAAAGGATCATAGAGCTATAACCCAGGCAGAACCAAACAAGAAGGAAGGCACTCAAAAACGCATAAACACAAATGCAGCCCAACATGGACTAGAGTCAGCATATCACTGTAGTCATTTAAAAAAGCTACATTTAAATTGATATACATTTACTTAAATAAAAGTTAAAAATACATACATACACCTCTCCTTTATTTTTGAAACACATAGGTATTGGCTTTACAGAAGTCTTTAATAGCTATGGGCTTCCCCCATGACCTGGCAGGTAAAGAATCTGCCTGTAGTGCAGGAGATGCAAGAGACATGAGTTCAATCCCTGGATCTGGAAATCCCCTGGAGGAGGGCATGGCAACCCATTCCAGTATTCTTGCCTGGAGAATCCCCATGGACACAGGAGCCTGGCAGGCTACAGTCCATGGGGTCGCAAAGAGTTTAAACTGACTGAGTGACTAATACTTTATTGGCTATACAGAAGTCTCTTGTATGATGTATTTGCTTAATATTTTTATTCCTGTTTTTTTAATTGAAGTATAGTTGGTTTATAATGTATTAATTTCTGCTATATAGCAAAGTGATTGTTATAATATATATACACACACATACACACGCACACATCTCTTTACATTCTTTTCAATTATGGTTTATCACAGGATATTGAATACAGTTCCCTGTGCTATACAGTAGAATCCTGTTGTTCATCCATCCTATATATCATAGTTTGCATTTGCTAATCCCGAATTCCCACTCCATTCAACCCCCAGCTCCTCTCTCCCTTAGCTTTATATTTACATGTATAGCTTTTAATACTCTAAACAACTCAGCAGTCTTTGTCTACCTGATTGATTACTGCCTCACAGTACATTAGAAGTTGTGGACAAGATGTTCTTTCTGGATTTCTGAGGGCTGTTGACGCCTAGTGCCAACTTCTTCTACAGAAGACTTGTAGCAGTGTGAGCCAGTGTCACTGAGCCTTGTTGACACAAGGTTCTATTGTTCCTTCCAGTCTTTTATCAGTCTCAAAAATGGTATCATATTGTTTTAATAGTTTCATTTATTATTAAAAAGGGAAGAACTAAAAAAACAGAATGGCCATTTAGTTCATCTCATTGAATTTTAAAAAACCCTACAGGCATGAATTATCTTGATACTTCCTTATCTTCGTTGATAAGGAAATAGACTCAAAGCAGTTAAAATATTTGCTCAAATTTAAGGACTAGCAAATAGCCAAACTAAACCTTTTAGTCAGTTTTAAAAGCTCATAACTGTTTACTCACACAACTTAAAAGAAATAAATATTAAATGTATTTTATCTACAATGAAAGTACTTTATATCTCAAAAAAGTCTTTGCAATTCATCTACAAATTTTCATATTAAAAAATCTAAATAAACTGAATAATGAAAGCAATCTGCCACCATATTTTAAGTGTTTTTACTATCTGTGATTGCCTCGTTCAAATATTTTATTCCAAAATAAATCATCCTTAATGTTATTAATCATCACTTCAGACAGCAGTTTCATCATTTGCTCATCTACCTTCAAATAACTAAGGCATATTTTAAGTCACTTACTCACACTTGCAAATCACTTCCTAGTTCACAGAATGTTTTTGGCACAGTTGCTATTTCAAATGGACTTCAGGTAAGACTGGATAAAGGTCACTTTTTTTGCTACTAAAAAGTCTTTTCTGTTTTAAATAGAACTCATTTCCCACTCCATAATTTTTTTAAAAATTTATTGCTGCAGTGAAATGATTTTTACAATGCACATAATGAAAACATAATCTCTTGTCCTAGACTGCTGAAAACAGAGCAAAATGCCTAAAGTAGTGTAAGGGATGAGGATCTTGAGTTGTATAATGAGAAATACGCTAAGTGCAAACAACTCTTCTTCCCTCTTCATCAGTGAATCATTTAAAGGTCCTAAATTTTACAAAGAAAATAACCCAATTTTTTATAATAGTAAGAGTCTAATTCCTGAAGTCTGAAAATGTCAACCTCATTTTAAATAAATCTTGCCCCTGGATTCCACTTCTTTCTTCCTGGCCACCACCCCCGCCCACCTGCCGGCAAAAAAAAAGTTAGCAGTACAATCAATTATCACACAGGAGAATTAAGGAGATTGAGAGAAGGGATCTCCAGAGGGCAGGGAGAGGGGAAGTGGGAAAAAGGAAACCAGCGGTCAGACCAAGACTAGCATTCCTGAGAGGTAAAAAGTGTGTTGGCAAATGAGCAGGCACACACACGTCTGAAGGCTGGGCTGAGCCATGCTCGCTGTCAGCAGCAAGTACTTGACACCTAGAGAGACTAGAGGCTTTCTGAGACCTTCTCAAATGCCCAAATTTGCTAACATCATTGTATCAATGAATTTATCTCTCAACATGCCTTATTGTCGAAGATTCCTTCAGTCCCTTGATGAAGGTTATCCTGGTGCAATGGACGCTGTGAAGCAGCCCTGCAAAGCAACTAGCAGAGTCTGGAGCAGGAAGATAGAAGGGCTGGCCCCAATAGGGTGAGTCAAAAGAAAACACTGAAACACAATTATTATCTGCTAGAGTAACCACCACATGGAAAGTGGTACTGAGAGGCAGAAGGAGAGCATGGGAAGATTCAGCCATAGAGCAAAACAGAATTAAGGAAATGGAAAAATGAGGCAAGTATTTCCACTGGAGGATAAATACAAAAAGAAAGACTACTTGATTCATCTGTGAATCAAAATAATGGTGAGTCAAAATAATACAAACAATTACTATGATTAAACTGTACCAATGTTTTCTTAGGACAGTCTCTCAAGGGAATAGAGGGCCTCGCAGGTGGTGCCAGTGGTAAAGAACCCACCTGCCAATGCAGGAGATGTAAGAGACTGGGGTTCAACTCCTAGGTTGGGAAGATCTGTGAAGTGGGAAATGGCAACCCACTCCAGTATTTTTGCCTGGAGAATCCCATGGAGAGAGGAGACTGGTGGGCTACAGTCCATAGGGTCTTTCGAGTTGGACACGACTGAAGTGACTCACCATGCTTAAGGGAACAGAAACAAAAGCAAAAATAAATAAATGGGGCCAAATCAAACTTACAAGCTTTTGCACAGCAAAGGAAAATCATACACATCATGAAAAAAGAACCTTACAGAATGGGAGAAGATATTTTCAAACATGTGACTGACAAGGGCTTAATTTCCAAAATATACAAATAGCTCATAAAACTCAGCAACAACAAAAAAAACAACCCAGTTGGAAAAATGGGCATAAGATCTAAACAGACATTTCTCTAAAGAAACCATACTGATGGTCCATACACATATAAAAAGATGTCTGAAATGCAAATAAAAACTACAATGAGGTACCACCTCACACTGGGCAAAATGGCCATCATTAAAAGGTCTACAATAACAAATGCTGAAGAGAGTGTGGAGAAAAGGGAACCCTCACACACTGCAGGTGGGAATGTAAACTGGTGGACAACTACAAGACACTATGGACACGAGTACGGAGGTTCCACAAAAAACTGGAGTTGTCATAGATCCAGCAATCCTGCTCCTGGCCATATACCTGGAGAAAACTGTAATCAGAAAAGATATACATGGATGGACCTAGAGATTATCATAATAGATGAAGTAAGTCATAAAGAGAAAGACAAATACATACTGTATCACTGATATGTGGAATTTAAAACATGCCACAAATGAACTTATCTACAAAACAGGGACAGTCTCACAGACAAGGAGAACTGATCTGTGGTTGCCAAGTGGGGAGGATGGTGGAGGGATGGAGTAGGAGTTTGGGATTAGCGATGCAAACTAGAATGCACAGGACAGATAAACAGGAAGGTTGTACTTGTAGCACTGGGAACTATATTCAACATCCTGTGATAAACCATAGTGAAAAAGAATATAAAATTGTGTGCGTGTGTGTGTATGTACATAACTGAATCACTCTGCTGTACAGCAGAAACTAACACAACATTATACATCAACTATACTTCAACTAAAAAAAGAAAAGAAACAGTGATTCAATTTTAAAAGACTGAAAGTATTAAGAAAGTGAAGAGGAAAGAGAAAAGTGAAAGTGAAAGTCATGTCCAACTCTTTGCCACCCCATGGACACTCCGTCCATGGAATTCTCTAGGGCAGAATACTGGAATGGGTAGCCTATCCCTTCTCCAGCAGATCTTCACGACCCAGGAATCGAACCAGGGTCTCCTGCACTGCAGGTGGATTCTTTACCAACTGAGCTATCAGGGAAGCCTGAGCGAAGAGAAGCAAGGCAGAAACTTTCATTTACAAAATAAGAAGTAGATAGATACTGTCTAATGTTGATGATTCAAGAAACATTACAACCATGCTGTTTAGAAGTTGAGAGAAAAATATCAGAAAAGAAGCTACCATAATTAAAAGTCCATGCCTCTGGGAAAAAGAATGAGGCAAGGTGACTACTGTAATTTATTATATGCCTTTTGGTATTACTTGACTCTAACTATATGCACATTAATTTAAAAGAATTTTTAAAACTGAAACAGTAACCAAAACTCAAACAGTTCAGTAAACATGTTGCAGGAAGAGGGACCCCTTCCAGGGCCCAAAATTGGGCTCTTGTCTAACAGCCGGAAATGAATTGTCCGAGCAGACATATGTGCTGACAAAGCAAGACATTTTATTGGGAAAGGGCACCGAGGCGGAGAGCAGTAAGGTAAGGGAACCCAGAAGAACAGCTCTGCCACGTGGCTCACAGTCTCAGGTTTTATGGTGATGGGGTTAGTTTCCGGGTTGTCTTTAGCCAATCATTCTGACTCAGAGTCCTTCCTGGTGGTGCACGCCTTGTTCAGCCAAGATGGATGCCAGAGAGAAGGATTCTGGGAGGTGGTCGGACATGTGGTGTCTCCTTTTGACCTTTCCTGAACTCTTTTGGTTGGTGGTGGCTTATTAGTTCTGTGTTCCTTACCAGGACCTCCTGTCGTAAAACAGCTCATGTAAATGGTTACCATGGTGCCTGGCCAGGGTGGAACTTTCAGTCAGTGTGCTTCCCCTAACAAACACAATGATTAGGCAGAGAAGAAATAAAGGCTATGGATATCTAAAGACTGCATAGGCAGCATGATCCCATTTTTCACAAAGAATCAAAAAAATCTGAAATGCTATTTCTAGTGAGATTTTGAATACTTTTTTTTAACTATTCCATACTTTCTACTGGAAACAAGCATAACACTTTTACAAGAAGGGGAAAAAAGGTAACTTATAAAAGAAAGACAGTGGTCAGCTGGAATTGAGACTAAAGAAACAAAAGTCAAAGATAAAAGGAAACTGCAAAAAAAGAGGATCCTATAGGCAAAGAAGAAAAGAAATTTCACTAAGGAGTGCCATCGATGGACTACTTGCTGCTGGGAAGACCTCTACTAGGACAGCATGAGCATCTTCCCTAGCAGGGCTGGGGGAGGACAGGACTGGGGACTGAGGAAGATGAGAGTGCATCCCAGTATCAGGCACCAGACTCCAAGGCAGCAGGTAATGCAGGACAGCTCACAGGTGGTGAAGAGGTTTCTAGCTGTTAACATCTGGGGAGAGCGATGTTTAAGGAAAATAAGCCAGAGGAGAGGAAGCGACTGAAAATAAGAGATAAGGTGATTTCTCAGTTAAAAAAAAAATGGGGGGGGGGCACAATTTAACTTTGAGTAAATTGATTCTTTTGGTTTCTAAGTTTTTTACAAAACTTAGGTCCTACTGAGTACTTGACTATATTCTGCCGTTTGGCACCATAGAAACAAAGTTCCCACAAGGACACTGGCCATTCAGTAGGAATTTTGACAAACTCTGAATCTTAATTTAAAGAGGGAAGAATTTGATACTACTACTAACAAATCAAAAGTTACCATTATTACCAGGAATAGTTAATCCATCTAAAATAACTATTCTATAATGCTAATCAAATGCTTAACAAGGCTGGCAGACTTGAGAACATTTTCAAAATAAATGGAGTTTTTAACTACAGATAAACTTTAAACCAAAGGGAGGGTTTTTTTTTTTTTTTATTGTAGTTGATTCAGAATGTTGTGCTAATTTCTGCTATAGAGCAAAGTGTTTCTAAATCCTGCAAAACAAGTATCTGGGAAAAAAGCAAGATGCTGAATGCTACATGACCCACTTTTTATGTTTTAAAGTATTGTAAAAGCATTTATAACATTGGCTGCATATTAGAAACACCTAGAGAGCTATCAAAAATCCAATGCTTGGGTCCCACTCCCAGCGATTCTGGTCTATTTGGTCTGGAACATGGCCTGGCACTGGGATTTTTGACATCCCTCCCCAGACTTCTACTCAAATAATTCTATATATAATAAAGAGGAAGAAATAGTATTTTGAAAGGGCTGGGATTTAAAATTTATCATTCCCTACTTTGCACACTTTTGTATTACTTTACTTCTGAAGTAATGAGAAGGTACTACCTTTACAATTTACATAAAAGTATTTCAATTTAAAAAATCAAGAAAAGGAAAGTCTTTTTCTAGACTTGAAAATGATTTAAGCAGGAAAAATACATTTTCAATTATGTAACAATGCTCACTTTACCATTAGGGGATGTTTTCAGACAACGTGATATTCTCTATGCCTGAGGTCCAAAGATGAGTAAAGTCTGTAGTGCAAATATATCTGACTGGAAGGAACACATTCACAGAAGGAAAAGTGAGACAGACGTTGAGAGGCTTCATATACCCTCTGGGTGCTCAGACTTCACTCTATAGGTAACTTAGGCTATCTGAAGTTTTTTATTTTTTTGGCGGCACTGCTTGGCATTCGGGATCTTACTTCCCTGAACAGGGATCGAACCTGTGCTCCTTGCGGTGAAAGCACAGACTCTTAACCACTGGACCACCAGAGAAGGTCATGCTTGAAGGCTTTAGATCAGGGCAGTGAGATACGATGGGAACTCCAGATGGAAGAAAGCCGAACTGGGAAAGGTAAAACTGCAAAGTTAAAAAAAAATGTTGTAGAGCATCTTTGAACCCTAGTAGGGAAGGACTTAAATCTACAAGCCATAAGTAAGAAAAAAGTTTTTTGAAAACACATTCAAGAGTATCTTTTTCATGGATAAAGTTTACAGATAGATGAAAAATCAGAAGATTTTTGTTTTGCCCTCAAATCAACATAAGATGGGAATCCCAAAAGAAAAATGGCCAAAAGCTATCCACAAAAAATTAGTAGAAAAGGATACTCCCCTCCCCAAAATGGCAAGCTAATGAAAAGATGATGAAGTTCACACACAAAGAAATATAAACTAAGAATGAGATGTTTTATACCTGATACCCTGGCAAAAGTATTTGAAAGCTGTACCATGTTGAGTGTTGGTTGGGTATGAGGATATATAGATGGATGCAGTCATTCCAGAGACCATCAGGTATAAATTATGCAAATTAAATGCAGTCACTGGACAACCAACTCCAGTATTGTTGCCTGGAGAATCCTGTGGACAGAGAAGCCTGGGGGGCAGAGTTGGACACGAATGAGGTGCCTTAGCAGGCACACATCAGTCTATGACCCAGCAATCATAGTTCTAGACATAGTTCCCAGAGAAACTATCAAACAGGTCCCAAGAGACATGCAGCCCACTCTGTGATGATGGGGATGTGGAAGCAATCTGGATTCCGGTCACAGGAGTAGAGGAACAAAACTGGATGAATGTACATCACAAAATATCCAATGGCAGTCAGAATCAATAAGCTAATATTCACACAGGACCAGGAACAGAACTTTACATTAAACCATGGAGTGAAAATATTAACTGGAGGAGAATAATACCATTTATGTAACAGTTTATATAATATAAAATACAGATTATACAGAGTACATACAAACAAACAAAAAAACCCCACACACTAACCCCACTAGACTAGTGTGCATGGTAATGGGGGTTGGGGGTATATGTAGTGGATGATAATAACAAGGAATTGATCAATAAAACACAGGCTTGGCCCAGACCAATGGTGTCAATGGGCCACCAACCTAGATGCATGAAAAACTCAACCATCACTGAAGTCCAACTAGAAACTTTCTATAAAATAAAAATTAGCAATGTGAAGCGAACAACAAAGGCTGTTTTGTCAGTCTTTTAGAGTGTTCACTACTGAAAATCTAGGCACTCATGCCCTTTTCAAGACCGATTAAATGGATGTTTAAAACCATCCCCTGCACTGACTCTGAAGGAGCACTGCAATTTGTACTTCTTCCTCTAGAAAAATACCTTATTCCAACTCGCTATTTTCCACTTCCAAACTTCAAGTCTCTATGGACAAATCAGCTATTATCAACCATTTCAAGCCCAACAGCAATTTTTAAAAGCAGCCATTAAAAGTGGAAATCTGTTACAGGTGTTTTTGAAAGTATAAAAAAATATATATACTTTACTTATGTATGCTTTAGCCTCTCAAAACATTTTAGTAAATATATTTGTCTGCAGATACCATATTTGCTTTCCCTTCAAAGCGTTTTCTCACCCGCCCCTCCCGCCGCCTATATTTGATTTGGTAACCAGGTCCATTATCAGAGAGGTACCAGAAGCCTGGCAGGAAAGAAGGGTGGACCACTAATGCCCTAAATCCCGTTGCATCGCAATGTGCACAGTGGCACCAACCAATCTGCTGGCACAGTAACTGTTCATAAGCTAAATTCACACACGCCGGCTACAAGGATCCCAATTTCACCCTTCAAAAATTTTAGGTAGATGCCATCTTGTACTAACGATCTGCACACCCTTAAATTGACTGAAAATATTTTAAGTAAATCTAACTGTTTGATCTAATATTTTTAATGCATCTATTTAAAAATGCAATTTGACATGTCTCCTAAATGTTGATCTTTCATAATGACCAAGAGCTGAAGAAAAATGATTCATATTGTTAGGTGTTTTCTCAAAGAAGACGGGGCTAGGGGTTAGGAGAAAACGGTGGCAAGGGATATAGAACTCAGCACAGGAGCCAAACCTGAGGAATCCAGATTCCCCTCACTTTACATCCTCCTCGTATATGTGGTTGATATTTTCCTAAACATAATTTTATTTTTACCATACCTACTTTTGTCTTATTGATAAATATAGCTTTAAAAGTATTTTCACTGATTCCCAAAGACAGGAAAATTTTGTAAGTCACATGGGCTTAAATGGGCTTCCCTGGTGGCTCAGATGGTAAAGAATCTGCCTGCAATGTGAGAGACTGGGGTTCTATCCCTGGGTTGGGAATATATCCTGTGGAAGGGAATGGCTACCCACTCCAGTATTCTTGCCTGGAGAATTTCATGGACAGAGGAGCCCTGTGGACTACAGTCCATGGGGTTGCAGAGTCGGACATGACTGACTAACACACATACATGGGCTTAAAGGAAATTAGTAGAATTCAGTTTCTGAAACACTGACATTGAAAAGAAACTGTTAGTAAACCACAGAGAGCTGAGTGGGAAGAGGCTCAGTAAAGAGAGATCATGGCAAAAAAAAAAAAAAAAGAAAGCCATTTGCCTGTGTCCAGTTATAGCAGGTGGCCAGAGGGTCAAGGGAACCTCATCAGTATTTCACGTGCCATTACTAGATACCAGCAACATTTTAGAGCTCAGAAGATGCTTTCAGGCACATCATGCCAGCTCCACAGGAAGAACAAAATACATGCAGTGTACAGAAAGGGACACGTATCATTTTCCCCGAGCGAGTCATTTTTAGCTTCAGAAACCTTTTTGACTTGCCAGGAACAAACTCAAAAAGACTAAGATAGTGTGACCACATTCAAATTGCCTTTACAACTATAAAAAGTATATCTCTAGGAAGTTACTGTAAACAGTAACTCAATAAAAGAGGCACCCAGATATGCTAATATCCAGAGAAATAATATCAGAATATTTAAGATGGTATATAAATTTCAAATCTACAACATAAGGTTTCTGAAGGAAGTAATTAACTTGCCCAGATGAGATTTTGTTGTTGTTGTTAACATCCTTATCAAAAAGCAAAATATTAAATATCTGGATGTAGAGAATGTGGACTGAAGACATTCAGTACGATCCTAAATTTGAACTCCAGCCATTGTAGAAATGAGAAAATAATGGCTCAGAGAGATGCACTACCTCCTCCAAGACCAGAGGTAGCCAACAGAAGTGGAGACAAATCTTCTAGGAAGGTACAGTACCTGGATCTCCTGTTCCTGTCTGTTTCCAGATATCAACACCTTTTTGGACAGCTCTTTTTAAACAGTCAGAGGCCTTGTCCTTTTCCTCACTCAGAGGCCAATTCTAAGTTCTTCCAGCACAAAGCTGTCAAGGATCATGATACTGGTAACATTGCTATTGCTGGAAGTGACATTCTATCACCCCATAGGAATCTTCTATTTATTAGAAGTGAATATTAGACCCTGCTCAAGAGAAAGGTAGGAATTCCAGAAAGTAGGGATCATAGAAGGCTATCTTACGAGCTGTCTACCATATCCTACCATATACTGGATATCTGGGTATCAGTGAGACAGGAAGCAGCAAGCAAGGTTAAGACAGTCAGGGGTGATCCCTTCTTCCCTGTGGATGCTTCCTCACATTGGTGGGACAATGTAAGTGGTAAAGAAGGGGAAAAAAAATAGGGAAAGTGCACATGATATGTGAGTGAGTTCAGCAAGGTACCAGCTCTGCAGAAGCCTCAGTTGTCAGAGGAAGAAAAAAAGAAGAGTCATCTCTGAAGAAGATGCAGCAAGTGCTGAGGAGAAGGTGAAGGAATTTGAGTAAGGATAATGTGTGCTCTTGAGTGCTAAAGAGGATGCCCCAAGCACATCATAGGGTCAACAAATATTTGTTAAACTTTTATACATTTTTAAAGTTCATATCCTGTCTGTATCTTACAGCTCTCCCTCAAAATTATTTTACAATCCAGTTTCATGAGAAGATGAAATCTGATAGTAGTGTATGTGTGCAGAAATCTACTGTATGCAGACAGTGGTTAGGAATGATTTAGTGAGCTGTAGTGATAAATTTGTGGGTATAAAGGGAAGAAATTGAAAAATGTGGAGGGTCTACCTAGAAGATGATCTAATCCTGTGGAATGAATTCATAAGTGAATAATTCCCAAACTGAAGAAAACAAGTCATCCTTTTCATTTATGACTTAGGCACATCTCTGGAGTTTTCTACTTAATTTATCAGACATAGTATATTTTATCACTATTTACAAGACACAAACATTGGCCAAATCTTCATTCATTCCTTTGACATCATTGAGTCTCCCTGATCTAGGACTGTGCCTGGCAGTAGGACAGTGCAATGTCTTTACTCAGTAAACAAAAATATATGAAGAAAAAAAAAGTATAGAACAGTATCTGCAGAAGCTATCCCAACACCCAAGTTCTGTTAGCACAAATCTACCAAAATTTAACTTGAATGATTACATAAACACCACACCTGAACAAAACAAAACTCTAAACCCATGGGAGCCTTCTACATAGGACATCACCCACATTAACTCACAACAGCTGCATGGTCAAATAGAGGCCTTTTCTTTTTACATCAGAAAACTAAGGTTTGAATTCCCATTCTACTATGTACTAGCTGCAAGATTCTAGGCAAGTCATAGATTTCTTTCAGCCTGCTTCCTGGTATATAGAACACATACAATGATAACACTGTATACTTACAAAGATGATGGTGAAGACAACTGGTAAATGATAAAATATACAGAAGCATTATATAGTTCACAAAATGCACTTTTATAAAGGCCTCGTGCTAGTTTAAAATGTCCTGTTTATGGCCTTTAAGGCTCCACTATGTCACCTGCAATTGCTTTTAACTGTTTACACAAAGCTGACATGTTCGTGTAGTCATCACTAACTAAAGGTTGAACCATTGTGTGATAAACTCCATGTTCTGGCCACTTCTCTGTATTCTCTTTGTTTACAGTTATACCATATATAAGGCTGTTGATACAACATTTCTTAAGGCATGTATCAGAGGGCTGGAAACAGATACATGACTATAAAGTTATATACAAGTTACGTGGAAGATACTTTTGTGTTTAAAATGTTACCTTAATTTTGACATTAAGTATTCTCTGCATACACAGCTATAACTGAAATGACCAGTGCCCAAATAGCTGTACTCAACCTTTAAGCACTGTCCCTGGATTCACACACTGTATATGATCCATCCTCAAGCTTTACACATTGAAGAGGGACCATCCCAAGCAAACAGAATGGCCTTCAATAATTGTTATTCTACATACTTCATGACAATGACATGTTGCTGGTGACATGAAACGTACATCTTTCAAGTGTATTTCTAGACTGCTTCCCCAAATCAGTTTGCCATGTAACAGGTACTAACTTATTACACTTTAATTGATACTCTGCCCTGTGGTTTAGTTGAGAAGAGCTGGATTTGGAATGCAGGCCACCTTGTTCTAGATCCCAACCTTAGAGGACCACCCACAGCTCTTCCTAAGCTGCAACAATGCACAAAAACTGGATGAGATCTGTAGGCCTCAGGGATCTCATAGTCATTCAAAACTCTGTGCTGTAAGTTTTTAGTTTCACCTAAAACTAAGTTCTACATTGCCACTAAACAAGTAGCTCTCAAAAACATCCACTGGAAGTAACGGAAGTGTTCAGCCGTATTTTGTTTAAATTTCTTGACTTCACCATGATTTATTACTTTAATATTATCAAAGGAAAAAACATTCTGCTTTTTCATGACACAATTAACAATTAATATTGTCTCCATACTTCATACAACTTAATAAAATTTTCTTTTTATATTGTATCAAACATACATTCAAATAGCAAGAAACTAGTTTAATTATAACCTATCACAAAAGTAAAAGTTTGGAAACTGAGCTGCCAAGCATCTTCAAAATAAGTTTACCACGATTATTAATTAAATGCCAAAAAAACAATTCTCCTTATCAAATTCCGTTTTTTGTACTGCTTTTAGTTTGAACTCCACTCTTAATGATTACATAGATTTAATTAGAAATAAAAAATTCAAGTGGCCCAAATCAGAATATGTATTTTCTTTTGATAACAAAACATGAATGCTGTTAAAAAGTTTTAAATCACAAGTTATTATAAACATAACTTTAATTAGATTACATATGCCAGTGTATTTTAATTATTGACATAATGGATGGGTGTTACTGAACATAAGCTAATTAATACCTGTTCTCATACTTTGTGATCAAAACAAGACTACAAAAACAAATCTCTAGGCATTATGAAGTTACACATTTTTTGTATCAGAATTCAACTTGCTTTATTGAAATTTCAGTATCATTCCCTGATTTTACAAATGACAATGAACTAAAGGATTAAATATTTTGGCTTCTAAAAGGTTCCGGTCTCATGTTCAAGCTTAGTGATGAGTCATGTCAAACCACTTTCACTTATTCCTTCAACAAACATACACCAACTACCTATTACATGTCAAAATGGTAAAGCGGGAAAAGGACCCAGTTCTCCTTCATGGAACTTACAACTTTCTTGTTGGGGAAAGAGACTTCAATCAAACAATCCTACAAATAAATGCAAAACTCTGAACAATGGTGTTATGGGTTATACTAAGCCTAACTCAGGCAGTAGAGCACAGGTTGTGAGTATGGGGGGATCTAGATTAACTGCCCTGAACTGAAATTCCAGTCTTGTCACTTCCAAGCTATCTGTCTCTCGATGACATACTTTACTATTTTGTTTTTCTATGTTGTTTTCTATAAGATAGAGCTAATAACACCTGGTTCAGAGGGTTGTTGTGAGAGTTAGACAAATTAATTCACAAAAAAATACTTAGAATAGTTCCTTCCATATACTGATTACAAGCAATTGATTATAAGTCAATAAACAATGACTACTGTTTTAGAAAAGCTGGAAATTTGGACTTGTATACAGGCCAAGCTGCCAGTTGAGAACTTCTGCTGAGAGAGAAAGGTGGTCAGGCGAGGCTCTGTGGATCATGTTCAAGTTTTCCGTTTTTATCTCAGAACAATGGGAAGACATGTAAGTGTGGAAAACAACCTAATCAAATGACACTTTAGTTTTTTCTTTTTAAAAATCTGTCACTTGAGGGCAACTGAATAAAATAATTCCAGACCAGAATCACCCAATCAATGCAAACGTGTATTTGTGTTGTTGTTCTGTGTGTCAGCCACTAGCCATTAAAGGCAATCAAGCACTTGAAATGTGGCAAGTGTGGCTGAGGAACTGAGTTTTTAATTTTAATTAAGTTTAAATTTAAACTTACACAGCTAAACGTGGTTTGTGGATATGTATCAGACAGGACAGTTAAAGAAGGTATGATCCCAGTTTACAAATATGCACACTTTACCAATTATTACTCTCTAAGGAGAATACAATGAAATATAACTAACAGTCACAACGTTTTAAAATCTGACACTAAAGCTATAAACTAATTTGGTACATTTCAGTAACACATATAGATGAGTAATGTTAATTAGTACAACCAGTTTCACTGTTTTTGTGTGTTATGTGATAGTCAATTCCTCATGCATTTTACCCATACATTATAATTCATTCCTATAAAATTTTCTTCCCCCAAAGGTAATCTCAATACTTGTAATAAATGTATGTGAAATAAGCCAATCAAAAAATAGGCAAGTAAGTGAATAGATACTTTTCTAAAGACAAACAAACAGCCAATAAGTACATGAAAATGGGCTCCAATGAGCTTTCCTGGTGGCTCAGATGCTAAAGAATCTGCCTGCAATTCTGCCGGGGACCTGGTTTTGATCCCTGTGTCAAGAAGACCCCCTGGAAAAGGGAATGGCAACTCACTCCGATATTCTTGCCTGGAGAATCTCATGGGCAGAGGATACAGTCCATGGAGTCAAGAATCAGACACGACTGAGCAACTAAACAACACTTCATGGGTATTTATTACATTACTCTTTGTATTTTTCTGCATTTGAAATATTGCATAAAAACTCTAAACAAAGTCTCGTTATCACATGATCATCAGTTTCTAGTTATCCCAAAAGTTCAAATTATGTTTTTCTTTTTATTAAGGTATAACTGACTTACAATACTATATTAGTTTCAGGTTTACAACATGATGATTCAGTATTTGTACATATTGCGAAATGATCACCACAGTAAGTCTAGTTAACATCCATCACCACACAGTTACAAAACATTTTTTCTTGTGATGAGAATTTCTCAGCTCTACTCTTTTAGCAACTTTCATATATGCAATGTGGTATTATTAACTATAGTCATCACGCTTTACATTACATCCTCTTGGGTTATTTCCTTTATAACTAGAAATTTGTACCTTTTGACCCCCTTCACTCATCACACTTCAAATTATGTTCCTGAACAACTACTAAAATATTATGTAGTTCATTAACATGTCATCTGTACTTCGCCCTGTTGATTCAGGTTTAAACCATTACTAATACCTTAGGTGATTCAGTTAAAAAATATATAAAGCTATTTAATAGAAAAATTGAGAAGAGGTGGACAGAAGACTGATGACACATGCTTGCTAATGATTCCATTTATCTTGATTAGGATCTAGTACACTTGTTAAATGGGTACCTTTCCGTACAAAGAATTTAAAGACCACATTGTCAACATAGTCCAAAGTGTTTATTAAACTTTGAAAATCAAAATCATAGCAAGTCATCTGCCTACGAGCATCTCATCTTAAAATATTCTAACTCACTGCATGGCAGAAACAAAGCACACAACATAATGTGATCACTTTTAAGGCACAGAAGTAAATACAGTGAATGCTTCCCTAATTAAAAACATAATAATCTAAGCAATGATTATGTCTTTATAATCTGGGATAAAGCTAACATTCCTCCTATTCAATCTCACATCTTATACCTAACAAGAGGCTAAGCTTCAAACCACACCCTTTCAAAAGCAAAACTGCACATTTAAGATCTCTAAACTTTGCCAGTATATTTTAGAAAACACTGAAAACGTTTTTCTGCCTGAATCAGAAGTTTCTCTCTAGGAGCTGAGACTATAAACTTTGTTCCTGGCTTATCAGTTACATACATGAGGCATTCTAATAGTTATCACAGCGTTATTTGCATACCTCAGAAGCTGGTTCCTACAGCTTAGCTGGCATGGGGCTTTAGTCATTTTTTTTTAATCAGGAAATTGTTATCAGGAAATTGAACCTTGGCCTAATCCCAGTTGATCAATATTACAGAATTCCAAGGAACCCTGCTGTAAGACTGATATTTCACTTCTCTTCACAGAGTCTGTCCCTTGCTGCTTGGCTTCTAGAGAAATCAGGCCATAATTAATATTTCAATGACACAAGAGCTGATACTTATGCTGCAGTGAGGTAGTTCATTCACTTTGGCAAGCTTTTCCTCCAATTCCTTATTTGCTGAAGGCACACCTCCAGGTTAGTTGGCCTAGATCATTTCCTGTTTTTTAAAAAATTTTCTGTGGGGGAGGGAGAGAGGGGATTAGAGTTCTGAATTCTCATCTAAATTAGCTAATGGGAAACATGGTACCTTGCCCAGGATGCCGAGATTCAACCCTATTGGCCTTGCAGTTTTGAGAAGGCTCCCTGCGGCTGTGAGGCAGCTAGGCCACCATCAACTGCTGTCAAGTTTTCTTCGTCTCCTTGGGGCACACTGCTTCCTCTCCTTGGAGGCAGACTGTATATTAAAGGCCTATGGAATGCACTGAGTTCCCGTGTGTGACTTCCCTATCAGGTCTAGCACTGTGCATGTAGACATCTAAGGATCTGAAGCAGTTCTGGCCAAACCATGAGGTCAGCTTCAGACTCCAGACCTACAGATCTGGCCATTTCCAGTGCTGCCAAGTCAGAGATAACATAACCAGCCCTTAAGATGTCTATAATTACTGATGATAGTTTTACTGCTTTACTTTGAGATAATGACTAATGGATACCAACTGGTTCCTATCCTGAATTTGTTTCTGGTCTCCAACAAATTCAGGACCGAAAAAAGTCTGGTACCTACAAAGGAAAGGCTTTATGTACTGGGCAAGTGCTTCACAACTACATATATTTGGATAATGTGAATTCACATATAAAAAAATGTATATATAACCAAATTACTGACAGCCAAACTCCTGGATTTTGTGGCTGGCTATTTGTGTGCACACCTACTTTGGTGACTTCATCAACCTTGCCATGATTCACCTCCATGTTTCTAGGACTGAATTTTTTGTACCCCACTAACACTACCACGGCAGGGTTTGACTGCGGTCCTTCAGAGACTGTAAACCAACTAGCTAGGTAGCATGGATAGGCCTTCCCCACCCACTCTGAGTTTCTTAGATTTGAGTAAAATGACCTCAATACATGATACTTGAAGCAACAAGCAAATATGAACTATACCAACAAAAGACAAATCCTGATGCAGATTTCTTTCGCCTATCATCCACAGTCACCTCACTGATTTCTTTCAGGGCCTAAGATTTTGTTCAATATTATCTTTAGTTTGAAGTGATGTGAAGTGAAGTGAAGTGAAGTGAAGTCGCTCAGTCGTGTCCGACTCTCTGCGACCCCATGGACTGTATGTAGCCTACCAGGATCCTCCGTCCATGGAATTTTCCAGGCAAGAATAGTGGAGTGGTTGCCATTTCCTTCTCCAGGAGATCTCCCTGACGCAGGGATTGAACCCAGATCTTCCGCGTTGTAGGCAGACGCTTTACCGTCTGAGCCACCAGGGAAGTCCACCATCTTTAGTTTAGCTTCTCATATTTACTTGTCAACATCACAATGTACCACTAGACCAAAGCTTCAAGTACTAAGGCAGGTATTTAACGTGAAGCAGAAAGATTTTCCTGGGTTAGACCATTTCATCAAGATAATAAATCCAAGAGTAGATATGAGGGGGCCAACTGAATGTCTTGGTGACACAGTGAGAATGAATGATTCAGGGACCAACAACTTGATTCGTCTCACTGAACATCTGAGTCATTCAAGAAAAGTGTGTATCTTGTATTTACTTTTTAGAAAAAGGTACATTTTGAATAAGCGGAACACTTTGATTTCATTTTTTTTTTTTAAGACATTTGAATGTCAAGTCTGGGGCTATATCTGGATTCCTTAACACTTGTATGTGTGTTTTTTTTTTTAAGCACTTTCTAAAATTTTAAAGCATAAAGCAGCAATTACTATACAAAGATAAAAAAGAACTCATACAACCTAAAATCTAAATACAAACACAAAATTAATCCATGAAATGACCAGTAAGAGCTCTCAAAAAGATCAACATATCTTTTATGGCCAGGCTAATAATTTGGGGATATTAACATGGTATTTGGCTTAGGCTTCAGGTCATGACTTAGATCTGTTTTCTTCTTCAAGACTTAAACCTGCCTTAGAGACTGGATGACCAAAATGATGCCAGTGACACAAATTCCAAAGATGCAGCACACGTGCCACTGTTTCCTGCCACTCAACTGAAGGCGAGTCGTCCAAGTAACTCTACCAGAGGAACCCAAGTAGAGGAGACCACTGGAGCAGCAAATTCGATAACACCTTAAGAAATAAAGCAGAGATGTGGCCTACAGAAAACAATCTGGCATCCATCAAGGGAAGGACTCAATGAGATTTGGAGAGGCTCAGACAGCAAAGGCTATTTCCACAAGGATGACCAGACTGCAGACACACACAGATACAACCCCTGAGGAAGTGCCTCCACCTCCTGATCCAGGCATGTACTTGAACCTGAGTGACGACCTCTCCAGACCTCAGGTTTTCCACCTGTAAAAGGAAGGGACTGCACATTGTGATTCCATAAACCCTAACCTTGTCAGCAGTGTTACTGTCAAACAAGTGTGATTATATCTATGGCTTAATTTTAACACAGTCATACATTTTAAAAGGAATTTGACTATTTATTACAAAATGCTTACAGTGATCACTTCTGGATGCAGGGAAATAAAGGTGGGTTTTACTTTCCTCTTTCATGGTTTTCTAAATTTAAAGATTTTTCTATAAAAGTAGGGATCACGTTTATAATTAGCAAAAAATCTATTTTTAAAGTGAATTTTCCTGTATTTAAAATAGCAGTTCTCTGATCCAAAAGTGATGATATTTTAATTCATTTAAGCCTTCAGAGGATGAGCTCCCAATTTAAAGTGAGGAAAAGGATGTTAAAATGTGACATCATAGTACATTGTGCTATGCATGTGGATGATAACCAATAACATAAAGTTAAACCTGAAATCATACCTTTAAATTCCTGTTGAGATGTGTCCACATGTGCACCTGATGCTCAGTAATTTCCTGATCATATCTAAAAAGATTCAGTGTTCCAGCCCTCTGAAAACGAAAGAACTGCTCTAAAATCTTAAGCTAAAGGGAAAAAAATTTTTTTTTCTTTTCCTTAATTGCAATTATCCTATCTTTGGAGTGGAGAAGCAAAGAAACATTTGAAAATCTGTTGAAAGTTGTAATTCATCTCAAAAAAAAAAAAAAAGACTGCATTAAATCTTGATTTTGTTGATTGCTCCCAATATACAGAACTTCAAACATCTGAGTATCTATGTGCATTATAACTGTACTGAATTGGAATTCCCCCAAATCAAACCCAAGACAAGGGCTGGAAATCAAGCAACTGACAGGAGGTGGATAAGTAAGGTAGGGAAGGATGTACTAAGGGGTACATTAGTGAGTCAATGTTATGAATAAATGGATCTCCTGTCTGCTGGGACCTCAGGGAGCCTGCAGAGGGCAGGACCCAGGGATGTCTCAACTAAGAGGCTAAGAAGTTAGGCTACTAGTTCATCTCCCGTTGATTGATGGTTGGGGGCTACCTCCTGCATTTCTGACTTGACCTAACACTGGTGGCAGAGCCTTCAGGCTAAAAGTCCCAGGGGCCTGTAGCAGAAAGCTAAAAGATAATGAACTGGTTGTGAGAGCCATGGCAAGTGGGCAAGGCATAGACAGAACATGCTGTAACCATTAAGTATAAGAAAAGTGCCTTTATTTAGATTAAAATGCAAACCACAATGTCTATACTTACTGAGTGCCCTTTCTGTGTCAGGCATAGTTTTATGATTTCTAGTCTACGAAGGCAATGGCACCCCACTCCAGTACTCTTGCCTGGAAAATCCCATGGATGGAGGAGCCTGTAGGCTGCAGTCCACGGGGTCGCTAAGAGTCGGACACAACTGAGCGACTTCACTTTCACTTTTCACTTTCATGCATTGGAGAAGGAAATGGCAACCCACTCCAGTGTTCTTGCCTGGAGAATCCCAGGCACAGGGGAGCCTGCTGGGCTGCCGTCTATGGGGTCACACAGAGTCGGACATGACTGAAGCGACTTAGCAGCAGCAGCAGCAGTCTACTGTCTAGTGGCAAGACAGCACATAGATAGGTTGCTTAAAAATTAAAAAGCTCTAAGAAAAAGATTTTAAAAGTGGGGGCAGGGGTTCTTGACACTGGGAGTGGATACACTGAACTTCATCAAAGTGGCTGAAAAGGTATATAACCCAGGAGAAAAGAAAAAAGAGCAGAGATCTTACCCTCATGATGGCGGCAACACCACCACAGTCTGCCAACTCATAATTTTTGTCAGCTCATCGGAGGGGTGACGGGAGAAACCTCAGTATAACCCACTAACCTGAAATTAAGGAAAGAGAGGCACCTCCAAGGAAATGGACCTGCCTACCTGGGGTGATGCTGCTGGACGTTGGCAAGGAGAAATGAGCTAGAGTTTTCAGCAAACTGATAAAGGCTGAATGAGGGCAAGCAAGAGAATACAGAACTCTGCAGGGTCACAGATAGGAGGGTCACAGACAGGAGGTGAACCCACAAACAGGTTCTTTTACGTGGACCTCTGCAGGTACCAACGTATGACTCTGGCCAGAGTCCAGAGCTCACCTCCCACTAGGTGCCAGCCTGGGGAAGAGAACAGCAGCTGCCTTGGGAGAGGCATGAAATCCTACCTGGATCCTTCTCTTCTATCTCTGGTACTGAACTGCTGAGGAAAGGGCAAAAACCCTGTCCTCCTTGGAACACTGGTGAAAGCCCACTGTAGCTGGGAATTCATCAATATAGTGTGGTCATCCTGTTCTATGAACAGTCTAACTCAAAAGCAGCTTCAGGACCCTGGTCCCACCTTCAGCCAGCCTGCCAACCTATGCCCCTTCTCAGCAAACACTGGGAAGCCACCCAGGGCAGAGGAATCTCTTTCTCAGGGCCTTGGAGGTGAAGAAGAGAATGTGATGGCCCAACAGGGGGCTTTGACAGAAGAAAAGCTGTAAAGATGAAGACATGAGCCTGGTTATGGATGGGGCTTACTCCTTGGAAGGAAAGTTATGACCAACCTAGATGGCATATTAAAAAGCAGAGACATTACTTTGCCAATAAAGGTCCATCTAGTCAAGGCTATGGTTTTTCCAGTGGTCATGTATGGATGTGAGAGTTGGACTATAAAGAAAGCTAAGTGCTTAAGAATTGATGCTTTTGAACCATGGTATTGGAGAAGACTCTTGAGAGTCCCTTGGACTGCAAGGAAATCCAACCAGTCCATCCTAAATGAGATCAGTCCTGGGTGTTCATTGCAAGGACTGATGTTGAAGCTGAAACTCTAATCCTTTGGCCACCTGATGCAAAGAGCTGACTCATATGAAAAGACCCTGATGCTTTGAGGAAAGATTGAGGGCAGAAGGAGAAAGGGACGACAGAGGATGAGATGGTTGGATGGCATCACCGACTCGATGGACATGGGTTTGGGTGGACTCTGGGAGTTGGTGATGGACAGGGAGGCCTGGCGTGGGGTCACAAAGAGTCTGACACGACTGAGCGACTGAACTCAACTGAATGGATGGGGCCAGAAAAGTCAAAGAACAGGATTAATAACGATCAGGGAGTAAGGAGGATGGGTTATAAATCACTTAGCATGAAGTTTCTTCTGAATGTTACATCCATTTAGTTGCTTAGACATGCAAGTTTAATTTTTGTTTGATATAAGGGAGAAAATCCTACATGAAAAGATTCTGGATTAAATTTAGTATCAGATTTAATTTTTACAGTCAAGAACAATTAAATTGTCTGCTCGAATTTTCTGGATCACAAGAGCTATTCACACTGAAATGTCTAATGTTCTGCTCATTGTCAAAAAAAAGCCTTCAAGTGCTGACGCAAAAAATTGTGCTTTATTTCCAACTGTGCACATCACTGCAGTAACAGAAGCTCATCATACATATGAGAGAAGACACACTGGAAATAAGATTCATCTTTTCTTCTAGTTGATCTGACATAAGCAGTAGCTTCCAACCTAAATATCAATGAATGCCTGTTTTAATATTTCTCCAATCTTATTCAGTTACAAAATCAAGGTATTTCCTTCTTCTATTAACTGCCATTTATCAAACTAAGCATTATTTCAAAGAAACGAAGAACTACTCAATGAAAAATAATTCCATTTCAGAATCCATATTAAACTTAACAAAGGCATTTAAACATTTCTGACTACTGAAAGATTAAACACGGTTAAGCTATTCAGTCTCATTCTACAGTTAGTCCAAACTTAAATAAATCTTATCATATGGATTCTTAAAGATATAGAGTGAAAATGTATTCTCCAGCTCTTCCCTCTTCCAAAAAGCTTTAAGAAGCTCAGCACAAAACTGAAAATTAAAATAAATCGCAAAATGAAAACTTATCTTCAGACTGACTCCATCAGTTCTAATGTCTTTACAAGCAAACTGAGTCAGACACACAGAAGGGAGCTACATGCTAGTTACAGCCCATTCTCTCCCTATGAGGCTCAATCACCTAGCTTCTTAAAAGCAGTGAAAAATGAGAATATAGGATAGAGTATAGATTACAGTCCATGGGGTCGCAGAGAGACAGACATGAGTTAGTGACTGAACAATGACAATAACAAATATTAAAACATGAAATGTCAAGATACATATAAGTAACTCAAATTGTACATCAGGATTTTTTTTTTTTCCTCTGAAGCTAGTTCATCGAAATTTAATAATCAGCTGAAATTTGTCTTAGATCAGCACAAAAAGAAAAAA